>NC_132876.1:11660993-12910993 GCF_048164855.1 Canis lupus baileyi
GTGCTCAGCACAAGTAGGCCAACCATGTGCTGCCACCGAACACTATTGCAGTACCAGTGACTGTTCCCTATGTTATGCCTTTCATCCCCGTGACTTACTCATCCCACAACTGGAAGCCTGTCTCTTCCACACCCCTTCATCCATTTTGCCCAAACCCCCAACCCTACCCCTCTGGCAACCATCAGTTTGGTCTCTGTATTTACAATCTGATTCTACTTTTTGCTTGTTTGTTTTTAGATTCCTCTCAGGAGTGAAATCCTAAGGTATTTATTTGCCTGTCTCAGTCTGGCTTATTTCCCCTAGCACAATACAGAGGCAGGTAGCACTTAATCACCTCCATTTTACAGATGTGGAAATGAAAACGTAGAGGTAGAAAAGGGATTCTTCAGTTTCATCCTGCTAGAAAGCAGAGAAACTGAGTTTCAAACCCAGTGAATCTGGCTCCTGAGCTCATACTCCTAAACACTGTGCTAGACAACCTCCGGAATATGGTGAAATGTTTTCCTATTTTCATACGATATATTTTACATATTTATTTTATGGCTTTTAAACATTTTAAGATTTAAAATTTTAAGACATAACTTTCTCATACTTCACAGTTGGTTTAATATGGAACACACATAAATAAAATATTAATTCTCTTCATTTCCTGTGCTTTGATTGAAAGGATTCACTGCTAGAGCTCTTCTTAAAAGTACCTTTAAGGATTCTACTTTTGAATACTTATTGCCATCCCTCCTTATCCAGCTCTCATGTCCACAGCTTCCTTAAGTATTCAGAACACATAGGAAAACCAGGATATAAACAAACAAACAAACGTCTTCAGCAGCCAAAATAGATGTCATAAGTTTATTCATGAGGGAACATTCCAGGCTCTCACTCAGAGGTAGTTTAACTTTAGACAGAATTATAATAAGCTTTAATAAGCTGCAGCAGATCGAAAGTAGAAGGGGGTTATAAAGAGAGGATTTTGACAGCCTGACTAGAATGAATAATACAGGAAAACCATAAATATGTCATGCAAAAGAAGTAAAAAATATTTTCTGAGGCTACTTAGTACAGGGCTAAACCATCATTGTATGATAACCAAGAAAAGTGATCAAAGTTTATAATGATAACCCACATCATTAAAAAATGTTTGGGTGCAGTCGGTTTTGTTCAAAAAGTCAGTGGACTTCCACCAAGAATGACAGGTGACTAAAACCCAGCGGTAAGGATGATGTGACGAAAGGAATACTGTCAAATAAAGTACAACATTTATATAAGGCAATTTGGCAACATTTGTCAGAAGCGTTAGCATTCTCTTAGCCACATTTCTGCATTATGAAAATTATTACGAAGTAAAATTCAATTTTTTCTAAATAATTTTAGTGCTCTCTAAGTTTCTCTGATTTTACCTGATACTATTTTTTGTTAACTTCACTTCATGGCTCAAAGAGTTATCTTATATGAAAAAGATACAGCCATAAGCCTCATCTACTGTCTGGAAGTTATTTGATGTGACAAGATCTGAAACGGTAGACTCATATATGAGACTGTGGTTGACAAGGGCTAGTTAAATATAGTTTGCCTGTAATCTCAAGCTCATGATTGAAAATACCTTGTTGCTAACTAGTTTCCTGGAAGTGTCACCAGATTCATATGATGCATCATATCCTGATGGCGCCTTTTTTCCTGTGGTGCTCTCAATCTGGGTTGCTCTCTCTGAACTTCCATCTCCATACATATCCATCTATCAAAATCCTACTCATTATTGTTCAAAAATCAGCTCAATCAAAAAAAAAATCAGCTCAAATGCCATTTTTCTCGATGCAGCCTTTCCAAGCCCATCCAGTGAGAGAGGCAAAATTGGGTCATGAGTGTGGGCTCTGCACTCACACACGCCTGGTTTCAAATTCTGGCTCTGCCACCTGCCAGTTGTGTGACATTGAGCAAATCATTGCTCAGATCCTCAACTTCTTTCTTGGTAAAATGTGACTAATTGAAAGCCCCGCCAGATAAGATTGTCGTGGGAATTAAAGGGGATTGCTTCAGATCTTTGAGCTAGCTGAATAGACATCATGAGAAAGGCTCACCCTCCGTAGTTAAAAAAATTTATGGACAAGAAATCATCATTGAAATTAAATGGTGGCAGACATGTCCAAGGAATACTGTGGGGGTTTGATCTGTTTATGAATCTTGTGATAGATGAATGTGTGGAGAAGGCAACTGGTGGGCAACAGAACAATATTGGAATGCTGGTAATATGAGGGAATAGTATTATCACATAGAAGCCTTGGAATGCCACTCTGGAAAACAGTGTGGAGGTTCCTCAAAGAGTTAAAAATAGAGCTACCCTATGACACAGCAATTGCACTGCTGAGGATTTACCCCAAAGATACGGACGCAGTGAAAGACCGAGACACTTGCACCCCAATGCTTATAGCAGCAATGTCCACAATAGCCACACTGTGGAAGGAGCCTCGGTGTCCATCGAAAGATGAATGGATAAAGAAGATGTGGTCTTTGTATACAATGGAATATTCCTCAGCCATTAAAAACGACGAATACCCACCATTTGCTTCGACGTGGATGGACCTGGAGGGTATTATGCTGAGTGAAGTAAGTCAGTTGGAGAAGGACAATCATCATATGGTTTCAGTCATATGGAGAATATAAGAAATAGTGAGGGGGATTATAAGGGAAAGGAGGGGAACTGAGTGGGAAAAATTCCTAACTCTGGGAAACGAACAAAGGGTAGTGGAAGGGGAGGTGGGTGGGGGTATGGGGTAACTGGGTGATGGGCATGGAGGAGGGCACTTGATGGGATAAGCACTTGGTGTTACACTATATGTTGACAAATTGAACTTCAATAAAAAAATTAAAAAAAAAAAAACTAAAAAAAGAAGCCTTGGATTGAGTATAAACAATGGGTGTGTTCATCAGAAGAAATTAACTGCTTCCACATGTTCCCTATCCACCGTACCTGTTTTACTACAATATAAAAATCAGGTCATGTGCATTTTCATATTGAACTTTTTTGCTAAATAAACTTTTATAATAGAAAAAAGAGACTGCTTCAGAAATGTATAAATAACTGATAAAAGTACTCTAAATTTATACCACATTCAGTATTCAAATTGACTAAAGGAAACAATTTTCAGATCCAGCTTCTGACACTCATGTCAAAGAAATACAGACAAGAATGTTGGGACCTGGGCGACACCATTACACACTTTTGGTGAATGTCCTTGGATGAGTTTCCATCAGAAAATTCTCTAATTACACAAGGTAGGAGGCCTTTTCACTGCACTTTGGTCTACATATTTACGAAGGATGATGGAAATTCTGCAAATAATGGAGGAGAAAGAGAACAGAAAAGAGGAAAAATCTTGAAACTGCAGTCCTTTCACACTCAACCGCATTACTGGTCACCATTTGTGTTGACTCTATGAAGTGACATTTGACTCAGTTGACTGAAGAATCCAATCATGTGCAATGTTTACAACCAAAGTTAGCTCGCTTATTTTTTGGGGGTGGAAAAAGTTGTTCTTGTAAAAGATGCCTGGAGAATGCTGAAAACTGTCTTTGGCCAAATATCCTGCTGGCCTTTTTACTACTTCTTCTTCTTCTTCTTCTTCTTCTTCTTCTTCTTCTTCTTCTTCTTCTTCTTCTTCTTCTTCTTCCTCTTTTTAAGATTTATTTATTTTAGACAGGGAGAGCACACTTGCGGAGGGGCAGAGGGAGAGAGAGTACCTCAAGCAGATTCCCTGCTGAGGACAGAGCCCTATGTGGGGCTCAGCCCTATGACCCTAAGGTCATGTCCTGAGCTGAAACCAAGAGTTGGACACTTAACCAACTGGGCCATCCAGGTGCCCTGGCCTTTTTACTTCTATTGTCACTTTATTCTCTTCCCTCCACCCCCACCTCACACACCCTTCCCAGGCTTGCCTACAGCAGGCCGAGGATGAGTCAAAAGTAGAACTAAATTGCTCTGCCTAAGATAGGAACAGAGGAGACTTTGGGAGTGAGAAACTGTGTAGGTGAGGGAAGGGAGACACCGAGGACAAGACAGAGGGGAGGCTGGTTATATGATAAGAACCTGTATTCCAAAAATAAACAAATAAGCAGAGTCTTTGGAAACTCACAATTGGAGAAAATAATCAGAGGACTTTAATGAGAAGAGGGCATTCAATTTATTTTATTTTATTTTTATAAATTTATTTTTTATTGGTGTTCAATTTGCCAACATATAGAATAACAGCCAGTGCTCATCCCGTCAAGTGCCCCCCTCAGTGCCCGTCACCCATTCACCCCCACCCCCTGCCCATCTCCTCTTCCACCACCCCTAGTTCGTTTCCCAGAGTTAGGAGTCTCTCATGTTCTGTCTCCCTTTCTGATATTTCCCACACATTTTTTTCTCCTTTCGAGGGCATTCAATTTAAATAGTACGTATTTTATTGTTTTCCTCTGGCAAATAACTTCTTTCTATAGTCCCAGATTTTGACAAAATTGGCCATGCAGGTTACATTTGTTTAGTGATACTTAAGGAAGCAAAAGGATCTGAATAGTATCCATCAGAATATTATGATCAGAGGATGAACCCGAAAGACCAACCCCCCCGGGCACCTGGGTGCAGGGAAAAGGGGTTGTGCCCTCAGATTTGTGAAGCAGGAGAGCCCTAAATTAATCCCAGATATCTAGGACCCAAGATTCCGGTCTCCTTAGTGCTAACACCTTAGCTAATTAGGGAAGTGTCCTTACTGTGACCTTTTGCAGTGCCTGTCACCTGACCTTCCCATTGTTCCCTTGGCATCAAGAACCATACTAATAGTTACCTTTGCATAGATAGGAAGATTGTTCCAGTTAGATTATAATCCTCACGAAGCTGTCCTTTATCTCACAATGCACCCTCCTGTAGTAAAGTCAAATTAAATATTAGTTGAATGAAAACAACTTTTTTATGCATCTATCTACTTTTGTGCCTGACGGTCACCATTATATTGAAAACGTGTATATAGTTAGAAGATGCATTCTGTGTTAGAAAATCCCACTTTGAATTCAAAGGCATTTTAACGAGTATTGTCAGCTTTACAAGGAAACAATTTTCTTGTGTGTGCAAACTAGAAAAGCTCTGGGTTTTCCACATCATTGACAGCATGGTTCTTGGTTCATCACAACATAAAAAGTACATGATACACTGGGGTGTCACTATAAAAATAATGTTATTCTTCCAGTTTTATCCTGGCAACACTCGGGAATCCTATCAATGAATACAGATGCACACAGCTAAAGTAAGATAATGCCCATAAACCAATTTCTGAACAGATTTTTCAACAAACCCTTCAGATCTGTTTGTTTACATTATTTAGGGCAAAACGGGATGGCTTTGAAATGTACAGTTTCTTATGAGCTCAGTCCTACATTTTAATTCAAGCTTAGTAATTATTGCCATGCCCCATTCAGCAGGTATTGCCGGCTAGAAAGAAAAAAAAAATAGATAAAATTGAAAGGCCAAATTCACAATGAAGATGTCAAAATAAACCAGCTACTAAAGAATCAAATGGTTTATTTTCAGCTCCTGCCTCTTTGCTTTGCTTACAACATACTCTCGAATCATGAAGCTCCCATAAACACGAGGTCTTCTCTCTACCAAAATAATTGCTCTTGACTTCACAAAAAAGACCATTCCCCCGGTTAAACCCATGTCACTATAGAACATGCTATATTTTACACTGAGGGTGTCACACCTGAACTGACATAGGACTCATGATGTGCAGAAGGGTCAAAGTCCCATCCTCATCTTACCTTCTATAGCAGTGTTGTCCAATAGAATTATCACGCAAGGGGCAAATGTGAGCCACGTATGCAATTTTGAATTTGCTAGTAGCCACATTAAAAAAGGAAAATGCAACAAGTGGAAGTAATTTCATAAGATGTATTTCTTATATCAAAAATGTGATCATTTCAGCATATTACCAACAGAAAAACATGAATGAGCGATTTAAAATGCTCATTCCTGGGATCCCTGGGTGGCTCAGGGGTTTGGCGCCTGCCTTTGGCCCAGGGCGTGATCCTGGAGACCCGGGATCGAGTCCCATGTCGGGCTCCCTGCATGGAGCCTGCTTCTCCCTCTGCCTGTGTCTCTGCCTCTCTCTCCGTGTCTTTCATGAATAAATAAATAAAATAAAAAATAAAATAAAATAAAATGCTCATTCCTATACTAATCCTTCAACACCTGATGAACACTTACAGCTCATCTTTATTTTGACCAGACCACGTTTCAAGTGCTCGATAGCCGCACGCTCTAGTGGCCACCATACCTGACAGCACAGTTCTATGCAGGAGCATTTAGGAACTGTGATCAGAAGGGAGAGAATCCTAAGCATCACCTCCCAATGGAAAGAAATCCCTACCAGACATGAAAGCCTGCAGACCCCTGACCAAGATGCAGGAGAGGTAGCTGAGAATCAGCTAAGAGGGACTATCCAACAAGGAAAAAAACTTAACCGAGGACGCTGCCTCCATATAACCACCAATTCCTTATTCTGTACAATGCACCAATTTAAAAAAGAATATTTCTACAAATATAAATGGAAACGCGTTTTTGTTTTGTTTTTGTTTTTGTTTTTTGTCTCTCTCTTCCCTCAGTCTCTGGATCATTTTCACTTTGTCCAATGCTTTATTTCAGTTTTCCTCTTCACAATGTATAAATTTGTTCATTTGTTCTTTTTTTTTTTCTTAGTTGAGTTTCTCCGTCAGCTCTGACTGTATGTTATAAAATATTTACATAGTTCCAAAAGCCTTTTGCCTCTCCTGCCAAATCTGACATTCTTCTCCTCCCTCAGTTCTTTCTTTAGGCTTATCTTTTTGTATCCTTCCCCCTGGCAAACTTCATCTAGCACAGGATTGTTGCTTTGCCACCTTCTCAGGCTCTTCCCTGCTTCTGGTCTTCCTTTCTGCCCTCACCAGGCCAATGAAAGAGCAGTACCTTTTGAAATTTCCACAAATGTTCCAAATTCCATAAAAGGATGTGATGAGCTTGGCCTTACTGGCAGTATGTGTTCTTGCTCAGTGACTGAATTTTGGGTGCAACAAGGATAATTTAAAAACAATAACATTATTTTCCCCAAAGCAGGCACAATCCAACTTCCTGGGGATCTAGATGCTTCTTCCGTCACACATTTGGTCTTGTGATTCTGTGTGGCTTCTCACAGATGGGAAGAACCGCCCTTACAGCCTACCTCCCAAGCTGTGGCTGGCAAGAGCCATCCTGAGTCTATGCTTTCTGTTTAAAGACAGAAAATAAAGATGGAGTTGGCTGGTGACATTACAGCTGGTGTTCGTGAAGATTTTTGTGAAAGTCTATTTAAATTCTAAACTTGACAGCACAGTTGTTGGTTTGTCAAAGCATTGCAAAATGAAAAGAGTGAAGAGAATCTAAAGACCAGAATCATAGCAGTTTTTTGTTTTGTTTTGTTTTAATGTAGCTATGGATCTAAAAGTCTATATTTGATTTAGTCACTTTGCCCAGGGGAAGAAACACATTAACGAAAGGATAATACCAAAATGACCTTGGGATAAATATATTTTTGAGCCTTCTAAGCAACAGGAAATTACAGCTTGCCTTTGCCCAAAAAGTGGTATTATAATTTCAGCAATCTCCATTTGTGAAAAGTCATTTCTCCCATTACTAATTCAATAGCTGAATTAGGTAGGATGATATTTTCATATTTGCTATACATGCTGTTGCTTTTGTGTGACTTCCAGTTGCTAGGAAGCCTGATCAGAGTCTCCTGGCTGGTCTAGGTTTGCAGTTTTCTCTGGAGTGGACATCTATATACACATAACCTTCTTAATCCTATTAATCAAGAAAAGCATCATGTCTTCTTGACAAGATGTTAGATGCATTTCATAGAGGCTGAATTCTCTTAGGGTTTGTCAGAGAAGAGGAGCAATTTGTTTCCAAGGTAGTGAAGCTCTGCCACAGTTGGAGGAGGTCACCCAAAAGAAATGGACAAGGTGTTTTGCTGCCATGTTGACTTTGGGTCCATGAATATTTCATGAGTAGAATAAAAATTCATAAAACATTACATCTGCTTCATTTAGTCATTCTTCGTTTCTTCGGAGCACAACTCTTCAGGAAAATACTCCAGCTGACCAGCTGTTCTATTGTAGCTGCTAAATCAAAAGGCCACTCAACTTGCATGTAGTTTTAGAATAAAGATGCATTTAAGTATAAATGCATTTTTTAAAAGATTTTATTTATTTATTCATGAGAGACACACAGAGAGAGGCAGACACATAGGCAGAGGGAGAAGCAGGCTCCCTCTGGGGAGCCCGATGTGGGACTCAATGCCGGAACTCTGGGATCACGCCCTCAACCACTGAGCCACCCAGGTACCTCTATAAATTCATTTTTTAAAAGGTTTTATTTATTTATTCATGAGAGACACAGAGAGAGGCAGAGACACAGACAGAAGGAGAAGCAGGCTCCCTGCAGGGAGCCTGATGTGGGACTTGATCCCTGGACCCAGGATCACACCCTGAGCTGAAGGCAGATGCTCAACTGCTGAGCCACTCAGGTGTCCCCCTATAAATGCATTTAAACATAAATATAAAATGTATTTGAATATAGATCTTTTTGTTTAGTTTTTAATAACACTCCAACGTTGACTGGATTATAGACATTCATTTGATATACTTTATAACATATTAATTTACTCTTATTTTCATTTGTGGCATTTCTGAAAATCAAAGATTTTGAGAAAAAAAAATTGACAACTGGAATCAAACTTATTTTCCACTCTTAGTGAATTTGTATTGAGGGTTGCTGGATGCCATATCTAATCTCTCTTTCTTGTTCATGGAATGGCTCCTGGGACTTAGCTCACAGGATCTGAGAGAAGTCTAAGCTAGAGAAAAGGCATCACAGTTTCTTCCGATTGTTGTGGAGCATGGAACTCAGGAAGAGTTTCATCCTGGCTTCCAGGTCAACCAAAAGTAAAGGGTACGGCACAGGACAACCGAATCTCTATATGGCAAAACAAGAAAGCAGGAGGCTCAAAATGAATGAAAAACCAAGCTGGTCAAGAGTCTAAGGGTGGAAAGAGAGGAATAAAAGAGGCTAAATCTAGGGTGTGTAGGAAAGGGGTAGGAAAGCAAAACTTGAAGGATGGAGGAGGTACCTGCCCCTGGTCATAGGCGTGTGTGGAGATATTTATGATGGCTAACCAGCTGACACCTTAGTTAAAATAGCTTTAGAAATGAAATGCTCAGAGATCACAGAGAAAACAAGGAATAACTGCATGGTAAGATGTGGAAATCTTTGGAGAACAGGCAAGCATTTGAGTTGGGCTCTGAAGGATGAAAGTGTTCTGCAACTGCAAAGAAACTGAGAGAGGGGACTTCATATAGACCGAGCTATATGATAATAGAAATCTGTAGGGGAACAAAAATGTGCCACCCTAAAATGTGTCTCTTTGGTATGTGGGTTATTTCAGGCTAATTCTTTTTATGAACAGTAGACCCAAGAGGTTTTCCTTTTTTGCCTCTGTACTAACAGCCTAAAACTATTTAGATGGAGAAACTGCTCCAGAAAGGGAGCTAACACCATAGATAACTAGAGTATGACATGAGCTAGGTGGGATAGACAGGGAGAAACCTAGCAAAATCTGTTTGTTAAAATTCCTTTCGATGTCCCACTGTTTCTAAAGTCTATTATTTTTATTTTTATTAATTTTTGAAAGGGGTGAAGGGGGAGAGAGAGAATATCAAGCAGACTCCATGCCCAGCACAGAGTCCTACATGGGGCTTGATCTCACAACCCTGAGATCATGACTTGAACTGAAATCAAGAGATGGACACCTAGTCAACTGAGCCACCCAGGTGCCCTATCCCATTGTTTCTATATGGCCCAGCAAGTATTTGTTTACCAAACTTTTTCTCTTTTTCATCTCCCTATGAATTGTCACATTCCCTTTGAAGTCCCAGACCCTTACCCCCATTCTCCTTAGCTCTGGATGGCATATAAACCTCAATTGCCTGACTGCCTATGGGCCTCATATTCTTATGGACTCACTTACGTATATAATTAAATTTGATTTTCTCCTGTTAATCTAATTTCATGTCAATTTAATTCTTAGATCAGCCAAAATAATCTTGAGGGGTAGAGGTAAGCTTTTTCTCCCCCACAAATCAAAATGTACAATATTCTAGAGAAATTTAGCATAATCTGGTGAGGTCGGAGTTGCAGGGAGTGAGGTTTCATCTCTGGTTCTCAGCATGTGTTCAAGATCTAGTTGATCTACCTTATACCTCACATCTTACCACTTCTTGTCTCAAGTCCTTAAATCCTAACTGCATTAGTCTTCTCCTTTTCAGCACTCACCACCTACTTTGATGCGTATTCTGTTTGCCTTCTCTTACCTCAGGAAAAGCCCTTGCTCTGAAAGCCTTCCTTTTAGGGATCCAAAGTCATGAGCAGTGTTCTCATTCAGCCTAACTCCAACCGGGTTGATTATTACCCACTCAGCTGAGAGCAGAAGAGATGATTTTGAAAGGATAATTTAAGGAAAGGCCATGAATTGTTTAGAATACCATGTCCTGGACACTAAACTGATGCCAAGTCTCTTTTAGCTTAAATTGCTTTTATCTGAAGTCAATGTAAGTGGGGGAAGTAGGTCTGAGTGGTGGTCTTCAAGGTTTCAATTGACGTCCACCAACTGTTCTAGAAAATCCAGAGTCATAGATAAATCCTAAAGTGAAACTTTCAAGATGGAGTATGTAACATTGTTGAGGGTTGGGGACACCTATCCAAAGTGATCTCTTTGACCTGGGGAAATCTAAGAAACACGTACTGGTTGTTTTATGAGTTGAAAAATAGCTCACCGGATCACTGATGTAATACAGATACCTGTGGCCATAGGTGTGGCTGGGTGGGAAGAAAAATAAAACTACTTTGTTTTATTAATAAAACATTATATATAATGTTTATATATAAACAAAAAATTATATATAATGAGCCTGGGTGGCTCAGTTGGTTAAACATCTGCCTTTGGCTCAGGTCATGATCTTAGGTCCTGGGATAGAGTCCTACATCAGGCTCCCTGCTCGATGGGGGGTCTGCTTTTCCCTCTCCCTCTGCCCCTACCCCTTCACTCATGCTCTCTCTCTCTCTCTCTCTCAAATGAATAAAATCCTTAAATAAAGTAAAATAAGCAAGAATACAGTGTTTGAGTGATGCCAATTTCAAAGTAATAAGTTCATGGTGTCCTCATGCTTTCCACACATTTTACTTTAGGATTCTAATAAAGCAAATGCCATTTTTGGACAATTAACAATAGACATAATCAATCATGACAACAGTTGTTGCAGTGCAAGCCTTGACAGTGGTTATGGGGTTATTTCTTTTTTTTTTGGAATGCAAATGCCTGACTTGTGCTTGGATTGCAGAGGCATCCATGTCAAAGAGGCACCACTGCATGAAGACCCAGGCAGCTTCCCCTTGCCTGGGTTCTTTTGTTTCAGAGATCTTGGGTGATTTTGATAACTGACCATTTGGGCCACTTGTTTTTTCTTCTTCCGTGCTTTAAATCCCCACTATGTTTTAAATTCATCAATAAAGGGTGGGCCCATGCAGGAAACCCAAGGGCCCACCCTCAACCCCAATAAAAGCAGAACTGCTGGCCTGTGTACCCACACTCTCTCTCTCTACTTTCAATCTTACTATGTGGCCCCAGCTGTGCCGTGTAATTTCTAGATTCTGTAATAAACCTTTATTTTTCCAAAGTTTCCTGATGGTTATTGCTGAAGGGTGTCTTGCAATCATAATAAGAACCACAAGGCCTGGCCCAACCACAATATTGCTTAATAAGACTGACATTGGCACAGAACAGCAGTAAATCTGGTTGCTGCCTCTGAAGGTTTTCTATCTATCTATCTATCTATCTATCTATCTATCTATCTATCTATCTATCAGGGAGAGAGAGCATATGAACGAGGAAGAGCCACAGGGAGAGAAAGGGGGAGAGTCCTCCAGCAGATTCCCCTCTGAGCATGGAGTCCAGCAAGGGGCTCAATCCCATGATCCATGAGATCATGACCTGAGCCAAAACCAAGAGCTGGACACTTAAATGACTCAGCTACCCAAGCACCCTTCTGTAGGTTTTCTAATTACCTTGGAATATCCCATTCTTTGTGTATTCTTTGTGCATCATACAATCTGCAACATTTGAGATCTATTAGATTGAGGCCCCTGATCAAAAGCCCATTTGAGTGCAGCACACATATACATATAAACATAGGTGTGCACAGATATGCACACACACTGATGCACACACACACACACACACACACACTGTCCCCATTCAATCCCAAGTGACCATTTTTCACTTTAATTAAATATATATGTATTTAATTTTTGCTCCAATCCTCCTGCAATCAGGAAATGCCTAACCTCTTATGAAAACTGCCTTACAGGACTGCCAAGAAGGTTAACTGTATCTGTAAAGTGCCTGTAGCAGAGTATTTTATTTTGCATTTTTAAAGTTTTCTTTTTTTAAACACTTTATTTATTTATACATGAGAGACACACAGAGAGAGGCAGAGACATAGGCAGAGGGAGAAGCAGGCTTCCTGTGGGGAGCCTGATCTGGGACTCGATCCCTGACCCTGGGATCACGACCTGAGCCAAAGGCAGACACTCAACCACTGAGCCACCCAGGCATCCTGGAGAGTAGATATTTTAATAGTGTTGGTTCTTTATTTTATTTTATTTATTTATTTTTTTAAATTTATTTTTTATTGGTGTTCAATTTGCCAACATATAAAATAACACCCAGTAGTGTTGGTTCTTTCCTTGCTCTCAGTCCTCACATACTGAAAGTAAATTGCCAATAACAAACTAAGGGTTTACAAAACTAGTCATTCATTAAGCACATGTTATAGTGAGGGGAAAAAAGATGGCAAGACAGATGAACATAAGTAAAAGACAAAACGTAATAAGATCTGCTTTCCCAAAGATTACAGTCTCATGGAAGACATATGATAGAGGGTGTACTGACAATTGCCAAGCATCTGAATTTGATCTGATATATACCTGTGGGTTTAGGCATTTGATATTCAGAATAAACTCTCTGACTTTTTCAAAAATTATTCAGATCTTTACCTTGTTTCAATTGAAATGTAGATATACACATTTTAAGGAAACCTATACTATTTATAAATAATTGCTAACCAATTGAGGTGATCCTAATCAGTCTTGGTGTTTCTCTGATAGCTTTTCCCTGTATGTCAGTATCCTTGTGTATCAGAAAATGTGCAAGCTTCCCTTCACAGGCATTTGGCACTATTTGTTAAACACTTACTGCATGTGCTACCCGTATGCTAGGGGCTGGGGATCTAGTGTTGAACAAAATGCCCTGCTGTCTAGTATCCCATCCATTTGTGACATGTATTTGTCATGGACGTATTTGACAAGTACTCAACTGTCCTGGAGAAGTCATGGATGGTTCTCTTGTGCCAGTCATGCTCTTCCCCTTAAATTGCTGCAGTGTGACCAGAATCTTCCTTTGTGGGAATTCTGTGATCATCACAGCTACTCGTTGGCCTCCCTAATGTGCGCGTGCCATTGGACTATACACACATACTTCATCTTCCAGTCTTTTGAATTGAGTGTAGCATTATAATCCCCATTTTAAAGGTAAGAAAGTGAGGTTTCAAAACACGTTATATATCAGGTACTCAAATAAAATAAAAAAAAAGATATAGGCACAAGGCCACAAGGCTTGTAACTGATACCTTTTGTATATAACCTCTAGTCTTTTAAATTAACTCTTTAAACTATGGTTTGTTTTCTAAGGGGGAACCCAGGTTTTGTGGGGCCCGAATCTTACAAATTGGTGGCTCTCTTTAGATAACAAACATGAATTCAAATAGAAAATTAGGTATGAACACGGTTACTTATTTTATTTCTTTAACATACAGTGTATTATTATTAGTTTCAGGGGTAGAATTTAGTGATTCAGCAGTTGCATATAATACCCGGTGCTCATCACATCATGTGCCCTCCTTCATGCTCATCACCCTGTTACCTTATCACTGTACCTGTCTCCCCTCCAACGACCCTGTTTGTTTCCTAGAGTTAAGAGTCTCTTATGGTTTGCCTCCCTCTGTTTCTATCTTATTTTACTTTTTCTTCCCTTCTCCTAAGTTCATCAGTTTTATTTTTAAATTCCACATATGAGTGAAATCATATGGTGTTTATCTTTCTTTGACTTACTTCACTCAGCATAATACCCTCCAGTTCCATCCACGTCGAAGCAAATGGTGGGTATTCGTTGTTTCTAATGGCTGAGGAATATTCCATTGTATACATAGACCACATCTTCTTTATCCATTCATCTTTCGATGGACACCGAGGCTCCTTCCACAGTGTGGCTATTGTGGACATTGCTGCTAGAAACATCGGGGTGCAGGTGTCCCGGCGTTTCATTGCATCTGTATCTTTGGGGTAAATCCCCAGCAGTGCAGTTGCTGGGTCGTAGGGCAGGTCTATTTTTAACTCTTTGAGGAACCTCCGCACAGTTTTCCAGAGTGGCTGCACCAGTTCACATTCCCACCAACAGTGCAAGAGGGTTCCCCTTTCTCCACATCCTCTCCATATTTTTGGTTTCCTGCCTTGTTAATGTTCCCCATTCTCACTGGTGTGAGGTGGTATCTCATTGTGGTTTTGATTTGTATTTCCCTGATGGCCAGTGATGCGGAACATTTTCTCATGTGCTTGTTGACCATGTCTATGTCTTCCTCTGTGAGATTTCTCTTCATGTCTTTTGCCCATTTCATGATTAGATTGTTTGTTTCTTTGCTGTTGAGTTTAATAAGTTCTTTATAGATCTTGGAAACTAGCCCTTTATCTGATATGTCATTTGCAAATATCTTCTCCCATTCTGTAGGTTGTCTTTGAGTTTTGTTGACTGTATCCTTTGCTGTGCAAAAGCTTCTTATCTTGAAGTCCCAATAGTTCATTTTTGATTTTGTTTCTCTTGCCTTCATGGATGTATCTTGCAAGAAGTTGCTGTGGCCAAGTTCAAAAAGGGTGTTGCCTGTGTTCTCCTCTAGGACTTTGATGGAATCTTGTCTCACATTTAGATCTTTCATCCATTTTGAGCTTATCTTTGTGTCTGGTGTAAGAGAATGGTCTAGTTGCATTCTTCTGCACATGGATGTCCAATTTTCCCAGCACCATTTATTGAAGAGACTGTCTTTTTTCCAATGGATAGTCTTTCCTCCTTTGTCGTATATTAGTTGACCACAAAGTTGAGGGTCCACTACTGGGTTCTCTATTCTGTTCCATTGATCTATGTGTCTGTTTTTGTGCCAGTACCACACTGTCTTGATGACCATAGCTTTGTAGTACAGCCTGAAATCTGGCATTGTGATGCCCCCAGATATGGTTTTCTTTTTTAAAATTCCGCTGGCTATTCAGGGTCTTTTCTGATTCCACACAAATTATAAGATGATGTGTTCCAACTCTCTGAAGAAAGTCCATGGTATTTTGATAGGGATTGCATTAAATGTGTAAATTGCCCTGGGCAGCATGGACATTTTCACAATATGAATTCTTCCAATCCATGAGCATGGAATATTTTTTCATCTCTTTGTGTCTTCCTCAGTTTCTTTCAGAGTGTTCTGTAGTTTTTAGGGTATAGATCCTTTACCTCTTTGGTTAGGTTTATTCCTAGGTATCTTATGCGTTTGGGTGAAATTGTAGATGGGATTGACTCCTTAATTTCTCTTTTTTCAGTCTCATTGTTAGTGTATAGAAATGCCACTGATTTCTGGGCATTGATTTTGTATCCTGCCACACTGCTGAATTGCTGTATGAGTTCTAGGAATCTTGGGGTGGAATCTTTTGGGTTTTCTATGTACAGTATCATGTCATCTGCAAAGAGAGAGTTTGATTTATTCTTTGCCAATTTGAATGCCTTTTATTTCTTTCTGTTGCCTGATTGCTGAGGCTAGGACTTCTAGTACTATGTTGAATAGCAGTGGTGAGAGTGGACATCCCTGTCTTGTTCCTGATCTTAGGGGAAAGGCTCCCAGTGCTTCCCCATTGAGAATGATATTGGCTGTGGCTTTTTGTAGATGGCTTTTAAGATGTCGAGGAAAGTTCCCTCTATCCCTACACTCTGAAGAGTTTTGATCAGGAATGGATGCTGTATTTTGTCAAATGCTTTCTCTGCATCTATGGAGAGGATCATAAGGTTCTTGTTTTTTCTTTTGTTGATATGATTAATCACATTGATTGCTTTATGAGTGTTGAATCAGACTTGCATCCCAGGGATAAATCCCACTTGGTCATGGTGAATAATCTTCTTAAAGTATTGTTGGATTCTATTGGCTAGTATCTTGTTGAGAATTTTTGCCTCTGTGTTCATCAGGGATTTTGGTCTATAATTCTCCTTTTTGGTGAGGTCTTTGTCTGGTTTTGGAATTAAGGTGATGCTGGCCTCATAGAACGAGTTTGGAAGTACTCCATCTCTTTCTATCTTTCCAAACAGCTTTAGTAGAATAGGTATGGTTTCTTCTTTAAACGTTTGATAGAAATCCCCTGGGAAGCCATCTGGCCCTGGACTTTTGTGTCTTGGGAGGTTTTTGATGACTGCTTCCATTTCCTCCCTGGTTATTGTCCTGTTCAGGTTTTCTATTTCTTCCTGTTCCAGTTTTGGTAGTTTGTGGTTTTCCAGAAATGCATCCATTTCTTCTAGATTGCCTAATTTATTGGTGTATAGCTGCTCATAATAAGTTTTTTTTTTTAAGAAGTCATTTTCTTTTTTTTTAATTTTTATTTATTTATGATGGTCACACAGAGAGAGAGAGAGAGAGGCAGAGACACAGGCAGAGGGAGAAGCAGGCTCCATGCACTGGGAGCCCGATGTGGGATCCGATCCCGGGTCTCCAGGATTGCGCCCTGGGCCAAAGCCAGGGGCTAAACTGCTGCACCACCCAGGGATCCCTCATAATAAGTTTTTTAAATTGTTCGTATTTCCTTGGTATTGGTGGTGATCTCTCCTTTCTCATTCATGATTTTATTAAGTCTTTTCTCTCTTCTTTTTAATAAGGCTGGCTAATGATTTATCTATCTTATTAATTCTTTCAAAGAACCAACTCCTGGTTCTGTTGATCTGTTCCACAGTTCTTCTGGTCTCGATTTCGTTGAGTTCTGCTTGAATCTCTATTAACTCTCTTCTGCTGGGTGTAGGATCTATCTGCTGTTTTTTCTCCAGCTCCTTTAGGTGCAAGGTTAGCTTTTGTATTTGAGTTCTTTCCAGTTTTTGGATGGATGCTTGTATTGGGATATATTTCCCCCTCAGGACTGCTTTTGCTGTATCCCAAAGATTTTGAACAGTTGTATCTTCCTTCTCATTAGTTTCCATGAATCTTTTTAATTCTTCTCTAATTTCCTGGTTGACCCTTTCATCTTTGAAGCAGGATGGTCTTTAATCTCCACGTGTTTGAAATCCTTTCAAATTTCTTCTTGTGGTTTAGTTCTAGTTTCAAAGCATTATGGTCTGAAAATATGCAGGGGACGATCCCAATCTTTTGGTATCAGTTAAGAGCTGATTTGTGACCCAGTATGTGGTCTATTCTGGAGAAAGTTCCATGTGCACTTGAGAAGAATGTGCATTCAGTTGCGTTTGGATGTAAAGTTCTGTAAATATCTGTGAAATCCATCTGGTCCATTGTATCATTTAAAGCTCTTGTTTCTTGGGACATGTTGTGCTTAGAAGATCTATCAATTGTAGAAAGCGCCGTCTTCAAGTCTCCAAGTATAAGTGTATTATTATCTAAGTATGTCTTAACTTTGGTTATTAATTGATTGATATAATTGTCAGCTCCCGCATTCGGGGCCTAAATAGTCATGATTGTTAGGTCCTCTTGTTGGATAGATCCTGTAAGTATGATATAGTGTCCCTCTTCATCTCTTACCACAGTCTTTGGGATAAACTTTAGTTTATCTGATCTGAGGATGGCTACCCCTGCTTTCTTTTGAGGACCATTTGAATGGTAAATAGTTCTCCAACCTTTCATGTTCAGGCTGGAGGTGTCCTTAGGTCTAAAATGAGTCTCTTGTAGACAGCAAATAGATGGGTCTTGCTTTTTTATCCAGTCTGAAACCCCGCACCTTTTGATGAAATCATTAAGCCCATTCATGTTCAGAGTTACTATTGAAAGATATGAATTTAGTGTCATCATGATACCTATTCAGTCCCTGTTTTTGTGGATTGTTCCCTTGGACTTCCTCTTTCTTTTACAGAGTCCCCCTTAATATTTCTTGCAGAGCTGGTTGGTGGTCACATATTCTTTCAGTTTCTGCCTATCTTGGAAGCTCTATATCTCTCCTCCTATTCTGAATGAGAGCCTTGCTGGATAGAGTATTCTTGGCTGCATGTTCTTCTCATTTAGAACCCTGAATATATCCTGCCAGGCCTTTCTGGCCTGCCAGGTTTCTGTGGAGAGGTCTGCTGTTAACCTAATACTTCTCCCCATCAAGGTTAGGGATCTCTTGTCTGTTGCTGCTTTAAGGACCTTCTCTTTATCTTTGGAATTTGCAAGTTTCACTATTAAATGTCGGAGTGTTGAACAGTTTTTATAGATTTCTCTATCTCCTGGATCTGAATGCCTGTTTCCCTTCCCAAGTTAGGGAAGTTCTCAGCTATGATTTGTTCAAATACACTTTCTGGTCCTCTGTCCCTTTCCGCACCCTCTGGAACCCCAATTAAATGTAGATTTTTCCTTCTGAGGCTGTCATTTATTTCCCTTAACCTTTCCTCATGATCTTTCAATTTTTTTTTTCTTTTTTCCTCAGCTTTCTTCCTTGCCATCAGCTTGTCTTCCATGTCACTCATTCTTCTACCTCATTAACCCTTGTCGTTAGGACCTCCAATTTGGATTGCATCTCATTTAATTGATTTTTAATTTTGCCCTGATTAGATCTAAATTCTGCAGTCATGAAGTCTCTTGAATCCTTTATGCTTTTTTCCAGAGCCCACCAGTAGCTTTATAATTGTGCTTCTGAATTGGCTTTCTGACATTGAATTGTAATCCAAAATCTGTAACTCTGTGGGAGAGAGGACTGTTTCTTATTCTTTTTGTGGTGAGTTCTTCCTTCTAGTCATTTTGCTCAGTGCAGAGTGGCTAAAAACAAGTTTTACTGGAAAAAGGAGAAAAAGAGAAAAAAAAAAGAGTGGGTAAAACAAAAAATAAAAAAACAAGGAGGTGTATCCTCTGATTCTATATACTTAAATCCCTAGACTTCCCCTGGAACTTTCCTGCGCTGCTCGGCCAAGAACTCGCTCTTCCCCTGTCCTTCCAGCTGGTCTCTGGGGGAGGAGCCTGCTGTGCTGACTCTCAGGTGTGTGCACCTGGGGGAGCTGCCCTGCCCCCTGCCAGGTGCACGGCTCAGGGGGAGCTCTTTGTCCTGTGAGGTCTCTGTCCCCTGGCGGCCCTGCTCCATCCCAGGCACAAGTGACACCAGGAGGAACAACCCCACTGGTGGCGACCAGCTCCCCAGCCCTGGAGTCAGCTCCCCCAGTCACTCCCGCAGCTCCCAGTCCTCAGGGGCCTGGATGCTCTGGGGGCGGGGGCACTGACCTGCACAGCTTGGGGGCGCCCGGCGGCAGGAGCGTCCTTGCTGTCCTGTGTCCTTCCAGCCTCCACCTGTCCCGGGGGGAGCACCGGATCTTGGGCTGTGTCCCCTGGCGCCCTGGGCTCCAGGGCCTGTGCCACTGGAATTGCGCTCTCGGGGCGCACAGCCCCCTCCTTGTGTCTTTTGCATCCTTTGGATAAACACCCAGTAGTGCAATTGCTGGGTCATAGGGTAGCTCTATTTTTAATTTCTTGAGGAACTTCCATACTGTTTTCCAGAGTGGCTGCACTTTGCATTCTCACCAGCAGTGTAAGAGGGCTCCCCTTTCTCTGCATCCTCACCAACATCTGTTGCTTCCTGAGTTGTTCATTTTAGCCATTCTGGCAGGTGTGAGGTGGCATCTCATCGTGGTCTTGATTTGTATTTCCTTAATAATGAATGATGTTGAGCATTTTTTTTCATGTGTCTGTTGGCCATTTGTATGTCTTTTTTAGAGAAATGTTTTTCATGTCTTCTGCCCATTTCTTGGCTGGATTTCTTGTTTTTCAGGTGTTGAGTTTGATAACTTCTTTATTGTGAACATGGCTATTTATTAAGAATGAGAAACTTACTGAAGCTCAAAAATTTGGAAATCTCTTTAGGCTATTTACCAGAAACGCTTACATGAAAATGCTTCTTGATTGCAACTTGAATTCCTCTTGCAAGGCTGAACACTGTACAACAAACACACCCAGAGCTTGCAGGGTCCAGTGCAAGTGAGATGCTCTGAGGCTTAAGCCGCATAAGCTTCAGAGTAAACCCACCTCTGTTCTCTTAGGATGCTGATGATTCAGAGAGGATATTGATTCTGTATCTAATCAATCCTCAGCATGCAAATACCCTAGATAAAGCATTTAGAATCCTATGAACAGTAGCAGCCACTTCCTAACCCACAGCTCACTGGAACATTCATGATATACATGGAGCATCTGGAAATCCCTACTTCACTATCCAGAGAAAGATCGTACCACCTTTTCCCACCGTACGCATGCATGCACTCACGCACACATGTACTACACACGCCAAATCACATGGTGCCTGCAAGTGTTAGCCCAACCCTGCTATTAGCCTGTGATTCTATTTTGACTATGGAAGCAATAATATTAACAGTATATGTGGAGACTGAAAATCAAGTGAAAGCTGGATTCATTATACACAAAACAGGAAGACTCTGACAAAGTTTTTGTTGCATTCTGACCTCTCTGATTTCAGAGGTCATTTGCATATGTCCCATTGTACCTGCTAACACTCTTTTGGTCTGGGTTCACAAGAATTCTTGTGAGATTGTTTAACACTGGAAGATCTGTAAAAGGATCCTTGAATAGTATCATAAGAAAACTTTTTAAAAATCCCTAAAGCTATAGGGAATTCAGTTATATAAGCAGAGCCAGTTGTGTACTTTGGAGGGTATGGGCAGGGAAAGAATCAAGGCTGGCTCACTCTTTCTCATGGGAATAATTTATTCCATACGAAAGTTCATGTTTCTCTCAAAGTTGCACAGGTCTCCCTCTGGGAAAAAAGACTCCATAAAGTGTCCCTGAAAATAATATTTTTGTTGCAAGACTAATCTGATTTAAATGTGGTTCTCTCATTTGGATGTGTTTTTTCTTTTTTTTTTATAAATTTATTTTTTTATTGGAGTTCAATTTGCCAACATATAGAATAACACCCAGTGCTCATCCCATCAAGTGCCCCCTCAGTGCCCGTCACCCAGTCACCCCCAGCCCCCACCCACCTCCCCTTCCACCACCCCTAGTTCGTTTCCCAGAGTTAGGAGTCTCTCATGTTCTGTCTCCCTTTCTGATATTTCCCACTTCTTTTTTCTCCTTTCCCCTTTATTCACTCTCACTATTTTTTATATTCCCCAAATGAATGAGACCATATAATGTTTGTCCTTCTCCGATTGACTTATTTCACTCAGCATAATACCCTCCAGTTCCATCCACATCGAAGCAAATGGTGGGTATTTGTCGTTTCTAATGGCTGAGGAATATTCCATTATATACATAGACCACATCTTCTTTATCCATTTATCTTTCGATGGACACCGAGGCTCCTTCCACAGTTTGGCTATTGTGGACATTGTGCTAGAAACATCGGGGTGCAAGTGTCCTGGCGTTTCACTGCATCTGTATCTTTGGGGTAAATCCTCAGCAGTGCAATCGCTGGGTCGTAGGGCAGGTCTATTTTTAACTCTTTGAGGAGCCTCCACAGTTTTCCAGAGTGGCTGCACCAGTTCACATTCCCTGGATGTGGTTTTTCAAACTTAAACATACCTCAGAATGATCCAGGGAGCTAGTCTGGAGAAGGACCCAGGAGTCTGCATTTTAAGTAACTCTCCTCAGGCCACTATATTGCAGGTAGTCAGGGATCACACTTCTAGAAGCACTGCTTGACTAGAGGATCTAGTTAAAAGTTCTACAGTGGATAATTTTTTGGTATAGTCTTATATGCCTCACTCCTGTCCACAAAAGACGTCTTCTTTGGTATCTATGTTCTGTGTAGTTTGGTTTCCATATATATTATTCTTTTTTTAATGGCATCTTTTTTTTAAGACTTTATTTATTTATTGAGACACACACACACACACAGAGGCAGAGATACAGGCAGAGGGAGAAGCAGACTCCATGCAGGGAACCTGAAGTGGGACTCGATCCCGAATCTCCAGGATCACGCCCCGGGCTGCAGGCGGCGCTAATCCGTTGCACCACCGGGGCTGCCGTCCATAGACATTATTCTTGAGCCAATTCTTTGCAGACCAGTTCAGCTACTGACAGAATAATCTGGAAGTTTGAAGTAGATGATCAGTCTAACTACATCTAGATATGAGACTCTGAGAATTGGGCCCCAGAAATCTGAAGTGATTTATTGTTAATGTTTCTTATAAAATCTAGCAAAAAAAATCAGAATGACTGGATTCTACAGAACATAAAGTGTACGGTCCAAATGCTTTTGGTTAGCACCACTGCCAAGGAAAGAAATGCACTGAATAGTATTTGTTATGTTTATACGCATCTGCCAATGGCATTTGATCAATATTGTAGATTCTATCAGATTCACCTACAACACAATAAACTGCTTTGTCTCTACCAAAATAAATACGTCACAGTCCTTGAAAGTAGTGTTCTTGAGAGCCTCTGTACCTATTCCACTCTGCCAAACTACACACAAAAGTTTTGTAATTCTGTTTTTCAATGACAAATGGCATGCTCTGAGGAAAGTGGTTTTGCCCCAGGAAGATAAAGATGAAACAGTGAATTTTTAAAAAGTGGGCACAGAGTCTTCCAGGCTAACAATCTGAAACTCCAGTGCCTGGGCAGGACACCATCTTGCTGAGATTTTACAAATGGAGTAATATATATGTTCACTAACTTCAAAGCCTATAAAATGTAGCATCTAAGCATTTCTACCACTGACTACAGGTGACTAGAGTTGACTCAAAGAATCTGTAAAATAGGAGAAGAGTACCTGACAGGATTATTGTGAGAGTTGAAGGTGATGTTGTATGTGAGGCTCTTATCAAAGGGCCTGGCGCGGAGTAAATGCCTCCTTGATATCACGTATTATTATCAACATCATGTGAGTGAGGTTTGCTTTGAAACTGTACTGTAACATGCTATTTTATCTATTACAAAAGTTCTTCTATTTTAAGTTCTCAATGAAAGGCCTTGGCAATATCCTGTGAGTTTTAGGGATGAATCACAGTGCATTCCTTGAGAAACTGATGTCACTCATAATATAAAGGCCATTGAAGACATTTCTGAGATGGGGAGGAACATAGATGGGAGACTTCTCACGCCATGCACACCGACTTATATAACCACAATTAAGACTGTGAAACCAATAAAAAGATAGATAGAATAGGTAAATAAAACAGAATAGAAAGCACAGAATCAGATCCAGACATATTTGTGAATTTGATGGAAAAACAACTGATTCTCCACACTGGAAATTTTTTTTCCATTTCTCACGCAAAAAATAAATTCTAGGAAGATTAAAGACCACACAGGAAAACAGTAAGACTTTTGAACAAATAAACGAGATTATATAGCATATATTTATGTCCTTGGATTAATAAAGAAGTTCTTAAAACAAGATCATCCCCCCAAAATATACCATAAATAAAATTAAAGATGACCACAGAGTGGGGGGTATTTGCAATACGTAACCAAATTATTAGTATTTAAAATATATAAAGAATACATATGAATCAAGAAAAGGACAAACAACATAAATCGACAACAGCTGAAAATAGAAGAAATAAAAATCACTAAGTATATAAAAGATCAATCTTCTAATAATTAAGTAAATGTGAAGTGAAAAATAAAAATGAGAAGCTTTTATACTCATTACATTAGCTAACATTAATATTGGATTTCAATAGAAAACATGGATGGGAAATATCAGAAAGGGAGACAGAACATGAGAGACTCCTAACTCTGGGAAACGAACAAGGGGTGGTGGAAAGGGAGGTGGGCGGGGGGTGGGAGTGACTGGGTGATGGACACTGAGGGGGGCACTTGATGGGATGAGCACTGGGTGTTATGCTATAAGTTGGCAAATTGAACTCCAATAAAAAATAAATAAAAATTCTTTTCACTTTCAAAAAAAATATTGGACTCCAATAATTTTTGAAAGGTGTTAGAAAATGGTTGCTGTCAAATGATGATGATAGGAATGTAAATTGGTGAAGACCATTTGGAAAATAATTTCCAGGAGCTAGTAACATGTTAAGTGCATATGCTCTGTGATTCAAAAACTCCACATCTAATTATATACCCCGAAGAAAACAAACTCTTATACAACTCATATACACAACAGGAGACAAAGGAGATGGTACAAAGATAGTTATTGTAGTCTGGTTCATGTTAGCAAAAAGCTGGAAACCATTGCTAGGGGAATGGATAACTCAATCGTCATGTATTTGTACAATTACAATGAATAAAGTCTATATGTATTAATAAAAATCAATGGTAAAAATGATGATGGACAAAAAGGCAAATTTCAGAAAGATAAATTGTTTGATATCATTTCTGTAAATGGAAAAACTGAAAAAAAACAACACATGATAGAAGAATACTCTACATGGATCAATCATGATTTTAGTTATCTTTGGGAAGGAAAGGAGGGAAAAGAGACCGGGGTAGAAAAGAAATAAACCTCCTTTTTTTCTTTCTTTCTTGTCAAATGAATTCCTCTCCTTCCTTTATGTATCTCTTAAATGCTGGAGTTGTTTTAGGTCTCACTCTGGAACCCTCTTCTGTTTATTCTCATTCGACATACTGCCTGAATGTTATCACACCGTCCAGTAGCTTTGGCTACCAAATACATTATGATTCCTCTCAAATGTTTGTGTGCAATCCAGCTCCTTGCCTTAACTTCAAGACTCCTGAACACTTATGGAGTTAACTTATTTCCATTTAAATGTCTCATGCACCTTAAACTCAAAGTGGCTAAAACCAAGCTCATCATCTCTGTTATAAAACTGGTCTTGCTTCTGTGTTCTCAAAGCTAGTGAATGGCAAGACTATGATGTGAAGAACCAGGACTTCATTATAGATACCCTCTTCTTCTCACTTCCAACATTGCAACACACACACACACACATGTTGAACTTAATACATCTTGAATATACCCCATATTCTCTACTCCTATGCTTTTATCTATTCAGCCCATATCATTTCTCTTCAGCCCTTAGAAAACTTTATATCATTCATATCCTGCTACAACCCATCTACCAAAGAGCTACCTACATGATCTATTCACAATTTAATTCCCAACAAGTCACTTCCCTTTTGAAAATTACGCTATGTCCCTCATGGTCTACATAAGAAATGCAAACCCTTCATTGGCATGAAGAGTCATCCATGATTTAGATCTGAACACTTTTCAACTTCATGCCCCATCATTTTTCAATCACAATATACATGCTCTTTTACAGACTAACATTTGCATTTCCCTAAAGCATGTTTGATGTTATACCCTTTCAGGACATTGGACATGCTATGCCTGAAACATTTTTACTTCCTGTCTCTAATATTCTTTGACTTCCAACACCTTCCCATCTTTCAGATCTCAGATCAGCTGACATATTCTGTAGGAAATCTCTGACTTCCTAAATTTGCAGTGATTTTTCTCTCTTCTTCACTGGTCTCCAGTGCTTTCCATATTCAGTCACTTATCAGGTTGACTTGTCTTTTATTATTTATCCATCTGACTTTCCCTACTAGATCCTGTGCTAAATCCTGTGAAAACAGGGATGGATTATGATTTATGTACTAAGAAGTCCCCAGGGGTTAGCACAGTACCTGCCACATAGTAAGGATTCAGTTAAAATATGTCAAATGAAAGAATAACATGGATCGTTTTCAACTAGGTACATGGTTGGCTTTTAAGAAAAATCTTAAAGGAGGGCACTTGTGATGAGTGCCGGATGATGTATGGAAGAGATGAATGATTATACTGTACACCTGAAACTAATATTACACTGCATGTTAACTAACTGGGGTTAAAATAAAAACCTTAAAAAGAAAGAAGAATCTTAAATAAAAAAGACCTTGCCTTTACAATTAGGACATACTTTGAGGGAGTTGAAAAATAAAGTTCAACTGAGTAGATTTTAAAGATCTAATTGGCTTTATTCAACAATTTATGACTAAGGCAGCATCCCATCTAGCAAGTAGAACTAGATGGAGCTTCAAGGAGCTGAACAGGATGGAAGGATTTTATAGGAAGAAATGGGGAAGGCCATGGAAGTTATTAAGAAAAGAAAAGAAAGGATTGTTTCAGGGATGGTGGCCTTCCCTTCAGGGGAAGAGCAGGGGGTCTCATCATGCAGATTACCTTACTAGTGCTGACCAGAAAAATTCCAGACTGATTGGTTTAAAATTCCACCTCTGGGAGAGGTTGAAATTACAATTAAGTCTTGGTTTGCTGTCTTGGGGGCAAGCGACTCCACCTTGGGTCTGTTATTTCTTTTTTAAAAAACAAGTGGAAACATTCTTTTCTATGCATAATTTCTGGTTGGCTTATAGAATAACCAGTCTCATTTCTTCCCAGACAAGTTTTGTATTTCTGATGAGAGCAAAATTGCTGTGAGGATGCTGTAAAAAGTGTGAGTGTCTGCAGCTGCCAGAAACTGTCTTTTGAAAAAGTAATCACCACAGCAAATGCGTGTTTTCTCATAATATGGATTTTTGATGTGTGTGTGCCTGATATGTTTCAAATTCCATAAAAGATAAGAAAAATGCAGTCTGGCAAAAGTCACTATTGCATTTTAATTAGGTTTTTCATGTTATAACCTCCAGAAGGTTGTACTCAAAATGAAGCAAAGAGTAGCAAAAATCGAGGCAAAAGTTTAGACTGGCAATTGACATGTAGTCAGGTGTTGGTAGAAGGACAAACATTATATGTTCTCATTCATTTGGGGAATATAAATAATAGTGAAAGGGAATATAAGGGAAGGGAGAAGAAATGTGTGGGAAATATCAGAAAGGGAGACAGAACGTAAAGACTGCTAACTCTGGGAAACGAACTAGGGGTGGTAGAAGGGGAGGAGGGCAGGGGGTGGGAATGAATGGGTGACGGGCACTGGGGGTTATTCTGTATGTTAGTAAATTGAACACCAATAAAAAATAAATTAAAAAAAAAAAAGAAAAGTTTTGAGTGATTCAACATAATTCTTTTTAAAAATCATAACATTTGTATAAATCTCTCCAAGGAGTTTCAAAAATAAGTACTATTTACTTATTTCAAGCTAAACATGTTGGTGATATGGCTATATTAATTGTATATTGAAAATGTGTCCACTAGAAAAGCAAAGAGTCAAAATACCTCATGTTTTCTAAGCTATCATTAAATTTTCTGATGCATTTCAAATATTTGCAAGTATAATTTTATCTCTATGTATATTGAGTGTGCCTATACACACATGCAAATATATGCAAATGTGTGTGTGTGTGTGTGTGTGTGTGTGTGTGTGTATCCTACTCTCTTTCAGATATTGTGTCATGACTCAGTATCATTGAGATGTCAATTATTCCCAGATTGACCTATGGACTTAAAGCAATCTCAATAAAAAATCTAGTACGTCTTTTGTAGAAACTAGCTATTTCTGCAATTCATATGGGAATGTGAACAAAACCTACTACAAAACCAACTTTGAAGAAACAAATACACACTATATGATATACTTCTCTTATGTATTTTATAGAGTTTGTCTCACCCCCAGTCCGAGAATTTAAGCTCTAAGAAGACAAAGGTCTTTGCCTATTTTGTTCAGTGCTATATCCCAAGCAACAGTTGTGCTGCCATATACTAGTTTCCTAATATTCGGTGAAAGAAATGAATGAATGAATGAACAAATGAAAGGGTAACATAGGCCTAAGAACATGTCTGTTAACATTCGCTTCATGAGAAGGGGAACACTAAACATCAGCAGGGAAAGGATGGGCACCAGTAAACGAGGCTGGGAAAATTGGTTATTCAAATGAGAAAACTATAAAATTGGATTCACACCATGCATAAGAATCAGTTCCACATGAGTTAAGGAAGGAAAGGGGAAAACAAAACTTTGAAATTCTTAGGAGAGAATGTATTAGAATATCTTAGGACCTCAAGACAGAGCATGATTTCTTAGGCATAAGCAAAAATACAAACCGTAAAGGAAAAGAACGATCATTTTGACAAAATTCAAGTGAAGATCGTCAGCACATCAACGAGAGTAAAGTCAGAGCAGTAGGTACTAAGGGCTACTATGTCCACAGCAGTTTCTGTCCCAAAGATTGGTGGTTGGTGTCAGGGACAGGGTTCTAATGCCTACATGTAAACAGGAGATTGGTATTAAAAAAAAAAAAAAAAAGATGATCCTAATTTTGTTGAGGATGGATAAAAAATAACTTCCTTAGAATGTCAGTGTCACTGTAAATTGGTATGATCAGCCCAGAAAATAACTAGCAGTATCTAGCTTAGAGTATGACTCAGCAATTTTATTTATAGAAAAATTCTTATACACATGACCAAGGAGGCATGGAGTTGGCTCTCTGTTGCAATATTGTTTCAAATGGGAAAAATCCAAAACAACATGTCTACTAGTAGGAGAGTTGATGAGACGCATTAATGCATGGAAAGAACTTAACAAGTTTCTGACACAGATAATTATATAAATGTGGCCTGTTATTCCTATTTGTAATATGTCTGAAATATTTCATAACACATAAAGAGAGAAAGCATGAAAAACAGCTTTGTAATCAAGTTGATGGCCTGTTAGTTACAATTTCAAAGAATTAAGCAAAGACTAAGCTACAATAACGAAGTGCTAATTGTCATGATAGAGGCTGGGCTCAGTGGGGACAGAAGCATGAAAGCATAAAGAAGGCATTTGGGGGGGATCCCTGGGTGGCTCAGCGGTTTAGCGCCTGCCTTTGGCCCAGGGCCTGATCCTGAAGACCTGGGGTCAAGTTTGGCATCAGGATCCCTGCATGGGGACTGCTCTCCCTCTCCCTCTCCCTCTGCCTGTGTCTCTGTCTCTGTCTCTCTGTCTCTGTCTCTCTCTCTGTGTGTTTCTCATGAATAAATAAATAAAATATTTAAAAATAAAGAAAGAAGGCAAAAAAAAAAAAAGAAGGCATTCAAGGGGTTAAAAGTTCAGGGAAGTCCTTTTTTTTTTTCTTTTTAAAAGATTTTACTTATTTATTTGACAGAGAGAGTGGGAAAGAATGAGCTGCGGGGAGGGGCAGAGGCAGAAGCAGGCTCCCAGCTAGGCAGGTTGCCTGATGCAGGGCTCGATCCCAGGACCCCTGAGATCGTGACCTGAGCCGAAGGCAGACACTTAACCGACTGAGCCACCCAGGAGCCCCAGAGAAGTCCTTCTAAAGGAATTAATTACATTGTTGAGGCTTCAGAGTCACAAATGCAAACATTACCCCACTAAAGTTCCCCCCCAGGACCGAGTGGAGAAATTTCTCTCATACTTTTCATTTACTTTCAGCTCATTGATACAACACCCAAATGCATTTACGATTTTCAAAACAACTTTATTTGTCTACCTTGAAGTCTAAAGTGATGTCTGGCATACCCCTGTCTCAAAATGCTCCAGAAGAGGAAATGAAAGTGTGCCAATGGGAAAGGAAAGATGTAAAATAGAGATGTCAACAGGAGAACTGACATCCTGTCAGGGCAGATGCAAAATACTGGGAGGACATTCAGGAAGGCCTCCACCCCTTCAGTGAAAGGGTCTCAGCTGGAAACTCACTAAAAAACCTTTAAGAATGATCAAAGCATTCATGTGAACAGGATGACATTCATTTAAAAGGGGATTACAAACACATAATCTTGAGCCATTTGCAACAGATGAGGGTCTTGATCAAAATGCTTGAAGCGATGAGCATTCCACTGACTTCACTGGCACGGAGAACAGGGGACGGCTTTGCAGAAAGGACAGAGAGCCCAGCTGCTAACCTTATTCTTGATTCCTCTTGATTCCACGATTCGTAGTCCTCAAATTTAATTTATGCTTTGAAAATAAATTGAATTAAGGAAAAAAAAAAACAGTCTATTTTTCGAAAGCAGTGACTCCCGACTACAAAGCTAGAGGATCAAAGCCTTTGGATATGTATGACAAGTGGGCATAAATATGTATGTGTGAGAAAGCTGCTTCCTCATCATACAGGCAGCATTCCATTGTTTTCCCAGAGTTGGTTTATGAAGGGGTTTTTCATGATGCAAAATGTAAGTTGCCATAGATAGAATGTTCCAGATGAAGGATGGGTTCCCAAGCCGGCCAACAGAAACCAAATAACCTCTTTAATGAATGAAAGAAACCATAATTTGAAAACTCCTTGAAGGTGGGTTATTGTAATAGAAAGGACATTGCACTTGGATTCAGGAGACCAGCATTTGACAGCCATCAATTCCTTTCTTTGAAAAAGAATCCAGGAACTTGAGCATTCCCAGCTTTCTCCTCCCATTGTAAATGCGGTCAAGACCCCCCAAAAATTAGCATAGCATTAATCATGACTGTGACTGGCTGAGAGCAAGAGGTAAGAAGGGAAAGAAAAAAAAAAATAGAGGGAGGTTGGCAGCTATGAATGAGCAATACCAAGGCCACAGCAGAGTTTAAATCGTGGCCTCACCACTAACCAGCCCAGTGACCATGGACTAGTCACTGAATGTTCCAAAACTTCAATTTCCTCATGTAAAATGGGCATTATAATAGTGTCCATCTCAAAGAGTTGGATTAGATGAGAAAAGACATGTAAACTGCTTTAGCATGGTGCCTGGAAAATAGTAATTATCAGTACATGTTATCTGTTATTATCAAACCATCCATATTATACTCTATTAATATTAATGGGAATGTTTTAATAAAAATTTTATTGTATTCAAAAGGAAATAATTATACCAAATCCTCTCAATTTGGACAGGTTGTCTGCAGAAATTTTTATCCCCTTTCAACTAGTTCTTAGGGAAATCAATCATTTAGAAACTCCGGGACAAACAGATATAGCATGATTATCTAAATAACGTATCTCCCCAAATTTGATAAGCATTTTACCCTTACATGTCCCTGGACCTTGGAAGTCTCCAGTGCTCCCAGAATTCATAGCCCTAGAATGAAAAGGTCAAAAGGACATAGGTCTCACTGTAAAATGTCAGGGTCAGCAAGACATTTTAGATCAATGTTATTAGCTGATTGGTCAGTTTCTCTAGTGTAACGCTGCCCTTGAAGGGAGGTTGATATTTTCATGATTTGAAAAGAAGTGCCAAGGGCTCCAGATTTAAAATGGTGACTGTTGAACAGCCCATGATGCAGCTTTTCTAACATCTCACAAAAAGGCAGGAAAAGATAAGATCACAATTATCATTAAATTCCAGGAATTACGCTTAACGTAGGCCGAAGATCCAGGAAACGATTCCAGTAATGCCTAAATGAAACTGAAGAGAGTCACTGTGAAGCTCAACAGATAACCCCTCCGATCTCCTGATAACTGGCCCTCCTGTCAGCTCCTCTTTAACAGTAAAGAATCCGAGGTTCAGAGAGGTGAAATAACTTGCCCAAAGTCACACAGCCACTAGATGGCAGACCCCACCTTTTCGGGTCCTGAGACATTTATGGCGTTCTGAACTATCCTAATGAACTTTCAACTTGCATATCTAATGGTATCTTAAAACTTAATATGACCAAATCAGAAGTCCTGATCCTGCCACCCTACTCGCTGGGGCTGAAGCCTACTCCAGACCCAGTCTTACATACCTCTGTAAATGATGTGGCACCCGGTGGATCGAGCCGAAGAAACAAACAAAATGCACAAGAAAAGCTAGAACTCAGTCTTTTTAAAATATATATATTTATTTTTATTGGTGTTCAATTTGCCAACATATAGAATAACATCCAGTGCTCATCCCGTCAAGTGCCCCCCTCAGTGCCCATTACCCATTCACCCCCACTCCCCGCCCTCCTCCCCTTCCACTACCCCTAGTTCGTTTCCCAGAGTTAGGAGTCTCTCATGTTCTGTCTCCCTTTCTGATATTTCCCACACATTTCTTCTCCCTTCCCTTATATTCCCTTTCACTATTATTTATATTCCTCAAATGAATGAGACCGTATAATGTTTGTCCTTCTCCGACTGACTTATTTCACTCAGCATAATACCCTCCAGTTCCATCCACGTCGAAGCAAATGGTGGGTATTTGTCATAGAACTCAGGCTTGACTCATGTTTCTTCCTTGGCCTGCACATCCAGTACGTCAGATGTTTGTGTGTGTTAGCTCTACCTTCAAAATATAACCCTACCGGTTTTCTCCATTTCTAATAGCTGCCACACTAGTCTGAGCCCCCGCCATCATCTCTCTCCTGAATGATTGTAAAAGCCTCCTGAATGGCCTCCCTCGACACACAGCTTGAATTATGTTTTACAAATACAAATTATATCAGATTTTTCTCATGCATGTAACCCTGGAGTGATGCCCTACAGTTCTTACAATATAACCCAAAGTCATTAAGGGGCCAACAGGCCAATCCTATGATCTGGCTTCCAAATACCTCTCTGACTTCATCTCTCTCTTTCTCTTTTAAAAATTGATTAATTAATTCTATTTAAATTCAATTAATTTACATAAACTGTATAAGTTTCAGAGGTAGAGTCCAGTGATTTGTCAGTCTTATATAACACCCAATGCTCATTGGATCATATACCCTCCTTAATGCATCACCCAGTTACTACATTCCTCCCTTCTAGCGACCCTCGGTTTGTTTCCTATGATTAAGAATCTCTTATGGATTTCTGACTTCATCTCTACCTGCTTTCCTCATTCACCAGATTATGGCAACATTGACCCTCTTTTGGTTTCTTAAACATGCTAACTCATTCCTCCTTGGTGGCCTTTGAACATGCTATTACCTCTGCCAAGAAATTTCTGAATCAGATCTTACAAAGTTCTTTCATTATTGTCATTATTTGTCAATATTTCACACTGTCAATATTTCATTATTGTCATTCAGATCAGCTCAAACCCCACTCAAGGAATCAGTGCTGACCACCAGTTTTAAGTTATCCTCTATCCTTATGGTGTCACCTTTATGACATCATCCAAAAGTGTTTTCTTCAAAGCACTTGTCATTATCAAATCATTCCTAATCATCCATCTGTTTTGAGGAAATAAATGAAGACCAACCAAATGAGAAAAGGCAAGCTTATTTATTTAGAGTTTTCTATAGCAGAGATGTCAGCCTCCATCTCTTGTGTTTGGCAGAGATTCAAAGGCAGAGAGGGAAATGGGAAAGCTTTATAATGGAAAACACCAAAGGCTTTAAGGTATGACCAGATTGCAGGCAGTTGGCATGGGGAAGCTTCTGGATAGTAACCTAAAGCCAGGCATCCTATGTGATTGGTGATGGGTGCATATTTGTTTTTTTCTGGTCCATCCTTAGTTTGAAGTGGAGACAAAATTTGGGAAGTTGCCAGTTATTGGTCAAGTCCTGGCCATTTGGGGGCCAATTACTAGAGACAGTAGTCTGACTTCCTATGAGTCTGACTTATAGCAGGCTGGCTTTCTGAGCTGTTTATTGGAGATAAGAAGCTGGTTTTCTGGGCAAGTAGCTGCATGTCAGGGGTCAAAATTCTATTTTTATATATGATTGCCTGTTTGTATATTTAGTCCTTCAATTTGCTGGTCTTATATGTCTCCCAAATGGAATCTAAACTCCAGTAAGTCAAGTATCTTGTCTGTCTTCTTCAATGTGGGCTCGCTAGTGACTAAAACACTGCCTGGCACATAGTAGCTGTTTGATACATATTTGATCAACAAATGATTGAAAGGTCAACTGAGAGCTCAAATCCTTTACTGCTATATATTTGTGTCCGAAAGCCAAATGCACAGTGAAAAGACAGAAGTACAGAGATTTCTCTTTGGCCAGCATGATTGACTGATTTTATTGATGTATTGATCTGATATAACTCAAGCACGCTAATTTGGTCCTAGGGGAATAATCTCCCGACCTTTAAAATGGACACTAAATTCTATCATACATTATTCATGGAGGCAGAAGATGTGTCATATTAATGGCAACTCTTAACAGTAAATGGGTACTTTGGCACAGATGAGGGTGGGGCACTTTTGTCAATGGCTCTGAAAGAAGTCAAACTAGTCATGATGGGTTCATTCATGACTTGATAGATTTGAAAGAGGAAGAGAAGCCAGGCTTTTAAAAAAAGTATAGTAAAATTAAAAAAATTTTTTCACATAAAGGGAATTTAAGTACAAAAGAACAATGTGGCACTAATGTTAGAAATGAGTCTCCTCAACTATTAGTTCAAAACATCCTTGGGAGCCTCCCGTGGGAAATCTGAAGCTGACCCCCTTACACGGAGGGCAGCGGGACACTAAAGAATGAGGTAGGCCACTCCAGATTGGTAGGTGGCAGTTTTAGTAACAGGAAAACCTACATACAAAGCTGGACTTGGGTGAACACATCTTAGAAGTTGATAGAAGCACATATATCATCCAGATGGTCTCAACACATCACTATCTCAAGGTTATGTCCTCAGGGAAGCTTCCAGGAGTGGGCAAGGTAAGCATAAATGCAGATGCCAAGGACAGAGGAGTGGATGAGAAGCCTCTGATTGCTGGGGTCTGGCTCGCAGGTCATCGGTGGTCACATCCTCTCAGTGACCTCCTCCAACATCAATTCCACCCCTGGAATCCCCAGAGCACTGAAGTGTAGGTTCTCTTAGCTACTGGCTATGACCAATCTACATGGTTGCCTTCTTTATTGGAACATGAGTTCTTTAAGGGGATCCATGTATTAGAACTGTGACCCATAGTTATATCCCCAACCCTTTTACAAAGTAAGTATTCAGTCTATGTTTCTAAGAGCAAGAAACTAATACTGCTCACACTTTGTGTGGTATGGCAATTCCCAGCACAGGTCTATCAGGTTCACCACTCAGGTCCATCAGGAAAGGCTGGTAAAATAAGGCAGGGATCCCCAAGAACATCTTCCTTTCCTATCAGCTAATCTCATCCGACAGCATTTGCTGTGATTTTTCAGACGTGCTAAAGGTGGTGTCACAGCTTCAGTAGCAGGATTGGGCCTGGAAGCCAGGGCTAAGATGATTTCACTGATGTCTCTTTGGAAAGTTTTTGGAATAAATGAAATTGGGTAATACTTTGGCCTCGCGAGGGAGACTGCTTTTATTCTACAACTCCTTGCTTTTTAAAACATTATCTTGGTTTATCTTGCACTAAAGAAGGTGCACAATTTCAAGGCCTTTTGGTTTAGATATGATTTAGTGAAGTGTTTCTGAGGGACAATTTGTCGAAGTATCCTGAAAGCTCTGAGAACCTGACATACCGCTGTTAGGAGTTGGTCGCAAGAAAATAAAAACATATGGAATCCACATGATGGAATACTAGATAACTGTTCAAATTCTTGCTTTGAGGGAATATTTATGAATATGAACATATGTTCATGCTGTGGTGCTAAGTTTTAAAAGCTAAAGGATGGCATGTAAACGATAATCCCATTTTCCAATGTATTAATATTGATAGTTGGGAGTTTGCAAGGCAGCCACAGGGAGAGGAGAGAAAAGAACGTGAAAGGAATGAACGACGGAAGGGAAGCATTGCCATGTTGGAGGTGCATGGCGCAGAGGCAGCTGGAGAGCCTGCCATGCTTTTCTCTCCTGAACTGAGGACTCCAGCCTGCAGCCCCTGGAAGTCAATGTTAACATGAGCCACACCAAGAAGAGTAGCCCTATCTCAGCCTGCTGTGTTCCTTGGCCAGAGACTAAGGGTGGAGCTGTAGATTTGGAATCCAAATATCTATTGAGTTGTTCTAAAGTGCTCATTTAGTTTATGCAGTAATTCATAAAATGTCCCATCACACCATAGCGATCCATTCATTTCCAAAATACTCATGCATTTATAGGCATTAATGAATTGCAGGATGCTAAGCAGTGTGCAATATGGTTACATGTGGTAGTCTTATAGTCTTACATCCATCTAGCCACAAAATACACTCTAATTTCATTGCTGAAACCAAGCTGATAGGATATGGTAATAAGCTGACATAATTAATGGACATACTAGCTTAAAAATGGTATCAAATAGATTCTTTATGATGAAATGGCCTAATTATTGCATCAAAGGCCAACAATCTCGCACTAAAACAAATTAATTTGGGGGGCATAATTCATTGATGATTACATAACAATCAATGTGGAAATATGTAACAGTGTCTATAAAAGACATTTTCCTGGCGATGTGTACATTGCAAAGTCTACTGGCTCAGGGCAGATGCCGTGTAATAATTGGAATTTTTCGTCTTCTACAGTGAATATTTTCTAAGTTCTCTATGAAATTAGATCTGAATTTTAAATACACATAAATACACATATAGTTGATTCAGCTTGACTATCGAAAAGAAGTTCCTGATCTTTAAAAAAGGATGTGTTCTTACTACCCAATGCCCCTTCTACCACAAAACACAGCATAGGCATTTGCAAGTAGCAGATAAGAGAGAGTTTTCAGATCATGATGATAAAAAGCCACACTTCTGTTGGAGAGATTAAGTACTGGAGGACATGGCTGAAGGGGAAAGTCCCCAAAAGAGCTATTTACAAACCTTGCAAGGGAATGAGTTTTTCTGGTGGAATGACCTTCAAGGTCGGAGAGCAAAGGTGTTCTTCTATAGGACTCTATAAATCATATACTTTGAGAAACTAATGGATGCCAGAGAAGAATCTCATGAGTTCAGAAATAATATGGGGGGTAGGAGAAGGTGTCTGGGTGGCTCAGTCAGTTAGGCGTCTTACTCTTGATTTTGGCTCAGGTCATGATCTCAGGGTAGTGGAGCTTGCTTAAGACTCTCTCTCCTTCTCCCTCTGCCCCTCCTTCCCTCTCTCTAATAAAAAAAAAAGTGAAAGAATATGGAGGGGGTCATCCTGAAAATTGACTGATGGTTGTATATTTCTGGGAACAGGATAATAATTTTTCTTCAAGACTGAGTGGAAAGAGTGGGGACTGGAGAGACAACAAAGGGAGAGACTTTACTATTTACTGGGACACTCCTATGTCCTAGGCACACTGTGAGGTCTCTTCACACAAACTCACTATTCCAAGTAAAAAGTATGATACAATAATTTCCTGGTAAGCAGAAAAATAGCATGCTTTCTCAAAGCAAATCAATTTAGACCAGCCAAAACCAACTGTACATGAAAAAAGATTTTGAATAGGCGAATACTCTGAGCGCTCCTATCTGAAAGTCAAGAATTTAAGACATTTTGTTAATTTTTCTTAATGCAATTAGTTTACAATTATTTATAGATAACCTGTGATTTGTCTTGTCCCAGCAATACAACTAAATTTTAATTTTTTTATTATTTTATTTTAAATCCAGTATAGTTAGCATACAGTGTAATATTAGTTTCAGGTGTACAGTATAGTGACTCGACACTTCCATACATCACCCGGTGCTCATCACAGCAAGTGCACGCCTTAATCTCCATCACCTGTTTCTTCCATCTTCCCATCAACCATCCCTCTGGTAACCATCAGTTTGTTGTCTATAGCTAAGAGTCTGTTTCTTGGTTTGTCTCTCTCTCCTTTTTTTCTCTTTTCTCATTTGTTTTGTTTCTTCAATTCCACATATGAGTGAAATTGCATGGTATTTGTCTTTTTCTGACTGGCTTATTTTGCTTAGCATTATACCCTCTAGCTCCATCCACGTCATTGCAAATGGCAAGATTTCTTTTTCTTTTTTTTTTTTTTTGATGGCTGAGTGATATTCCATTGCATAAATATACCACCTCTTCTTTATCCATTCATCTGTTAAAGAACACTTGGGGGACGCCTGGGTGGCTCAACGGTTGAGCGTCTTCCTTCAGCCCAGGGTGTGATCTTCAAGTCCCACATCGGGCCCCCCGCATGGAGCCTGCTTCTCCCTCTGCCTGTGTCTCTGCCTCTCTCTCTCTTATGAATAAATAAATAAAATATTAAAAAAGATAAAGGACACTTAGGCTTCTTCCATAATTTGGTTATTGTAAATAATGCTGCTACAAATTTAGGGGTGCATATGTCCCTTCAAATTAGTGTTTCTGTATTTTTGGGGGTAAATACCCAGTTGTGAGATTACTAAATCATACTTCATACTGTTTTCCACAGTGGCTGCATCAATTCATATTTCCACCAACACTGTAAGAGGGTTCCTTTTTTCTCCACATCCTTGCCAACACCTGTTGTTTCTTGTGTTGTTGATTTTAGCCATGCTGACAGGTGTGAGGCGATACCTCATTGAGTTTTGATTTGCATTTCCCTGATGGTCAGTGATGTTGAACATCTTCACGTTTGGGTGGCCATCCGGACGTCTTCTTTGGAGAAATGTCTGTTCATGTCCTCTGCCATTTTTTATTTGGATTACTCATCTTCTGGGTGTTAAGTTTTACAACTTCTTTACGTATTTAAGATATCCAAATATTAAAGCAAGGCAATGATAATGATGAAGATGAGGAATAAGAGGATGATAATATCACCTCTTATTTTATGATATAGATTATAAAACACATCCCTATTGGTTATTTTGCTTAATCCCCAAGATATATCTTTGTGTCTTATGTCACTTTTTCACCTAGCTTTCCAAGGCTAAGGCAGTCACCTTGTACAGGTGTATGTAATCTGACCGCATCTCACCTCAGCAACACCTCAACCTGTATCGCGTGGCTCTTGCTTTCTGCAGTGGAGCTTCTCTGGTGCTATAGTAGTACAAGGCATCTGCACCCACTCATACACAATACGAAGTCTGAAAGGGTTAACATCTCATGGATAAAGTCACTACATTTCACAAATAAAGATACATGAGACCCAGTTAAATTTAAATTTCTAATAAACCAGGAATAACTATCTAGGATAAGTATGCCCCATGTAATATTTGGGACATACTTATATTAAAAAATAGTTGTGGGTGGGGGTACGGGGCAACTGGGTCACGGGCACTGAGGAGGGCACTGATGGGATGAGCACTGGGTGTTATACTATATGTTGGCAAATTGAATTTAAATTTTAAAAAAATGTTTAAAAAAAAGACAAAAAAATAGTTGTTTATCTGAAATTGAAATTTAAGTGGGGGTCCTGTATTTTATATGCCAATCTTCTCTGTGAGTTAACGCTTGGCTACTGCAGGGATAGAACCCCGTCCCTGATGGGATGAAGCTACACTTGCCCACAAGCATAACCAGCTCAATGTCATGCACGTATTATTTTTTCCCTCTTTTCCCATTTAACCCTCACTGAATGCACATTCTTTCCCTGGGGTCACATTCCCCAAATAGACTGTATGAAAGACTTCCTCTCATACTCTTTTTTTTTTTTTTCTGGAAGAACTCAAGCTAAAAAAGTGCCTGCAAATTATATGGAATTATTGTAATGTTAGAGCTAGAAGGAACCACTTTAAAAATGTGAAAACTCATTTCTATAGTGTTCAGTGGCATTGCCTAAGGTCACACTGCTCAGTAGAAGAAGATCTGAAACTCAAACTGGAGCTCCTGACTTCCATTCAATGCCCTTCAACTAGAAGACTATACTTATATTTATTGCACACTACTGTTTTTTTAAACAGATTTTTTTAAAAAAAGATTTATTTATTTGAGTGGGGGAGGAGCAGAGGAAGACCTTCTCCAGGCAGAATCCCCGCTGAGCCCAACTTGGGGCTCCATCCCAGGACCCAGGAGATGAAAACAAGTGGCTCAACCAACTGAGCCAGCCAGGCACCCCTGCACACTACTGTTTTTAAGAAAAATCAGTTTAATATTTCTGTAAATGTAATATAGTAACGTCATTAAGAATGAAAAGCCCAGATTCTTTTCCTTTCTAGCAAAACAAAAAAAACAAAAAGCCAAAGAAACTAAAAAAACAACTTTCCAAATCCCATCACACAAAAGAACTGACATTAGCAAGTAGAAATTTATTATTCCAAACATCCAGATACCAATAGATGGACTAAGAAAAGTTTACAGTATATATAATGCAATTGCATTGCATTTTATTTTATGAGTATAATTTTACTTGAATTTAAGAAAAGGAAAAGAAAAAAAAGAACAGAGAAAGAAACTGAAGAAAATGTTTTACTTCAGATACATGCTTCTTTACTACCAGAGATAGTATTTCAGAAAATATTCCTCTAAGAGTCATAAAATAGATGATAACAATATGAAGAAATTGGAGTCATTATTAGTTTTAATTAAATGTTTCCTCTTTGTACAGTATTCATTGATTGCCCACTGCAAAAGATGAGGGCATTATCTCTCTTACATTTTTTCCATCTCCTTAGCTTCCCGCCTCCCAATTTTTGTGAATTATGTCATTAATTTTACATTGCCAAGTTTTCTAATATGTGCATCTGATTTCCTGAGCATAATTTCCACATTTCTTTTGTTATTAGTTCTGCTTCAATGGATTCAAATCTAACTGACCACGCCCCCTGTCCCAGCCACTTAGCTTTTCCATTTCTTTTTTTTTTATAAATTTATTTTTTATTGGTGTTCATTTTGCCAACATGTAGAATAACACTCAGTGCTCATCCCATCAAGTGCCCCCCTCAGTGCCCGTCACCCAGTCACCCCCCCACCTCACCCCCCCACCCACCTCCCCTTCCACCACCCTTAGTTCGTTTCCCAGGGTTAGGAGTCTTTCATGTTTTCTCTCCCTTTCGCACTTTTCCATTTCTAAGGTCCTTATTTTGAACCATCTCTTAATTTTTTCATGAAACACATTTTATTTGCTTGTTTGTTTTTTTTTAAGATTTTATTTATTTATGAGAGAGACAGAGAGATAGAGACAAAGGCAGAGGGAGAAGCAGGCTCCCTGCGGGGAGCCCAATGCGGGACTTGATCCCAGGACCCCGGGATCACAACCTGAGCCAAAGGCAGATGCTCAACAGCTGAGCCACACAGGTGCCCTGCTTGCTTGTTTTAAAGAGAGCTTTTTGATTCTTTCTTTCTTTCTTTCTTTCTTTCTTTCTTTCTTTCTTTCTTTCTTTTTTCTTTCTTTCTTTCTTTCTTTCTTTCTTTCTTTCTTCTTTCTTTCTTTCTCTTTCTTTCAACTTTTGAGAATGCCTGTTGCTCCTATATTTATTTGAATGATATCTTTTTTTGATATAATATTCTTGAGTCTCATCTTCTTTCCCTTGGAAACTTAGAGGTATGGTTTTATGATCTTTGGACTTTAAAATTGTGTTGGAAAACAGAATAGGCAATCAGATGTATTCATTTCATAGGCAATTTGCTTTTCTGGCCAGGATACCTACAAAATTATTATTTTTTTTAATTCTAGAAATTCAGTAAGTGACCTAGGATACCTCTTTAAGTATCTTGTATGAAAATTTTATACAACAGTCTCTGTATTTCAGCCTACAGATAAGAAATTATATTTTTTATATATTTACTTGTCTATTGTCTGTTTCCTTTAGGAGAAGGTAAGCTTTATGAGTCCAGGAGCCTTTGACCTGCTAGCTATCACTATGGTTCCTCAACCTCTAGAAAAGGGCTTGGCATATTGTAGCTTCTTGATAGTTATTGAGTGAATATTGTTGAATGAATGATTTTTCTTATTTCAGATAACTTCTCTTGAAATATATTTTCCTGGTAATTTTCAGTCCCAGTTTGCTGTTCACTTATAGGAACACAGGCTATGGCTTAAGTATCTGTAGGCTGTTGTTTTCTGGTTTCATTTTCTAAAGGTTTTTTTCATCTAGAGTGTATTTGGAATAAGGAATGGTGTAGAGACCCACATTTGCATTTTTACAAACAGCTAACCAATCAATCCAGAGCAATCTATTGCATAATCATTCTTTCCCCACTAAGGTTCAAAACCATCCTTAAATACAAGTAAACTTTACATGGATTTGGGTCAATTTCTGAGCTTTCTATTTTATTCTGTGAAATTGACGATTTTCTTTCATACAGAACTCTTTGAAATATATTTCTGTGTAATTTGTACATATCGTCTCTGTGCTCCGTATCTATTGGTTCCTTTCTTAGCATGCTGATCACTTTTTTTTTTGTCATTTGCATTCATTGACATTACCTCAAGTCTTTGATCTATGATAGTAGTGTCATTTCAACTATGCCTATTCTGATCTTCCAATATTGGAGCTGTTCTCTTACTGGATTTAGGTTCTTATGAAATTGATCTAGGTTAATTATTTTTAAAATTTTTATTTTTATTTTATTTATTTATTCATGAGAGACACAGAACGAAATTGATCTAAAATGCAAAATACTTGGGAGAAATTTTCTTCCCTTCCTTAGACTGTTTTTGTGTAGACTGAAAGCTTTGGTTTCCACATGCTAGCTCCACCTTTTTATTTAACTGTAGTTTCTTTATTTGGCAAACAGTTTTTAAATGTATGGCTTAAGGTTGTAGACATTCTTTATTTATTGGTAGTGTTTTTCCTTAAGTATTTGTAATTATTTCTTTTCAATTTTATTTATTAGAGAGAGAGAGTGTGAGCAAGAGAAAGCACTTGCATGTTGGGGGCGGAGGCAGAGTAGGAGGGAGAAGGGGACTCCAGGTTGAATAAGGAGCCCAAGGTGGGGCTCAATTCCAGGACCCTGGGATCATGGCCTAAACCAAAGGCAGATGCTTTAACCAACTGAGCCACGCAGGCACTCCTAATCATCACTTTTTATTAGTTTGTTTCAAAGACTATCTATTCCTGAGAGACACAGAGAGAGAGGCAAAGATGCAGGCAGAAGGAGGAGTAGGCTCCCTGCAGGGAGCCCGATGTGGGACTCGATCCAAGGACCCTGGGACCATGACCTGAGCCAAAGGCAGACAGACACTCAACCACTGAGCCACCCAGGTGCCCCTATTAGTTTGTTTCTTAATGGAGGATGAAGGTTTTATGATGCAGTATCATTTAACCAGTGTTACCTGGAAGTCCTCTACTACCTTTCCCAGAAACATTTCAAAATGCCATAGATAACTGCACCTTTTGAAAGTAAAACAAAATGCTTGCTTATTTTCTATTTGAATTATTTAATTGAAATGTATTAGTGGACATCACTGGGCTCCGCAATGATTGACAAAAATCTTTCTAAAAATCTTAGCAACTGTGTTGGGAGGCGGGTGGGGGGATGGATGAAATAGGGGGATGAAGAGTACACTCATCATGATGAGCACTGAGTAATATATAGAAGCGTTAAATCACTATATTGTACACTCAAAACTACTGTAGCCTGTATGCTATCTACACTGGAATTAAAATAAAAAACTGAATAAAAAAATCCTAGCAACTATGTTAAAATTTAATACAGGGAATTTTTGACCTGAGTAGAAATACACTGGCATCATTATTCACAGAGACTTAAAACAATTGATTCAATAGGGAAGAAATGGTTAATTGCTATTGGACTGTCATGACTAGTTAAAATATTTTGCGGGAGAGGGGTTAATATTTTATTCTAACCTGCAGCTTTCTCCTAGGCCATATTTACCAAACTGATAAAATAAATGGTTGGGAAATGAAAAGGAATACACAATTCCGAACAGCAAAAATAGATAAATTTACTTAAAATAGCTCGATAAATAAAAGTATGTTTTATTGCTCTAGTACATTTGTTTAATTTTGTTCCCTTTTATTAATTTCTGATGTGAGACATCACAAGTGACCATTATACTTCTCAATTGTTCGAAACATCAAATAAAAATCCAGAGCCATGTCCAACTTTCACTGCTTTTTGGAAAATGATATTGAACCACTTACACATATGTGAAGGGAGTATAGAGGGATGCAAATTCTAACTTAAGTGTGGTCAACGTTAAGACATTTTAACACTCTCTAAATGTTTCTTCCTGAAATGCAGGAGCATTGTGTGTGTGTTTATTCTAGCCCTGGCTTCTTGACTACTTTCTCTCTTAGGTTGTAGCTACACCAGGAACAATGCACAATCGTGTCTGAGAAATGGCCAACATAAATTCAGGACATTTGAGAGCTAGCGAGGTCTTTAGAAACCAACTAAGCCTATTCACCCTGTTATAAATGATAAAATTGAGGCCAAAGGTGGGAAAAGTGGTAGCTCAACTATGGCACTGTGCAAGATCCAGAATCAGAATCAAGACCATCTGATTTCCCAGATTTTGCATTCTTTCCCCTGTGCTTCACCACCTCTTGACTTTGATTAGTATTCTTCTTGTTTGTTTGTGTCTTTATTTGAACTAAATTATAAAATGTTTTCTGCAGTTGAATTAGCCAGACAATGATTTTGACATCATGAGGACGGAGTCATTATTTAGCAAATACTTAGCATCTATGAGGTTTGTTTATAGCATGTCCTCTCCATCCCCTTTGGTCCTTTTGCTCTGTGTGTTCCTTCCCTACTGATTTTTATTCTTTCGGAGACAACAAAGACTTGCTTTCAGCAAGCTTTTTAATAGCACCAATAAAGTTTTACTGGTGACAGTTCCCAGGGCATTTGCTTTTTAATAGATGCCAGGCGTTTGCTTCACTCTCACAGAGAAGGTTTCTCGGTGGCATCTTAACACTCATTCTCACATCCACCAACCCCTACAACATCCAGGGCAATATCTATACTTCCCATCAAAGGCAACAACCGAGTACTTATTAGTCCCTCCACCTGTCGGCAAACATCAGTTGTGTGCTTGCCCTGTACCATGCGCAGCGCCAGTTACTAGTGACAGGAGGAGAACTAAGGTCTAATGTCTGTCCTCAACCCATTCACTGTCTAGGTCTCCAACAACAAAAATATTGTTCACAGTAAAAATAAATAAATGGAAAAAGTGCTTCATCTGGAAAAGTGTTTCATCTCCTGGTTTTGAAACAAACGTAACACTGGGCCCTTTATTTAGTTCTCCAGGATCAAAAGTGTTACTTGACAATATAATTGCTCTGTAGATTGAAGAGCAATATTTTACACCATGACCTCATTAAAACTTCGGTGGTTTCTATAAATAAAAGACCTTGGATGATCAGTATGAGAACTGACATTGGCATCATTCATTTAAAAAAAAAAAAAAAGCAAATGTTGCTACAGTTGTGTCTGCTGAACAGAAATATTGATGTGCTCATTTCCCTTTTGGGGGTGTGTGCAGAAAGGGATACACCAATTGCACCATCCTAGCTGTTTTTCATAATGGATACCTGTGGTTAGGGAAATAATTTAAGAGGAACTGAAGTGTCAACTAGATGTTCTTCTCTCATCAAGATATTATCCAGTACATTATTTCTCAGTGCCAGGAGGGTAAACATAAAGGATCACATTTTCAAATAGCTCAGCTAATGTTAAGACACATCAATTTTCATGTGTGAAATGAGCACAGTAATTGTTTGGGTGTCTGACAAAAGATGCATGAAAATATAGATACGCGTTTGTGGTATGGATTTAAGATGGATGTTAGAAAACTTAGCACCATCTTCCACATTTCCATTAACCATCTGAAAAATGTGTGGACTTATATCCCCGTTATATAAGACACCAGCACTAAGACAGAGTTAAGATTTTTATATATTAGCTTGTAAACGTATATAGGATTTTCACATTGTTCCAGAATTCCTTTCCAAATTGATGAAGAACATTAAAGCATAGCCATATTGATGGATATGTAGGTACAAGTAGGTGACTATATGCAGATAGTGAAAAGTTCAGAAATGACGAGCTACGAGCAGCAGTAGGGGGCATGTGGGATGTGCACACTAGAGGGGAAAAGTCTTGGAATTGACACACAGTTTGGCTTCTAATATCTGAAGGGGTGATTAAGACAACAAGCAGTATACTGATTCTACATAGATCCTGAGGGCAGAACAGGTCAAAAAGGTAGTTGTTCTAGAGATCAGAGCACAGTTTGATAAAAGGAAGGGTCAAAGAAGTTTCTACCAATTAGAGGTGTCTGAAAATGGAATAGGCTGCCTTATAAAGCAATCTCTCTCCCGTATCAGAAGTGATCAAGCCAGAAGACAGATTGGCTAATCATCAGGCATGTGGTATAATGCGTTGATTTTTTTTGATGTTTTGAATTTTTAAAATTATTAATCAGTGTTATATGTCAGTTACACTTCATAATGTGTCCATTATGCTTCATTAAAAGTAAAATAAAGTTGGTGAACTAAAAAATATATTAATATATTGTGTGGTTGCTTACTATACCGGCTGTAATTTTTTCTTATGGAAATAAATGTCTTTGCAAGAGTCACTGAGTGAGTATTGCTTACAAATTTTTGTTGCAAATAAACACATTTTAAACAATTCAATAAGGAAAGGGAAACGTGAGGGGAGCAGTGTAATATTAAGGTGCCTTAGTCATTTACTTTTCTGGATCAGGACCCTCTGGTGTAGCACAGTTCAAATCCTTCACCCTCAGCAGCAAGTCTAGGTATGGTTTATAATCACCTTTCTGATTCTTCAAAAGAGAAAGGCAAATAGGAACAGCTCTAATCTGCTACAGAAGGAGCCAGAACAATTTCATGGAAACCAATAGCAAAATGCAAGGGGGGAGGTCTTAGAAAGGATTTAGTCTACATGATAGAGACAGCCATTGCATGAGTCACAGCTTGTTTATGTCCTCACTTAATAGACCACACCAAATTCAAATTTCCTCTATACAAATTTGAGTAGCAGCGGATAATCTGACTGGCCCAGCTTGGTGCAATGGCTCTTCCTGGCCTGAACAGCAATGGCTGGAGGTTAGGCTCTTATGATATAGATCCAGTGGAAGAGGGCTGATCCCACTGGATCAAGTGCCTTTCGGAAAGGTGATGATGGGGACACCTGGGTGGCTCAGCGGTTGAGCGTCTGCCTTTGACTCAGGGCTTGATCCCGGGATCTGGGGATCGAGTCCCGTGTTGGGCTCTCTGCATGGAGCCTGCTTCTCCTCCCTCTTCCCATGTCTCTGCTTCTCTCTGTCTCTCATGAATAAATAAATAAAATCTTAAAAATAAATAAAAGGAGATGATGGTTTGTTGGTTAGGAAGACACCTTGAACCTTGCATACAATGTGTGTTCTCAAGTGAATACCATATATTAGCAACACACAACACCTGGATAGTTTTCTTCTTAAGTATCTTAAAATGTGATTAAAATGGCATTTATTCATATCTATTTTCAAACATTGAAAGTTATTTGAAAATGATCAACAATACTTAAGCATGGTAATTGATTACCTTAAAAATGTTTTATTTTATTTATTTTATAACACCCAGTGCTCATCTCATCAAGTGCCCCCCCCCAGTGCCTGTCACCCAGCCACCCCCACCCCCCGCCCACCTCCCTTTCCACCACCCCTTGTTCGTTTCCCAGAGTTAGGAATCTCTCATGTTCTGTCTCCCTCTCTGATATTTCCCACTCATTTCCCCTCCTTTCCCCTTTATTCCCTCTCACTATTTTTTATATTCCCCAAATGAATGAAACCATATAATGATTGTCCTTCTCCGATTGACTTATTTCACTCAGCATAATACCCTCCAGTTCCATCCACATCGAAGCAAATGGTGGGTATTTGTCATTTCTAATGGCTGAGGAATATTCCATTGTATACCTAGACCACATCTTCTTTATCCATTCTTCTTTCCATGGACACTGAGGCTCCTTCCACAGTGTTGGCTATTGTGGACATTGCTGCTAGAAACCTAAGAGTTGGAAGAATTTGGAAGTGTGTAAAGCAAAGTGACAAGCTTGATTCCTATCAACAGGGACAGGACTGGGCTATTATTGATCTTTCTACATACTGTATTTCCCCCTAATATGGAAGGAAACAAGACTGTACTGTCCTTTATGCTAAGGCCATTTTATAACCATTTTAAAAATACCTTTAGAATTGGTACATTAAGAGCCATGAAGCAACGGATATGAAATGTTAGCGAGTAACAAGATTTGGTTTTCAACATGTATTAGAATTCTGGCATATGTGTAATAATGGAAGCTACGCTTCCCAGTTTAAAATCCATTCCAGAAATCATACCTAATATTTCATAGCCACCATACTTTTCTACTAACACTAAAGGGACAACAACACTGGATTTTCTTATACATCTTCTTCCCCATATTTGGCCCTAAATGGTTGAGTATTTTCCAAAGTAGAACTAATACACAAAACACAACAACCTAGAAATTTGGTAGAGATTGCAAAGACCACTTGCAAACGTCAGAAACGTTTGCAATAAAAGCTGTGTCTGGGTCACTGCTGCACGAGAATAAGAAATCACAATGGCTTGCCATTTACCAGACTGAGCTTCGGTTGCAATGTGCCCCATCTTCCGGGGCCTTGGACACTGCTGCAACCTGTCATCCCAGGTTCTGTGCTGCTGTGCTGGGTCTCACCGGTCTTGGGGCATGAGTCCCAGGGGCAATCCCTAGAGACTCAGACCCTGGCTCTGCGGGTGATCTGCACATGCCCATACTTTAGAATTGGGGCCAAAACCACAACAGTGCACCAGTGCCCCAGACCCCAGGCCCCAGGTGCTGAAGTAGTTCCATGTTCTCCTGAGCTCAAGACCTTGGCCCTTTTGTCACTTGGAGTACCTGTGCCCTGAACAGTGGCACCACTGCAACACAGGCACACCAGTGTCAAGGATCCTGGCACCACGGTGGCTGCGTGCATACCAGCGCGCCAATGCAACAAAATGGAAAGGCAGCCAATGGAGTGGGAGGATATTTTTGCAAGTCATCTATCTGAAATGGGGTTTATAACCAAGATATACAAGGAACTCATACAACTCAATAGCAAAAAACAAAATTATAAAGTGGACAAGGGAAGAGTATAGACATTTTCTCAAGGAAGATCTACGAATGGCCAATAAGTACATGAAAAGGTGCTCAACACCACTTATCATCAGGGAAATGTAAACCAATACCATAAGAGGTAACACCTCACGTTTGTTAAGATGGCTATTTTTAAGAAGACAAGAGATAATAAATGTTGGCAAGGGTGCACAGAAAAGGAAATCCTTGCATGCTGGTGCTGAGCATGGAAGTTGGTACGGCCGCTATGGAAACCGGTATGGAAGTTCCTCACAGGAAGGGAAACACATCTGTCCTGGCTCTGGCATCTTACTGAGGCTACAACAAAGCAGCAAATAGAATTTGTTCCTAGGGAATACCCATGCATCTCAATGAATGTGATTTGTTGTCCCATTAAATCATTAAAGATTCATATATTACTTAAAAAAAAAAGAAGTTCCTCACAAAATTAAAAGTAGAACTACCATATGATCCAGCAATCCCACTTCTGGGTATATATACCAAGGAAATGAAATCAGGATCTCAAGGACATATCTATATCCTCATGTTCATTGCAGCATTATTCACAATTGCCAAGATACAGAAACAACCTTAAGTGTCCATGCATGGATAAATGGGTAAAGAAATTGTAAAATATATACATTCATTGTGTGTGTGTGTGTGTGTGTGTATATATATATAAAACTATATACTATATACAATGTATATATATTATATATAATGTATACTGTGTATTATGTCATTTATAATGTATATATAATATGTATTGTAATACATACACGATATGTAATGTATAATGTATATCTAATATATATAATATATAATTTTTATATATAATAAAACACAATATATAATAAAATATATATTATTTGTATATGTATATATATGCAAAAATATAGTATTTATATATGTACATATGTGTGTGTGTATATATATATATACCAGACACAGAAAGAGAAAAATTACATAATATCTCTTATATGTAGAATCTAAGAAAGTCAAACTTAGAGAGTGGAATGATGGCTGCCAGTGTCTGTGGAGTGGAGAAAATGGGGAGATGCTAATCATAGGGTACAGACTTTTAGTTAGAAGGGGAATAAGTTCTGGATATCTAATATACAACATGGTAACTAAAGTTAACAATAATGCATTGTATACTTGAAATTTGCTAAGATAGTAGATCTTAAGTGTTCTCATCACACACACACACACAATATGGTAATTATGCAACGTGATGGATATGTTAATTACCTTACTTGTGGTAATCATTACACAAGGTATATTTATATTAAAACATCACATTGTAAAAAAAATAAATAAAACATCACATTGTTTACTTTAAATGCACATAAGGGTTTTTTAAATGTTGCAGTAAATTTTTTTTAATATGGAAAGAGTCCAGATGCCCATTGACAGATGAATGGATAAAGAAGATGTGATATATATATATATATAGATAGATATAGATATACATATATATATACTAAATTTATTTTTTATTTATTTTTTTTTAAATGTTGGTTTATTTATTATTTATGATAGTCACAGAGAGAGGCAGAGACACAGGCAGAGGGAGAAGCAGGCTCCATGAACCAGGAGCCCGACGTGGGATTCGATCCTGGATCTCCAGGATCGCGCCCTGAGCCAAAGGCAGGCACCAAACCACTGCGCCACCCAGGGATCCCTATATACTAAATTTATATATCACATCTTCTTTATCCATGATATATATGGATATATTATATATATACATGATATATATAATGATATATTAACATATATATCATTATATATATAATGGAATATTACTCAGCCTTCAAAAAGTTGAAATCTTGCCATTTGCAACGATGTGGATTGGGCCAGAAGGTATTATGCTAAGTGAAATATATCAGTCAGAGAAGGACAAATACCATATGATTTCACCCATATGTGGAATTTAAGAAACAAAACAGATGAACATAGGGGAAGGGAAAAAAAAGATGAAAATAGACAGGGAGACAAACCATAAGAGATGCTGAACTCCAGGAAATATACTGAGGGTTGCTGGAGGTGAGGAGGTGAGGGGATGGGGTACCTGGGTGATGGGCATTAAGGAGGGCACATGATGTAATGAATAGTGGGTATTATATGCAACTGATGAGTCACTAAATTCTACCCCTGAAACTAATGATAAACTGTGTTAACTAAATTTCATTTAATTAAAAAATTAAAATTTAAAAACAAATTTTAAAGCTGCCCTTGTGGTCAAGTTCCCAAGAAGCAGTCTGAGGTGAGTATTCTTATCTAAGTGATTTATTGAAGGGTGAAATGCTTTCAGAAGAAGGGACGTGAAGGAAGCAAAATAATGGAACTGAGGAACCTTTAGCCAGAACATAGTCTCGGCTGGAGACCGGCCCCATCTGACACCTTGGAGAAGCTCTCTCACAAGGCAGAGATCTTAGATATATCAGAAACAGAAAACCACCCAATTTCAATTTTTAAAAGTATTTTAAATGAATTGAAAAATCTTTTATCAAGATGACACGGTTTCTCCTGACTCCATCACACTCACACCACCCGGTCAACCTATAAACAGCTCGAGGAGAATGTGGACGATGTAAAACATGCTTTGCTATTACTCAGACAACATCTGGAAGAGCCCTCTGGAGGTATGTTTTAAGTTAACCTCTTACCAACTAGAGCTATTTACATATATCTGCAATCTACTCTCAGACATTAAGTGTGAGCAGACACTGCTGGATGAAAACTCGAATACAATTACTTTCACTATACCCTCAAATCAATTAACTGCCTATAAAGACAAATCCACCTAGTATAGTTTCAGTAGATAAAAGAAGAGAATAAAAAGAGAAAATCATTACGAAAAAGAAAGGAAAATACACTAATATTCACTGAGCACCAACTCCACCTGTCCCAGGTGTTAACTTAAGTCCTTTGCATATCTCATTCCATTCAAACCTTGCAGGAATCCTTTGAGGGAGATACTGCCATCATCTTAATTTTGCAGGTGTATAAACTGACTCTCAGCAAGAATAGATAATTGTAGAAGCTTACAAGCAGCAGAGCCCACAATTGTATCCAGATGTGTCTCATTCCAAAGATTTTGCCCTTTCCACTAAACCCCCAGCTCTTAAAGACAGCTCCCAAACCAACAGCAACAGCATCACTGGAACCTGAAGAATCAGAAACGTGGGATATGGGGACCAGGAATCATTATTAATTATTCATTAAGTAATTACTGAGCACCTACTCCCTGCCGAACACTCCTTCTCCTCCCCACTCTTGCTCTCTCTTGCTATCTCTGTCGCTATCTCAAATTAATAAGTAAAATCTTTTATTTTTTCTCCCTTTTAAAAAATTATAAGTAAAATCTTTTAAAGAGAGATTCTACTTATTAATTTGAGGGAGAGAGAGAGAAAGAGAACTAACAGGGGGAGCAGGAGAAGAAGGCTCCCCGCTAAGCTGGGAGTCAGAAGCAGGACTCGATCCCAGGACCCTAAGATCATGACCTGAGCTGAAGGCAGATGCATAACCCACTGAGCACCCAGGTACCCCAAATAAATAAAATCTTTATAAAAAAGGGAAAATGGCAAGGTCTCTGTCCTCATGAAGCTTATATTTTGCAGCTGCAATATATGCAAGGTGTGCATATATACTTATGTGTGTGTAAACCTCTACGCACAAATATGTGTAATTCATCTCCTAAGGAGAGCAATGCACCATTCTCAAGATTCCGAAGGCATATTCACATCAATCAACTCACTAACTATTCACAATAACTTCGCAAATTAGATTGGATATTGTTATCATCACCTTATTGGCGAGAAAAGGCACTTAGATCATAATAGTACCTTCTTTTGTGCACTTCCTATATGTATCAGGCACTGTGCTTAGCACTTGGTAAGTGTTAACTAATTTGTTCCTCACAACAACTTCATGAAATAGCTGCAGTTGTCATCTTCATTTTAAAGTGCAGAATTTCTCCCTGAGACAGAGAGAGGTTAAGTAACTAACCCAAGATCACACAGCTGGGGAGTAGATGAGCCAGGCTCAGGGCCCAGGCCTTTCTGATTGATGAGGCTATGCCACCATGATAAACTCTCCCTGGAGGAGTTAATTGCTTGTTTAGGACTAAAATCTGTGTATGTATTTACCTATACCTAATCTTAAATGAGAAACAATTTAAACCAGTTTGGAAGGAAACACAAAATACAACAAGAAAGCATATATTAAAAGCATGAAGGAAAGAATCTAGATATCTAGAATAAGAGTATAAAGTGGGTTAAGGATCATAATAAGTGCATGTCATCATGGATTTTATTTTTGTCTTATATGGGTCATCACTTTTACTCTAAGAACTCTATAAGTCTTTGTAAAAAAAAAAAAAAAAAGAGAAAATCTGGCCAGTGTTAAAATTCACAGTACCCAGATCAATTGTTCAGAGCTACAACTGTAGTTGGCACTGAGATCAGAAAAGAATTTCTCTCAAGAGTCTTCTCATAGATGATACTTTGCAAGGTAATGAACATCCTCACAACAGAGGAAACCAGAGTTTCAAAGAGCTGTTTCCCTGGTGCCCCTCTTAGAAAATGAAATCCCCAAAAGGGAATTTCAGTGAAAACAGTTCTGTGGAGGGCTCTGACAAAATGAGCAGGTCATTAGCTCTTTGGTGGCTTAATTTAATTATGGTAACTTCTTTAGTATATCTTGAACAATATCTAACCCTCAAAAGGATTGTCAAGTAATGCTCTTCTCAGCTCATTTTCTGGTGTGTATTGGGCAACAATGATTTTAAGATTATATTCCTTGACATGTGTTCTGAATGCAGCGCTTTAAAATTGCTAGTTAATTACCTCATTTGCGGAAACCAATAGTTGAGCACACAATTGATATCCTGGGAGGCTTATCAGTTTCCTAATAAATACTCAATCCTAAATGGATATTTCCCCTGACTCAGGAAAAATAGATATTTATGACAGTGTTTCTTTATACAACTCTTTTGAAAGGTGTTTCCTATATGAGAACACTCTTCCTTAGCACCTCCGGGTAAGGTGTCATCAGATGCTACCACCAAAGGTGGGGTTCAAGTTTCCCCAAACATTTAGCTCCCCCATGAAGTATATGGAATAGGGAACCATTTTGAAAGAATTCAGAACATGTCACCCCCAATGATGCGGCTTTGGCAATATCAATATGCGATATTGATTATCTTTAGTTAAAGGCACTTGAAAAATAGAAGATGCAAATAGGACACTCTGGCCATTCCTTCTTTTTCTTAAAAGTGGGAGATGAAAATCCCATGTGAAAGATGTCCTCCTGGGACGCCTGGGTGGCTCAGCAGTTGAGCATCTGCCTTCGGCCCAGGGCGTGATCCGGGAGTGCTGGGATCAAGTCCCACATCGGGCTCCCTGCATGGAGCCTGCTTCTCCCTCTGCCTGTGTCTCTGCCTCTCTCTCTCTCTCTTTGTGTGTGTGTGTGTGTCTCATGAATGAATAAATAAAATCTTAAAAAAAAAGAAAGATGTCCTCCTGATACCAGAAGGAAGGTAACATTTTTATCACCAAGCATCAGAAGTTGAGGTAGAGAGAAATTTGTAAATACACCTGTTAAACTAATCCCTTTCTTCCTGGTCACTGCTCTACCAAATTAATTACCCTAGCCCGAGCCCCTCTGCCTCATGATGTTTTCACAATTTACTCTCTCTGTCCAACTCAGCAGATACACATTCAATCCCAACTGGTTCTTTAGGTCTTCATTGTTTTCTGGTGAAGACTCCCATGTACATGTAAAAAAAATACTTAAAACTTGTATGTTTTTTCTCCTGTTTGTCTTTAATTCTTAGGGCCAGCTGGAGATCCTAAGAGAATAATAGAAGTTTTTCCTCCCTACAATTTAAAGACCTTAAAAATGAACCCTTATGTTCAAACATGTCATTTGTACCTTAGCAAGGAACATTTATAAACGTTAAGACAAGCTTGCAATGGTTCAAGATCACAGAGTTATTTTTTAAAAGATTTTAATCTATTTATTCGTGAGAGACACACACAGAGAGAGGCAGAGACACAGACAGAGGGAGAAGCAGGCTCCCCACAGGGAGCCCGATGTGGGACTCCATCCCAGGATTCTGGGATCATGACCTGAGCCAAAGGCAGACACTCAACTGATGAGCCACCCAGGCATCCCAAGATTACAGTTATTAACATACAGAGCCAAGACTTGAATCCTGTTCTTCGGGTTCAAGAGTTAATGCACTTTCTATTACATTACTACTGATTTGCTTGTATAACCAAGTCCAAGAGAATGAATGTGAATGCATAGCATATGAAAATTCCAGCCTTCCTGGGGAATTCAATGAGAAAAAGTTGCTGGTACTATTTATTGAATTCTCACTACATAACAAAATCTATTTCAAGCAATTTGCATTATTTGCTTCATTTTAATCTTACAACTCTGAAAAGTAGGTGTTATTGTTTTCCCCATTCCACAGATAAGAAACCTGGGCAGCAGGCCGGTGAAGTGACTCGCCCAGGTCAAGTAGTAAGAAACAAAATTCACAAGCTGATCTCCGGGGCACCTGGGTGGCTCAGTGGTTGAGCGTCTGCCTTCTGCTCAGGGCATGATCCCAGAGTCTTGGGATCGAGTTCTGCCTCGGGCTTCCTGTGGGGAGCCTACTTCTCTCTCTCTGCCTCTCTCTCTGTGTCTCTCAGGAATAAATAAATTCTTTAGGAAAAAAAAAAAAAGCTGATCTCCAAACCTATGTCTTCAAACACAACGCTACAGAACTTTCTTGAGTAAAGATTCCACATAAAGCATTTAGCTAAACAATTCACAGATCAAGCATAATGACTGAAAGTCTAAGATGTGGGAAACTCTCACACCATAAGACATACAGGCATTTAACTGAGGAGCCTTTGCTACACTTTCCTCCTCTGAACTAATTATTCATGCAATGTGTTCATTTTAGCTGGTCACTAGAAACACAATTCAAACTGCTCTCATAGGCAATGTGTACACAGAACATTCTGAAGGAATTTGAATTTCCTGAGGAAGATATTTTGTCCTCTTGAGAGGCAGCCAATTTAACTTGAAAAAAGATTATGGAGCTTTCCCTGCACCTGTTAACCCTTCGTAGGTAACAGAAATTCCATAGTTTGCAGAACACATATTCACATGTAAGCATTTTAGGCTAAGACCAGAATGCTTTCTTTATGAATTACCCATTTAATTTTACATTTTTATTGACACAAAATCTATCAATCAATCAATCAGTCTCCAAGTAGAATATAGACGTTAGGGGTATGAGGTGTGGAGTTCTGCTGCTTGAGTTTGAATTCCATTCCCATCACTTCTAAGATCTGAGGTCTTGGACAAGTCATCCTTAACATCTCTGAGCTCCAGTTTCCTTATCTGTGAAATGAGGACACAAATAGCACTTCATGAAGTTCTTAGGCAGATTAAAAGAGAAAGTGTTTGTAAGACAGCACAGGTTCTAGTATGTAGTAAATGCCCATTCATTTATTCAAAAATATTTGCTGACTCCTTACTATGTCCTGGACATTGTTCTGGGCATTTGGAGTACACACCTAAAGCACGCAGTTGAAAAATCCTTGCTCCTACAGAGCTTACATTCTAGTGAGCAGTAAATGTTCATTATCAGCATCGTCCTTGTGGTTGTCACCATCATGATCACCATCATGAAAATCATCAACGGGTATCCAAAAATTGTTTAGGGGTTTTATAGTGTGTAAAGATACAGATGCCCTTGAAGGCAGCATTACTAGGTGGCTCATTAGGCTCAGTGGAACAATTCAGGTCATGACTAATCAACTCTCAATTTCACATCAGGGTCTTACTGTATTAAAGGCTGTTATACTAATTTTTCAAGCTCCAAGGATTATATAGTGGGTAGATCTGCGTGCAATCATAATGCTGGGGAAGAAAAGAGTTAAAAGGTAGCTGCTTCCCAGGATCCTGAGCCACAGCTGCAATTGCTAGGGCAGAGTAACCCTTTGATCCTCCTTTTCTCTGGAGAAAGAAAACCAGGAAATAAAATATGAAAATCTTTGTTTTGAATTTCAAAATGGACCCCTCGGAAGCACAATTTCCATAGAAGACAGAGGTCCCTCCAGAAGGCAGATAAACCACCTCTTCTCTTTCCATTTAGAGGAGAGAGGGCCATTTCTATTTATCAGTAAGAGTCCCGCTGGTGATATACAGACTGTGCAGATGTAAAGACAAGTAACGAGATCAAAGAAACCAGAAAGTAATGCCATTAATGGGATCCGTTATCAGTCATTTGTGTATTTAGGAAAAGTCCTCCTGTTCTCACATCTGGATGATTCTTTTTTTTCAAGATTTATTTAAGAGAGAGAGAAAGGGTGGGGGCAGAGGGAGAGGGGGAGAGAAACTCAAGCAGACTCTTTGCTGAGCACGGAGCCCAATGTGGGGCTGAGATCTTGACCTGAGCCAAAACCAAGAGTCGGTTGCTTAACTGACTGCATCACCCAGGGTCCCTCACATCTGGATGATTCTAAGACACCACGAAAAGAGGAGCCCATATAGGATTCTATAAGCTAACCCAGGGCCGAAGCAAAGAGAATGATACCCTTGACAAGTTGAGTGGCTATAGGCACAGTAATGACAAAGTGACCCTACCCTAGGTAGGAGAGCCCAAACCAGGTCCTACTGAGAAAGACTGGATATTTGAGCGAGCTCTGTATCTGCATGATTCGGATGCAAGGAATCTTTGTCTGTGTAACCCGAGTCTCCCCAAAACATTACATCTAAGCTGGAAACTGAAAGATGACTAAAAAGTAGTCACTTCGAGGAGGCGTGGTGACAGGGAAGTCAGAGTATTCCGTGAATAGAGACTGGGTATAGGAAAGACACAGGGAGGTGTCCTGGAGGAGCTCATTGTTTGGAGTGTCCAAAAGCGAGGCAGAAGCCAGATAGCAGTGTATTTTATTACTCTGAGATCGAAGGCATCTATATGACACTGAAATTCATAGCTTTCCCATAAGTTCTCACCCCATTCATTTATAACTAAATATCAATCAATTATACTTAATTATTATAAATATAATGCATAACATGATCAACTTTATAATGATATAATCTGTTACTTAATTAGATAATACATAAAATAATATGATATTTCTACCCTATATTATGGCATAGAACATATAATTATAACATATAATAATTAATTATTATTAATTTTAAATTATTATTTTTATCATTATTTATTAATTATTATTTATATCTATATATTGCATTTATATTATATTATTTACATTTAATTATTGATTATTATTTATTGTTTTTAATTATTAATTATTTTAATCTTTAATTATTATTAATTATTAATATAAGTAGTTATTTATTAAGCATGTATTCAGTGCCTGTTCCTTGTCAAGCACTGTTCTAAGTGCTGAGTGTACTCTCTTGAACAGGTCAGGCAAGATCCCTGCTCGCATTTAGGGAGAAGGAAGCAGACAATAGGCAGGTAAAAAAAAAGGAATTTTAAATTCCACATAATAAAACACGTTGTAAAATAAAACCTGAACATACTCTAGAGATGAACTGTGGAGCGAGGGAATGAGAAGGAAGGCACGTCGGATAGGGTGTTTAGGCCTTTCTCTAGCGGTGACATTTGAGATGAGAAGTGAATGACAAGGGCACACACAGAGGAGCGTTTCAAGCCAATAAACTGAGACTTGAAGGCCATGGGGTACCAACGAAGTGAACGTGTTCAAGGAACATTAAGGAGGGCGATGTGAATGGAATGTGATGAGGGAAGAGAAAGGTTGTAAGAGACGACGTCGGAGAGGTAAGTACAGGTTAGATCATGCAGATACTGGGAAGTAAGGAGAAGGTGTGTAATTTTCGTTTTAAAATAAATAGAAAGCCAAGGTCACCTTTGCTCTTTCTCAAATTCCTAGTAGAGGGTTCAAGGAAATGTCAAGGGATACGTTTGGCGTGTGCTTGTCAATGAGCTCTCTTGGCTACCATACATCAGCTGCCATTTGCTCTTGTCCTTTCCTGCTCCAGCTGCTATGGTGTCTCCGACACTGAGAAGGCCACAGTAATACCACCGTGTCACAAACACAAGGCTACCCTGAGGCTACAAAATTGAAGAGAGAGCACTAAAGGCTGATGTCCTATTTGCACTGCAAATGGAGGTTGACCTGGTTCTGACTCCCACAGCTGTATTTGTTCTGTGCTCCGAAGTCACCCCAAATGAGGAAGGTGCCCTAACTTGTCCTTACAGGTGCTGCACTCTCGCTTTAGGTATTATTGTCTAGCACATGTGCAGGCTAGGAAACAGCCCAGGTTTATGTTCTTCACACCCTACATAGACCTGAGGAATACATTTTTCCTATTACTATTTTTATCTTTATCACATTGTGATGATTTTCACATGGCAGGACTCAGGTTTGAGAGCTAGGCTTGAGGACAATCTGAGTGATAGACATTATGGTGTTCTTAGAATCTTCCCTTCATTTCCTCCTTTCCCCTCCCACACTGACATAGGCGAGCGTTCAAGAAGTCTAGCTCAGCCCAGAAGAGTTCTCTTCTGAGATGCTACACAGTCTTAAGTAAATAGACTCTTGGTGGACGTGGCCCTATTGGTCCTCTAGACGGGCTAAAGCTGCCAAGGGTGGAACTCTGTGGTCATGGGTGATCCTGATGAGATACATCTCACTAGAATGGTGGATACGGAAGCCTGTTGGAGTGTGCTGAGAGACAATGGGAGGTAAGGAAGTAAAGACAAACTTGAGGCAACTCTTTCTAGAAATTTTGCTGCGAAGAGGAGCAGAGAAATGGTGATGAAGCTAGAGTAGGACAAGTAGTAATAGTATCCCATATTATATATGTAGAAGTGAGGCGTGGAGGTACCTTACCGATGTCAGAGAGTTAGTAAGCCATAGCCATGGGACTCAAATCCGAGTCCTTCTGGATCTCAAGTCTCCTGTTCTTTCCACAACACCAGGATGCAATATGTGCCTAAAAATTTCAGTCCGAAATACTGGTCTTAAAACATATAAAGCTGTTTTAATTCTGCAAGAACATTTCCTTTTCTTTTTTTTCTTTGTTAAAAATAAATTTATTTTTTATTGGTGTTCAACTTGCCAACATATAGCATAACACCCAGTGCTCATCCCATCAAGTGCCCCCCTCAGTGCCCATCACCCAGTCACCCCCACCTCCCCGCCCACCTCCCCTTCCACTACCCCTAGTTCGTTTCCCAGAGTTAGGAGTCTCTCAGAACATTTCCTTTTCCATAGTTCTCCAGGAAGGTAACTCAAATTGTCAACTGGTTTCATCATTAATCAAGGCTTGGTTTCTCTAATAAACAGAACTGAGAAAACAGCCCAGATACACAGGAAATAACTCCTTGGGTGTGCTGAATTTGAAAGAGCTGCACTGCATTTGGTTTATCAACAAAATCTCAACGAAATCTTTCGGTTGACTTAAAAACAGTAGGGGAGTGGAACTTACATTTTTATCTCTTGTTTGATTTAATTCATATATCATACTAGGACTTTTAGATCCATTTGTATAGTCTTGGTGGAAAACCATGCATGATAAATGACCCTTAACAGATTCATTTTCTGAGCGTCAGCCACAACAGCAAACAAAACTTGCCACTTTTCAAACCCTCAGATTATTTTTGTAGTTTCTTGATCTTGTGGTAAGTGCAGTCCACAACAGAAAATCAATACTGTTGGGTAAGCACAGCATAGTCACCGTCCTCGAAGAGGTTATGTTCCCGGGATAAGTGCCATACAGAAATGGACCAGAATCATGGATGAGACACAGAGGCATAATGAATGCGCTAACTCTCCATTTCAAGAATTGTTTAGAATGGAGAAAATCTGGGAAAACAACAATGTTGACGCCTATTTCCACTGATCTCATTTTTGCCTGTAAAATATCTGTAATTTGGCTTCTAATTAAAAGATCATGCCACACACGACCTGGATGCATCTCCAGAGAACCATGATGACGGGAAGAAAGCCAATGCCACGAGGTTACATGCCATACGATTGCATTTACGCAGCAGTCTTGAAATGCCAAAATTCTAGAAATAGAGGACAGATCAGAGGTTGCCAGAGATTAGGGACGGGGATTGAAAGGAGGTGAATGTGGCTATAAACGGGCACCAGCATGGGATCCTTGGGATGGAATTGTTCTGTATCTCGACTGTATCAGTGTCTGTATCCTGGTTGTGATATTGTGCCACAGTGTTGCAAACCACTGGGGGAAACTGTGTGAAGGGTAGACTGGGTCTCCTTCCTTATTCTTTCTCATAGTTGCACAGGAATCTCTAGTTATCTCAAAATAAAAACTTAAATTTAAGAAAAAGGGAAGACTTCCTCTATGTACATAGCACAGATGGGCACAGACTACTGGCCATGCCTAAAATGGGTGATAATTGTCTCTTTCCCCAAGTCCGTACATAAACGGTAGAAAACCATTTAAAATGATAACCCCAGGTTTTGTTTTCCATTTTTCCTGGAATTAAATGTAACTACAACTGAATGTCCCTTCTTGGTATCATAAAACAAAACAGAAAGTGCCAGGTTTGAAATAGTGCCCCAAAGAGCAGATGGTCTAAGAGTTAACTGCACTGTGTTTCTGTTGTCATATCGGTAAAGGCATAATTAGATTTCTAATAAAAACAGAGACATCATTAAGAAAGCTTCGTGAGACACGCTGCATGTAGGCAATATAAAATTAATGTGCATTTTGACAGAAGCATGAAAAAGTAGGAATTATCTATTTGGAGTTTCTTTAGTTTGAACCAGAGAAGTCAGTCATTAAAGATTAAATGTCAGGCATTTGATTACTTTGGAAGTAGTGTCAAAAGGCACCTCCTACGCTGTGAATCAAAAAAAAAAAATCAACACTCTAACACCTCTACTAATGAATCAGCCTGACTTCAAAGCAAGGAGGCGCTTCTCGAATCTTCTTGGCAGCCCATAGAAGCCTGCCCCTCAGAACCAGTCTCTATCCAAGCAACAGCTCAGCTGAGAAAAGCAGGTAGAGAAAACTGTTCATTTCACCTCCAGGACCTGGGTCCTCTAGTCCTGGTGGCCACGCTGCTAACAGTCCGCTCACACACAGTGGAGCTGGCCAGCTTCACTCCGATCACCTAGTCTCCTCTGCACGGATCCTGAGAGTGTGGTGATGAGGAAATCAATTGTAGGCGCCAATTTGAAGTGACTTGGACCCCGAGAGGCTCTGGGCAAGCCTGTGCTCCTCACCACCTTCCATCCTGCTCAGCTATCACTAAGCTGCAATCTCTCGGACTGACACTTGGTAAAAGTTGCAAAAAGGTTTTTTATGAAGGTAAATCAAATCATAAGTAACCAGGTTAAGGAGAAAATGAGTTGCCTGGTCGGTGTCCTCTCTATCACCGCTCCTTCTATTATTTTTTTAGAGTTATTTATTTATTTTATTCATGAGAGGCAGAGAGAGAGAGAGAGAGAGAGAGAGAGGCAGAGACACAGGGAGAGGGAGAAGCAGGCTCCATGTGGGAAGCCTGATGTGGGACTCAATCCCAGGGCCCTGGGATCATTACCTGAGCTGAAGGCAGACGCTCAACCACTGAGCCACCCAGGCGTCCATATCATCATTCCTTTATTCATTCATCAAACCTATGGCAGGTACACAACGCAAAACAGAACAACGTGGTAGGTAAGGGAATGGACTCTGGATTTCGGGAGAATCGAAATAAGATCCAGGCTTCTCAGACACAAAAGCTCAGATCTTGTTTTTTTTTTTTTTTTTTTTTTTTTTTTTTATTGGAGTTCAATTTTCAACATATAGCATATCACCCAGTGCTCATTTCGCCAAGTGCCCCCCTCAATGCCCATCACCCCGTCCCCCCTCCCCCCCCCTCCCACCTCCCTTCCACTGCCCGTTGTTCGTTTAAAGCTCAGATCTTGTATGATCCCATTGATAAGAAACGCCCAGAATAGGGGTATGCATTGAGGCAGAAAGCAGATTAGTGGTCGCCCAGGGTGTAGGGGCGGGGAGGGAATGAGGAGTGGCTGCCGGGTGGGTACAGTTTCCTTTTGCAGTGATGAAAATATTTTGAAACTACCCACGGGTGGTGGTTGCACAGTGCTGCAAATGAACTAAATGCCACTGAGATGTTTGCTTTACACTGGTTAATTTTATGTCAGCGAATTTCATTTCCTTTTTCTTTTTTTTTTTCTTTTCTTTTTTTTTAAGGTGAATTTTATTTCAAAACAATTTTTTAATTTTTTATTTTTATTTTTTTTGGAGTTTGAAAATTCTTTTATTTAGAATTACTCCTGCATTAGGAGTAATTAGTTGGCTCTATTACTTTTATTTTTTTATAATAAATTTATTTTTTATTGGTGTTCAATTTACCAACATACAGAATAACACCCAGTGCTCATCCTGTCAAGTGCCCCCCTCAGTGCCTGTCACCCAGTCACCCCCAGCCCCCGCCCTCCTCCCCTTCCATTACCCCTAGTTCGTTTCCCAGAGTTAGGAGTCTTTATGTCAAAACAATTTTTTAAATGTAAAACCCAGACTCACAGGCATTAAGGAGGGCACATGATGAGATGAACACTGGGTGGTATACTATATGCTGGCAAATTGATTTTAAATTTAAAAAAATATTAATTAAAAAAATAAAATAAAGAAAGAAAAGAAAAGAAAAGAAAAGAAAAGAAAGAAAAAAGAAAGAAAAGAAAAGAAAGGAAAAAAGAAAAGAAAAGAAAAGAAAAAAGAAAAGAAAAGAGAAAAGAAAAGAAAAGAAAAGAAAAGAAAAGAAAAGAAAAGAAAAGAAAAAAAGAAAAGCATCCAGACTTCTCCACTACGTAGGTACATGATCTCCGGCAAGTTTCCCGAGCCTCCCCGTACTCTGGGTTTTCTCGGAGTGTAAGTCGGGATAACATGCTTTGCCTCCCAGATCCACCTCTCTCAGGTCTCTAACATCACATCTGGTACTCAGTAAGGTGATGGGAAGGAGAGATGTCCTCGGCACTGCGGGAAGCAGAAAGAAGCCAGAAATGGGTCCTGACCTCAAGCTGCTCATGGTCAAGATGGAGAAAGAGAGAAGTAAACACTGAGTTTTATGGAATCTGGCAGTGTAGACTAAAGAAATGAATACAATGTTATGGAAACACGGAAGAGGAAGAGGATAATTCTTTTTTTTATTTAAATATATTTTTATTGGTGTTTAATTTGCCAACATATAGCATAACACCCAGTGCTCATCCCGTCAAGTGCCCCCCTCAGTGCCCGTCACCCAGTCACCCCCGCCCACCACCCTCCTCCCCTTCCACCACCCCTAGTTCTTTTCCCAGAGTTAGGAGTCTCTCATGTTCTGTCTCCCTTTCTGATATTTCCTACCCATTTCTTTTCCCTTCCCCTCTATTCCCTTTAACTATTATTTATATTCCCTAAATGAATGAGAACATACACTGTTTGTCCTTCTCCGATTGACTAACTTCACTCAGCATAATACCCTCCAGGTCCATCCACGTCGACGCAAATGGTAGGTATTTGTCGTTTCTAATGGCCGAGGAATATTCCATTGTATACTCAGACCACAGCTTCTTGATCCATTCATCTTTCGATGGACACCGAGGCTCCTTCCACAGTTTGGCTATTGTGGACATTGCTGCTAGAAACATCGGGGTGCAGGTGTCCCGGCGTTTCACTGCATCTGTATCTTTGGGGTAAATCCCCGACAGTGCAATTGCTGGGTCATAGGGCAGGTCTATTTTTAACTCTTTGAGGAACCTCCACACAGTTTTCCAGAGTGGCTGCACCAGTTCACATTCCCACCAACAGTGCAGGAGGGTTCCCCTTTTGAGGAAGAGGATACTTCTGCTGGCAGGACTCAGGGAGCTTCACTGAGGAAGAGAATTCTAGCACAGGTCATGAGGATGATTTAGACATTACTAGATGAAAGGGAAGGAGATTCCTGGCAGAAAGAAGAGCGAGTACAAGAAGGATAGGATCATGGAAAGCTTGTTTTGCCTTCATCCATGAGCTTTAGGAAACTAACATACCTCAGAGGGGGCCATCAGCATTGGGACTTTTTAGGCTCAAAAAAAAAAAAAAACTGTCTTCTGATAGAGGACCCTAAACCATCCACAACAAGGGATTTACTAGGAAACTTCTCTTTCACAAGCCTATACAAATGAGAACTAGCAAAAAAAAAAAAAAAAAAAAATAAGTAAATACGTAATAAATAATAAAAAGGTAATAAAGTTGGACTGTTGGAAAGTTTTTGTTTCTCCACAGTTAAAGGGAATCCATAAGGTACTGTCTACTAGAATCTTAGAGAAACCTTTCCAATCTAAAAGCCAGTAGGAAACAAGACTAATTAAAGTAGAATTCCTCGTTGCCTTCTACCGGGTGACCCGGTGGTTTCAGTTCTCCTTCAAAGGCCAAATAAACATACCCCTTCCTTGCTGGAACCGAAGACTGTTGAATGATGATGCTTGACTGCTGTTATTTTCAAATAACAAAGAAGGGTGCTCCATTAGGTTGTCAAATCTAATTTTGTCTGTGCTTTATCTTCACTGTGTTGTTTTAAAGTGGGAGAGTTATACAGCTGTGGGCGAAAGGTGATTTTCAGGAGAAGAGAATTTTCCTTTCGAGCCTGGTGCATAATAGGCAGAGATACATGGATCAGAGTGGTAGCCTCGTTTGGCGGAAAGGTCATGGAGTCTGAATGACCTTGGGCCAGTCACCGACATATCTCACTGTGCCCTTCGAAGAATTGACTGAGATAAAGCAGGTGAAAGTGTTTGCTCCACTTCACGTGTGAAGTCGTTTAGTGTGAGTCTGCATTTTTGGTGGTGACTGAGGACTATCTGCTTCCGAATTAATGAGATTTCAGCAAGCAGCCATCTTCACCATCTAGCACATATCACGTCCATGAACAATCCTTGGAGATGAAAGTGACCCACACCACTCCCAGGGGCAGAGCTGAAAATCCAAGTGTTTCTTGTCCAGCTGAAACTGTTGGTTGACTTCCAGGATGTAGAAGCCCTTAGGTCATAATGGATACAGAGAAAATTGACAATGACAACTGCTGACTCATTCTTTCTAGAAGGCACAGATGTTGTGTGCCACACCCCAGGGTTTTGCCAACTGTGTTACTCCCATGGATTTATGGGGCGTCAATGTGCTTAGAACTATTGGTAAGTGGGGGATCCCTGGGTGGCTCAACGGTTCAGCCCAGGCTGTGATCCTGTGGTCCTGGGATCAAGTTCCGCGTCCCACATCGGGCTCCCTGCAAGGAGCCTGCTTCTCCCTCTGCCTGTGTCTCTGCCTCTCTCTCTTTCTGTGTGTGTCTCTCATGAATAAATAAATAAAATATTTTTTTAAAAAAAGAACTACTGTTAAGTGCTATGGCGGTTACAAATTCAGAATCGCATGGTTTTCACTTCACAAATAGGGGGACTATCGTTGAGGAACCGAGACCATTCTTTGCACGTGTTCAACAGTGATTTTTAAGTGCCTGCTCTGTTCATGTCACTGTAGTTGGAGCACATACGCCCAGATGAGCCATTCATTCTCTTTGTGTAAAATAGTGCTAAACTGAACATAGCCAAGTGACAAGATGGCTGCTGGAGCCCAAAACAGTACTCTACTATCCGGAAGAGGAGAGAAGAGTTCTGCATTGAGCTACTGAGGAAGACTTCGTAGAGGAAGGGAGATTGGAGCTGGCCTTGCTGGAAGGCATGATTTAGATAGAAGGGTTGAGGAAGAAAGAACTACATAGGCATTTGTTCTGGGGATATTCATTTAGAGTCACAGATCTGCATCTACTTTGGCCAAGGAGTTTTCTGGCTGCTGTGGTTACTAATTATCTATATAGACTAAAACCTAAATGACAGTCAAATGAAGAGTGATTAAGTGAGCATATGGGATCAACAAACAACTAACTCAGATGAGGATGCAGATGGTGAAAAAGATCTGGGTTGTCATCTGGGGATGGTTTCTCTGTCCTAATATTCCTCTACTCCCCTCCATGAAGAGAATAGGGAAGAAGGCCCCTCATGACATATGGTGAAGATCGGTGGGATGCAAGGACAGAAGTTAAATCAGAGGCCTTGGGTTATCAAGATTTTGTTTTTCTCCCTGTGTCCCAATAGGAAGATGGATAAAAGCGATAGAACTTGTAAGCTAGAAAAAAAAAAAATGCAAACTGGTGCCCAGACATTCTTGCATCCAGTTATACAGGAGTCAGGATCCCTTAAGGCTCTGGTATGTAGCCCCTAGGGGTCCACAGACCCTACTTACAAATATCTTAAAACGAGCCAAAATGAATCCTGGCTAAAATCATCAAGTTGCTTTGTGTATTAGTCATCGGGTTCCCCATGTTTGGAGTTAGTTCCACTTCTGCCAAATGAATTGGCAGTAATTCCGGCATATAGAGTGTCTTTTCCCACTTACAAAGATGGTTAATTATTTTCTCAGGCCTCAAGCACCATTGTAATTAATAATAGTTCGGATGAAAAATAAATTAGGAAAAACATCCCAGATGTTCTCTTACAGCATAGAATTATATTAAAAACAATATTTAGCATTTCAGGAGTTACTTCTATGTTCCCAAAGTTGTTAGAAGTGTGTTGATCGTTAACAGAAGCTGGTGGATGGAATTACCTCTGGAGCACGTGTACAATTATTTTTAGTCTCTCTCAATCCCACCACTTCTGAAATCATAGCTCATCCTGGCCCCTCCTGGAAGTGGACTTTTCTTGTGGTCTGGGGTCACAGAGCCACCTTGAGGACAGGCACTGGGTCTTCCGCACCTTAGGATCACCTGCAGCACTGCGTACTGCGTATTAGGTACTCAGAAACTCTCTGAATGAAAGGAAAATGCTTGCAAGGTAAGGCTAGTTCCATGTACTGTCATGTTCTTTGTACATTGTAGGAAGTACAGATTATACAGTGCCCTCTTGGATCCTGTTTGGTTTTAAGAGGAAGAGAAAAAAGAAGCCATGATAACTCTAGCTCAGTTTCTCCCCAAATATGGTGTCTGCACCAGAGGCATGAGCATTACCTAGGAATTTGTTAGAAATGTAGAAATGTAAAATCCTAAGACCCACCTAGACCTACTACATCAGAAACTCTAGGGAGTGGGGCGTTATATTCTGGGCTTTGCCAAACCTACAATTTCCAATCCGTTGAAGTCACCATGTCAAGAAAAAAAGACCACTGGGTAATGCAAGTGGTACTGGCATGGGGATCAGCCATACCTGAGTCTAATTGCTAGCTCCGCCACTTATTAGCTATGTAACATTGAGCAACATCTGCAACATCTCCAAGCCCCCGATTTTTTCCTATCATAAAATAAAGGTTTTGTACAAGTTGATTTTAAAATTCCCTAAAAGCCCTATAATTTTGTGTGTTTCGTGGTAGGCAAGTACTCAGTAGATATTTATTGAGTGTCTATCACAATTGCAACAAATCTGGAGGACATGAAAGAAGAAAAGATAGCTCCTCTTTCAAGAGGCTCAAAATCCAACCAAAAAATCATGTCACTCACGCATAAAGAGAAAAGAGCAACATAAAAATATGAGCCTAATCATGGCAGGATCAACTGAGAATTAAGGAAGCCTGCTGCTCTTTCTATAGAGCTGATTTGAAGGACATCCAGAGGATAAGTCTGAGGAGAACCTTCTTCCCACCAGGCTATGTCACTGTGTCCAGAGAAATCTCTCCGGCCGTATCTGGGTAATAGGTTGGGCAGAAGTTTAACAGTTCTTGAGCACTTTCTAGATACCAGATATTGTATGTGATGCTTTACATACAGATTTTATTTTAGAGGGACATGAGAACCCAAGAGTTGGATCCTAATATCATACCTATTTTACAAATGAGGAAGCCAAGATTGAGGATTTAAATAACTTACCTAAATGTGCACATACCAGAGATGGATTTGGGATTTAACCCCAGGTCTATGGACTTTCCAAGTTCCTTCTTTTCTACTACAGAAGTGTTTCACTAGAGACATGAGGTTAGGTAGGTGTGGTGAGGCTAGTTATTAAATGAGTGGATGCTTCATAGAGACAAAAAAGCTATTAATATGTGCGAAAACAATAGAATAGGAATAAAACAGTGTCAGTAAAGCCCTCCGAATTCTAACAGAACTCAAATTGAGAATAGATCTTATTCACACCTTTTTCACATGAAAACTGAGTAGTCTAGCTACACAGTTAGTTATGGGAATTATTTCATGTGAATTTAAGGAAAGGGGAGAAAAATACTTTCGTTTTGTATTTATGATGTTTTCACGAAAAGATTTTATTTGATAGAAGTTAAATTAATGGGATTAAGCATTCATGCTCTGAGATCTTTCAGACCTTCTGTAAGACAAACAATTATCAAATATGGTCCACTAGGGTCCAAGATCCTGTAAAGAGGGAGGATAAGTTTAGATCAATTTAAGATGCCTTGGGGACTGTTAGTAGTTCTCATAGGAATTAAAAATGTTATGTTCTAAAAGGGATATAGACCTTGTTTGCTTCCCAAAGATTTAAGACATTGGTTATTTGGTTGCTGAGTAATCTCACCAGCAACCAGTTGTTCAAGTAAGTTAATTACTAATGAAGGAAATTCTGGGAACCCTGAAAAACAGCTTAGCTTTTACTCAAATAAGGTCCTTGGACCAAAACCCATGGTCCATTTTTTTTTTTAATAAAAGGAGGGTGGATCTTATTAAAATCATTATTTAATCAGCCCTTATCACTCAGGATTTTCCTGACACATTGGGTCATCTTGGACCTTCTATAATGATTTTAAAGCATTTATCTTTACCCTGCTTTGATAAATTTAGGTACTTCCTCAAATACCCCTTCTGCTTCATGACTAGACAATTGTCATGGCATCAATGGCTGTCTTTTATTTAATTTGGCTAGTGACATCTATTGTTAGGGAAGCAAATTCCTCTCAGCACAAGTGTTTCCTGGCACTTTAGAAGACATTCAGTTCTGTTCCAGTTGCAGACCTGAAGCACGGGGTTCTCAGCCCAACTGCACAGGGCGGTTGTCTGGTAACTTCTAAAATATACTCCAATTCAACTGGTCGCGGTGCATTCTAGGCAATGGTACTTTTAGAAAGCTGCTCTGGTGATTGAAACACGCACGGTCATAGTTGAGAGTGACTGTCTGAGATTGTGTTGTCGTCTAAGAAGAAAACTCAGCTCATTATTAATTCTACAAGGTTTCCCTGAACTGGGAAGATGCTGGGCACAGACTTGACCTATGAGCCTTCGTGTAACCTTGACGTCTCTTTGTGAAAGGATATTGCCTATAAGAGCAAAGTGTTGGAACCAGCTGAATGAAACGCCTGCCCAAAAGTGAGCCATTCAAGAACTCTGTATATGTATAAATGAATAATGTAAAGGGAACAAAATGTTTTATGAGATAAAACAAGAGTTATGTTATGTCCCAACAAAGTTAATACATATTCTTTTTATTTTTTTTTTAATTTTTATTTATTTATGATAGTTACAGAGAGAGAGAGAGAGGCAGAGACACAGGCAGAGGGAGAAACAGGCTCCATGCACCGGGAGCCCGATGTGGGATTCGATCCCAGGTCTCCAGGATCGCGCCCTGGGCCAAAGGCAGGCGCCAAACCGCTGCGCCACCCAGGGATCCCCATATTCTTTTTAAAGACATTTTTGGGGGCAACATGCAAAAGCACACAGAAGCAAATGAAAGTCACACATAACACGAACCTAGCAACAGCAGGTGTCAATCTGGGGACTATCCATCTTAATGTCCCCATTTCTTCCCCTCTTCTTTATTGTGTTGAGGATGGTGATGATGGGTACACACGTGTAGACGTGCCGCACCACCTTACCTTTGTGATCCCAGTTCCCATCACTCACCTAAGCTGTTCCAACACCACCTCTGCGTTGTGTCCCTGCCACCCTGGGGCTGGTAGCAGCTTCCTGCTGTTGCCAATCCACACCTGTCTCACTTTCACAGCTATCCAACACCTTTGTAACGAATCCCCTGGCTCGGTTTTCTGAAATGTAACTTGACCGACACAAATACATTATGAGAAGGGTATTTCCGGGGCCAAAAGGGATGCATGTTTTCAAATAAAGTTTCTGTTACACAATGAGGAAGTGTTTTGCAGCCCGAATGTAAAAATTCAGGAGGGATCGCGTTTTCCTGGACCCTCCCTTCCTGGGATTTATCATTCTCTGTAATCTCTGTCACTTTTGAAGTGTTTCTGTCTTTAATTTGCATTTTTTTCCCCTGTGTTAATCTTTTCTCGATTTGTGAGGCTGAACACACCAGGAGGGTAGGGCCCCTGCCCTTTCTGTTCCCAATGGCATTCTCAGCACTTGTCTCTGTGGCTTTCAAATGATAAACATTCATTATTATTAATTGAACAAAGGAAGAAAGGCATATGAATTTTCTATTCGGTTCTATTGTCAATTAGAAGAAGGCTGCTCTATAATGTATTCTATTATTTAATAGGAAAATTCCCTCTTCATTTGTGTTTATTTTTTTCCCTCGTAATATTTTCTCCAATAGTCACATTCTGTAGTAATAGACTTTAGAAACATTTTTGTTAAGTTCTTCCCTTCACCCTCCCCGCACCAACATTATTTCCATTGGTACTTCGATTAGGTTAGTGTTAAAATTCTAAATTAAATTGGCAGAGATTGATATCTTTATTTTTTTAAGATTTTATTTATTTATCTGACAGAGAGAGCATGAGCAGGGGTGAGGGTGGTGGTAAGAAGGCCAGAGGGAGAGGGAGAAGCAGAAGCAGACTCCCCTCTGAGCAGGGAGCCAGATGCGGGGCTCGATTCCAGGACCCACCCCCGCATCATGACCTGAGCCAAAGGCAGACGCTTAACTGACCGAGCTACCCGGGCACTCTGAGAATTGACATCTTTGAAATAATTGATCTGTAAACCTCTCCTGCTTAGTCCTTGTTTGTGCTACCCTCCTGCCCCATACTCTACCCATTTCTACACCACTTTCTGTGAAGAGGCTGTATGATTCAGGCAGCCTTATCCTCCGGCTTCTGGTTGGGTTTGGCCAAGGGGAAGAACTGACAAAAAAAAAATGCAGGACAGTGAAGTATTTTCCCTTCCAACTCTAACTTGATTCAGTGTCAAGGCTTTAGTGGTTGGGTGTGGCCAGGGAAGTAGAAGTTTCAATTTAACCATTTTCCATATATAGGTCACTGTCTGCCCTGCATATTTTCCAACAATTTGAGTTACATCTGTCTTTAATGGTCAGTTTTAAAATAGTGGATATTTCTATTTTAAAATTTCCCAGGATCTAACTTTTGAAAGCTACTTTTTAAAATGCTGGTGGTTTTTTCCCCTTGGGATTGTATTTTATGTTGCTTATGTTTACATAGTTTCTGATTCTCTTTTTATTCTGGCCTTGTATTATACTGTGGACATTCTCAGTGTCATCACATCAATTCAAGACGATATACCAAATATAATCAGTTAGAAAATACAATAGAAGGGTATTCGATTAATTAAAACAAAATTATAAAACACATAGAATTTAATCTAAGATAAAGGATGCAATCTTTTATTTTAAAAACAGACCTTTACCAAAAAAACCAAAAAAACAAAAACAAAAACAAAAAACAGACCTTTACCATGGGATGTAAAAGAAGCTTAAATAAGTGGACTAGAATCTCGTTAGTCGGGGTACCAGTAAGAAACATAAAGCAGAACCCAAGATAATCTAATCAAAGGACTAGTCAGAGTTGTGCACAGGGTTAAGGGAAGCAACAACAGACATTGAAGGACCCAGAGACTAGTGAAACTGAGAAGCCATTACCCTTTCTAGACCGGAATGGCAAACAGACAAGAATTGCTTTATCAGAGCCTGGTAAGAGATGGAGCTGAGGAAGACAGAGGTGGTCATGGAGGAGGGGAATTTCAGCCACTTCCAGAAACACGAATTGAATGGAGTTGGTAAAACTATCCAGGATGGCAGTTGACTTTTTGGAGGCTGAGATCACAACTCACAGCTGGGTATTGTCCCCATTGCCAAAGGTCAGAATCCTGACTACTCACTATGGCTATCTGGGAGGTAGGATGACATGTTTCATTAATCAACACCATGGGATGGGTCAATAAGAGTGTAGCTAGAATGTTAGGCAACTCCGATCGCTTTCCATGTCAATGCATGTATAATTGGGCAAAATTTTAGGATCCTGAATATTTGTGATCTTGCGTTTTCAATCACAACCTATGACACAGATTCTTCCATAACTGAATTCACAGAAGTAGTATATAGAGTGGAAATAATGCAGGACTCGGACTTCATATGCCCCTTTCACAGTGGGTATGATAATATCCACCATTCATCCCTCAGAGAGGGATTGGGAGAGGACAATAGGCAGCATGTGTGCCACCGCTTTCTACAGTGCTATGCAAATGTTTTCTAAAGTGCTGTGCAAATGTGGGCAGTAATGACCACAGATGAATATTCAAACTACGATCCACTTGTATGTTGTCAATTGCTTTATGAATTGCTGGTGTGAATGCATTCCAGGAGATGATGTTTAGTATATCCATGCTTGAGTCACAAATTCTTTTGATGCCATAAAGGAATGCCATGCCTGACCTATCACCGGTAGAAGTACATGTGGTGGCATAATCAAAATTTTTTACTTTGCAACATGTTGCTAATAATTTGTTTTTCAAACTAAATCGATATGTAAAAAATGCAGCTAGATAGCCTCATATCTGATGACGGTGTTAATAACTCACCTCGAACGTATCTAGGGACGCCTGGGTGGCTAAGTCAGTTAAGCATTCGACTCTTGATTTCGGCTCAGGTCATGATTTCAGGGTCGTGAGATTGAGCCCCAAATCGGACTCTGAGCTGGGTGTAGAGCCTGCTCAAGATTCTCTCTCTTTCTCTCTCCCTCTGCCCCTCCTCCTGCGCTCTCTCTCAAAAAAATAATAAAATAAAATAAAATAAAATAAATAAAATAAAATAAAATAAAACAAAACAAAACAATTACTTTATAAAATAAATAAATGTACCTAAATAGTAAGAGGAGTAACAAATGTCATGTCTTCCTGTCTGCATTAGCAAAATAAAGACCGCACTCAAGCACAATGGGCATAGATGCTGCAGAGACCCTGGATAAACACAGATACACACAGATATAAACTACATCTTAAATTGCCTAAATCAGCCACCATTCAACATAATGGCGATTGGCAAGGGGAACTGATGACAGAGTGTTTTCCCTCCCCAGTGCCACATTTTTTAAACTTACCTACAGTTAAAAAAGAAAAAAAAATCCTAGGACTCAGGCTGGCGTCAACTACCTTTTCTTCATTTCACATTGAGGATTTCCACTTTAGATTACACAGGGCTTGACAAATTGGACTAATTGCGCTCCTCTCAAATGGACAATCAATAGTTGTCAACCATTCACCAAGCCTACACTAGCACCATCTATTTTGGCGAGGCTCAGATCAAAATGCCCAGCTTAAGAGCCTTCAATTCCACCTCAAGACTATTTGCTGTACTTAAGCTTTTCAAAATGTACAACATCCATCATGTGACAGGTTGACTGAGGTGGGTAATAAAAACATCCCAGAGGATGGGGAAGCTTTTCTCTGTTTTGAGCACAGTCACGAGCTCAGGAAAAGCTTTTAAGTCTCACCATGTCATTTTCATGACTTACAATTTGAGGTTTTCAACAGTCAAACACAGGCAAGCATATGTCTGGGGATGGAGCACACACAAGTCTGGCCAAAAGCATCTTTTGATTTGTCATAGCATCGCAATCATTCTTTTGTGCAGCTGACAAACTCTTCTCAAATAGAAACGCTGCATCTTTTAATTGAGTTGGCAGTGGAGACACTCAAATTCCTTTTGTCATCTAAATCACTCTGTTTAGCTAGAACCTTTATTGCTACTTCAGAACATCTGGTCCAATTAAAGGATAGCTGTGTCTCCCCTCATTTGAATGGCAGAGGAAGGTTAATTTTAACAGGCCCCATAGGCAAAAATCTGTTCTTTGCTGGATTTGAGATTGCTTCATGTTCTAAAGACAGCCTTAAGAACGGATGGAAAACTATAGGGATTTGGATGATCCTTGCAGCTTATATACGCATGCAACTGCAAGGAGACTTACACCAAGACACGTGGTCAACATCCAGCAAACCATCGTGAGCTGTTAGACAAGTTGGGCTGTGAGTAAACAGAGGTTATGTGGGGTTGGAATACTCATTGGGAACATACATCCCCAAAGAAGGCCAGAAACATCCATCAGACCATAGAATGAAGACGAGAAAAATGAAGGGGAAGAGGAGTTTGCAGGGACAGGGAGATGTGACCAGCGCAGCTCATGGTAAGCCAGAGCACCAAGCGCACAGTTGAAGATAGACCCTCAGAAACAGGGGCAGCCCTGGTGGTGCAGCGGTTTAGTGTTATTTTAAAAACAGACCTTCAATTCTGCAGTTCGGGGTGTGATCCTGGAGACCCGGGATCGAGTCTTGCGTCGGGCTCCCTGCATGGACCCTGCTTCTCCCTCTGCCTGTGTCTCTCCCTCTCTCTCTATCGCTCATGAATTAAAAAACAAAAACAAAAAACAAAACAAAAAAAGACCCTCAGAAACAGATTCTTCCCTGTGAATCCTGCCAGATTCGGAGGAAGTCTGGCAACTGGGGGACTTGGAGAAATGTCTTCAGGCACAGACCCCTGTAGCTGCAGTATTAACTGCACATTGACCGCCGTTGACTGGAATTTGGGGGTCCTGGGGCAGGTATGTCACATTTCATGTGAATGTTGAGATTTGTCACACGCTATTTCCTGTCAAATAAGCATCAGTTCTGATAAGCCTGTGCAAAGGAAGTCAACAAAAAAGCTGGCAACAATTCCTGAGCCACATTTTGGGTATTGGGAAGGCATATGTGATAGAGAAGACAGTGTTCCATGAAAACCAGTTGCAGGGGTACATACGAAAGAGTACAATAACCTCGATGCTATGTATGTATATGTTGACAACTCCTAACCAGGTCACGGTAACTATACCCCCAAGATGAGTGTCCTCAGTACCAACACTGTTCTAATTGCTCTATGGTCAAGAGCTGAGAGCGTCGTGTAAGAACGCCTCTTAAACCACGTAGCGACTTAAAGCTTTGAAAGTACCTCCCAGTTATGATCTCATGCAGGCCTCCCAAAAACTGCTGATGTGTGCTCTGGAGAAATCATTATTCCCATTTCACAGCTAAAGCAACTGAGCCTCAGAGAATTTAAACATGTTACCAGAGTTTACCCAGATAGTTAATGGGGGAGTGAGGCATTGACACCACCGTAATTGCAGAGAACACAGCATTGCAAGCCAACACTTGAGCACCACTGGGGCCTCAGGAAATGCCGCCATGGGTGCCAGCACCCCTAATTTCACATTCTTCAAGTCCTACCTCTTGTCCACCCGTTGCCATTCTCAGAGCACATCAGCTATGTTGTTTTCTCCTAAATTGCTTTGATTCAGCATCGTGGTTCAGTATTAGATTTACGTCTCTCAAAAAGGTCACCTGGATTTGAACTAGTTACCCTGGCTCTGACAATGGCCTTGGCATTTGCTTGTCAGCCACGCATAAAACTATCATGGGTAAGAGGCAACTGCTCCTGTTCCACAAAACTTCTCCCATTAATTGGCAGGGCAAGATGATTGGGCTGGAAGCTTCGTGTTTATTATAAACCATTCAGCATTCAATTGTTTTTCTTTTGGGTTTTATTGATTTGATAAAACATCTCTTTTGGAAAAAAAATGTGGGGTGTTATTTTTGGCTGTTCACTCATAAATGGAGGCAAACAATGGCAGGATGACTTTGGAATATGATTTCTTATGGGTAGCACACAATCTTTACTGCCAAAAACCCAAAACGAGCCCTTTCAATTTTGTACGTGCTGCCAGCCTCCAAAATTCCTCTGATATTAGAAATACTAATCTCAGTTATGTGTTTCTATCGATGACTTTGGGACTCCTTTCATACCTCTGAAATATAAAGCTCTTGACTTCAACTGCAAAATTTGTCTTTAGTTTCACTCTTTGGATCCCATGAGATAGGGTTCTGAGCAAGGTTATTTAAAAACAAAATAAACTTTAGAGGGAACCAGCTGACTCCTAGGTAGGTATGTTTTGGAGGAGGGATTGTAGGGAATATTGGAATTTTTTTTAAAGATTTTATTTATTTATTCATGAGAGACACAGAGAGAGGCAGAAGGAGAAGCAGGCTCCATGCAGGGAACCCAATGTGGGACTTGATCCCTGGTCTCCAGGATGGCGCCCTGGGCTGAAGGCGGCGCTAACCCACTGAGCCACCAGGGCTGCCCAGGAATATTGGAATTATAGAGATGAGTCCGTCATCCACCTCGCTGTAAGAGGGGAGTTATCTTTCAGCTCGATGGTGAAGTTAAAAGTAACTCATCAAAAGTGTCTTGAGGACATTGTATGAACAAAGGACTAGCAGACCCAACACGGATCTCATCCTCACACAACTGAGAGCCTCAGAGCTCATATGATCACATAGGAAAGGTCTACGTTTTCAAAATAATAAATAATTATTTCAAAATTATAAATAATATTTATTTCATTAAATAATCGATTTAATGTTATTTTAAGCAGCGGGTCAGTAACTCCTTCAAACCTGAGGGATGTAGGCGCTGCCTAAGATGGCGCCTGGTAGCCAGTGTGAGGCCTAAAAGTAACACTGAGAAACCAAAAGAAGAGACAGAGAAGGGGAGAGGAAACCAGCGGGGATGAGGGAAGAAGAGGGAAGGGAGAGAAAAGGACACTCAAGGGTGCAGATTAGAAGCAAAAGGGAGCATTCTGGAACATGTTCTCAACTGCCTGCAGGAGTCACTTCCTCAAAGTCCTTCAAGCCTTTGCAGGAATGTCGCCTTGTCATTGAAGCCTGCCAGCATGCCAGCTCCCCCGCTCCCCCACCACTGTTCAAGCCAGGATACCTGGGCTCTCTCCAAACTTGGCATCCCTGTCACTCTCACCCCCTTGCTCCTTGTTTGTTGTCCACAACGCTTATGGCTTTCTCACAGACGGCATGTTCTCCTCATTCTTTACATTCCCCCCCGCCCTTCTTTCTTTTTATTTTTTATTTATTTTATTTTTAATTTTTTTTCCTTCTTTCTTTTTAAAGATTTTATTTGTTTATTCATGAGAGACACACAGAGAGAGGCAGAGCCAGAGCCAGAGGGAGAAGCAGGCCCCATGCAGGGAGACCAATGAGGGACTCGATCCCAGGACCCCAGGGTAACGACCTGAGCTGAAGGCAGACACTCAACCACTGAGCCACCCAGGCGCCCCTTTATGTTTACTTTCTGTGACACGGGTCTCCCCACTAGAATGAGGGTGAGGATTTCTGTCTGTTTTTTTTTTTTTTACTGTATATATTCCAGGTGCGTAGAACAAGGTCAGGCCGGAAGTGGCTACTCCATGAATTACCTGTTGCACATGTGAATGATTTCAAAAACATCAATATATGGCTCTAAGTGTAAATTGAAGAAAAAGCATTTGCCAACACACACGTGGGCTTTCCCCTGTACATGCTCACACAGAACTGCCAGAGAGGAAATAAGGTAGTGACAAGCTTGCTCTGACATCTGGAATCGCTGACAAAGGGTTACGTTAAGAAGCAGACTCCCCGGCTTGCATCACACCCTGGAATTCAATACCAGGAACACTCATTTTCTTCGAATAGCCCACAAAACTCTTAGCAAAGTATGACCTTGCCTTGATTTACACAGCAGTTGCGTTCCTGGAAGTTGCAGCATTTATTACATCCACGCAAAAGTGCTCAGTGTCCACGTGCAAAATGGAATTAGCTTGTAGATTCAGATGAGGAGATAATACAGGTGCAGTGGGATATTTGAAGCCAATAGTTTCTGGGGCGCCTGGGTGGCTCAGTGGTTGAGCGCCTGCCTTTGGCTCAGGGCGTGATCCCAGGGTCCTGGGATCGAGTTCTGCATGGGGCTCCCCGTGAGGGGCCTGCTTCTCCTGCCTGTGTCTCTCTGTCTCTCATGAATAAATAAATAAAATCCTTAAAAAGAAAAAAAGAAAAGTCAATATTTTCTTGTGGTTCCTGTCCACTAAAAGGCGAGTAGCACACCCTGCCAGCAGTGAGGAAACCAGAAAGACAACAACCGAGTTGTCAAATTTTTTTAAAAAATATTTTATTTATTTATTGACGAGAGACACACAGAGAGAGGCAGAGACACAGGCCGAGGGAGAAGCAGGCTCCATGCAGAAGCCTGATGTGGGACTCGATCCTGGGATTCCAGGATCACACCCTGGGCTGAAGGCAGGTGCTAAACTGCTGAGCCACCCAGGGATCCCCACCAAGTCGTCAAATGTGCCGGAGCCCACCCTATGGGACATTACTCTTCCTTCATTGAGAGCCACTGACCTAAACCCTCCCCAGCAGAGTTCACTCCCAGAAACACAGTAAACAGTCCTTGACACTTCGGCAGAAGATACACAGAGTTGAGCACTTTGCCAGTCTGACCTGCCTTCAAAACAGCATAATGACAGCTGTGATTGCAAAACCAGTGCCTGCTCAAAAACATGTAATAAGCAACATTTTCATGAATTTAATCAATGTAGATAAGCAATCATAGGAATTTTGTTCCCAGTTTTACTTTTTTTTTTTGCTTCCAAACACTATTTCTCCTGATCTGAATTAACCAGAAGAGTATCCTAAGCGACAACCTCACTTTATAAATAATTTGATTATTTAAAATCAGAGCCATCATTATAAATGCCCAGAAAAGGGTAATTTTTCTGAGGTAACGATTATATAGCAAGCCTGATATATTACACTCCCTATCTAAGAAAACAAAGAAAGAAAAATGTATACATATACACATCTCATCATGGGTAGAAATTCACTAAATGGTTTTTTTTTTTGCATACAGTGAAAAAATTATGAGTTCTGAGCATTAGCATTGCAAATACATGTGCATTGTTTCCAATTTAGTTCTGAGGAGAACTACTTTGTCTGATGGACGCACTCCTCTCCACCCTCTCCTCCTGTCCCTGAAGAAAATTTCAAATTTGTTCTGCATTATCATTACCTAATGATGATCCGCTTCCCTCCCATTCTTGAGTTTTAAACCGCAGATTTCAGTGACACACAACATTGAGACATGAGCAATAAATCTGCAGTTATGAACAGCTTGCTTTTATGGAAATATGTCAAACTGAATATATTACAATGATAACTTTCACATCAGCTTGTCACAGCTTACTTTTTTTCATTTTCGGTGCTGACAAATACGCATTTAAATAAAATATCCCATGTGATATTTAATGTATTTTTATAAATATGGTAACTTCTACCGACAAGTTAAACTAAGCATTGCAGTGACCTCATAGACAAGAGTTATGCATTTTCCCTGTCTCTCTCTATTTTTTCTAATAGTGTTGAGCCCTGGGCACTGAACGAAGGATCAGTTGACTGGTCCCAGCGTCTCCAAGGGACTCCGTTCCCTCATCTATAAAACAGGTATCACTGGATGATCTCCAACATGTTCTACCTATTAGACTTCGAAATATCTATTAGTGACCTGTTCCAGAAGTCAGGGCATTTCAGGAAGTCAGTCTTTAGCTTAGAGTCCTCTTATTTGCAAGGACAAAAAAAAAAAAAAAAAAAGCCCAAATCTAAATATTAGTGGAATATTCCTTAGGGCTGAAAAATGTGTGGAATTACAATGCGTTTGATTGTTAGGTCAGAATAGATTTGGATTCTGTATGTCCATCTCCTTTATTCACCACCTCCTTGCCAGTTTCTCTGCCTCACTCTTCAGCAGCTGTTCTGCTTCAATACTGAGCTCTGCCCCTCGCAGGTCACAACGGATTGACCTTGCTTCGATTTCAGCATTTTTTTTTTCTTGGCAATTTCCAACATCTTTTTTTTTTTTTTTTTTTTAACCCAGCTGTAGGACAGAAGACTTGCAGAGTCATGGTGTTTGCAGATTTCTAATCCTCTGCTTTAGCCAGGGCCTAAGTCACACTTTAGGGATGACTTCTTTAGGGATTAGTTGATAGCGACGTTTAATGTTTTCTCAAAATGGATAGGTAATGATCACAGGTTGCAAAGACGACTTAAAAGACCAAGGGCAGTGAATTTGGGTATACAAATGCCTTTATTCTCCTCCCCCCATTAATCCATCCTCCTAATTGAGCAGGGGATAAGGTTCTATCTCCACCCTTATTTCTCCAAGTATGGTCTTTGGGTGAACCATGCTGGTATGGCCTGGAAGATTATGAAAAATGCAGGATTGCAGGTTCCATCTCAGTTCTACTGAATCAAAATCTGCATTTTAGCCAGCTCTCAGGTGATTGGTATGTACATTAAAGTTTAAGAGCCTGAGGCCTATGGGGCACCTGGGTTGCTCAGTTGGTTAAGCATCTGCCTTTGGCTTAGGTCATAATCTCAGGGTCCTGAGATGGAGCCCCATGTCAGGCTCCCTGCTCACCGGGGAGCCTGCTTCCTCCTTTCCCTCTGTGGCTCCCTCCTGCTTGTGCTCTCTCTTTCAAATAAATTAATAAAATATTTTTAAAAAGAAGCTGAGGTCTAAAACAGGAATCTGACTAAAGCCCTTCAAAGACCAGTTGCTTTGAATGACATCCCAAACCTCTCCAATCCCCCTCTTTCCACCACAAGGCCACCCATGACCCCAGAGCAGGAACTTTCTCCTCCGATTTTCATTTCTTCACCCCGTCCCTTCATTTATTATAGGCTAAGCACATGCCTGGGCACATGAAGAATGCTCAGCAGCATCTTGTTTGATTGAACTGAGAACCCAATGGGGCAGCTGTAAGGTAAATGCATCTCCAAGTCTATTTGGATGGCATCTCTGACATGATAAACTTCCTACTGCTTCTTCAATTGGCACCCAGTAGGATAGGCACATGTTTCTTTTCACTTCTTTCCTTCCTGTGAAAATCAATAAATGGTGTGTGATATCTTTCCTAGAGAATAAATTAATTGAATATTGTTGCAGACTTTATTATGAAGTTAATACTTCAGTATTCCTCCCCCAAAGTAACATTAGCATGAACTAGGGTATCTATGGGAGACATCAAATTTTACTCAAAGAAAAGAGAAATCTAGGCTATTCTTGCTTGATCAAATAAGACAATATATACTCAATATATTCTCAGCTTTGTGGATTGAGCAATTGATTTTTTTCAAGATTTTATTTATTTACTTGAGAGAGAGGGAGAGAATGACCAAGGGGAGGGGCAGAGGGAGAGGGAGAAGCAGACTCCCCACTGAGCAGAGCGCCTGACTTGGGGCTCGATCTCAGGACCCCAGGATCATAACCTGAGCCGAAGGTAGATGCTAAACCTACTGAGCCACCCAGGTGCCCCTCAAGCAATTGATTTTATATATTGCAATACTTTTTTGCCTAAGACTTCATTGTATTATTGGCAAGTTATGATTCCAATCTTTGTCATTCAGTGATAAACCTCATTAAATGGTGGTAGATAGTATTTAATGTTTCCAATGATGCATCCTTACCTTTTGCCACATGACTTGCGGTGTCCACCTGCGGTAGGAGTATGCTTTCCTGTCCCACTGTCACCAGACTTGGTCATAAGACTTGCTCGCTTTGACCAGTGAAATGTGAGCCAAGGTGCTACATGCTACTTCAGAGCAGAAGCTCTAACAGGCATCTGGAACTTTTGCCAGGTCTCTTGCTTTTTCCTTAGACAAGAGAATGGCATGTCTCAGATGGTGTTTGCTCCTTGCAGCCTGATCCTGGAATGGAGAAACATGTGAAACAGTTAGCTTGATCCATACCCAACATGCAAAGAGAGGGAGAAAGAACTCCTTTTTTTTTTTTTTTAAGTCTGTAAGATTTGAAGGTATTGATTTCCTAAGCAGGAAAGTAGAGAAAGCTAACACAACTTATTTTATAATCGCCATCCAATTTTATTCAATATGATGAATTTTTGATTGTGGCAGATAGTATGAAATGGCCACCTAGAATCACTTGGTCTTTACACCTTGGCATAATGCCTTCCCCGCGAGTGTGCCCAGGACTTGTTATTTGCATCTAAGCAACCGAATATGGAAAATGTGATGAAGCGTCCCTCCCACGATTATGTTATACTGTATAAGATTTGCCATAGAGACTCCCTTTGCAGGTTGGCTGTAATAGGCGACCAATCTGAGGAAACCCATGTATCCAAGAATGGTGGGTGACTTCTAGAAATGGCAAGCAGCCTCGAGTAGCTGAAGGTGGTCTCTAACTGTTAAGGAGCCTCCAGCCAACAGTCCATAACAAGCCAGGGCACTCAGTACTACAGATGGAAGGAAATCAGTTCTTCACCCAATGTAGGCATAGAATCTGAACCTCCCAATAAGAATGCTGCTGATCAGGGACACCTGGTGGCTCAGCGGTTGAGCATCTGCCTTTGGTTCAGGGTGTGACCCCGGAGTCCTGGGATCAAGTCCCACATCGGGCTCCCTGCAGGGAGCCTGCTTCTCCCTCTGCCTGTGTCTCTGCCCCTCTCTCTCTCTCATGAATAAATAAATAATCTTAAAAAAAAAAAGAATGCTGTTGATCTGACACCTTGATTGCAACCTTGTGAGATGCCCAAGCAGAAGAGCTAGCTAGCTAAGGCGCACCTGGACTCCTTGACCCTTAAAAATGGTGATATCATTAATGCATTTATTTAAGCCACTGATTTGGTGGCAATTTGTTATACAGCCATAGGAAATTAATGCACTAAATACAGAAGCAGTATTTGTTGAAAATTGGGAAAGGTTTAAGTAAGAAAATAACAATTCTGCTATTCTTTTTTTAAATTTTTTTTTCAATTCTGCTATTCTAAAAATACTTATTATTTTTATCATTTTAGTACAACTTCTCTAAGTCTTTCTTACACATGCTCTATATCTATTCTAGTCTATCTTACAAAGCGCATTTGCAAGTTCGCATCCTATTTTTCTCACTGACGATCATAGAATAAGCTTTCTAACCCTAGGAGGCGAGTTCCCTGAGAGTGGGCACTGGAGTAGTGCCTGACACATCATAGCACCTAAATGCAAAGTTGTTGGGGCACCTGAATGGTTCAGTTGGTTAAGCATCTGCCTTCGGCTCACGTCATGATCCCCGGACCCTGGGATGGAAGTCCGGCTTCCTGCTCAGCCAGAAGCCTGCTTCTCCCTCTCCCTCTGCCTACCACTCCCCCTGCTTGTGCTCTCTCCCTCTCTCTCTGTGTCGAATAAATAAATACAATCTTTTTAAAAAATGAATGCATATTTGTTGAATAAATGGATAAATGAATTGATGTTTAACATCTGTAATAGTTCTTCATAAACTTTCTTCTAGTGGTGGCATAAAATCCCATAAATAGAGTGATTATAATCTAACCTAATGTTCCTCTGTTTTAGATTTGTAGTTGACACTGACATACATGTATTTTAAAATTAGTCCATTATGCATACCTTCTTCTAACCCAAACATACCTTTGTCCTTTCTCCCTGCATTCCACCCAAAACAGGAGCATGCCACGCATAACCGGAAGGAGGAAAATGCAATGCTGAGACAGCATCCCCCACTGCTAATATATAAAAATAATAGACTGTCCCAGCTGGGGACATCTGAAAGTGAAGGTCACACAGCCAGTGAGCAGAGGAGTTCAGGTCCTTATTATTTTCCATCTAGACTATTTCAAAAGGTTCATAACGTGACTCTTGTTTCTTTTATACAATCCTGGCCTTATTGTTAGATTAATCTTCCTATTATACAGATGGACTCATGCCTATCTCTTTCCTGTAAAATCTGATGATGGATTCCCAGGGCCTATAACATAATGTCCAAACTCCTAAGAAGTCAGTCGTATAGGGCCCTCCCCAGTATCACCTCATCTATACTTTCAGCATTGTTATCCTAAGTTTGTTTTCCATTGTTTTTCCTTCCATATTTATTTACAATTTGCCAGTCTACCACTCTTGCATGTACAATATGTTAATGAATTCTTGTACTCTATACCCCTGTTATTGTTTCTTTGACCTGAGCTGTCTTTGCCATCATTCTCTATCAAAATGATCAATATCCTTCAAAACCAAGAATGTAATGCCACCTCCTGACATTTTCCCTGAAAATTCTAAGTCAGAATGAAGAATTCCCACTTCTGTAATTCCACCCTGCCTCTGTTTACAAGACAGATGATGAGGTCTTCCATTAGATGGATTTCTCCATGAAAGCAAACACTCGATTAAACAACGCAGAAAAAAACCCTACTTTCATGAAGCTGCCATTCCAGGAAGGGAAGAAAGACACAAACAACTAAACAAATAGTTCTGTGAAACATTCTGAGAAGATAAACAAAAGCTAGGTAAAGGGATAACGAGTACCTGGCATATGTGTGTGCATGTGTACATCTGTATCCATGTGCTATTTTATAGAGTGATCAAGGTAGGCATCTCTAATAATATGACTCTTGAGCAGAAACAAAAGGAATTAAGGGGGTGAGCCATGTGAATATCTAGAAGAACTTTCTTGATTTTTGAGTCTAGAGGTGAAATGATCTGACTGGTGTTATTACAGGATTATTTGGGCTATTTTGTTGAGAATAGATGATGGTAGAAGGTCAAGGGCAGAAGCAGGGGACCCATTACAGAAATCTGGGTAAGAGGTCATGGTTATTCACAGTAGGGAGGTAGTGGCATAAGTGTTAGGAAGTGGTTTCTGAATACCTTTTGAAGGTAGACACACTCAACTATAGGCTACCTGCTGGGATGTTAACTCCGTGAGAGCTGAGAAATTCATCCTTTTTCATAGGGCCCTATCTCCAGTCAGTGAAACAATGCCTGGCACTTAGTAAATACTCAATAAATATATGTTCATTGGATGAGGAGCCTAAATGATATCCTCGTAGATTAAATATGAATTGTGTGTGAATGTGAAGAGTAGACTAGAACTCCTGTTATTAATGAGAGAAAGCTGCCATTTACAGAAACTGAAGTTATTGTATGCCTTGGTGGGGAGGTGTTGGAAATTAGGATTTCTGCCTTATACATGTTCAGTCTGAAGTGCCTGTTAGAAATTAAAATGGAGTATCAAGTAGACAGATATGTTTTAGGGGAGAGGTCTGTACTGAAGGTGTGTATCAAAGACTTGTTCGCAGCATACAGATGACATTTAAGACAGGAAATTGGATTAGTTCATGTAGGGATTGAATACAAATTAAAAAAAAAGAAAGAAATTTGAGGACTGAGCTCTGGCTTCCCAATATCAAGAGGTTGGGGAGAAGAGAATCCAGAAATGGTGACAGAAGGTGCAGGCAGTGAGGTAGGAAGGGAACCATGAGAGGGGTCCTGAGAACCAAATAAAGAAATTATAAGAATGAAGAGAAAGTGGGATGAAGCAGAGAAATGGGGATAAACATACTAAGATTTATTTTTTTTAATTTTTATTATTATTATTTTATTTGAGAGAGAGTAGGGGGCAGAAGGAAAGGGGAGAGAGAGAGAGAGAGAGAGAGAAAGAGACTCTTAAGCAAACTCTGCTTAGCGCAGAGCCCAATGTGAGATAATAGCCCTGAGATCATGACCTGAGCCAAGAGTTGGATGCTTAATCAACTGAGCCACTCAGACACCCCTAAGATTTATTTTATAAGTTTACTGTAAGGCTCCAATTTGAAAATGCTTGGTTAAATCTGAAGTATTAATTAGTAATATCTTCTTTTATTTTTAATTATATGGAGCAATTCTCAAAATCAATCTACGTGGATATCAAACGTTTTACTGATAATTAGACATCATGCTGTTATTTCCAAATTAGCTCAAAATAAAGTTCGCTTGGTCCTTTACTTATCAAACTATTGTGGTTTTCTGTATAAATATTTGCCTCCTCAACCAGACTGTGTCTCCTTCCAAGGAGGAACTATTTGATTCATGTACATTCCTACAGCCTTGTACAAGACTAGGGAGAAAATAAATCTGCAAAAATGACGTATTGGATAAATAACTGAATGATGAAAAGAATATTAATATGAATATAAAAGAACTGTAAGAGAATAAAGGTTTGGTAGGCACTTTACTATTTTTTCTGAGTTATAAAGTAAGCTGCTTTCCTGTGTTGGTTGGACATGCCTGTTGGCATCTTAGACAGCCTGCCAATACAACCAAGTTAGGCTTGCGAGGTTTCTATTTGTAATAATCTCAGATGCACATGCAATCAATAGTGCCACCCCAAATCAATGAATCCTGCCACAACAAAAATTACTCTGCCCTTTCCTTGTATAACACAAGGCAAGTTCAAATAACCTTTAAGGAAATATGCTATTACATCAAGAAATAATGTCAAACTTCTCCCCGAAACAAACATAATACAGTTGCCACTGCCATCACCACCTGCCTCTCTTCAAGCGCGTAAACACTAGGAAAAATGGAGCAGAATATAGCCTGTGATTAGGATCCTATTGCTACAGTGACTTCTGCTGTTCCCCACATCTCTTACATATGGAATCTATTCACTGGCGCTAAAAGAAATAGAACCCAATAAACCACCGAAGCATACGTTTCACGAGAAAGCGAGAACTCGGTGGACAGTAATTATCAGGAATAATTTGAGACACTTTTATTGCTTTTATATTAAATGACGGATACCAACCGAAGCATCCTTAACCTCTCTCTTGGCTCACCGCTCAATGGTAAATAGCTGCTTCATCTGCCGTAAATGCCTATAAATTAATTTAGCCCTTATCCTACTGGGCAAATTCCATATTCTTTGTCTGCGAGTGCAAGGAAAGCAGCTAGTTCCTTTCCAACTGAGAGAGAAAAACTGATCATTGTACTGTAGGTGTCATTTTCAGAAAGACTCAGAACCCTAACCACTTGTCCCTCGTTGGCCGATTGAGCCTCAGTGATCTACCCTAGGGGGGAGAAACAGCAGCAGAAAATCCATATTTTCTCTTAAGCTTTGGAAATGCTCTCTGTGATCGTGGCAGCAGATATCACTTCACAATTCTGTTTTGTTTATGCTCCTTTTCAAATGTCTTTGTGTCTCCTGAGTGTGCCAGCTGGGAAGGCCAATGGACTCAATTGCAGAAAGGATTGAAAAGGAGCCCAATTTGCCTCCAGAAAGAGGGGAAGGGGGGAGTGTTTAGGAGGAAACTCGAAGAAAAATGGCCTGGGAGTCTATAATTGGTGAACTGGGGGGATGGCAATGCCGATGTGCCAGGGCAGATTATTATATTATATCATTGAACACACTCTGACTCTGTTACCCAATAACAGAGGCTCGGAAAAGTTCACTGACTTGAATAATGCCACATGACTTGAAAGTGACTGAGCATAGATTCCAGCCTAGGTCTGATCAATTCCCAAACACCAGGATATATGCTGAATCCACAATTACTGCATCACTAGAAGAAATATTTGTCAAGGAAGCGGGTCTTTGTGTAACAAAAGGGCCCTCCTGGTTCTTCTGGTCCAAAGTCACAAAAAGTAACATTGATGACCAACCGAGAAAGCATCCTAATTCTCTAATAGCCTTGCAGACTTTATAGAAGCCAATGATCTCTAATTCAGCAAACAATTTATCTGTGTCCTGTGCCTCAAATAAGTAAATCAGGCTTGTGCATCTGAAATAAAAAAAAGATGAAATTCATTAATAATATCATTATCAATCATAATATTTTTCTGATGCTTTTATTTTTATTAAGACTGAAAACACATCTTGGCCCATTTCAAGCTATAGTTATTTTCTGAAAGTATCTCATTGATGGACAGCAGTTCTCCTTGTTTCAAAGTCTGTTTGATTTTGAACTTGAAGAGAACAGTAAGAGACAATTCACTTCCAGAGAATGTTCTGTTCCAACTAATTCCAAGCATAATTTTAGCAAAGCAATAAAATCATATGAGTTTTTTCCAGCCTCAAGTACAATTAGAGGCACTATTTTAAAAAGGCTTTAATTCTTCTTTGGAAAATACTGGCTCCAATTTTTTTTTTTTTCTGAATCAACAAACAAAGCTTTGCAATTGTTACTTGTTCAAAGTGTAGTAATATAAATAGCAACACTGCTTTGGTTAAATGTTTCCTAATCATCTTGCTTTGTGCAATTAAAAAAAAAGAACACACATACTTACACCCTCACCCATTACAATAATTTAATCTGTTGTGAAAAAGGTGTATCAGTTTAGAGACAAAACACCTATTTCTTTAAAAAAAATAAATGAGAATAAAGATAACTGAAGGAAGAAGAAGAAAGGGCTTTAGCGAAGGCCCTGATCAACCTGGAAGAGTTAGAAAATCTGGTAGGTATGCAGCTATGGATATGGAGGAGAAAGAGGTAATTTAAAACTAGTCTCAGACTTCTTTTACTTGAAGAAAGCACAATCCTGGTTTGAAAACAAACGTGATATTTGGCCCAAAAGAAACTATGTAAGAACCGAAAGGCAGAGATATCATTTGTCCATGGGAGGTGGAAAGAATTGAGGACATTGAAACTTCGGAGTTGGTAAACAGTCACAATACATTCAATATTCGAAATTCAATGATTAGAATTGAGCAATTCAATAAACAGCTTACAACTTTATGCGATCCAGTGGAGTGCCGAGAAACACAAATCTCTCACAAAAAAAGCCTCAATATGTAGCATTTACTGATTTCCATGGTGAGAATACTCCCACCCACGGCCTACTTCAAGCTACTGACATGATACCATTGAAAACAGAGTTGGAGAAAGATGCACACACAGTTGTCTCCCCTTATTCACGGGGAGATTGGTTCCAAGACTCCCCTCACCCCCAGTGGATGCCTGAGACGGCACATAGGGCTGAGCCCTATATAGACTATGGTTTTTCCTATACATATATACCTATGATAAAGTTTAATTTATAAATTAGGCACAGGGAGAGATGAACAACAGTAACTAATAATAAAATAGAGTGATTAAAACAGCTTACTGTAATAAAAGTTACAAATATCTTATTGTTCTGTACTCATACCTTCTCGTGATGATGTGAGATGATGAAATGCCAATGGGATGAGATGCAGTGATGTGAACGATGTAGGCGTTGGGACGCAGCGTCAGGCCACTGTTGGCCTTCTGATGCATGAGGAAACAGAGAGGGAGGAAAGCAAAACTGTGGGTAAGGGGGAAACACTGTAGTCAACTTTCCATAACTCCTAAGAGCCAACACCAGCACACCCTTATATTACACCCGTGTAACACTCACTTTCTCCCTATCTGGAATAAATAAATAAAATCTTTTTTAAAAGAGAGATTTACCCAGCCATTGTACGTACCAGTAGTCAACACTCTCTATATTGTTGAGTTTTCTATATTGTGGAGTATTATTTCATTATTTGAATACACAACAATTTGTTCATCCCTTTTCCTGTTGATAGACATTTGTGGGTTTTTTCTAAACTTTGTTTTCAATTTTGGAATATTATGAATAAAGCTTCGATAAATCACACTTATAAAAGTCTCCTTGTGGACAGATATCTTCATGAAGAATTCCAGGATCATGTATAAAAGCGCACGTTTAACTTTATAAGAAAATACCAGTTTCCCAAGCGACATTCTGCATTCCCACCAGCAATGTATGAAACATGTGGATGCTTCACATCCTTGCCAACATTCAGAGTTGTCAGTCTTTTTTAATTTTAGCCATTCTAGTGGGTGTGAAGTGGTATCTCATTACATTTTGAATTTGCATTCCCTGATGACTAATGATGTTGAGCAACTTTTCATGAACTTATTGCCAATTTATATATCATTTTTAGTGAAGTGTGTCTTCAAATATTCTTTTTTCAATATGGAGTTGTGTGGCTTTTCTTATTTACTTGAAGAATACTTTATATATTATAGTTGTGAATACTTTATTAGTTATATATATTAAAAACGTCTCCTCCCACTCTGCAGGTTAACTTTTCTTTTTTATAATTATGACTTTTGATAAACAGAAGTCTCTTAATTTAATGGAGTTCATTTTATTATTACTTTTTCTTTTTATGGAAAGTGTTGATGTATTCTAGAAATCTTTGCCTAACTCAGGAAGATGTTTCCCTACATACTTTGCCACAAACTGTAGTTTTAGTTTTTATAATTAAGTCCATGATTAACCTCTAATTAATTTGTGTCTAAGGTGAAATGTAAAGTTTCAAGGTCCTCCCACCCACACACATGAATATCTAGTTTCTCTGGCACCATCTGCTGAAAAACTTTTCTAACCAAAGTGCCTACAAAATTTTGACAAAATGAATTCACCCTATGTATAAGACTATCTTTTCATACCCTATTCTGTCCTTTAGTCTTGTTTTATATCCTTAGGACAATGCCATCCTGTCTTAATTACTGTGGCTTTATGGTAAGTATGGAAATCAGGACTGTGAATTTTCAAACTTTCTTCTGAAAATTGTTCTCATTACTCTAGGTCCATTGTATTTCTACATACATTTAAAAATCATTTTTCTAATTTGAACCAAAATCTTGCTGGGCTTCTGATTAAGATGGTGAGAGATATACAGATCGATGTGAAAATACCTGGCATCTTAACAATATTGAAACTTCTAAATCTTGAACGGTGTTTGAATCTCCCTTTATTTGATTCTTCTCTTTCTCAGCAATGGTTCGTAGTTTTCAAGCTAGGGTCTTTGATGCATTCTACTAGGTGAGTCCTAAATACATTATCTTTTCTCATTTGGTACTATTGTAATTGCTAGTTGTTGTTTTTCAACTGTTTTCTGCAAAAATAAAAAATATGAATGTTTGTGCATTGAACTCATATCCTGCAAATGTAATATATTCCACTATCCATTTTAATTTTTTGTAGATTTCATAGGATTTTAATGCAATCAATAATTTAATCTATGAACAGAGACGATTTTATTTCTTTCTTTTCAATCTGAACTCCTGAACATTCTGTTTCTTGTTATATTGCACTGAATGGAATATCCAGGAAAATGTTGAATAATGGTGAGAGTAGACATGTTTGTCGTGTCCTTGATATCAAGAGGAAAGCATTAAACATTAGCCATTAAGTATGAAGTTAGCGCTAGAATTTCTGTAAGTGCCTTTTATCAGGAAAAAGAAGTCCCCTTATGTTCATAATTTGTTGAGTTTTTATTGCAGATTGTTGTTGAATTTTTTCAAATATTTTTTCTCTATCTTTTGAGATAATATTATTTGTCTCCTTTGTTCTGTTAATGTGGGCAACTACAATGATTGCTCTTCCAATATTGAACCAAAATTGTATTCATGAGACAAATCCCACTTAGACATGAAAAATTATCATTTTAAGTTTGTTAGTATTTTATTAAGGATTTTTGCATCCATGTTCATGAAAGATAGTGGTCTGTAATATTTTTTTCCTGACATGTCTATCAGTTTTGGGTACTAGGATAATATTGTCTTCATAAAACAAGTTGAGACGTATTCACTATTCTGTCTTCAGAAATATTTTGTGTAAAACTGAAAATATTTCTATTTTCTGTGTCTCATAATGTTCACCATTAAAACCGTCTTGACCTGGAGTTATTTTTTTCTGAGAAGAGTTTTAATCATGAATTCAATCTCTCTATTAGATACAGAATTATCAGAATTTCTCTTTCATCTTGAGCCAGTTCTGGCAAATCGTGTTTTCCAAGGACTTTTGTTCATTTCACATTATTGCTAAATTTATTGCTGTAAAGTTGTGCATAAAATCCCCTTACCATTATTTTGAAGTATATAGAATTGATAGTGATGCTCCCTCCTTCATTCTTGATATTTGTAATTAGTGTTTTCTCTCTACCATCTTTGGCCAATATTGCTAGGGGGTTAAATATTTTGTTGATTTTTTCAAAGAGCCAAGTGTGCATTTACTTTATCTACTTTTGGTTTTCTATTTCATTGATTTATGCTTAATGATTTACTTCTTTCTATATACTTTGGTTTGGACTTGCTGTTCTTTCTCTACTTTCTTAACATGAAAGTTTAAATCAATGATTTTGGTCTTTCCCTATTCTAGTATAAGCATTTAATGCAGTGGTTTTCAACTGGATGATGACTTTGCCCCTGAGGGACATTTGGCAATGTCTAGAGACATTGTTCTGTTGCTACACCTGGAGGTTTCTCTATCAAGTTAGCAGAGAGAAGCTCTTGCTCCAGGCTGCTAAGATGGACTCTTCTGTAATATAATCATGAGATTGGTATTCTTTCACCTTTACCAGATTATATTGATTAGAATCAATTCGTTAGTCCTACCCACAGGCAAGTGGAGGACATTATAAATGGCTTTGCCACCAGTAGGTGAGAATCATGAGGAGCTACCCTATGGTCTGTCTGGTACAGTTGGCATTCAATCTACCAATTTACTATTTGTTTTCCATTTCCCGTGTGTGTGTGTGTGTGTGTGTGTGTGGCTGTGTGTGTGTGTATTCCTGTGTCCCTATGTTTATATGCATCTATATGTTTAACCAGGCCCAATGCTATTCCCATCTGATGCCATATGCCTTCTTTCTGAAGAAGATTCTTCAATATTTCTTGTTGTACAGGTCTTCTGGTGATGAATTTGTTCAACTTTTAGTATTCGTGACCCTCATTTTCCAAAGCTATTTTCACTGGATATAGAATTGTGGGTTGGATTTTGTTTTCTCTCAGCTCTTTAAACACTTGCAATTTTCTTAAGGCCTCTATTATTTCTGATAAGAATGCAGCTGATATTCACACCATTGTTCCCCTGTATGTAATTTGCCATTTTTTTTTCTGGCTGCTTTGAAAATCTACTTATCATTCATGTTACACAGTTTAACAAAGATGTGCCTAAGTGTAGTTTTCTTTGTATTTATCCAGCTTGTGTTCACTGAATTTCTTACATATGTAGTTTGATGTTTATCAACCAATATAGGAAAGTTTCATCCATTAATTTTTTTCACACATTTTCCCCCCAACCTAGTCTCTCTCTTCTCTCTCTCCCTATACATATGTTAGATGATTATCTCACAAATCACTGAAGTTCTCTTTGTTTTTCATTTTTTCTCTGTTCTTCAGATTCTTATTTTTTATTGATTTCTCTCCTTTCCACAGACCCTTTCTTCTGCCGTCTTCATTCCACTGTTAAGCCTATGCGGTGCTTCATTTTTATTTAAAGTATTCAACTTTTTAGTTCTTGAATTTCCCTTTATTCTTTTTTTATAGTTCTCATTTCCCTGCTGAGATTCTCCATGCATTTTCTTATTACACCCATCTTTTCCTTTAAGCACTTGAGCATATTTATAATAGGTGTTTTATTTTCTTTGAAGTTTTTTTTTTTTTTTACATTCCAGTTAGGTAACATACTGTGTTATATTAGTTTCAGGTGTACACTATAGTGATTCAACACTTCCATACAACACCCAGTGCTCATCACAAGTTCACTCTTTCATCCTTATCACCTATTTTAACCCATCCCTGCACCCACCTTCCCTCCGATAACCATTAGCTTGTTCTCTATAGTTAAGAGTCTGTTTCTTGCTATGCCTCTCTCTCTTTTTTTCCCTGTGCTCATTTGTTTTGTTTCTTCAATTCCACATGAGTGAAATCATATGGTATTTCTCTTTCTCTGACTGACTTATTTCACTTAGCATAATACTCTCTAGCTTCATCCACATTGTTGAAAATAGTAAGATTTCATTCTTTTTTATGGCTGAGTAATATTCCCTCCCTCTACACACACACACACACACACACACACACACACACACATATACATCACATCTTCTTTATCCATTCATCAGTTAATGGTCAAAGGACATTTGGGCTGTTTCCATAATTTGGTTATTGTAGATAATGCTGTCATAAATATTCAGGTGCATGTATTCTTTTGAATTAGTCTTCAATTTGTCTCTTTTTTTCCCTTTACTCATTTGTTTTGATTCTTAAATTCTACATGAGTGAAGTCATATGGTATTTGTCTTTCTCTGGTTTATTTCACTTAGCATTATACTCTTTAGCTCTATCCATGTCATTGCAAATGGCAAGGTTTCATTCTTTTTTGATGGCTGAGTAATATATGTATATATATATATATATATATATATAAAATATCTTCTTTATTCATTCATCTATTGATGGGACACCTGGGCTGCTTCCACATCTTGGCTATTGTAAATGATGCTGCCATAAACATAAGGGTGCACGTATTCCTTTGAATTAGTGTTTTTGTATTCTTTGGGTAAATACCCAAAAGTATGATTACTGGATCAGAGTAGTAGTTCTATTTTTAACTTTTGAGGACCCTCCATATGTTTTCCACAGTGGCTGCACCAGTTTGCATTCCTACCAACAGTGCAAGAGGGTTCCTTTTTCTGCACATCCTCACCAACACCTGTTGTTTTTTGTGTTATTGATTGTAGCCATTCTGATAGGTCATTGTGGTTTTGATTTGCATTTCCCTGATGATCAGTGATGTTGACCATACTTTCATGTGTCTGTTGGCCATCTGAATGTCATGTTTTCTTTGAAAAATGTCTAGTTATGTCCTCTGCCCATTCTTTAATTGGATTATTTGTTTTTTGAGTGTTGGATTTTATAGGTTTTCTATATATTTTGGACACTAACCCTTTATCAGATATGTCATTTGCAGATATCTTCTCCCATTCTGTAGGTTGCTTTTTAGTTTTATTGGTTGTTTCCTTTGCTGTGCAGAAGCTTTTTACTTTGATGTAGTCTCAATAGTTTATTTTTACTGTTTCCCTTGCTTCAGGAGACCTATCTACTAAGAAGTTGCTATAGCTGATGCCAGAGAGGTTATTGCCTATGTTCTCCTCTAGGATTGTTATGGTTTCAGGTCTCACATTTAGGTCTTTCATCCATTTTGAATTTATTTTTGTGTTTGGTGTAAGAAAGAGCTCCAATTTCATTCTTTTGCATGTCGCTGTCCAATTTTCCCACCACCATTTTTGAAGAGATTGTCTTTCCCCATTGGATATTCTTTCCTGTATTGTAGATTAATTGACCATCTAGTTATAGTTTTTTTTTTTTTTTCTGGGCTTTCTATTCTGTTCTATTGATCTGTGTGTCTGCTTTTGTGCAATACAACACTGTTTTGATCACCACAGATTTGTAGTATAACTTGAAGTCCAGAATTGTGATGCCTCTAGCTTTGCTTTTCTTTTTCAAGGTTACTTTGGCTATTTGGAGTCTTTTGTTGTTCCATACAGTTTTGAGGATTGTTTGTTCTAGTTCTGTGAAAAATGTTGTTAATCTTTTTCTATCTGGTCTGGCTGACTCTAAAGCACATGCCTGAAATTAGTGTCTTGTTTCCCAACATTTAGGTGCTGATGTGTCAGGAGCCAATTCTAGGTAATTGTATGGTAGCCTTTTATAGAGGATGAAATGTGCAAATATCATCAAAGTTAAGATTTATTAAGCAAAAAAATTACTATGAAAATCTAAACAACTCAATGCTGCATTTTGCCAATTTTTAAGTGTACTTGGTTGTATTAACTTGAATAATATTTCAATTGATTTAGCATAGTAATAAAGTCTTAGGATTAATATAATTTTTCATCAAAAGTAGCTTCTTAATGCAACTGTAGTAGAAAGTAGACAAAGAGGGGAAGAGAGTTTTTGGGAGGAGGGTAGAGAGAATTCTCACCTTATGGTTCTGAGCAGTAAGAATAACCTAGGGCGCGAATGCTCAGCACAACTGACCACTTTCTGTTGAATTCTACATGTAGGTGAATGTGATGATGACTTAAATCAGGATGTATAGAGTTTAAATTTATATTTGCAAAAAAATAAAAAAAATAAATTTATATTTGCAAATGATTTCATTTTTCAAAATGTGGGTTAGTTAGCATATGAAGCAAGCTGTTTTTATAATCAGCCTGCTCAATTTATATTTTTAGTAACCAAGAATACTAAAAGAAAATAGAGGAAGCCTAAATGACTTATCCAGGGGATAAAATCAAATCGCCCATGAAGATTACAACTGAGCAATTCTAAAAGGAACAGTTCCTTTAAGAAAAAGCAGGCATTATTTGGAAAAATATGAGGAGCAGCAAAAAATGAATGTACCCGGACTTCCAGTTTCAGTTCTGACATGTAAAGTGTTTGAAAGTTGTCACTCCTGTTATTAGAGTGAGAAAAAGCTGGATAAACATAAAATCAATGACTTTCAGAGAAAAACCAGAGAATTGCGGTCTCAAGACAAGATGTCACTGTGAAGTTTAGAAAGACAGGAATATCCAGAGAGAGACAGGACCCAAGATTTCCTTGCCTGGAGAAAAAGCCACTGAAATCCATAAGCTGTAAACACCATTAAAATGGTAATTTTGAAAAAATTGCTGGAAGTTGAGTATGGACTGGAATGAGAGTGAGAAATTTCCAGGGGCCACCATGTTAGGGGGTACTCTTATGCTTCATGGGCTTTTGCTACAGGAGCTCCACCAATTTCTCATAATAAGGATCTGAGAAAGAGCCCCCCCTTTTGGCTCTGACTTGAAGAGAAGAAGAGAAATTACTGTGGCATATGTCCATAGTCTTTTCCATAACAAAAGACACCGCTCCAGGAAAAATCACTTCGCCAGAGCTTCATCCTAGAAGATAATTCCTCTCACCCCAGCATCTTCCAATCTTCCTGCCTCACCTAAGGGAGCGAAGAAACACTGTAAGATGGGTCAAAATTTTAAGGAAATAACTGAGGATAAAGAAGCTATTCATCCAGATAAATACTTGTAAATGTCACAGCCCAGAGACACAGGCCACTCGTCACTGGGGGCTCCAGTGTAACAGCAAGAGATGGCAGCTGAAAGAGCTGCAAGATACAGACTCTCTCTGAGGAGGAGTAGTTAGGGAAGCCTGAAGTCAAGAGGAGAGATCAAAACGAGCACACTGGAGGACACTAAAGTCTCCGCCAGTCATCACTCTAGCAGACATTAAACGTAGGCTAATTCCTAGCTTGACAAATCTAAAACTTCACACTGAAGGCCCATTTCAGTCCCTATTGTACAATGTATCACATTCAACATTTAACTGAAGCTTGCAATGCATGCCTAAAAGAAAATAATAATAATAAAAACACAGTCTGAAAGGAACAAAACAAGCATCAGAGCCAGATGTGGCACAAATTTTGTTATCAGATGGTGAATTTTCAACGACTATGATTAATATATGAAGGCCTCTAATGAAAAACGAGGACAACGTGCAAGAACAGATGGTTAATGCAAGCAGAGAAATGGAAACTCTAAGATAGAATCAAAAAGAAATACTAGAAACCAAAAACAAAACAAACAAACAAACAAAAAACCTGTAATAAGAATAGGAAATGCCTCTGGTGGGCTCAGCAGTAGACCTGACATGGCAAAGGAAAGAAGTAGAGAGTGCAAAGCAGAAAAAAAGAACAACAAAACAGAACAGAACATCCAAGAATTGTGGATCATTCCAAAAGGCGTAAGATATATATAAATGGATACCAGACAGGGAATAAAGAGAATAAGACAGAAAAAAATATTTGAAGTAAAACTGGACGAAAATTTTATAAAATTAATTACAGGCACTAATCCACAGATCTAGGAAGCTCAGATCAGTCAGGAAAAATGCAAAACAAATAAGCAAATAATTTTTTAAAAACTACAGCTAGCCAAAAAGCAAATAATGTTTAAAAAACTACAGCTAGCCATATCACATTTGAATTAGAGAAAACCAAAAGACAAAGAAAAAATACTGAGAGAAAATATTGGCAGAAATAATCCAGTACCATTTTGGAAGGATAATACTATTGCGAACCATGCATGTTTCCTCCGAACATCCATCTATATGGGAAGCTTCAATGTTAGGAAATTTATATACACAATTTACTATACTAATTTGGAAAATTTATATACATAATTTACTATACTAATAAGTCAAAGAAGGGAAAACAAATAGCAACATCAGGCACTTAATAAAATTTGGAAAACATGTTTATACAAGGTCTTAATAAAATCGGAATCAATGGATACTTTGCTAGAGGAATGATAGTTTTTTTAAAAAACTATATAATGCAAATCAGAACACTACTCCCATTTGTGGTGGAAGAGAAATACCAGAATAATGGCTCTTAAAACTTAATGTTTATAAGAGTCAGCTGAAAAGCTTAATGAAAGAAAGATTTTAGGTCACATTCCTGGTATTTGAGGGTGTATGTACAGAGGGGACATCCAGGAATCTGCATTTTTTTGAACTCCAGGTATACTGATATAGATGGTCTATGGATTGCATTTGGAGGCTCTATGTTGGATGCATTGATTTAATCACTAAGAGAAGGAATATTGTTTGTGATAAAAAGGATGATCTCTGAAATCAAATTGTCTTGTTAAAATTCTTAGAAGATTGTTCTGAGGACTGACTAAACTAACCCAGTAAAGCACTTAGAATAATTTCTTGGAGAGGCACCTGGCTGGTGCAGTTGGTTAAGCATCTGACTTTTGGTTTCAGCTCAGGTTGTGATCTCAGAGTCATGATCTCAGGATGGTAAGATGAAGCCCCACGTCAGGCTCCATGCTCAGCATGGATTCTGCTTAAGTTTCTTTATCTCCCTTTGCTCCTCCCCCTCCACTTCTCTCTCCCTTAAATAACTAAATAAATCTTTTTTTTTTTTTTTTTTTTAAAGAGGGGCACCTGGGTGGCTCAGTCGGTTACGTGTCTGCCTTCAGCTCAGGTTATGATCTCAGGCCCTGGGATGGAGCCCTTGAGATGGGCTGCCTGTTTAATGGGAGTTTGCTTTTCCCTCTCTCTCTGGCCCTCTGCTCCTCCTGCTCATGAACATGCACACGCACAGTTTCTCTCTCAAATAAATAAATAAAATCTTTTTTTTTTAAAAAAAAACAATAGTGCCTTGCAAAAAAAAGTTGTTGTCTGTGATGTCTCTAGCACCACTGTCATTTAACATTGCCCTGAAAGAACCAGAAAATGTAGTTATGTAAGTCAATGAAATAAAAAGAATAAATGTTGGAAAGGATGACACAGTGTCAGCATAAGCATTATTTGAATATCATACAATGTTGCAGCTGAAAAACTCAAAATAAACAACAGGAAAGTCATTAGAAATAATTTTAGTGTGTGACTAATTATAAAGCTAATATACATAAATAGATGCTTTACCTACAAACAATAGTCAGAAAGTAAGAGGACACAATACACCATTTACAATAGCAGTAAGAGAACAAAACAACTAGACATTAACTTTACAAGAAATGTGCAAGATTATTTCAGAGAAAACTTTAAAACTCTAATGAGAGACATAAGCCATACTTAAATAAATGGAAAGATAAATCTTGTCCATGGTTAGGAAGACTCCATACATTATATGGTCCCATTCATTTGGGGAATATAAATAATAGTGAAAGGGAATAGAAGGGAAGGGAGAAGAAATGGGTAGGAAATATCAGAAAGGGAGACAGAACATGAAGACTCCTAACTCTGGGAAAAGAACTAGGGGTGGTGGAAGGAGAGGAGGGCAGGGGGTGGAGGTGACTGGGTGTCGGGCACTGAGGGGGGCACTTGATGGGATGAGCACTGGGTGTTATTCTGTATGTTGGCAAATTGAACACCAATAAAAAATAAATTTATTATTAAAAGAAAAAGGAAGACTCCATATTGTAAGGCTGTCAATATTTTAATGCAATCTCATCCTAATCAAAATGACAATGTGACTTTTTTTTTTTTGATTTTGCAAACTGATTGTAAGACGTGGGCATACAGATGGGGTGGGGATGGGGAAAACAAACTGAAATGGGTACGGAAGCAAAGAGCTAGTCATAGTGGAAGTTACATTTAATAAGTTAGAGTGGATGGAGCAATATCCTAATCATGTCAAGTAGATCAAGTTTAGGATAATAGAGAACCAAAAATAGAATCCCAAATGTGTATGAACTTATCATAAAAGTGGAGTGTGCACTGCACACACATACACTGTGCATTCAGAGTCTATTTGGACTCCTCAAGATATAGACGTTGGTCAGAGCTATGCTTATCTCCTGATTCTTATAAGCTCTAATAACTACCAAACTAGAATTGTGTTCTAGGTACCCAGAAACTAGAATCAGCTGCAGGCCAGCTGCAACATTATATGATGTTCCAAGCATGTCCGTTCGTGCTTGAAATTTCTGATTGCCACCTTTTCCCAGTGCTCTGTTACCCCAATAAATAGCTCTAAGCATTCTTTGGGGGAAGGCTCTCAGGAGAAAGCTCACAATACATTTGTGTGTTTCCTTAGAGATGCCGGGTTATTCCTTCATTCATGGGACTCTGGATCTACAAAATAACTCAGTTTTGGGAACACAGTTCCCACCCCTCCCGCGTCTGCTCAAGTTTGGCCTCTGTTGACAAGATCCAGTTGTACAAATCAGTTAGCTTTTAAGTAAGGCATGTGTTGATTTTGTTCTCTGGAACCCCATGACTAATGAACCACAGGCAGAAACCTCTGTAAGTCAGGCCACATCTGGTGATGGTTCCCACAGGGGTCCTGCTGCTTATTATCATATCCATCCTGCTCTGTCTCTGACAGTTTACTGATATCATCTGGGCCCGGCACCTTGGCTCCTTCCATCCCCGTTGCAATCATGGCACTCCTTTCAAACATACTCCCTCTTCCTAGCAGTCCTAGGGAGCTTGCCTAGTGCTAAAGAACAAAATCTCAGCTGAGTAAAATTTGAAGATCTAATTGGCTTGATGCAACACATCATGAATCGAGTGGCATCCCTTCTAGTAAATACACAGGTGCTCTGAGGAGTTGTACAAAATGGAAGATTTTTATAGGCAGAAGGAGAATGGAGCAAACAAAGTTATTAGCAAAAGAAAGATTGTTTTAAGCCAGAACATGTTCCTCTAGGGGGGAAGGAAGGGGCAGGGGTCTTGTTATGCTGCTGACCTCACTAGTGCTGACCAGGAAAATTCAGACTGACTGTCTAAAGGTCACATTTCTGGGAGAGGTTGAAACTGCATTCAAGTCTTGGTTTGCTGTCCTGGGGGGCCAATGACTCCACTTGGGCCATTTTGTTTCTCTTCTACCAGTATGAAGCTTTATAAAAGATTTTTGGTGCCTCTCTCACCAATTTATTCCACATGAGAAGGGTAAAGGGAAATTCTGGGCTCTCCTCATGAAGATAATGACATAAATCAGGCAAGAGGTATAGGGCAGCATTCCAATCTCTAAGGTGATTGATTTATTTTCTTTACAAAATCCTGAAAGGTTCTGGGCCTTTCCATGCCATTTAGCATGAGTCGACATTTGACCCAGTTGTGTATTAGATGACTTAGGTAGACAAGGAGATGTACCACCCAATTCCCCCTTCAAGGAAGGACTTGCTGCCCAACTGAGAGGGGGGATATGGTTGGCCGATGGCCTCCACCAGTATTTTCAGTCTACCTCAGCTGTGGAGATCGACCTAGACCATGGAAACACACTTACTGGGTCGGCCCTCTTCTGTTGACTGAGGCAGAAGTATAAACGCTTGGCCATTTTAGTCCTTCACAGGTCACTCTGATGGATGCCATTTGTTTTAGAGCTGGCCAGGTAGAAGAAAACAGCTGAAAGTTTGGGAGCAAGGCGATCTCAGGTAGATGAGGAAATGGAGTGAGAAAGAAGTATAAAGATTTTTGTTGTAGGGGTTAGTGCCCTTCAGAGAGCATGAACCATGGGAGTGGTACTGTGATGGTTAATTTTACGTGTCAACTTCTCTGGGCCCAGAGTGAAACACTCTTTCTGCATGTTTCTGGGAGGGTATTTGCAGAAGGGATCAGCATTTGAATTTGTACTTAGAGTAAAGCAGAGGACCCACTGCAATGTGGGTGGACATCATCCAATCCCTTAAGTCTAACAAATCCATCCTCTTAATACAACAAAAAGACAAAGGAAGGTTGACTTGGCTCTCTGACTGACTGATTGAGCTCTGACATCAATCTTCTGCTCTCAGCACACCCTGATCCCAAGTCTTTATGCCTAGACTCTCAGGCCTTTGAACTCGGTCTTTAGGGTTTGGCTCAAGTGCAGAAACCTGACCCCCACAAGGTCACACATTTCCCAGGGAAGACTATATATAGTGACCCATCAAGGTGAAACAATAAAGTCCCAGTCATCCTGACCCAATGGAATGTACCCCAGAGGGCCAACATTTAATCCAGAGCTTCCAGAAGGGCTGGCCAAGGCTTTATAAATTCTGGATCAGTTTAACTTTTAACTCTGCCAAATCTTGCTACCCCTCCTACTTCATTACATAGGTGTTGATCCCCAAATAGATGTCTTACATCTCAAACTGTCTTGGCATCTGCTTCCAGAGAACTTAACCTGTGAATCCAGTAAGATTTTATTTTTTTTAAAGATTTTACTTATTTGATAGAGAGAGAGAGAGAAAGAGAGAGCAAGCAAGCAAAGGGAGTGGCAGAGGGAGAGGGAGAAGGAGGTTCCCTACGAAGCAAGGAGCCTGATGTGGGGCTCGATCTTCCAAGATCTTGAGATCATGATCTGAGCTGAAGGAAGATGCTTAATGGACTGGCCCCCCCAGGTGCCTCTCCAGTAAACTTTCAAAACCATAGTGGGATGCTCAAGCTAGCACACAGATACAGAAATCTCCGGTGGTGATGAAAGACATCAGAAGAGTTTCTTTTCAGAAGAGAAAAGTTTAACAAATTTGGCCCTCCCTAAGGAATCTCAAAGAGAGAGTTCTTGGTTCTTAGGCTTTTCCATAGGTAAGTATGTATGGCAACTGTGATATAACAAAAAGTCAATATTTGGTCTTTGTCTCCAGTTCCTGGCGCACCCTTAGAATCTTCATAGTGATGACAGTGTCTTCGGCAAGCTAATAAAATAATTGGTGGCTGGGGTCCCCTAGACAGTTTCAGGATTGGGGCTGGTCACCTGAAAGATCAAGGCATGATTAGAGGGTTAGAACTTTCAGCCTCATCCCCAGCCTCAGGGGAGGGGGAGAAGGGAGAGGGGTTGGAGATTGAGTTAATTAACAATGGCCAATGGTTTAATCAATCACGCCTATATAATAAGACTTTCATCAATACTACTAATAGAAAGGTTTGGAGAGCTTCCAAGTTGGTGACCACATTGAAGTGCTGGGAGGGTGGTGTGTCTGGAGAAGGGCAGGGAAGCTCCACACCCCTTCACCCATTCTTTGCCCTATGTGTCTCTTCTATATGGCTGTATCATTTATAATAAACTGTGAATAGTGAGTACATGTTCGTGATCAGCTGACTGGGATCATCTAACACCATGGGATCCCATCTTCAGCCAGAAAGCTGCTGCGCCCTGGTCCTCTCTTGGTAGGCTTCACACTTGGACACCTGGTGTCCTGGACACCTTCTTCTTGAATACCACAAAACCTGGAAATATTTGACATCCTCCTAAACTTGTTATGATAGGCTGGGCTTTTCTTTTTATGCTGGATGTTCAGTAAAGAACTTAGAGGAAGAGGAGGTCATGAATATGAATTCAGATTGCAGTCTTCTGAAGCCTAGATAAAGGCTCCAATTATGGAATAAATACCAGAACCACTGAGGGTACCTAGGAGCTCAGAAGTGAGCCCATGAAAACACATTTTATTCTATTTTTAAAGAAAAGTTAAAGTATCATCTCTAAATAGATCAAAGTCTCCCTAAAACTCTCATGGCCTCCAAAAGTACCTATTCATTAAGAGAATAACAACTGAATTTACAAGTAATATTTTCACAATAGTTAATGACCAAGTCATATCATGCTGAAAATCAAATAATAAGCTGGTAGTGAAATGTCTGGTTAGTACGAGCTCATCAGAACTATACATTTTGAAAGAGTAAGAACACAGAGAGCTGCGACCTTAAATTATGCTTGAGGATGATGATGTTGGTGATGATGTCAAGGGTAAGAATAGTAACCACAGTAAGGATTACCATTTTTAAAGAAATTCCTCACTTTTTCTTGCTTTCAGGCCACATATCCAGTGAACTGGAAGTTTTTTGTTGTTTGTTTTTTACCAAAGTACCATGATATGCTGGTGAGCCTGTAAAAAGTGATTTCATAGACCTGGTTTTGTCACTTAATAGTTGTATGACCCTTACTGACCTAGGATTATCCCAGGCTTAAATCAGGTGCTTTCAGAAGGTACCTGGAATCGGCTTGTGAAAAGATTATCGTAAATATAGGCAGGCCATGGTATATGGTCCCCAACCACCTTTCCTCCTTCTGACATTATATGGGATCAATAGTTCCTCATCTGATTTGTACTTCCATTTACGCTTTTATGGAAAGAGGAAAACTAAAAATTGCTTTATTCCAAGCTTTGAGGGTATTTATGATCTGCCAATAGGTTTTCCAGAGTGGAAATATTTCAAGGCGCATGCTCTGGGTTTAGAGACTTGGTAATGTTTAGACAAGTTGGAAGTTAAAAGACCAAACGGAAAGAAGAAGAGACTTCCTGATATTTTTTTTCTTGGAAATTATAAGACCTAATCAACTTGTAAGAAAAAAAAAATCCTTTGTAAAAATTTAATGCATTCGCATAAATGAATAAACCCAAATGGTAAATAAACCTGCCACTGCATCTCATTAAGTCATAATAACGAAAATTATAGGAAATAAACAGGGCTGGAAGTAATTCAGAGGGTTACTAATATTCTTTCTGCAATGCAATTCTTCAAGATTTAGAGAGCCCCTTGACATTTACTAACATCAACACATGTAGAAAGATGAAAATACAAAGTGGATGAGGACACGGAGTAGAAAATATTCATTTAATTAATGGGGAATACAGCCAAATCAGTGGATTTTCCTAAAAATTTCAGATTTTATGGAGTATGTCACACAAATGGTGACATAGAAGACATCAGCCTCCACTTCTTCATAAAGATCAAGAATTAGACAACTATCCATGAACAAAAACAGCTCTGGAAGAGCTCTGGATGTACTTAAGAACTTTTAGCAACACAGCAGAACAAAAAGCCTGGGAATAACTGCATGAGAAGCATCTGGATAATCTAGGATTTTTTCCCCATCTCAAAATCCTTAGCTCAACAATGTCTGCAAAATTCCTTTTAGCCATGTCAAGTAACATATTCACCAGTTTCAGGGATTAGAAATGGTTATTTTAGTAAGGCGATGTATGTGTGCTTTGGGAGCAGAGAGGAGGGGGAGAAGGAGACTTTTAAATGTGAATGTTTCAAATTTTGCATCTGGTGCATATATTACCCAATCAAAAATAAGCACAATTTCACCACGTGATCTAAGTCAACATCAACAGTGATAAGTCCGATCGACAGTATGTAACCTTGATATGATGAGCCTTTGAATGGCACTTGACCTCTGCTGTCTTCCTCCCCCAAACACGTTACTCCAAGTCTAATCAAGAGGAAAACATCAGGCACATCCTGATCAAGGAGCATACAGCAAAATTCCTGACAGCTACCTAATGACTGTCAAGGTTATCAAGAAAATGGCAAGTCTGAGGCTTGTCACACCCAAGCCTAAGGAAATATTACTTTGAATGTAATATGGTGTCCTGGATCAGAAAATAAAAATATTAGGAAAAAATTGAAAAAAATCTCAACAAAGTATGGATTTTAATAATGACGTATCAATATTGGCTCCATAACCCTGATAAATGTACCACACTACTGTAAGATGTTAATAATAGAGCAATCTGAGTGTGGGGTGCACTGTCTTTGCAATAATTCCATAAATTATATAAATCTAGAACTATTCCATATATATTTTAAATTTTATTGTATTTAAATTCAATTAATTAACATATGAGGTATCATTAGTTTCAGAGGTAAAGTTCAGTTATTCATCTGTTGCATGTAACACCCAGTGCTCATTACATCACGTGCCCTCCTTAATGCCCATCACCCAGTTACCCCAGCACCCCCCGTCCCTTCCAGCAACCTTCAGTTGTTTCCTATATTTTAGAGTGTCTTATGGTGTGTTTCCCTCTCTGATTTCATCTTATTTTATTCCCTCCCTTCTCCTATGATCCTCTGTTTTGTTTCTTAATTTCCACATATGAGTGAGATCATATAATTGTCTTTGACTAATTTATTTCACTTAGCATAATACCCTGCAGTTCTATCTATGTCTTTGCAAATGGTAAGATTTCATCCTTTCCGATGGCTGAGGAATATTCCATTGCATGCATAGACCACATCTTCTTTATCCATTCATCTTTCAATGGACACCGAGGCTCCTTCCACAGTTTGGCCATTGTGGACATTGCGGCTATAAATATTGGGGTGCAGGTGCCCCTTTGGATCACTACTCTAAAATTTAACAAATTCTTTAAAGTAACATAGCTTCATAGTTTATATATTAGCAAAACATTTATATATTAGCAAAAACAAAATCAAGACAAACCAACAACCCCAAACCAGAAATAAGATCAGTTACTTTTTCCTGATGACCAGACAACTAATTTATTCGAGAAACAAATCCACCATTAAAGAGAATTCAGGTGATATTGAGATTAGTGATATTTAAATAAAGAGACTGTAGAGTGTGCTGAAGCCCAAGCTGCTACAGGAAATACTGTGCTGTTTCTCAACCTTTTGATTGCATAGCCTCGTCATGGATCTTCCTTCCTCTAACAAGTGCTATAAATAGTGGGTTTTCTTGCTTTTTAAAACAAGTTCCTGGGATGCCTGAGTAGCTCAGCGATTGAGCTCCTGCCTTCGGCCCAGGGCATGATCCTGGAGTCCCGGGATCGAGTCCCACACTGGGCCCCTTGCATGGAGCCTGCTGCTCCCTCTGCCTGCGTCTCTGCCTCTCTCTCTCTCCGTGTCTCTCATGAATAAGTAAATTAAATCTTAAAAAAAAAATAAAACAAGTTCCTGTAAACTTTTTTTGCTTTGCTAAGAAGAGTCTGTTTAGGAAGGTGATACCTTCTGCCGGAAGATGGAACAAGAAACACTTGACCAGTTGAGGGACTACTGATTGGGGGAATCTTGGTGTAGAAGCCTGGGCAGTGGTTAGGAGACCAAACAACTCACCATCCTTCTCCCAAACTCAATCCTCCCTCCAGTGTTTTCTATTTTGCTTCAGTTTTGACTGTCGCCATGTCCCAGAGTGACCTGGATTCCTGGGTTGTACCTGTTGTTGTTAAGTGTAATTATTATTTTAAAAAATATATAAAGATTTTTATTCCTGAGAGACCCACACAGAGAGGCAGAGACATAGGCAGAGGGAGAAGCAGGCTCCCTGTGGGGACCTGATGCGGGGTTCAATCCCAGGACCCCGGGATCAAGGCCTGAGCCAAAGGCATCGAAGCTCAACTAATGAACCACCCAGGTGACCCTGTTAAATGTAATTATTAATGGTTCCTCTGTTCAGTCTGAAAACTGTCCAGCTTTGGGTAATGAATTACATGATCACCCTATATTTAACTGTATCATCGCCTCTTAGTTGCACAGAAACCTGAGCATCATACTGATCTAGGACAATGTTTTGCTTTATCACCCCCAGTGTCCATTCAGTCATGGTCCCATTGGTTCTACTTTATCAGTCCCTCATGTGTCTGCTTCCTCAACCTCCCTGTCTGCCATTGCACTAAATCAAGCACCATCTTCTTTTTTTATATTACTGGATTTACTGCCCTTGCCTCCTAACTGGTTTCCTGCATCCAATTCCCATATCCTTCCCCCACTTTAATCCATTCACCTCACAGTACTCCACACTCTGATTAAAAAATAAAATCTGACATCCCTCCTGTACTTAAAAGCTTTGTAAGGTTCCACATTGCTTTTGTAATATAAGGTATACACTAAGGCGTGGTATACAGAGCCTTTGTTGTTTGGTTTCCACTTGACTCAGTAACCCCCAGTTTCTTCCTCTCCCACATTCATCGGCCTACATCCTCTCCACTCTATTCTCAAGTCTGCATTGTGTCCTCCAGCCATACCAGACTCCTCGCAGGTCACTCTTGGCACCATTTTTCTCTTGCTACTGAGCCTTCACACACGTTCCTCTGCCCAGTACGCGTGTTCTGACACCACCTCTCCACTCATTCCACTCACAGAGCAGTAGAGTCTTAACTTAGGTTTCATTTCCTTCAGGAAACCTCTGTTTGTCCCCCAAGTGTAGGTTAGATGACCTACTTCCGGACTCCCCTAACACCCTTACCTCTCCCATTACAGTTTTTATACCATACTATCTGTATTTTCCTCATGAGGAGTTAGAGATGTGAATATGTTTAAATAATTGTCCAAGCTCAGCAAACTGCTGAGGGAATTTAGACCAAAATTGGCTTTGCTCCAAAACACCATACCGAACTGCCTTTCTTTCACCCATCAAAATACACTCCATGGGTGTCCCAAAGCTGTTCAACATAATTTGAATAATTTTATAAATGTACTTTTAGTGCCAACAGACCAAGAAAACCATATATGGGGCTCAGGGCAATTCATTATTTTTTTTTCCCCAAATACTTGGGGATCATCAAGAACAGAGGTCTTTTATCAGTCCTTGGTAGCCCTGGCCTATAAGACTAGAGGAATAAAGGGTAGAAAACACTCAGAACAGGTCTCAGATGTATCAGACCTGAGGGTGTGGACACACTGCCAAGTGGAGGTAGCTAAATCCTCTTTTACTATGAATAGCCATTGTCATTTCTTATTTTACTTTAAAGGAGATTATTAGCTGTTACATGAGGAAATATGTCTCTCATGTAACGATATTAGAAGTAGAATCTTCAATCTCCTTTTTTCCTCTCTTGATTCCTGGTTCATCTCATCACAAACCAATAGATTCAAACCCCTCTTGGGGCCCATGTGAAAGGACCAGAACCCTGTACACAACTGGGCTGTGGCTAGGCATATACAAGGGCCATGGACTAGGGGAGATCTGTGAAGAAGACGAGATTGCAGCATAGGACAATATGATCCCTGAGATTAGGCACATTTCAACATAATTTGGAAGGAGCCTGAAAAGTGGTCTACACTCAGCAGAAAGATATGGATGTGAGATGTTGACTCCTCTACCCTCTCCCTCTATACTAAGTATACTTTGTGGCAGCAGGGAGAGACAGGAAAAATAATTCCAGTAGCAGTCTGCCACAATTGCTTGCAACCTATGCCAACTCACAAGGAAATCGAAATAATGAGTTCTGTTAGCTCCCAGTCCAAATTTTCTTCCATTCAGTGATGGCAACAAGCAGGAAGGACAGGTAGGGCAACTTGAATTCACCTATACTCAATTTACAGTAGGAAAAAAAAATGCCCCCAGTGCTCTAGCTAAGTGTTTCAGTGTCATATGTCATATGAATGACGCTGGGTTCTTTTTAACATGCAGCTTCTGAGTCAGTATACCTGGAGTGGGGCCCGAGACACATTTTTTTTTTTAAGATTAAAAAAAGTTTTTTAGATTTTATTTAAATTCAATTTGCTAGGATATAGTAAAGAGACTCTTTTCTTCTTTGAGATTTTATTTATTTATTCATGAGAGACACAGAGAGAGACACAGACACAGGCAGAGAGAGAAGTGGGATCCCTGCAAGGAGACTGATGCGGGACTCAAAACCAGGACCTTGGGAACACGACCTGAGCTGAAGACAAACTCTGAACCACTGAGTCAGTCAGGTGCCCCGAGACTCTGTATTTCTAACAAACTCCCAGATGATGCTGGTCCAGGGACCACACTTTGAGTGATGAGGACCTAGGGCACCCTGGCACAGTGTGTCCTTTTATTTATCACCCAAGACTTTCCATATATGATTGCATGTTCTCTTTTGATACTCTCATGAGCCATCTTAATTTTCTCTAAAAGCTAGTGTTTACAAAAGCATGTGTACTTCCGCACAGGATTACAAATGACCTCATTTACATGTTTCTCACTTTCTGATAACAATATTGTTATCACAAGGACAGGTTCTCAAAATAGGGGAATATGGGAGAAAGATTATCATCTATTTGGGTCCTCTGCTCCATTCAGGAAATTTTAGTTCTTGGCTTGCCTCATTGTTTGGATCACAAAAAAATAAAAAATAAAAAATAAAAAAACCACAATTCTTTATCCTCCTCCATCCTTTATCTTACCTGTTTACATTTGTCTAACTGTTCAAGGAAAATTCTCATAAATCCATAATTTAAGGCATTCTATTTAAGCTAGTGGAACACACAAAATGTTTCTGAGTGTGTATAATTATGTAATGATATCTTGCCATCATCCTTAATCAAATACATTCCATGTACGTATTATGTAAACTAATACAGTCTACTCCTCCTATATAATGTTTTCTGCTTTCATAGGAAGGGGAAAATAGTCCCTGAAAGAGTATAAGATATACTTGAATCATTCCTAAAGCAGTACCTTAGGGGTAATTACATGTCCTGGAAAGAAGAGATTGCTTGCATTTGTCTATCGCTGCATACAAACTACCCTATAAATCAGTGGCATAAAACAAAATTAATCCTATCTCCTATAGTTCTGTGGTTTAATGGGCTCAGCTGAGTGGTTCTCACTGGGATGTCTTAGTAAGTTGCTTCTTCAGTCTTAAGTATGGTGCCTGAGCTGGAAGATTTGGAATAGCTGGAGGCTAGCTGGAAATCTCTTTCCGCATGGTGCCAATCCACATGGCTAGCATGGGCTTCCTTGTAGCACGGTTATCTCAGGGAAATTGGGCTTCTCAGGGGCTGCTGGCTTCCCTCAGAAAGGGAAGCTTTTCCCTTTTCCCTTCCAAAAAACCCAAGCAGAAGCTAAATGTTTGCTTATGACTTCGCCTCAGGAGTTACATAGCAACGCTTCTGCATATTCTATTAGTCAAAGCAGTCACAGGCTAATCCAAATTCCAGATGAAGGTGATGCTCACATACTCGTGACCTCTGATGTTCCTAGGACTTCATCCCTGTCTATGAACCCCAAGAGCACTATGGCAGAAATGAATGAAGGATGTCATTGTTCCGGTAGACTTCTCTAGGGGCAACTTTACAACATATTAAAGCTTAGGGGTGAGGAAAGAATTACTAGAAGTCTTTGCAAAGGAATGGGGCATGAGGAAAGAAATACCTTGCTCTAATGGCCAGAAAGAGGTGGACATGTGAGATCGTTTACAGACAGGGATGAAGTTCTAGGAACATCAGAGGTCACAAGCATATCAGCATCACCGTAATAAAGTAGCTGAAATAGGACCCATGATAGATGTTACCTCTTAGTGATTATAAGACTAGGTACTGAAGTAAAACGGATTGTCCACGTTTGCAGTAGGTGATAGAGAGATAAATTTGCCCTCAGACTCCCTCTATTTTTTTTTTTCCAAACTAGTGCTCTTTGAACTATGGAACTCTCTCGGTTCAGCTGAGATGTTGGTATGCTTAAGCAACATAAAAGGAAGCTAGAAGGCACTCGTAGAAGCTTGGCATTATTAATTATTTTCCTCCCCTTTGTTTCACATGTTTTTTTCAAGCTCTATGTTTCTGCTGATAATTATTTCTGGCATGCTAAGTTTATTATTCCTGGGTTTCCCACATAGAAACTTGTTTATTTAAGTGATATCATATACCATATCTTGTGCTTTGTCTTCGTTGTAAATACTGTCCTGGGAAAACTGACTTGTACAAAGGAAGACTTAGAGATGTTGAGATTACTCTTATCATAATTGTTTAATTCTAAGAATGCTCTAGGTATTTCGTAGAACATGTAAATGCTGCTTTTTAAAAAGTCGAACATGCATTAAAACCACAACAAATTCACACAAAGCGGTGGCATAACGACTTCAAGATTGCCTGTTCTTGAAGAATATAAATGAACAAATAAATGCATAAATACATCTCATTATTACCGCCACTACTTGCAATCCCTATTTAAGGAGTTATTAATAATTTCCCAGAACCCTTCTTAAATGTCTTTGATTCTCAGAATCATTGTAGGAAATAGAATCTGTTCTGCTCCAGCCCATTAAATGGATATAATAGTTCTAGGAATTTAGGCATGAGGGACATGTAAAATGTCCAGGCACATGTAGCAGTGTCTGACTCCAGTACTCACTCAAGATTATCTCCTGGCTTTCGCTCTTATCTCTGCAGCTCTTCAATCTCCCTGTTCTCATGCTCCACACCATGACATCCATGAGGAACCATCAGGAACCCACTTCTCTGGCTTATTAATGTTGGCCTGTCTCTCTTGACCTCTGAATTTGCTTGGCCACTCTGCTTGGACTCCTGGACCCTTCAGAGTGAAAAATTCTCCCACCAATATCACTAGCCTTGAGAAATCCATACTAGCTGAGTTATCTCATCAGCGAACTCAACAGAGGAGAATAATCCAGGCAGATACTGTTGCCATTTTACAAATCATGAAACAAAGGTGCAGTAAGATTAAGCAAAAGTTTAAAAGGTGCACCATTTCTCTGCGCTGCAGATGGAATTTGATTCCTAGTGTATCATTTTTTTCTGTTTCTCCAAGTGGCCTTGCTAAATGAAGTCTAAAAAAGGGAAATGACAGAGATCATAATTTGGCAGGATTTGTTGGAGAAAGTATGGGAAGGTAACGGTAGAAGGTGGTCTAGAGCTGGAACCAAGGGAAAGAGAGGCTCAGCTAGAAACCTGGGCTGAGAGAGGTGGCCGGAGGTTGAGTCTTGAATGGGGACACCCAGCTGACATGTGCTGGCGTAAGGGTCCCAACGCCATTGTGCCTGCCTCTAAAGTTGGTGTTTTTTCTGCTATGCCAGGCTGGTGAAATGTGACCGGACCTCAGTCCAATGGGCTTTATTACACAGTAGAGTGCCCAGTCCCAGTGGAAAAATGTACTGCTAGTTCACAGGCAGACTGCTAAGCATAAATGATGCTTCCTACCGACCATTTGTGGAGGGTTATACTAGACTGTTGTTTGGTGTCTCAATACTATTTTCACTCTTTTTCATGCTCTTTCCTCTACCTTAGGGGCTGGAAGCCCAGAGACCACAATTCCTAGACTCTCTTTCCAGAGGGTTCTAATTTAGAATCTACCAAGGGGAGGACTTTGTGTAAGATTTGGAAGACTGGGGGGAAGCTCGGGTGGCTCAGCGGTTTAGCACCACCTTTGGCCCAAGGTCTGATCCTGGAGTCTCAGGATCGAGTCCCACGTCGGGCTCCCTGCATGGAGCCTGCTTCTCCCTCTGCCGTGTCTCTGCCTCTCTCTCTCTCTCTCTCTCTCTCTCTGTGTGTGTCTCTCATGAATAAATATATAAAAATAAATAAATAAATAAATAAATAAATAAATAAATAAATAAATAAAAAATAAATAAATAAAAAGATTTGGAAGCCTGAAAAGAAAAAAAAAGCCATGAAGTACTCTTTTCCAACAGAGGTAGACGCCCATGGGGGTATGGAAGATGAGAAGATTTTGGGGGTCTCAGCAACAGCTCTTGTAGATCACCCACTTTGGTGTTGCAGGTTACTGAGATCATCACCTCCAGATACCTTGAGAGCCAGCAGTGGTCCTCCCTGACCTTCACCCCAAGACCTCCTCCAAAATTATTGCGAGGATCTCTTTCCTGGTGTTAAATCCCTAGGATGGGGGGGTGTGGAAATGGGGGAAGGGGGTCAAAAGGTATGAAGAAAAAAACAATGAATCCCTTCCTGATAAAATGCCTAGCGTGTTCTTGGTTGGCCTGACTAAATTCTTGCTGATACAAAGACTCTGTGGGCGTCTCCTTAGAGTTCTATACACCTTCTCTCTTTCAGCCATCCCATTAAGCCTAGAATATTGGTGTTATTATTTCCATTTGAGAGATGAAGAAATTGAAGCTCGGAAACCTTAATTGATTTGCCCAAGGTCACTCAACAGATAGATTTCTGAGCCTGGATTCAAATCTGGTGATTATACTCTTTACTACTGTACAAAACTGCCCATGCGACGAATAGCGTGGGTGTAAGCAGCGTAGGAGAGATGAGGAAAGCTCTGCAGGAATCTTCCCACCACGCTGACTGTTCTCAAGCAGCAGAGGTGCAAAGTGGGTCTTAATCACCTGAGGAGCATTTAAAATTTTACTTTTTAAAACTTTATTTCCCTCTTCAACCAGAACACATCAGAGCCTCCCCCCAGGGTGGTGGTGGCAGGGAGTGGTTAAAGATGAAATATTTTTGAATAAACTTTGATTTAAATGCTCTCTAGACACCAGGGCTCTCGATCTTCCACGTAGCTAGTTTATACTAGACACAATGATTCACCACCAGTGCCACCTGGGCTCACATTCAGTAAGCTCTGTCCAAGTCTGGTTGCGACACTGGTCGAGGTTGGGTTTTCAGGTAGAGGGAATCAGTGACCTGGTCTGAAAGAGGCTGATGGTGAAGGATTCTGACACAGAGGCTTTTTAATAAATGTTGTTGACATCTTATTTACTCTTGGAAAAGTGTCTGAGAAGATATGCCTCTGTCTTCTGCCCAGGAAGCACCAAAATCGTCTGTCTGTGCAGCAACTGTCATTACAGCATTACGGAGCAGCAGAAGGAGTGTGGAAATTCAAGTTACATTTTATTGAATTGAAAATGAGGCCTAGAACTTTAATCAAATACTTCTCAAACGCTTTCCAGAGATGCAAGCTTAATGTGTCAAGTAACTCTCCAAATAGAGTCACTGCCTGCTGCATTACCGGAGTCTCTGCTAGACAGAAACATTTACCTTTGCCACCCATCTTCATTTTGCCTTCTGCCAGATTTCTGATTCCCTATTAGCAACCTGCTTTGTATCCACAAAGCTCTATCTCTTTTTCATATAGCAGTCTGTTAGGGAACGTTAGGGAATTAGAAGAGAATCACTCTTTGGATTACTAATCCTGCTTTTATATATTGCCTAGGACAATAGTATTGCCTCTCATCCTTAAAATGTTTTTTGTTGATTCATTTATTCAGTGAATATCTTATCAGATATTTATTCAGCCTGTAGTATTGTCAGGTGCAGTGTTAAAATCTGAGGCTACAACAGTCAACCAAACAGCTCTGGCCTTTAAGAAGATTTATGTACTGTACGTGTATGGGGGTGGCGGCGGGGCGGGGAGAGGCATGGGGAAGATCTAGAAACCACATGATTTGGACGGGACCAGTATTAGTTCCATTCTGATAAAGGAGTCTAGGCTTAACCTGCATAAACATTTAATTCATTTCAAGAGTGTAAATTTATTGGGGCGCCTGGGTGGCTCAGTTGGTGAAGCGTCCAACTCTTGATTTCGGCTCAGGTCATGATCTCAGGGTTGTGAGATCGAGCCCCACATTGGGCTCTGAGCCAGGCATGAAACCTGCTTAAGATTCTCTCCCTTTTCTCTGATTGACTTATTTCATTCATTTGGGGAATATAAAAAATAGTGAAAAGGAATAAAGGGGAAAGGAAAAAAATGAGTGAGAAATATCAGAAAGGGAGACAGAACATGAGAGACTCCTAACTCTGGGAAACGAACTAGGGGTGGTGGAAGGGGAGGTGTGCAGGGGGTGGGGGTGACTGGGTGACGGGCACTGAGGGGGGCACTTGACGGGATGAGCACTGGGTGTTATTCTATATGTTGGCAAAATGAACACCAATAAAAAATCAATTTAAAAAAAAGATTCTCTCCCTCCCCCTCTCTCTCTGCCGCTCTCCCCTCTCCCTTTCTAAAGAAGTCTTAATTTATTGAAAATATTTATAGAATATTTACTATGTGCAGAGCATTGCACTAGATGCTGGCATGAAGAAAAAAAAAAAGATTAGTAAGAATCAGTCCCTGCCCTCAAAGAGTTCAGTCTGGGGTGAGAAACAATTGGATAAAATAAGACAAAAGGCAATATACACGTTGATGCAAAGCATATGGCGCATCTCCAGAGGGGTCAGGGACAACTTGATCTGGGTCTTAAAGGTTGAGGAGTTTTGCCAGACTGAGGAAGAGAGGAGTGCAATCCAGAAGATGGAAAAGCCTGGGCAAAGTCACTGAGGTAGGCTGTAGGATGGTGCTCGTTGTCGAGACTGGATCTCAGTCTGGCGTAGCACCAGCACCAGAATTTGGAGAGCTAACCTAGCAGAACTTGACTGAGTGATGACAAGCAACATGACCCTATCCTTAAAAACAAAGAAGCTGCGCCTGCAGCAGTGTCCTCACCAGCACATGACCTTGAGTGTGAGAGGTCTATACTATCACTAAGGTGACTTTCAAAAAATTCTTTAATTGGATCAAACTTTTTTTCCTACGTCAGCTTCTGAAATCAAGACTGTTCAGGACCTCCTCCCTTTACAGATTCCCTAATGAATTCATGATCAAAGTTCCTACCATGTTTTCCTATTGTTACATTTACAGATTTCACCCATCAACCAGATACTCACCATGATTCTTCTCTAAGAATAGCTCTGCTCTGAGGCACCTGGGTGGCTCAGTCCGTTAAGCGGCTGCCTTTGGCTCAGGTCATGATCTCCAGGTCCTGGGATCGAGCCCCGGGTTGGGCTCTTTGATCAGTGGGGTGTCTGCTTCTCCCTCTCCCTCAGTCCCTCCCCGTGCTTGTGCTCTCTCTCTACCTTTCTCTCAAATAAATAAATAAAATATTTAAAAAGAAAAAAAAAAGAATAGCACTGCTCTTTGCTTCCTTACTGAAGGGGAGTTTACAGTCTTTCTTATCCACTTTCTCTTGTTATATATTGAGAAAATGGGAGATCCTTCCAGCCAAAGAACTCAGGAAACTTGGCTAATATTCCTTCTGCTGCTAAGCTCCCATATTCCTAATTAGATTTTCAAATGTGGTGAAAGTGGCGCTGGACTTTATGTAAGACAGGTCTGGGTTCAGATATCAGCCCTGTTCACTGCCTAACTGCAATGTTGGGCAAATGAATACCCTAAGATCTTTGAGCTTTAGTTTCCAACTTTGTATAGAAGGGTTAATAACACCTACTAAATGCAGTTATTGTGAAGGTTGAAATGAAATAACATAGGTTAGAGTGCACTAAAATAATTGAATTCTATTACGAATCCATTTTTTTCCCATTTTGTTAACTTTTAAAAAGAAGATTTTATTGATTTATTCATGAGAGATAGAGAGGCAGAGACAGTGGAAGAGGGAGAAGCCGGCTTCCTGGAGGGAGCCCAATGCAGGAGTCGATCCCAGGACCCTGGGATCACTCCTTGAGCCAAAGGCAGGCCCTCAACCACTGACCCACCCAGGTTCCCAGGCAACTAATAATTACTTCAGCTCTCTTTCCAGAGAAATGTCATTCTTGGTAGCTAAACTTTTTTTTTTTTGTTTTTTAGCTAAACTTATCTATTTGCTCCTAGAACAGGGATTGGCAACTTTTTTTTTTTTCTGTAGGGCCATACAGTTAATATTTTCAGCTTTGCAGGCCATATGTCTACAACTTCTCTCCACACTGCTGTGATAGCAAGAAAGCAGCCTATAGACAATACATAAATGAATGGGCATGGCTATGTTCCAATAAAACTTTATCTACCAAAAAATGTCTGCAGGGCCATATTGGCCTGTGGCCACAATTCTCTGATGCCTGTCTTAAAACACAGGAGAGGGCATTGCACGGAGAAAAAAAAAACAAAACAAAACTTTTTATAGTCACAGATTTACATCTTAAATTTGTCACCAGCCAGCTCCTCAATCTTCGGCCATTTATTTAACTCCCTCCTGTGCCTCAGTTTCCTTATCTGTAGAATATAGACAATAATAGTACCCACTTCATGGCAGTCTTAATAGAATTAAAAGACATAATGTTCAGTCAGAAATGTGATCCAGCAGGGTACTTGAGTGGTGCAGTCGATTAAGTGACTGACTCTTGGTTTCAGTTCAGGTGGTAACCCTGGGGTCGTGAGACTGAGGCTCCCTCCACCCCATTGGGTTCCAGACTCAGTGTGGAGTCTGCTTGAGATTCTTTCTACCTCTCCCTCTGCCCCTCATGCTTGTCCTCATGCTCTAACATAAATAAATAAATCTTAAAAAAAAAAAAAAACGTGATCCAAAGGGTCACCAGTATATGATTGTTTGTTTGCTTACTTATTTAGGAGAAGGATGTTTTTATTGCATTCGTTGGTTCCTCCTCTCCATTTCTTCTTCTTGCTTCCCTTCCTCATTCACTCATCCTGCTGGCTACGATCCCACCCATGCAATTTCTCTACCTGGCACATGTGATGTTAATGGAGCCTACTTGGCTTCCCTTCCTACTCCCTACATATAAAGTTAGCTTTATTTTTCCTGGAAAATTTTAATACCAGAGAAAGACAATATGTAAATTGGTGTGACATATCTGTGCATGGGAGAGTAGTAGAACATACCGCTTATAGTCACAGTACAAAATGTTTTATTTGAAAATACTCAGTTGAATTTGGAACAACAATAATCTACTTGACTCAAGAAAAACAGAGACTAATAATGCTTCGAATAAGTCATTCTTAATAAGTATAATATCACCATGATCAACTATTAATCTAGGTTTCTTTGGATGAATTGGTCATGGAGATACTATTTTAAGAGCCAAATTATAAATTGGGTGTAGAGCTAATCAGCCCAGTGGCCAAAATTGAATCTACAATTTTTCAATCTGGTTCTGCTTATGTCTGGAGGCACCCAGCAGGCTGAGGAAAGGAGAATGGGAAGCCTGATTTTTATTATCTCTATGCACCAGGTACTCCACGAGGGTCTTTGTGTATGTTATCTCACTTAATTGCCACAGTTAAGAGTCTATCATTAATACTTCAAAGGTGAGAAAGCTGAGACTCAGAGTTTAAAGTCAATTACTCAATATCACATGGCAAGTAAGTGGTGGAACTCATAATAAACCCAGGTATGGCCCACTCTGTACCATACTGTTTACCTTCTCACTTTCATTGGCTTGATCATTTGGTAAAAAAGATCAAAATTAATGAATGCCCCATTAGTCAAAACAGCCAAATCAGCCTAAGTATGGTGGGTGCTCATCTCTGAAAGCTAACAATTGTTGCTTTTGCACAGCCTGGATGTCGAAACCTGCTGTGGATTGATCTATCACAGCTGCTAATGCAGGACATGAATGAGTGAGCCCGGGCATGATGCTGTGGCCAACTTCTCTGGCCCAGGGAATCCCAAGGGGGGTGGACAAATCAAAAGCATAGCTCATGGCTGGGTTTGCCAACACTGTTGCTGAAAAAAACTCGGATAAACTCATCGCAGGAGAAGTTGATAACTCAGGAGAGGAGGGTTTGGAAAAGAGAAAGGGAGAAATTTATCTTGGATGCTGGCAGCCATGGGAGGTGGCAGGCTCAAAGCTTCACAACCGACCTCTCCCCAGCAGGATGGACTCCTAGACGTTTATAGAGGTTCAGGGGGGTATGTGCAATAAAGTGGGCAGGGAGCATGTGACTTTGGGTGGGGGGGGTCTGTGTGTGTTCAGCCCGTGATCATAGACACGTGTTGGGTGTGGTCTTCTAGACATCCCATTGCCTTCAGGGCTTTTCTGGTCTGGTGGTTGGAACGTTCCAGTCATTGTCAATGCCTCAAGAAAGTGCAATAAGAAAGAAGCGCAATGGGTTTTAACTTTGAGCATGAGTTGGGTGGTCTTGTCTATTTCTGGTTTTAACCATTGGGATCTATAGTTGAGCAAGAGGGCTCACTGACAATTGCACTCTACGAAATATCTCCTAAAACGTTTTTCTTGTTCCTTAAACTATTAGGCCACATTAGACTTGGAAGTTGCCCCCCCTGATCTCAGAACGTAGCTCCTTGAAGGACTTTTGTTACTTTCTCTGGAAAGTAAGTGTTGACACTTGAAAGAAAGGCACCTCCTCCCGTGGTTTCGTTGTTTACTGAAGGACCCACACCCACATTTTCCTCAGATCTCTTGGGACACTCCTGGAAGCTTCCTGACTGCTCCACCTTCTTGCCCCAAATCTTTCCCAAGAGGAGACGAGTTACGAATAAGTGTTTGATTTGCATGAATAACGTGTGGAGTGAAAAGGTGACAAGATGTTATCTTAAAGCCACTTCAATGTGGAAACCCCAGGGATGGGAACAAACTAAAAAAAAAAAAAAATCCAAAATTATCTTAATTTGGAATAATTTATTTTTTATTTATTTTATTTTATTTTATTTTTTTTAATTTTTTTTAAATGTTTATTTATTTATGATAGTCACAGAGAGAGAAAGAGAGAGAGGCAGAGACACAGGCAGAGGGAGAAGCAGGCTCCATGCACCGGAAGCCCGATGTGGGATTCGATCCCGGGTCTCCAGGATCGCGCCCTGGGCCAAAGGCAGGCGCCAAACCGCTGCGCCACCCAGGGATCCCAATTTGGAATAATTTAAAAAGCCTTCCTCCTGCAAGTGTCAGAAAGACTATCATGCTCCCCTTTCCCATGGAGATCCCCCGTGGATTCCAAATGAAACTGGCTTTGCAGAAAGCAAAGAGACAGGTGTAGTCCCACCTAGGTACAGCATCCACAATTGCATATACTTAGACATACCTGCACTCATCATTGTGTGTTGAAAGCCCCCCTCCCTTTTTTTGCTGCTTCATTAATTAATATCATTCTGGACTGTGTATTCAGAGGCCTTTTTTCCCCTGTTTTTGTTTCCCCTTTGTAGCTAATCAAGTGGGTCTACTCTTTGTGCTTATGCCTGCTTATCTGCTATAACTAATTAGCAATCACCTAAGTGTGACTAAGTGATCGATTAGTGTTATTGAGCATTACAAGCCTCAATTTGCTAAGTGTTCTCATAGGATTGCAGATACATAATAATCGTTTCGGAAAAGATACCTGCCCTCTGCTTCTCCATTTTGCTCGCCAAACTAAACCCTACCTGCCTTACGGTTGTGGAGACCATCTAAATAATTTTCGTGAAAGTTTAGTGAAGGCATTGAATAATTGTTCAAGGAAAATCTAGTGTATTAAGAAATGATGCATCACTTGGAACGGAAGTACAATTTTCTTCCTAAGCATATGGTTTTCACACTCACAGGAGAAATGTTTGTTTTGTCAGTCGGTGGCACCACCTATCTCAATTATAAATTATGGAATCATGTCAATGAGAGGAGATACTTGTGAACAAAATCCATATGGTGCCACCATCAGAGAGAAACACGAAATGGAATAGAGGCAGTGTGCTTTGTTTCCCACCTTCACGATGGCCCGAAAGGATTATTATTCCAGGAATAGGCTTTAGAAGCCACAGGATGCCTGTTTAAGTGTGGCAACAAACAGACACACAGAAGTGTCATAAAGAAAACCACTGCATTGGGCTTGAGTTATAAGATTCAGGGCTCAATCCTGCTTGGCTTCCTTATTTAGAGATTATCATTTGGGAAACAAATGTCACAAAAGAAACCGTTGAAAAATAGGTTGCCTTTTTTATGCTGTAGGCTCATAATTTAATGGAGACTTGTAATTTCATAGCTAAGGCACAAGAGTAAGATTATATCAACTGCTCAAACAGCTGGGGGGAGTCTACATGGAATATATGCAGAGTACATTTTTTCAAATAACATCCCACCCCCCTTGTTTTTTCTCAGAGAGTTGTTTTAATGTAGTGAAATTTCCAGAATAAGTATGTGGTGGAATGAGGTGAGGAACAAAAGCAAATGTATACCTAGAAAATCTAAACCTAGTGCCTAGGAACTTAGATTCTATCGAAATGAGGCAGACATAGCATAAAGTGCAGTGGCATAATGTGCTATATTTGAGACTTTGAAGGGCCACCATGGGGCACAAAAGATCACGTTCCTCTCTCTCTCACCAAACTCACCCCAATACACGTCTAGCTTTAGAGAGCACAGCACATTCTCTGCGCCCAACACACTTTTCACTTTTTTTAATAAAGATTTTATTTATTCATGAGAGACACAGAGAGAGAGGCAGAGGGAGAAGCAGGCTCCCTGCAGAGAGCCCGATGCGGGATTCGATCCCAGGACCCCAAGATCGCGACCTGAGTCAAAGACAGATGTTCAACCACTGAGCCACCCAGGCGTCCCCCAGAACTGATTTTTAAATAAAATTCTCCCTTAACAAAGCAATATCATCATTAAGTATTATACAAAATATTGTTCAAAGTGATACACCGTGGGTGCTGTTGAGCAGCATGTCACACTGGAAAGCAGAAGGACATTAGGATAAAACAAGCTTGGATTTGAATTCCAGGTCTGCCACACTCTTGCATTGTGCTCTTGTGCAATACTTTTGTGACAGTTTTCTCTTTTCTTAAAGACTTCATTTATTTGAGAGACAGGGAAGAGACAGAGTGGGTAAGAGGGAGAGGGAGAGGGAGTGTGAAGTAGATTCTGCGTTGAGCACAGAGCCCTATGTAGGGCTCGATCTCATGACCCTGAGATCACAACCTGAGCCAAAACCAAGAAGAGTTGGATGCTTAACCAACTGAGCCCCCCGGGTGCCCCTTGCGATAGTTTCCTGCACCTCAGTCCCTCCATCTGTAAAATCATTATAGTAATAGTACCTGGAGTTGTTGAGAACATCGAGTGAGCCAATGCATGTAAAATGTCTGGAAAAATAAAAAGAGAGATGTGTACTCCAGTATTTGCTGGACTTCCAGAAGATCTCTAGTAAGACTAGAGCCTCTGTTCTGCTTGTGTGTCTGAGGTCCTCCCACCTCACTGCCATAATCAAGCAGTCAGATCTACTTTTTTTCCCCAACACGTTCTCTCAAGTGTGTTCCATGCCACAGCTCTAGGCAATGCTCTACCCAAGCTCTACAGTGACTTCCTGTGTGCTAGAGCCTCTCTACTCAGAAGCCCTCACTGCCGCTCTCTCTCAACAGAATCTGGGAAATCCAAGCTCAAGGAAGCCATTTTATGTTAAGCTGAAATCTTTCTCCAAACCACCTGTTTCCCTCATATTATGTTGTTGCTCCTATTGATGTCATAGCCACACATTTCATATTTAGTTATCAACCATCTATTAGACGGTAAAGCACATGGTGTCTAGGAATGCTTTTTTTTAAAAAACATATTTTCACTGAGATGAATAAGTGGGTCATCTATATTGTGTAAGGACAGGCTGCTGGCAGTGTTGCCCACAGGGACAGTGAGTTGCACTTGAGTCAGAAAAAAATGTAAACGTTTTGTAATGTTATGAGATATATGCAGATCCTACTATAGCTGATGCAACTATATGGGACCCATTTACAATATATGAAGAGGTTAAAAAAATGGTGCTGTCATTTTGAGTTATGTTCAAATACAAAATCTGGCTCCAGATATTACCTTGGAGGAAAAAAAGAAATTCTCATTGCATCTTGGGACACATTATCCTTGAACCTAATTTTTCAGCCAAGTAATGATCCCTATGTTTCTTTTTTAGATCATATTACTCATCAAGTTATTTATGAGCTGGGTAAGATGCTAAAATGGTTTTGGCATACCCGAGGAACATCAGTTGTGAATTGCTGGTCCTAGTTAAAATGGCATGCTGTCTTTGACCTTCCTCATGTTTTGAGATAACTTTAGATGGTTAACTCAGTTATTGAAATTTTTGACAAGTTTATTTACAGAACTCAATGCGTGTCTTGCTATGGTAACCCCAGGAGAGAAACCACCTCAAAACATTTATCTCCTGGACCAAGTTAAGCAGTCAGAACGACACACTATCGTTCCCAAAGAATAACAGTACAAACAACAGAAGTCGCAGCTATCTTCAAATATTATAGATTACACTTACGAATATTGCTATATCGCAACAAGGCTAGATGATAAGCATCTGGATAATAGCAGTTAATGCATTTTTATCTCCCTTCTCCATTACTTCCTATAATGGAGTCTGGCAAAATAGCAGGTGTTCAGAAATTCCTCCTGCTTGGTCTTAGCGTCTTACATTTATAGTAAGAACGTCACACTCAGAAGTGCGGGCTTCCAGAGGGACAGCCTGATGTTCTTTCCCTTATGCTTTGAAATATAGTTTCCAGAAGAAAACAGTAAACTCAGAAAGGTTCGAACATCAAACACTCTCATTTCCATGAGGGTATGGAAGTGCCTCTCATTTACCTGTAAATGGTGAAAATGGTGAAGTGTGTGTGTTTGTGTGTGTGTGTGTGTGTGTGTGTGTGTGTGATAGGAGAGTGGGGTTGATAGTGGAAGGACACATAACCTCACGGATATCAAGTTTCTGTCTTCTTGTAGAATTACAGATCCATTTTGCTATAGCCTTGACAAAAGTTGGTTTATGTAGGATAGTTACTTATCTGGAAATGGAGTCTCGGCTAGATAATTACCAGTACTGCACTCTTTTAGCAACTTTATGGATGATACCCTTGTGCGTGCGTGTGCGTGGGAAGAACTGGACAATTTATCTTGCTCTATCCAAGTCAGCACCTCAATAGAAAGTGGTCACTTTCAGGAGAAAACAAAAAGTCTTTTAAAAGGAAAAAAAAAAACATTCTTCCTTTATTCTCATAGCCTCAGAGTAGTACAAATTATCTTACATTGAATGTAAGAAAACTTACCTTGCTAAGATAAAAAGATCAGTAATAGAGGGCACTGACATTTAAAATAAATCATGCCAATTCAGCCAATTATTTTTGCTTTTATTTTTCATTCCCTTGTTTGGAGAACAAGAATTTCCTCGCGAATTTTTTGATGAGAATCATACTAAGTGTAGCTTGTCTATGAGGTTGAAACAGAACATCAGTGATTGCCATTAAGGACTTAACAGTCCAGTGAGGGAGCTAAGAATAGATTTAAAACCATAACAGGCAATATAAAAAAATATCTAAATAGTAATAGAGAATCTATTTTCTGAATCTTCTGAGGGACCTTCCACTTGTAGTTAAGAGGCTCTGGAAAGGACTCACGGAGGTAGCTTTGAACACGGCACCAATTCATGGGTCAGATATATGCATATCAAGCCTGGGGCAGGCTCTGCAGGCAGCAGTTGGTTACTATGAGGAGATGGATTTAAATGAGTTGAAGGCAACTTAAGTTGGAAGCACATTGGGAACATTCTCGAAAGTCATTCTAAGAAAATCGGAGTTACAAATATTTAATATATTTATCATCATAATAAGTAGAATTCAGAGACACAGATACATCCCAAGTCATTCTCCCTGCAGCTAGAGGGATCTTTTGGAAACAGAGATCTGACCATGTCAACTCTTTTGCTTATTTTTCTCTCTAATCTTGGGCAAAAAGTCCCCGGAGTTTTTAAAAAGAGTATTCATTCATTCGTTTAAGGGAGAGAGAGAGAGAGAGAGAGAGAGAGAGAGAGAGATCGAGAGAGGAAGAGAGAGCCCACAAATAGGGGGAGGGACAGAGGGAGAGAGAGAAACAGATTGCCCATTGAGCTCACAGCCGATGTGGGGCTTGATCCCACCACCCTGAGTTCATGACTTGAGCCCAAACCAAGTGTCCAATGCTTGACCGACTGAGTCACCAGGTGCCCCCAACAGAGTCACAAAATCTTAACATGCCTACTAGGCCCTGCTTGACCTGAGCCTTTCCTCTCTTTGCTGCTTCGTTCTATAGAACTTTCCCCTGGAAAGCAGCTCTTGTCCTGGCTGGAAATATACCTTGTTATTTCCCACATCCAGGTCTTCACATACCCTTTCTGCTTGGCAAATTCTTCCCACTGAACTTTGACTGGCTCACTGTTACTCACGCTTCAAAGCTCAGCTAAAACACCACTTTCCTGGGGCTCCTGTCTGGGTCAGGAATAAACCCTGTCGTCTACTCTCCTAGCAAATGTCCTTCGTAATATTTAGCATAGTTTGTCATATAAAATGATCCCATGGATAGCGACTAATATTTACTGAGCAATCATTATGCACCGGGCACTATACTAGCTGCCTAATGAATGCTTGTTGAAAGGATACAGGAGTGAAGAAATAAACCAATCAATGGAGTTAACCCCAGAGTATACATTAATCACTCAGATTTCATCAAGTGTTAAGTCCTCACTTCCTCTTAACTCCCAACATAAAATTCCCATATGACAGCTGGAAGTTGTAGTTTGTCCCTCAAATATACAGGACCTTCAGGCAGGTCTAGTGTGTTCCATAAATTATTCCTGGGTGTTACTCAGAAGAAAGCTCATACCATACAATATCTGGATAATAATGGTTAAAATTTATTGGGCGATTGCTATGTTCCAGGAACGGTGTACATATATCTTACATATGTACACACATGAAATATCTATGTATCCCTCTATTCCCACGTGTGTGTGTGCGTGTGCATGTGTGTGTGTTCATTTCGCCTTCACAATACCCAACAAGTCTGATTTAGTGTCACCGTGTGTTACAAAGAGGAATTAAAGACCTTGTAAGTTAAATAAGGTCTCCAAGGTCTCTGCATGGTAGATCCCAAAATGAGTTGGGGGGGGGGGATCTGCAAACTTCCTAGTCCCACTGAGCACCTTTCTCGGAGTTCCTCCTCCTGTCTGCACGCATATTTGGGGGACTAATCTGCCTCCTCCCCAAAGCAATTGCTCTTAGGTAACATGTCTCCTGTTAATAGGATTGTCGGCGCGCGGAGGGGGGGAATACAAGGTGCCCAGTTAAACTTGAATTTCAGCAGATAATTGTTGAATATAAATGTGTCCCAAATATCGTAGAGAAGATACACTAAAAATGTACTTGGCTTTATATGAAATTCCAATTTAACTGAGCATCCTGTAATTCTATTTGTTCAACCTGGCCACTCCACTGAACAAAATCCAGTCCCTCAAATTCCCCAAGGTCAGAACATGGAGACAGTTTCCCTCTCCTCTGGCGATGGCCTGGCTCTCCACTCCTGGTTTCCTATCTAGTAAGCTGTAGGGAACTATTTTTGTTCCCTGTTTCTGCTTTGCTAGTCCCTTCTAAGTGGGTCTCTTGCCTCCTTTTCCATAGCGCAGCACAAATTTTTCTCTTAATCTCAGCTCATTTCAGTACCACACATACGTACGCCTCCTCCTCGCTCTCATGCCTATGCCCTCCTCTCTCTTTCTAAGCCCATTTCACTCCCTCATCTCTCAACAAGTTATAACTTACGAGGATTAAAAGAAAACTGGCAACTTCCCAGTGTAATTGGGTCCCCATCTGGAGAAGAAGCTTCTTAATTTCCATTCCTTTTTTCCCCTACCTCAATTCGGAGCACATGGTTCTGTAGGTAGTTGATACTCAGGAAAGATTTGATTGCCAAACGTTATCTATTTCTTCATAATGTTCTTTGTGGGTATGTGCTTACGCAGCACATTTCTTCTGTGGCAGGAACTTAGCAGGTTGCTCAGCGTGGCAATTATCAGGAACTTTCTGGAAGAGAAAGGATGGGTAGGCCACCTTTTATTTTCTAGGGCCTTGTGAATCCTGGGAGGTCAAGAGTGAGAACTCCTCATAGATCAGCAGACCATCAGAGCCAGAAGGGTCCTCAGAGTTGGCCTAATGCCACCTCTTATGAAACTCAGACCAAACATGACTGAGGTTCACCAAGGAGGTGACCAGTTTGAGGTCAGAGGGAATCCTCAGCTAATAACATACAGTCGTCAGGTTGGGTGGTCGAAAAAACTGCTAAGGTGGACTCACTATTTGAATCTGAGCTCCAACACTCGACAGCTGCATGATACTTGAGACATCTTTTATCCTTCTGGCACCTTAACTCACTTGTGTCTGAAACAGAGACAACGATATTGAGCCATCTACCTCACAGAGTTGTTTCAAGGATCAAGCGAAATAAGGTAGGTGACAGCCTTCTGCAGGCTGTGAAGTATGTATGATATGAACACGAAGGAAGAATTTGTAGCCACTCCTCACTGAAGCAAGGATCAGAGCTGGTGAATTTGAGGTGGCCACTTTGTCTGGGTTAATGGGGAGTCAGTGCCCCAGCCCTGAGTTAGAGCCCTCTCTTCCAGATATGGGTTCTCTTAAACAAATATTTAACACAAGCTGCTCTGATCATCTGTAGTAATTAAAAAGATGAAAGTTTTTTTTTTTTCTTTCTTAATAATAATGTATTAGCCTCAGCAGTCTGACCAAATTCCAGTCTCAGTAATTGTCTTCTTCTTACTATTCTTTAATGAGGTTCAAAAGGTTAATTAGTTGTTTGCAAAATACTAACGTACTTAATGGAGGTAATCTAGCAGGCCAATATCTAAATGTAGACCTTTATTGAATGACTAGTAAGACAGTTGATATAAAGACCTAAGAAACTGACAGTTTTTATTAATGGTCTATTATCTTAATGCAAGGTGATTTAAAAATAAAAACAAAGACATTATGATAAAGAGTGACACAGCGAGCTTAAAGATTAGGAAGGAATTTTCAATGTTGGCTTAAGACTGTCAAGACAAAAACTAAATATCTAAAAAAATAATGAAATATAATATCACATTGCTCTTGGGATTGAAAGAAATTGACGGATGGGCAAGGCAGTAATTTGTATTGACTTAAATTACAAACCATGTTAGGACCCTGCTCTATCCCCAAAGAGGGGAATGTGTTCTGTTTGCGTAGCTGTACATGGTCATAGCCTACTGGAATCGATTTCTTACAAATTTGGCTTGACTCATTTAGAAGTCAGTTTACATTATACATGCACACAATTATATTCTCTATGTATACCCATTGAGAAGCAGTGTTTCTTTTTTTTTTTTTTTGTTTCTTTGTTTGATTTTTACTTGGTTACTTTTCAGGCACATTTTGTAAAAGGTATAATAAGCTGGAGAATACGTGAGCAGAAAGGATCTGAGCTCAGGTGATTGGTATGTGAATTTTTCAGCATATTGCAGGTGCTTGGCCCTAAGGACAGTGATGCATGATTGGAAGATAACTTGAAAATCTGAAATTGTCTTTGCATCACACAGACACACACACGTGTGCATCTAATTCATTTTAAAATTCATGAATGCAATCTGTTATGGTCGCGCAACTTTTTTGTCTATCGTTCATTTTTTTTTCTTGCAACGATCACCTGTAATTTTATGTCAGGTGAGGGAGAGAGAGAGAGAGCTGACTGAATAAGACAGAAATGGAAGCCCGTCCTGTGTGTTTCCATAGAAAACTTAAACACATTTCACAAAAATAAAACTGATGATAAAATAGGAATAGAGAAACAGAAAACTGGAAAAGAAAAATGTGCTGATCACAAGCTCAGTTGTATTTCCTGATAGCCATGGAGGAAAGGAGACACAGTTGGAGCCAAGAGATTCTGTTAAAGGAAAGAAGTGTTAACATCCCTCTAGAGATATATTTTTTCCAGAACTAAATAAAAAATGGCTTATGACACTGAGTAATATACATATATATTATATATTCATGCATATGTATATATAATGTATATTATGTATATATATTACATATATATAACATAATGTAAAATAAATTATCCTGCCCAATGATGCTATGGGGGAAAAGAGAATCCATGGAACTGTTACTCCAGGCTGCCCCATGGGGATAAGAAAGCCTGCTGGTCTGACCGAAGACTGGCCAAAGGACTGCAACTTTCTGGTGATTGCACTTGTTTCCAGTACAGGACTTGAGGTACCATGTGGAATGGACATGAAATGCATGACCCTTAAAATACTTCCCCTAAATATTCTTTTTTGACAAGAAGAAATACTTTATGACAGCTTTAAATTAATATATGAGATTCTTAAGGGACCTGTGCAAACTCTAGGCAAAATGTAGAATATGTATAGAACCACCTCATAGCCATTTAAAAGCTCGTAAAAGAGGCATGCCTTCCCTTACCTAGAGAAATCGCTTTCAGGAAGAACTATCACAAGCTGACATTTGCCCAGGACCCAGAGGAACAATCAACCCACTTAGAACAGGTGCCCATTAAGCCAGTGGCGGAGAGCCAAACTTCTTGAAAGAGTTGTCAGTTTTTACCGTCTTTCCTTTCTGGCCTCCCACTCACTTCTCTTCTCCATGCAAGTGGACTCAGCTCCCCACCACTCAACCGGAACTCTTCTTGATAAGGGCTCTGTGATCTCTGTTTTGCTACATTCAGTGGATATTTTTCAGTTTCATTGTCTGTCTGTCCTTCCTTCTTTCCCTCCTTCCCTCCTTCCTTCCTTCTTTCCTTCCTTCCTTCCTTCCTTCCTTCCTTCCTTCCTTCCTTCCTTCCTTCCTTCCTTCCTTTTCCTCTTCCTTCCTTCCTTCCCTCCTTCCCATCCTTCCTTTCCTTCCTTCCTTCCTTCCTTCCTTCCTTCCTTCCTTCCTTCCTTCCTTCCTTCCTTCCCATCCTTCCTTTCCTTCCTTCCTTCCCTCCTTCCATCCCTCCTTCCCATCCTTTCCTTCCTTCCTTCCCTCCTTCCATCCCTCCTTCCCATCCTTTCCTTCCTTCCTTCCCTCCTTCCATCCCTCCTTCCCATCCTTTCCTTCCTTCCTTCCTTCCTTCCTTCCTTCCTTCCTTCCTTCCTTCCTTCTTTCCTTCCTTCTTTTCCTCCTTCCTTCCTTCCTTCCTTCCTTCCTTCCTTCCTTCCTTCCTTCCTTCCTTCTTTCCTGCCTTCCTTCCCTCCTTCCTTCCTTCATTCAGCAAATCCTTGCAGAGTGATAAGCATCTGTCAGGCACTCCTAGATAGAAAGACAGGTATCAATTAAGTCATATAATTTCATCGATAAGTGGAACAAAGAGAACAGGGCACTACAAAACCACACGACAAAGGGCTTCACTAAATCAGGGGGAATTGACCTGTCTGCCGCATTTGGCATCTGTGACATCACACTTCCTCAGCCTTTCCCTCCTTCTTCACTGGCTGCTCCGTCTCTGTTTCCTTGCCAACAACACTTTCTCTGTTTGACCTTTAAATATTTGCTAAGGACAGTCATAGTTTACACAGGCCAGTTCTGGTTTGTGCTTGCCGCTTTGGCATGATTATTAATAGCTTCCCCTTTAACTCTCAAAAGACTCTGGGTTTGGACCATAAATGACATAGTCACCCTTTATCTGGGTGACCTCATTTAGTGTTGAAGCATTAAATAGCACATATATAAGCTGATGACTCCCAACTCTTTCTCTAACTTGGCACCTTTTTTTTTTTTTTTTTCTGAGCTACTGACCTGTATGTTGAACTGCCTTCTCAGTAACTCCAATTTGATCTCTCCCTGGGAGCTCAAGCTCAGCATGGCCAAAACGGAATTTACTTTGCTGTCCCTACCATCTATCTAGTTGTGGAAGCCATAAACCTGGCATGCAACCTTGAATCCTTCCTCTCTGACATATCCCTGTAGTCAACCACCCACCGGAAGCTCTACAGCACATTCTAAACATACCACACAGCTCATGATGGGAAAGGCAAGTCTCTGAGCTGTGCTCTCAATTTTCACCCCCCAACCCCCACGCCACCCCATGTCAGTTCCCTTGTCCAAACGGTAGTCAGAGTGGTCTTTCCAAATCTCATTAAATCACTAGCTTGTTGAAAACTCTACAGATTTCTCATTGAATTCAGAGTAAGGAACAACATCTTCATCACAACCCTATCTGAAGTTCTCACTTCATTTTGCAGCCAATCCCACTTTTGGTGGCTACACTCCAGACACCCCACTCTGCACATATAGATTTTCTATCTGGGACACTCTACCTGCCTTTCCCATGCAAATATCACTTTCCCAAAGAAGGTCACATATCCTTTTTTTTTTAAACCTTCACACATATTTATTTTTCATAGTAATCATCACCAGCAAGCAGATAATTGTGTCTTTATTAATTTTGGAAAGTATTTCTTTTAATGTTTTTTATTTCAGACTATAAGGTTAATGATGAATCATCGAGTGATTTTTATCCATTTAAAGCATTAATCCCCCTCCAAAAAAAATAAATAAAGCGTTAATCCCCGACACCTAGTGTAATGCCTGACATGTTTTAGGCCCTCGATGAGTATTTCCTACAAAAGAAAGTAAAGGAAAGAAGGGAGAGTGATTAGAAGGAAAACAGTGTTGGGATGGCTGAATGGCTCAGTGGTTGAGCGTCTGCCTTCAGCTCAGGTGGTGATCCTGGGGTCCTGGGACTGAGTCCCGCATCGACCTCCCCATAGCAGGCCTGCTTCTCCCTCAGCCTATATCGCTGTCTCTGTGTGTGTGTCTCTCATGAATAAATAAATAAAATATTTTAAAAAAACAAACAAAATAAATAAAAACAGAAGGAAGACAGTATCTGCAGATACTTTCTCATGACTTGAGAGGAAGTTCAGTTACTGAATCTTTGCATTATAATCAGAATATACTCTAGGTTGAAGAACTGAAGATTGAAGAAGTCGGTGGCTCTGAACTCCTGCTTGGAGGACAGCTCCCTGCCCACCAGGAATCCTAGTTTTGCAATTTAATGAGGGAGAAATTCCTATTGTTAAGCCACTGCAATTTCTCACTCTCTTCGGCAGCTTGCATACCCAAAATACTCCTTGCTTAATACCTTTAAACAAATTTGAGTTTCATTTTGACAAATGAGATTATCGGTGATTATATAGCTTTACCAATTAGTTTCAGAGATTTGAATTAATGTTGAATTGATTATGATGGTAAAAGCAGTTAGAACAACAACCACTGCCACCAAAAATACACTTTCATAGCCATGCATGATATGTCATGACACTTTTGTAAATACGATTATATTTTGAGATTTTTTTTTCCAGGCAAAAGACATTATTTTTTTTCCTCACTGACCTGGGGCCCTGTTAACTGGAGAGTGAATTTTTATCTTAAATCCTTTAGTATCTCAACTAATTTAGACCAATGATTGTAATTGGTGGAGGAGGAAGGGGTTGGATGGGAAAGAGCACCAGAGGAAAAATGGGGAGGATGTGTAAGGCATGCACTTCTTGTCCAGTCCCATGGACTATTTGAGCTCCTAGGAGGAGGACCAGATATTTACAGCACATATTTTCATGAAACACTGATGATGATTTGGGCAAGGGTTGAGGTAAAAAGTGGGTACAAGTCTGAAAGGAAATTGAGTAAAGCTGTTTCAGGTTCCAGGTAATAAATTGTAACAGTTTTTCCCCACCTCTGCATGGAATTTAGCCATGTTCTTATATCCTGAAGACTGTAATAATCTGTATTCACCATATTCGGTATAATCATTGATTTTTTTCACAATTAGCTATGTAAGATTTCTCCAAGTGGACCCAGCAAATGTGGACACAGCAAGAGAGAAATCACCAGAGATATTTCACAGCCACCCAGTAATTACAGCTACCAGACTAGTTCGTGCATACATGTGAGGCAGTCCTTCAGAGTTTCCAAGAGAAGGGCTAAAAGATAGCCGTTTAATCAGTAGGGTCCATTTTTTTGATTTGTGAAAAAGAAGTGTGTGCTTACTTAATAGTGATTAGTGATAAATATTTAAGATAAATGAATTATCCCACTACCACCCCCACTCCCACCATGAAATCAAGTATAATTGCAAAAATTAGGCGGCTCATGTAATTTCTTATTTAGAACTACCACACATGCGAAAGTGAATGAAGAACAGCGCAGTACATTTAAAGAAATATGTTGGAGGAATTGGATACTTGAGTATTTCTATGGCAATTTGATAAATGAGTTAAGTAATATACCAAACCATTCAGTGGCTTTCATGGGGCCACTCAGCTAGGATGCAACACGTATTTGTTTCTTTTACACCACATTCCACACTGGAGTTCCTCGATCACATAGTTGGAAGGAAACTCATTTTCCTCTCAACTCTCATAGTGACATCTCACATTTTTAATTGTGCATTTTCACTCCCCTGACTGCACTTACTATTTTCTTACTATTATTTGTGTCAAGGGTTTATCCTTCCTGCTAAAATGTGAATTCCCTGAGGACAGAAATAGTATCAGATTAATATCTGTGTCTTCAGCGCTAAAATACCATCTGGCTCAAGGGTAAGTCCATTAGTTGTTTACTGAGTGCATATTTGATTCTTTATCAAATAAATTACATAAGTTGGAAATAGTAGCCTCCTTTCAAATTGGTTCTCATCACGATACAACTTGAATGAGTTTACCATCAAAGCATCTGGAGACATTGATCGGAGCATAAGTCAGTAGATAAGTACAAGAAGCCAGCTGTAAGTGGGTGTAAGTGAAAGAAGCTAAGTAGTGTCTAGTGCCGGATGGTTGGAGTGAGGTGGACAGTTGTCCAACAATCAGCCTCCAAGATAGTGTGGTGAACTGGATTTTAACCCAAGCAAATGTTGCTATTTGAGCAGATGCTAGCTGGTATGTGTGTCAAACAACAAGAGTAGGATTGCATTCTGCTGTGTGCTGTTGGTTTTAGGTGGCCCATCTGGTGTAGAATGGGACAAGCCACTGATTATAGTTTCAAAGAGCAGGGGCATGTCCTAGCATTGCAAATAGACTTCACCTTATGTGTTAACTGAAATTGACTACTAGGCAATGCCCCCAACACTGGTTTGAAAACAATTATAAAACCACATCTGGGCTCAAAGAAGGGAAAACTGATCATTAAAGACTGCCACAGGTAGACAAGATCATTAATGATCATAACTGATCATTAAAGACTGCCACAGGTAGACAAGAGGTGAACAGGAAATATTTTCACAGCATTGGCAAACACAGAGTTGAAAGAGAGAAAGCTGAAGCTTGATTGACATGTAAGATTCAAAACTTGGCATAATAAGATTAATTTTAAAGCAGACCCTGATTTTGAAGGTTGTACTCATTACCCTGACTTCCCTGGCCAGCATTTGTCTATGAACTAGATGGGATTTGGCCAAGCCATTATAATAATCACTGTCAGAGTGGCGCCTGGGTGGCTCAGTCAGTTAAGTGGCCAACTCTTGATGTCAGCTCAGGTCAGGATCTCAAGGTCCTGAGATTGAGCCCTGTGTCAGGCTCTGTGCTCAGTGGGGAGTCTGCTTGAGATTCTCTGTCTCCCTCTGCCCCTCCTCCTGCTTGTGCATGCTCTATCTCTCTCAAATAAATAAATAACTCTTAAAAAAAATCATTGCCAGAAGCTCAGTGGAAATGGAGAAGGTGAAGGCTGACAAATAAGCTCTCTAAAGCTTAGTTAAATATTAATTTTTTTCACACACTTAATGACAGATCTGAATTGTTTAAATGGTTAAAAGCTCTCCTTGCCTTTTCCTGGAGGACTCCAAGAGTGGGTTCTTGGCACAGCTTGGCATCTCATCAGTGATTTGTGATGGTCCACAGGACACTTTTTTTATATCTCCCCAGCATCCCTTGGGCAGTGTCCCAGATGATGGAAGAGCACTGTTGTGTCTTAAACTAAGCATAAGCTGCTGGCATAGGCTGTGCCATTGTAGGGAGGGAGTGACCACAGATTTCCTGTGCATCGCTCTTGAGTCAGTCTGAATAGGTTTAAAACATGTAAGGCAAAATAAAGACATTATTCAAAAACAGAATGGTCAAAGCCACCTTGTGCTGTCTGCTTCCAAAATATATCAGCAACCACAACACTCCCAGTCTTCATTGGCCATGTTTAGAAGTAGAGGCACCTTTTAAATTTCTTTGCTGCACTGCATTTAAATGCACCATAGATAAATCAGAAAATTCTGGCATAGTCCTAGGCAGTAATATAAAATGTATCTAGAGCACCAGAGATCCTGGCACAATAACTGCTCTAAGCTAAGCTTCCAAGAGCAAGAACCAAGAATATATAAGACATTAAATGTTCAATGTGCTCTTCTCGAGCTAAAAGAGAAACGAGACACTGAGACTGTGTCGGGTATTGTTGTCAGTTCCAATTTTATTTAATTGTCTCAAGACAGAAGAATGTATGTATTGTTTTTCTCATTTTATAAATGAGGAATCTGAGGCTTAAGTAGTTAAGTAATGAGCATGAAATCAAACAGTCTGGGGGCAAGGATTGGAATGAAGTCATCTGTCTCCTATGACCATGATCTTGCTACTCCCCCTTGCTCTCTCAGACTTGTCCCTGCCATTGAACCAAATGTTGGCAGCATAAACCCTAGAATTTAGAGAGGATTGGGATCGGTCTAATGGGAATTAATGCTGGAAAATAGCATCAATTGCAATCTGTAATTGAACAATTTTCTCCTGTCTTCAGTGGTAGTGGTGTTAGAGACGTGGAAAGAGAGGGAGTAATTTAACCCCTCATGCTAAAAATCTTAAGAAACCCCAAATGGAGAAAGGAAAGATAGGATGCTAGAATCGAATGCTTATATTGAAGTTGCAATCACGACGGGATACAAGATTTTTGGTAGTAGAAATAGACAAGAACAGACTTATGAGAAATGGGATACAAGGCAACAGCAAGTGAATGTGGTAAGAACCACATGACGCAAGAGTGAAGAAAAGCAAAGAAGTCAGAGTCTTGCTTCCAGATGCCTAAGAAAGGGGTGGATTTTTTTAAACTAAATAAGGAAGCCATAAAGATCCAGTTACTGGTATTGTAAAGACATCCAACCAATAATACATAGTAGGGAACTTCCAAGCATGAGAGCACTGGGATCACTGCTGCCCTCACTCCTCCACCCTTCCCTAATTTCTTATCACAATGACCAATGGAATACACAAAAAGTGGATAACTTTCATTAGCACTAAAAAAGAAAGAAGGCATAGATGCTATTTACATGTCAAAAACTTTAAGAAATCCCCACCAGATATAATGATTAGATCAAATTGATGGAAGGCATGGAGGGCTACTCAGCATTATTCTTCCTGAGAAAGGTTGAGACAGCTTTGGTACATGTGGGAGAGGAACAAAATCCACCCTAACATGTCTTGATTCAGAAGGTGAAAGATCAATGTGAGGGATCTATGGAGCTCTGAGAGTACATCACATGGGGATACTTCCTAATGTGTATAAATCAGAAACATATGGACCACATTAGTATTTTTTAAAGATTTTATTTATTTATTCATGAAAGACACAGAGGAGAGAGAGAGGCAGAGACACAGGCAGAGGGAGAAGCAGGCTCCATGTAGGGAGCCCGACGTGGGACTCGACCCCAGGGCTCCAGGATCATGCCCTGAGCCAAAGGCAGGTGCTAAACTACTGAGCCACCCAGGGATTCCCTGGACCATATTAGTATTGATGAATGCCCTTAGGATTTGACCAAACCAAGCAATTCCAAGCACTGGCAAGGTGGCTGGGTCAGGCAGATTTGGAACAGTGCCAAGGATTAATCAAGAGATTGTCTCCAAATTCTATATCTAAGTCAAGTTGCCACTCCTTTGTAAAGGCCACGGAAAGCAGCTCATTTATTATCTCATTCAACAAACACTTGTTGAAAGCTACCATATGGCATAGAGCACTAGCAATGCCTCAACGAAACTCATAGACCATATCCTTGCTCCCAAGGACTCTACTTCCAGTGGAGGGAGATAGACAAGAAACAAACAGATGATGCCAAGTAGTATAAATCCTATTAAAAAAAAAAAGAAAAAAAAAACTAAAGTAGTATAAGAATATTAGAGTACACCAGGGTGAAGAATGGGGGATAGAAAATGAAAAGGAAGATTTCTTTGATATGCTTTCATGGGAGTAGTGATTAGAAATAAGTGAGGGAGGAAGCTCAGAAGATCTCTGGGGAAGATCATTCCAATCACAGGGAATAGTGAGAGAAAACCATGAGGCAGGGGCATGCCTGGCGTGTTGAAGGCATAGCGAGGGAGACAGAGTGGCTGAAATGGCATGAGAAAGGCATAAACTGGTAGGGGGTGAGGTCAGAGGTAAAGGGGTCAGATCATACAGGGCCTTGTAGGTCATTTATAAGAATTAGCTTTTAGGGATCCCTGGGTGGCGCAGCGGTTTGGCGCCTGCCTTTGGCCCAGGGCGCGATCCTGGAGACCCGGGATCGAATCCCACGTCGGGCTCCCGGTGCATGGAGCCTGCTTCTCCCTCTGCCTATGTCTCTGCCTCTCTCTCTCTCTCTGTGTAACTATCATAAATAAATAAAAATTAAAAAAAAAAGAACTAGCTTTTACTCTGAGATGGGAAATGATTGGAGGGATATAGGGATAATCAGATATTCAAACTTCCTGAAGAAATGACTTGAATACCTTGCCAGAAGAATGAAAAAAAAAAAGTCCTTCAAGGATTAACAAATGAGAATGTTGTCTCCACTCTTAACTTTGGGAAATGATCAAGGGATAGTGAAAGGGGAGGTGGGCGGGGGGTTGAGGTGACTGGGTGATGGGCACTGAAGGGGGCACTTGGCGGGATGAGCACTGGGTGTTATGCTAAATGTTGGCAAATTGAACTCCAATAAAAAAAATATTTTAAAAAAAGAGAGAATGTTGTCTCCAGGAGAATGGAATCCAATTAAATATATGGGACTGGGTCTAAATATTTTTTTCTAAATGTGGTTATAAATCTGATGATAATTTACCTTTGAAAGAGATGCTCTCTAGAGGAAAAAAAAAAAAAGCCCTGATAATCAGAGAATAAATAAAAGACTGGAAATGGAAAAAGGAGGTAAGTAAAAGGGATTAACTTCTTTTGTACAGCACACAATAAAAACATTGTTGTTTGTTTTTGCTTTGTGGCAAGTTCAATACAAATTTAAGAATGCTTTGAAAAGCTTTGCGATAACCACTTCTAGAATTAAAAGCGAATGTCTACCTTTTAAATCATTGCAGAAAATAATAACAAACAAAAATTGTCTATAAAAAGTCTAAGAGGTAATAAAACAATAAAAGACAATTGTTAAAAACCAGAGAGCTTTATAAGATGGTAGGAGAAGTAAAATCAAACATATTAGTGATGATAAATGAAAATTAATTAAATTTCTTATCAAAAGAAAAATGCTCTCAGGCTCTGCTGTTTTTTCCTGTGATGAGCTACTTGCAAGAGACCTAGTGACAGTAAGATATAGTAAGATGCCACACACACACAGACACACACGCGCACGATGAGATAAGCAGCAATATATCAGTCAATCAAACACAAGTACAAAAAAACCCATGAAAATCAGAGAGTGCTAATTGGAATAAAAAGAATAATTTATATCAATAAAATGTTATCTATAATGAAAACGGAGCCATCAGGGGGCTCTATGTGCTATCATAACATGAAAGTATACAAAAGTTAGAAGTTCTGTAATTGAATTTAAAAAAACAAAACACAGAAGGAATGAAAGAGAGAAAAAAAATGACCAAATTCAAGTGGAGACTGAAATGTTTCACTATCAGAATATGACAGGTCGTAGGAAAATTATAAATAAATAAGGATAGGTCATCAAGATGGCAACATAGATTGCTCTCAGCTTGAGTGTCCCTCAACGAGATCAACTAGCACCCATCCACAGACAAGACACGTCTGTGGAAATCCCAGAACTTGGGGGGAGGCTGCGGCACCCCAACCACAGAGACAGGGGCAGCATTAGAAGAGAAAGAGGAGCAAGTACCCTCTGACCACAGCACCCCACCCCCAGGTGCAAGAGGGCGCAGCACCCAGAGGACACCTTAGGGCCTCCGATTACTTCAAAGGGAAAAAAAGAGCCCACTGTGGACATCCAGCTACCCCAGCATGGTGGGACACTTTCTGGGAGGCCTCACCACCACTCAGGCCTCACCTGATGGAGATCACTGGGAAAATCTGCGGCACTCAAACGCTGGAAATCAGACAGGAGAAGAAGGGAGGCAAAACTTCCAGCAGCCAGCCTTGGGTCTTTGCAGACCGTGTTCCTGTATGCAGTGGCGCCCAAGCAGAAATCCCAGACAGTGACTCTACCCATCTGCAAAGCCCATCTGGTGGCTCCATCTGGCCAGTAGCTCAGTTGGCAAATCTGCCTGACTCGGTTCCACAACTACGCCAGCCATGGATCCCATTCACAGGGTTGATTCACCATTGCTGGGGTGGGCTGGGGCGGGGGGCAGGGGCAAACGGGCTGAGGTGCTCAAAGGGTATAAACTTCCAGTTATAAGATGAATGAGTTCCGGGTACGTGATGTACATATAATGTACAAAACTGTATTGTGTACTTACAAGCTGCTGTGAGGGTAGATCTTTAAAGATGTCACCATCCAAAAAATAAATTGGTGACTGTGTGAGCGGATGGATGTCTTGACTAACCTCTCAGTCATCTTTTGGCAACATATGCATATATTAAATATATGGGGCACCTTAAAGTTACACAATTTTACATGTAAATTATATGTCACAAAGCTAGAAAAATAATATACTACAAGATGTATAGTTTGAGTGATAAATTGAGTAATAAATGTATGTATGTATATGACCTGTTGGGAAGTTCTTTGACTGCACTTAAATATATGCCCAGAATCCCACTACGTATAATCACCTGCAGTGCTACCATCCTCATCAAAGCCAGAGACAACTTCCTATTATGGTCAGAATAGAAGTCCTGGCTCACAAGGGTTTACAGGAAGCTGACTTCCACTAACTCCCTAGTCCCAACTCCTGGTACTCAACATTCCCCATAAAACAATCAACTCAGTTGCAGGCCTTCTTACCTCTCCATCAATGGGCTCTTCTGGCTACTTAGATGCTCTTTTTCCAAGATGGCTACAAGGATCACTTTCTCACGTGATCCTTGAAGAATTGAATCCAATATGACCTCCTTCCATTCCCACAGCAGATTTACTCCCTTTACTCTTTATTTTGTTCCAAAGCACGTATCACCTTCTAACATATTACATAATTTATTAATTAGGCTAATAGTCTATATTCACACAACACACACAAAGACATCCCCCCTCACACACACACACACACACACACACACACACTCACTGGAATGTACGCTTCATGAGGAGAGGGCCTGTTGCCCTCATATATTGCAATGTGTAAGACCTGCCTGACACATAGTAGATATTCAATATATATTTGTTGTTCAAATGAAAGATCTACAATATATACACACACGTATCCTTATATCTTACAGCAAATAATATGCACATGTTATACATGATGTAGAAATATATTAACATGAAGGGTAATTCTTTTTTTTTATTTTCATGATTGCTATTTATTTATTTATTTATTTTTTTGTAAATTTATTTTTTATTGGAGTTCAATTTGCCAACATATAGAATAACACCCAGTGCTCATCCCGTCAAGTGCCCCCCCTCAGTGCCCGTCACCCAAGTACCCCATCCCCCTGCCCACCTCCCCTTCCCCAACCCTTTGTTTGTTCCTCAGTTAGGAGTCTCTCATGTGCTGTCTCCTTTCTGATATTTTCACTCATTTTCTCTCCTTTCTCTTTATTCCCTTTCACTAATTTTTATATTTCCCAAATGAATGAGACCATATGTCTGTCCTTCTCCGATTGACTTATTTCACTCAGCATAATACCCTCCAGTTCCATCCACGTCGAAGCAAATGGTGGGTATTTGTCGTTTCTAATGGCTGAGGAATATTCCATTGTATACATAAACATGAAGGGTAATTCTAATATAATCTTAAGAGTTAAAAAGCCAATTAGCATAAGATATACACAATATGTTACCTTTGGTGTAAGGAAAGAATATCTGTGTGTATGTATATGTATGAGCAATAAAAAGTATCTGAAAGATATACATCCAATTCCTTATAGTTCTTATCTATAGGTGGTGATTATGGGTAAATTTTATTCCATTCCTTGTTTTTGTATCTCCCATATTTTCTAGAAGGCAAACACATTAATTTTTAATCAGAGAAAACGATAAATGTTATTTTTAAAGAGTGTTACGACTGTCTGGCACTAAGATATTCTAAAATGTGTTATAAAACTACCATAGCTGACTTCTAAAATTGAAGTATGAACCAGGAGACAGATCGATGGGCAAAATAACTCCTGAAAGAGGCCACTAAAATGTATTTGATATTAATCAAGTTTATGCAAATGGATTTCATCCTGTGTATCCATTTGACCATATGGTAGTAGCCTTTTGGAATTGGGGTGGGAAAGGATTCTGAGACCAAATACAGGTTCAGTGGGCAGAGAGCTCGAAGGTGTAGGCAGGTCTCCCATAACTACAGGAAGGAGTGGCAGCATGCCCAACATCCTGAACTTAGTGTTTGCACAATGGTCTTAAGTCAGCAGGACAGCATTAAATTACGCAGTAAATTTTTTTTGTAACAATTGCTGGTTTGAAAAAAGTCAATTTCAAGTTTCATCTCACACGTCATACACCAAAGCAGGGGCAGGAGGCTGGCTGTATGAAAGAGTTGTACGATTTTAAAAAGCCTCAGAAAAATACTAGTGAATTAATTATCTTTGGATTGGAAAACTGTGTTTTAATCAAAAGTTAAATAAAACAAAAAAACCCAAAGAATTTTAAGTTTGACAATTTTATCAGTAAAAGTTGGATACCGAGATATGCATAATAAGAATGAAAGAAAATGTCCTAAACTTAAACAAGAGCTACTGTTGGGTAAATGGGCACATTTCATTTCTTCTTTATATTTTTTATTTTTTCCCCAATTTTCTACAGTGAATGTGCATTGTCATTTAAATGCGAAGAATACAATGCATTATAAAATGAAAAATTTGCCCTCTAGATAGTTGGAAATAGAAGATTGGAGTTCAGGAGAGGTAAGGGCTGTGGTGGATGAGGAGTAAAGACAAAGTGCTTGGGAGATACCAAGTCAGAGGAAGGAAAAAAGAAGCATCCAGTTTTCTTACATCCCCGGCTGAAGAGGGCCAAGGGATGCTGTGTCAGGGTGAAGGGCTTCTAACACATTCCACAAATGTGGAGCAGTTGAAAACAACTCCTACTTTTCTGTTTTACACTTTTGCAAAATTGATGTGCCCTCCCTTTACCAGACCCATTTGTACCTGGCCCCCAACTTCTGTCACGGTGTCCCATGTGGTACTGGGATTGCCCAGCAGCATCTCTGTGCCTCCATCAGACTCTCTGTGTCTGGAGGACAAAGCCCTCATTCTCTCTCTCTCTCTCTCTCTCTCTCTCTCTCTCTCTCTCTCCTTCTTAAATTTTTTCATCTTTATTGAGGTATGGCTAACATAAACATTCTATGTATTAAGGTGTACAACGTGATATTTAGCTATATGTACACATTGTGAAATCACTGCCACAGTCAAGCTAATTAAAGTATCCATGACTTTAGTTACCATTTTCTTTCTTTCTTTCTTTATTTTTTTAGTTACCATTTTCTTTCCTATTTGTAATTTTTTTGGTAGGGAGAACACTTAGAAAATTTCAAGTGTGCGATACAGTGTTATTTACTGTATTTATGTTGCTGTACATTAGGTCTCTAAAACTTATTCTTCTTCCATCCTGATACTCACTTTGGCTATTTTACATTCTACTTGTTAGTGAGATCATGCAGTATTTGTCTATGTCTGCCATATTTCATTTAACATAACGTCCTCCGGGTCCATCCATGTTGCCACAAGTGTCAGGATTTCCTTCTTTTGTACACTTTTAGCTTTATTTTATTTTATTTAATTCTAGTATAGTTAATACAGGGTTAAATTAGTTTCAGATGTACAGTGATTCAACGATTCTACATATTACTTAGGGTTCGTCAAGATAAGTGTACTCTTAACTTCCTGTACCTGTTCCCCCCCACCCTTACCCCTCATCCCTCTGGTAACCATCAGCTTGTTCTCCAGAGTTAAGTGTCTGGTTTTTGGATTCTGTCTCTCTTTTCCCTTTGTTTGTTTCATTTCTTAGATTCTACATATGAGTGAAATCATACGGTATTTGTCTTTCTCTGACTTATTTTGCTTAGCAGTGTGCTTTCTAGATCCATCCATATTGGGGCAAATGACAAGATTTCATTCTTTTTCTGTGGCTGAGCAATATTTCATTGTATGTCTATATACCACATCTTTTTTCATGTATCGATGGATACTCAGGCTGCTTCCATAATTTGGCTAGTATAATTAATGCTGCAATAAACATAGGGGTGCATATATCCTTTCAAATTAATGTTTTTGTCTTCTTTGAGTAAATATCCAGCGGTGTGATTGCTGGATTATATGGTAGTTCTTTTTTTTTTTTTTTAAGGGAGAGAAAACACATGCTTGTGCATGAGTGGGGGCTGAGGAAGGCCAGAGGGAGAGAGAGGAAATCTTAAGCAGGCTCCATGCTCAGCATGGAGCTCCACGCGGGGCTTGATCTCACAACCCTGAGATCATGATCTGAGCCAAAATCAAGAGTCAGACGCTTAACTGACTGAGCTACCCAGGCATCCCATATAGTAGCTCTATTTTTAATTTTTTGAGTAAACTCCATACCTGATCACTATAAGTACAATTTCTAAAATTTCATCATTTCTTTATTGTGCCTGGTACACAGTAGGGATTTATTAGTTATCTACTTCACTGAATCTTATCTGGAACAGAGATACACACAGAAAGACAAAGGCCTAATGATTCATCAGGTCATTTCATGACCTATCTCTCTTGTTAGTTTCCTTTAGCATGAATGGCTTTGTGAGGGAGGTGGAAGGTAAATTTTGAAATGAGTGTCTGAAAGGCTTACATCATGTTATCTCTGAATTAGACCTACTTGACAAATGTTTGAAATATATCACTTTATTTTCCTCCTGAAAAATCCCTTCACAATTCCAAAGTTGATGTGATGCTAGATGTGGATCTAGCTGTTATCAAAGTAATAAAATTCTACTAAGTGTCATGTGGTAATTAGTATGGACAAGTCATTGAACTAGCCTGACACCACACGTGATACCTCTAATCCTTACAAGAAACTCATAAAGTGGGCATGAATATTACCATTTGATTACATACGAGGAAACTGATGCTCAGAGTAGTTAAGTCACTTTTCTAAGATCAACAACATGTGAGAGATAGAATCAGGCTGTTGTTTCAGTTCAAATATATCCAAAGCTCGAGACTAACTGAAGCCAAATGGCAATGCAAACATAGCAAACTAAATACCAAAAAAAAAAAAAAAAGAAAAAAGAAAAGAAGAAGAAGAAGAAGAAGAAGAAGAAGAAGAGAAGAAGAAGAAGAAGAAGAAAGAAAGAGAAAGAAAGAGAAAATGGCAAAGAATGTAGAGTGCAAAGTATGTTCATGGTTGATAAGTTTGGAGATGAGGAGGTAAAAAGGGAAGGTGATGAATACACGGACTTACTCGGTGTGAGGTGAAGGCAGATGATCAAGCAGCCGGGCTTAATGGCCATCTGACAGGAAGCAAGCAGAAGATGAGAGCAGCTGGATAAAATGGGGTTATCTGGAAGAGTCCATTGACAAGTGTAAAGCAGAAGGGAAGCTATAGGCTCCTAAGCTCATTGGGAGAAAAAGGAAATGGTTAAGAAAATGAGGATTGAAGTGTCCTAGGCTTTAGTTTTTTTTTTTTTTTAAAGAACCTATTTATTCATTTGAAAGAGTTTGAGAGAGAGCATGAGAGGGATGAGTGAGAGAGAGGGAGAGGGAGAAACAGACGCCCCACTGAGCAGGGAGCCCGAAGAGGGGCTCAATCCCAGGATCCCGGGATTGTGACCTGAACCAAAGGCAGACCCTTAACCAACTGAACCACCTAGGTGCCCTGGTGTCCTAGGTTTAAAAAATGGGGATATGCATAGCTTCATGGCAACAAACTGGGAAAACAATAAAGGACCTCTTCTGGTGCTCCACACTACCAGAGTCATTTAGCAAATTTGACCAATTACCAATACCTAGAGACATTCTTCATGTCCAGCTTTTATGACAGGCTAGCATTGAAGAATGCAGCTCTTACCAACAGCTGGATCACTGAGAAGCTGCCAGTGCTATTTTATAGTGAGAGTAGATTAGGAAGGGCTGGCCATATTATGTGGCTCTGGGCAAGCTAAACCCTCGGTGCCTCAGTTTTCTCGTTGGCAAAATGGGAAGAATAATAGTAACTACCTCTTCAGATTCTTGTAAAAATTAAATGAATGGATTTATGTAAAACTATTAGAATGCTACTTAATATATAAGTGTTTGATAACTAAAATCAAATATTAAGAAGAAAAAAATGCAGCTTCCAATGATTTTCAACATATGATTAGCCCTGAAAGTGAAGTCCTTATTGTTGGATCTCAAATCAATGTTGAATTTGTTTCCCTAAAGCATAATCCTAGCTAGGACTGTGGGATGAGTCCATATCTTCACCACGGATCCCCTTTTTCATGATAAATACCTAAAATGCCTGTGGATTTCTTGCCCAGAATACTTATTAGAAGGAGATATTAAAGACATAGTTACCTGGAAAATAATCAAATGATTTTTTTTAAGTTGAAAGCTTACCCACCAGGGTTCATTTTTTTTTTTTATTCAGCGAATAGTTTTTTACTATACTTGAAATAAATATTATCCTTAGGTTAGCATTTTTTATTTTTCTTCTTTTTAAAAGAAAGATTTTATGTATTTATTCATGAGAGATAGAGATAGGCAGAGACTGAGGCAGAGGGAGAAGAGTGGGGAGCCTGATGCAGGATTAGATCCCAGGATCCTGGGATCACGACCTGAGCTAAAGGCAGATGCTCAACCACTGAGCCACCCAGGGACCCCTAGCATTTTTTTTTTGAACACTCTTACTTTGGAAATTCAAGATACTCTAAAACTAAGAAGTATAGTATATAGTGCAGGCATATTTTAATACAATTTGAAAATCACTAGATCATTCAGAAAATATGCCAAGTATAAATGCTTGCATACATCTTTTAATTTCTTTTTTTAAGATTTTATTTATTTATTCATGAGAGACAGAGAGAGAAAGAGACAGAGACAGAGGCAGAGAGAGGCAGAGACACAGGCAGAGAGAGAAGCAGGCTCCATGCAGGGAGCCCAACGTGAGACTCAATCCCGGGTCTCCAGGATCATGCCCTGGGCTGAAGGCAACACTAAACTGCCAGGCCACCGGGGCTGCCCCATCTTTTCATTTCTCTTAGAAGTGCGTCAGTGTTACTAACCCTAAGGGAAGAATAAAAAACACTGACAAAATCTTCATGATAGATACTAACACAAGATTTTCAGAGAGAAAAAAACAAACAAGCCCCAAACAGCTTTTGATGAGGTACAACCAGAGATGGCTTTTTACATATATATTTCTATAGATAAATTTCATTATCACTGGGTCACTCAGGAAAGAAATTAAAATACTCAAATACTTATTTTCTAGAATACTCACAAGTATTTATGGAGTAAGAGAAATAAACTTGATACTAGAAATTATTGATTGATATTTAGAATAAGATGGAAGTATCTAAAAAAGAAGTCTCAAGTGCCTGGGTGGCTCAGTGGTTGAGCATCTGCCTTTGGCTCAGGGCATGATCCCGGGGTCCTGGGATCGAGTCCTGCATCAGGCTCCCAGTGGGGAGCCTGCTTCTTCCTCTGGCTGTGGCTCTGCCTCTCTCTGTGTGTCTCTTAAGAGTAAATAAATAAAATCTAAAATAAAATTTAAAAAAATAAAATAAAATAAAAAAGTCTCAAGGGTACTATAGCAGAAATTTCTCAAAATCTATAGTAAGTAGAAAATACTGCTCCTTATTTGCTATAACATATACCTTTGATTATTTGCTTAGGTTATAGGAGAGAGTGAAAGATTTCTGATAGTACTTTCTCTATATATATTTTTGTTATTATGTGTTCTATTTATCAATAAACTCCCAAAAAGAAGAATTTCTGTAAGTCGTATCATGTGATTATAATGAAATAAAAGTAAAAAATAATAGCTAACTTTTAACCAAAAAAAAAACCCCAAAAGGATGATAATGTTTTAAAAATATTGTATAATATAGGTAATCAAAATTTAAATAATGGACTATTTAAAAATAACAACAATATAGTACTTAATAAAACCATAATTATAAAGCCAAATTATAAATAATTATTTAGGTTTAAATGCTTTTATTACTAAAAAGACTCTAAGCATTAATCTCAAAATATTAGAAAAGTACAATTTCAAAGAAAAATATGGGAATAGAACCATAAAATAATAATTTATTATGTAGAAAAGAGGAAACTGGTGAAATTAATAAATAAGCCAAATAAATGATTTATTTAGAAAAATAAAAATTGTTTAAAATTCAACTGGTATAACCAAGACAAAAGGAAAAAAATAGGAATAGACAACAATAGAAATATCAATGGTTATACAGAACCAGATACATATATTTTTTTTAAGTTTTTTTAAATTTATTTATTCATGAGAGACACAGAGAGAGAGGCAGAGACACAGGCAGAGGAAGAAGCTGGCTCCATGCAGGGAGCCTGATGTGGGACATGATCCCTAGTCTCCAGGATCAAGTCCTGGGCCAAAGGCAGAACTAAACTGATGAGCCACCTGGGGGCCCGATACAGATATATTTCTAAACTAATAAATTTACATTTAAAATTCTGACAAACCAAAGATGAACTAGGAATTATAAATTAAACAATAGAAAAGTCAATAAACTTAAGGGTGGGGGAAACTGTTTAAGTAATGTAGTCAGAAAAAAATTGCACAGTTTTACGGTCTCTTTTTAAAAAACTGAAGAAATATGTTATACAAACAACTCCAAAATACAGCCAAAAAGGGAAAGTTTCACATGCTGTCCTAATCCTGGCACCAAAATCTGACAAACATGGGGGGTGAGTGGAGACCAATCTCACTTAAGAATCAAGAGACCAAAATCTTAAATTAAATTTAGGTATATAGGGATCCTTGGGTGGCGCAGCGGTTTAGCACCTCACTTTGGCCCAGGGCGTGATCCTGGAGACCTGGGATCGAGTCCCACATCGGGCTTCCGGTGCATGGAGCCTGCTTCTCTCTTTGCCTATGTCTCTGCCTCTCTCTCTCTCTCTCTGTGACTATCATAAATAAAAATAAATAAATAAATTTAGGTATATAATGCAATACATGATTATATTTTCTCTGGGAATGATGACAGTTAAAATTATGAAAAGTTCTAACTTAAGTCACCCCATAAAAAGGATATGGGAACAAAATTATGTGATTATTTAAGTAGATGTCCAAGTCATGACAAGATCTCATGGTAAATTTGTCCATACTCATTTTTAAATATGATACTATACAATCAATATCTCATTTAGGTCTGTGGAGAGTGGCTTAACAAATTTAATCTAAGGTTCAAGATTGCCCCAGGGGATGGGGCAAGATGGTGGAAGAGTAGGGTCTCTAAGTCACCTGTCCCCACCAACTTACCTAGATAACTTTCAAATCATCCTGAAAACCTATGAATTCGAACTGAGATTTAAAAACCTTTTTTTTAAAGATTGTTTTTATTTATTCATGAAAGACGCACACATAGAGAAAGAGAGAGGCAGAGACACAGGCAGAGGGAGAAGCAGGCTCCATGCAGGAAGCCCGATGCGGGACTCGATCTCTGGTCTCCAGGATCACGCCCTGGGCCTAAGGCAGGCTCCAAACTGGTGAGCCACCCAGGGATACCCTCGATCTGAGATTTAAAGAGAGAACAGCTGGAACACTACAGAGAGAAGAGTTTGAGCATGTAACAAGACAACTCCTTTTTAGCCACTCTGCACTGAGCAAAATGACTAGAAAGAAGAACTCACCACAATAGAAAGAATCAGAAACAGTCCTCTCTGCCACAGAGTTACAGAAGTTGGATTATAATTCGATGTCAGAAAGCCAATTCAGAAGCACAATTATAAAGCTACTGGTGGCTCTGGAAAAAAGCATAAAGGATTCAAGAGACTTCATGACTGCAGAATTTAGATCTAATCAAGCCGAAATGAAAAATCAATTAAATGAGATGCAATCCAAATTGGAGGTCCTAATGAGGAGGGTTAATGAGGTAGAAGAATGAGTGAGTGACAAAGAAGACAAGTTGATGGCAAGGAAGGAAGCTGAGGAAAAAAGAGAAAACAAAAGATCATGAGGAAAGGTTAAGGGAAATAAATGACAGCCTCAGAAGGAAACATCTATGTTTAATTGTGGTTCCAGAGGGCGCCGAGAGGGACGAGGACCAGAAAGCATATTTGAACAAATCATAGCTGAGAACTTCCCTAACTTGGGGAAGGAAACAGGCATTCATATCCAGGAGATAGAGAGGTCCTCCCTAAAATCAATAAAAACCATTCAACACCTCGACATTTAATAGTGAAACTTGCAAATTCCAAAGACAAAGAGAAAATCCTTAAAGCAGCAAGAGACAAGAGATCCCTAACTTATATGGGGAGAAATATTAGGTTAACAGCAGACCTCTCCACAGTGACCTGGCAGGCCAGAAAGGGCTGGCAGGATATGTTCAGGGTCCTAAATGAGAAGAATCTGCAGCCAAGAATACTTTATCCAGCAAGGCTCTCATTCAGAATAGAAGGAGAGATAAAGAGCTTACAAGGTAGGCAGAAACTGAAAGAATATGTGACCACCAACCAGCTCTGCAAGAAATATTAAGGGGGACTCTGTAAAACGAAGAGGATGTCCAAAGACATAATACACAACAACAGGGACTGAATGGGTAATAGTAACTCTGAACATAAATGGGCTTAATGATCCCATCAAAAGACGCAGGGCTTCAGACTGGATAAAAAAGCAAGACCCATCTATTTTCTGTCTACAAGAGACTCATTTTAGACCTAAAGATACCTATAGCCTGAAAATAAAAGTTTGGAGAACCATTCACCATTCAAATGGTCCTCAAAAGAAAATGGGTAGCCATGCTCATATCAGATAAAATAAAGCTTATCCCAAAGACTGTAGTAAGAGATGAAAAGGGACACTATATCATACTTCAAGGATCTATCCAACAAGAGGACCTAACAATCATGACTATTTATGCCCCTAATGTGGGAGCTGCCAAGTATATCAATCAATTAATAACAAAAGTTAAGACATACTTAGATAATAATACACTAATACCGGGAGACTTCAACATGGCACTTTCTGCAAATGACAGGTATAACCACAACATCTCCCATGCGACAAGAGCTTTAAATGATACACTGCACCAGATGGATTTCACAGATATTTACAGAACTTTACATCCAAACGCAACTGAATACACATTCTTCTCAAGTGCACACGGAACTTTCTCCAGAATAGACCACATACTCGGTCACAAATCAGGTCTTAACCGATACCAAATGATTGGGATCGTCCCCTGCATATTTTCAGACCATAATGCTTTGAAACTAGAACTAAATCACAAGAAGAAATTTGGAAGAAATTCAAACATGTGGAGGATAAAGATCATCCTGCTAAAAGATGAAAGGGTCAACCAGGAATTTAGAGAAGAATTAAAAAGATTCATAGAAACCAATGAGAATGAAGATACAACCGTTCAAAATCTTGGGATACAGCAAAATCAGTCCTGAGAAGGAATCACATCACAATACAACCATCCCTCAAAAAACTGGAAAATACTCAAATATACAAGCTAACCTTGCACCTAAAGGAAATGGAGAAAGAACAGCAAATAAAACCTACACCCAGCAGAAGAAGAGAGTTAATAAAGATTCAAGCAGAACTCAATGAGATAGAGACCAGAAGAACTGTAGAACAGATCAACAAAACCAGGAGTAGGTTCTTTGAAAGGATAAATAAGATAGATAAACCATTAGTCAGCCTTATTAAAAACAAAAGAGAAAAGATTCTAAATAATAAAATCATGAATGAAAAAGGAGAGATCAATGAGAGACTCCTAACTCTGGGAAATGAACAAGGGGTGGTGGAAAGGGATGTGGGTGGGGGGTGGGGGTGACTGGGTGATGGGCACTGAAGGGGCACTTGATGGGATGAGCACTGGGTGTTATGCTATATGTTGGCAAATTGAACTCCAATTAAAAAAATAAAAAGAAAAATAAAAGAAAGAAAAAAAATGAAAAAGGAGAGATCACAACCAATACAAAGAAAATACAAACAATTTTAAAAACATATTATGGGCAGATATACGCCAATAAATTAGGCAATCTAGAAGAAATGGATGCATTTCTGGAAAACCACAAACTACCAAAACTGGAACAGGAAGAAATACCTGAACAGGCCAATAACCAGGGAGGAAATTGAAGCAGTCATCAAAAAACTCCTAAGACACAAAAGTCCAGGGCCAGATGGCTTCCCAGGGGAATTCTATCAAACATATAAAGAAGAAACAATACCTATTCTACTAAAGCTGTTCCAAAAGATAGAAAGGGATGGAATACTTCCAAACTCATTCTATGAGGCCAGCATCACCTAATTCCAAAATCAGACAAAGACCCCCCCAAAAAGGAGAATTATAGACCAATATCCCTGATGAACACAGATGCAAAAATTCTCAACAAGATACTAGCCAATAGGATCCAACAGTACATTAAGAAGATTTTTCACCATGACTAAGTGGGATTTATCCCCAGGAGGCAAGGCTGGTTCAACACTCGTAAAGCAATCAATGTGATTCATCATATCAACAAGAGAGAAAACAAGAACCATATGATCCTCTTCATAGATGCAGAGAAAGCATTTGACAAAATATAGCATCCATTCCTGATCAAAACTCTTCAGAGTGTAGGGATAGAGGGAACATTCCTCAGCCTCTTAAAAGCCATTATGAAAAGCCCACAGCAAATATCATTCTCAATGGGGAAGCACTGGGAGCCTTTCCCCTAAGATCACGAACACGAGAGGGATGTCCACTCCCACCACTGCTATTCAACATAGTACTAGAAGTGCTCACCTCAGCAATCAGGCAACAAAAAGAAATAAAAGACATTCAAATTGGCAAAGAAGAAGTCAAACTCTCCCTCTTTGCAGATGACATGACACTGTATGTAGAAAACCCAAAAGACTCCACCCCAAGATTGCTAGAACTCATACAGCAATTTGGCAGTGTGGCAGGATACAACATCAATGCCCAGAAGTCAGTGGCATTTCTACACACTGAGACTGAAGAAAGAGAAATTAAGGAGTCAATCCCATTTACAATTTCACCCAAAAGCATAAGATACCTAGGAATAAACCTAACCAAAGAAGTAAAGGATCTATACCCTAAAAACTACAGAACACTTCTGAAAGAAATTGAGGAAGACACAAAGAGATGGAAAAATATTCCATGCTGATGGATTGGAAGAATTAATATTGTGAAAATGTCCATGCTACCCAGGGCAATTTACACATTTAATGCAATCCCTATCAAAATAACATGGACTTTCTTCAGAGAGTTGGAACACATCATTAAGATTTGTGTGGAAAATATCAGAAAGGGAGACAAAACATAAAGACTCCTAACTCTGGGAAACGAACTAGGGGTGGTGGAAGGGGAGGAGGGCGTGGGGTGGGGGTGAATGGGTGACGGGCACTGAGGGGGGCACTTGACGGGATGAGCACTGGGCGTTATTCTGTATGTTGGCAACTTGAACACCAATATGTTCTCATTCATTTGGGGAATATAAATAATAGTGAAAGGGAATATAAGAGAAGGGAGAAGAAATGTGTGGGAAATATCAGAAAGGGAGACAGAACGTAAAGACTGCTAACTCTGGGAAACGAACTAGGGGTGGTAGAAGGGGAGGAGGGCGGGTGGTGGGAGTGAATGGGTGACGGGCACTGGGGGTTATTCTGTATGTTAGTAAATTGAACACCAATAAAAAATAAATTAAAAAAAAAAGAAAGAAAAGAAAAGACCCCGAATAGCCAGGGGAATACTGAAAAAGAAAACCAGAGCCAGGGCCATCACCATGCGGATTTTAAGTTGTACTACAAAGCTGTGATCATCAACACAGTGTGGCACAAAACAAACACATAGATCAATGGAACAGAATGGAACAATGGAACAGAATAGAGAACCCAGAAAGATACATCCATGAAGGCAAGGGAAACAAAATAAAAAATGAATTATTGGGACTTCATCAAGATGAAACACTTCTGCACAGCAAAAGAAACAGTCCACAAAACTCAAAGACAACCTACAGAATGGGAGAAGATATTTGCAAATGATGTATCAGATAAAGGGCTAGTATCCAAGATCTATAAAGAACTTATTAAACTCCACAGCAAAGAAACAAACAATCCAATCATGAAATGGGCAAAAGACATGAAGAGAAATCTCAGAGGAAAACACAGACATGGCCAACAAGCACATGAGAACATGCTCCGCCTCACTGGCCATCAGGGAAATACAAATCAAAACCACAATGAGATACCACCTCACACCAGTGAGAATGGGGAAAATTAACAAGATAGGAAACCACAAATGTTGGAGAGGATGTGGAGAAAAGGGGAAGCCTCTTGCACTGTTGGTGGGAATGTGAACTGGTACATCCATTCTGGAAGACTGTGGTGGTTCCTCAAAGAGTTAAAAATAGACCTGCCCTACGACCCAGCAATTGCACTGCTGGGGATTTACCCCAAAGATACAGATGCAATGAAACGCCGGGACACCTGCACCCCGATGTTTCTAGCAGCAATGTCCACAATAGCCCAACTGTGGAAGGAGCCTCGGTGTCCATCGAAAGACGAATGGATAAAGAAGATGTGGTCTATGTATATACAATGGAATATTACTCAGCCATGAAAAACGACGAATACCCACCATTTGCTTCAATGTGAATGGAACTGGAGGGTATTATGCTGAGTGAAGTAAGTCAATCGGAGAAGGACAAACAATGTATGTTCTCATTCATTTGGGGAATACAAAAAATAGTGAAAGGGAATAAAGGAGAAAGGAGATGAAATGAGTGGGAAATATCAGTGAGGGTGACAGCACATGAGAGACTCTAACTCTTGGAAATGAACAAGGGGTGGTGGAAAGGAAGGTGGATGGGGGGTTGGGGTGACTGGGTGTTGGGCACTGAGGGGGGTACTTGATGGGATGAGCACTGGGTGTTATGCTATGTGTTGGCAAATCAAACAATAAAAAATATATATACAAAAAATAAAATGCAATAAAATAAAAATAAGTTTAGCTCAGTTAAAAGCAAACAATAAAAATTTAATCTAATGTTCATATGATTTATGTGGAGTAATAAAAAATAACCAAGGGAGACATATAATATCCATTATTAGAATAGCCAAGGCAATCTTGAGTAAGAACAAAATTGAAGGCACCACGCTTCCTGATTTCAACCTGTATTACTAAGCCAAATAATGAAAACAGTATGGTATTGGCATAAAATCAGACACACTGATCATGGAGCAGAATGCAGAGGCCAGAAATAAGCCCACGGATATATGGTCAATTAACTTTCAACAAAAGAGCCAAGAACATACAAGAGGGAAAGGTTCGTCACATGCTAAAGAAGGAACTGGACCCTTTCCTACAGCATCCACAAAATTCAACTCAAAATGGATTAAAGACTTGAATTAGAAACCTCTTGAGTGAAGAGATCTGAAACCATAAACCTTAAAACATAAAGGGTACAGTGTCTAGACATCAATTGGTCTTGACAATGCTTTTTTTTTTTTTTTTGGTTTGATACCAAGAAAAAAGAGACAAAATCAAAATAAACAGTGGGACTATTGCAAACTAAAAAGTTTCTGCACAGCAAAGGAAATTGTCAACAAAATGAAAAGGCAACCTACGTAATGGGAGAAAATATCTGCAAACCACATCCAACAGGGAGTTAATATTCAAAATACACAAAAAGTCATACAACTCAATAGCAAAAAAAAAACCCTAATAACCCGATTTAGAAATGGGCAAAGGATCTGATTCGACATTTTCCCAGAAAAGACATGCAAATAAATGGCCAAGAGATACATGAAAAGCTGTTCAACATCACTTGTCATCAGGGAAACGGAAAGCAAAACCACAATGAGATATTACTTCTCACCTGTCAAGATACCCTTTTATTAAAAAGACAAGATAACAAATGCTGCTGATGATGTAGAGAAAAAGAAACCCTTGCACAGTACTCGTGGGTGGGTGTATAAACTGGTGCAGCCACTATGGAAAACAGCATGGAAGTTCCCCCAAGAAATTAAAAGTAGAAGTACCATGTGATCCATCAATTCCACTTGTGGGTATATAACCAAAGGAAACAAAACCACTACCTTAAAAAGGTACCTGTGCTCCTATGTTCACTGCAGTGTTATTCATAACAGCCAAGTTGCGGAAACCATCTAAGTTTCCACAGGTGAATTGACCGATGAATGAGTAAAGACAATAATAGATATAGATACAGATATAGATATAGATATATAGATATAATAGATAGATATAGATGATATAGATATATATTCCTAATATATATAATGACATATATTACAATAAAAAATTCATATATGACATATATGACATATATATCCTGCCATTAGCAACAACATGGATGAACTCTAAGGAGATTACACTCAGTAGAAAAGCCAAAGAAAGACAAATGCTGTATGCCCTCGTGTATATGTGGAATCTAAGGCAAAAAAGTCAAACTCACAGAAAAGGAGAGCAGAATGGTGGTTGGCAGGAACTGTAGGTGGGGATGGGGGCTAGGGAGAGGCTGGTAAAAGGTACAAACTTTTAGTTGCAAGATGAATGAGGTCTGAGGAAATAATGTATAACATCGTGACTAGCGTTGACAATATTACATGGGATAATTGAAATTTGCAGAGAGTAGATCTCAAGTTTTTTTTTTTTTTCATCAGAAAAAGAGAAATATGTGAGCTCACTGATGTAGTAATTAACTTGGTGGTGGGAATCCTTTCACGACGTATACATAAATCATCACGTTGTACACTTTAAATATATTGCACTTTTATTTGTCAGTTATACCTTAATAAAGCTAAAAAAATTCCATATGAACTTTAAAATTATAACAGAATACTTGGGGTGCCTGGGTGACTCAGTCAGTTGAGCATCTAAATCTTGATTTCAGCTCAGGTCATGATCTCAGGGTCCTGGGATCAAGGCCTTGTCAGGCTCTGTGCTCAGTGGGGAGTCTGCTTCTCTCTCTCTCTCTGCCTTTGCCCCTCTCCCTGCTTGTGCTCCCTCTCTCAAATAAATAAGCAAATCTTTTAAAAAAATAAAACAACCGAACACTCCACAAAAATAAAAAATAGACAAATGAAAGAAGACAATAAAAAGAATCCCCAAATCTTAGTTTTATAAGAATTAAGTATATAATGATTTAAAATCACAAGAAAAGGATGGGATTTTTAACATGTTGTGGAGCCAATTGGTTAACTACTTTTAAGACTCATTATTATACGCAAATAGATGTTTATAAATTAGCATATTATATAAATTTGATATTTGATAAATATATCATAATCCAAAATAAAACCTAAATTTATTAAAAATATATGTAAAAATCAAATCATAAGTAAGAAGATCTAAATAAAAAAGTAGATTAGTATTTACATGACCTCAGGTTGGAAAAAGCATTTCTAACCAACCTAGCCAAAACAGAAAGCGCAAAGAAAAAGGCTATTGAGCCACATAAAATCCAAAAGACCAATGTGTTTTATTTATTCTGCTTATTCTTAGAAGCAGTAGCCATTATTAATGCTTAGTTCAAAACATCTTATAGAACCAATTAAAGGCAAGTAATAAACTTGAAAAATGTTTAAAACATATATGGCAAGATGTTACTGATATAAATGTTATGTCTCAATAAGAAAACAGAAGCAGTCCAATAGAAAAACAAGCAGAAGACATGAGTAGACAATTCAGAGGAGAAGAGAATCGCAGCTCTTGTCCACTGCCAAGCAGAGGCAGGAGGGGAAGCATCCGCTAGCAGCTCAGCTGTTCCAACACAGAGTTGGCTCCCTAGACATCTAATCGTATTTACTTGATCTCTCTCTCTCTCTCCTCTTCGAATTCCTTTATATATCTGATGTCTTAATGAAACTCTTGTCTTCCAGCACAGTTGTAAGGAGCTACTATTTTTTTTTTTGTATTATGTTTTCTTCCATCTTATTACATAAAATTTAGCAGAGGCAAGTAAGCTCAGCCTGCCAACCTAATATAATACATTATCCTTCAATCATATATGAGTTTTCAAATTTCTACTGGTCTGCTCACAGTTCCTTCTAAAAGAAGCTACCCAGTGCATAGGCCCTCAGGACAAACCCATTGGAGGACATGATTTTTACCCAGTTACCCATCACCTTTGGCCATAGCCGATTCAAACACAGATAGACAGACCCTTGACGAAATGGCTGCCAATCCATAGGCCAGGGGATGAATTAAGGCGCATCCTTGTATGAAACAATGAGGTGGCCCAGGGAATTTCTTGCTCTGGAATTTAAACTTACAAAGGAAATTTAAAAGGGAAAAAAAATGAAAAGGTCATTTAAGCAGCTATAGTGAAAGCCACAGTTGAAAATCAACTACCTGAGTAAAGCTGAGACTGAATAGGCCACAATTGCTTTCTTGCCTATTGCATGCTGACTTTGTAACTGAAGCTATTCAGTAGATGGTAGAGCAGAGGATAAGCCCAGAGTGAAGCATGGAGTCCATGAGTGAGAGTTATAAATTCCCAGAGAAACTTCAGTCCTTGCCAACTTTTAAATTCCTGTCCTGGTCTGCAAGGAACCATCATATTGTAGTAAATTAATGAATGCATTAGTTTCCCTTTTTAAAAGATTATTTATTTGAGATAGAGAATGAGAGACAGAGCATGATGGGGAAGGGCAGGGAGAAGGAGAGAGAAACTCAACCAGACTCTGTTGAGTGTGGAGCATGTGGGGCTTGATTTCAAAACCCTGAGATCACCACCTGAGCTGAAACCAAGAATTGGACACTAAACTGACTGCGCCACGCAGACACCCCATGAATGCCTCAGTGTTATTGCTGGACAATATATTGCTGCAAACTTAGCAGCTGAGAAGCTATTGCATGTAGAATTTGATTGTTTCTGTGGGCCAGGAGGCTGAGTCTAGCCTACCTACAACCTCTCCTCGGGTTCTCAAAAGGCGACAATCAAGGTGTTGGCCAGGCTGCATTCCATCCTGGAGCTGGGAGTCCTTCTCTCATTGAGGTTCCTAGAACGAGCCAGTTCCTTGCAGTTGTAGGACTGCCATTCTTATTTTCTTGTCGGCTATAGGGCAGGGGCCCAGAGGCCTTACATTTTCCTGTCACGTGGTGTGCTCCACAGGCAGCTCCTGTATGGGTATTTGATTCTTCAAGATCAGCAAGAGAATTTCTTGCTCCAGTCTACTGAGATGGAAGCTTATATAATGGGAGACACCCCATCATCTTTGCCCTATTGTATTGGTTGGCAGCAAGTCACAGGTCCTGTCTGCACTCCAGAGGAGGGTATCATTCAAGGGCACGATTCCTCAAGGGTTAGTTTAGGCCATGTCCACCACAGTGAGTCAGCTACAGGCAGTGGAAAGGAGCTGTGGAACATGTGGCCTCAGACTCTTTGAGAATGAGGCAGAGTCTTTTGGAAATAGATATAATAACACATACATGCTCTCTTTTGTGATTTCTTATCAACATCTACCTGTTTTTAACAGAAAATAAGAAGTCATTGCTTTCATTGACAATTTCTCTCTTACTGAAATGCTAGTTGGCAAATAACTACAAGTCTGAACCTCAGCAGGTTTGGTGAAGCTAGCTGAAGATGTATGTATGCATTCTGTCTCTTTAACCATTATTCATCGATTGTGTTTTTTTTTTTTTTTTCTGATCAGGCCTCAGGTACTGCATTGCTACTTAATAAGCTGAATTTATGCTCCTGGAATCACCAATGTATAATCTCACCGTTATCCCTGACCCGATTTTATCCAACATATAAAATAGAGGGGGAAATGCTTAAGCAAATATGAAGCTACTGAGAGATTAAATGGTTTCAGAGTCAAAAATGCAAACAAGCAGCTGTTATGTAGAAACATTTTGTTGGTTTTTCTAAATGAAGCATTTCTTTTTACTAATTTGGACTAAATAAAAGATGTGGTAACTAATTGCAAGAGCCTTGATTTTACTTTCAGGAAAGTGACAACCATTCTATAGAGGATGAATATGAAGCCTAAATCATGTAAAATGCCTATTTTCACGTACTTCCTCAAAAGGCAGTGCTTTCATTATGTTTGAAAGTTTGACTTGAATGCAAGTTCTAAGGCTGAATCAATTAATAAAAAATATGGATTTTATATAAAATTGCAGTACTCAGGAAAAGGAGGAAGATGACTCGTAAATATCAAATTAATGGAAACTACTTATTTATATATTTATAGAGAGGAAACTCATAAAACAAAACTTATAGCCACTTATTTACTTTAAAAGATCAATTTCCCTCATCCAAACAAGCTCAGATAACATTACCTTAAAATGTTTTCTGCAAGAAAATATTTTGTGCAACCTTAAGTGTAAGCACTTCTACATATCCACCATCCTAAAAAGTGAGTGGTTACCTCTCTGAAGAGATTAAATCAAAATTAGGTTGACACAATTTTTATCTAATATGCACCCTGCTTGTTGATATATCCTGAAAGAGGGGCACACACAAGGAAGGATACAGTCCTTGCTCTTGAGTGGTTTATAGTCAAGTTAAGAAGTCAAGTCATCAACAAAGATAATGGAATTATCAATGTGAAGATGAAAAGTGACTTACAAATAGAAGAGAGGTGACAAGGGAGTTCATGACTGGTGTTTAAATGAATCATACAAAATGGAGCAGGATTTTAGGTGAGGGAGAAGTCACAGGGAAGAATGGGTAGTGTTCTGACTAGAGCACCAGTCAGGTAGAAGGAGCTTTCCATTTCTAGTTCTCTTACCAGCTAGTTGGGTGACCTACAGAAAATCGTTTCACTTCCTTGGTTTCAAACGCTGATTTTACAAAATGAAAGCCATGGCTATCACAGATGCTGCACACGGTCTATTCCAACTCTAAAAGTCTGTGCTCTTATCATGATTATGAAAAGCTTAATAAAGAACGATGATGAGAAGGTAGTTGAGCTGGGTCTTGCTGAATGTGATCTGACCAGACAAGAGGCGTCATGAGAATGTCTCCTGAAAGAGGAGCTGCCTAAGCCAAGATATAAAGATAGGTACCCCAAGTTATAATTAATTAGAATTGATCAATACAGAATCAGCATTTTCCCCTGCTTTTTCTGATTATGAAGACACATACTAGGTTATTTTTTTTTCTTTGACTATAATAAGACTCTTTATGAGATACCTAAGCTTCATTCCCCCAACAACAACCAACATTATGGCATTGGAAAGTGACTCTGAATAGACTTCCAGCAATATCCCTTTAAAGAACTGTGGATTCCTTAAAGTAAGACACTCAAAAAAATCCCAGAACCTGTGTCTTCACAATGGATCTCAGGTCAGATCTATTAATTTGTGGTTTTTCTATTTGAAAGTTAAAATGAGGAAATAAAATGCAAGGCCTAGACTGATCAGAATCTTTCTCTATTCAGGAGAGGTGCCAGGTCCTAGTCTTTATTAAATTTCTTGTCATTTGATGAATTAAATATAATTATAATGAACTCACTTGGGATTTGATTATAATCTGTGGAGATTTTTCTTTCCAATTATATAGCTTCATATTAACTCTTAAATGTAAATGTGTAACCTTTCTCTAAAAGACTAGAAAGTCACATTCCTCTGAGCATTTTACAGAATTGTTATTTGAAAGGATCTTGAAGACTGCACAAAGACTCTCATTAAATCTGACAACAGCACTCAGAAGCAGGTAAATGGCCCCAATTATTATTCTTTTTGCATAGTTTGGCAGTTCCAAATCCAGACCCACCCTAAAAGCCTCAAGGGATCGCCAGGTGGTCTCTTGGCTTTGATCTTTTCTTCATGCTCCTATTGGTCAAGGGAAAGCCCATATTCACTATCCACTCACTAGAAGCTTGTTCTTAGCCATTAAATGAAAAAGGTGGCCAATAAAGGCTGTGGGAAGAACGTGGCTCTGTCATTTTACCAAATGATTTGTTAATCTTAGGTCTCATATAATATGAAAACAAAATAAAGCTGAATATGTTTCTGAATGACTGAATGGATACATGAAGAAAGAGTTTATATCAATCCTTCAAGGTTACCAGATATTTAGGGGAGACTTATTTTATTTGTTTGTCCATTCATTAATTTATTAATTTTAATTTTGGCTTGTCATGTCAAATGTTCATATAGTATATCTATCATGCAATCCGTGAAAACATTCTGTAATGTTATTTTCAGCAAGCTTATAAATTGCATTTTATTTTCTTGAAACTTCTTTTAATGAATCTTGGCCCATTAGAGGTCAAGCTTTCTTCATTGTCTGAATGTGAACTTAAAGATTCATTCTGTTCATTTCTTGATGCTACAATATGTCAAGCATTGTGCTGGGCAGTGTGAAGGATACAAAGGGCATAAGTCCTCAGTATCTGCCTCAGAAAGCTCAATGTACTGTGGGAAACAGATCAATTTTTAAACACATAAGCAAATAATCGGGTAAAAAAATCTAAGTAAAGTATGTACAAATGGGTATGGGAACCCAGAGAATAGAGTATTCCTATGTCAGTAGGATAAGCAAGGCCACGTCCCTGGAGGTACAATTTGTATTGTTCTATGTGTTGTGGAGCACCACAGAGTGGCAATGTTTAAAGGAGATACCAAGAAAGGCTTTTGTGACAAGGTAACACGTAAGTTGATCCTCTAAGGAACAGTAGAAATTTGTTGTCCGGAGAATTAGACAATTAGAATTTGTTACCCGACAAAGCATATAGTTTGTTCAAAGACTTGGATGTGTGAAAGAACACAGCCCATGTGATGAAAATAGCAACTCGAGTGTTCAGAAATGTCCCCAGGGATGAAAATTATGGTGTTTCAGAAAGAAGGAATAGCACAGAAGCAACATGATGAGAGAGAACATGGCATGTCAGAAAGTGGCAAGGAGTTTGTGTGCTGTAAAGTTATATGTGTGAGGTGTGACATAGCAGTCTTTCAGTTCTCAAAGGTTTAATTAGAGGAGGAAGGGCCTTGTGTGCTATGTTAAGAACTTGGCTTTCAAATGCATATGACAACAAATATTGGAGAGGATGTGGAGAAAGGGGAACCCTCTTACACTTGGTGGAAATGCAAGCTGGTGCAACCACTCTGGAAAACAGCGTGGAGGTTCCTCAAGAAGTTAAAATAGAGCTACCCTATGACCCAGCAATTGCACTACTGGGGATTTACCCCAAAGACACAAATGGAGGGAGCTGAAGAAGCACCTGCACCCCAATGTTCATAGCAGCAATGCCCACAATAGCCAAACTGTGAAAAGAGCTGAGATGTCCATTGACAGATGAGTGGATAAAGAAGATGTGGTCCATGTGGAGGCCAAGAAAAATTAAGGCCATTCCACCTCAAGTTTAGCATTAGCACAAGTACAGCCGTCTTAGGCCCCTGTGAATAAGAGCTGAACTTTACAGGAAAAACTGCAGAATGTCCTCGGCAGGGAATCCCATATCAGAAAGACAACAGAGCTCAGAATTGCCCTCAGCAGAGAATCCCATATCAGATCTAAGAAACTCCCCCACCCTTTCCCCCATATTGGAAAAAAAATTCCTCCACCCCTTCTAAAAATCCCCTAGACCAGCCCATAAAAAACCCAGCTGTAACCCACTTCGGGCTCCAAGCCCCTGCTCTTCTGTGTGGAGTATACTTGGACCCAAGCTCGAGCTTGTAAATAAACCCTCGTGTACTTGCACCGGTGTCGGCTCCTTGGTGGTTTCTCGGATTCGCAGTCTTGGGCACAACAGTCCATATATACTATGGAATATCATTCAGCCAACAGACATGATGAATATTTACCATTTACATTGACATGGATGGAACTGGAGGGCATTATGCTGAGCAAAATAAGTAAATCAGAAAAAGACAATTATTACATGGTTTCACTTATATGTGGAATATAAGAAACAGTGCAGAGGATCATAGGGTAAGGGAGGGAAAACTGAAGGCGAAATCATCAGAGAGGAGTCAAACCATGAGAGATTCTTAACTATACAAAACAAACAGGGTTACTGGAGGGGTGATGGGTGCGAGGACAGGGTAACTGGGTGATACGCATTAAAGAGGGCATGAGATGTGATGAGCACTGGGTGTTATATGCAACATAATGAATTATTGAACTCTACATCTGAAACTAATGATGTACTATATGTTGGCTACTTGAATTTAGATAAAAGAATAAAATGCATCCGTTGGCAAAGGGGGAATGATTCAAGGAATTTGTAGGAATGAAAATGATTTGCTCAAATTTGTGTGTGAGATCATCTTATTGGTCATGTGGAGAATGAATAGGTGGGCAAAAAAGAGAAATAACTAAAGGATTATATGGGGATCAGGGGCATAAACGAGTATTACAGTCAAATGGACCTATACCAAAGCCTCAACCTCACGTCATGTATGATTTCATGCAAACTATTTATTTTGAAAACTCAGTTTCCTCATGTATAAAATGAAAGTGATATTAATAATTATTTTGCATGGCTAATGTGATAACTAAGTGAAATAACATTATCACCAAGAATGAAGGAAAACGGGAGGATTGAATGGATCATCAGTGTGTGTGTGTGTGTGTGTGTGTGTGTGTGTGTGATGAATTCAATGATGTTTGATGGCAGCAGTGAGAAACGTCTATGCAAAATAATCTAATCATGGGGCATTATGGAGAAAATGTATTACTCTAATATAAATACAGATATTGTCCCTCAAAATACTGTGGACATTGACAATTATATAAACTTTTGGTCTATTTAAGTTAATTCTTACCAGAAAACAAATTTTTAAAAAAGATTTATTTATTTATTCAAGAGAGACAGAGAGAGAGAGAGAGAGAGAGGCAGAGACACAGGCAGAGGGAGAAGCAGGCTCCATGCAGGGAGCCCAATGTGGGACTCGATCCCGGGTCTCCAGGATCACGCCCTGGGCTGAAGGCGGCGCTAAACTGATGAGCCACCCGGGCTCCCTCAGAAAATGTTTTAATGACATTTTAGCTATTGCTTTTCTAATAGTATTAAAATAGATATCCATAAAACATTACTATCCCAAAGAGAAATTATTGCAATGATGAATGGATCTTGGTTAAACCAAGGGCCAGGGAGGGGTTGGTGAAGTGACCCTCAGGCTAAATAAGGGAGGGACGCCTTTCACATCTTTCATGCAGTCACCCTCTTAATATTCATTTGTCTAGGCTTTACTACTCCCAGTGCTTAGCACACTACGTATTAGCTGCCTGATAAATATCTGTTGAAAATAGGAGAAAGTATATGCCTCCTTCAGCAGGTATAACTTTCATATATATTCTGAAATTTTACTTTTTTTTAAAAAGATTTTATTTATTTATTCATGAGAGACACAGAGAGAGAGAGGCAGAGACACAGGCAGAGGGAGAAGCATCAGGCAGGGGAGCCTGATGTGGGACTTGATCCCAGGACCCCAGGACCATACCCTGAGCCAAAGGCAGGCGCTCAATCACTAAGCCACTCAGATGCCCCTAAATTGTTCTCCTAATACTATAAATACTACTTCCTGAGTCAGTCACATGAACCAGCCGATCTTTGATTTTTGCCTCCGACAAAGACAGTAAGACATATTGTAGAAAGGCCCGTGGCTTCCATTAACTTGTTTAGATACATTCTTCATATTTTTAGATAATGTTCCCTCCTGGGTCAAACTTCTCAAAGCTGTGCTTCCTGCTGTGTAAAAGAGAACTTCAGTATGAGTTTATTTTGTTGATGCTAACACCACTTGCTTTAATGTCCTGGCCATTGTCAGTTCCAAAGCTTAATCAACACGCATTGTTTTTCTCAAACAACCAGTGCCATTAATGTAGCTATGGAAAAAAAAAATCTACTTAAAGATGCAAAACTCGACTCTTCAGTGAGTAACCCTCCTGTTCAGTGGTAACAAAAGGGATCTTGGATTTTGCAAAGTACTGAGTAACAGCTTGAGTCAAATCAAAATAGAGGCCATAAAGAAATCCCTTTCAACCCTCATTACTCTAGGACGGGCTAATGAAAATAGCTGCTGTTAATATTTGCTCTCATTTAAAAGAGAAACACATGAAACCGAACATAAAAGAGACCTGTGTCTACATGATGGGAAGTGCTTACATAATTGGAACAACCCAGCTGTTTGGTATCATTAGACAAAATTTCTATATACCAGATATCCATAATTCCTATGTACGTAGATGTTTGACACAGTGAGGACGTAGACAATATACAACTGTTTTTCATGGAAAAGCAAACCTGTAAAACATTAGAATAGTAATGAAGCTTCTATCAGTTGACCTGGTGCATATTTGGACGTCATTGTCACTTACAGAAACACTTGAGTGACTCTAAATAGTAGCAGCTCATTAGCCCAGCAGCCAGGTTGATTAACATTCTCTAGCTGTAATGTTTAATGCAAGTTAGACCAGGTGTAGGAAAATAAAACACAATCAAGCTTTGGACATTTTGCCCGGAGATTATAAAATAATTTTACTATCTAAATAGGTAAGAAATGATTCCCTATACATAAAGGTGACAAAGGCAGTGATTACCATTAGAAATTCTATGTGAAAAGCAGATTACGATGTCAGCTTTCAAAATATCTCGGAAATTATCTGAAGAGATGTCAATACTGGCAGAAACCAATGCATATATCTTTTATGACCCTTCATAAGAGTCTTTTGGAGAGCTTTTGAAAGAATGTTATTTGGGCTTTTTGTTTCCTTTGATAAAAGAAACAGATTCACAGTTAAAGATTTGGAAATGGATACGAATTAAAATGTGTCTTTTGAATTTCTGTGTCTGAAGTTCATGATAAAGCCACATTTTAATCTTCAAAAATATTTAAAAATCATAATTCAAGAGACAAAATTTTATCTGTTGCATAATATGTAAGTACTTAGAGTAAATGATGCTCCTGTACCAGGAAAGGACCACGAAGATCATTCCAAAGAAAAGTAATTGCTGTTAAAAATCCCCCACCTTTACTATCTGGCACTTTCTAGATCCTCATTGTAAAGATCCATTACTGTGTGGCTAGACAATGATTCTGATGAACTAGTAGAATTTGTCACACAGCAGATCATCTATACTTTAAATGATGAATGCATGAAGAGGCTTAAAATTCATATCTGAGGCTGGATGCCTCCATGCCATTAGGAATTTGTGGAAGTCATTTGCCTAGGCTCTGAAGCCTGACTAATGCCACCGACAGAAGTTGTTTCTGGTGCAAAGGGTCTTATACTAGACGTTGGTAGTGCAGTGACCACTTTGTGAAAAAGCTAAGCCATATTGTTCTTTCCCATCCAATGAATCAGATCAAAGAGAACTACATAATAGAAACCAAAAAAAAAAATTTTTTTTTGTTCAGTTGCAAGATTTTTATCTTTTTCTTAGGGTTATTATTCAGTATGAACAGTGCCCAGGGAATAGAAGCCATTTCCCACAAACCTCAAAACATTCTTCCTTACTTTTTAATTCTTTGTCTCCCTTTTGGTACGTCTCTTTGATGTTCCAGAGCCTAAATAGCTGCTGGGGGTGGAAATGGGTGTGCTATTTTTGACTCCCAGAAATATAAAATATCACAAATGGGAATTCTATAAATGATCATTCATGTTTATGTTTGCTTTGGTGGTGGTGATGGGGAGATGGCTGGTGGAATGCTTCCTGTATTGAAACATACCTTATTTAAGAACTGAAAGTTCTAAAACATCATTATCCCATTTAGTATGTTAAGTGATATGGAACTTAATAAACCCAGAAGCATTCCACTCCACTGAAGAGGACACTGTCTAGTGCAAAGTATCACTTATGTTGAAAAGCCATTTTTTTCTATATAGAAATGAACATGACTCTCTTGGTAAGTTCTGAACAGTACAAAGTAGAAGAAGCTACTTACTGCCTTGCTTTTCTGTTGTTTTGTTTTCAAAAAAGAGTTTTTATTTATTCATTTGAGAGAGACAGAGAGAGCGAGTGAGAGCACAAGCAGGGGAGAGGGTCAGAGGGAGAGTGAGAAGCAGACCTCTCGTTGAGCAGGGAGCCCGAGGCAGGGATGGACCCCAGGACCCCGTGATCACGACCTGAGCTGAAGGCAGACACCTAACCGACTGAGCCACCTTTGGGCCCCACTTGCCTGCCTTGTTTTTAAAAAGTTGTCTATAAATAAATCTAAAGAGTCTGACATGTTATTGCTTTTACATGTACAATTCCTCCTCTACTCCTTTTCCCCACCCAATATTCTAGCTAACCTGATTTAGTCACTATCCTCCTGGCACAAGCCACCACGTTCCCCCCCCCTTGTATTCCTTTTCCTCATTTTTCACGCAATCCAACACGTGTTTATTAAATACACATTTTGCACAAGGCACTTTTCAAGGTGTTGGGGATTCAGTACAAAACAAAAAGACAAAAACTGTTGCCCTCATCCAACTCATTCTAGTTGCAGAGAGGCAGGTGATAAAAACAATAGTGCTTCCTGGCACAAGCCTTTTCCTCAGGTCCTCATAGTGAAAGTCATTAACAGGCTTGGAGATTATAAAGGGAACTATAATGTAGAACCCCTAAAAGAGGAAATTCTATAGCTGCCTACAGACTCCTTGGAGCCCCTGGACACCTTTCTGAGTCCTTGTTGGCAACATTGTAGTAAGAATTGCCTCTTTATTGCCTCTCAACAGTAGTAAAAATAATTTATTAATATCATTATACGATAGAGAAGCCATGGCTGAAATATACGTAGTTCCAAGTGTTTTCTATGGATTAACTTAATCTAATCTCCACTGTGAACTTATGTGGTAGGTAGAAAAGTCATAATTTCCATTTTTGGGTGAGGAAGATGCAGACACATTTAACAAATCCGCAAGATCACTCAACAAGGCAGTGGCAAAGCCCATAATCTTAATCACATATGATATGCTAGCTCCAGCAGTGTGCTGATAAATATACAAAACCTGGCTTTCTTGGGTGGGGTAAGGAGGTGACTGAGTCATAGCATTTGTCAATCGGTGTTTTCAATCTGCCAATGTGATGTTAACTGGCTCAAAAAATTCCTGAAAATGGGGCAGTCCACCGTCAAAGGTGGGAGCAGACCCCATCACAATCACGTCTCCCCCCAGAATTATGCTTCTTGAGGGATGTATCTGCCCTATCCAAGATCTAGCCCTTCAGTCTTCCAGAGCCCAGCATGAAGAAAGAGATTCTCGAAGGAAACTTAACCTATACGGTGCAATTTTGTTCACATTGATGACAACTCTTTACACATCCCAATTTAATTACATTACAAAATACCATTCTGTGATCTGTTTTCAAATCCAAATACTGATCGATGTAGTTCTCAAAAAACAACAAAAAGACATAGTATCTGCCTCCCAGGAAAGAATAGTCTCTTCAATAAATGGTGCTGGGAAAACTGGACAGCCACATGCAAAATGATGAAACTGGACCACTTTCTTAGACCATACACAAAAATCAACTCAAAATTAATTACGGCATAAAATTCCCCAAAGAAAACATAATGGGTAAGCTTCTTGAAATCGGTCTTGGACATGGTTGTTTGGATTTGCCCCCAAAAGCAAAGACAACGAAAGCAAAACTAAACAAGTAGGACTACATCAAACTAAAAAGCTTCTGCCCAGCAAAGAAAACCATTAACAAAATGAAAAATTAACCCAAAGGGGCACCTGCGTGGCTCAGAGGTTGAACATCTGCCTTTGGCTTTGGTCGTGATCCTGGGGTCCTGGGATCAAGTCCCACATCAGGTTGCATTGGGCTACCTGTGGGGAGCCTGCTTCTCTCTCTGCCTATGTCTCTGCCTCTCTCTCTGTGTCTCTCATGAATAAATAAATAAATCTTAAAAAAACCCTCATTCCTAAGAAACAGGAAATAGCATCTCTTGTCATGAAGCTGGAAATCAATTACAATATGTAATTAAATGGACCACAGTTCATAAAGAAACATATATATATATACATATTCATAGAATATGTGTGTTTATACACATGCACATGAGTGTATCTTGAAGGGAATATCTGATAGGTGTCCTACATTGATGAAATTATTAGTTTAGCAGAGGAAAGTCACTTGAGGAAGTTAACTGGTTGCTATACTATTGTCATTAAAATTAATTGACTGGACCTTTATTTTTATTTTTTTAGTTTTTTCACTTTTTTCTTTTTTTGGAGTTCCATTTGCCAACATATAGCATATCACCCAGTGATTGACAGGACCTTCAAATAGATGTTCTCAGCAACCTGTTTTGGCAGCTATACCCACTGGTTCTGCCTCTTGGATATAGCTGTGGTCACTTTTGATCTTCAGTAACCATAAGGCTTTCACAGTATCAGATGCTTGCTGCCTAGACTCATTCTGTCACAGTAGGACAGTTAATATTTCATGCTACCATGCTAGCTGGACTTCAAGGACAACCCACCTGAGCAAAGGGTACTGCAAATCTTTATGGGATATGACACATGGGAAGTGGTCTAGTATTATGTGAGTGACCACTGCAGATTTAAGACACTCTTCTTAGCCATTTCCTCATGATTTATGTAACTTATCCCTAATCCCTTAATTCCTGGCCCTTTAGATGTCATTTAATTATGTAGTTTTATGGCCAAATCTTGTACTTGTGTGACAAGAACCTAGCATATACATTTTTCAGGACTTTTAAAAAAGATTTTTATTTATTCATTCATGAGAGACACACAGAGAGAGGCAGAGACATAGAAAGAGGGAGAAGCAGGCTCCCCCTGGGGACCCTGATGTGGGACTTGATTCCAGGACCCTGGAATCATGCCCTGAGCTGAAGGCAGACGCTCAACCACTGAGCCACCCAGGTGTCCCTATTTTTCAGGATGTTTTTAGACTAATGGCATGTTGTTCTCCTACTAAAAGTGCTTCACATTACAAGGGAAATGAACCATTCAGACGTATGTTGCAAAAAAAATAAAAAGGTGATTTTCCAGAGATACCATTTGCTATAGCTACCTTCTTTTCAATAATTTCAATAATATCATTAAGAATCGAGTTTGATTGCAGAAAAGAAAAAATAGATTATGAATCAGATTAGAGAGTGAAGATGTGAATTCTCTTACTTCATCCCCCTTTATCACTTCTCTAGAGTTTATGCAGTAGCTTCCTTTTCAGTAGTCCAAACTCCAATCTTGACACCCCGGATAATACACACCACCAGATTTATCAAGTGTAATTAGGATCACATCGGTTCTCCTCAGAAGTCAGTGGTTCCTAACTAACTATAGAATGGCACTAAGACATCTTGTTTGGGGAGTCAAGGCCACAACTAGCATAGTCACAACCTATACTTTTTACCCTACATTCTACATTGGCCAACCATTCACTTTATGCTAAATGACAAAATCCCAGTAAATATGTTGAATTTGCTGTCATTACCTGCCTCGCTCAGGTATGTTTACTTACCTCGATGGAAGCATAGCACAGTGAAAAAGGTACATTAGTTAAACTCTCTGAATCTTAATTTTGAAGGCTCCAAAATGGAAATATCAATCCAATCCTTGTAGGGTGGTTGTAAAATCAGCTCCAATACATATAAATCATTGCATATAGTCAATCTTCAATTAAGTTAGAATCTGTTCTTCCACTTTCAGAGTACAAGCTCTGGAGACTCATGCACCTGGGTTAACACACTGGCTCTGTCACTTCTCAGCTGTGTACCTGTGGGAGAGTCAATTAACTTCTCTGAGACTCATTTTTTCTCATCTGTAAAACAGAAATGTAGCAGTACTTCTCACAGCAGTGCTGCAGGGAATAATTCCTTTGAAGCATTCCACACTATATAAAAGCTGTAATACACTGAATCCTCATGATCATCACTATCCTCTGCTTTCAATTCTTGCTCAAATGTTCTCCAGGATGCCATTCCTCATCTGCCCACCCAAAAGCAACTTCTTTCTGCTTTGCAATCTTGACAAACCATTTTTTAATCACTTTACACAACAGATTGTAGACTGGTCCCACGAAGTCCAACATAGCTGTTTTCTTCACAGTATGCTACACATCTACACATCTACCAGAATAGCCAAATTTTATCAAAAAAAGAAAAAAAAGATAAAAGAAAATATTAACAATAAAAAGTTCTGGTAAAGATGTAGGGCAACAGTAATTCTCATGTGTTTCCAGTGGAAGTACAAACTTTGAAAAACATTTTGACCTTGCCTATTGAAATTGAAGATATGTGTACATATGACCTGGCAAACTGACACTCAGCAGACATGTGAACAGATGTTCATCAGAAGATATGTAAGATAATACTTATTGCAACATCATTCGTAACAGTCTCAAGCTGAAAACACCCTCATGTCCATCAATAATATTACCAACCAGTCAATCGTGGTGCACTCGTATAATAGAGGACTATACAGGAATTAAAAGGATGAATTTCACAAATATTAAGCAAGAAAATTCATACGCTAAATATATACTATGTGACTCCATCTATGTAAAGTTCAAAAGCAGGAACAATCTACAGTTTTCATGCATACTTGGGTGGGGAGAAACATTTTAAAAATTGATTTACATCTGTACCCCTATGCTTTTATGGACTTTTCTATTTCAAAACTAAAATTCACAGAATGAAGAAAGGCAAAAGTTTTCAGATTGATAAACTCTAGCAGGTATTTAGCTGGATCCAAATGAATAATAGTAATTTTATTTTATTTTTAAAGATTTTATTTATTTATTTGAGAAAGAGAAGGAGAGGGGGTTCATGTGTGCATACTAGTGAGGGGAGAGGGATAGGGAGAGAGAGAACCCTAAGCAGACTCCCCACTGAGCATGAGCCCCATGCTGATGCTGGATCATCTCAGGACAGGAGCCAAACCAAGAGTCAGATGCTTAATTGACTAAGCCACGCTTAATTGACTGAGCCACCCAGGCGCCTCTGAATAGTAGTAATTTTAAAATTAAGACCAACATCTAAAAACATTTTGAACACTTTCAAAATGCTAAAGATAAAAAAAAAGTTAAAGAAAAAAAACCTGTAATTTACTTACAAAGAATGAACATGAAAATAACCTCAGAGTTCTCAGTTATGGTACCAAATGCTTGAAGGTAATGGAATAATGTCTTTGAAATTCAGAAAATAAATTATCATGAACTTTTTATTATGAACTTCTAAAATGAGGGCAAAGATTTCAATTAAGTGTTTGAGCAAAAATAAATGCACTTTTGATGCAGAAACACACACATATGTATATGTATATGTGTGTATATGAACATATGTGTGTGCCACTTCGGGAGTTAATCCAAAATAATGTAAGAGATGTACAAGAAAACAGTTTTGAAATATGGCAACCTAAGTATGATCTAGAGCTCAGTGACATAAGGATCCTTTATGGAGCCTGTCAATACTAGATTCTATAGTAAATACAGTTACATAATGATAATAATGTTAATGCTGTTTTATTATTTTAACTTTTAAAGAATAACCTAGAAACAAAGTAGCCATTACAGTCATTGAATAAATTGTAGAGAATATCAACCTCAATAAAAATAAAATAATAAGGTAACAATATTGAGAGGAAGAGAAAGTAGGAAGCAACAATGCAGTAGAACAACTGCAAAAAGTCAACACTTATTTTTAGCGATTTAGCATTATTTAATCAACATGTTACTAAATCAAGAAATAACAGTATAAGAAAATTATTTAAAGTCATAATGATAATTACCCCCCAAATTGAAAGAAAGTGGCAAAAATCCTTAACATTTGTTGAATGGGTCTAAGGAATGAAGGGAGAAAATTATTCCTTTTAATTTTAGACCCTTCTCTGTAGTTTCACTTTTTTTTTTTTTTGTACACGGGTGTTTAATTTTAAGAAGTTTGGTTCTTAGCAAATGAATGGCACCCTCATCAATAAATACACTGTACGATATTCAAGGAGTTGGCAAGGTACAATCCATAGGCCAAAATCTGCTCATACCCTATTATACGCAAGCTGTGAACACAACCATTGTCATTTGTTGGCCTATTGTATGTGGCTGCTTTTACACTGCAATAGCACAATAGGTTTCTGGTTTTTTGATTGCAAAGACTAAAATATTTACTACCTAACTCTTTTTAGAAAAAAGTTTGGAAATCCCTGGTATAGTCTTACAGTGAAATGCCATAGGCAGAATAAGGTAGGTCAATATGGACACTGGTGTAGAAACATGTCCAAGATGTAATGTTGAATTAAATTGTCAGAGGATTAAAAAAAAAATTTAGAGGATTATTAACAAGTGTGCTTATCTGTTAGTTGCATTTGCATATTAATTAAAAGAGTTTTTGAAAACACACACCAAACTTTTGGTACTGAAGCATGAAGTCACGAGAATTCTTTCACTTTTTTTTCTCCATTATTTCTGGATTATCTAATTTTTTTTAATGTGCATATACTACTTTGGTAATTTAAAAAGTGAATACGGTTACATGATCTCTGAGCTTAATGCCCTTCAGTGGTTTCTCACAACACTTAGGGTAAAATTCAATCTTTATTTTTTTATGACCTACAGGGCTCCCTTTGACTGGGCTGAGGCCTGCCTTCCCTGCTTCCTCTGTTACTCACTTTCTCCCTGCTCACAATCACACAATCTTTATTTCACTTCCTCAAGTATGTCAAGTTCTTTCTTGCCCCAGAGCCTTTGCATATGCTGATATCTTCCTCTATTAACTCTTCACCAGGTTGATTCCTACTCATTCTTTAGATGATGACCTCAATTTCACTTCTTCAGGGAAACTTCTTTGATTCATCAATCAGAAACCCATATTACTCTGTCATAATAGTTAAAAGTTTCTTTCAGTGCATTTATCACTGCTTTTTAAATATCTCATCTATGTGATTATTTTTTTAATATCTCCCCCTCTCTTAGAGACAGAGAACACACCAAGGGTTGCTGGGAGGGAAGTGGGTGGGGAATGGGCTAGATGGGGGATGAAGGATCACAGAGGGCACATGTGATGAGCACTGAGTGTTGTATGGAAGTGATAAATCACTGAATTCTACTTCTGAAAACAATATTGCCCTGTATGGTAACTAACTAGAATTTAAATACAAATTTGAAAAAGAAAAAAAATATATCTGTCTTCCCTCTCTGAATCTTACCCATTAGTATACTCATATGATCCTTTGGATCTGATTTTTACTTTTGAGGTTTTTTTTTTTTTTTTTGAGCAATCTTATCCATTTGTAATGATTGATATTTCATTCATTCTGAGAGGTCTGCCAAAGAATAGAAAGAAATTTTACTTTTTCAAAGAAATAAAACTCAGTCTTCCTTGCAATTTACCTTATAGATCATTGGACCCTCTAATAAACCTAAGGTAGTATCAATGGATCTTAGTTAACTCATTTTTAAAAAATATCTTGAACATTTTCTATTTCATCATCTCAGGAATTGTTTCATCATCCCTCATGATTTTCATCAATAAATTCCAAATTATGTTTAAAAAAGAGTAAAATAATATGAAAATAGAATAATGGTGGAAGTGTCAAGAAAATGATGCAATAGTGAAATAAACTGTCAATCTCTAGTTTCCTTTAAAGATTTACTTGTTTTAGAGAGAGAAAGCACAAGTGGGAGGAGCAGAGGAAGAGGGAGAAAGAATCTCAAGCAGACTCTGCTATACACGGGGGACTATTCTAAATTCTCTGCATGCATTAAATTACTTAATCCTCAAAATGTCCTATAATTACTCCATTTTACAGGAATAGAAACTGAGGTATGATAAGGGTAAGTAACTTGCCCAGGCTTACACAGTACGTGGAAAGGCAGGATTCCAACTAAGGCGATCAGACTTGAGGGCTCAATCTTACCCAACATAATGCCTCTCTAAAATAGTGCCTGGAAGGTAGTGTGTGTCCAACGAATATTTGTTGAATGAAAATGAGGATTGCACACTTGCGAAAGCAATATGCAATAGTGGTGAGATGCGATGAGCACTACTGAAGAATGAACAGTCAAAATTGATTGAGTTGAAACATTAATGGATGGGGTTGAGTTCTGGATAGTTCCAGTAAAATCAGAATTCTGGAATAACATTTGCACTTAAGTCTGTACTATCATTGGACATTTTCTGGCCATTGATTTCACAGCTTGCTCCATTTAAATAGTGCTTCTGATAATTCATTTAATATTGCTTTATTATTTATCCATTGAATGCATATTTATATAGTGTCTACTCTGTCTAATAAGCATTGTGTTAAATGTTGAGGATGCTGCAGTGAGAAAGAAGAATCTCTAGAGGCCCTGTTAGTCTAGAAGAATTTCTATTAAAAGTATAGATAGAGATTTAGTAATATTGTATCCAATCTTTCATATTAAATATTAATTGAGTATCATTTTTCTGCCTAAATAGGGCAAAATGCACATCTTAATTGCCATGACCTATTTCTGACGAATGAGGAAAGTTTCTTGTCCTCTGCAAACAAGGTTTTCCTATTCTAAAATCCGAGAGCACCACTGATCAATACATAGCCATTAGCCACATATGACTATTATAGTTTATATTCAAATTACTTCAAATTAAGTAGCATTAAAAACTCAGTCCCTTAGTCACATTAACCACACTTCAAGCACCTAGTACCCATTTGTGCCTAGTGGCTAATGTATTGGACAGTGCAAACATAAAAAATTTCCATCATTGAAAATGTTCTGTTGGATAGTGCTGATTTAGAGAATATTAATTGGCATAATTTGCTCCTCCAGTCTCACAAATGGTTTTGAAATATTCATCCTGTTTTAAAAATGATAAAAAAAATGAAGCATTGCTTCTATTTTTAAAGGCAAAGAAACCACCTAAAAATTTCCCTCTGAGAATCTGTATAAAGAATTCCTGTAACATATAACATATGATTAAAAAAATAGAATTTCAAATTTGGGAACCAGTGCTAGGAAACCACTTCATTCACAGACCACCCTCACAGAGAAAGTAGTTGTGGATTGAAGATCTAAAAGCTCACTAAGCTCAGGACCCATATACAGATCCATATACAGCACCAACTAAATGACACTATTGAGAGAAATTCAGAGGTCTTTCCTCACAAAAACACTTCCGTGGTTAAATCCAAACAGAATGTGCATGACATTGTGTTTATGATGCTTCTGGTTTTTCTTCTTTAAACTTTGTTACAATCGGTTGCATTTTCCACTTAGGTTAACCGTGCTATTATAGGCCTGACCATACATTTTATTTAAATCAATTTTGATTTTCTAGGGCTCAATTTTTATAACCTTGAATAAATAGGTCCCAGTTGTCTCTTCAACACTGATGAAACTCAAGACACTCTCTTTAATTAAGACAGCCGTTGACATTCTTTGCGGTTATCTCGTCCAAACTGACAGCTGTTCTTTCACTGCGCTCTTTTCTTATCACATATTATCGGATATGCCAAGAAAACATTAATTTCATTCCAAATGCCTACAAAACTTCAGTTTTTACTATTCCAATAATTGGATTTTGAATTTGTACACATCTCCAGGAATCAACTTCTGAGCTCCCCAGGGATTTTTTTTTTCTTTTACCCATTTTAACTTTCACTTTGATTTCTAGAAATGCAAAATATTTCTCTATACATGGATGCAATAAGCGATCGTATGAACACCGATTCCAATAAGGAAGCATAATAAATCTGAATATCATGAAAACATATTCAAAGCACCATACACATCAAGACATTGCTATCATTTTGCTGTGAAGATATTCAGTGGCTGCTCTCTGGAATAAGATCACCTCAGTTCAAATATGGGAACAAGCATATAATAGCTGCCTATCTAGGGCAATTATTTAACCTGTCTTAAACCTCAGTTTCTTCATCTGAAAACAGAGACAACCATAGTAATCGCTCATATTGAAATAACCTAGATTAGTGTCAAATGAGGGGCACTGTTCGCCGGAGGGAAGATTCAGGTTTGAATCATCATAATCTGTCTTGATACCTATGGGTGTCCAGGCATACTTTGCCATCAGATGTGGGAGTTCGGGTTTCTCCTGATGGCTCTGGTTGCCTAGGAAACTTTGATACTTCTCCTGTCCCACCACCTATGTTGAGAGTTTTGTTAAGATAATATCCTGTCTCCAGAAAGCCATGCCTTAAGTCTGGAGCTTGGGGTCAAGCATAAGAATCAGCTAGGATAATCAACTCATCTTGATTTGCCTGGCGTTTTCTCAATTTTTTCACTGATCATCGTAGGCCAACCAAGGTAGTTGGTCACCCTAGAATCAGACTTTCTCCTTTTCCTCTTTGCCCAACTCCCTCACTCGAAGGGATTGGGATTAGAGGACAGATCTCTGCTTCTCCTAACACTAGCACTTACAATCAAAATAATTTCCAATTGGAGCCTTAATTTTGTTTTTACTGGATACTATTCTGGAGGCTAATGTCACCACCACTCAGAAAAAATGAATGAGAATACTGGGCCAGATCCACCCATTTCTTCCATATACTGCTAATGGATTACCCAGATAATTGCTGCATGATCTACACCTGTTGCTTATGATTGTTGACTCCAAATTTCTAGTTGTCTGTTACAAAGAACAGCAATTGCCTAGGTTGGAGATTGGGTGTGTGCACACGTGTGTGCATGTTTGCTCTAATTTGCCCATCACTCTGCTCTCATTTAGTTAAATGAATCTTTCCAGGCAGATCTTTATTTTTGTCATGATTAACCTAGTAATAGCATGCTTACTGTAAAAAATTAAAATATATAGATTATGAGGAAGAGAACAAAAATCTAGACTCTCACCATACAAGATAATAAGATGTTAACATTTTGCAGGGCCAGCATCTCATGCATCTCTTTAGTCATACTCATAAGCACAAATACACACAGACGGCAACACCACCATATTACCATAACTGGGATTATATACATGCTACCTTTGTCATGGGCACATTCTCATTTTATCTTCTTTTAACCTCTTCCTTTTCCCTTCACCCCTCATCCAGTACACCCCACCACACACAGAAGCAAGCACTGATCATTAATTGATGTATTTCCTTCAGCATTTTCTCCCTACTTATATAGGCGCCTTGATTTCTATTCAAATGGCTTGATTCCGGCACCGTTTGGAGCCATTTGCTTCTGTCTTCCAAGATAGAAGAACCCTTTCTTGTTTACAGATCTGAGGTAGCCTTGCCTCTATGAATGTATATGTACACTTCCAGTAATTTCTATGGAGCACTGAGTGAGAAGGTGTGTGTCCCCAGTTGTTTACATTTAGACTTCAGCCCACACTACTCCTCTTATAATTGGTTTTGTAAGATTCATATTCCAAATTATATATATTTTTAATTTTTATTTATTTATGATAGTCACACAGAGAGAGAGAGAGGCAGAAACATAGGCAGAGGGAGAAGCAGGCTCCATGCACCGGGAGCCCGACGTGGGATTCGATCCCGGGTCTCCAGGATCGCGCCCTGGGCCAAAGGCAGGCGCTAAACCACTGCGCCACCCAGGGATCCCCCAAATTATATTTCTAAAGAATATGAACATAAGCATTTGTCACTGGCTAGAAAACAAATTTTAACAGTAATAATCAAATATTTAAAACATGAGAAGTGATATAAACATCAAAGTTAAGAGTCCGCCTGTAAAAATGAAAATCAATTTAAAAACATCAGGGAACTTCAAGTACCAGTCTAGGGATATTTTCAATTCTGAAAATACTATATACTAAATTATCAGTGTTAATCTAAAGTTTACCATTGCACTGTTACCCCACTGGCCTTTTTATATTTTAAGAGAGAAATTGTAAAGCTTCAAATTTGAAATGAAATCGATCTCTCTGTCTCTGCACACACAGCACCACAAAGTCATGAATATTTCCTTTATCTAACACATATTTTCCCTTGTCCTAACTTATTTGGTATATCCAATGCAAAGAAAACTCCATCCATTTTTCCCTGAAGACAAAACATCCTCTTACCATTCGTATGACTAATTTTTCCTCTTCAGATTTTGGTGTACATCAGAAAAAAAGATGTTTGCAAACATGAAAAATGTAACTATAAATAAAAACATGAGATATAAAATAAGAAATTGGCCCCAAATGGAAAATACATAATTGCTCATGAATAAATAAATAAATAGCCCTAAAGGTTGGCTGGCATCTGACAAGTTCAATTTATCAAAACATATCAATGTTTACAGAATGTAATAGATGTCTCAAGTATATTAGAATAAATATCTGTTAAAATTTTGTACATTAAGATATTTTTAAAGGACCTTGACTTTTATGGGCATATTTGCAACATTGTATCAATTCTCAGGTCTTAGGTTTAAGTTTCCAAGTGCTTCAAAATCCTAGAAACCACTGTCAGGCTCATCTTCTTCAATTACTGGTTTCATCAAGGCATTACATTATTCAATGACTTACAATGCCCACTGAAATAAGGTCAAATTCTTCTGCTTGACTTGCAAGACCATCAATCTTAGTACCTTGCTGAATCTTCGTTACACAATGTGCTTTTCAAGTTTGACTGAAAATATAGCCTCTTATATCGGCAATCCATTTTTCTCCTTATCTCCCAAACATAGAAGGCTGCTTTCTTTCTTGAGTCTTGACACACATGCCATAGTGTAAACAACAACTTCCTTAGGTTTTGCTTATGCAATCCCAATTCCCCCAAATTCGAGCAATGACAGCAGATACACAAGTAAATCATGCCGTGACCTTGGAAATCTCTCCCATCTTCCAATTTCTTCTTTGCAAAATGAGGGTAATCCCACCTATGCATCAGAACTGTGTAAGGATTAATTGAAGCAGTATTTATAAAATATCTAGCAATATGTCCTATAAATATTAAGTGGCCAATCAATGTCCACTTAAATACAAACTCCAAAGATAACTACTTTGAAGGGTTAACTAACACTTAGCTACCTAAGTTCCAGTGTATTTGTAACAATATTATAGTTATAATTTGGACATAGATAAAATAGATGGTAAGGGGATGGTTGTTACATTTTTTGTTTTTATCCATAGAATTTCTTAAAATTTACAGATGAAAGTTTAATGGATAAAATAGTCCCTATATCTAATAATACATTTGTATAGCATCTTACCACTTCCAATTATCTTTCCTATACATTCTCTTATTTGAACCTAGATGGAAAATAAAGATGTATTATTGTTATCATTTTATAGATGCAAATGCTGAGGCTTAAAGAAACTAAATGAGTGACAAACCCAGATAGGGAAGATATGATTCAAGCCAGGTCACAAATCAATTGCTTTAAGAATCCCTCTCTAAGGGACAGCTGGTTGGCTGAATGGGTAGAGCACACAACACTTGATCTCTGGGTTGTGAGTTCAAACTCCATGTTGGATGTAGATATTACTTTAAAAAAAAAAAAAGAATCCCTCTCTAAGAATTACATTCAAAAGATATGTCACAGAGGTTTCTCTGTTTAAGGTGTGTGTGCTGGGTGGGCAGGTGGGGGGGTTGATGTGATCTTTTTTGTTGCAAATACTGCTCACTGGTTATGCAAATGAGCATTTATGCAGCTTAATTGGAGTTCAATTATTAGAGCAATTACTATGTCATTTTGTGCAATGTCTAACATCTGATGGTTTTATTTTATCCTGAAAGATAGTTTGGAGATTTGACATCTCATCACCTGTTACCTTGGGATGATGTGCTATGAATAGAGATGGAAAAAAAAAATACCTCTAAGTAAACCTGTGCTTTTCTCTGGTCTATTATTTCATGAAATCATGGGCCACAGTTTGATTATCATTCATGCTGCTTTGCTGTTCACTGAATGTGGATTAAGTCACAATATGTCATCACTGTCAGGAAGGGTCTAAGTCATCGATAAGGAATAATGGTGCCTGGATTTCTGTGTATTGCCTCTTTGTCCACTGGTCTCTACTCTATCTAATTTGGCTTTTACCCTTAAATCTGTCAAGCTTTGCTTCTCAAGAGGATTATCTGGAAAAATTCCACATGAAAAGGGAAGGAGAGAAGAAATTGTAAACAAAAATTGATAGAAAAAAATAACGGAATAAAATCTGAAAGGATTTGTGTAAATGTTGAGATGGCAACGCTTTACTTAGCACAGCATAAATGAGCAGTATAAAATGTAGATATTATGAAATCTTGAAAATGTGTCATTTTAATTTTCCTTAATGTGTATATGCTCAAGATGAAACTTATTTCACATTTTTCCTAATTAATGCTTATTAAAGCACATGAACATTCTTTCTACCAGTAGAAATCTGCAACTTTTTACTAAATACAAAGAAAATAAAAGCTCTTTGTTCACATTCTGAGCCAAGATATTTATCAAGCCCCATGAGGAAGAATGTAACCTGGGAATGCATGTAGTTAAAATGTAGCCCAGCACCGAGGCCAAGGGAAGGCAGGTATCACTGTGCTCCTCATTTTTTTACTCTTCTAAAACTGCCAGTCTGATCCTTCGTTGTTTTTAAATGTTTTTCATCTTGTTCTTGCAGCCAGCTTACAATCCCTTAAAAAGCAATTGATTTTGCCTAGCAATTAAAATCTAACCTCCTATATTTCTAACCCTTCCTCTTGTTGCCAGTATCTGGTCATTCAAGTTGACCTTGATTATTCAGTGCTCCTTTGTCTTGATAGTGTTCCTCCAATGTTCCATGGCCTGGTCTATATCCACACTCTGATTAGCCTTATAATAGGCTTTGCTGAAAAAATGACCTAATACTTTCATCTGACAAAACAACAACAACAAAAAAAAGAATAATCAGAAAAATGTGATCATCTGTATGAGACCTATGCTCAAAATAGATCTTGAAAATTCTAACATGAATGCCAAGAAAAGATAGGTTTTCTGACACATTTTCAAACTAACTGCTGTTTTGTTTGTTGCAGAACTAACTCTCCATTTTTTTTTAGCTATTCGTATCATCTAGTTGAGGTTCCAATATAATATCCTCATTGTGTTTAGATTCTGATTCAGTCGATATTTATTAGGCATTTCAAGCGAGCCAGTGTTCAAGGTAGTTTTTCTATACACTATCACTTAAAAAAAAAAAAAAAACAAACCCACAAGCCTGCAGCATGGACAAGGTTAGTTTTATAATACGGTGGATAAGAAAACAGAGATTCAGAGGTTAAGTTGCTCAAGGTCATATAAACTAGTACGTAGCAGAACCACGATGAAAGCTCTCCTTTTCAGATCCTGAGGCCAAAGCTATTTCTACTTTACCACAACCGCCTGTATAGGTATAGGTATGTGTCGATAAATAAGTAACAATAAGATGGATCCTTTCTGCATATGTAACTGCCCGATTTGTAGTTTGACAAAGTTTTAAGATTAATCACTTTCAGCCTCAAGAATCTGGAAGGATTTCTTCTTTTAATAGGAACAACTTTCTGTAGCCTATAGGAAAGCAAGGACTAAAATAGCATAATGGGAATATAAATATATTAGATTTTAGCCGTAGGTTGGAATTAATGAGAATTGTTATCTCTACGGGGGAAGTATAGAGCTCTCTTTTAAGCATAATATATCTACCTGAAAATCACTCTCAGGTGCTATACTTTTATCCTAGTCAGCTCAGCTTTAGATCCATGAGGAAAGACAGTTGAAATTATGTCAGAATCAAGTGAAGTTAGAGACATAACTGGAATAAAAAAGAGGCATGAGGTGGAGAACTCCTCACCCCCATACATTTGCTTCTGGTCCTATAGAGGCTATTTATTGAGATCCTACTATATGCCAGACACTGTGCCAGACATTTAAAATAGGAGTTTGAATCTAATTTTCATAATTTTGAAAGATAGTTATTTGCACCACTATCATCATCATCATCCCTGTGTCACCACCACCATCATCATCCCCGTGATTGTTAATTTTGCGTGTCAATTTAGCTAGGCAGTACCACCCAGTTATTCAAATACTAACCTAGATGCTGCTATGAAAGTGTTTTTTAGATGTGGTTATCATATACAACCATTTGACTTTAAGTAAAGGACAGTAACTTGATAATGTGGATGGTCCTCATCCAATCAATTGAAAGGCCTTAGGAGCAAAAACTGAGGTCTTCTGAGGGCAAAATTCTGCCTTAAGACTGCAGCACAGTTCCTGCCCAAGACTTTTCAGACTGAGGGCCTGCTTTATGGATTTCAAACTTGTCAACCCCATAGTTGCATAAGCCAATTTCTTGACTTAAGTCTCTTAGGACATGTGTGTGTGTGCATGTGCATGTGTGCGTGTGCGCGCACGTGTGTATGTGTGCAGGTGCACACATGCACCTATATGTTACTGCTTTTGTTTCTCTGGAGAGCCCTGGCTGACAAATCTTCATCTAAAAAAAGGATAAAACTAAGCTGCAGATAACCCACTAATGTGGAGGCTCAGAAAGGAACCCACGTCTTCTGACCCTTAGGTTCTGTCCGTTTCCTGCATGTGTTTCTTAATTTTTTCCTTACTCTTTCTACTTTCTTTAGCTTGAAAGCTGCTTGGTAGCTCTTGAACAGTACGCACACATAAACGTGTGAGGGCTATCAAGGGAAGTCGAAGGTCTTGTTCACCTCATCACAGATCCTGATTTGTTGACGCATGGTGCATATCCAAGCACACGACTCCCCGGCAGTTTGCTTACAAGGTAGCCCTTGGCTAAAGAGGACACTCAATGAGTGGCTATAAGACAGTCCTACAGATAGTGAGCTCATGTAGGGATTCCCAAAGTACTACTAATGTTTATGAACCCTTACTCATGATAGGTATTGTGCTAAGAGCTAACAGCAGCATGGTTCAGAAACAGGGCATGCTTAGACTGTTACATTCTGGAGGCAGATTTACTCCACAATGTAATGTAGGGGTGGCTTTACAGGCAAGAGATAGGGAATTAGGTCATACCTTTGTCCTTGTGAGCTAAATTTCATTGAGGAAATCACTCCATCTTGATGATATTCCATTTATTCATAGTGATTTGGGAGTTATCACACCACCCACCTCATAAGACTGTTGTAACGAAAAAAATAGACATAAAAGGGTCTGTTTGCTAAAGCACCATACAAACTAGAATCATAAATATCAATAGTTGAGCTTATTTTCCTTCTTGTGTTCACAGCACTGGACTATAAGTTGTAGGTAATACAAAAAACCACGGTAGTGGGATGCCTGGGTGGCTCAGTGGTTGGGCATCTGCCTTCAGCTCAGGTTGTAATCCTGGGGTCCTGGGTTCGAGTCCCAGTTGGGCTCCCCACAGGGAGTCTGCTTCTCCCTCTGCCTATGTCTCTGCCTCTCTCAGGAATAAATAAATAAATACGTCTAAAAAAGAAATTTAAAAAAGGAGGAAATGTAGTAGATATCTCCTGCCCCTGGAAAGCATTTTCTTTTCATAAATGAGGGATAAATGTGTGAAATGCTGAGAACTATAAGCCAGATGTATATTTGTGTCTATGTTTTCTGCTATTGTGAATGATACAGAAGAGAGGGAAAATGCAACATAGAAAATGGTGAGGATTGCTGGAGCGGATATACTTAAGAAGATGACAGGGGATGGGATCCCTCAAACAAGTGGACAGGCTGACCTGTGGAATGCAGTTTATCCAAAGAAATCACATGTAATGGGTGCAGAATAATAGGATGTCGATGAATAGTTGCGGTGAAGGAAATACGGAGAGGAAAACTAACTCAAGTTAGTTTGAACTTGAGTCATGTGACCTCTCTATGGTGCTTAATTTTCTGTGTCAAATTGGCTAGGCTGGGGACACCTGGGTGGCTCAGTGGTTGAGCATGATCCCGGGGTCCTTGGATCAAGTCCCACATCAGCTCCCTGTGGGACGCCTGCTTCTCCCTCTGCCTGTGTCTCTGCCTCTCTCTTGGTGTTTCTCATGAATAAATAAATAAAATATTTTAAAAAAATCCCTAGGCTGGTAACACACACACTCTCTGGGCGTGCCTGTGAGAGTGTTTCTCAAAGAGATGAGCATCTGAGGAAGTAGAATGAGAAAAGATTACTCTCTTGTAACCTCCAACTCTCATGGGCATCATCCACTCCCCTGAAGGCCTGAATAGAGCAGGAAGGTGGAGGGTAGGACAGTTTGTTCTCTTTGCTGGTGCCACGATAGCCATTTTCTCCAGCCCTCAGATATCAGTGCACCTGATAGACCATCAGTCCTCTGATGCTCAGGCCTTCAGACTCTCACCGAGTCACAGCACTGGCTTCTCTGAGTCCCCAGCTTACTGACAGCATGGGTCTTCACAGTCTCTCTCTCTCTGTCTCTGTCTCTCTCTCTAGACATATAGATTCTATTTCTTTTTTTTTCTTTTTTTTTTTTTTAGATTCTATTTCTCCACAGGAACCCTAATACACTCTCTATCCCAAAGTTTCCTTCTTTATAAAATGGACGGAATAGTGGTATGTGCCAATTAAAATTTGTGTCATGACTAAAGAAATAAACTCCTGCATGGAAGATAGTTAGTATGCTGCCTGGCACATAGTAAGCACTAAATGTTAGTTATTAATTTTTAATGGCATACTTTCTGGAATCAGATAGCCTGGGATCAGATACCATTGGGTACATGAATGACCTGACCTCTCTTGGCCTTCTTTTATTCATCTGTAGGACAGGAATAATAACAACTCTTTCCTCACAGGAACAATGAGATCATGCGTCCATACAGCATAGCGCGGTACCTGTGTCAGCATTACTGATAATCTCCCACTTGATGACTAGAACAACAAAACGCGTGCTCTAACAATGATGGTCTAGAGAGAGGAAAGGAAGGACATGGAGTAGAAAGCACAAAATTTTACTTTTACAAGGTGAGGACACTATCCTCCCCTCTTACGTGTTTTTTATTATGATTTTTCGAATCTCTCTAGATGATACAGCAAAACACAAGACCCAACCATATCATACCCAACCAAATGCGGTATCATAGCACGAGTGTTAGCTGAACTAGAACGATGCCTGTGTGTGGACAGGGCTGAGGTTGAGGCTTGTGTACCATATCCCAGGATAATGAAATAATATAAATATAATCCATCTGTAAGAGGATGGGGGAAAGCGACTGTGTTAAGAAATTCTGGCTGAGGAAGGAAGTCCATTGCTCATCCACTGCACAGCATCTGAAAGAGCATGTTGTGAGTTGATAAATATCATGTGACCCGCCCCCCCAATATTGTAAACTATCACTGCTGGCAATTTCAATTAGATCTAAGCATTCAGCCAGGTAGCTATTCTGTGCCAGGTCCTATTTTAGGTTCTAGAATACAAGACTACCACGTAAAGGAGATTGAAAAAAAAAATCCAATTCTAATTCAGAATAATAAGTGTGATATTCTGAGATAGAACTGTAGAAAGGGGATAGAGAAGACACACGGCAACCTCAAGCATATTCATTTTTCTACAGTTCTATTTCTGAGAACAATATTGTTTCTTGAGTGAACTCCTGATCCTAGAATTGGAGCTCTTTGGGAGCTGTTACTTTTTTGTTCTTTGCGTCTCTACTGCTTGGCACCGAATGGATTCTCAGGGTCTATTTCATGAAAGGAGGAAGGGACAGCGGGAAGGGGGGAAAAAGGGAGGGCAAGTTGATTGTAGATAAAAGGTGTGGGCCTGTTGAGAGATAAATCAAAGAGCCTGCATATTTTATGCAGTTTCTTTTCAAGAAGAGGCCACAAATGGGCTATTTTCAGAACTGCTTTGTGAATCTTGGGCTGCATTCTTACAAAATGGCTTCGTTTGCCTGAACAACTGTGGCTTCTGTACATATGCAAATAGCAACAAATATGAACAGGAAATTTTTATTGTAATAACAATTCAAAGTGACACACCAGCATCTGGATGGAAATCTCTCCAGCTGCACAGCTCACTCTTTTTTATAAGCCAAATAACCATGTCATCCACAGAACTGGGCCTGAGGAGTGGCTAGAGATTATGTGGCGGAACACCGTCAGGTAATGACCGTTCCTCTGAATCTATGAGCAGGGACGAGAAAATTCTTGGGTAGGGGCAGCGTTGTAGAAAAAGCATGCTCTTGACATCAGATGGCTCTGGTATTGAGCCCTGCATTTGCCACTTACTATCTATCTGGGTCACTTTGTGCAAATTATATAATCTTTTCAAGTCCCATTTTCTTCATCTTCAAGCCAAGAAAAACAATGATATTCATCTCCAAGGATTGTTGAGTACTGAATAAAATAATGTAAGAAGTGAGATGAGCAACAGGCCCAATCCAAGTGTGGCCAGGACAGTATAAGCAGTAGCCACGATTCCTCGTAGGCTTCAAAAGGAAGGCACATAAACAGGATGGACTATAAGTCATATGAAGGTAAAACTGTGTTTGGTTCACTGCGACATGAAAACACAGTAGAGCAAATTGACCAATAACAAGGTGAATGACTGAGGGGCGCCTGGGAGGCTCAGTGGCTTTGGCTCAGGTTGTGATACCAGAGTCCTGGGTTCAAGACCTGCATCAGGCACCCAGCGGAAAGCCTGCTTCTCCCTCTGCCTGTTTCTCTGCCTCTCTCTGTGTCTTTCATGAATAAATAAATTAATTAATTAATTAAATCTTAAAAATAAAAATAAAAAAAACAAGGTGAATGACTGATACAGTTAAAACTTGCTGTCTTGGCCACATGCCACTGTGTTTGCAATAATTATTTCCAATAAAGTATATGATCCAGTTCTCTTTGAAAGGAACCTTGCACCGTGGCTAAGGTCCCTCACCTTCAGAGCTGTACTGCGAATGTCTGAACTAGCCGAGAATTTGATCTTGGCTCTGGCATATACTAGTAGAGTGACTTTGAGCAGTGTAATTATCTATTTCCTCATATATATATATTTCCTTCATATATATATGAAATGTTGAGAAACATACCTGGCACGCAGAAAAAAATAGATATGAGTTTTTAAATTTCTGCTATCGTTGTTATTATTGTTTTGACAAAAACTGAGTAACAGCCAACTGGTATGCTGAGGCCTTGCCAAGTGCACTGAGATAGTCATCCCCTCAGCCTGGACCCCCAACTTAGCCATTCCTGACCACAACCGGTCTCCTTTTTTCCCCAGTGTTAACATTTCTTCTAAAATATCATTTGCTGTATATGGCATGAGGTGAAAAGGTTGGAAACCTCTATTTTGGAGCATAAGCCTTGGAGTCTGAAAGACCTGGTTATGAATCAGCTGCCTTCCCAGGGCAAGATACATGATTTCTGGGATCCAATACAAAATGAAAGTAAAGGCAATCCAGGAACAAAGTGTCATTGAAAGTGCTAAAATGTAAAAGCTTTTTCCTTTTCTCTGTAATCTGTTCTTGATTTGTCAAGGTATTTTTTTACGTGCTCTCTGATACCATTCTAAGCAAAGAAACATTAAAAATGTTAATTATCAGAACATGAAAGACTCCTAACTCTGGGAAACGAACTAGGGGTGGTGGAAGGAGAGGTGGGCAGGGGGTGGGGGTGACTGGGTGACGGGCACTGAGGGGGGCACTTGATGGGATGAGCACTGGGTGTTATTCTATATGTTGGCAAATTGAACACCAATAAAAAATAAATTTATAAAAAAACAAAAAAACAAAAAACAAAACTGAGATACTCCAGAAATCAATATTGCACTGTACGATAACTAAAATTTAAATTAAAAAAAATTTTAAAGTAAAAAAATGTTAATTATTAGCATGAATTTTACTGTTTATGTCGTATGATGCCCATTTTAAGTAAAAATATGAGAACCTTTAACTTGTATGTGGAGTTATCAAAAACATATAATTCATATCTCATAGCATACATATGCATATGTATTGTTTTGCCAGAACAGTAGGGACAGTTCACGAAGCTAACTCAACAACTTTTTTTTTTTTAAACTAAGCTCCATGTGGGGCTTGAACTCATGACCCTGAGATCAAGACCTGAGTTGAGATCAAGAGTCAGATGTTTAACCGACTGAGCCACCCAGTTCCCCCCAACTCCATTGCCACCAAGAGCTTTTATTTATTTATTTGTTTGTTTATTTATTTTATTTTGTTATATTTTATTTTATTTTATTTATTCATGAGAGACACACAGAGAGAGGCAGAGACACAGGCAGAGGGAGAAGCAGGCTCCCTACAGGGAGCCCAATGTGGGACTCGATCGCAGAGCCCTGGGATCACGCCCTGAGCCAAAGGCAGATGGTCAACCAATAAGCCACCCAGGCACCCCTATTTAAATTCTTAATACACACAGGAGGGACCAACACTCTGGCTTACTGATGAGCAAAGAATGACTGAAAGGAAAAGGACCTATGGGTTGCCTGAACTTTCCCTTTCCTTCCATGTCCTCATTTTCAGTGTAAATCACTGGCTAATCCCGGGAACTAAAAGTAAGGAAGAACATGATAGGGTTAATAATTTGTTATTTCCTAGAATGCTATTGCCTTCTTCCTGTATTGAAAACGAGGAAAGGAAAGTGCAGCCTCACAGGGATCTCAGTACATGGTTTACTCATAGACACAACACCCTTACCTTGTACTCCCTTTGAGTTTTATTCAACTCCCACGCATCATGGGTCAACCAGAATTCTGACCTCAAGGGGCATCACAAATGCTACATGCAAGCAGGGAGGCAAGGACTAGACATGGATAGACATGCTACGAAATACTGTATCTCCTCCGATCACATATGTGGTCCGTCACCCTTTCATTTTTTTTAATTTATTTTTTATTGGTGTTCAATTTACTAACATACAGAATAACCCCCAGTGCCCGTCACCCATTCACTCCCACCCCCCGCCCTCCTCCCCTTCCACCACCCCTAGTTCGTTTCCCAGAGTTAGGAGTCTCTATGTTCTGTCTCCCTTTCTGATATTTCCCACACATTTCTTCCCCCTTCCCTTATATTCCCTTTCACTATTATTTATATTCCCCAAATGAATGAGAACATATAATGTTTGTCCTTCTCCGATGGACTTATTTCACTCAGCATAATACCCTCCAGTTCCATCCACGTTGAAGCAAATGGTGGGTATTTGTCATTTCTAATGGCTGAGGAATATTCCATTGTATACATAGACCACATCTTCTTTATCCATTCATCTTTCGTTGGACACCGAGGCTCCTTCCACAGTTTGGCTATCGTGGCCATTGCTGCTATAAACATCGGGGTGCAGGTGTCCCGGCGTTTCATTGCATTTGTATCTTTGGGGTAAATCCCCAACAGTGCAATTGCTGGGTCGTAGGGCAGGTCTATTTGTAACTCTTTGAGGAACCTCCACACAGTTTTCCAGAGTGGCTGCACCAGTTCACATTCCCACCAACAGTGTAAGAGGGTTCCCTTTTCTCCGCATCCTCTCCAACATTTGTTGTTTCCTGTCTTGTTAATTTTCCCCATTCTCACTGGGGTGAGGTGGTATCTCATTGTGGTTTTGATTTGTATTTCCCTGATGGCAAGTGATGCAGAGCATTTTCTCATGTGCATGTTGGCCATGTCTATGTCTTCCTCTCCGTCACCCTTTCAGACCCCATTTACAAAACGCAAGTTCACAGATAAAATTAAGATTTTCAAGATGGTGACAGCAGAGCATGAAACCAAGCATGGGTCCTGAGAACTAGGTCAGCTGTAATGGAAGATGCATGGTGGACACTGGAAACGCTAAATGTAAAGGCAAAACCAAGGAACAACAGCAAGATCATGTGGGTGCGTATCTACCACTCACATCCATTCTCCACTGTCCACTTAAGATCTACTTGCAAAAGGCGAGGTCAAAGATAAAGTTAAGAATTTCAGGATGTTGAGAGTTGGGCATTAAATCAAGTGTCAGACCCTTCTGTGTGCTGGGCTCTCTGTGAATGCACTGATCACAGCTCTGGCTCGGCCCTGACATAAACCATACGATCTTGGGAGGACAACTTCGCCAGGCTGTGCCTCAGTTTCCTAATTCTAAGCACAGGGGTAATTTCTACTGCCTCATAGTGTTCTTGTGAAGATTAAAAAAGATAGCTTACTTGACAGGGTCACAGTGTCTGCTACATAATAACAAAGCTGAAATAATAACTATGCTTACAGAATGCTTATTATGTTTTCTTTCTTCTGCAGGTCACTGGAAAGCTTTCATGAGGAGGTCAAACCCAAATTGCATTGGGACCGATGTTCCCAACCTGGAAGGAAATACCAAGTTCCAGGTTGGCATTCTCTTAGCCTTTTACCCCATCTTCAATGCCCAATGGTAAAAGTTATGTGAAAACCAGACAGAAAGTGGAGGATGAATAAATAGGTGGAGCACAGAAATTTTCAGGGAAGTGAAACCACTCTTGTCTGACAGTGTCATGGGAGCTACGCGACATTTCCCAGAACCCACAGGACCCAACAACACAAAGACTGAGCCCCGAGTAGACTCTGGATCTTAGTTAACGGTAATGTATCAGTATTGCTTCATTAAGTTTGACAAATGTACCATACCAATGCAAGATGTTAATATTAGGGGACACTGTGGACAGGGGAAGACAGGGCATATGGGGACTCTACTTTCTGCTCACTTTTTCGATGAATCTAAAATGGCTCTACAAATAAAATCTATTAACAAAAAGTCAGAAATACAACAAATAACACTGTGCCAGTAAATTATTCCCGGGGAGGCAGCAGGCTGCCCTGCCCCAATGTGGAAAATCAGCTTGCCCTCCGAGAATTATGGAAAGGCCAGGAAGGGTCCTGACTGATATAATTAACAATCTGGTGTGAAGGCTGGGCTACGTCTAGTCCTGAAGTGGTATTTCGAAAAATGATCTCTCTACAAGTGTGTTTTAGGAATAAAGGATTAGAATCTAGGATTATCCTCCCTGTTTTTGTTCATTTAGTTTTGTCTTTATTCCATGCTCTAATTAATGCAGCATGAATATAATTATTCTCTAAGATGGCAAACCCTGAGGGGGCACAGATTATGCCTACTCTTGGCTTTCGAAATTTCACATAAAACATGGTTGTAACGATAGCTTTCGTGCATATAGCTTCCTAGAGTTTAGGCCGCACTTTCGTGTACGTTTATCTGCTCAGTGGCTTGTTCTACACTCAGAAACTAAAGCCCCAAGTCATCTGTGGTTTTTTTTTTTTTATTCCCTACAAAGATGCCATGTAATAAGCAAGACAGTACGCCAGAAATTGCTAGTTACCTAGCCAACATCCATTTTTCCTCTTCTTTCTTAGTAATGTTATTCCGAGCACCAAATATCATATCTGCAGTTTCTTTCTCTTATAGCTACAGTGAACATATGATGAATAGTCTTCAAATGAGGTAGAAACAAAGGTTGTTGGGGACACATTTAGGAAGAATCCCTAAAAGGGAAACTGTTGGCCAAGACCAATACTTTTGCCTTCATCCTGCTCCCTGTTTGGACTAGGGATGTGATGGCTGGTGCTCCAGCAGCTATGGAATATATTTTTGAGACATAAAAAAAATTATTTGCGTTTATTCTGGGAGATGCAGTGAGGTTACACTTAATGGTAATCAGTTTATCTTCCTCATTCTCTTATGAAAAGTATGTTCCTTAGTGTGAGCTTGTCCATTTATTTTATAATTCCTTAGGTAGAGAAGAAACTGCAAATGTGATTCTGATTAGAATGTCTCAGTAAAGAATTCAGGGAGAACAAGTAGTATTCATTATTTTTCAAATATTTTTTTTTAAGTAGGCTCCATGGGGCCTGAATATCTCATGACCCTGAGATCAAGACCTGAGCTGAGATCAAGCGTTGGAGTCTTAACTGACTGAGCCACCCAGGCACCCCTATTTTTTAAGTCTTTTTGCTGTAAAAGATTTCTGAAGACAAATGCATTTGTTCTCCAAGCATTTCTATTCACAACCATTGTTTACTCTCTTTGGTTCAGATCAGTCCATCTGGTGGTAATCTCTAATTTACTCTTTTAAAGGGTTATCCGTAACACACACACACACACACACACACACACACACACACACACAGTGAGAACAAGAATTCATACCGCACTCTTAGAAGTCTATGACTAATCAACTCTGCTCAAAAGCTCTCACAGCACTACTATGGCAGTGATGGCAGATGGTGTTTTTAATTTGCCAAGTGTTGGTGTCTCAATATCCAGGGATTTGAACAGTCTCTTTGGGGAAATAGTCAATTCCAAATTCAAACCCTAAAACGGCTTTCCTCTCTGTCTCCTCCTGCCCAAATAGCATCATCTAGGTAAAAGGGAAAGAACTTATGTGCTTCCTCACTGAGGCATGTGAAAACATGTAGCCCCCCCCCCCGCCCCCCGTACACCAAAAGCAGGCCAAGGTGACCTGGGACTGCTGACTCATATCCATCTAACCAGCCATCTCTCTTTCTCTGCTAATGCCACATTACGATCCCTTGTGCACCGTGTTGGAGATGGCACAGAACAAAATCTCGATTTTTCCAGGGACCTAAGCCTCTTCCAGCAAGCTGCTAACTTGGTATTATCGAGTTCTACTACCTCCATCTGGGTATTTCTACAGTGATGCTCAATCCACCCCACTTTGAACTTCTATATTGAGAAGGGGCTATAAGAACACATGCTTTCAATGTCGTTATGCAACCTGATCATTCATTTCTTCTATTTCCTTTATTCTATGAAAACCAGAAGGAAAGGGATGTCTTGAGTTTTCTCGATGCTTGGCTTACAGTATCAACCTTCATGTTCAAATCAGCCAAGCTTGGCACTTGTTCTGGGAGTTAGAAATTACTGAAGATGCAAATATAGCTTCAAATACCCATACATTACCTTCCTTAAATTAATATATTTAAAAACCAACCGAGATCTCATATATATACATTTCATCTCATGAAGCCTATTAAAGTTTTAAAATCTTCAGATAATTGCAATCACGGGCATAACATTTTGCCAAGCCCTTTTAAGGCAGGAGCACAGGGCAGAAGGAACCAAGTCAGACAAATAACAGATGATGACCAGTGCACGATGGTATATAAAAGAGAGGCAAGGCAAGAGAGTTGGAGTTCACGCCAGTTACAGAAGCAGAAAAGAATTAGAATCAAATAAGAAAAGCAAGTAATACATGTAATTTCCAGAATATATAAAATATCACATTTGGGTTCAAATGTCCTGCTATTAGTAGTACTGAGTGAAAACGTTTAGAGATCTAGTCTGTAATTCCCGAACTGTGTAATTAAAAATGTTTAAGGACATGTGCTTCCAATGGGGAAAAGATGTTATACCATGGTTCAAATGCATGGAGTGCATTTCAGAAATCAAAATGGATTTAATTTGACAGTACCTAATTACTCATTTAATTTGCGGAGATGGCATCCACTTTGAGAGAAAATTAACATTATTACTTCAATTTTACAGAATTGCTAATATATTGGTATAACATGAATGGTATATTGGTTGGTTGGCCTGCTTCCAAAATTAAGTTTAACTTTTCAAATAAATGATATCCCAGACCACAAACTTTTTCTGTGCTTCGGTGTTACTCAACTGAATGGGCAGTCTTTCTTAAAAACGGATATTCCTAGTTCTTAATAGCATAATAATATGTCTTTCTCATAAGAAAATGCACTCCTTATGTACAATTTCAGACTCTATGGAGTTATACTGTTACAGTTGTAAATGACCCAGCTGCCAGATTCATCAGGTGATTTTTACCATGGAATAAATCGGAATTACCTACAGTAATACTTCACTTAACTCGGGGTCAGCACTCCAGCAATCTCAACTACTGAGAAAACAAACAAACAAACAAAGCGTCTCCGCAAATCAAGATGTCATCACAATACTTTGGTAATGAGAGCGATTTGGTAAGGATAGGTTAGTGTTCTCAGTGGCAGTGTATTGGGTGCTGGGAGATACGACAGCATGTGAAGGTAGAATTGAAAGACAAACATAAACAAGTGTTTCACTCCATATAACTTGGGAAATACCCATCTACATACATCTTCATAGAAATCTCTGTTGCCTAACATTGAAGTTGTTTTTTATTTAAAGATTTTATTTAGTTGCACGAGACAGAGAGAGAGAGAGAGAGTGTGTGTGAACAAGGGTGGGGAGGGGCAGAGGGAGAAGGAGAGAGAGAAGCTCAAGCAGACCTCCTTCCCCAGTGCAGAACCCTGCTGAGGTCTGGATACCATGACCCTGGGACGACCTGAGCCAAAACCAAGAGTCCAACACTTAACCGACTGAGCTTCCTAGGAGCCCCAAGAATGAACTTGTTTTTAAAAATGCATGAACTAGGGGTGGTAGAAAGGGAGGTGGGCAGGGGGTGGGGGTGACTGGGTGACGGGCACTGAGGGGGGCACTTGATGGGATGAGCACTGGGTGTTATGCTATATGTTGGCAAATTGAACACCAATAAAAAATAAATTTAAAAATTAAAAAAAAAAGCATGAATGGGGCACCTGGGTGGACAGTCAGTTAAGCCTCTGATTTTTTATTTCACCTCAGGTTCTGATCTGAGGGAGTAAGATGGAGCCCTACAGGGGGCTCCATGCTTGATGCAGAGTCTGCTTGGGAGTCTCTCCCACTGCCCCTCCCTCTGCTTCTGTGCGTGCTCCCTCTCTCTCAACTAAACAAAATCTTTAAAAAATGCATGAATGGTGTTAACGAAATTGATATATGTTGTAGGATTGTACCAATCCATTGCAACTGTGCAGTCTTCAGCAGGGAGAGCTGTAGAGGAGGTCTGTGGTCACAGCAAGGGTGGTTGAGGCCGTCACCAGTGCCTCTGGATCCAGTGTCAAATGCACCTGGGTAGGCAAGGGGCCATGGAAGGTGGCAGTGGGGCTGGGGCTGGGGCTGGCTGTCCCTCACGTGCATGGGCATCAGAGCTGTCAACATGGGTCCAGGTTGGATGCAGCTCCATGTGGCCTTCTGGTGTGTGTTCCGCAGCAGGAGCGGGAGTGGTGGCGTGCTCTGGGGCCAGCAGCAGGCTGGCATATGTGTGGAGGTTGCAGCGAGTGCCAGTGTGGCAGTGACCATGTTGGATCCCAGGGCCAAGGCGCCCACAGCAGCCCTGGCTGGAGCAAGTCCAGTGTATGGGGGAATAACAGGGATGATGGTCCGTGGAGGAGCAGACAGCTGTGCTCTCGGTGGTGACAGCTGTGGGGGCATCGTCAGCACTTACAATGGCTGTTGGGTTCCCCAGGAGTGAAAGCCTCCAGGGTCTGCTGCAGAGCAGGCAACTGGGGTCTCGGTGGCGAACACCCCAGGATCCAGCACGGTGAAATCTGCAGGGAGTATCAGGTGGCTGTGGGGACTGCTAGGTCCTCCATGGGGAAGGCTGCTGGGGTCCTCTACAAAGAAGGCCACGTGGGTGGGGGGGCATCATATTGGCACCTGCTGCACTCCTGATACCAATAGCGCCCCCTTCTTTGTTCGTAACTATCTGCAGACGTGTTGGCTCTGCCAATCTCCCCAGCCGTCTTTGTAGGGTCCTTCCAGCAGTGCCCTGAAAGGCTCAGGAAGCTGGTCACCTGTTCTGATCTCCTTTTCCCTGGTGTGAAGAACTTGCAGGCCGAGGAGATCCCTGTGGGCAAGGAGCCGTGTTGGCCTGAGGCATGGGATGAGGCCCATGAAAGAAAACTGTTCTTTCTACCCTTTCTACCCTTTATGCGTGGTTATTCTCTGGGTTTTTTGTTCCACTGTGTTGCTGCTGCTTCTTAACTGGAGTCCAGAGCCCTTCCAGAGCTGTGTTGGTTCATGGAGAGCTATCCAATTGGTATTTTTTCTAGCGGAATGAAGGCTGCAGTCGCCTACTCCGCCATCTTGCTGACATCACTACTTACCCCTACTTTCTTGTAGATTCTTCTTTCTTTTTCCACTCGAGGGACACCATTTATGACCCTTGCATTGAATCTCATTTCTTTGTCCTCCATACCTAGGATACATTTCTTTTTATTTCCATTTGTTTGTACTTTTTTCCATAGCATTTGAGAGAGGTTCCTTGAGCTTTATGTTGCTGGCATAAATTCCGTCCCCTAGATTCATCCTCCCCTTCTTGAGTTTCTGTAGGACATTCAGATGTCACTAGAAAGAACTAAGCTTTTCTAGTACCTAAGACTTCTAATAAGCTCCCTCCAAAAATCCTTTAGAAAGTTTTGACATTTGTTAGATTGGAAGAGGACAGGCTCCAAGCAAATAGATCTAATAATTTCTGTGCCACTATTATAGTTTCCCTAAAAATATATCCACCGGTGACTAAGTGAATGTTTCTATCAACACGGAATGAAAATACTATTTGCTTATGCCAGGGAGTGTTTTATAGTTAAGATAATTTCATATATATGTCTACTCTATAATGGTCAAACATCTTTTCAAATGTTCAAAAAAAAAAAAGAATTTGCCTTTGGATGTTGCATAAAAACCAGTATTTCTCAAGAATGTGGGCTCTATAGCATGCATCAGAATACCATTTGTGTTTACTAAAAATGGGTTCTCCCCTATGTCTACTTATTCTGATTTTCTAGGAGTGACATCCAGGGATCTAGCTGCATTTTATTTTTAGTTTTTGTAAGTTTCAAGTTTTTATTTCAATTCCAGTTAGTTAACATATAGTGGAATCTATCTGTATTTTATTTTGTTTCATTTTATTTATTTTTAAGCATCATTTTATTTTTTTAAAGATTTTATTTATTCGAGAGAGTGAAAGAGAGAGAGAACACAAGCAGGGGTAGAAGGAGAGGGAGTAGACTCCCCTGCTGAGCAGGGAGCCTGATGTGGGGCTCCATCCCAGGACCCCAGGATCATGACCTGAGCCAAAAGCAGACGCTTAACCAACTGAGCCACCCAGGTGCCCCTCTATCTGCATTTTAAATAAGCTTTTAAGTTGATTTCAAAGTACAATCAAGGATGATAAACCCTCTAGACCCTCTAACTTTGCCTAGGTCAGTGCTACAATAGACTCCTTTCTCCACACATTTGATGCCCTGTCTATGCTTGGTCCTATCTCTGACCCTGGGACTGATCTTGTTCTTTTTCTTGGGGAATTTAAAGAGCTTCACTACATATCCAGGTGACAAAGTATCAAGACACCTTATTCTGACCTTGAATAATTACCTAAGCAACTCATGATAGAGGCTTCATTCTCTGGCTCAGTGGAAAACTTACTTGCTGCTGCAGCAGAGCGTAAAATCTCAGTGGTATATTTGTTTAAAACCAACCAGCTTTTGAGAGACAAAGGACAACAAAATCAGGGGGATTTAATTATGCATTTGTTGTCAGGTACAAAGTAAAATCAGAAAAGCAAGAAGTAAGAGCAAGAGATTGACCTCTCCTTTTCACAGGAGAAAACAAGGACACACAATCAGAATATTGGACTATGCTGCTCCTGACAAGCTAGCAGGGCTCTGGAAGCCCAGAGAAATAGTGACCTCAATTATACCACCATCAGTTCTTAGTCACCAAAGCAGAATTTACCAATGAAGGAATAGAAGGAGAACACTTACTATGATTCTGTTCTGTAGTGACACTAGCACCCAGAAAACTCTAGTCTCACTACTCAAAGTGGGGTCCACAGACCAGCAGCATGGACATCGCTTTAGACCTTCTTAGGAATGTGGAATCTTGGGCCTTGCACCAGACTTCCTGCACCAGAATTTCAGTTTTAGCAAGATCACTGAGGGATTCACATGTTCTTTAGTTTTGAGGAGCACAGCTCTAGAGAACTGCCTTTCCAGAAAAGCCAGGATTGCTGAAATGTATTCCAGAGTCTGGCAAAAGGGAGGATTAAGGTTTTAGAGCTTTACTACCCATCCAGAAGTCTCTCCATCTGGTCTGTGAGACAGATTAGTAAGGTGGCAATGATTGTCTCACTGCAGAGTTGTACTGCAGTGTTGAAAAAGCAATTATAATTGACTCAAGGCCAGGTTCTGCCATTTATTGGCTTTGTGATGTTCAGAGGGCCATTTAACCTCCATGGATCTGTTTCTTCACCTACAAAATAAGACTTTTACAGAGTGTCAAATGAGATAACATACATGTTAGAACATTACAAATTCTTATATAAGATCTTTCTATTATGTGAATGGTTCCCAAAGCCTTCCCCTTACATCTGAACTCTTCTCTCAAGATCAAATCCGAAACTTAAACTACAATGGTAGGCTGAATGGGAGTCTATTTAGAAGGTCTGTAGAAGGGAGGATCCCTGGGTGGCTCAGCAGTTTACTGCCTGCCTTCGGCCCAGGGGTGGTCTTAAAGTCCCGGGATCGAGTCCTGCATGGGGGTCCCTACATGGAGCCTGCTTCTCCCTCTGCCTGTGTATCTGTCTCTGTCTCTGTCTATCTCTCTCTCATGAATAAATAAATAAAATCTTAAAAAAATAAGGTCTGTGGAAGAAGACCAATCAAGCTGTCAGAACAAAGGAGGAGCGGAGAACCAGGTTCATAATAACACACTGGAATCAGAAAGAACTGGAGAAAGGGGACAGGAACACAGGAGTTCGGAGTCATATATCCATAGAACAGTAAACAGAAGCTGTTCAATCAAAATTAAGAACAAAGCTGGAAAAAAAAAAGAACAAAGCTGGGATCCCTGGGTGGCACAGCTGTTTGGCGCCTGCCTTTGGCCCAGGGCGCGATCCTGAAGACCCGGGATCGGATCCCACGTCGGGCTCCCAGTGCATGGGGCCTGCTTCTCCCTCTGCCTGTGTCTCTGCCTCTCTCCTCTCTCTCTCTCTCTCTCTCTCTCTGTGACTATCATAAATAAATAAAAAATTTAAAAAAAATTAAGAACAAAGCTAATCACACTCACAAGAGACCTGGACTATGCCAGATTCAATAGTGTTCAGCAGTTGATATACAATAAATGGAATGTATGGATCCATTTATGAACGAGTACCACTCTTACAGCTGATAGATTTCAACAAGATTGAATCAGGGATGCAAATCATTAAATATGTGTTCGGAAGGTATGTGTTCGGAAGGCCATAAACGTCTTACTACACTTAATGAACTATCTCTTCCATAAGTTCAGTTAACCATAAGCAGTTAACAGGTTAATGTAAGGGTTATAAGTGTTGTCTAAGTATAAAAATCACCTGCCAAGCTTTGGAAACTATAGACACATTTATCATTTCAATGAAGGAAAATGGGCACAAGAGTGCAGGATCTAAAAAAAAAAAAACAATCAATTGAGAGACAGAGATGGAGAAGAGAGAGAGGGTTTCCTTTTTTTTAAGTTTTTTTTTTAGTTAGAATTTATTTATTTATTTTTTTATTTATGATAGTCACACAGAGAGAGAGAGAGAGAGAGAGAGAGAGAGGCAGAGACATAGGCAGAGAAAGAAGCAGGCTCCATGCACCAGGAGCCTGATGTGGGACTCGATCCTGGGTCTTCAGGATCGCGCCCTGGGCTGAAGGCGGCGCTAAACCACTGAGCCACCCAGGGATCCCGAGAGAGAGGGTTTCTTGACAACAGGTGCCAGACTGACCAATGTTTGAATGAAAGCCATTAATATTTAAAGAGGAAATGCAAGGATGGCGTTAGGTTCTGTAGCTAGAAAGACAATTTCCGATAATCTGCATGCAAGCAGAAGTGAATAAGAAGCCAACGTTGTCTCAAGTAATTTCCCACCGTAACATAATGCATATGCCAGCAAGCAATGTAAAGAAGCTCTGCTTGATACTCATGGCATCTACAGGATGTACTGAAATTGACAACTTTGTGAATTTCAGGCAACAGGGTAAAGTATATAATTAATTAAATAAAAGTGAGAAATGGTGAACTATAAAATGTGATGCTTTCCTTCACAAATCTCAATTTATTTGAAATGTGACTATCTAGGTATTTAAGTTTTTACCAACTAGTCAAGCAATCACTTTCGTGCTATAGCATGATTTCAAGTATCAGCACCAGAAACTTCCATCATTTTTTTTTTCACAATAAAAACTGAATTCATGCCAAGACCGTGGGTTAATTTCTTGTCTCTCTCTCTAGGGACTCTCATTTCTTTTGAAACCACAGAAGTTCCAAGGACCAGAAATTTCTAGAGAGGAGCACGATTGACACACATGGTCACTGGCTAAAGAGAATTTTTAAAAAATTGCATTTATATGCCTGCTGTCATGTACTCTCAGGAGTAGGGAATTGGAATTGTTTTATGGCTAGTGAAAAACCGTTTCTTTTCTTTTTTTTAGTATAAACCATTTCTAACACATTTATGTGAGTGGGCTATCAGAAAGCGGAAGGTGTTGAAAATTCGAACTCATATTCTCCCCTTGGATCCTGATAATCAGTCACCTCAAGCCATCGCTTCTCTGAGACTAACCAGCAGGACTCACAAAAGGTATTATCAGCCCAATTAGCTTCTTCCCAGAGCAAACGGGAGAACCTTCAGAATAAGTTAAATAAATGACTACAACTCTTGAATAATAATCTATTCCCTGAATACAGAATCATTCAGATCTTGATTTCACAAAGCTAGCAAACTGTATTGCATTATTTAGTTCCAGGGGCTCCTCTCCTCCATGTATTTTATCCATCACAGCATGAAATGAAATGTGATCTGGAGATTGTAACATGACATAAATTAGTATAAAAGAATTCAAGATACATAATAAAACCAGGGATCAGAGGCACTAACACTACGTACCAGAGGTCTTCTAAATCTTGTATAATCTCACTCCAGGCCACTAAGTCCCTCTTGGTTAGTTCCAGACCAAACCAGACTCTCTTTTGAATGCTCAGTACTAATTCATGACCATGGCCTCCCCAAATCCCAAGAACAGGCCCCAGTTTTGAGATTTCATGAACATCGAATCCCTTTGGCCTAATGATGTGAAGAAAGAACCCACAGAGGTCACCACACTCCTGGATTCAGCAAAGGCATCTGACAGAGCCATCTTAAGGGCAAGATGAAAACATATGAACTAAGAGCTAGAAGAATTCAGTAAAGCAGTGCCTGTAAGAACAAGTGTACTTAAGGTACGCAATTTTTTAAAAGATTTTTTTAAATTTTATTTATTCATGAGAGACACAGAGACACAGAGAGAGGCAGAGACACAGGTAGAGGGAGAAGCAGGCTCCATGCAGGGAGCCCGACATCGGACTCGATCCTAGGTCTCCAGGATCATGCCCTGAGCTGAAGGCGGTGCTAAACCACTGAGCCACCCGGGCTGCCCAAGGTATGCAATTTAATCACAGGTATCAATCTGGAGAAAAGTCTATGGTTCCATGATACAAGGCTCTGTTGGAAAACTTTTCTTTTTTTTTTTAATTCAATTTTCCAACCTACAGTACATCATTAGTTTCAGATACAGTTTTCGATAATTCATCAGTTGCGTATAACACCCAGTGCTCATCATCCCATCACATGCCCTCCTTCATGCCAATCATCCAGTTACCCCATCCCCCCACTCTCCCTTCCAGCAACCCTCAGTTTGTTTCCTAGTGTTAAGAGTCTTTCATGGTTTGTCTTCCTCTCTGATTCCCCCCCTCCCCTCCCCTTTCAGGTTCCCCTCCTTCCCTTATACTATTCCGCATATGAGTGAAACCATATGATAATTCTCTTTCTCCTTGGAAAACTTTTCTTATTCAATGTTTTTTTTTTCTTAGTTACTTAAATGAAAATGTGGAAGACATAGTAAACAAACCTGTGGATGATCTGAAAATAGAAAAATACTGACTACTAGGATACCAAAAAAAAAAAAACAGAATAGGACAATGAAGGGAATTTAATATGATGAAATCTATGAGTCTAATGCCATGGGGCCTAGGTGTAGTAGGTATGATGAGGCTTGGAACCTAAAATCAAAAATCTCAGCTTCATAACTGAAGAATGAAGGGGAAATTAAATAGTAGCAACACCTGTTGAAAAAACTCTCGGGAATTATATAAACAGAGAGCTCAGCAGAACCCAATAATGTAAGGTAGTAAATCTCCCTCACAAAACAAACAAACAGAAAAAAAAATAATAACCGTAATGTATTAACTGAAATACAGTGCCTGGTAAAAGAGACAATCCCTCTTGTTATATAACAGATCAAACAATCCTATGAATGTAACAATAACCTATTTGGGAAAGAGAGAGAGACAGAGAGAGAGAGAGAGAGACTACCACAGAATGTTATAGTAGTCACACAGGAAGTTTTTGCAAGTTTTTTTTTTTTGCAAAGTTTTGCAAGTTTCACTCATGGGGATGAGCCCTTTGCAATGAGATTAGACAAGAGGATGTAGGGTATTATCAAGGCCAGTGTAAGAGCAGGACAAGGCCCAATGCTGTCCTGCTCCAAGTAACTAAAATGCTTTACCAGGTACCCTCAAGTAAAACTTTTAACACTTCATCACCACACACCTAGCTCCAGAGCCAACTTCCCAACCCCCTGCCCCCAGTGCCTTACAGGCTCTTAGCCAAGAAGCACACCTTCCTTTTGGTTTAGGTTGAATCCTCGTTGAGCCTTGGCAATATAGCTGGGCAGCTGGAGCCCAGGACCCTTGGCAGAGCTCCAGTCTCAGGACAGAGCCCCAGCACCTGGGTGATACCAGGGGAGCTGGTTCCCCTAAAGACACACTCCACTCGGACCCTGAGCACTGGGTTCTCCTACATCTTCTAACCTGTCCTGCGAGACATACATTTTGGGTCAACAAACCGGGGTTCTGCAGCAGAGATAAAAACAGCTGCTGGCAGACATTGGACTAGACAACCTTTGTGAGGCCCCTTTAAAAATGGAAAATCTGAAAAAAAAAATGGAAAATCTGTCACTTTTTGCATAGATTGTCATGACACAAAAGAATCAGTGAAGAGAATCATTGCTTTGGGGTCGGACAGATTTGTATTTGAGTCCTATTGCTATCTTTTACTAGCTGTGTGAATGTGGACACGTTATTTAACTTCTCTGAGCCTTACTTTCCTCAACTAAAAAAAAAAGCCAAACACAGTGGGGAGGGTGTTAGGTAGTAGTAAAATAACCTGCCAGTACTGTGTGAGTCTGTCAGCAGGAGGAGAGAGGGAGAAAGTACCTCCATACTTTGCTACAACACATACTAGAGGCCGTGTCACAACTTCATGCTTAATGCAAATTACACTTGAACATGCATAGATTTTTACTTCAAAAGGAACAAGTTTGGGCAGCCCCGGTGGCTCAGTGGTTTAGCTCCGCCCTCAGCCCACAGCCTGATCCTGGGGACCCGGGATCGAGTCCCATGTCGGGCTCCCTGCAAGGAGCCTGCTTCTCCCTCTCCCTCTGCCTCTGTCTCTGACTCTCTCTCTCTCTCTCTCTATGTGTCTCTCATGAATAAATAAATAAATAAAATCATTTTTAAAAAAGGAATGAGTTCACACAAGAAATCAGAAAATTAAACCCCTCTACCTGTATCTCTAACTATAGGTTTTAGGTTGGGCGTCTCACTGTGCTACTCTCTCCCCAAGATCATGTAGTTCCAAGGTGACTTTTTGGAAACAGAATTAAAAGCACTTGATGGGATGAGCACTGGGTGTTATGTTATATGTTGGCAAATTGAACTCCAATAAAAAAAATTAAAAAAAAAAAAAGCCAGTATCCTGGTAAATTACATTGTGCCTATCAAAAACTCTTCTGTCGCTAATCCCTACAGTGCTCTATCCTTTCCAGTTCCTCTGTGAAAATGCTGTTTCCTATTGTTGATGTAGCTTAATAATGCTTGTATTTATGTGTTTGCGTAGAACAATATAATTTCAGGGTGTGTGTATGTGTACATGCACACATTTTCAGGTTGCTTAAATCCTTCAGAGTGAATTGAACCAGATAGCCAAGCACATTAATACAGCATATTGTATCTCTGAAAATAAGGTCTGAATTCCATTTAGTTTGACAGGAAAGCATTTTTTTCTGTAAGTCTGTTGGCTAATCTTTCGTTTGCTCAGAGAGGTCAGAACGATGGAATGCTTCTATCTCCTCTCTTATCTTATCACACTCGCCTTGTAACCCAGAGCTCACAAGTCAAACCTTGTGTTAATGCCTCCCACCTTCTACCCTACAGCAAGGGGCTTCCTGGAGCAAATTAAATCCTGATGACATTACAATCCTTGCCAGTTCTTGAGGTAATATGTTTTAGAGTTGGTTGGCAACTTAGAAATAACAAGGATTAAAAACTTTGGCGGCCACCTTCTTTCAATGAAGTGCTTTTAGGCATTAGACATTCCTCAAAAACGTCTGCAAAATCACATCTACAGTTGACATTTAAGCAAAATTTGTTTCTTGATGGTTTTGTAATGATGTTTTATGCTTCAAAGATGAGGAGCTTGCCATAAGTATTTTTTTCATCATTATCTATTCATCGAGAAAGCTGGCATTGCCTTGGATGAGCTATCGTACCTCGTATTAGTATACACGTATAGCAGCATACCTGCATAAGACATCCAGAATAGCACCATTACCCCAAATGGAAGGAACATCAGCAATGCAAATTTATGGAAATACTTGAAATGATGATGAATTCATACAAAGCAATCCTACAATGATTCAGCTGCAGGTAGGTATCAAAGAAAACATTAGGGACTCTGCTTCCACCACAATAATCCAAGACATACACTGATGCAGATGGCTGTATTTTATGGCATATAATTGTTTCACACTCATCGGAGGTGGTTATGGTGTTTATCACATCAGCCAAATGGGCAGAGATGATGCAAATTATGGGCATCGAAGGAGAGGCAGTTTGGACTCACTTTGTGCATGTGGGCCTCTAGAATTAGGGATAGAGCTTCGGTCAACATTTTCTTGCTGTATGTAGTGATGACTAGTTTTAGCAGTGTGCTCTACAAGACACAGGTCTCTGAAAAAGTGACTTGGGGATAGGTATTCAGGGTTCTCGGTTGATAACAAATCAGTTGGTATTATCTGGGGTGCAGATACCTCTGTGTCTGCTTAGTTAGAGGATCATCACAAGTATCCTCACTGAAGGCTATCCAAGACGCATCTACTCGTATGACTCCACCTTAGGAATTTCCTGAAAGCAAAAAGGTTTCATCTAGCACGCTGGGATCCTGGTTACGAGATGTAGAAGGAGTTACAGTAGCAATCCAATAAATAAAGTAAATAAATAAAAATCCGATAAGGGGGCACATTAATCCAAATTCAAAGGAGACTGTGTGCATGATGTAGCTCAGATGCTCGCCGAGAAACGAGGATGGTGAGGAGGCGAGGCTGGGTTAGTAATTCTGAGTCACAAACCTGCCTTTCTCTGGCTTACTGTTGACAGTATTCAATTAAGGTAATGTAAGAAATACATTATGAACGTTCATAACTTCACTGATATGTATGGTAGCTGGCGTTCTTTGTATTTTCTATAGTGTTAATGATTTTGTCTATTTCTATCAATCACTGACAGAGGTGTCCAAGTCTCCAGTTAGAATTGTGATTCTCAAAAAAAAAAAAAAAAAAAAAAAAGAATTGTGATTCTCTGCTGGCATGTGTAGTGCTATCCATTTTTTGATTTTCCGTTATTCAGTATAGTCATATTTAGGACGTTTTTGATTTCTTGATAAACTGCCCATTTGGTCATTGTAAGCTGTTTCTCTCCATCTCTTACAGTACTCAGTCTTGAAGTTTAATTTGTCTGAGATTAACATAAACTCCCCAGCTTTCTTACTCTTACTGTATACATAGTATGTGTTTTCCTTCCCTTTTTCTTGCAACACCTATTTGTGTCTTTACAGTCTCCTGTGTTTCCCGTAAACAATTCCTACTTAGGTTTTGATTCTTTTTATCTAATCTGACAATCTCTAATTGATGTGTTTATTTCTATCTAATGCAATTATTGAAATGGTTGGGTTTATCTCTGATTATAGTGTGGGTTTCCACCTGTCTCTTTATCTTTTTAGTTCTTTCATTGCTCCTTCTCATCTTCTGGTTGAATTACATGTTGTTTCAAGATTCCATTTTATGTTCTATATTGACTTCTTAGATATACTTCCTTCAATTATTTTTTAATGATTGTATCAAGGCACACGACATATACCCTATCCAAAGCTGATGGATACTATAACATCACACTTCGCACAAAGCCCTTCATAGTTCTTACTTCTCTCTTTTTTTATTGTTTAATAACAGATAATTCATATTTCCCCCCTTCAAACTTCCTACTTCACGTTGGCAAGGGTTTATAGAGCACTCCTGCACAGATGTTAGTGGGCTCTCTTTGCACATCCCCCTCCTCTTTTGTTCCCTGACCTGCAGAGTGAGCAACTCCAGCTGCCCCAAAGTCTGATCCCTGTGTCCTCAGCTGAGTGGGGACTCTCATGCCTACTTGCACTCTAGCTCATACACTGGATTTCAAAAACTGCCCCAGCCCAGGAACTGAGATGTTATGGAGCTCGGTTATGTGTTTTTGCTTCTCTTCTAGGTCCAGTTTCTCTAGCTGCTAGTCCCCGAAAAGCATTTCTTCATATCATCTGACCAGGTTTTTTTGTGTTTGGTTTGGTTTTTCTTGTTGTTATTGTTTATGTAGGGAGAGCTAGTCTGGCTCCTGTCATACTCTCAGCCAGAAACAGAAGTCTATTTCAGCCAAAGACTTTAGAAGGCCTTTCTTTTTAGAGACATGTCCTTTGTCTACCCCTTTTCTGCAAGAGACCTGACAAAAATAGAAGACTCTGAAATTCAGTAGCAGGGGAAAAAATAGAATTTTGTTTTTCAGCCCATAGTATTTGCTATCTATTGAAAAGAAAAGTAAAATATATTTAGGTTATTTCATAGTTAAGAAATCTTGATGCTGCCCTCTTTATGCTTGCTCCTTACTCTGATGCTCAGATTTTTCTATGCTTTTTCTGTCTAGGAGTTATAAAAACTGAGATCTCTTCCAGGTAATCTTTAGGATTAAGCAAAAATAACTTCTAAAATTGTCTTCAGAGAGATAATATAAAGGATATGTTTTACGTAGCTACCAAGCTCTTCTATTCATACCAGAGATATACTCATTTCTGGGCTTAAAGACACTGTTAAAAATGAAATTGTTCTCATCTTCTATCAAACCATAAAGTTCCTCAGTGCATGTCTCCACTAGGCAGTTCTGCGAGTTGATCATATAATACTTAACTACCACAGAGGCCGACTAGAAATTCAGATGCTGATCAGTATAGTTTAACTTCCTAAAAGCCCACAAAGTGAGAAAAGGCTTGTTAACTTCATTTCTTCCTTTGTCGGATATTGAATTTCAGTAGCAACAGTTGAAGCTGATCTTACAATATTTAAAACTGGAAAGAATTGGAGAATTAACTTCGGATGTAGCATTAAGAATAGTATTCTTTTTTTTTTTTTAAGAATAGTATTCTTAAACTCGGTCATGACTGAGTTTTCAAATATTGATTGGACCAGAAAAGATCACCTCTTCATTATTAACGCTAGCAAAAGCTTTACCTGTGTTCCATCTTGCTGGTTTCAGGCCAGTGGTTCTCCATGCTGGCATTCTACAACATTTTCATAGCATATAGTGTAGTTGTGTTCCTTTTGTTTCGATACATTCAATTAGAAACACGTTGTGCATTCTGAATGGTAGTTAAGAGCATGATACAGCCAAATGATATGAAGAGGAGTGGCAATATAAACTTGGACAACTTCTCTTGACAACGGGGAAATGATCACACCTTGGTAACAGTTCCCACGTTGGTATTTCTCTGCACTGACATGATTTGATGCCCTGATTATGAGCAATAATAATAATAATGGAATCGTCCCTGAGAGCTAACCTAATTACCTCGCATTTTGTTATGTTATTTGCATTCATTTTATTCTTTAATCACAGCTACCATCTTGGGAAGTATGTACCATTCAGTGCTCATGGAGGAAATTGAGGCTTAACAAGTTCATATGACTTGACGAAATTCATGCAAATTATAAAAAAGAGATCAAACAAAACCCACAAACTGTCTGACTCCAAGCACTGCACTTCTAACAATTTCATTATATCACATCGCTTATTTTTATGGTAGTATTCAGTCATTTATATAAGATTTTCACATATTTGGCCTTATATTCCCCTTAAAAATTTTATATCAAATCTCTGAGGCTCGAAGCAGAGCCAGAAAATCAAGCCAGGTTTATCAAATGACAGATCACACGCTCTTTCTGGACCTTTTCCTCCTCCCCATAAGCTCTTATCATAGTTCATACTAACATATTTGCCCTAAAGCATATCAAGTGAATTGAGCTCCCAGGGTTCAGAGTTAAGGAAATGTACTCTCTTCACAATACGCTCGACATAATTTTAACTTAAATGTAGAATTGGTGACACCCACGATGAAATGTAAAAGCCGACTCTTAAGACATTTTGCCCTCATCCATCAAGTGTTTGATTAATTCATATATTCTTTTCAGATAGACTTTTATTCAGCACAGACCTTCTGATCACCCACTCTGTCCCTAATGTTCTGGTAGGTACTAGGGCAAAGTTGGTCTGGTCGCAGAAACCAAGAAGAAAGCAAAAACTTACAGGATGCAATCTGAGATATAATAAAAGTATATACAAAGTACATCTGGAGTTCAAAGGAAATGGTGATTAAATCTGCTGGTGGATAGGAATGTAAATAATCAAAGAAGGTTTCACAAAAGGGTAATATTTGAATTTGACTTAAGAAAATAGAATTATCCAAGACTTAAAGATATAAAAAAAAAAAAACAGTGTATTGGAGGCAAGGAGACCAACTAGCCGACTATTTCAGGTACCCAAATGGGAGATAATGAAAGTTGAAATTTTCAATGTGTTAGTAAAAGATTTGAGAGATACTAAAACAGTGGAATCAGCAGTAATCATGATAGACTGACTAAAGGAAATGAAAGAGGAGTCTAGAGTGTTGGGCAGTTTTCTAGTTTTGGTGATTCGGCAGGTTTAGTTCTATTCAGTGAAGTGACGAATGTCAACTATGGTTTGCGACTCATTCAAGAAATTAGGATACCCCCGCTACATTTTGTATGAGGAGATTTGGAGTTCTGCAGGTTTACAAGTTGGTCACTTGACCATGAGGGATCATACCTGAATCTGATGGAGCAAAATTTGGAGCATTGAAAGATTCTAGAATTGGAATGAGTACAATGACCAATGAGCCTTTCCGTCTTCCTTGGTGAAGAGACGATGGGACTATCATTTACACAAAAGGTACATGCTTTACTGGGTAAAGGGGTAAAGATGTTGCATACGTGTGAGCACGAATGTCAAATGGCAAAGTACAGTGCCAAGCCTGGGCCTGCTTCACTTCACATCCATTCTTTACCTTTCGCCTGCTCCACTCTGTATGGCAAGGGGGAGGGGCATGACCTCTACGGCTTAGTTTCCAGGCTCCTTTGAGAGCTGACTTCCAACTGGGTTCAGCCAATTCAAGGCAGTGGCAGAAGATTGACAGGTGAGAAGAGGGGAGAGACCAGAGCACATATCCTCTTCCTTTGCCTCAAATAGCACCTCAAGTAGCAATTACCTCCACTCTGTGGCTTAGTTCCCTCTGTAATTCTCATTTTAGCCACGTAACTCCATCTCCTGGGCTTTGGGAACCCTGCCTCTTCCCTGTGCCCTCCAGCCTGGGGCTGTTGTAGTTTCTGATACTGTTAGTCTTGGGGGACCTCACTGTCCACTTTGGCTTCTCGTTTCTCCTGCCACCCATGTAAACAATTCCTTACATTCAAATGTCTGATTTAAATATTCACATGTCTTCTGTTTTTCGGGGTCAGAATTATACGGATACAAATGGTCAGTAATGGCAAATGCCACAAAATGATTAGAGAGCAAAATGAGAAGAAATCAATGAGTTTTACAATTAGGTCTTGGGTGACCTTTGGGAAAGCAGTTTGAGGGAAAAGCCAGATTACTTTGAGATGAGAAATGGAAGAGGGAGGAACTAAAACTAACAAATACAAACAGCTCTTCCGAGAAGGTTCGCGCTAAAGAAAGTTGTTGTGGTAACATGACTGAGGGACAGACTCACAGGAATATTCTACATTGCGTTACGTCATGTTTTGTGTTATTCAGAAAGTCAGTTAAATATTTGGGACATTACATTGCTCACTCAGGATTGCTCAGCCCCCGACAATTACAGATCCATTGGATTCAAAACAGCCATAGTATGATCATTTGCTCCAGTGCATTACCTTCAGGCAGAACCAGACTTAAAACATCTCCCAGGAAAAGCTGGGCTCTAAAAATTCTTCAGGATTTGTGTCAAAAGTAGAATGTGCCTGTCAAGAAAGCAATACAATTGCAGGATGTATTAATAGAAATATATTTTCTACATCAAGGGAGGTCATAATAAGGAGATAGTACTTTGTGGAGACGGAATGATATTTGATTGTGTGTTCCATTCTGAGTAGCCCATTTCCTAAGGAAGTTGTTAGTACATTTAAGGTTATCTTAAGGGGAACGACCCAGATGCCCTTGCCACACGAACAAGAGTTAAGGTTTAACTGACTAAATGAAGAGGTTTAGACTGAAGCAAAGATTTAAGGTGCTCAGTAGAGAGAGGATATGCAACGTTATTTCATAACTAAAGGTTTGTTACATGGAAAAAGTGAAGGGAATTAGCATGGGATGAGTACCTACGAGGTGCTAAGTACTTTGCTAAGCATTTCAGTTCTCATAGAAACTCCTTTTTAAAAAAAAAAAAAAAAGTGTGTTATCACAGGAACTCCTTGAGGTAATAGCTATCTCCACTCTACAGATGAGAAAATGTAAAGCTTGGGGTGATCAGGAAATAGATTGAAAGTCTCACAGCTGTCAAGGAGACCAGCTATAAACTCAGAAAAACACATATTCTTCAGAAGAACACGTTCCTTCTATTGCGTAATACAGAGTAAGGAGATGAGATAAACGTACAGGAAATGAATTGAGTTGGTATCAAATGGAAACTCAGGACCTCTCTTTTTGAGCTGAATCCTTTCTCAATCCAACTGCTGTCAAAAAGTGTCTGAGAAAACAGTTGGGCCAAACCTCATTCCACCCCTGAGAGAAACAAAATTTGTAGCGGGAGAAGTCCAGATCATGGTTCGAAAAATTAAATTGGACTAGGACTAGAGGTTTCTTGTATCCCTGTCTTTCTCAATTGCTTTGCATTCCTCCCACGTATGGGACTGGCTGGTGTGGTCCGAGCCTCCTTGTCACTGCTCATGAATCAATCTCATCCAGCCACCTCCCAAAGCCTACCTGTACCTCCTCTGTCAGGTCCACACTCTACATCTCTCTTTCTCCCTCTACTATACTACCAATGCCTGCATATCAAAGTTATGCTTCTTCTTTCTGATTTCTAACTCACTAGTTAAATAGGCCAAATTATATTCCTTTTCCTTCTAAGTCAATAGGTGAATTGCAACAATGGCTTTCCGTAGAAAATATTTAAGCCCTCGGTACCTTGCATTTAGTGAGCTCTTAGGAAATATATATGGAATTGACATTAATGGGTCGAATGCTTGGAATCCCAGGCACACTGTCAGGATGCAGGGTCGGATGAACCCTGGATTGGCATCCTATCCCAATGTTTAACAACACTCCTTTTCAGAAAATTCTTCCCAGTGTTTTGCCTAAATCCCTCATGAGGCAATTTACACTCCATTCTCCTTGTTCTGTCCTAAGAGAAGATTGAGACCAGCTGGTGAGCATTCGCTGTGTAATAGCTCTTTATATACTTAAAGACCATTATTAAATCCCCTCTTGGTCTTCTATTTTCCAAGCTGAACAATCACTGATCCATTAACCTTTCTTCATAGCCCTGATTTTCCAATGATTTAATCATCTTGGTAACAGTCCTCTGAACCCTCTCCATGTCCCACAAATCTTGTCGTCCATGGAGCTCCAAAGGGCATAGATTTTTACAAAGGATCAAGAAAATTCTAAGCGTCAGAACAAAAGTCTTTCAAAATCTTGGGTCATGTAGATACTTGTCATTCAGGGATTTTCCAATATTCAGCTATTCATGAGCAACCCTGAGCAATTTTGCTACTTTACTGAGTCAATAATTTAAAAGCGTTGGCCCTGCAAAGCTTTTTGTCTATAGGATCCCGGGCAGTGAATGAATCCATCTGGTCCCGTAGCATCCACAGCTCAACCAGGCTATGTTGTTCTTCACTTATTCTGTATATGCAGTAATTCTGGTGCGGTGTCAAAACATTTTCGGAAGAAAATTCTCATCAAAAATGTATGCTACAGCAATATTAACAAGATTCCCGATTTGAGAATATTACAACTTTGTCTTAGATATCTAGTATTCATCTGATAATACAAGTATAAGACTGACTCATGACTTGTGTGATTTACTATTAGTTCTACACCATGATGTCATTAATTGACTTGGTCCTTCAATAAATGCATTAATTTACTCGATCCTTCAATAAATGCAAACCCACAGTCTGGTCCCTTCTCTCCATCTTCGCTGCCACCATTTCGCCCTTAACCATATCACCTGTCACCTGGATTATTGCAATTGCCTCCCACCCATCTCCCTGACTCCACCCTTGCCCTTCTGGAATATCTTCTCAGCAAAGGAGCCAGAGTGAGCCTATCAAAATGTAAGTCAGGTCATAGCATGCGTCTGCTCAGACCTCTCCATTGGAGCCCCATTTTTATCAGGGTATATCCGACAACGAAAGCAACAATATCCTCTCAATCTGTTCTTCTATTACTTCTTTCATCTCCTATCTTACAATCTCAATTTCTTCTTCCCTTGCTCCACCGCAGTCACACTAATCCTGCAGCTATTTAAACCTGCTAGACACCTCAGCCTCAGAGCTTTTGCCCTTTCTTCCTCTACCTGGAATATACTTCTCCCAGTTATCCACACATCTCACTGCCTCATCTCACTCAAGTCTTTATCAAAGGACACCTTTTTAGTGACCCACGTTTTGATCACTCTGTTTAAAATTGCAAACTACCGCCAGCAATTCCAATCCCTCTTATTCTACGTCCTGTCCATATTACTTATCACTTTATGCCAAAATTTCATAAGCCATTTTCATATTTATTGTCCATTTCCCCTCCACTAGAATTAAAGCTCTGCCATTGTATCACCAGTGTCTAGAAAGGTATCTAGTACTTGTTAGATTTTTTTTTTGAAATAAATGAGCAAGTGAACAAATATTTATTTGCTAGCTGTTGACCAATGGCTTCATACACACAATTTTTTTAACGCAGGAGGTGATATGAATTATAAGAATACAAATATATTCTAAAACACGCATTGTATGTTTACCACCTAAATCCATGGGCTAGCTCTTTTGCAGGTACAAGAAAGTCTGAGACTTGTCTTCTGGGAATCTAGGTCTACAAGATATCATACAGAAAACAAATCTATAATGGCAGGTGACAATCCTCAGGATTGCTTAGGAGACACTCAATTTTCTGAAGTTGATGCTGCAAAGGATAAGTTTATCTACCAAACGTTTGGCCTTGGATATGCCTGGCAGAAAGATAATATTCAACTTGATGACCCATCCACAGGCTTTGACATCTACTGCTGTACTGCTTTCCCTATAAATAGGAACACTTTCTACCTCTAACAGTGTATCAGCGTATCATTTTCAACGCAACTTCCCTCTTCATGGATCTTAGCTTTCTTTGTTATAGCTCCCTTGATGGGTGAAAATAATACTATGTGGTTGCTTTCAACTCCCTGTGGTTTTTTTTTTTTTTTTTTTTTTTTTTTTTTTTTTTTTTTTTTTTTTTACTTGCAAGGATGGGATTTCTCTTTATTTGTTCACTGTTTGTATTTTTTCCTATGGCAATTCTAAGAGACCTAAGCCATACTGTGGAATCTCTTGCTTAATATAAACAAGGCCTGAGGGCAATTCTTCTAAATTCTTGCGTATCCTAAGAAACCTGGTCCAAAAATCAGTCAGGGGTCAGTAGTACAGGCATGCAAACCTCAAAGTTAACAAGTCATGGCTATTTTCCTTTAATGATTTCACTCACATTTGTTCTTCGATCCTGTTTACAATACACAGTGCAAATCAAGCTTGCTTTATGTAGGGGATGTCCAACAGCAAACCAACCAGCCACTCTATTTTAGGACAGTGCAAGCATCACTTTGGCAGCACTTCTACCCTCTGCTGGCATGCAAAGCAAAGCTCATATCAAGATTCTGGAGGTGAATGCTTTTGGCCTTGTAGGTCAACAAATCATCAGATAATTAAAGCTCAATAGTATATCAAATCACCTCTTCGGGAGGCTTGAACAGTGATGAAATCAAGCTAGGAGGAGCCAGATTGTTGGCGCTTAATGACCAACTATTTTTTAAACCTACAGGGTTCTTTGCCATTTACGGTGTCCCTAAAATAATTCTAATAAAGAATAAGATAATTTACTCAAGACTCAATCATTTAGATTGTTTTTAATGTGGCAAATTTTCAAGCATAATCTCCACTGAAATACTTCCGCAATTTGAATAAATATTTTTCATTCATCATGGTGTAATTAACATTTAAATGATCCCCTTGTACCAACTTTATCTATGGCTACACAGAGACCTAGCTAGTGAGAGGGGATTTGCCTTGTTACCCACTGCAGCTGAGCAAGTAGTAGAATCTCAATCTGCTGAGGCTGAGGCCATTTTGTTAGCCAATGCTTTAAAAAAAAAAAAAAGATTTTATTTATTTGAGAGAGACAGAGAGAGAACAAGCTGGGGGAGAGGCAGGTGGAGAGGGAGAGTCAGACTCTCCACTGAGCAGGGAGCCCAACGTGGGGCTCGATCTCAGGACCCCAGGATCATGACCTGAGCTGAAGGCAGGCACTCAACCAACCGAGCCACCCCTAGCCGACACTTTCTAACAAAAGGCTGAAAATGGTAAGGGACACAAGAGTGGGGTGTGTGTGTGGATACATATATACCAACTTGCCTTTGGTAGCTTGTCTTAGGTCCCTGAGGGTCACAACTTTACCACTCGCACTTCCCCCCAATCCTGCTGTTACTCAGCAAAAATAGTAAATGAATAATCACATGCCCACGAAACTAAATTCCATCTCACAAGCTTAGAGTTTGCCTGTTCTTTCCCCTTTGAACAAAAGTTGTATTTACTCTTGTCTCTGCTTCCATCTTTGGAAGGCATTTGGTAACATGCGACACATTTGCCCCAACCAATTCAACGCCTGGCTCATTTTTCTGTTGCTCTGACATGATCCTACATATCAATTGGATGGCTGGTCTCACCCTCTCCTCTCTTCTCCCCTGTGTTGGCTCCAGCTCTTTTGTCAACAGGGGCCGAGACTTTCTCCTCCTGGTGTTAGCTCATGACATGGTTACTACCCAGACTTGCTCACACCGTATTGGGGGAGATCATCAAAAAAAATGTGACTACCAGTTCACCAGCGAGCTGGACTCGAGCACCCAGAGCATCCGCAGCCCCGCCCCTGTCCTTGGAACGTGGGTCCTACTTGCCTTTCGTGCTCCAAGGACATGGCCTTGAGGTGGTGATGTGGTGTTGAGAACACCTACTGGTATGCGTGCCTGAACCCAGTTAAGGCCTCCTTATAAACTTTTAGGATTTGGCGGGCAGGTGCGTGCATTCACTCACCTTGCTGCTACCCGAGGCAAGCCTCATATGTTAAGTTCTCTTTGCCTATTAAAACTGCCACTCGCTAACCTGGAGTGGCCTGCATCTTTCTTTGTTCTCTCTTGCCCCTCTTGCCTCCAGGAGCCAATTTCAGATTGCACTAGGGAAGCCCCCGAGAGGTTGTGAACCACCATGCCATGCTTCTTCCTTCCCCCAAAACAACCTCTGACAAAATAGTATTGCCCTCCTGACTCTATGTGCCTTCCAGGGGATAATCTATAATCATAGTAACTGTGTGAATAGAAGATACCTAGAAAGATGCATATTTTGGTAAGTGCTTTTGAGAAGATGGCAGTGTTTCTCATACATGGTCTGCTCTTGTTTCCCTGAAAGGACTAAGTCTACTGGTGACGCTCCCGTATCATGCAGGGCCGTAGGGGCAGCATCAGGGCGGGATGCCACAGGGAGTGGAGTTCCTTGAAAAAATAAGTGGGTACAGCACAGCCACTCCCTCTGCTGTAGAAAAATGTCCTCATTTCGTTTTACCTGGGCTCAAACCAGGTACCTAACGCCTAGCTAAATATATTTGTGTTTTAGTCATGAAATGGCACGATCATTCCCTTTCCGTGCTCTGGGTTAAGCCTGTGCTTGGGAGGCAGTGTAGTATGCAGCAGTAATCTGCGATCCACCTGATGGTTTCTTTCTGCAGAAGTCAGGATCCCTGTTCAGCCCACTTGGAAATAGGCTTGGGCAGCTCTCCAGGCTATTCGCTATTCAAGGCAGGTGCTCTGTGCTCAGCTGTGCTCACGAGGGAGCAGTGGAATGCCAGGAGAGGCTTTCCCAGAGAATCCGCCTTCCAGTCTGCTTGGGTGCAGGAGCCCTGTGGGGGACAGCATGGCTTGGGGAAGGAGGGTCAACCAGCAGGAACACACAGGAATTTTACCAATATCCCCAAACTCTCAAGGCAAAGGAATGCATGGTGTAGGGGGAGTGCGGCTGGGAGAGTAACAGAAGGCCAATGAAAACAGTCTCCACCCCAAATGCTTTTTTGGGGGGGCGTTTAACAACTTCTACTCTTTGCAATATACGCTTTGCTGGGACTTGGGAACAGAATATGAGTCAGGGCACAGAAATGTACAGCATTCACTCCTCATGGCTAACACTTTGCTGCGGGGATGATGTCCCGTAACATGTAATTAGGGCCTGGATTCTGAATATCCAACAGGAAACTATTTCTTGAAAGTTGCTCCATGCTGGGCAGGTAAGATTTTCTGGGGGTTATGTGTATGTGTCAGAGAGACAGGGACAGGACCCACACAGAGAAAAGATTGGGTTGGGGATCCTTGGGTGGCTCAGTGGTTTAGCGCCTGCCTTTGACCCAGGGCGCGATCCTGGAGTCCCCGGATCGAGTCCCACGTCGGGCTCCCGGCATGGAGCCTGCTTCTCCCTCCTCCTGTGTCTCTGCCTCTCTCTCTCTCTCTGTGTCTATCATAAATAAATAAATAGATAAATCTTTAAAAAAATATATGCAAAAACCTATGCTTAAAAAAAAAGATTGGGTTGACTTTTTTTTTTTTACTTTATTTTTGGAACCCTCAGAAAGTTTGCTCTGGGACGGAGTATCTTTATTCTATATTGAATGCTTACTCATTCTAGAAAAGAAGTGGAGAAATTGGATGACATTATCAAACAGAGAATATTTATTCAGAATTGAGAAAACAGAGAGGTAGAAAAAACCATGGCCAAACATGCCACCAGGCCTCCCTCCCATTAAATTTATGCTCTAGGGCAATATGGACCAGAGGAAACTTTTAGAACTTTTGAATGGTTGGGGTCCTGAGAGATGGGGGGCAGTGAGGCTCATACAGACATATTAAATGGAAAAAACAGGATGTAAAAGCATCTAGTTATAATTCGAGATCTTTTGCAATAGGTCTTTGACTAGAGGCTTCGGAAGTAGGGGAATGCAAAAATAAAATGCTAAGAGAGTTGAAGGTAAAAATCCAAGATACACATTTTTTTTTTCTTTTCTCAAATATCCAAATTCTCTAATGCACCCTGGAGATATAGAAATACCAAATGTAAAAGGAGAAGAAAAGAAAGGTGAGTGAGCAGGGGGGCAGGTAACATGAGAAAAAAACAAAAAGCTAGCAGCTTCCTGGTCTCTGAGTCTCCATAAAGCCTACCACAGACATTGAGGGGCTCAAGTTTTACTCCTGACAGGCTGCCCCTGCTGATCCCATAGCTTAAGAGGAAGAAAGGCAGTATGTAGGTGGGGGACTGAGTCCTAGGCACACAGTTAAACTTTTTTCCTAACATCTAGCTGATTTGAAAATAGCCCTTCTGAATATAAATAATAGTGTAAGGGAATATAAGGGAAGGGGGAAGAAATGTGTGGGAAATATCAGAAAGGGAGACAGAACGTAAAGACTGCTAACTCTGGGAAACGAACTAGGGGTGTTGGAAGGGGAGGAGGGTAGGGGGTGGGAGTGAATGGGTGACGGGCACTGGGGGTTATTCTGTATGTTAGTAAATTGAACACCAATAAAAAAAAAAAAAAAAAGAAAATAGCCCTTCTATATCATCTGAGAAAAACTGGGTGGCTTGCATTTGCAGTAGGAGCTGTTAATGTAGCAACACGTGTCAGCAGTCCAACCATGAGGTTTTCCGGTGGACTGCTGTAATCTATACTGCAAATGGATGTACCTCTGTTTATCTTTTTTTAAATTTTTTAATTCAAATTCACTTTGCCAACACATAGTACATCATCAGTTTCAGATGTAGTTTTCAAGAATTCATCATATGCCCAGAGCTCATCCTGTCACGAGCTCTCCTTAATGCCGTGTACCTCTGTTTAGAGGAAAATTGGGGAGCCTTGTTTTTTAAAGCAATGTTTACTCTAGGTCAATGACCCCTTTTTTATGAGTCTCAATATTCTTTTTTTTTTTTTTTTTGGTATTGCCTTTGAACTCTGGTGTGCATTAGACAAGCAGCCCTACATAGTTGCCCCCCTAAATCGATGAAGAGAAATTTCCTATTTGTTGAAATTTCCTTAATCCTTAAACGCTACATCCTCCTATTTGAAAGAGAAAGATTATTCCTGTTCCTGGACTCAGGGATGTGATTCGACTCCGAGGAGGGCAATGACTCTGGACTTGATGCTTCCTTTCTCTCATCACGGTTAGGGATAATGGAGGAGGAAGGTATACCCCCCTGGTACAAGCAGGGACACAGCTGCAGCTGAGCCAATAGATTTAAAAGATCTAGCTGGTTTGGAAAACTAATGAAATGAGAGCTGCAAATTAAGTTTGAGCACTAAATCAATCTTTTGATTACTGAATTCAAGTTAAAGGGCATGAGGAAAAGCTTTATAATCTTCTCGGCATGGCTGGCTGTTTCTACTCAGGCATGCTGACTGCAGCATAATGCCACACTTCCTTTTATTAAAATGTCAAATTCTATTCAGCTGGAAATTTTCTTAAACGCCAGAGAAGGTTTATACTGAACACACCTGACTGACTCTTGGGTTTATATCAATTAAATGAAATTTTGGCAGGTTGGATCACACTTCCTCTGAAAGAAACATCGTTTCCCTTTATATTCTCCTATGTTGTACCTGCACAATATGAAAAAAAAAAACAAACAGCCATTTGTTCTGACTAGAGCTCTACTTAAGGTTAAGACTTGATTAAAATAAGGTGATTTGGGCAAAAGCAGTGAACACTGAGTAGATGGAAGGAGCCATACCCTACCAGAGAAGAGAGTTTGTCTTTTTATGATTTGTTTATTTATTTACTTGGGGCGGGGTGGGGGGTTGGGGAGAGGGTGAGGGAGAGAGAAGCTCAAGCAAGCTCTGCGCTGATCATGAAGCCTGGTGTGGGGCTCCATCTCATGACCCTGAGATCATGACCTGAGCCAAAATCAAGAGTCAGATGCTCGACTGACTGAGCCACCCAGGTACCCCCAGAGAAGAGAGTTTAAGGGCTCAGAATCATACTGCAAAATGTGCAACTGATGATAATGGCCAACACTGCAGAACCAGTTGGTTCGTGTTTACTTTTAGGAGATAAAAACAATTCCAGAGAAGCACCAGCAATGACCTATCTCGAATTTTAACAAATGTGAGCCTTTGCTACTTGCAGATCTACATCTTAATAAGACATCAGTATATTAAACAAGAAGAAATACACAGGCTCTTAAACAGAAGCAGCAAGGACACAGCCAGCCAGTTTGCATGAAGCTTATCCATCAGTTTTTCAGAAAAGAAATCAAGAACAAGAGATTAATCTTTTAGAAGTTAATCTAAACCAGACTACCCCTCTGAATCTCTAATAGTTCTGTTTACGATCATGTACAGTTACTGGAATTATCCAGGGATCAGCACCTATACCACTCATACTTAGTTTCACGAAAAAAATAAGCATTCTGATGTTCTTATTCTCTTTCTTTAGAGTGTATAATAGGTTTACAATTGCATTCATAGTAATTTTTTATTCGCTTTTATTTAATAATAGGTTTACTGAGATACAATTCACAAATCATAAAATTCAACTTTTTAGGGTATATAATCTAGTGAGTGTTAGTATATTCATGGAATTATGCAACCATCACCACATCATTGCAGTATACGTTCATCACCCCAAGAGAAACCCTATTACCCATTAGCAGTCACACCCTATTTCCTTCTCCCACAGTCCCTGACAACCACTAGTCAACTTTCTGACTCAATGTATTTGCCTGTTCTGAACATTTAATATAAATTAAATCATACAATATATGTAATTTTTCACTTTTTTTTTGAGGGGGTCTGGTTTCTTTCAATTAGCATAAGATTTTTTTAAAAAATTTATTTATTTATTCATGAGAGATAGAGAGAGAGAGAGGCAGAGGGAGAAGCAGGCTCCATGCAGGGAGCCCGATGTGGGACTTGATCCCAGGACTCCAGGATCACACCCTGGGCTGTAGGCAGGTGCTAAACCACTGAGCCACCTGGGAATCCCCTAGCATAAGATTTTTACTATTAATCCGTGTTGTATTATTTTTCAGTACTTCATTAATTTTTATGAGTAAATGATACTCCATTTTATGGAGATGTACAAACATATGGTTTTCCCTTAATCAACTGATGGGTAATTGGGTGGTTTCCACCTTGGTGTTATTATGAATAATGCTTCTGTGACTGATTGTGTACAATTTTTCCTGTGGACATGCAATTTTAATTATCATGAGTGTATATTTAAATATGGAATTGCTGGATCATATGAGCATTCTCTGGTTAACCTTTTGGGAAATGTTCGTAATAGTATTTACATCATGTGACATTCGCACAGTAGGGTATGATGGTTCTAGTTTCTCCAAATCCTCAGAAACACTTGTTACTGTTTCTCTCTCTTTCTTTTCCGTTTTAGCCATCCTATTGGGTCTGAAATGGTATCTTGTTTGGTTTTGAATTGAATTTCAGTAATGGCTTATGATTTGAGCATCTTTTCACGTGTTTATTGGTCATTTTGGTTATAAAAAGATTGGAAGCCTTTGGGTTATAAAAAGACTCCATCTTGGAAGCTCTCTCTCACTCCTTCTTTTATTATCTACCTTGAGGGAAGCCAGCTGCTATGCCATGAGGCAATCCTTTGAGGAGGCTTACATTCAAGGGACCAATGCTTGCCAAACATTATGGGAGTGTGATTGGATGTAAATTCTCCCTTTGTATAAGACTGTATCCCAGATTACAACCTGATTGCAGCCTCATGACGGATCTTGAAGTAGAGGCACTGAAATAAGCCACTCCCAGATTCCTAATTCGCAGAAAGTAGGATACAGTAGCTCGTTGTTTTAAGCCATTCAATTTTGAAGTAATTTCTTTCACAAATATAGATAACACATGATGACTGTTGCAGATAAGTCTCTTTCTGATTAATGACAATAAGGTAATTATTTTTCATGAAAGCATTGAATACAAAGCCAGACAACGAATAATCTATAAAATCACTTTCTGTTAATTAAAAGTAAGAAAGAAAAATAAGTCACAGTTTCTATATCCATTGTCTGCGCACTATCATATTTTAATGATCTTTTGGACATAACTTCAGTTTAATCCATGAAATAAAATCAAGAAGGTAGAGAAGCCTAATTTGAGTCCCTGGTAGATGAACACTGTGTACTACAAAACTGGGTTTGTTCTCCTGGCCAGCAGGTATTTTGCTTGGGAATTCCTTGGAGTGAATTGTGTTCCCCAAAAATTCATATATTGAAGCCTTGGGAGATAATTAGGTTTAGACAAAGTCATGAAGGTGCTCTCGTGATGAATTATTACCTTAAAAGAATAGGAAAGACATTAGAAGCAAGATGTGTTCATCTGCAAGCCAGGAGGGAACCTTTAGTACTCTGAGAAATAAACGTCTGATGTTTAAGCCATCTTATTCATGGTGTTTTGTTAGGGCAGTCAGAGCAGAATAGACCTGGAACCTTCAGTAAATGGAATGGAGCAATCATTTTCAGCTAATATTTGACTCGCCTCTGTTACAGCCATTTATGGAGTAATTAATGGTTTCTTTCTACATAGGAGAGCCCAAGTTTTGCTATATGAAAAAGTCTAGGGAAAGGTGCCTGACTCAGTACCTTCCTCAGGAGATGACAATATAAAATTCAAGAAGTGTTGAACAAAATAGACAAATGGGACTACATCAACCTAAAAAGTTTCTGCACTACAAAGGAAGCAACCAATGAATGTAAAATGAAAAGACAACTTACAGAATAGGAGAAAATATTTGCAAACTATGTATGTGATAAGGGATCAATATCCAAAATATATAAGGAATTCATACAACTCAATAGCAAAACAAAACCAAACAAAACCAAATAGCCCTATTTAAAAATGGGCAAAGGAACTGAATAGACATTTCTCCAAGTAGACTGAAAAATGTCCAACAAGTACCTGAAAAGGTGCTCAATGACTCCAATCATCAGGAAAATGCAAATCAACACCACAACAAACTATTACCTCACAACTGGTAACATGTGTTGGCGAGGCCATGAAGAGGGAACCCTTGGAATACTGTTGGTGGGGGTGTAAAATGGTGTGGCTGGGCACCCGGGTGGCTCCGTCAGTTAAGTGTCTGCCTTCGGCTCAGGTCATGATCCCAGGGTCCTGGGATTGAGTTCCTGAGCCTGCTTCTCCCTCTTCCTGCTGCTCCTCCTGCTTGTACTCACTCTCTGTCAAATAAAAACATAAAATCTTTAAAAAAAATGGTTTAGGGCAGCCCGGGTGGCTCAGTGGTTGCGCACCACCTTCAGCCCAGGGCGTGATCCTGGAGACCCCGGATCAAGTCCCACATCGGGCTCCCTGCATGGAGCCTGCTTCTCCCTCTGCCTGTGTCTCTACCTCTCTCTCTCTCTCTATGTCTCTCATGAATAAATAAATCTAAAAATCTTTTTAAAAATTAAATAAAATTAAAAAATGGTTTAAAAACCTGGCATCGCTGCTATGTAAAACAATATGGAGTTTCCTTAAAAATTAAAAACAGAACAACCATGTGATTCAGCAATCCTACTCCTTGGTATATGTCCAAAAGAATTTAAATCAGTATCTTAAAGGGATATCTGCAGTCCTATGTTCATTGCAGTGTTACTCGTACCAGCCAAGATATGGAAACAACCTAAATATCCATCTACAGATGAAAGGATACAAAAAAAGTGATATATACAATGGAATATTAGTCAGCCTTTAAAGAGAAGGCTGCTATGTGCAACATGGGTGAAACTGGAGGACATTATGCTGGAAAATAAGTCACAGAGGGACAATCTTGCAGATCTCTTATATGAGATATCTAAAATAATCAGAACTCATAGAAGCAGAGAGTAGAATGGGCATTGCCAGGAATTGGAGGAAGTGGGAAATGGAGAGTTGTTGTTCAATGTGTATAAAGATTTAGTTATGCAAAAGGAATAAGATCTGGGGATCTGCTGGACAATGCAATGTCTATAGTTAATACTGTATTATACATTTCAAAATCATTAAGAGGATAGATCTCACATTAAGTGTTCTTACCATAATAAAAAATATATATATTTTTGAATATATTTTTTGAATAAAATAAAATTTATTAAAATAAATAAAATTGAATAAAATAAATATTTTGATTATATTTTGAATAAAATATTCAATATGCCTTATTTATTTTTATTTTTAAATATTTAATCTGTTTATTTAGGTCTATTGGCAGGAGTATTGATATGACATTTCCTCACATGTGTAATCATGCTTATTGAACAGATTTCTAGTCACTCAATTCAACTTGCCCAAATATATCATATCAATACTCCTGCCAATAGACCTAAATAAACAGATTAAATATTTAAAAATAAAAATAAATAAGGCATATTGAATATTTTTCTTATACCTTTATTTCCATAGCAGGAAGAATTCAGTGCATTAGTCTGCACTGAAAAATACATGTATTATTATATTGCCTAAAATAAGATATTAAGTGATTTTCTGTATTTAATTTACTCTCCAATATTATTGAACTGATGGTAAAAGCAAAATACCACTTTAAAGAAAATTTACTGTGCTCTATAAAGGATATCCATCATAGGCTCATAATATCACTACTTGGCTAATCATGATTGCCTTTTCCATTTAGTTAAAGAGAAAACAGCAAAACACACAGTGTAATAACCCTTCTAAAAAACAAAATGTCATTTTTAATCCCCACATTTAATCATCCTGACTTTCACTAGAACAAGTGACTCTGGCACTCATATGTGCCAATAAGTTCCTCTGGAAGGATTCCGAGCAGAATCTTCCAGGTGTTTCTGCTTCCTTCATCAGCATGCAGTGTTAGCACTGATGGCTGGGAGAGATGCCGGGAGAAAAGCCCAAGAGAGGAAGGACATTGGCAGTCACCTGTCCCAGATCCCTCTTTCTGATTGCCACTCCTCCCTCCCCTTGTTTTCTCGGGGCCCAGCTCCCTAGATTTCTACGGTAAGATGTCAGGAGCTAGAAACTGCAAATATATCTGGTAAACTCTAATACTCTACATAAAGGCAAGAAGATGGTACTTTCATATTTCTTTGATTCTAAGCATGTATCTTTTTTACTTTTCAATGTTCCTGAATTGAGATTGTGCTATAAACTTAAAGTGGATATTTAATGTGGCATTGTTTCTATTTTTGCTCCCAAATCTTTGACTAAATTAGCATTACTCCTTATGACTTATAGCATTTTGCAATCAAACAAATAAATGTCATTTCTTATACTGCCATTCAGGGAGGTATCACAAAGATCAGAAAAATCCCAACAAACCCTGGGATTACAGTTTGCAATATGCAGTCAAAGAGTAGAGTCAGACGCCCTTTAAGAGAATCTATTGTCCCAGCTTTGGACTAGTCTTAAATGATGAGAAGGAAAATTTATTAGAATACCTGAGCGATTTATATCTTACTACCATATTCCAGGGTGTACAGAGGACATAAATCAGATAGGAATGGATCTCAGAGGTGCACAGATCCAATTTCATTTTATAGATCAGTTTGCCTTTTTCATAGGCAGTGAAAGAAGGGGTAATATGTGCTCTCTGTTAGAAACAAAGAGGTCTTATAATATTTTTATTGGCTGACAAATTCTTATCTATATCCAAGACATTCTCTAGCTCTGGTGGTTTCGTCTGCTTCATCAGTACCACCAAACTCACTTTAGTGGAAGTTGTGAAGAGATGTAATTGCACCTCGAGTTTTCAGCTTTCCTGAGGAGTAAGAGACAACCCTCTTGCAACCAGCAACTACAAGATGCTAATTTGTAAGAGTTACTTCACCACAGATCCTTGAGTCAACTCTGTTCCAGGTTACTGATGAACGCATGCATTTCCATTTGCTTGATGGTGAAAAGACTTCAGATAAAACACCTCTCTGGAGAAACAGTTCTGGTACCCAAACACATGCGTCCATTTACTCCCCCATTCAGTACTGTGGCACCATGGTACTCTTCCGGCTGAGCCCTCTTGCATTCTTTTTTTCTTTTTTTTTAAGATTTTCTTTTCTTTCTTTCTTTCTTTCTTTCTTTCTTTCTTTCTTTCTTATTATTATTATTATTATTATTATTATTATTATTTTATTTGAGAGAGAGTGCAAGCACAAGTAGGCGGGAGGGGTAGAGAGGGAAAAGCAGACTCTTTTTTGTACCCATTTTGTACCCATTGTACCATTTTTTTGTACCCAGGACCAACAGATGAATCACCAGAAATCATTGCTACATGTTCAAGCTCAGCTGTATTGTCACAGATGTCTGATGCTAGGGTTAGCTCATCTACCAAATGGCATCTAACTGATATATATTTAATGATAAATATAATATCTTATATATAAAATGTATCTGAGAGTATGTAAAATGCACGTAAAGAACGAAAAGTGCTCGATGTATGTAAATATTCTCAAAGAACAATGGTTGTGATCATTTCCAATGAAGGACATTGCCAGTGACCCCACTGTCAATCCTAGTTTCTATACCTATGATTTTTGACCTGGCTGCATACTTCACTATTGTGAGGAGCTTTCAAAAAAATACTGATGTCTGGGCCCCACCCCAGGCCAATTGAAATCTAATCTTTGGGTCATGGGACTGAAGCATCTGTATTTTTCAGAGACTTCCATGGTATTCTGATGCACCACGTAAAGCAATAAAACAATCAAGGAACAGTTGGAATTATAAAAAAAAATGATCAAACCACTTTGGCAGACCTATCAAACATTAACTACTCTATTACTTTTTTAATGGTGGGGAAACAAATGTCTAAATATATGGTTGTCACCAGGGCTGAAAGTAAATATTTCAGATCTCTTAACGAGCACAAAGTCACCAATTTGTTTATGTTCCATCTGGAAAGGGGAAGAGCAGGAATGAGAGTTTACCGATTTTTTTTTTTTTTTTACTATGAATCCAGCAGCACAGATAAACAAAACAAAGATTAACAAAACACATTTCCTGACATTGGGACTAGTGGGGAAAGAACGGCGCATAAACAGATAAGCTGTACCACGACTGAGATCTGGTGAGTGCAGTAAGCAGATTAATTAACACTGTCATGGTGGGGAAGGGACACATTTGCAAAGTCCTGAATAACACGCAGAGTCTTGCAGAATGCATTTTGCATGGCAGAGGAGGAGGTGGCAATTCTAGCACGCAAAACAGCAAGTTAAAAAGAAAGGAATTAAGAGCCTGGCACAACAGATGACGCTGTAGAGATTGCTCACTCAGAAGCTAGCACCTAGAGGATAGAGTAGGGGAGCAGGTGAGGGTGCATTTGGAGAGGAAGTCAGTCTGGGAAAAATCTTGTTTGCCAAAGGAAAATGCACCTAATCTTGTAAGCGATTGAGTAGCAAGAAAGAGCAAACAGAGGTTTGTAAGCTGGAGGATAAACTGATCAGATTCCATTAGGATGATCACTTCAGTGGAACTCTATAAAATGTGACAAGAGAGGAAGCGTCAACCTACATAGGTCTCCGCTGCCATGGTTATTTCTACGTTAGAGCAAAATCAAAGGGTTTTCCTGCCTGTGATGAGGAAAGAATGTGAATATAAATGTTCAAATCAATAACATTTCTACTTTTTGCTTTTATCATAGAAGTAAGAAAAACAATGATTGGAAGGCAGGTGTACTTGGTTTCTCATGTTTGCAGGATTGCTAACTGCTTTCAGGGTCTCACCGAGAATCTATTTCCAGTCTCCGTGGTGTTTTTCAGAACTGGCCCATCTCCACTACGTATTCTCAGCTCCCTCTCCTGACTATTTTTTTTTCTCCATGGATTGGCAAGAAGCCTATTGAACCAGGAGGTTCTGTTCCAGGACAGTGCTTTCTGAGGGGCTAACTCTGCAGTGCTATATGAAACAGTTCCATCTGCCCCCTGGTCAATCAGGTGTTAATGGTGTTTTGTTGATTTATATGTCAAGGAGAAGCCTTTGCAAAGCTGCTCTACAACTGTGTACAACATCAACAAGTCGAATGATGGATTTCAGAATACAAACACTTTGCTGCATTTATGGGAAGTAATTTGAATCATTATGACAATTATGTAACTAAGTATGTCATCTAAAAAGTACACTAATTTTATAATTATCAAGCCAACCACTGAAGACTTAAAGAATGAAACCATTTCTAATTACCTTTATACCATGAAGGCAGGAATGATGTCCTGAGAGAGAAAGCTATCTCCTAGCGCCAGTCTTGGTGGCAGATTCCATGCCTAGCAGTGAGGGTATAAACAATTACACCTTATAATCAGGATCTATGTAAACCCCTAAATTTGTTTTTGCTTAAATAATACAAATTCCTATTCTGGACACTGTCTTTTTATATATGGAACTTTTCTGTAATATAGGCTTAAGGAATTATGAATAAAAAGCAGTGGCTAAAATTAACAAGTCAGGAAACAACAGATGTTGGGGAGGATGCAGAGAAAGGGGAACCTTCTGACACTGTTGGGTGGGAATGCAAGCTGGTGCAGCCACTCTGGAAAACAGTATGGAGGTTCCTCAAAAAGTTGAAAATACAGCCACCCTATGACCCAGGAATTACCCCAAAGATACAGATGTAGTGATCTGAAAGGGTACCTGCACCTCAGTGTTCACAGCAGCAATGTCCACAATAGACTAACTATGGAAAGAAACCAGATGTCCATTGACAGATGAACGGATAAAGAATTTTTTTTTCTTACTATGGAACCAGCAGCACAGATAAACAAAACAAAGATTAACAAAACACATTTCCTGACATTGGGACTAGTGGGGAAAGAACGGCGCATAAACAGATAAGCTGTACCACGACTGAGATCTGGTGAGTGCAGTAAGCAGATTAATTAACACTGTCATGGTGGGGAAGGGACACGTTTGCAAAGTCCTGAATAACACGCAGAGTCTTGCAAAATGCATTTAGGATATATATATATATCTCCATATATATAATGGACTACTACTCAGCCATCAAAAAAACAAATTTTGCTATTTGCAATGATGTGGATGGAATTAGAGGGTATTATGCTAAGCAAAATAAGTCAGAGAAAGACAATTATCAAATGATCTCACTAATATATGGAATTTAAGAAACAAAACAGAGGATCATCAGGGAAGGGAGGAAATAATAAGACAAAACCAGAGAGGGAGACAAACCATAGGAGACTCTTAATCATAGGAAACAAACTGAGGGTCACTGAAGAGGGGGGATGAGGTAACTGGGTGATGGGTATTAAGGAGGGCACATGATGCAATGAGCACTGAAGGTTACAAAAGACAGACGAATCACTGACTTCTACCTTTGAAATCAAAAAATGCATTATATGTTATTTAATTGAATTTAAATAAAATTTTAAAAAAAGAAGTAGTGTCTCAATGCTTCACAGTGAACGCATGACCTCGTATATATAGGCAAAGGTAGTGTTTTACTCATCTGTCATTTTCTAAGGGAAAAGACAAAAAAAGATGGCGATGGATTGGTTAAGTGGAGAGAACAACAGCCTCACGTCTAAAATTAAGGACAAGATGTGTGACTTTTGGAAGTCTCTCCCCCCTCTCTGATTAGGTGTATCCTTCTCTGTAAAAAGTACAGGAGCTAGAATAGTAACTTAGAAGACGGGATCTAACCCTTCCCCCACACACTCATTTTGTAAATGAGAAAAAGAGGGAAAGGATCCACCTCACCCTGAGCTCATGTGGCCCCAAGCACCTCTGGATATAGTGGCTGCAATTTTGTGAGCATATGCATTTTCACAAGGAGAAAGCTTTTCTCTGGCACTCAGAGAGGTCCTTAACCCCTAAAAGATTGAACAACTGACTCAAGGCTCCTTCCAGCTCTAAATGTCTTTGGTTCAGTATCTGGAAAATCTCCCCTCCAAAAATCTGCAGGTGGCTCCATGTGGAAAGCTCCTTGTAGGGTGGTTGTATCATGACATACACTCATGCAAGAAAGGTAGCCATCAAACACAGATACACACATTCTAGATTCATCAACCATTTTCCAGGTCCACAACATGAAGAGTAGCCATTTTATATAGTGAGTTCCTTCTGAGTAAATCCCCAGTGAGCTCTAACACAAGCCCATTTTATACTGAAGTTGAAAAGAGAAGTAGCCTTGGAAAAGCTGACCTGAGTTCTATCCTCAAATCTGCTATACTACCTGGCTGTGTGACCTTGAGCAATGAACTTGACACCTCCTGGCCGCTGGTTCCTTTTCAGTAAAATGAGAACTATATGATAATGGCAGAAGGTTCTAGGTCTATTCTTGCCTCAAAGTTGTATGGCGCAGTTGTACAATGCTACAGCAAAGGCCCTCCGGTAACCCAGAACTATAAATGTTATAATACCTGGCAACCTAGTCCCTGTTCTCTTACATTTCTTTACGATCTTCATTGTACACCCAGGGGAGGTTATAGCTAAAATATCAAATAAATATCATGGGTCAAAATTTCTCAATTTTGACATATTGTGTAAGGAAGTGGATTTAACAGATTTCTGAACTCAAATGCTAACACCTTCAAAAACAGCCAGTTTCTAGGGCATTTGTTTCACAGCTGCCATCAGATATTTGAAGACAATAGTGCATCAGACTCATTTATAAAAAAAAAAAAGTACACGAAAAACTACTTGATGCTTAAATGTTGTGTTGATGAAGTTGGCCACGAATCAAGGCACTCTATAGCAATGATTTTTTAAGATGATCAACATGCCAGTAAGATATACCAGGAATAATGTGTACTGGTAGCCTCTTTGCACCCAGGGAAAAACATACAGTGCTCATGAATGCGCGTTTGCACTTGCAGGTAGTTGTGGTAATTTTGCACAAGACAAGTCAGGTGCAATGCACACTTTAACAGGTGGTGATTAGTAATGCAAACTCAGTTGACTCTTGAGTTGATAATGACTGGTTCCCAGCCAATCTGGATGATCTGGCGATTTGTAGACAGCTTTGGCACACTAAAAATGGACTGATTTTTACATGCAGTGTAGCATACGTATTCTTTACACCTGTCACCTTTGGACTGAGATGGCCTTTTAGAACAGGCGTACCTCCCTTCTTCCCTGCACACACACAGCAATGCGATCTTCTGAAAAAACTATTTTTTGACACTCTTAGTAAATGTCTCCTTCCATGTGGGCTTCTACGGTACTTCCTTCCCAAGTACTCAGAATGTGTTTTCGAAATGAATCAGTGAATGAAGGAATCGTTTTCTATAAGCTTTTTAAATTACTCATTAGATTGTATACTTCATATGAGTGGGATAGTGTTTTATTCATATCTCCAATACTTGGCAAAGTGAAATAATTTATCAGTATAAAGCTTATGAGTTCATTCTCAAAGACATTGTAGAGAAAGAGGAAAATCTTCATCTTTGCCTGAAATTCATTTGCTAAGGAGAATAAAAATCAATATCCTGAAGCAATTAGGCCAACGATAGAACTGGGCTAGATAGTCCAAGAGTCTGAGCTCCGGATTCAAGCCAGTCCTCTTTCTTGGACAAGTGTGCCGTAGTATTGAGTATTGGGGGTGGGGCACAGGATGATACATCGGTGCCTTGAGCAATAAAGGTATCAGGAGTCTACCTATGGAGGCACTGATCCCACATTCAGGGAGGGAGGCATTTATGCTTACTCAGCCCTATCCCACCAAACCAGGGGGAAAGCTGCTGCTCCACGTGTCATGTGGACACAGAGATTGGGTTTAGACTTAGCTGACAAATGGGAGGGTCATTGTTATCCAACTCTGAAGAGCTAATCAAGGCCGGTATATGGTCCCTAGTATAGCACCTTGTGATAAAACTTTTTTTTTTTTTATTTGCATAGTGCCTTACACTTTCCAAAGTGTCTTCATAATCTGACCTGAGTAGTAAGCAACGTAAATGTTAGATAATTATCTCTGGAATTGAACTGAATTGTATGTTCCGATAAATAAATGAAAATAAAGATATTTTTAAGATTTTATTTATTTATTCATGATAGACATAGAGAGAGAGAGAGAGAGAGAGAGAGGCAGAGACACAGGCAGAGGGAGAAGCAGGCTCCATGCAGGGAGCCCGATGCGGGACTCGACCTCGGGACTCCAGGATCGCGCCCTGGGCCAAAGGCAGGCGCTAAACCGCTGAGCCACCTAGGGATCCCAATGTTGCATAGTTTTAAAATGCTCCTATGCCAGCTGATTCAGGGGCCTGTCATTTGGGAACGATGTGTGCACCATACTGGAGGGACAGTGAAGGCAGTTTACAGACATCTTGCAAACATCCTTCATATCACAGAAACCAGCTTTACTCAGCTCTTAATGTTTGTAAGGGACTATGATTGGAGATTTGGAGAGGAATACAGCCTGGGCCTTGTCCTCCGAAAGCTTACGGACCAGTGAGGGAAGCAATTTGTTTTAAAGATAACCATTATATAACATAATTAGTAAACCAAAAACTAGCTCAATAAACACTGTTTCCAAAATCGCTGAAGCTCATAGAGCCACGGCTTGAAAGCTGTTTACCTCGGGATAGTACACTATCATTAATGCAAAGTTCTGGGAAGGTTGGTACTAGTCATTCTACTTTTGTTCCATGTCCCCGTACTACTTATACGTATGCTAGACACAGTGGACATTTGAGAAACCATGGTGACAACATGGCCTTTCCAAGAAAACTCTTTATTAACTCTAATGCCGTGTTAAATGGTAATAATGATGCTAGAGTATAATGATTAAGAATGCAGGCCATGGTGTCAAATTCCCTCTTTAAACTCTTACTTTGCCACTTCCTGGTGCTATAACCTTGGGCTGGAGACTCTCCGGCCTTGTGCGTCACTCAACCTCATTTGTAACATAAAGTAGCAGTACTTACCCATACCACAGAGGTATCATGAAGATTAAATGAGTCAAATCATGGAAAGTACACATGGTAAAGACCCTATAAATGTCAGGCATTATTATTAAATGTATAACATTATATATGCCTGCTTACAAGAACCAAAAGGGGGTTTGGGCCAATGTCAAATTGGGGCTTACTAGGGAGGTAGAACCATGCATGCGTTTATTCTTCATTCAATTTCAAATCCATTAATGGTGCTATCATGTTTAAGTAACTTTAAAATTATTTTTGAAAACCTATACATTTAGAACAGTTTAGACTATGTATCTTACCTGTCCCATTAGAAATAACAATCAAAGAGGAGGAGCAAGATGGCGGAAGAGTAGGGTCCCCAAATCACCTGTCTCCACCAAACTACCTAGAAAACCTTCAAATTATCCTGAAAATCTATGAATTCGGCCTGAGATTTAAAGAGAGACCAGCTGGAATGCTACAGTGAGAAGAGTTCGCGCTTCTATCAAGGTAGGAAGACGGGGAAAAAGAAATAAAGGAACAAAGGCCTCCAAGGGGGAGGGGCCCCGCGAGGAGCCGGGCTGAGGCCGGGGCGAGTGTCCCCAGGACAGGAGAGCCCCGTCCCGGAGGAGCAGGAGCTGCACCGACCTTCCCGGGGGAAAGGGGCTCGTGGGGAGTTGGAGCAGGACCCAGGAGGGCGGGGATGCCCTCGGGCTCCCGGGGACACTAACAGCAACTGCGCGCCCAGGAGAGTGCGCCGAGCTCCCTAAGGGCTGCAGCGCGGGCGGCGGGACCCGGCGGGACCCGGAGCAGCTGAAGGGGCTCGGGCGGCGGCTCCGCGGAGGGGGCTGCGCGGCCCCGGGAGCAGCTCGGAGGGGCTCGGGCAGAGGAAGAGGCTCCGTGCGGAGGGGGCTGCGCGGTTCCAGGAGCAGCTCGGGGGGCTCGGGCGGCGGCTCCGCGGAGGGGGCTGCGCGGCCCGGGAGCGCGAATCCACCAGCGCAGGCTCCGGAGCACAGGGCGCCGGGACACAGCCCAGGATCCGGCCTCCCCCGGGACAGGCAGAGGCCGGGAGGGCCCAGGACAGCGAGGACGCTCCTGCCCCAGCTGAGCAGATCAGCGGCCCCGCCCCGGAGCCTCCAGGCCCTGCAGACGGAGTTCCTGCCGGAGCTGAATCCAGGTTTCCAGAGCTGCCCCGCCACTGGGGCTGTTCCTCCTGCGGCCTCACGGGGTAAACAACCCCCACCGAGCCCTGCACCAGGTAGGGGCACAGCAGCTCCCCCAACTGCTCACACCTGAAAATCAGCACAGCAGGCCCCTCCCCCAGAACACCAGCTAGACGGACAACTTCCAGGAGAAGCCAAGGGACTTAAAGTACACAGAATCAGAAGATACTCCCCGTGGTTTTTTGTTTGTTTGTTTTTGTTTTTGTTTTTGTTTTTGTTTTGTTTTGCTTTTTGATTTGTTTCCTTCCCCCACCCCCTTTTTTTCTCCTTTCTCTTTCTCTTTTTCTTCTTTTTTTTTTTTTCGTTTTTTTTTTCTTTTTCTTCCCTTTTTTTTTCTCTTTCTCTTTTCTTTCCTTCTTTCTCTCCTCTCTTTTTCTCTTTTTCCCAATACAACTTGCTTTTGGCCACTCTGCACTGAGCAAAATGACTAGAAGGAAAACCTCACCTCAAAAGAAAGAATCAGAAACAGTCCTCTCTCCCACAGAGTTACAAAATCTGGATTACAATTCAATGTCAGAAAGCCAATTCAGAAGCACTATTATACAGCTACTGGTGGCTCTAGAAAAAAGTATAAAGGACTCAAGAGACTTCATGACTGCAGAATTTAGAGCTAATCAGGCAGAAATTAAAAATCAATTGAATGAGATGCAATCCAAACTAGAAGTCCTAACGACGAGGGTTAACGAGGTGGAAGAACGAGGGAGTGACCTAGAAGACAAGTTGATAGCAAAGAGGGAAACTGAGGAAAAAAGAGACAAACAATTAAAAGACCATGAAGATAGATTAAGGGAAATAAATGACAGCCTGAGGAAGAAAAACCTACGTTTAATTGGGGTTCCCGAGGGCGCCGAAAGGGACAGAGGGCCAGAATATGTATTTGAACAAATTCTAGCTGAAAACTTTCCTAATCTGGGAAGGGAAACAGGCATTCAGATCCAGGAAATAGAGAGATCCCCCCCTAAAATCAATAAAAACCGTTCAACACCTCGACATTTAATTGTGAAGCTTGCAAATTCCAAAGATAAAGAGAAGATCCTTAAAGCAGCAAGAGACAAGAAATCCCTGACTTTTATGGGGAGGAGTATTAGGGTAACAGCAGACCTCTCCACAGAGACCTGGCAGGCCAGAAAGGGCTGGCAGGATATATTCAGGGTCCTAAAGGAGAAGAACATGCAACCAAGAATACTTTATCCGGCAAGGCTCTCATTCAAAATGGAAGGAGAGATAAAGAGCTTCCAAGACAGGCAGCAACTAAAAGAATATGTGACCTCCAAACCAGCTCTGCAAGAAATTTTAAGGGGGCCTCTTAAAATTCCCCTTTAAGAAGAAGTTCAGTGGAACAGTCCACAAAAACAAAGACTGAATAGATATCATGATGACACTAAACTCATATCTCTCAATAGTAACTCTGAATGTGAACGGGCTTAATGACCCCATCAAAAGGCGCAGGGTTTCAGACTGGATAAAAAAGCAGGACCCATCTATTTGCTGTCTACAAGAGACTCATTTTAGACAGAAGGACACCTACAGCCTGAAAATAAAAGGCTGGAGAACCATTTACCATTCGAATGGTCCTCAAAAGAAAGCAGGGGTAGCCATCCTTATATCAGATAAACTAAAATTTACCCCAAAGACTGTAGTGAGAGATGAAGAGGGACACTATATCATACTTAAAGGATCTATTCAACAAGAGGACTTAACAATCCTCAATATATATGCTCCGAATGTGGGAGCTGCCAAATATATAAATCAATTATTAACCAAAGTGAAGAAATACTTAGATAATAATACATTTATACTTGGTGACTTCAATCTAGCTCTTTCTATACTCGATAGGTCTTCTAAGCAAAACATCTCCAAAGAAACGAGAGCTTTAAATGATACACTGGACCAGATGGATTTCACAGATATCTACAGAACTTTACATCCAAACTCAACTGAATACACATTCTTCTCAAGCGCACATGGAACTTTCTCCAGAATAGACCACATATTGGGTCACAAATCGGGTCTGAACCGATACCAAAAGATTGGGATTGTCCCCTGCATATTCTCGGACCATAATGCCTTGAAATTAGAACTAAATCACAACAAGAAGTTTGGAAGGACCTCAAACACATGGAGGTTAAGGACCATCCTGCTAAAAGATAAAAGGGTCAACCAGGAAATGAAGGAAGAATTAAAAAGATTCATGGAAACTAATGAGAATGAAGATACAACCGTTCAAAATCTTTGGGATGCAGCAAAAGCAGTCCTAAGGGGGAAATACATCGCAATACAAGCATCCATTCAAAAACTGGAAAGAACTCAAATACAAAAGCTAACCTTACACATAAAGGAGCTAGAGAAAAAACAGCAAATAGATCCTACACCCAAGAGAAGAAGGGAGCTAATAAAGATTCGAGCAGAACTCAACGAAATCGAGACCAGAAGAACTGTGGAACAGATCAACAGAACCAGGAGTTGGTTCTTTGAAAGAATTAATAAGATAGATAAACCATTAGCCAGCCTTATTAAAAAGAACTTTATATTAAATAGGTCTCATTTTCTGACTCTCCACAGACTTTCCCCAAGGCACTGGAACTGAATATGTCATCATCTGCTTTCCCAAGGCCACAGGTCAGAACCCTTACTTTGATTTTTACAGACTCCCTGCAAACACACAAGCTAAAAAGATCTTTGGCTCTCTACATGTACTTCTGAAGGATAGGTTTAAAATGCTTATTTTGGCAGAAGATCTTCCTTTCCTCCACCTGTGTCTATGTCCTCTCCCATCTGATCCCCCTTTTTGCCTACCATGCAGACTCACCTGGCTTAGCTGAGACCATGGAGGTGGGTGGTCAAAGCAGGAACAATGATGGCCATGTTGGAGACAAAGAAGGAATTAATGTCAGTCTTCTTCAAGTTCAACTACAGCCCTTACCCACAACTGGGAATTTGCTACATTTACTCTGAGTATTTCACATGTATTCATCATGGCAGAATTGAATGAAACTTCTGGAATCAGATTCTCTTGAGCCATATGGTTTGGTATAAAAGCAGAACTTCATTCCTGCTTGTCACCCAGGCTGCCTAGACCACCATTGCCTTCACACTGTTCCCCAGGACTGCCCTTCCTATTTTGTCTTACTTCCAAGATGTCCACTTTCACACAATTGTTTTCTGAGATTTTCAGGAAACAGCATGCCTGAAAGCGTCTGGAGAGGCATGGACATGATGAGTATACACAAAGAAAAGAGGATCCATTTAGGCTTCATGGTGTTGCAGACAGCAGATAGGAGAGTCCTGGACTGGGCTGACATTATATCTTGGGGGTGGAGTTCCTTCTCTTGGGAGAAGTTGAATCCATCTCTTTCATCCCCCCAGGGTCCAAGCCTGGGCAGGATTCTGGTGTGTCCAGAATCAGCCTGGTGAGTAGAACATTAAGTGCTTGGGTACCCAACCATGTAGCATACAAAGTCATGGTTTGTCACAGTTCTACTGGTGAGCCTCAGCATCCCTCCTTTCTTCTTCATATCTAGGGATCTCGACTACTCCTGGTTCAGGACATTAGCATTTCTATAATGAACAGTTGTAAATAAATTATTATCAGTACTTTAGTATATAAATGTATTTAGTATATAAATGTAAAAACTTGAAAGTTAATGTGGGCTTGAACTCAATAAGATGGAACAAAAAAAGCAAAATAAATATAAAGAAAGTAGACAAGATATTGATGAAGATAGTAGTTGAAATTAATGAGTTAGAAAAAACCACTAAGATTGTCAAATAAAATGAAAAGTTTGTACTTTAAAAGTATCATTAAAATAGACAAAATTTTGGGCAGCCCGGATGGCTCAGTGGTTTAGTGCCGCCTTCAGCCTGGGGCCTGATCCTGGAGACCTGGAATCGAGTCCCATGTCGGGCTTCCTGCATGGAGCCTGCTTCTCCCTCTGGCTGTGTCTCTGCCTCTCTCTCTGTGTCTCTCATGAATAAATAAATAAAATATTAAAAAAAGACAACATTTTGACAAGAACGGCCAAGAAAGAAAAAAACATTTTCAATAATAGGAATGTGAAAAGGATAGAACTCAAACATGGAGAAGAGGAAAAGCTTACTGGGGAATAGTTTGTACATTTTTATGGTTAAAAGCATAAAAATCTTCATAAAATGAAATTACTCAAATTGACTCAATATACAGCAGAATGCTTAAACTCATTAATAAGCATGTATGAAATAGAAGTAAATACTGACTTTATAGGTGAGATGATTATACTATAAATTCTACCAAACACCAGTCAACAATTTTCTGAGTCTGTTATTTACTTAAAATATATCATTTATTTATTTATTTGTTTAATAGAGAGAGAGAGAGAGAGAGGGAGAAAGAGAGGGAGAGAGAGAGAGCGAGAGCAAGAGCCCAGAGGGAGAGGGAGAAGCAGACTTCTTGCTGAGTAGAAAGCCTGATGCAGGACTGGATCCCAGGACCCTGAGATCATGACCTGAGCCATAGGCAGATGCTTAACCAACTGAGCCACACAGGTGCCTTTTTTTGTGTCTTTTAAACTGTTAAAGTAAAAATATTTAAAAATTACAGAAAATGAAAAGATACAGATCTTCCTGGACTTACTATATTCCAATAAACCCATTGTAAATAAAAAATATCATAAATCAAAAAAGCATTTAATACACCTAACCTACCAAACATCCTGGCTTAGCCTAATCTACCTTAAATACGCTCAGAGCACTTAGAGCAGCCTACAGTTGGGCAAAGTCCTCTAACCCAAGGTCTTTTTTATAATAAAGTGTTTAATATCCCATGTAGTTTATTGAATACTGTACTGGAAGTGTAAAGCAGAATGGTTGCATGGGTGGACAATGGTTGCAAGTGTGTAGGCTGTTGATCCTCAGATTATGGTGGCCAACTGGGAATTGTGCTCATAGCCCCTGCCCAACATAAGAGAGCTGTGGAATGTAGATGGTTAGTGCTGCTGGGAAAAGATCAAAATTCAAAGTATGGTTTCTATTGAATGTGTATTGCTATCATACCATTTAAAAAAAAAGATTTCATTTATTTATGCATGAAAGACACAGAGAAAGAGAGAGGCAGAGGGAGAGGCAGGCTCCATGTAGGAAGCCTGATGTGGGACTTGATCCCAGGACTCCAGGATCACGCCCTGGGCCAAAGGCAGATGCTCAACTGCTGAGCCACCCAGGCATCCCTCTGTCATGCTATTTGAAAGTTGAAATGTCATTAAGTTGAACCATCCTGAAGTTGAAGACCATCTACATCTATATCCACATCATTTTCTTTACTGAATTAGAGAAAGGGAAGGGTTACTTCTCTCCTCAGTCCTTGCACCTAGATCTCCAATTTTTCCTCAGATGCTTAGAAACCTATCTGTAAGTATCAGTAGTATTCTTTGCTCCTTTAAAAGTTAGAATCATCTTTTTGAGGACAAATTATGGTTTACCCATCTACTAACATGAATGTCTCTTAAAGTGAGAACAAATCAGTCGGTATATTTCATATAGGAAATGAAGTGCTAATTAATTCATTAAGTGGGTTTCATTAAGAGAACTTCTATTTCAGTTAAAAAAAAACAAAGACATAATTGAAATCATGCTATGCAGGTAGATCTGGGACTTGGGTTTATCTCTTAATGTTACATTGCTGAGCCTCTTAAGTAGCTACATGGATTATATCACTGTATGATAACTTATTTTATTTTTTGTATTGATGGCAATTGGGTTGTTTTTTGATATTTAATTACAAATAATACTCTAATAAATATTCTTGTACATGGGTCAAAAAAAAAAAAAAAAAAAAAAAAAGAAATAACAATCAAACCCCCACCAATCAAAACAATCAAAACCCCACCAATCCCATACATATGCATACACACTCATTTTATATATATATATAAAATTTATATATATATAATATATATATATATTTCTGTTCTAACCCTAATTCCTATTCTAACCCCAACAGATAACTCTTCCAATGCCAACACTTAGGGTCCCTCAACCTCTGGCTCTCTACTCTTTCAACTCTCAAATGTGTATATGAAATTGATGTGGCACATTAGAAAAATGACCACAGGAGTGGGTAAATTTAAGTTGCTGCTTATATTGGTTGCTTTTAATAATGATGTATTTTGGAAATGTTCTGGGAGTGCTGATTAAAATTGACTAGAAATCATCTTAAAAATCTACACCTTTGCATCCTGTCTTTGATATGCTAATGCGTAGGCCTCAGTTTAGAAAAAAGTTATTTTCTCTGGATTACACAAAATATTAATTTGAATTCTGACACTGCAGGCTGGGAAATAATGTTTTTTTCCAGGGCAAGGATGTTTCCTTAGAGCCCAGTTTTCTATCTAGAGAGAATGACGCCTGATCTGGACCAGAGGCCTTTGCAGATAAGCATTTTATTAGTATTGCAGTGAAGCTTCATTAGCTCAAACTTTCAATTTTATAGAGTAATATTTTGTATAATATACAATATTTATGTACGCTTAATAGCATTTAAGAAATCTACCTCCTGAGGGGGGAAAAAAGACCCAAAAGAATAAAAGGACCCACACAATAAAAACAAAAATTAGCTGTCTGACAAACTTCCAGTTCTAAAATAAATAAGTCATGGAGATATAATGTACAGCATGGTAACTATAGTTAATAATACTATCTTGTATATCTGAAAGTCGCTAACAAAATAAATCTTAAAAGCTCATCACAAGAAAAACAATCGTTAGTTATGTGTGGTGATGGATGTTAATCAGACTTATTGTGGTGACCCTTTCACAAGGTATACAAATATCAGATTATGTTGTATACTTGAGACTAGTATAACATTATATGCTAATCATATCTCAATTAAAAAACTGGCAAAAAATTTATCTCGAAAAGTTAACTCTCTGTACATGGTGCAGATGCATATAGAAGGGTCAAAATGTGATCCATAAAATAATGTAATTCTTTCTTTGGAAGTATTAACACAGTTTATTTACATACAATCCATTGCCTTGTAATCTCTATTTCTGGTTTCTTCTTCTATAAGAGACTACGACTTTCTGTCCCACGCCTAGTAACTCCTGGCATGATCCCAAACCTTGATTCTGGGACCTTCAATTCAGTTAGCTGCTACCAATCAGCAAACAAAAACTATGAAATCTTGGTGAGCTCCAGTGAATTAAGGTACCTAGTGATAGTTCCAGTCATTGCCACCTGATATTTCAAAAGCCCCGCACCAAGCATCTCAGGACAATTCGTTTCCAGGAGAAGAGCCCATTTCCCTCCATTTGTCCCTTAGTCTAGCAGCCGGAGAGCCTGCTGATAACTTAACGCGGGTAGTCACAGTTATTTCTGCTGCCAAGGGTAAGAAAAGTAATTGCAGATGCATCGGCTTCATTTCTGAACTGGCAAGCATCACTGAAGTTTAACTATTCAAGAGCGTTTGGAAGTGGACACTGCAATAAACAGCCATTAGGCTCGGAGCTAGGAAAAGAACCGTGCTGTGAAGAGCAACATCTGCTGCAGCAGGCAGTCTTATCAAAAGAGCCTATGATGTTAATGAAAGATATCATTTGTATTTAGGAAATTCTCGATGTCAGAATTTCATCTTCAGTTGCAACCAAGTAGAAGTACTGCCTTAGTATTGAAGTTCAACTGCATCATTTGTAGTATTTGATAAGCTTTTTTTACAAAACGCTCATGTTTCCTATAGCAGCGTGGGATTTTACTTAAGCGAACATAAAATGGAATGAGTTTCTAACGTGTTTCAGAATGTGGTCCCCCACACGCGGGTGTGTGCGTGCACACACAGAGACAGAGGCAGAGAGAGATGGAGACAGGCAGAGAGAAAAGTCCAGCAAACTAACTCTTTTCTTGGGAAGCCAAAACTGAAATCCAACAGAGATCATTTCTAACTGCTTGGCATAGGGGAATACAAGTCACATTTCGTATCTGAATTTTGTGTGTGGGTAAGTATTAAATTTCAGTCGTGTAAGGAAATTGCTTGGGAAAGCTTTACAATCCAGCTTTACAAGATGCCAATATGTTTCCTAAAGGAGATAAGGAGAAAAAAAAGAAAGAAAATTCAGACGGCATTATACATGCTATGCTTGATGCCAGGGCACTTTTAAAAATATTATCTCTAAGAGAAATAACGTTAATAACACTTAATAGGCAGCAGAAAATGTCCTTAGAAAATCTGAATGCCACCAGATTTCATGGAAACTTAGAACAATCCAGCATGATAGGGAGAAGGAGCCTGGTATGGTAAGAGCTTGGCAAAGGGTATAGAAGAGAATTCCCAATTCTCATTATTACCGTCCTTCATTTTAATTATTAGAATGATTTGCTTTTAAAAGAAAATACCTTCCTGGAGACTTGAATGCACGCTTGTGCAGCTAATAACACATTGTGACTCTCACATTTCCTCGTCTGTAAGTGCTCAACGACCACCTCCTTGTCCAAAAGAAAAATGCTACATTTGTTTTATGGTCATTCTGCTAAAATAAAAAGAAACCATCCTTACTTGGAAAGGTTTCAAAGTTGAATAGCAGTGCAAAAATTACAATTTCTCGTTTGGGCTCTGTCTAGAATAAAGTCTCCTAGGCAACTGAGTTAAGTCTAATAATGTTCAAATCATAAAAGCAGGAACCACTTATTGATCCTCCCTTTATTTGGGGAAAAGTTAACTGGAAATGGTTATAATAATGGTTGCAATTTGTTTAATGTGGGGAAAAGTATAGTTCTGTAGCTAAATTTGCTACATATGTTCTTCTAAATCATCTAGTTGGAAGTGTGACTAGTCTAATTTTCCATATTCTTCATGTAGATTTACTGCTGTGAGGACAGTGAAAGCTTGTCCATATTTGAGTGACCCAGATATATAAAGGATCATTTTTCATCTCTACATTTTTACACTGAGAAGGTCAAATTGCTTAAGGTTCTTCTGAAATCCAACAATGTACAAATGTCACGCACCAGTCGGTTTTATTTTTTAATGTGTTCTCTGTAATGGAAATGAAACAAATTTAATTCATTGAAAACCAGGGTTATTTATCACAAAATTCTAATTAGAGGCTAGTATGGGACCCTAGAATGTGACAATAATACGTTATCATAAATGTCCTCAACATATGATCCAACGTTACTTGGAAGCACATTATGAAAAGCTCTCTACTTCATCATATCCTGAGGGCTTCTTTAAAAGATTGTTTTAGAGGGGAGACACATCAAATTAAACTGCTTTAGTTGGAAATTAATGGTTCAAAGTTGACCCCATTGTAAAGTTAGCCGCAAGTCATGGGAACATAAAATCTAAAAGTTAATTTCAATACTGTATCTCTAGACATTATTGGACTTGAATTTGGAAGTTTCCAAGATCCTAAGACTGCTCCCACATATTTTGTTCAGTCTATCATATCTCAAGAGAGAGAGAATAAACTCGAGTAATAAGCCATATTAATGTATTTTGCATATTTCTTACTTTGCTCCATCCCTAAAACCTGATTTCAACAAACAAACCAGAGACAATAATTTGAGGAGGGGTTTATATAAGAATGTGTGAGAGCACAGGATGTGGAGCAAAAGATTATGGGTTCAAAACATAATTCTGGCTCTGATATTTATAGATTGTGAAACCATGGGTGATTAATTAACTTCTGAGTCTTTCCCAACAGTCTTAATTGGGATAAAAATAATTACTTTGTAGGGATGCTTTTAATATCAAAATGACACAGAAGTACAATAAAATCGGAGGCAGATAATACATTACCATTTTCATATTACTTTCACATTTACGACTTTCTTTTGAGCCAGGTAGTAATAATAACATGCAAGTCCAATGGAGAACTAGAATTTCAACTATTTATAGAAGAAGACACTGAGGCTCGTTTATAGACACACCTAATGAATGCTGTTGAGACTTGAACCAAATTCAGGCCCTGAACCCAGTACTTTTTTTTTGTTATATCTGACCAATGATTTAATGTAATGTCAATGGGATTTCAGGTGTTCCTGATCCCATTACACGGCATCATCATCCTAGTAAGGCATTGCAATTAGTACGAGCCAAATGGCATAGTTGAGTGTAATTCAGCCATATCTATAAGGACATAACTACAGATATAAAAGACTATCTGGAGTCTTTGGTAGCACTTTTCTCCAAACCAGTCAAGCATCTACATCTTCCATGTCTACCAAGAATCATCCTTTTTTTTTAAACTGTAATCCTTTCCCAAACTGAAAAGTTCTTTGCAGCATTTACTCCAAGTCTCATTCATTGCAACTGAATCCTATTCATTTTTGCTCAGGCAAAACTAGGGGGAAAAAACCTACCTCCAGTATTTTAGCTGAAGAAGAGAAATTTGAAAAGACCAGAAACTTGCAGAAGAGGAGTTACCTGAGGGGGTGCTCATTGATAAGGAAAGAGAAAATCCAGAAGATGAATTCCTTCAGGTTCTTGGTCACAAACTTAAATTTTGAAATGTTGACTTACTGTTTGAATCACATTTTGCCCAACTAATGACTTTTTTTTTTTTAATATTTTATTTTATTATAGTCACAGACCGAGAGAGAGGCAGAGACACACACAGAGAGAGAAGCAGGCTCCATGCACCGGGAGCCCGACGTGGGATTCAATCCTGGGTCTCCAGGATTGTGCCCTGGGCCAAAGGCAGGCGCCAAACCGCTGCGCCACCCAGGGATCCCCAATAATGACTTTTTTTAACACAATTATTATATTTGGACATAGGGAATCAGGAGACAAATAGCAATAGAATCCTGACCTTACTGACATAAAAAATAATCAATAATAAAAGTGCACTAATATAGCTATTATTAAGGATTTTCTAGCATTAGAATATTTAACTTTTATTTCCAGAAATTTATAAAATCTTTTTCTGAGCTGCATACCAAAATCTCAAGACAGCTTCATTCAAGAATGCTTCATTGGCCAAAAACAAAACAAACAGACCAAAACAAAAAATACAGCACTCTACTCTTCTCAGTCTATTCTCTCTTCCTCTTCTGTATCAAATTATGATTTGTAGCTGTTTCCCTTCTTGAAAGGCATCCACTTTTCACAGAGACTGAGATCAGTTTACTAGCAGTATTTTAATCAGTTTAGTATAAAATCCATTCAACAAATTTTTTTAAAGATGTTATCTTTTTATTGGAGAGAGAGAGCACAAGAGGGAATAGGGTCAGAGGGATATGGAGAAGCAGACTCCCAGCTAAGTGGGGAGCCTGACGCAAGGCTCTATCCTGGGACTCCAGGATCATGACCTGAGCTAAAGGCAATGCCTAACTGACTGAGCCAACCAGGTATTCCCCCTTCAACAAATATTTCGAATAGGTAGCACAGATATGGTTATTCCTTGGGTCTATCCATGGTCATAGGATCTATAAGTGGGTATGTATGTGGTTGTATTAGTTTTGTTTTGGCGCTGTAATAAATCCCTGCAGTGGTTTATAAGAGTGCAAATTTATTATCTTACAATTCAGAAGGTCAGAAGTCCAACATGGGTCTCACTGGACTAAAAATGTTGGCATAATACCCAGAGGCTATCCACATTCCTTAGTTCAAGGAGCCCTTCATCTATCATCAAAACCAGCAACACCAACACTTCTCTGAGCATTATTCTGTAGTCCCATCTCCCTCTGACTACAGACAAAAAAATGTTCTCTACCTCTAAGGATTCATGTAACTAGACTTGGCCCACCTGGAAAAGCCAGGCTACAATCCCCATCTCAAGTTCCTTAACTTAATCTCACATGCAAAGTATTTTGTTCCTCATTTTAGGCATGTTCTGGGTGTTGGGATGTGGGCAAATTGGGGACCACTTATTATTCCTATCACAGTGATGAAGATGAAATTAAAAATTATAACGTTTGATGTTAATCACAGTGCTTGTGTCCTAGGAGACATTTAACAAATAGGAGACAAATAAATGTAATCAGTGAAATAAAGAAAAGCAGTCCTAGGAATCCAAGTGGCATGATCAGGTTAGGGTGGATGTAACAGAGTGGTTGGCTTCAAGGTGGGCATGATTTTTAATTATTTTATATTTAATTATCCTCCAGCGTTTTAAGATGTTCACTTGATCTTTCTTTCCTTGAGATCAAATAAGAATATTTAATGTCTGACCTAAGAGTACGCAATTAAGAGAAATTTAAGCCCAAAGCAATGTGTATTTCACCTGAAAGACAAACCACTTTATTGCCAAGGAATCATTTCTCCTGTGCCAGGAAATGAGGTCAGAGAGGCAAAAACAGCAGCAGGGATCATTTTTCTAAAATCTGATCAACAAAATTAAGGAGAATTTAGAAGATTTTTTAAAAGTTTCAGGTAAATTGCTACACTTTCTTAAGTTTTTGTTTATTTTTCTTCACCAACATACTGATTAGAATGGTATTTTAAAAGGTTCCTGAGACTCATTCTGTGTAAGGGGTGCTAATTACATTCCTGTTGACTTTTTATAACAGCCTTATTGAAAATTCATTGACATACAATAAAACGAACATACTTAAAATGTGCAACTTGATGAGCTTTGCTATATGCACACACCTGTGAAACCATTGCCACAATCAAGATAGTGAACATATCCATCATGACTAAAATTTCCTCATGCCTCTTGTTAACTCCTCCCTCCCATCCTTCCCAAACCTCCACTGAGCTATTTTTAGGCACCATCTATTAGTTTGCACTTTCTCAAATTTTATATAAATGGACTCATATAATATTCACTTTTTATTATCTGGCCTTTTTCTAGCAACATAATTCTTTTGAGATTCATCCATGTTGCTTCTATCAATAGAAATAGAAAACAAAGGGAAGCTAAACAGACATTGGGTAAGAGAGGTAGGATGAGAACGTTACCAGGTAGTATCCATGAAGTGAAAGTTGCATAAGGAAATTTGTTGGAGAGAAGTGGGATGATTCATATCTTTACTGAAATTTAAATATGACCATATTACTTGAAGGATATTTGAAATACTTGATAATGGTGAAGAGTGAAAGAGAACACAACAAACTACTGAATGGGGAGGCTACGGGGACCGGTGTGGTGGAAACACCCTCTCCCTGCTGTGTATCCACTAGAATTGAATCTGGGAAAATCTATACATATATATGGAGGGCAGGAGGCCTGGGGTAAACCACTGTGGGTTTCAACAAAGCTAAGGTGACCAGGAAACCACCAGAGCCTACCATGATTGAGGAATAACCAATGCGGAGTACCACCTGCGAACTCTGCTCTAGAGCTGGTGACAATGTGAGAGGACTCCAGGCAAGTTCTTCCTTTTTTTAAAAATTTTTAAATTATTTTTTTAATAGAACCTAGACACAACCTCTACCTGCCCTTCCATGGCACAAATCTCCTCCTCAGCTAGCCCTCCTCATGGAACCCTCCTTCCCTATCAGTCGCCATCCTCTCTCCCCAAACCAATGCTCTTCTTGGCTTATGTTTCCCTACCAGTTTCAAAAGATAATGATGCTCTGAAGACCCCTTCAAGGGACTTCGAGAAAAAAATTATACTCAATTAGCACCCCTTCAAGAAAGCCTAAGTGAGCAATAAGGCCAATCATATTTATCTGTTGGATGGCTGAATACGACATGGAAGTGAAGACATGGAAATAAAAATTGGCCAACCAGATACAAGGGACACTGGAGAATTAATTCCACCATTCCAAGTGATGCGCTGTGCATAGCAAGGCCCAGAGATCCAGAACTATCTGCAGTGTCTACAGAGGCTGTGGAGAAATGGTCAAGTGCATAGGGAACATATCCTGCACCAGCAGGGTACCTTTGTGTTGATGATTAAAATAAAATCAATGAGGGATCCCCGGGTGGCTCAGTGGTTTAGCGCCTGCCTTTGGCCCTGGGAGTGATCCTGGAGTCCTGGAATCAAGTCCCACATCGGGCTCCCTGCATGGAGCCTGCTTCTCCCTCTGCCTGTGTCTCTGCCTCTCTCTCTCTCTCTCTCTCTCTCTCTCTCTCCGTCTCTAATGAATAAATAAATAAAATCTTAAAAAAGATAAAATCAATGAAATGTGAAGAGGAGAGGTGTGTGTTTGTATGCGTGCACATCTGCAAGTTCTCTGCTGGCGGGGGTGGAAGAGAAGGAGGGGGAAAGGCAGGGATAGGAGAAGGGAGGGATGTGGGGCAAGGGAGGATGCAGGGTTGGGGTGGGACTTGCAGATTTACAGATAAGCAGACATTAGGGATAAGGGTTGGGTGAGAACTGAGAACTGAAGACGACTTTCCCTGCTTCACACTTTAAGCCACAAGGAGGAAGGGAAAGGGCTTGATATTTCTACATCTGTGCAGGAGTGGACCCAGACACTGAGCGGGGTGATGTGAATAGGCCGACAGTGCCATGTACAAAAAAAAAAAAAAATCAGAAACAGAAATTTTCTCCCAGCCACGTACCCTCACAGTGGTGTTTGTTGCCTGCCATCCTGCGGCGTAAGCAAATACAGCCTGTGCAAGGTCCCCCCACAGGTCTCCTGCTACTAAGTCACTGACAGCACACCCGAATACCGAAATAATAGTGCTTGGAGACCACAAACCCAACACTAATTAGATCCCCTTCTTAGCTTGCAATCACTGGACTGGATCTAAGAAGGCTGGGGGTGGACCAGTGGCCTATCAAGCATGGGGTGGTGGGCGTGGCCTGCTCCAGGTGCAGGTCCTAAAGGGGAGCACTGCTTGCAGAGAATTTTAATAAAACAAAAAACCTGAGTGATTGCTGCTCTTACTTTTACTATCACCCCCATGCACCAGCATTTCTTAATAATGCCAGTGATAAAATGCTCTCCCCTATCCCCCCAAAAAAGATCTTTAATTTTTTTCATAGTTGTTTTCGTCTCATCTGCAGAAAATATCATTTAAAAAACCACTTTAAAAATATTGAGGTAAGGGGCACCTTGGTGGCTCAGTGGCTGAGTGTCTGTCTTTGGTGCAGGTGGTGATCCTGGGGTCCTGGGATCGAGTCCCGAATTGGGCTCACCACAGGGAGCCTGCTTCTCCCTCTGCCTATGTCTCTGCCTCTCTCTCTGTGTCTCTCATGAAAAAATCAATAAAATCTTAAAAAAATAAAATACTGAGCTAAAATGAACATACAATAAACTGTGCAGTGTAAAATACGTTTACTTTTGACATATGTATACACCCATGAAGCTATCACTACAATCCAACAGTGAACATAGTCATCACCCAGAGAATTTTCTTCTACCCCTTTATAATCCCTTTATCGTGCCCCTTCAGGCCGCCCTATTGGCAAGCAACTACCAATCTGCTTTTGGTCACTGTACATTAGTTTGCAATTCTGAAAATCTTACATAAATGGAACCAGATAGTATGTACTCTTTTTTACATGATTTTTTTTTACTCAGTGTAATGTTCTCATGGCTAATCCATGTACTGTGTGTATCAAAAGTTCATTATTTTTTATGAAGGTAGCATTCCATTGTATGGATAGAACTATGTATTTATCCATACGCCCTTTGATGGAAATTTGAGTGGTTTCCAGTCTTTGGCATTTGTGTACAATTCTTTGTAGGGATGTATGTTTTCTTTCCTTTTGAAAAAAATACCTGGGTGTAGGATGGCTGATTCATAATGAAGTTGTATGTTTAACTTTTGAAAAAGAAATTGCCAAATTGTTTTCTAAAATTGTTGTGAGATTTTTGCATTCTCCTCAGCAATGTGTGAAATTTCCACTTCCACATCCTTGACAACACTTGGTATGATTAGTCATCAGTTTTAGGCATTTCAGTAGGTATATAGTGGTAGCTCAATGTGGCTTTGATTTGTGTTTCCCTAATGACTAATAATGTTGAGAATATATTTGTGTTTTATTTCCCATCTGAATATCTTTTGTGGGAAAGTGACTGTTCAAATCTTTTGTCCATTTTTATTTGGTTGTTTGATTATTTACTATTTGAAAGTTAGTTTTGTACAAAGATTTTTACATATAAAGGTGCAAATACTTTATGACGTATGTAATTTGGAAATATTTTATCCCAGTCTGTAGTTTGTCTTTCCTCTCAAGTATCTTTCAGAGAAAATATCTTAATTGAATCAAGTCCAATTCTGCATTTTTTTCATTAATGAATTGTACTTTTTGTTGTATATAAGAATGTGTTAACCAATCTCAGGTAGCAAAGATTTTATTCTATATTTTCTTCCAGAAAATTTACAGTTTCAGATTTTCCATTGAGGCCAATAATCTATTTTTAATTATTTCTTTATGTATGGTATGAGCTATGTATCAAACTTTCCTGTTTGATTTCTTCTTTGACCCCTGCATTAATTAAAAATATGTTACTAAGGGGCACCTGGGTGGCTCAGTCAGTTGAGCATCTGACTCTTGGTTTTGGCTCAGGTCTTGATCTCAGGGTTGTGAGATGGAGCCCCACGTTGGGCTCTGTGCTCAGCGGGAAATCTGCTTGAGATTCCCTCAGGCTGCCTCTCACTCTGCCCCTCCTTCTGCTGGCTCATGCTGTCTCTCTAAAATAAATAGATAAATCTTCAAAAAAAAAAAAAAAAAGGAAGTATGTTTAAAAAAAACTGTGTTACTTAACTTGCAAGTATTTAAGGATTGTTCAGAGATCTTTCTGATATTGACTTTAATTCCATTGTGACCTAAATTCCAATTTTGTAAGACTTGAATCATTTTAAATTTACTAAGATCTATTTTACGATTTTTGGGAGGAGGGGGAATATTCCGTGTGCACTTGAAAAAGCTGTGTGTAAAAAAAAAAAAAAAAAGAAAAAGAAAAAGCTGTGTGTTATGCTATTGTTGATCGAAGTGTTCTATAATGTCCATCAGGTCAATTAGATCCACTCTCTTCATACTTGTGGTGACTCTAATAAGAAATCTGCTACCTTAAGTTTTTTTTTTTTAAAGATGTATTTATTTATTTGGAGGAAGAGGGGCAAAGAGAGAATCTTCAAACAGATTCCCTGCTGAGCACGGAGCCCATGCAGTGCTCAGTCTCACCACCCTGAGATCATGACCCTAATTTCATGACTTGAGCCCAAACCAAGAATCCATGTTCAACCGACTGAGCCACCCAGGCACACCTAAGTTAGTTCTTTTATATGTAATATGTGTATCCTTTTCTCTGCCATCTTTTAAAATTTTGGTTTTAGGAGGCAGCCCAGGTGGCTCAGTGGTTTAGCACCGCCTTCAGTCCAGGGCGTGATCCTGGAGTCCTGGGATCGAGTCCTGGAATCGAGTCCCACGTCGGTCTCCCTGCATGGAGCCTGCTTCTCCCTCTGCCTGTGTCTCTGCCTCTCTTTCTCTCTCTCTCTCTCTGTCTCTCATGAATAAAGAAAAAAAATCTTAAAATTTTGGTTTTAGGATCAGATTTGTGCAATTTTATTCATTTGCTGCATTATAGCTTTCTTCTTTTTGATGTACTTGGTGTTCATTAATTTTCTTGGATCTGTGGTTTTAATGTTTTCTTCAACTTTGGAAAATTTTCAGCCACTATTTCTTCAGATGCTTTTTCTGTTGCCCCTCCCATCCTCGGTCCTTCAGGGACTTCAGTTATACATATATTAGGCTGCTTAGACATGTTCCACTGTTCTCTGTTTCTCTGGTCAGTGTCTTCAACTTTTTATCTCTTGTGTCATTTGAGTAGTTTCTCTTGCTATGAGTTCAAGTCCATTAATCTTTTCTTCTACAATATCTAATCTTATATTAATCCTATCCAGTGTATTTTCATCTCACACATTGTAATTTTTATCTATGGAAATTTGATTTCAGTACATTTTTAATCATCCATGTCTCTATTTAACTTTTGGAACATATGGAATACAGATATAATACATGTCTTATTGTCCATATCTGTGCATTCTCACATCTGTATCCATCCAGGTTGATTTTGATTTATAAACTTTTTCCTCATAATGGGTCATCTTATCCTGCTTCTTTGCATGTCTGGCAATTTTATATTGGATGCCAGATGTTGTGAATTTTCTCTTGTTGAGTGATGATATTTTTATATTCCTATAAATATTACTAAGCTTTGCTCTGGGACACAGTAAAGTTCCTTGGAAACAGCTTAGTCCTTTCATGTCTTGCTTTTAGGATTTGCCAGGTGGGACTAACCGTGTTTAGTCTATGACTGATTATTGCCCACTACTGGGGCAAAGTCCTTTTATGTAACCAATGAAAAGTGCCATGATTTTTGAAGTTGTTCAATTTGCCTGATTGGAACAGGCACTATTTCTGGCCTCAGGTTAGCATCAGGTAGTGGTGGTTCTGCTTATTTTCTCTCATGGTTACTTTTATTCCCCTGAACCTAGGTTAGTTTCCTCACATGCATGCTCTGATAAATAATCTCCTGAATACTCAAGGGACGTTGTCTGCAGATCTCTTGAGTACTTTCTCTGTACGGCTCTCTCCTTTCTGGTATTTTGTTTTGTGAGCTTTAGCCCCCTCGATTCTGCCAGACTCTCAATTCAATCTACTCAACTTTGCGATTAAAGTCTTGCTCCAGGGATCCCTGGGTGGCTCAGCAGTTTAGCACCGCCTTCAGCCAGGGTTATGATCCTGGAGACCCGGAATCGAGTCCCAGGTCAGGCTCCCTGTATGGAGCCTGCTTCTCCCTCTGCCTGTGTCTCTGCCTCTGTGTGTCTCTCATAAATAAATATAATCTTTTAAAAAATTAAATAAATAAATAAATAAATAAATAAATAAATAAATAAATAAATAATAAATAATGAAAGCTCCACCTGAGCTTTCCCTCCGTGCACTGCAGGCTGGGAATTTTTACAAAGCAGGCAGGTGAGATAACAGTAGGACTCGCCTTGTTTATTTCTCATCTCTTAGGGATCCTTATCTTTCCTTATCTAATATCCAATGTTTTGGAAAAACATGGTTTCAAAAATGTTTCTGGCTTTTGAGTTGTTTCAGGAGATGGGGCAAATCCAGTCCCTGATACTCATTCTTATTTGTAACCAGAAATTTCAGGTCACTATAATTATATTTCTTTGTGTGGTTAATGCCAAGTTTTGTCTACAAATAATATACATTATAGAGGTTATAATATATCAGGCACTCCATATACATGATCTCACTGAATCCTCATACCAAGTCCACGTAGTATTCGTCATTGTTGTTCCCTCCATTCAGATGAGGTTAATGTAGTTCAGTGAGGTCAAGTAGCTTGGTCAAAGTCACACATCCAGTAAGTAGAAGAAGTTGACCTAAGACTTAAGTCAGACTTGTCTGAAACCAAAGGCTCTAGTTATTAATGCAAAAAAAAAAAATCAAGATCATTTTTAAGGCGTTTAGAAGTACTGTTAATTTTTCTTTAGTGCGGACTTTAAAAGTGCCTATTAAGCCAAGAATAATTATCGTACCAGAGATATTGTAGGCACTGGGTTTAGATAAATAAATCTAAATGTCATCTTGACAAGCCCAAATACCAACAGTTGTGTGTGCAGCTTCCAACAACACAACCTTTGAAAACATGTTCTTCTTTAATTGCAAAAGATACATGATCTGTGGGAGTAACAGAATGCTTCACGTTGAGTGGTGCCAAGTGCAGGTAAAACAGTTTGGGCAAAACAAGTACCATTTGAAAGCTGCACCTAGCAGGAGTGTCATTTTATTCACAAGTTACCCAGAGTCCCTGTAAAACTGTATTCCCCCAAATAATGTGGTTTGGATGAAGCTTACAACTGTCGCTAAACAGACTGAAGCTAAAATTCCAGCAATGTGAATGGAAAGGCAGATAGGGCCAGGGATTTGGAAAAGCAGGTTGCCCAAGGGCTCCACAGGGACTGGAGAGTTGCACGTGTAAAGCAAGATCTAGTAGACAGGTCTGAGGGGTTTGGGCCCAATGTCCTGATGTACCTATCGTTTGTGTCTGAGCAGCCCGCTAACCGTAGGCATGAAAACAAACCTCTCAGGTGCACCTAGTTTCATCATTTTGCACTAAGAATAAGAACAGGGAGAAGGGATTAAATCTTTCACCTTTTGGGTTATCCTCAACGCTGCTGCCAGCATGATGTTTCTAAAACATGAGTTTGGCCATATAGTTTCCCTGACTAAAAGCCATCACTGCTCCTGTAACGTGTCACGCAAGGGCTTCCACCATCTGGCACCTGTTCTTGTTTCATCCCTTATCACAAACCCATGTCTCACACATATGAAACTTCTGCTGTTCCCCAAATGTGCCATGCAATTTGAAGCAAATATGCTTCACTTCTCTGCTCTGTTCTGCTTGGAATGCCTGTCCCCACTGACCTACTTAGAACATTCTTCTTTATTCTTCAAATAATGGTGTAAAAGTCTCCTAACTGCTAAAAGTATCTTTGACTTGCCCAGGTAAATGCCATAACTTTCTCCTTATTGTAACACTGCGCTTAGCCCTTACCTGGATGTGTATGTACATGCCCATCTCATCTACTGTACTGTTAGCTCCCAGTGGCAAAGCGTATATCCCCACCATATTGGGCAGGACTAATGATAGATAAGTAGGTAAGCTGCTACGAAGGAGAAATGGAAGGAAGATAGGAAGACTGGACACACTGGATAGGGTATGCTTGAAAATTTTAAAAACAAATTTTGATAAATATTATAACAATATATGTTTAGAAACGGAGGGGTACTAAGTTAACCATCAAGGAAAAAAATGCTAGAATTTATAGAGAATTAAGAAGACATATTTGTACCATTAGGTTAATGGAAAGACTGCAAAAATTATTTTAATTTACTCTTGGTTGAGTCTGATCACTTTTTTTAAACAGGAGAAAATTAAATTTAATCGCATACATAGGGGAAATCCACACAGACATGGAAATTCCAAAGACAGTCAGGCAATGTGAGGGATGCTTACATAAGCTAAGGAGACTCCAATCATTTCAATTCATTTTTTCTTTGTTGGTAAACCACAGTTTTCCCACAGCTAAATTTTCTCTAAAATTTAACTAAGTAATAGTATCTATGCAGTCACTCTCAAATAAGGCCCAAATATGTTTGTATTCTAATGTAATATGGTCAATAGGGAATTTCTGATTTGATGCATCACTTGGTAAAGTTTTTATGAAGTTGAGATCACTGTTGTCTTGACTTCCAAGACACAATAAATTGTTATTGTGAGTCCAGTAAGTGTGTATTTCCTAACATTCACAGCGAAGAAACACATAGTAGTACAAGTGTTGTGATTCTAGGACAGCTGTAAAGTCAAGAAATAAAAATGGATATGTGGGAGAGCCCTTAGAAAGCCACTGGTTACCAACCAAACTTTTCACTTAATAGATGGGAAAACTAAATCCCAGGGATGTTAACTAACTTGCTGAAAATAATACAGTGAATTGGCAGGAAAATGGAAACAAGAATTCAGGCCTCTGGGTTGCTAGTCAAGGATATGTCTTACCATACACAGGTTGGTATCTTTGGTATACATAAAAATACTTTTTACATCACACTGTTGCTATAGTCAAATATCTCCAAGTACCTTGCAGGTAATGTAAATGGATGAATTGAGGCAAATGGAGAGAAATGAGGAGTGGTTGGCATGGGAGTCAAGTGGAGAGTAAGTGCCCATATAAAAGGGGCAGCCATCAACTGATGATTTCCATATGGGAATATGGGTTCAGAGTTTCCTGATCCTCTAATTATTCACAAAGAGCCAGAGATCCAGATACCTAGGTACTATCTCTTGATGATAACTTTATTTATATTTCTTTATTTAAATAACAAGTAGACCATTTTTTTGCTCATGGGAAACCTACACTATCAGTGAGCTTGTGCATAAAATACAATACAGGAGGAATATGGTTGAAAAGGAGTAATGGTAACACATACCAATTTTAATCCTTTAGAAGCCCCAAAAGTACAAGTTACTAAAGTGACCACTGTATTTATATGATTTATTACTACGTCATATATATAATAAGGTGATATAAATTATTTCTTAATGCAAAATAGTTCACATTGCTTTGCCTTATGAGCCCTTCTATTGCATTCAAAATAGGATTCTACTTAATGAGACAATTGATAAGCACGCAACCTTTTAAATACCACAGCTACCATATATATAGACACATGTCCGCACTTTTCAGTAACAATTTAGATTTGTCATTAGATTTGTACAGCAAGGGACGCCTGGGTGGCTCAGCAGTTAAGTGTCTGCCTTCAGTTCAGGGTGTGATCCTGGGGTCCCAGGTTCGAGTCCCACATCGGGCTCCCTGCATGGAACCTGCTTCTCCCTCTGCTTGTGTCTCTGCCTCTCTCTCTCTGTGTCTCTCATGAATAAATAAATATAATCTTTAAAAAAAATTGTGCAGCAAATCCTAAGTTTGTTTTTCTCTCTTCTTATGAATAATAGAGGATCCATATTTCAGCTTTTGTATTTAACTATAAAACAACTGATATCTTTGACATTTATATTATCCTAATGTACCTTTCTTCAGGTGTTCGCTGAAAGTGCAAATTGTGTAAAAATACATGGAAATTTAATTGTAGCATAAATGTCATTGAACTATAGAAATCAGTGGTTCTCAAAGTGGGAGTTTCCATGATTCTTTTCAGTAGTCCATGAGATCAAAACTATTTTCATAATTATATTAAGACATTATTTTCCATTTTTGCTATGCTGACCTCTTTTTGGTATGTTTTTTTATTGGAGTTCAGTTTACCAACATATAGCATAACACCCAGTGCTCATCCTGCCAAGTGACTCCCCTCAGTGCCCATCACCCAGTCACCCCAACACCCCTCCCACCTCCCTTTACACCACCCCTTGTTCATTTCCCAGAGTTAGGAGTCTCTCATGTGCTGTCACCCTCACTGATATTTCCCACTCATTTTCTCTCCTTTCCCCTTTATTCCCTTTCACTATTCTTTATATTCCCCAAATGAATGAGACCGTATGTTTGTCCTTCTCCGATTGACTTACTTCATTCAGCATAATACCCTCCAGTTCCATCCACGTCGAAGCAAATGGTGGGTATTTGTCGTTTCTAATGGCTGAGGAATATTCCATTGTATACATAGACCACATCTTCTTGATCCATTCATCTGTCGATGGACACCGAGGCTCCTTCCACAGTTGGGCTATTGTGGACATTGCTGCTAGAAACATCGGGGTGCAGATGTCTTGGTCTTTCACTGCATCTGTATCTTTGGGGTAAATCCCCAGCAGGGCAATTGCTGGGTCATAGGGCAGGTCTATTTTTAACTTTTTGAGGAACCTCCACACAGTTTTCCAGAGTGGCTGCATCAGTTCATATTCCCACCAACAGTGCAAGAGGATTCCCCTTCTCCACGTCTTCTCCAACATTTGTTGTTTCTTGTTCTCACTGGGGTGAGGTGGTATCTCATTGTAGTTTTGATTTGTATTTCCCTGATGGCAAGTGATGCAGAGCATTTCTTCATGTGCGTGTTGGCCATGTCTATGTCTTCCTCTGTGAGATTTCTGTTCGTGTCTTTTGCCCATTTCATGATTGGATTGTTTGTTTCTTTGAGGTTGAATTTAATAAGTTCTTTATAGATCTTGGTTACTAGCCCTTTATCTGATAGGTCATTTGCAAATATCTTCTCCCATTCTTTAGGTTGTCTTTTAGTTGTGTTGACTGTTTCTTTTGCTGTGCAGAAAGTTTTCATCTTGATGAAGTCCCAATAATTCATTTTTTTTGCTTTTGTTTCCCTTGCCTTCATAGATGTATCTTGCAAGAAGTTGCTGTGGCCAAGTTCAGAAAGGGTGTTGCCTGTGTTCTCCTCGAGGATTTTGATGGATTCTTGTCTCACATGTAGATCTTTCATCCATTTTGCATTTATCTTTGTATCTGGTATAGGAGAATGGTTAGTTTCATTCTTCTGCATGTGGCTGTCCAATTTTCCCAGGACCATTTATTGAAGAGACTGTCCTTTTTCCATTGGATGGTCTTTCCTGCTTTGTCGAGTATTAGTTGACCATAGAGTTGAGGGCCCTTTTCTGGGTTCTCTATTCTGTTCCACTGATCTATGTGTCTGTTTTGTGCCAGTACCACACTGTCTTGATGACCACAGCTTTGTAGTACAACTTGAAGTCCGCCATTGTGATGCCCCCAGCTCTGGTTTTCTTTTTCCATATTCCCCTAGCTATTCGGGGTCTTTTCTGATTCCAACCAAATCTTAAGATGATTTGTTCCAACTCTCTGAAGAAAGTCCATGGTATTTTGATAGGGATTGCACTGAACGTGTAAATTGCCCTGGGTAGCATGGACATTTTCACAATATTAATTCTGCCAATCCATGAGCATAGAATATTTTTCCATATCTTTGTGTCTTCCTCAATGTCTTTCAGAAGTGTTCTGTAGTTTTTAGGGTATAGATCCTCTACCTCTTTGTTTAGGTTTATTCCTAGGTATCTTATGCTTTTGGGTTATGCTGACATTTTTTATAATGATTCAAAAGCAAATGTGGGGAAAAATTCTGGATCCTTAACATGAACCAAGGAAGTGACATCAAACTGTATTCATCTTTGCATTCTTCACTGCCACGTTCATGGAAGAAAAAGAAAACTGGTAGTTTCACTTAATAATGTCCTGATGAAGCACTAAGGATGATTACTTTTATTAAATCTTAACCCTGGGATCCCTGGGTGGCGCAGCGGTTTGGCACCTGCCTTTGGCCCAGGGCGCGATCCTGGAGACCCGGGATCGAATCCCACGTCGGGCTCCTGGTGCATGGAGCCTGCTTCTCCCTCTGCCTATGTCTCTGCCTCTCTCTCTCTCTCTGTGTGTGACTATCATAAATAAATTTAAAAAAAATAAAAAATAAAAATAAATAAATCTTAACCCTGAGTGCAACCTTTTTAGCATTCTGTAACACAAAATGGGAAGTATGCATAAAGCACTTCTGTTGAATAATGAAGTATGATTGTTGGCTCAGGGAAAACACTTGTGTGATTATCTACATTTTTGTATGGAACACCATTTTTACTGGACAACTGGGTGAGAAGACAAACTATTGTTATTTAGACCTTTTTTCAAAAGTGAAAAAATAAGCCAATCAGTTTAAGAAAACAGTTGATAGTATTTGTTACTAATGATAAAATTCGAGCTTTCGAGAAATAAGTAGAATTTTGGATGATTTGTAACTGCCCCTTTGTAAGCTTGACAGCTTCCTAATTCTTAAAGACACTTCTAATAAGGTTGGTGGTGATATTAACAAATGTGATTTTTTTATATTGTATAATGAAATTTATTATCATACAAGTCCATGTACCACGGTAAACCAGATTTCCCAAGTGATCAACTGATGATGTTATAAAATCATTTATCATGAAAAGATTCATCTAAATTTTAAGGTAAAGCAATAGATTTTAATATAACAGAATATAAAAAGTTTATTGATAGGGTTTAGACTTCACATTCACTAACCTATAGGCAACTACTCCTTGTGGAGTTTGTATATTTCAATATCAAAGAAGAATGTTCACAATTATATTAAAAAGCTATTAAAATTACTCTTCACTTTTCCAACTCCATGTCTGTATGATGCCAGATTATCTTCTTATACTTCAAACAAAACAGCATATTGGAAATAATTGAATGCACTTGCTTCAGTGAGAATTTCACTTTTCTCAATAGGTGTTTTTTGTTTTGCAAAATAGAATTATTTTTCATAAAATATGTTTTTATATTAACACATAGTGGACTTACTATTACTTATTTTTAAACAAACTATTAAATAAATATTTATAAAACCTCAGTTTTAACTTCAAACATGATAAATTTGAATGGAGACAACCCACATAACCAAAAGTTCTGTGGAGTCTCAATAATTCTTAAAAATATAAAAGGGTCCAGAGAACAAAAAAAAAAGTGAGAACCACTGCTATATATTAACTCATTCAGAAGTCACCAAAAGTCTAATACTGCAGTCAAAGCTAGAGGATAATATGGTGAATGGATCAGATGTCCACACAGTCATGGAAATGATGAGTTTGGTGGGAAAAAGGACAATAAGCAAGCGACACATTCAACAAATCACAAGCTTCACAAAATGCTATTTAAGAAATAAGCAGTGTGCAGTGTTAGTACTTACCGGATGTTCTCCTATCATGCCCTACTTTCACCCCTCCATACTCACATGTTGCTCCACAACTATGACCTTGTAGTTTTATGGCTATGGCTTTTGCCTGCCAAGATCGCCTTCCCTTTTCTATTCGTGATATCACTCCAATTGTTTTTTGAGGAGCCACCCTTCCAGAAGAGGACATGTGACTCAGTCCTAACAAGAATAGTACATCATCTTCCTGTCCAGAGCGTTCAGGGAGGAGTATATGACACAAAGTTGAACTAGGGATTTCTGGTGAAATTAGATTTGCCAAGCACTGTTCTAGGTACTGGAGAGTTAGCAGTAAACAAAACAGACAAAAAGCATCTCTGCCTTCGTGGAGCTTATATTCTAGCATAAGAGCTATTTATACCATATACAAATGTTATCAGTTATTTTTTAAATGTCTTTTCCATGTCACTGGCTTGTGTTTAACTTCTGATACAGAGAAATTTTAAATGTTAATGTAGCCGTAATTATCAAATCATAAATGATTTGTGTTCCCTGGGTTTTATTTAAGGAATTTGTTCCTTAATTCTTACTCCCCAATTTTCAGGTTTTTGCATATATTCCTTGTAATGTCTTTATTTTTAAAAATTTTGACATAAAATTTAGCTGATCAGGGATTTATTTTTGTGATATGATGTAAATTAAGGCTTTAATTGTATTTCTCCATGTGCATAAACCATTGTTTCAATACTATGTTTGAATAATCAATCCCATCACCACAGATTTGTAATGTCACTTCTGTAATATAGCAAGGTTCTACATATAGATAGATGGGCATTTTTTCTGGGGCCTTCATTCTGTTGTCATATCAGATAGCATTCAAAATTGGTGAACCCAAGTGAATAATAAATGATCATTCTTTTCATCTTAAAAGGTATTTAGAGATGCAGAAAGGGGTATTTGTACTTGGATGTTTATCATTATTTTTAATAGTAGAAAAATAAAACTTTTACATGATGATTACACCCAATAATGAAAGATTGATTAAAACGGACACTATATTCAGACCATAAAATAAAGTGCCCTCTGGCACTTATGACCTGGCAAACATAAACTTACTGACATGAAGTTATGTTCACAACTTATTGGGTAAAAACTATTCACTTACAACAATAAGATCGCATTCTATTTGAAAGTATCATGTTATAACGTACACAGAGAAAAGCATCTGAAATGATAGACACTAAGTTAATAAAAGGTGGTTATTTCAATAAAGTGGGATATTTATTTTCTTCCCCACATTTGTATTTTCATTACTCAAAATATTTTCCCAAGCAATTTTTGAAATAATGCCATTAATCTCAGCTTCCTTATCATAACCCTAAAAGATGGATATATTACCTAATATTTAATGAACTTCATTGGAGGAGTTGAGGTAGTAAATAGAACATTTGCTTTGAGGCCATTCAAAACCCTAGTTCAAGTTTTGTTCCCAGTATTTTCTGCTCATATGCTCATGTACTGCCTCTGAGCCTTAGTCTTTGCATCTATAAAATTGGAATGAGTCATGAAACTGCTACTACGTGGAATACATTAAATAGTGTACGTGAAGCCAATAGCACAGTGACTGGCACATTAAAAAGCAGTGAAACGTGGTAGTTATCGTTATTAATGATATACAGCACTCAAAGGTACTGCACAATGCCCTGGGAGAACACGAGGCTATGAAAGACAATGCATCTCACAGAAAGGACACAGCAATGTAGCGTAGGAGAAGTTCCATGTCGGAATCGGGTATGATAGAGAGACTGTCTTAAATCATGTTTCTAACAGATCATTCCTACAGACAGTGAAGTAGAATGACAGTTCTGTCAGAGATTTTCTTCTTGGGAGTCTGTCCCCAGAACGTCTGTTGTGCAAATATACACAATTGTGGGTATGTTTGTGCATGCATGTGTGCTTATATTCAACTTGGCTTGTTGTTATATTGCTCCATAATAAAATAACAGTGCTCAATACATTTTGATTTGAAGAGAATGGTGACAATTTATGATATTGAATCACTGTGTGAAGTCAAATAACTTTGGGCTAGGTTTCAGGAAATAGGACACTTAAAAGGTCATGTTTTACAGCTAAAATTTACTCTGCTATAATTTTGAATAATAAATCATCATGGAACTTACCTAAAGTTCAAAGTCAGATTTTTCTACGGTTACCATAGAGAATAGCAAAGAACTTGAAGATTAATTGTAATCCATTTTAAAATAAAGCTGTGTTATAAATTGTATAATTATTACTATACACAACATTTTTGAATTTTTATCAATATCCAAGGAATGCAGTGCCTTAATGCATATACATATGTACATAAATAAAAGACGACAACCAAATTCCCCTTGTGTGAGTGTTAATATAAAGAGCCTTGCAAAGTTATAAAAAAAATAAAAAAAAAAAACCAGAAACAGAATTTACCTGGCTGTGATTTACTTTCAGGAAGTAATGAGAAAAATGTATGCCTTTCAAAGCACTGAAAGCATTTATTTAACAAGAAGTTGTGTTTTAACTCTAAAGAAATGGAACTAGCATTGCTCTTGTCTATAGAAGACCTCAGTAGAATCTTGACCTTGCTACCCATACCCTCATTCTCTGGTTTACGATTAATTACTCTACATCCTCAACTTCTTGTTTACACATCCTCTTGTCTTCACTAATACTGGATATTTATCAGTTTTCTTAAAGCCGTCTCAAAAGAGATGCTCATGTTTTCCATCCTCCAACTACCTCGAGGTCAAGAAGTGGTATCTTCATCCTACTTCTAGATCATTACTCCATCATGTTCATGTAAATTTCTTTGCTTTTTGGAGGCTTATGGCATTCAACTATACCATCTTCTAAATTCCCTCATTACTCTACCTACTAATTTATTGGTTAATCCCCTAATTCAGGGGTCAGCAAACTCTAGCTCATGGGCCAAATTCATTCTGCTTTCGTTTGGAAATAAAGTTTTATTGGAACACAGTCATGCTTAACTTAATGCAGTGTCTACCACTGCCTTTGTACTACAACAGAGTTTAGGAATTGCAAAAGGGACCATATGACCTGCAAAGCCTAAAATTTTTTATCTGTCCCCTTATAGAAGAAGTTTGCTGGTATGGAAGTACTTGGCACATTCTTACAACTCTCCCCTTCTTGAGGCCTGTCATCTTCTTTCATGGCTTTGGAATGACCCAAACGGCACTTTCCAGTGCCTTGACTTCTTCATTGTCGAAGTCCATCATTTCTACCCTCCTGCAGTGACCTTCTCCCATGATCATCCCCCACATCTTCTCAATACCTGAAACTGCTTCATTTCTCTAATCTTAAACTACCACATTGTACTCTCTGTCCACAACTACACTTGTTCTTCTTTGTTAAAGAAAAAATTATAAAAATGGATGTGAGGGATAATCACATAAAAGCTATACTTGTCGGCACGTGATAAAGAAGTACATGTCAATAGGGAACAAGGAGGAGAATGCAAAGAACTCTGGGGAATGTTCAGGTTTTGAGATCTAGAGAAGTCATGAGTAGGTCCTGAAAAGGAACTATCAGAGAGGTAGGAGGGAGGCTAGAATGCAGTATTGTGAAATCCATGGGTAGCGTGTCGACAAGGAAAAGTGCAGGGAACCAGCTGCGGAGCCTATCTGAGAACTGAATCTTGTAGTCCTTGGCACACTGGGGATATGGGAGATCTCGAGTCAGCACACCGACTCTTGACCACATTGTTCTCCAGATATAGCTCCTCTGCCTCCCCTCCTCCTTGAGTCAATAGCCTATTCTTTTACCTTTTGAAGTAAACATGTTTTTCTCTGCTTCCCAAAGTTAATCATCCCTATAGCCAATCTGTCAGCTCTCTTAATAAAAACTGGAGGGGACAAAGCTTTGGGGTCCATGTTCGAGTCAGATTTGAGTCTGAATCTGAGTCTCTGTCCCCCAGTCCCCCAGTTTAAAATTCAGTGAGACCTCGAGTCTTTCTTCATATCATAGCCTCTGACTATTCTGGATCTGCAGCAGAAAAGGTTGTCAATAATGTCAAATGCTGCAGAGAAATCAAAATATATTATGATTGAAGCAAAGTAGTGAATATGTCACACAACACTGGAAAGAATGTTAACTGAATACAAGGATCTTAGCTCATGTCTTTCTTCTCAAAAGACCCTCCTTGATCAATGACTTTCATTAAGTCATGCAAACGTATTTTTCAGAGGCTATATATTCCTAAGAATAATAACATTACAATTTAAAATTTAGCAATAGTTCTGAAATTGTGCATTTAAATAAGTATATTTTATGATAAAATATTAGTAATACTGAGACAAAGGCACAGATGTGACTGCCAAGCCCTAAGGGTTATCTTTATATTTGGCAGCCCTGTTATCAGAACTAAATGCAAAACAATAATGGTAAAATAGAACAGAACTGGTTGGACTGAAACATCCTATGTGACCCCTCCCTTCCATCCCTCTTCCATCCCTTAACTAAACCTCTTTCTCCAACGGTCTACATGAATAAAATTGTAATATTCTCAAATTATTGACTCTCAGATCACAGCACTTCACAGCATATTTATAGGTTCTTCAGTTTTCTTAATGTGCAGGGTCCTTTGTAATAAAGAGAGTGAGAAATATAAACCAGACGCAGGGTGGAAGCAGCATTCATTCCTTTTGTAGGGCATTTTTTTTTTTTAGGGCATTTGTTGAGGGCCTACAATACTGCCAGTCACTATGCTTTTGAGGGGAAGGGAGGCAAGCACCTCAATGCAAAGTACAAATGAGAGAAAACAAAATATGCAAGTTTTGGAAAATGCCAGGTGAACCTAAGTTTTGTCTTCATTTGTATAGCCATGTTAGGGATAATTTCCTCCAAACGTTTAATAAAAACTGAGAATGATTTACAAAAATAATCATAAAGAAAGTATTCACAAGACACTGGATTATGAAATATTCAGCCACTTGTGAATAATCAAACTTCACTTCTGAATGTCCTGGTCTTTCAAAAATAGAAGAATAGAGAGGGATGCAGGGAGTGCCTCAAAGAGGTTAGACTTATATAAACCAAAAGCAAAATATCATGAATCCATCTCAAATCTGTTCCTCACTTAATGCTACAGTAGACGGTGGACAAAGAACTACAGCTCTGTAATGACATGGATTTAAGTAAATGGCTGTGCTTTGGTGAAGAGAGCACCTTCAGGTCTGAAAATAAAGACCTTGCTTTCAACAAAGGATCAGGTAAAGGAAATCTAGAAAGAGGCAGGGCCAGGATGGGGTCAGAGGAAGGTGTCGATAACTTGGAAAATGTTTTTCAACTCTTTATCTACACGAGCAATACAATAAAGCTGGGCTTAAGGAAGAGCTGGCTAGAATAAGCAAATGTTTGTGCGAGCACTGTGGGTACCTGTACAAAGCAGAGGCAAGCAGCTGTCATTACTGTCAAACTCCGTACAGGTATGCGATCTCTCTGAATCTTCTCAAGAGCATGTCAAGGGATCAAAGAAACTGCAACATAAAGATCTCTCAAGGGCTCAGCCATCATCAGGTATTGACTAACCCCCGGTTTGGCAGAACGGACCAAAGGGTTGACTATTCATATAGCCAACGTGGAGGTAAGGCCAATTTAAATTAATTATATGTTTCTTTTTTCTCTGGTCAATTGACTTTCCTTTTTAAACGTTTTCTTAGGGGGATCCCTGGGTGGCTCAGCGGTTTAGCACCTGCCTTCGGCCCAGGGCGTGATCCTGGAGACCCGGGATCGAATCCCGCATTGGGATCCCTGCATGGAGCCTGTTTCTCCCTCTGCCTGTGTCTCTGCCTCTCTCTCTCTCTCTGTGTCTCTCATGGATAAATAAAAAAATCTTAAAAAAATAAACGTTTTCTTAAAATATAATTTATGTACAGAAAAGTTCACCAGTAAGTGGATACTTCCCTTATTTTCCACAAAATGAATCTGCTTATATGACCAACAAACAGATCAGAACACAGACTATTACTAGCTTCCCAGAAGCCCTCTCATTGCCAGTCCCAACTGCATAATTAAACTGCTTTAACTGTGTCTGACTACCTGTCTTCTATTTCAGAAGTTTACCAGAACTCTGAGAAGGAAAGAAGTGTCAACACACCAATATCGCAAGAGCAGAATCACCTGAGGAAAGTCTCTTTGTTATTCATTTGCAGATGCTAAAATAGACACCAAATGTACTTGGGAGATTTACAGTAATGTGGGCTCAGATCCTCATATTGCAGATGGCAAAAGTAGTCTAAGCCTATATCACAAGTACCTTATGAAGGCACCTATGCGCGTACACGCGCGCGCGCACACACAAACCCACACACACACACACAAGTTCTGTCTTTCCACAATGTCAGCTTTATTAAATCATAAAACAGGGTTAATAGCATTGTGAAGCAGTTTCAGGATTCCAAACTCAATGACATTTCACTGTGCATTTAACTTGTCTTCATATATGCCATACAAAGCAAAGCATAACACAAAGTCACACAACAAACGACAAACAAGATACAACAAAGGGCAAGAAGTTAATGAACCAAATGAGAAGTCAGTCCATGAGGGTACAGTTGAGATGAGGCCTCAGTCTGGTCCAGGTCAGCTCTCAGCATGTGTTGCTTATTATGTTCAAGCAGTGAAGCGTCTTTGTTCTATTCAGAGATCAACTGGGCGGAGCCTTTGGCTAAAGTTTGCCTTTCTGGTATGGTCAGATGTGAAAGGGTATCATCTGGAGAGTCTGACTTGCTGCCCAAGTACTCCCTTTTTAAAGAAGTGTAAGCATTCTTGGGCCTTTGGAAGCCTCTTCTGGTTCTGCTGGTTATCAATTCTGGATGTCGTCAGCCAGGGTAGGTTTCAGCGATATCTGGTCTTAGTTGTAATGCCCTTGGCTGCTTATGTCACAGCTTGGCATAAGTCACTGCTTGACATGAGTCACTCCGTCTTGTTCTCTACAATCTACTCTGCATTTCTACAGAAACCTATGAGGGGGTTAAAGGGCAGTTTCCAACCTTGACTTGTTAGAAAAAAATGACTCCAAAGAAAAAGAAATGTTTAGAGCACCTCAGACTGATGAACCGTGCTAGAAAGACACAAAATGTTGCCTAACCCTAAGTACAATGCCTTCTCTTTCACAAAAGTTTTCCTCTATACCCGTGGGAATATTGAACTCTTTCCTGTTTGGACCACACATTTTCCCCTACATGTGTATCCTGACATGTACCACCTTCTGCCACTTGTGGTATTATCATTTCTACATTTGTCTCACTAGCACAAGAGGGTAAGGGGTTTGATGGCAGGCACAGTATCTCAATTATGTGGAGGCCGAGAAAAATTAAGGCCATTCCACCTCAAGTTTAGCATTAGCACAAGTACAGCCATCTTAGGTCCTTGGGAATAAGAGCTGAACTTTACAGGAAAAACTGCAGAATGTCTTAGGCAGGGAATCCCATATCGGAAAGACAATAAAGCTCAGAATGCCCTCAGCAGAGAATCCCATATCAGATCTTAAGAAACTCCCCCACCCTTTCCCCCATATTGGAATGGAAAAAATTCCTCCACCCTTTCTGAAGATCCCCTAGACCAGTCCATAAAAAAACCCAGCTGTAACCCACTTCGGGGTCCAAGTCCCTGCTCCGCTGTGTTGGGTATACTTGGACCCAAGCTCGAGCTTGTACATAAACCCTCGTGTACTTGCATTGGTGGCAGCTCCTTGGTGGTTTCTCGGATTCGCAATCTTGGGCACAACAAATTACATTTGTTTCTGCTCCCTTTGGTGCCTAGCTCAGTGGCCCTGCTCCACTACCCCACATACATGTACAAAGGTGTGTGCACGTGGGTACATACTACAAGTAGCTTGGATCTCAGTAGTATTTTTTTTTTAATTTTTATTTATTTATGATAGTCACAGAGAGAGAGAAAGAGGCAGAGACATAGGCAGAGGGAGAAGCAGGCTCCATGCACCGGGAGCCCGACGTGGGATTCGATCCCAGGTCTCCAGGATCGCGCCCTCGGCCAAAGGCAGGCGCCAAACCACTGCACCACCCAGGGATCCCTCAGTAGTAATTAATTAGCTTCTATAAACTCATACCATTCTGGTTTGGCAAATGCATTTCATGACACCTATTCTGTTAGTCAGTATCCACATTTATTATTTGTCTCCCCTTCCTCAACCCATTTCTTAGAATTTAAAAGTTTTTGTATAAATTTCAGTTGGGACACAACTTCCAGAGCCATATAAACTATGAATCTACATGAGCAATACAATAAAGCTGGCCTTAAGGAAGAATTTTCTTAAAGACAAGAAAATCATCCTAGCTTTAAAAAAAAGATTTTATTTTTTTATTCACAAGAGACACAGAGGGAGGCAGAGACATAGGCAGAGGGAGAAGCAGGCTCCACACAGGGAGCCTGATGGGGGGGCGGGGGAATTTGATCCCAGGACCCCAGGATCACAACCTGAGCTAAAGGCAGATGCTCAACCACTGAGCCACCCAGGTGCCCCATCCTAGCTTTTTATCTGTTGTTTTAGAGTCAGAAATTCGCATTTAAAGTTTCAGATTGAACTAAGTATAAAAGATGAGAATGTTTTAAAACTGCACACCGTTCAATGTGAGACAGCTAAGAGAGATCGAATTCATTTCCTGTACTCAGGATGTCTTAATATTACCTCCTATTCATCATCTTTTCCAGATTTTTAAGACACTTCATCAATAGGTAAACCATTGAAGTTTTAACTAATTCTGACATTTAAGATTTAACTGTTAATAAAGAGTGTTTGAAAGATATCAACAAATTTAAAATTATGAATAATTCAATAGCTATTAAAATTAAAGTAAAGGGGTTATAGCTATTTTGGTTTTCCTTCCATTTCCATTACTTCTAAATTTGGAATCTCTTTTCTTTCTCTCTATTCATCAACATAAAAACCAGTTTACTTTTGTTTCAAATTAGACTATCTGTTATGTTTTTTTATGCATGTTTTATATATTTCCACTGAATTTGTAGGGGCCAAGGGCAGGGTGCACCAACATGGGAGACTTTAACATGATGATTATTTTGCGTTGAAAGCAACCCAAACCCAACAGATGCAGCACAAACTCTTTATCTCCCTCTCAACTGTCTGCCAATATCAGGAAAAGAGCTTTTAACAGAGATTTCTCTTTACCTAAGAAACTTATCTGCATAATAGGGCAACTTTTGTTTTCTTTTTTTTTTAACTTTTGTTTTCAAAACATTTCCTCTCTTCTTCTTGCTTAGGGTCTTCCTCCCTTTGTATCCTGAGAACCCCACCCTTCTTCATAGCTCGGGTTATCTCCTAAATCTCCTGTTGCCTGTCTTTGAAATTTCATGTCTAAAACTATATTTGATTTTCTCCTATGAATCTATCTTTTATCAATTTGATTCTGAGTCCAGCTAAAAGGATCTTGAAGGGTAGAGAAAAAAAGTCTTCCTTCTCAACACTGCATCAAACTTAAACACTCTGAGTTTTGCAATTTTTAAAATAATGACAACAAGGAACAGAAATTGCCAATCAGATAGATATTTTAATTGGCTCTCATTTCTAAGAGCCAGATGAGGCACATTTTGTCAATAGCCTGTCAAAGTCATAGTCATATCTTTCATAAATCCATACCTTAAGTTGGCCAATTAATGAAGGAATAACTCAAATATTATTTACCGAGTTCACACAATATGCCAAACATCGCCATTGGCAAACATGATCAAATGCAACTACAGCCCTAGAGAATTTTACAGCATAGTAGGGAACATTGAAGAGTTAACAGATAATTTAAAAATGGTAGTAAGAGGATCCCTGGGTGGCTCAGCGGTTTAGAGCCTGCCTTTGGCCCAGGATGTGATCCTGGAGTCCTGGAATCGAGTCCCACATCAGGCTCCCTGCATGGAGCCTGCTTCTCCCTCTGCCTGTGTCTCTGCCTCTCTCTCTCTCTCTCTCATGAATAAATAAAATCTTTAAAAAAAATGGTAGTAAGAGGTATAGAGTATAACCAGGTAAAATGTAAGCATGGCTTAGAGAGGTGACAGCGAGCAAAATCTTGGGAGATTAGGAGAGTTTCCCAGAGAAAGTAACAACTTGTTCAAACTCTAGGAGCATGTCTGCCCCCACCCCCCACCCCACATAAACAGAAGTATCCCAAAAGCAACAAAAGTAAGTAAGAATATTTTGAGTCTGTCATGGGTTTAGTCTTAGATCTCACAGAACAAAGACCTTCAAATTGAGGAGAAAAAGTTCTTAAAGAGCTGTGAAAGGTGGTTAATCTGCTAATTACCATTTCAAAGGGCTGTGGTGGAGGGGATCTCACACTCAGGATCTGTGAACGCCAGAGCTTCAAATACAGTTTAGCTGGGTCTTCCTTGCTTCTTTTTGTGGCTGCTCAGAGTGCAACCTTCCTCCTCTATCTTACTTTCTCTTCATTTCTTAAGTTTTGTCCTTGCTGCTTTTCTTTTTTATACTGGCCCTAAGAGATAATTTACATTTATTTTTTTAGTTATTGGTTGAATTTTCTGACTCTAATTGCTAGCTATGCCTAAAAATCAATTGAGTTGATGAGAACCTTCCTGGAGAGGAAACTTAACACAAGAGAGACTCTGGAGTAGGGATTGAAATGGAATGCTGTTAAGAAAAATAATATTCACGACACTTCTTACGTAAAGTAAACTTTATTCAGGACTGTCACAATAAGTGTAGGGCCTACTCCAATAGGGTTTTGTAGTAAGGGAGAGAGACTGGACTCAACTTCAAATACAACAAAGAAAACTGGGAATTATAGACAAGGAACAGGTGGAGGGGGTGGGGTGGGGAGAGATATCATCAGATGGAAAATTATTAAGAGGAAACATTAGGGGTAAGGGCAGGGGGAGACTCTGGCTAAGCTGTTCTAACAGGATTCTTGCTGAAGGCAGGCCAGGGTGATCAGATATCATCTGGGCGGATGGTGGTTAAACTGATTCAGGCAGGATTCTGGCTAAAACTGGGCTCTCAATGACATGCCCAAAGATGGGGCCTAGTTGAAAAGTAGCTCAGAAGAATCTGGCTGGAGTTTGGTCAAGAACAGAATCTTTGTCTAGCCTCTGGTTCAAGGAGAGAAGAGACTTCCTTCTTTTCTTTGAACAACATAAGTCCATTTCTCATTTGGGTGGCTTTTTGTTCATTAAACACAAACTAAGCCATCTGTTGGGCATTTGGTAGTAGAGGATATTGGCTGGATGGTGGTAGAGTCAGGCATTTAGAGTGGAATCTTTATGAAAATAAAGAAAAACAAAGATTCATAGTTGGAAACCCAGTTCCTGAGTCCAGAGGGCAGCCAGTCAGGATTTCTAAGTGTTGGGTTGAAAGGTAGCAGTGGTAATCTGATGAATTTTCTGGTTCGCAATTGGAATGTCTTGGTGTTGATGGCATCTGGTGTCCTAGTGAACTTTCTGGGTGGCCCACACAGCAGCAGGCTTGAAGATTGTTCGTTTATACACGATCTGTTGTGGTTATTTCTTTGAAGTTTATATTAAGTTCAGTTCTAGCTTGCAGTGCTTTGGGAAAAGGGCAATATTAATTCTCAGTGATGACCAGAAAAGACTGGAGGAAAATTGGAAATTTCCATTTGGAGAGCTGTGGCCAGATATTGGGGGAAGCTAAAATTGAGACTCCAGAGGATATGCTATGGTTTTTTACTGTAACACGAAATTTCTAAAATCACCCTTGTGTTGATTGTTGTTTACAAAACAAGTCTGGTCTCATTAGATTTGGCCTTATTATTTACCTAAGTGAAGCAGGAATGGGAATTGGCCATATAGGCCTTTTTGAGTTCTATTTGCTGGAATCTGACATAAGGAATCTCAGAACAGACTTTTAAAAGCCTCTTGAGGCTAAGGGGGGCATCTGGTGGCTCAGTCAGGTAAGCATCTGACTCTCAATTTTGGCTCAGGTCATGATATCAGAATCGGGAGATCAAGCCCCGGGGTTGGGCTCCATGCTTAGCTGGAAGTCATATATGCTCTCTGTCTGTCTAAAATAAATAAATCTTTAAAAAAAAAATCCTCCTGAGGCTAGGAAACCAAGCCATGAACTTGTCATCAGACCTCGCTAATGGCACCTATTGATTTGGTTGAATTTTTCTCTTCTTCAGATCCTCAAGATATTCCAGGTTTCTGGATCTACCTGTAAGTGACCTTCCTTACTTACCTATAACACTGGGAACTTTGTAATCCAGATATCAGTTTTCCCAGAAGGGCTTTGTAGGCATTGGCTCCATAAAGTCAACCTTAGTTCCTTAAACCAGATTCTGTGTACATCATTTTCAAATATGACATTTAATATGACATTGCATAACCAAGTATACACAGGTTCCAACCAGTACGAGCTGTTACAAGGAGAATAGATTCTTTTTGAACTTGTGCAAACGATTATACTGCCATGAAAATTAGAGTATTCAATAAGACTTTCTGAATTCTAGAGGTATCAAGCAGGAAGAAAAAACAAATGTTTCATATCTGCTTACAAAGTAGAAGTTAAATAGTTGTGAGTTATAGATGACTAAAGAAAAAGAAAAAGTGTTCCTTAAATCTAGAAAACAAAACATTAAAGAACCAGCAATATTCCAAACAAAAACCATAATCATCGTTTATCAGGTCATTCAGTCCCATGTAGCTAAGTCTTGCTCAGATTGATCCTGGGTTAGCAGTTTCATGAGCCCATAAGCTTCTCCACTAGAATTCTGTAAATCCTTAGTCCAGAGGTATAAAGTTATTAAAACAATGCTATCGTGAGGCATTCTGGCCTTTAGCTGATTGCAAATGTTTCCAGAAATAAAAACAAAACAAAACAAAAAAACAGAGTAAAACAACAACTGTGAATGACAGAAGACTTAATTTTAAAGGAATCTCGGAATAGACTCAGGTCATGATTAAAGATCTAATGAGAGTTCATTTAACAAGGGAATTCGGTTATTTCTGTGCTATGCACAGAATGGTAATTAGAATTATGACTGACAATGGTGCACCAAGACCTATCACAAGCAGCAAGAATATTGACAAATATCTATGAACTTCCTGCAATTTCTGAAATATTTATGTTAAAAACATTTACTCATACAAATGTAACCTGGGAAAGATTACACATCTCTTTATATCTGGCAACAGCTTTTTATGCAATTCAATATATCAAGTAAAATGAAATTTTTTTAAAGCAAAAGTTCCCACGTATTTATTACTGAACCAACTAGTGCAGAAGCATAGCAACAAAGAAAAATCATTTTCCCAATAAAATATGTCTACATATTCTGTGATGTTCACAGAGTGATATGAAAATGTGTGCCGTCTCCTATGTGATTCCTACAGACCTAGCTTGATTCTTGTCCAATGTTTCCTCTTGGAACTGTACCTGATTTTATTACCAGTTTTCATCTGAATTCTCTGGGGAATGGGATGATTGTGCTTTAGTTTTTTCTCCAGGGATTGCTTGATCCTGAAAGTCTTGTGAGAAGACATGCCAAGGAACAGTCAACTGCACACACCACAATGGTGGAGAAGAAGAGAGCCAAAATTATTTTTAACATTTTTCTTTACAAGTTGAAAGAACAAATCCTTTGAGATTTTTCAGGACCCTCTGAGAAATCTCAAGGTCAGTTATAGAACAGAAAGATTTCACTTAAGGGGCACCTGGTGGCTCAGTGGTTGAGCATCTGCCTTGGGCTCAGGTTGTGATCCTGAGGGCCTGGGAGTGAGTCCTGCATCAGGCTCCCCACGGGAACCCTGATTCTCTCTCACCCTATGTCTCTGCCTCTCTCTCTGTGTGTGTCTCTCATGAATAAAAAAATAAAATCTTAAAAAAAATTCATTTAAGATTTAATTTGGGGGAGGTAAAATTGCCAAAAATGTAAAAAAAAAAAAAAAAACAGTTCATTTAAAAATGAGAAGCCTTGGTTCATTTAAATAATCAAGGATATGATAAAGGTTTACATAAAGCACAAGAAATTATTCAAATTAAATAAAAGGTTTTGTTTCCTAGGGAGGTTACTTAAAAGGTCAAGAAAAATCTTTTAGAATGTCTTATTAAGAACAGACCAATAATCTAAGAAAATTTTGTAGTTTTAACAGATAACTAAATTGTGGATTTGTACCAGAGTACTTTTGATATTAAGACTTATTTTTAAAATCCTTATAAATAAATCCATTCAATCTTACTAGCTTGACCATACATAAAATTCCTTTTATACAAAATTTCTACAACTTTCTATATCCATTCAGATTTGTCCTATATTTTTCAACTTTCTCAGTCTGAAACAACCAGACACCTTACTTTAGGCTAAAATTGCTCTCTTTTTTCCCTTAATAAAAACACATCCTTCATGGCCTGGATACTTTTTCTCGTCAAAAACACATACCACTTCCCTTGCATACTTTCATATGAAGTTGTTTTTCATCATCCTTATTATTTTTAGCAGTTTTAATGACATATATCCATTATGAATTTAACCATTAGTAACCTTCTACAGGGAAAACTAGAAAGTAAACAAATGTGAATTGTCTCACATGCAATCTACTGCAATCTAACACATTTTTAAATATAACATCTCACAGTTATTATAGGTATAGTTGACCCTTGAACGACATGGATTTGAACTGTGTGGGTCCACTTATATGCATGTTTTTTTCGATAAATACATTACAGTACTGTAAATGTATTTTCTCTCCTTTTGATTTTAACATCTTCTTTTGATTCCTTTAATGTAAGAATACAGCATATAATACACATAACATACCAAATATATGTTAATTGACTATCTATCAGTAAGGCTTCCAGTCAACAATAGATTAAGAGTGAAGTTTTGAGGGGGAGGGTCAAAAGTTATATGCAGATTTTTGACTATCTGGCACCCCTTAACACCTGTGTTGTTCAAGGGTCAACTGTATATTCTTCCTCATGGTACATGTGGCAAAGAGAACATATTTATTAATAGACCCAAATATATTTAGCTTCTATATACCACATAAAAATAAGATGCCCAAAGTATATAAGGTTAAACTCATGCTTAGTGGTTAATGTTTAAGTACTTGTCTTACTTAGAAATAATCTAGATGTTTAATGAATATATGTTACTTGTCTCAGAATGAATGTCTGTTTCTTGTCTTAATATAGCTCTAAGGTTTCAAGTTACCAAAAAGATTTTGGGAGCAATTTTCAGACAGACATACTGTAACACCAAACAAGGCTAGCTTAATCTCAAGTTATTTCCCTATTGACTACTTTTATAGTATATGCATGTTAAGCAAGTAGCACAAAGCAAAAACCTAAACAACGCTAAATGATTTTTTTCTTTTATTGCTGTTTTTGTTATGCATGAAGTAATGGGTATTAAGCAATTAATTTTTTTTCAAGCAATTGATTTCTACTGCATTCTACATGTACATTTTTGCCCTTGGCTTGAATTTATAATTTAATAACCTTAAATACACAGTAAATTTAATAATAGCTTATTTGGTTAGTAAGCCCAAATCGAATAAAAATGTATGTTCATATGATACTTAATGTTGATGACTTATAAGACACAGCTTCTAAAAATTTAAACCAACAATATTAAACAAGTCTTAATTGCCAAAGATTTACCCAAGCCAAGTAAATTTGAAAAGTATTTGGGTTAATTTCTGTATTTCTGGGAGTTTCAGGATCATGTAACTTATATAAGTGCTCATTTGTCTTTAAACCAATTTGAATAGAACTCTTTAAGGGATTTTATTTATTAAGTTTATGTATTAATTCATTAATATTGTTCAGATTTAAGAAAATATCACATATGCATAACACACATGGAGATACATAATCATATGAGCAGACACAGAGAGAATATCACTTTTTAACCTAGAAGTTTAGTACACCTTTGCTTCATATTTTTAATTTAAGAGAAGATGGAAGGTGGTAAAGAAATAATAAAAATAAAAAGAGCAGAGATGATGATGGGAAAGGAGAGACTTTAAAGGAGCCAGATTGGAAAGATCTTCATTTTCCCAAAGAGTTCTTTGAAGTTCCATTTATTTTCCTTGGTAAAATCATGCCAACAAGAAGGAAGTGAATAAAATGTGTGGGTTGTATAGCCAGTAGGGGTTCAAGAAAGGAATTTCAGTCAACTGAGAAGTTCTCATGGGAGTAGCAAGATCAAATAGAATGGTGAGGTCTCACAAAGAGCCAGGGAAAATTTCCCAGTCCAGAAATGGGAAAGTGAAACCACACTCAAGATAAAGAACCAGGAAAAATCACCAAGTCCAGGAAGTTAAGGAGTAATCCCCACTCAAAATAGTCAAGAAGAAAAGAATTCCAACCCAGCAGATACTTCAAAAAAGAAGGCTGAGTCTCCAACCCAGGTTCTGCTTGCCTGGAATTATATTCAATAACCTTAAGCACTAAGTAGGTTTGAAAAATGAAATTCATTCTCAAAGTACAAATATTTTATCTTATTAGAAATGTTGTGAATGAGGTGCAAAATTTGAAAGGAATCCCAAGGGACACCTGGGTGGCTCAGCAGTTGAGCATCTGCCTTTGGCTCAGGATATGATCCTAGGTCCAGGGATCGAGTCCTGCATTGGGCTCCCCATGAGGAGCCTTCTTCTCCCTCTGCCTATGTCTCTGCCTCTCCCTGTGTGTCTCTCATGAATAAATAAATGAAATCTTTAAAAAAAATGAAGAGAATCCCAAATGTGGAATTCAAAATAGAACTCTAAATCCCATTTTTGTAATACAAGAACTTTTTATAATATACATCTCTCTAGTTCACGTCCTCTTTCAAGGGTCTCTGGGGGCTTCCTATCAGAATTGAATATAATGCAAACTCCTTCTATGTTCTACAAATGACTATGCTTGCCTCCTGAATCCTCTCCTCTCACTCTTTCCCTATTGCTTGCTCCTCTAGTCATACAAGAGTTTTTACAGCTCCTTGAACTTGTCAAACTTGTTCCTGCCTCAGGGCTTTTATACTTGTTCTCTCTGCCTAAAATGCTCTTTCCCCCAGACATCAGGTGACTCTTTTTCCCATTACTCAAGTCTCTGCTCGATGTTACCCTCAGGCCCCATTCTTACACTTTATTTACTTACCTTGGTTTTCTTCATAATACTTAGAACTCTGAAAGCATCTGGCTTGTGAATTAATTAATTAATTAATCTATTATACTGTATAGTCCAAAAGTGTTGGGAGATTTTCACTACTGTGTCCTGAGCACTTGGAAGAGAATCTGGCACACAGCCAATTCTTAGCATATACATTTTGAAAAGGAATAAACCTTTAATGAATGATTATACACTTAGAGACTACTGCATTAGTTTAAAAGAATTAAATGTAGTGAGAGTAATAATTATCCATTTTGAGTGATAGTGATACTTCATGCATTCAAATATTTAAGCTTGTCTCAGGGAAGCATATATGCTAGCCTGGATATTTCCTGGCAATATTACTTAATAAAGAAAAAGGAACAATAGCATTGAAGTCTATTGTCATCAGAAAATATCAAAATGTATGAAGCTTTTTTCTGTAAGATTAAAGAATTCGTATTTACATCTGAGATAGATTTTTTGATGTTTCTTAAGTAAAGGAAGGCTGAAGTTTGTGTAAGGTTGAAAAAGATTAGTTTATATCATTCCAGAGAACAACTGTTTGCTCAAATTCACACAGGATTATAATTAAAGGTCACAGGAAAGCTCATTTTGTTTTACTTCTGATTGAAATGAGGAAAATGTCTTAAATTAGGTACTCTTTTCATATATTAAGAATCTCTAAAGCCTCATTTCTTACAAGCAATCCATTTCATATTTTATTTTTATATTTTATATTTTGATTGTCTTTACATATAAAAATGCATTTTTTACATAAATGCATTATCTGACATGATACTCATACGTATTGTACTGTGATTTTCTTCTTTATATTGTTTAGCTCCTCTTTCTCCCCAATCAAACAGCTCCTGCTTTGCAACTCATATTAACAAATGTGGCTGTGTATGTATTTTTGTGTTTATGTTACACACACACACACGTATATCATATTCAAATAACAGAAAAACAAAGACAAGTTGAAAAAGAAGCCTGAAAAAATACATCACCAATAAATAAACAGGGATAACATTTACAGTGAATTTTTTTCAGTAACCATACAAGCAAAAAAAGAGTAGAATGAAATATTTAAAGTGTTGAAGGGGAAAAAAAAAATCATCCTGGAATCCAGCAAAATTCTCCTTCACAAGTAAAGCAGAAATAAAAATTTTCTCAAACAAACAGAATTCCTGGAAGAAATTAGCCAGTATAGCATGGCCTCAGGATATATGGTCAATCTACAAAAAAAAAAATAAATTGCTTTCTTATATACTAGCAATAAACATTTGGATTTAAACTATAAGAAAACAAAACAAAAAACCTTGGAACAGCACTAAAAGCGAAATAAATCTACAGGATTAGTATGTGTGAAACTACAAAACTTCTTTGTAGAAGAATTGTAGAGATTTAAATAAATAAATGGAGACATATTCCATGTTCATGGATTGGGATACCCAAAGTTGTTAGTATGTCATTTCATACAAATCTATCTACAAATTTAACAAAATTCCAATCAAAATCCTGGCAAGCTAAAAAAAAAAAAAAAAAAAAAAAAAAAAAAAAAAAAAAAAATCCTGGCAAGCTATTTTTAGTTTTCAACAAACTGATGCTGGAGTTTCCATGGAAAGACAAACAATTAGAATAGTCGACATAATACTGAAGGAAAAAAACAAAGAAGATCACGATACCCAATTTTAAAACTTACTAGAAAGCTGCCAATAAAGATAACTTCGTATTGGTGAAAGAAAAGACACATAGACACTATTGAACAAAAAAGAGCCATCTGATTTTCAACAGATGATTGGAAAAAGTATAGTCTTCAACAAATGGTATCAGCAATTAGACATCCATATGCAAAAAGAGGACCTTAGACAGAATCTTACACCATTTGCAAAAATTAAAATAAATTATATCACCTAATGTAAAATGCAAGAATACAAAATTTCTCGAAGGAACATAGGAGAAAATCTACATTACCTTGTGTTTGGTGTTGAAATTTTAGACGCAACATGAAAAGCACAAGCCAGGAGAAAAATATTGATGTTGGACTTTATTAAATATAAAAACTAGTTCTTTGTGAAAGATAATGTTAGGAGAAGGAGAAGACAAGTCACTAAATTGGAGAAATTTGATAAAACACAGATGATCAAGGATTTTTATCTAAAATATACATAGAATTCCTAAATTCAACAAAAAGAAAACAACATAATTAAAAATGTTGGGGCACCTGGGTGACTCAGTCAGTTAAGTGTCTGCCTTTGGCTCAGGTCATGATCTCCAGGTTCTGGAATAGAGCCCTTCATCAGGCTCCCTGCTCAGCAGGGATTCTGCTTCTCTCTCTCCCTCTGCCCCTTACCTCCCATCCCCACCAGCTTGTGCCCTCTCTCTCAAATAAATAAATAAATAAAATCTTTTAAAAAATGCGTAAAAGATCTAAATGGACACCACAAAGAAGATATACAGATAACAAATACGTGTATGAAAAGATGGCCCAATACCATTATCATTAGGGAATTTATAATTAATATAATGATGAGACACCACTAAATACCTATTAGAATGGCTAAAATTCAAAACAATGACAAAACCAATTGCTTGCAAGGATTTAGACTAACTAGAACTTTCATTCCTTGCTTGTGAGAATGCAAAATGGGACAGCCATCTTGAAAGATAGTTTGTTTCTTACAAAGCTGAACCAAATCTTTTTTTTATAATTTTTTTAAAATTTTTTATTTATTTATGATAGTCACAGAGAGAGAGAGACAGAGACAGAGACAGAGACACAAGCAGAGGGAGAAGCAGGCTCCATGCACCGGGAGCCCGATATGGGATTCGATCCCGGAGCCCTGGGCCAAAGGCAGGTGCTAAACTGCTGTGCCACCCAGGGATCCCCAAAGCTGAACCAAGTCTTATCACACAATCATGCTTTCATGGTCCTAGGTATTTATCCAATTGAGTTTAAAACTTATGTCCACAAAAAAACCTGTACACGAATATTTATAGCAGCTCTATTCATAGTCACCAAAAACTAGATGGGACCAAGATGCCCTTCAATAGGTTAATAGTTAAACAAATCATTTTACATTCATGTAACGGAATACTCTTCATCAATAAAAAGGAATGAGATATCAATTTAGGCAAAGACATGCATAAATCCTAAATCCCTATTATAAAGTAAAGAAACCAGTCTGATAAAGTTAAATATGGTATGATTCCATTTATATGATATTTTTGAAAAGAGAAAACTATAGAGACAGTAAAATGACAAATAATTGCTAAGTACTTGAGGAGAAAGGTTGAGTAGGTTAAATAAAGGGCATTTATTGGGGCAGTGAAACTATTCTGTATGATATTATAATGGTAGATGTATGACACCTTGCACTATTGTCAAAAGCTATATACTTGACAGCACAAAGAATGAAACATTAATGCTTACAAATAAAAAGAGAAGCAAATAGGAGGTTGGAGATGTCAGAACAGAATGAAAATTATGAAAATAATAATCCATATGTATTACAAATGTATGAAACAACATCACTCAAGGGTATGGGGTTGAAAGGTGTTGACCTAAGTAAATTTGAACATGAGTCAAGTTTGTAAGGCCAAAGCCAAAGGACCTAAACAAAAAGCACTGCGTTCTAGTTGTTAATAAAGTTGTATTTATTTACACGCATTTATTTACGTGCATGTATTTATTTACATGCATTTATTAATGTATTACATATATTTTCTAGCAATTCTGAAACCATTATACATGTAAACTGTCTACATGACAAATTAAATTGAAACATTAATTAAATGTATAGTGAATGGTGAGAGCCAGGTTTTTCACTGTTGGAGTAGAATGTTAAAGACAAAAAAAGTTGAGAGGCTAGAATGAACATTGATTCAAGTTGTAGAAATCAATGTGAATTCACATTTAGCTTAATATAGACATATGTGGTCACAAAAATAAATATATATAAACATATACATATACCTGTATCTATACACACACAGGTTGATATAGACACATCTATATTTTTTGTTCTACCAGCTGAGAGGCCCTAGAAAGAATGTTCTCTGGTAGTGATGAGCATATCTAATGCCCAGACAGAGAGAAAGAGAGAGAGTGAGAGAGAAAGCAGAAGCAGAGGAGGGGCAGAGGGAGAGGGAGAAGCAAACTCCCCTGCTGTGTAGGGAGACTGACTCAGGGCTCAGTCCCAGGACCTTGGGACCATGACCTGAGCTAAAGGCAGATGCTTAGCCAACTGGGCCACCCAGGCACCCCCAGATTTAGTTTTCTGATATCAAATTCCAAAAACAGGAACCTGCATTCTGTAAACAAACAGGTGACTCAAAGATTGGGTCAAGAAATATACAAGATGAGGGATGCCTGGGTGGCTCAGCAGTTGACCGCCTCCCTTCGGCCCAGGTCGTGATCCTGGAGTCCAGAGATTGAGTCCCACATCGGGCTCCCTGCATGGAGCCTGCTTCTCCCTCTGCCTGTGTCTCTGCCCCCCTCTCTCTCTCTCTCTCTCTCTCTCTGTGTCTCTCATGAATAAATAAATAAAATCTAAAAAAACCGAAATATACAAGATGAACTTTGAGAATCTTGGAGTGGCAGAAAGTAAGGGAGCTCTCAAACAAACAAAAATATGAAAAAGGCATGTCAGGGGAGGGGTGGAGGCAGAGGCAGCAGTGGGGCGGCCTTTGCTGTAGAGGAGGTGGGACCCGGTGGGAGCATCACCCACAGCGGTCGCCATGGAGACGGCTGCAGTGAGTGGATTTCGAGTGGATTCTAGAGTTTGATGGGACAGAAACTCGTCATGGGTTGCATGGAGGTCAAGGGAAAGAGAGGCATCAACTGAGTCAACAAAAGTTTGCAACCTTTGGTTTCGACCAAACCGAATGGTCTACAATGGTCTACAAACATCGAGCGCTGATGTAGTTTGTAGAAATTATAGCCAGGTTTCTTTTTTTTTTGTAAATTTATTTTTTTATGGGTGTTCAATTTGCCAACATATAGCATATCACCCAGTGCTCATCCCATCAAGTGCCCCCCTCAGTTGCCATCACCCAGTCACCCCCACCCCCCGCCCACCTCCCTTTCCACCACCCTTAGTTCGTTTCCCAGAGTTAAGAGTCTTTCATGTTCTGTCTCCCTTTCTGATATTTCCCACTCATTTTTTCTCCTTTCCCCTTTATCCCTTTTCACTATTTTTTATATTCCCCAAATGAATGAGACCATATAATGTGTGTCCTTCTCCGACTGACTTACTTCACTGAGCATAATACCCTCCAGTTCCATCCACGTGAAGCAAAGGTGGGCATTTGTCATTTCTAATGGCTGAGGAATATTCCATTGTATACATAGACCACAGCTTCTTGATCCATTCATCTTTCAATGGACACCGAGGCTCCTTCCACAGTTGGGCTATTGTGGACATTGTTGTATAGCCAGGTTTCATGTATAGTTTATACCGTCTCTGACTCACACCCACACACACACACACACACACTCACACACACACTTAATGCCACCTGAGACTGCACCCTGCCCTGTGCCCAGCACGTCTGCATTCACGGTGACTGGGATAAACCTACCCTGGCAGAGCCCGAACCAAGGAGGAGGGGCTGGAGGAGAGGCACTGGGGCCACGTTTGGAGAGTGGTTGTGTTCACTCCTGGCGGAGGTTCCTGGCTGTCCCACTGATTCATACGGGAGCAGTAATGTCACTCTCTCCTGGACAGGAGCCTTCCTTCTGAGATCAGGAAGGAAAAGGACAGTTGTCACTTGTCTTTCATCTTCCAGGGGAAGTGCTCCCTTCCTGGGACCTCGGAGGACAGACTGAGTGTGGCCCCCAGTGCATGGTGGCCAGCACTGCAAGTCGGCCTCTGGCTGGCTCCATTTGGGGGCTCCACTTGGAGGCAGAACTTTCCCGGCTGAGCTTTACCACCTTCACCACTGAGGTCTCCCACCCCATTCCTCCGTGAGGAGGGCCTAACTGCACCTGAGGTGCTGACACCCAAGCTGAGGACCAATGCCGACTCCTAACCACCAAGTGGGTCCTGTGGAGAGTGGTTCTGGAGATGCCTCGACCTTCAGTGAAATCAATGACCAAGCCAAAGAATACCTCTTTGGGAATCTCAGGGTTCCTGAGTTTCACTGAGAGTAAGAGAAGATAGAAAGAAATACGTAGAAGTAGAGTATCCGGAACTGGAAGGAAGTATGTGGAGCAGCGTTGAAGACAGTTCTTGTATAAGCAACTACCCATATGTTGGTGACCCGACCAAGATGGCACACTTCCTCCTGTGGGGCACCTTAGCTTGACCATGTGACCTTTTGTGAGTGAGTGACATCTATTCTCATTCAAGAACCAACTGTCAGATTGGTACCTTTCCAAGTATGAGTCCTAAATTCCATTTTGATGCTGGAGAGACTTCACTGAGGCAATTCTAGGACAGATATGTGGTTGTTCATGTGCTGGAAGAGACTTTCCCACTGTGATCACTGGAAGCTCCTCATCTTTTGTAGAATTAGGTCAGGATTATGTCCAGGTTTCTGTCCTCTCTCTACTCAGAGCACCCATGACCTCAGCAAGGTGAGAGTCCTTTCCCTGGCTCTGTTAAATGCCCCAAGCCCTAGTACAAGGGGCGTCTACAGAAGGGTCGTTCTGATAAACAACAGACTCTGGCAGACACCATCACCTGAGCAAAGAGGGGGAGACGCCAAGATATCCAAGGTCCCTCCCTCCAGCAGAAGCTCACATCCATGTGTGGAGAGAGAGAGGCCTTTGCTCCCATCACGTGTGGAGAATGCGGCACTGGCTCTAAGTCAGTAATGGCCTCCTGGGTTGATTCATGGTGTCTGTAGTCAAGCCATCAACAGCTGGTCATGATTGTTTGGAAGAGTTCTGTCCGGATATAGTTCTTGGAACTGAGTACTTCAGAAGTCAGCAGAGTCTGATCACAGGAGGAGCTGGAATGAAGAAATCACAGGCCCCAAGAGTGTTCTCCCAAACCATCACTAAGTTCTGGATCTTTCTCTTTGAAAGTGAGGACCCATGAAAGGAGCAAGGCCATCTATGGCTGACATAAGGGGGCAGAAGGAGCTGCCATTTCCTTTCCTTCTGTTACTGACTTTACCTCATCTCAAGCCCGGTCTCCTTCACTCCTTACCCTTAAGCCTTACCTTTGCCTTAACTTACCCATACTGTTGTCTCTAAACTATAGACTACACAGAGGTTCAATTTCTAATCCTACATATGTTTGAAAGTGTTCATAATAAGCCTTGAAGAAGGTCTTTAATCTTTGTGTCACTGTTTTTTGTGTCTAGTGTGAAGGAGGGTTCCAGTTGCATTTGGTTTTCTATATGGACAGTCCGTTGTTTCAATGTATTTTACAAAAATTAAAAATTTATTAAAAGACTATTCTCCTGCTCTGTGGTTGCAACTTTTCCATAAATTAGGAGTATGCATGTGTGTATGTGTGTTTTCCAGGACTCATGATTCAGTTTCATTGGTCTCCTTGTTGGTCCCTGCACCCAAAGGACAAACTTTGTTATTGGAGCTTTCTTGTACTTCTTACTGGCTGGCAGAGTAATTGCTCTTGTCTTCTAGTTTCTCAAGAATATCTGGACTCTGACCATTTACTTGTATGCCCTTACCTTGTGGAATCATCCATGGTATCATGTACACACATATTTACATATGAAGCCCTCTCCTGTTTTTAAATATGGGGTTGCAGTTCATCTGTACTTTCTTTTTTTTTGTGAGAACCATAATGTTCACAGTACCACATCCTTACATCCGTGAGTGTATTCTGCTTTGTATATATATAGAGAGATTTATGAATATATCTAAGCAACATTTTTATATCTTCAAATATTTTTTCTGTAAAGCTCTTAATTTTTCTAGTAAGATATACTCTAAGATACTTGATATTTTGGTATTATAGATTACAAGTTATATTTTTTCTACTTTTCATTTTCACACATTTGTTGCTGGCGGAAAGCAAAGTTTATTTTTTTTGGTACACTGATATTACACTTAGCAAACTTATATACATATTTGTGGGTTGAATAACTTAGCTTTCTTTTTTTTTTCATTTTGGATTTTCCTCATACCCAGTCTAATCATCTGTTTATCATGAAAACTTTATTTCTTACTTTTTGATCCCTTTCCCTTTTGTTACTTCTGTTTTGCATCACTGCACTGCTGCTCCCTCCATTACAGTATTGAATAGAAATGGTGATAGCAGGGAACCCTAGTTTCATTGTCAAGTTCAAAGTAAAAGCTTTCAACTTTCCCTCAAAAGGTATGTTTGCTATAGGTTTTTCATAATACACTTTGTCTAGTCTGCTCACATATTTTTAAGTTTTTAAAAGTTCATTTTAAAATAGTTTTAGATTTACAGGGAAATTACAATAGTGGAGAAATTTCACATATGTCCCAATCTCAGTTCCTCATACTATTGATATCTTGCATGAGTGTGATACATTGGTTACAAATGATGAACCAATATCAATACATAATTATTTACAAAAGTCTATATTTAGATTTTCATGTGTTTCACTGCATTTCTTTTTTTTAAGATTTTATTTATTTATTCATGAGAGACAGAGAGAGAGAGAGGCAGAGACACAGGCAGAGGGAGAAGCAGGCTCCATGCAGGGAGCCCGATGCAGGACTCGATTCCGGGACTCCAGGATCATGCCCTGGGCTGAAGGCAGGTGCTAAACTGCTGAGCCACTCAGGGATCCCCTCACTACATTTCTTTTTTCTGTTCATCATCCCTTCCAAGACACCCTATTACTTTGACCATATCTCTTTCGACTCCTCTTGGCATTGCCAGTTTCTGAGAGTTTCCTTCTTTTTGATAACCTTGACAGTTTTTAGGAATAGGGATCAGGTGTTTTGTAGAATGTCCCACAATTAGGATTTATCTGATTAGACAAGGATTGCAGTTTTGGGGAGGAAGATGAAAAAGGTGAAGGACCATTCTTGTCACATCATATCCATGGTGCACACTATCAACATGATTTATCACTCATGATGTTAATTTGATGAGGGAGTATTTGTCAGGCTTTTCCATAGCAAATTAATCCCTTTTGACCTGTGTCACACTGTAATCTTTGGAAGAATAGAGGAGCCCCATGATGTGACAGTCATCAAGATTAGGACTCTGAAGGATGACTGCAGAAAACCCCACCCCACATAGAGGAGTCCCCATACAATCCAGCTCCCCATACCTTCAGCCACGGTAATGTATAGGGCTTCTAGTGGGGGGATTAAAGAGAGATGAGAGACTTGTTCAGAGGGGCCTGGCTTGAGGTAAGAAAAGTGAGGGCCCCAGGCCCTGCTAGGAGTCACCAACAAGACTCTGTGCAAGGGCTGAGTGGACTTCCTACCTCAGAAAGAGGAGGACCCACAGACACCTGTTCATGCTGTCAGCCCTGAAAGGCCCTGGGCAGGGTTGATAAGCAGAAGCTCCTGACTCCTTTGCTTCCTCTTTGGGAGTCTCAGGAAAATGGCAACTTTGGCCTGAGGGAGATATCTTCAGGCCAGCAGAGAGAGAAGGTTCAGACCCTGTCTGGAGTAAACATAAAAACCTTGAGGACAACTCAGGGTATTTACCAACCTAGAACACAGAGGGGCATACAGAATCCACATTTGTCTTTACTGTTAACTCTAGGATGCTTGGGTAGAGGTAACTAGCTGTAGTGTATCTTGGCTTCCATCTTGGTTTCTGACCTTCATCTTAGGAGTATGAGAGAAGGACAGCTTCATTTTGGGAGTGGGGGGGAGTGCTGAGTCAGGTCAGCAAAGGTATGAATTCTGAAGAATGGGTGAAAGGACCTCTCAGCACTTAGGGGGTAACACAGTCCTTTTTTTCTCCTGCAGTCAGTCTTGGAGGCCCTAGGGACAGTCCCTGAATACATTTCCTGTCTTCCACTCTGGGAGTCTGAGAGATGTGAGTCATTCTTTGAATGGTGCCTCATCGGATTAAGTAGAGTAGGAATTAAGTAGAGTAAGAATTAAGTAGAGGAGTTGCAGTTGCACATAGATGGCTATGTGAAGACCTAAAGGAAAGACAAAGAAAATCTTTCACCTCACAGAAACTTGCTCTAGGGTCATCTCTGAGAAGACTTGTGCGTGGATTTCAGGCAGAAGATACCTCTTTCATAATTCTAACACTGATTTCTTGTGAAATTAGAGACAGAGAAGGCCTGGATCCCCTCTATATGGGTTAGAACATCCCTAAATCCTCCCTTATAGTCCTCACCTTGACAAAGGAGATGAGTGCCTTGGCCTGAAAGACACATCCTCACCTCAGCAGAGGGAGGAATACAGATCTTGTCAAGAGGTAATATGGTGACCTTGAGGATATGTAATGGGACTCCCCATTGCAAATAGGGGGGGCCCACAGAAACCTTGCTCTGCACCTGCTGTCAGCCATATTTGGACCCATGGTGGCCAGATGTGGTGTTCTCTCACTTCTCTCAGTGGTGAGTAGTATCTTAGAGAGCTAAGGCCTTGGCTGAGAGGCCACATTGAAGTCAGCAGAAAGTGGCATGGCTGAAGCCTTGCCTGATTCAAATATTAGTATCTTGAGGGAGGACAGAGGGTACTCTGCAGTAACAAAGGAAGGCCTCACACAATCTAGTCCTGCCTCCCAATGCTAGCTCTAGGACATGGTGGCCATGAGCAGAATCATCTGATTTTCCCTAGGGCACCCAGGGGAGGTGAAGACCTTGGTCTGAGATGGCAAAATCAGGTCAGTAGAGGGAGGAGGCCCAAGCTCAAGCAGGAGTCAAGGTATGGAGTCGAGTAAGGACTAATGGAACCCACCACCCAGGAGTGGTGGGCCTCAGCCTCACCTTGTCCATGCTGACAGCTCTCAGACGCCTTGAGGCAAGGTGTTGAGTACGTGGTAGACCCTCACTGCTGCCTGATTGTCTCAAGGAAGTGAGTATCTTGGTCTGAGGGGGCCACACTCCAGTAAGCAGGGAAAAGGGAACCAGGCAGTGCCAGAACTCAAGGTAAGGACTCTTGAGAGAGCACTCAGGGGAACTTTCAACACAGAGAGCTGCTGGGCCCAAGATGGAAATCTTGGCCTGAGAGCCTCGATCATCTCTTTCTGTGAAAGAGAGTGCTCAGGCTCAGATGGGACAAATATACACCTGCCATCCTAGAACACAGTGAGCCTCATAGAATCCAGTCCTAACATGCTCTTAGCCTGGGAAGTTGAGGCAGGCTTAGCCATGTGTGATGGTGATGAGTTTTCTACTCTTTCATCCGAGTGGGAGGGGGTTGTCAGAGAAGTGAGGATCTTATTCTGAAGGGGCCTGGCTCAGTACATACGATAAAAGAATCCCAGGTCCAAGCTGATGACTAAGGGGAAGATTTAAGGGACCTCCCAGCCCACACAGAGGGAGACCCAGAATTGCTCTGTCCTTTTTAGCATTGTGAGGCCCTAGGTGGGGAGACAAGATGTGGTGTATCTGGACTTCCATCTGGGGATGCTAAGAGTGGTGAGGTTCTTTCTGAGGGGTGTAGCCTCAGGTTAGCAGAGGGAGGAGTTTCAGGCCCGAACAGGCATTAAGAAGAAGAGTCTGAGGGAGAGCAGAGGGGATCTCCCACCCTAGAGTGTATTCTCAGAAACCCATTCCTACTTTCAGTCCTAAGAGATCCTAGGCAGGGCCTTCAGGCAGATAATCCTGCTTCTTTACATCCTCTTTGAGGTCTCAGGGAAATAGAGATCTTGACTTGAGGGCACCTCCCATCGTAGAACACAGGAGGCTCTGCTTGCCATCTGTATCCTGAGGTGTCCCCTCGATCCCTTTTACAGGGGCTCTAGGAACTGGGTGATAAAGGCCTTGTTCTAAAGCATGGATCCTGGGGGGCGGGGCAAATGGCAGAAGAGTAGGGTCCCCAAGTCACCTGTTCCCACCAACTTACCTAGATAACTTTCAAATCATCCTGAAAACCTACGAATTCGGCCTGAGATTTAAAGTGAGAACAGCTGGAACACGACAGAGAGAAGAGTTTGTGCTTCTAACAAGGTAGGAAGGCGGACAAAAAAATAAAAAAGAATCCAGTGGGGGAGGGGCCCCTGAGGAGCCGGGCTAAGGGGGGGCAGCGGGGCCTGGGGACAGGGGAGCCCTGGCCCGGGAGAAGCGGGAACTTTAACTCCGACCCAGATTCTTCCTGGAGGGAAAGGCGCTTGCAGGGAAACTGGGCAGAACCGCAAGAGGGGCGGTGGAGCCCCCAGGTTCCTGGGGTCACTAACAGGAGGGGCGCCCCGGGAAGAGCACCTACCCTGCGGGCCAAGTGCGGTAAAGGGCTGGAGCGCACCTGTCGGGGCCCTGGGAGCAGCTCAGGCAGCGGCTCCGCCTGGAGGGGTCCAAGAAGGTGATCCTGTTGGTTCTGAGTGAATTAAGTTCTGTATGTTAGAAGATGCTCAGCCCCAAATTTATATAAACCAGCAATACTTGTAGAGGGCCCCACCATTGACCAGGAGGACTAAATTCTCCCTCCACTACAACTCCCTCACCACCACCATCTCCCAAACCCCACCTTTTTTTTCTTCTCCCTTTTTTCTCCTTTCTTCTTTATTTTCTTTCTTTTTTTCCTCTCTTCTTCTTTAGGATTCCTAGCCTTTTATTTTTAACTACTTTGTTTTAAAATTTGTTTTACACTTCACTGGTCCTTTTGTTTTATTTCGTTCTGATCTTTCTTTTCAATTTCTGGTCTCTGACCTTGGCAGAATTATCTAGGGTGAAATTTACTTAGGTCCTGGCTGATAATCTTGATGCAACCCGCTCATACAGCCACTCTGCACTGAGCAAAATGACTAGAAAGAACTCACCACAAAAGAAAGAATCAAAAACAGTATTCTCTGCCACAGTTACAGAAGTTGGATTACAATTCGATGTCAGAAAGCCAATTCAGAAGCACTATTATAAAGCTACTGGTGGCTCTAGAAAAAAGCATAAAGCATTCAAGAGACTTCATGACTGCAGAATTTAGATCTAATCAGGCTGAAATTAAAAATCAATTAAATGAGATGCAATCCAAACTGGAGGTCCTAACGATGAGGGTTAATGAGGTAGAAGAAAGAGTGAGTGACATAGAAGACAAGTTGATGGCAAGGAAGGAAGCTGAGGAAAAAAGGGAAAACAAGACCATGACGAAAGGTTAAGGGAAATAAATGACAGCCTCAGAAGGAAACATCTGTGTTTAATTGGGGTTCCCGAGGGCGTCGAAAGGGACAGGGGACCAGAAAGCATATTTGAACAAATCACAGCTGAGAACATCCCTAATTTGGGGAGGGAAACAGGCATTCAGATCCAGGAGATAGAAAGATCCCCCACAAAATCAATAAAAACTGTTCAACACCTAGACATTTAATAGTGAAACTTGCAAATTCCAAAGAAAAAGAGAAAATCCTTAAAGCAGCAAGAGACCAGAGATCTTTAACTTATACAGGGAGAAATATTAATTAACAGCAACCCTCTCCACAGAGACCTGGGCTGGCAGGATTAATTCAGGGTCCTAAATGAGAAGAACATGCAGCCAAGAATACTTTATCCAGCAAGGCTTTCATTCAGAATAGAAGGAGAGATAAAGATCTTCCAAGGTAGGCAGAAATGGAAAGAATATGTGACCACCAAACCAGCTCTGCAAGAAATATTAAGGGGGGCCCTGTAAAATAAAGAGGACCCCCAAAGAAATAATGCACAAAAACAGGGACTGAATAGGTATTACGATGACACTAAATTCATATCTTTCAATAGTAACTCTGAACATGAATGGACTAAATTAACTCATTAAAAGATGCAGGGTTTCAGACTGGATAAAAAAGCAAGACCTATCTATTTTCTGTCTACAAGAGACTCATTTTAGACCTAAGGACACCTACAGCCTTAACATGAAAGGTTGGAGAACCATTTACCATTCAAATGGTCCTCAAAAGAAAGAAAGGGTAGCAATCCTCATATCAGATAAATTAAAGTTTATCCCAAGACTGTAGTAAGAGATGAAGAGGGACACTATATCATACTTAAAGGACCTATCCAACAAGAGGACCTAGCAATCATGACTATTTATGCCCCTAATGTGGGAGCTGCCAAGTATATCAATGAATTAATAACCAAAGTTAAGACATACGTGAATAGTAATACACTAATACCGGGAGACTTCAACATGGCACTTTCTGCAAATGACAGATCTAAGCACAACATCTCCAAAGAAACAAGAGCTTTAAATGATACACTGGACCAGATGGATTTCACAGATACTTACAGAACTTTACATCAAAACGCAACTGAATACACATTCTTCTCAAGTGCACATGGAACTTTCACTAGAATAGACCACATACTGGGTCACAAATAGGTCTCAACCGATACCAAAAGTTGGGACTGTCCCCTGCATATTTTCAGACCATCATGCTTTGAAACTTGAACTCAATCACAAGAAGAGATTTGGAAGAAACTCAAACACATGTAGGTTAAAGAGCATCCTGCTAAAAGATGAATGGGTCAACCAGTAAATTAGAGAAGAATTAAAAAGATTCATGGAAACTAATAAAAATGAAGATATAACCATTCAAAATCTTTGGGATACAGCAAAAGCAGTCCTGAGAGGGAAATACATTGCAATACAAGCATCTCTAAAAAAATTAGGAACAACTCAAATATACAAGCTAACCTTGCACCTAAAAGAACTGGAGAAAGAACAGGAAATAAAACCTACACCAAGCAGAAGAGAGTTAATAAGATTCAAGCAGAACTCAATGAAATAGAGAAAAGAACTGTAGAACAGATCAACAAAACCAGGAGTTAGTTCTTTGAATTAATAAGATAGATAAACCATTCACCAGCCTAATTAAAAACGAAAGAGAAAAGACTCTAATTAATAAAATCACGAATGAAAAATGAGAGATCACAACCAATATGAAGGAAATACAAACGATTTTAAAAACATATTATGAGCAGCTATATGCCAATAAATTAGGCAATCTAGGAGAAATGGACGCATTTCTGGGAAACCACAAACTACAAAACTGTAACAGGAAGAAATAGAACACCTGAACAGGCCAATGACCAGGGAAGAAATTGAAGCAGTCACTAAAAACCTCCCAAGATACAAAAGTCCAGGGCCAGATGGCTTCCCAGGGGAATTCTATCAAACGCTTAAAAAAGAAACAATACCTATTCTACTAAAGCTGTTCCAAAGATAGAAAGGAATGGAATACTTCCAAACTTGTTCTATGAGGCCAGCATCCCCTTAATTCCAAAACCAGACAAAGACCCCACCAAAAAGGAGAATTATAGACCAATAATCCTGATGAATACAGATGCAAAAATTCTCTACAAGATACTAGCCCATACGATCCAACAGTACATTAAGAAGATTATTCACCATGACCAAGTGGGATTTATCCCCAGGAGGCAAGGTTAGTTCAACACTCGTAAAGCAATCAATGTGATACATCATACCAACAAGAGAAAAAATAAGAACCACATGATCCTCTCAATAGATGCAGAGAAAGCATTTGACAAAATACAGCATCCATTCCTGATCAAAACTCTTCAGAGTGTAGGGATAGAAGGAACATTCCTCGACATCTTAAAAGCCATCTATGAAAAGCCGACAGCAAACGTCATTCTCAATGGGGAAGCACTGGGAGCCTTTCCCCTAAGATCAGGAACATGACAGGGATGTCCACTCTCACCACTGCTATTCAACATAGTACTGGAAGTCCTAGCCTCAGCAATCAGACAACAAAAAGAAATAAAAGGCATTCAAATTGGCAAAGAAGAAGTCAAACTCTCCCTCTTTGCAGATGACATAATACTGTACCTAGAAAACCCAAAAGACTCCACCCCAAGATTGCTAGAACTCATACAGCAATTTGGCAGTGTGGCAGGATACAAAATCAATGCCCAGAAATCAGTGGCATTTCTATACACTCACAATGAGCCTGAAGAAAGAGAAATTAGGGAGTCAATCCCATCTACTATTTCACCCAAAAGCATAAGATACCTAGGAAATAACCTAACCAAAGAGTAAAGGATCTATACCCTAAACACTATAGAACACTTCTGAAAGGAATTGAAGAAGACACAAAGAGATGGAAAAATATTCCATGCTCATGGATTGGCAGAATTAATATTGTGAAAATGTCCATGTTACCCAGGGCAATTTACACATTTAATGCAATCCCTATCAAAATACCATGGACTTTCTTCAGAGAGTTGGAACACATCATCTTAAGATTTGTGTGGAATCAGAAAAGACCCCGAATAGCCAGGGGAATATTGAAAAAGAAACCAGAGCTGGGGGCATCACCATGCCGGATTTCAGGTTGTACTACAAAGCTGTGATCATCAAGACAGTGTGGTACTGGCACAAAACAGACACATAGATCAATGGAACAGAATAGAAAGCCCAGAAATGGGCCCTCAACTCTATGGTCAACTAATATTCGACAAAGCAGGAAAGACTATCCACTGGAAAAAGGACAGTCTCTTCAATAAATGTTGCTGGGAAAATTGGGCAGCCACGTGCAGAAGAATGAAACTAGACCATTCTCTTAGACCAGACATAAAGATAAACTCAAAATGGATGAAAGATCTACATGTGAGACAAAAATCCATCAAAATCCTTGAGGAGAACACAGGCGACACCCTTTTTGAACTTGGCCACAGCAACTTCTTGCAAGATACATCTATGAAGGCAAGAGAAACAAAAGCAAAAATGAATTATTGAGACTTCATCAAGATGAAAAGCTTCTGCACAGCAAAAGAAACAGTCAACACAACTCAAAACAACCTACAGAATGGGAGAAGATATTTGCAAATGACGTATCAGATAAAGGGCTAGTTTCCAAGATCTATAAAGAACTTATTAAACTCAACACCAAAGAAACAAACAATCCAATCATGAAATGGGCAAAAGACATGAACAGAAATCTCACAGAGGAAGACATAGACATGGCCAACACGCACATGAGAGAATGCTCTGCATCACTTGCCATCTGGGAAACACAAATCCAAACCACAATGAGATACCAGCTCACCCCAGTGAGAATGGGGAAAATTAACAAGACAGGAAACAAGAAATGTTGGAGAGGATGCGGAGAAGGAGGAACCCTCTTGCACTGTTGGTGGGAATGTGAACTGGTGCAGCCACTCTGGAAACCTGTGTGGCAGTTCCTCAAAGACTTAAAAATAGATCTGCCCTACGACCCAGCAATTGCACTGCTGGGAATTTACCCCAAAGATACAGATGCAATGAAACGCTGGGACACGTTCACCCCGATGTTTATAGCAGCAAAGTCCACAATAGCCAAGTTGTGGAAGGAGCCTCGGTGTCCATTGAAAGATGAGTGGATAATGAAAACATGGTCTAGATATACAATGGAATATTCCTCAGCCATTAGAACTGACAAATACCCACCATTTGCTTCGACGTGGATGGAACTGGAGGGTATTATGCTGAGTGAAATAAGTCAATTGGAGAAGGACAAACATTATATGGTCTCATTCATTTGGGGAATATAAAGAATAGTGAAAGGGAATAAAGGGGAAAGGAGAGAAAATGAGTGGGAAAAAGCAGAGAGAATAACAGCACATGAGAGACTCCTAAACTCTGGTAAACATACAAGGAGTAGTGGAAGGGGAGGTCGGTTGTGGGATGGGGTGACTGGGTGACGGGTACTGAGGGGGGCATTTGATGGGATGAGCACTGGGTGTTATGCTGTATGTTCGCAAATTGAACTCCAATAAAAAATATACAAAAAAATAAAAAAAATAAAAAATAAGAAAAAAATAAAGCATGGATCCTCAGGTCACCAGAACAGAAGGGGCCCATGCAGTTCCAGGATTCAAGGTGTAGACTGGATGTCTACAAAGGGATCTACCCGTACCAGAACAGAGGGGAGCCCACAGTGCCTGACACCATCTGCCTACAGTCAACTCAAGAATCCTAGGCTTCCTAGGTTGGTTACAATCTGGGGAGATTTATCACAACCTCTGATAGGATCTTAAGGGACAAAGTGACCCAAAGTCCAGAAGGTCTTTGGGGCCCTAGAGCACCCCCTAAAGAGGAAACCTGTAAGTCAGCCTTTGGCCAGAGTTGCCAAAGATGTATTGCTCTGCTGAGGCTGCTGACCCTCTCCCTCTCTCCTCCAGACCTGTGATACCCCATCTCCCACCATCCTGCTCACACTTCTACTTGCTGCTGCCAAGAAGAGTCATCATGCCTTGCTCTTCAAAGCATCTACATCTCACATTTGAGCCAGACATTCAGGCCCAGAGTGAGATACAGGACCTGGAAGTATCACATGTTCTCATAGCTGAGGTGAAGGAAGAGACTTCCTCTATGTCCTTTTGCTCTTTTAACTTCTCCTACCCCTCCACTGCCTCCTCCCTGTGTTCCTCTCCTGTGATCCCAGTCTCCCTAGAAGAGGAGAAGGAAGAGAAGCCTGCTGCAACACTGAGTCCTCTCCAGAGTCCTCAGAGCTCCTGCTCCTTATCCACATCATGGAGCACATCAGAAGGAGTCTCAGACAGCTCAGGAGAAGAAGATACAAGTTCACTGAAGACATCAATAGACATTGCATCTTTGCCCAGAGACCCACTAAATGAGAAGGTGGCTGATTTGGTGCATTTCATGATCCTCAAGCATCAATTGAAGGAGCCCATCACAAAGGTAGAAGTGCTGAAGGTTGTCATCAAAAGGTACAAGAAACAATTCCCTGTGATCTTCAAGAAAGCTTCTAAGTTTTTGGAGGTGATCTCTGGCATTGATGCGAAGGAGGTGGACCCCACCACCCACTTCTATGTCCTTGTCAACTCATTGGAGCTCACCCATGAGGAGATGCTTAGCAACAACCAGAGCATGCCTAAAAACGGTCTCCTGATAATCATCCTGGGTGTGATCTTCATGGAGGACAATTGTGCCCTTGAGGAAGACATCTGGTATTTTCTGAATATAATGGGAGTGTATGCTGGGAGGGAGCATTTCCTTTATGGGGAGCCCAGGAAGCTCATCACCAGAGATTGGGTGCAGGAGAATTACCTGGAGTATCGGCAGACGCCTAACAGGGATCCTCCATGCTATGAATTCCTGTGGGGTCCCAGGGCTCATGCTGACACCAGTAAGATGAAAGTGCTGGAATTTTTGGCCAAGGTCAAAGGGACTAACTCCACTTCCGTCTCATGCTGGTATGAGGGGGCTTTAAGAGATGAGGAAGTGAGGGCTCAAACCAGAATTGGCTCCATGGATAATACTACTGCATGTTCCTTGCATAGAATCATTCCCCAGATTCTCAGGCCTGACTGAAGAGTGAGCCCAAATATTCACTCTGTATTTGAAGAGGGCAGTCCTGCTTCTGATTTAGAGGAGAGTCAGGGTCAGGCTGGGCAGAACACAGTGTACAACTTTGTGTACCTATTCTGTATGGGTAACTTGGAAGATTTCTTTTTTTTTCTTTTCTTTTGGTATTTTTCAAATGTCTCTTTTTAAAGAAAAGTTTAATTCCCTAAAGACTCTAAGTTCTGAATGACATTGCTAATGCATTTATTGCTGTTTTTCAGGTTTAAGAATAACAGTTTCAATATTTTGCAAAAATTTGGGAAATTTCCCAGCTTTTGAGGGATCTGGTACAAAATAACATTGGAATAGAAATTTCTTTTGAAATGTGAAAGAGCTGAGCAGGAAAGCATAGGGTTCAATAAACAGAGGGAGAATGTAAAGGATAGCTTATCCTTGGGTTTGCTTAGACCTTTCAGTCCACCATCCTGGAAAATTAGAAAGATATACTTGGATTTGCTTGGTCTAGTCAAGAAAGTAGATGAAATCTTTTTTTTTTTTTTAAAGATTTGTTATTTATTTATTCAGAGAGAGAGAGAGAGGCAGAGACACAGGCAGAGGGATAAGCAGGCTCCATGCAGGAAGCCTGACATGGGACTTGATCCCGGGTCTCCAGGATCACACCCCAGGCTGCAGGCGGTGCTAATCCGCTGCGCCACCGGGGCTGCCCAGATGAAATATTAATAGATGAAAGCCCCTGCTCACTGACGCTTTCATTCACTAAACATCTCTTTAGCCTCCTCTTTGGAAGGCTCTGTTTTACTAGTGGGGATCCTAGGGTCAGCAGGACAGACCTCTACCCAAAGAACAGGAGAGGCTAGGAGCAGCTATCATATCAGGGAGATGGTGAGATGTCCTCTAAGAGCTACAGAAGAAGAAAAAAAGAGTGAGGAGATGAGCCTCCAGATGGGAGTAATCAAGCAAAAAGGCCCTGAGCCAAGGCACTTTGGGGCTCTGAGAAACTAATTCCTTCTGTCGAAGTTGGTTAGGAATCTGGGTGTTGAGTGCGGAGTGAAGGCTGTACAGGACAAGTTACATGAATAGGTTTGGGAGATCTCAGAATCCTCATTACGGGCTGGAAGTCTCAGAGAGGTCTGAGCAAACGGGTCAACTGGAGGAGTGGCCCTGCCGCAAGCCAGACACCAGCCCCTACCTTAGGGTCACCTGAGTTCTGTCAGGAAGAGCACAGCTGCTCTCTGCATTATTTGGCTGAGCAACAGTCTTGAGTCCTCGTGAGTAGGAGGGTCCGGTGCACCCTTGCCAGGGTCCCGGGGCTGAGAGCTGCCTTGGTGCCTGCTGGAGGCTGGGATGTGCCTCCCTGTGCACAGTGGGCCCCTCTGTAGAGGCGGGGCTATGTGAGTGAGTGGAGGTGGTGACGGACGTCTGGGTTGAGACAGACCAGAAACACTAGAGAGCAGGGGAAGGGAGTGTGCAGCTGCAAGGAGGGATGGGGTTGGAGGGGTAGTGCCCTGGGACTAGGCACCTCAGAAACTCTGCAGTGTAAAGGGCTGGGTGTGGGAATGCCTGGAAATAGGTCCAGGTGTCGTCCCTGGCTCAGGCTGCCCCCCACAGATCGTGAGCTGTTGGCACCCTAGAGGGCAGATGTCCTATGGCTATGACTGCTGGTCTATGTTGCCACCAGATAGAGGATTGGCCCAAGGTGCAGACATCTGCAGGGGGGATGGAAAGCCACAGAGATGGCCCTCTTCCTTGTTGAGCTTGATGGATTTATGTAGAGTTCAAAGTAAGAAGTATCATGTATCATGATATTGAGAGAATCCCCAAGTCCAAGACAATACTTGGGCCTGGGTATGACAAGTCCATAATGACAAACTCAGCAATAGTTTCCTAGGGAAATTCTTTTTTTTTTATTTTTTATAAATTTATTTTTTATTGGTGTTCAATTTGCCGACATATAGAATAACACCCAGTGCTCATCCCGTCAAGTGCCTCCCTCAGTGCCCACCACCCAGTCACCCCCACCCCCCGCCCACCTCCCCTTCCACCACCCCTAGTTCGTTTCCCAGAGTTAGGAGTCTCTCATGTTCTGTCTCTCCTAGGGAAATTCTGAAGCCATTTGTAGCATTTTCAATTTCTTCCATGGAGTTCAAAGGCCCAGGTAGGGCTCACATTCCACATTTTGAATCAACACATGTGATCCTTCATTCATTCACCTATTCATTCACTCAATCAATCATTCCCTCAGTCATCCTTTCAGTCAGGAAGCATTTATCTGAACATACGCTGGGGAGGAACACCAAGGATATAAACCAAAGGAAAATGATAACACACGTAATTCAAGCTGTGGATGTGAGAAAATGAGCAGGAGACAGATTCTAGAAAACATTAGGAAATTAGCAACTGTGAAATGATAGGATAATCTATAATGATTTCGAGGTCTTCTATCTGCTGACGAGCCAGAACTCATTCCTCCCAGATGAAATTGAGGATAAGGAAGGGAGAGTCGGTGGCAATTTGAATTACGGTAGACACGAAGAAGGGTGTGGCGGGTGATATCAGTGCAGGCCGCGTAGATGGTGGAGTTGAGTGGGATGTCCAGGTGAATAGGTCCGGTGAGCAGTAGGAGCCATGGCTCTGACTCTCAGGAGAGGATACTAGGCTAGAGACTAGACTAAGCTGCATCAGTAGACTGTTGTATAGATAGAGATCTACACGTTGCAGAAGGTCATCCCTTTCCTGTGAACACACTAGGTGGCCACAATAAAAAAAAAAAAGGTACAATACATCTAGGTACTACTTTAAAGGGGAAAATTATTCATATAGTATTAAATAAGAAGAAAAAGTTTTCCAGTATCTTCTTAAATTTACATATGTATATACAGCTGCCCATGTCCGTGCCTGTGTATTTGTGGCTCATATCATATATACAGTGTTCATGACATTTCAATCTCACATCTACTATCTCAGATAATTTTTTTAAAGATTTCATTTATTTATGAGAGAGAGAAAGAGAGAGAGAGAGGCAGAGACACAGGCAGAGGGAGAAGCAGGCTTCATCCAGGGAGCCCGACATGGGACTCGATCCCGGGTCTCTGGGATCAAGCCCTGGGCCGAAGGTGGCGCTAAACCACTGAGCCACCCGGGCTGCCCATCTCAGATACTTTTTTGAAGCTCTGCTCCCGGCATCCTTTGTTCAGGTCTCAGCTTATACACCTACTCCTCTAATCCAGTGTGTCCATTTTAGGAAGCTGGCAGCTGTGCAGTAACAAGTTTGTCATGGCAGCAGAGCAAGACTAGAGGCCAACTTGGGCCAGAGAATTTGGAGGCCAGTTATCCACGACACTTACTGTATCTAACTGGTGGACATTGTCAACATTTTAGAAGTGAGACCTCTTTCATTCCAACGGAAGCCTTCAAGAGGAATCTGATCTACGAACATGAGGAAGGCAAAATAGTCTGATCACATGAGAACTGTTAAGCCCCGAGTCCCTACCAACTCAGCAAGCTTCCTTTCCTCCACCTGCCAGGTGGTGGGTTCTCACACTCAACCACAGAACTCTAGGCTTTCCCTGAGCACAGCGGATGGAAGACCCTTCCTCAGACATAGATTTCATCATGTTCCTACACAGGCATCTATCTGTATGGACCCTAATATACCCAATGCACCAAATCCCCGTTTTGCTGCCTTGTTTTCTGGCACGCCAAGAGCTTGATCATTTGACACGTTCTTGTCATTTTTTGCACATTCTGAAAGCTCTTCCATGATATATCCCTTTCTCTAAATATAGTTCCCTATACTTTTAGCTATGTCTACACCATTGCTTCTCAACAACATTTTTAAATTTTAATCTCTCCGAACAATAGCAGATATTTTAGCTTCTCTGATCTTTTCAAAGAACCGGTTTTGTTTCTGTTAACAGCCGTTGTTTTTCTAGATTCAATTTCATTGATTTCTGCTCTTATCTATATTATTCCCATTCTTCTGCATTACTTGGGTTGAATTTATTTTTCTTTTTATACTTTAGGTAAAATATTAGAATAGTGACTTGGGTCCTTTTTATGCCTAATAAAAGTATTTAATGACAAATTTACCTTTAAGCATAGCATTAGCTAAATCCCTTAAATTCCAATGTGTCCTGTTTTCATTTTCATTTAGTTGGAAATTTCCTAACTTCCCTCAATAATTTCTTTCAAGTAGGGTTGGTAAAAATGTGTTGCTTAGTTTCCAAAAATTTGACTTTTTACATACCTTTTTAGTTCTATTCTTTGCTTTAATTCCATTACGGATAGAGAAATATATAATTTTCATTTTTTTTTAATTTGTCAAGTGTTGTTTTATGAACTGTGTGAATGTTCTGAGTGCACCTGAAAAGAATGTACATTTTGCTGTTGGAGTGTTTTATAAATACCAAGTAAATCAACGTGGTTGGTATTCTTTTTCAGGCCTCATTTTCTAATTATTTGATTATTTATACAGAGAGGAATGATGAGGCCTCCAGATATAATTGTAGCTTCAACTATTTCTCATATCCTGTTCTCTTGTTTTTGTTTTTGCTTTGTTTTGTTTTTTTTTTTTTTAGCTAATGTGTTTTGAAGCTCTTTTAGGTTTGTACATATTAAGGGCTGCTATGTCATCTTGATAATTTGACTCTTTCAACATGTAATATCTGTTATTCATTCTTGGCAACTTCCTGTCTTATGAAGTTAGTTTTTTTCTGATGTTATTACAATTACCTAGCTATCTTCTTATCCATTTTTATTCTATTTTTAAAAATAGCAAATAATAATACTTTTTTTGGTGTACAGTGCCATGATTTTTACCCCTGTCTAGATTTGTGTAGCCACCACCATAACCAGGATACTGAATGGCTCCATAACTGCCCCCACAAAAAACCACAGCACCCTTCCCACATGCTCTTCCCACACCTAACCCTGACAACCACTCATCTATTCTCTACATCCATATATTTCATAGAGTGTCATATAATTGAAGTAATAGAGCATATAACTTACTGATTCCAGCTTTGCTCACTCTGTAAACAGTCTTTGAGATTTTTCCGAATCGCTCCATGTGTCAATAGGCTATCTCTTTTGCTGCTTAGTGGTATTCCATCACATGGATGCACCTCAGTTCATTAATTCATTCACCTCTGTGAGGACTTTGGATTGTTTTCAGTTTTTGTCATATAAGAATAGAGCTATTGTAGACAATCATGTATAGATGTTTGTGTGAACATATGTTTTTATTTCTCTCAAGGATGGGATTGTTGAGTCCAATGATAAGCGTATATGTATATAAGAAATTAGAGTCCTTCCGCACAGTGACTGTTCAACTTTACATTCACTGGCGTGATGCATGAGAGTTCAAATTGTTCTATATCCTTGCTGGTGCTTAGTAATGTCAATTTTATTTTTTAAATCTAGTTTTAAAAATCTTTTTTTTTATTTTTTTTTAATTTTTATTTATTTATGATAGTCACAGAGAGAGAGAGAGAGTAAAAATCTATTCTCAAAAGTTGCATCTTACTGTGCTTTTAATTTGCTTTTCTCTAATGGAGAATATTGTAGAAAAAAAATTTTATGGATTTATTTAACATGCATACATTAATTTAGTGAGGTATATTCTGTCCATTTAAAAAGTGTTCTTCCTAATTTTCTTTTTCAATTTTGAGATCCCTTTTTCAATTCTGGATAAAGATCCTAAGTTGTTTTGCAAACAATGTTTTCCAGTCTGTAGCTTGACTTTGTCTGCTCTTAAGCATCTCTTTCTCAGAGAAATAGATTTTTTAAATATTAGTGATGTTCAATTTATTATTTTTCTTTTATTTATTTATTTTTTTTATTATTTTTTATTATTTTTTTTTATTATTTTTCTTTTTGAATCATTTTGTGGTGTCATTTTTTTAGGGCTCTTTGCCTAATTCTAGCTCATTAAATTTTCTTGTATCTTTTTGTATTTGAGATTAATACTTTTTCAATTTGGCATTTTTTTTCTCTGATCCTGGCAAGTCATCAAAGGGAGGACATTAAGGAAAGACTGAGGGACCTCCAACCTCAGATGAAGGAGCCCCAGTCCTACCTGACCCAGAGAAACCCTGGACATGGTCCCTAAATGTGGTGTTTCCTGACCACATCAATGGAGTCTGAGGGAAGCCCAGGATCATCTGAGGGGGCCTGACTCAGGACAGGGGAGGGAGGAATCCCAGATCCTCCTGGGTTTCCAAGTAGTGCTTCTGAAGAAGATGGAAGGGATCTCCCACTATAGATACAGGGAACCTCAGTCCCACCTAGCCCCTGATGTCAGCCTCCAAAAGCCCAAGGCAGGGTCTCCAGATGTGTTATTTCCAAACTTCCATCCCAGGAGCTTGAAGGGCTGGGTGTGAGGTTTCCTCTGGGTAGAGCTTCAGATCATCAGATAAGAGTTATCACCAGGCCACAGGCTTCAAGTTAGGGCTTCTGAGGAAGAACTGAGAGGATAATTCACTGCTGGTAGAGGGGGCCCCAGCCTCACTCTGCCTTTGCTGTCTTCCCTCAGAAGCCCCGAGCAGTTTCCCTGGTGTGGCGTATCTGGACTTCCATCATGGAAGGTTGAGGGAGATGAGGCTTTTTCTGAGGGGTACAACCTTGGTTTGATAGAGGGAGGAATCCTAGACTTTCCTATGAATCAAGGTGAGGACCCAAAGGGAGGACATAGGGGGCCTCTCATAACACATAGATGGAATCTCACAGATATCCACCCCTATTATTATCGTGAGACGCCTGGTGCATGGACATCAGGTAAAGACAACTCTCTGCATCTCCTTGACTTTTTTCTGGCATCTCAGGAGATGGTGGCCTTGATCTGAGGGACTATCCTCAGGTCAGAAGATGGATAGGGCATGCAGACCCTGTCAGGAGTAAATATGATGATCTTGAGGAGAACTGAGGAACTCTACCACCCTAGTACACACAGGACCTCACAGAATCCAGGCTTACTCTGTTGTCAGCTCTGGGAAATATTTTTTAATGTTGAGGAAGTCCAATATATCATTTTTTCTCACTTGAATCATAAATTTAATTTGCATTTCTGTAATGGCTAATGATGTGGAGAAATTTTTCATGTGCTTATTTAACATCCATCCATACAACAACTTTACTGAAGTATGGGTTGATGCATGCTGCCCATTTAAAAATTAAGTTGTTTGTTTTCTAATTTTTCAATTTTGAGGATTCTTTTTGTATTCTAGATACAGGTCTTTTGTTGGATATTTGATTTGCAAATATTTTTTTTCCATTATGCAGCTTTGGTACATATTTGTGAACATGCTGAAGATGTCATTAGGGAACTGCAAATTAGAACAACATGGAGCTACCACTACTCACCTATTCAAATGGCCAAAGTCCAGAATACTGAAAATACCAAATACTGATGAGGATGTAAAGCAAAAAGAACTCTAATTGCTGGTGGGAAGGCAAATTAGTACAGCTATTTTGGAAGATAATTTAGCAATTCTTACAAAACTAAGCATAATCAAGAATTGGTTTGTGATGTTACAATAATTAAAAATAGACCAAGTGTAACTTCACCAATGAGAAGAGAATCTTTAAACTAAACAATAGCTTGAATACATAAATGTCCATTATCCATATATTGTATGTTAATTTGGGAGCAAAAAAGAAAACGAGTATAAGGCTTATTTTAAAGGTTGTGTGGAAATAAGATTTCACTTAAGTTTTATGGCTCCCAAGTCACTCCTCAGAATATTAAGAATGCTGTTGCTTATCTGACTTTCATATGATATAGGAAAAACAGCTGGTGATTTACATGGGTTTTTGTAAACCAATAAAGTCATAACAAAACCTCAAAGCCCCTGGCAGCCATTCTCATGAGCAACACCTCTCTGAATAAGCAAAACATACATCACACGAGGCCTATAGGTGTATTTTGGGTGAATATAATATTCAGAAAAAGTAAAGAACTTCCTGAATTTCAGCACTGAGGATTCAAGAAAGGCAAGAACTGAGGTTTTCAATAAACTGCATGTTCAGCAAAAATAAACTTGATAAAAAGATGTATTGCCATTTCTGCAGCAGAAATAACTAATAGGGTTGAGACTGCACAGAAATGCAATGTTCATCTTACATTAAACATTTTTCAAATGAAAATATATACAAATCAGTTTTGTGCAGTTTAAAACTATGATTAAATGTATAATTTTGATGCTTAATTGAACTTTTTATTGGATTTTTCACAATAATTCTGTCCAATGTATATGTGTAATTAACTTATTGAAATCTTCTTTCCAAAATAAATTTATATATTTTATAAAGATTGTTCATTCTGTTAACAGTGTACTGCACATAGTGATAATCAAATGACATTTAGTTAGGTTTTTTAAATGGAAGTTTCAGAAGAGTTGAATCTTCTAGTACTTTCATTTAAAAATGTGTACCTTTAGTTCTGTTTCTGATAATGGCAGAGTAGTTTGTTTCAGAAAAATCCTCCCACAGATACTTATAAACTGAGTACCAATTTTTAAAAATATAACTATTTGAAGGCACAGGAGTAAGACTGAAATCTGATAGAAACTAGAGGGGATTCAATCTTTGAAAAAAGTAGAGTGTACTGGGTGAGATTCCTGATTATAAGACTTTTTCCCTAAGGCACTCCTCGGTTTTCATAAAAGAGGGATGTAAGCATTCAGCAGAAAATCACCTTTCTATTGACTTAAAGTGTCAAAAAGGGAGCCTGTAATTGCCAGAGTTGTTAGAAATTGAGGAGGGATATCCCAGAAAGGAGCAAGGCAAAGTGAGATTTGCCCCAAAATATGTGTATGAATTTTCTTCAAGTGTTCGGTGGAATCACGAACTGCGTTTGTATAGGGAAAAGTCCAAAGAGCAAAGGGCCAATGAAAAACTAGTTGGAAGGCTGAAAAACACAAGCAGAGATTTCAGTGGTTTCTTGGTGCAGGGGTAACAGAGTTCTGACTTCAAGTTGTAAAAGGTAAAAATGGCTTGGTAAAACCTTTGATTTTCACCAACCGACCCTAAGAAAGTGTAAAAATAAAATTTCAAGGTGAAGGTGATCAGTCAGGAATCGAATTGCCTGAAAGAACAAATTTCAAGAATCTTCAAAAGAAGACAACAGAATTCAGTGTCTATATTGTGTAAGCCACAATGCCAAGTATATAATAAAAATTAATAGGCACAGAGCAAAACATAAATATGTGACCCGTGGTGATGTTGCAGATTTTGTAATTAGTGCACACATTGTTTTGAGGTGTAGATAAAATGTTCACTCAGATAGGCCATATAGGAATCCTTAAAATAAGTATCAAAAATTCCAAACGGTAGAATTCTTAAAGAGTATGCTCTCTAACCAAAGTATAATCATATTGAAAAAAAAATAAATCATGAAAAATTAGAGAAAATATTTGAACTGCATGAAAATAAAAAATACAACTATGCCAATGGGAGGGAGTGGGGGCATCTGCAGGTAAAGGAATTTGTACAGAGAATTTCTACATTTAAATTCTTAAATTACAACAGAAGAAAGTTCACAAATCAATAATCTATATTCTTATCTCAAGAAACTAGAAAAACAGGCAAAATAAACCCAAAATAAATGGAAGGAAGGAAAAAATAAAGAGCAGAAATCAATGAAATAGAATACAAACAATGAAGAAAATTAACAAAAATAAACAGTAGGTTCCTTGAAAATTTTAACACACTTGATGTAACTGGGAAGACAGTAAGAGAGATAGAGGTAGAGATAGAGATAGAGATGACAGAGAGAGAGAGAGACTGCATATGAATGAGCAAACAAATGCCAATATCAGAAATGAAAGCAGGATATCATTACAGATCCTGCACATGTTAAAAATACAGGAAACATGAAAACTGCATCAATAAATTTGACACATTAGATAACATTGAAAATTACTTGGAAAAGATAACTTACAATTGCTTCAAAAATAGAAAAAATAAAATAACCTGTATTTATTGAGGAAATGAAGTTTATTACCAAAACCCTTCACCTCCTCATCACACACAAAAAAGCCTGGGGCCAAATAACTTAACTGGTGATTTTTATTAAACACTTAATGAAGAAGAGATAATATTATATCACATGGTCTTTCAGAAAATTGAACAGAGAACAATTCCCAATTAATTTTGTAAAGCAAGTATAAACTTATGTCAAAAGTTAACAAATATTTTACATGAAAAAAACTACTAACTAATATTTCTGAAAAAATGTAGAGTCATAAAACCTTAAGAAAATATTAGCAAATCAAAGCTGGCAATATATAAAAAGGATAAAACATCATAATCAAGTGGGAATGCAAGAATGCCAGGTTGGTTTAAAATTCAAAAATCTTTTAATATAACTCACCACATTAATTGAAAAATGGATAAAATCATCTCAATAAATGAATTGAAATATTTGACACATGCCATTATACATTTATCTTTTAAAAAATACTCTCAGGAAACGGACTAAAGGCTCCAATCAAGAGACATGGGTATCAAAAGGGATAAGAAAACAAAACTCTTTTATATGCTGCCTATAAGAGACTTGTTTTAGACCTAAAGACACCTGCAGATTAAAAGTGAAGGGATGAAAAAACATTTATCATGCAAATCAATGTCAAAAGAAAGCTAGAGTAGCAATACTTATATCCGACAAACTAGACTTTAAAACAAACAGTGTAACAAGAGATAAAGAAGGGTACTGTATCATAATAAAGGGGAAAATCCAACAGGGAGCTCTAACAATTGTAAATATTTATGTACCCAACATGGGAGCACCCAAATATATAAAACAATTAATGACAAACATAAAGGAACACACTGATAATAATACAACAATAGGGATCCCTGGGTGGCGCGGCGGTTTGGCGCCTGCCTTTGGCCCAGGGCGTGGTCCTGGGGACCCGGGATCGGGTCCCGCGTCGGGCTCCCGGTGCATGGAGCCTGCTTCTCCCTCTGCCTGTGTCTCTGCCTCTCTCTCCCTCTCTCTCTCTCTGTGTGACTATCATAAAAATTAAAATAAAATAATAAAATAAAATAAAATAAATACAACAATAGTAGGGGACTTTAACACCTTACGTACAGTAATGGACAGATCATCTAAGCAGAAAATCAATAAGAATGATTGATTTCAATAAGAAAAACAATGATTTTGAATGACACACTGGACCATATGGACTTAACAGATATATTCAGAACATTTCATCCTAAAGTAGCAGAATACACATTTTTTTTCAAGTGTACATGGCACATTCTCCAGAATAGATCACATATTAGGTCACAAATCAGGACTGAACAAATACAATCATGCCATGCATCTTTTGTCACCACAGGGCTATGAAACTAGAAGTCAACCACAAGAAAAAAAGCACATAGTGGTTAAACAACATGCTACAAAACAATGGAGGGGTCAATCAGGAAATCAAAGAAGAAATTTAAAAAATACTAGAAACAAATGAAAGTGGAAACACAACAGTCTGAAGCCTTTAGGATGCAGCAAAAGTGGTCCTAAGAGGAATATATATAGCTACAGAGGCCTACCTCAGGAAACAAGAAAAATCTCAAATAAATAGCTTAACTTTACACCTAAAAGAGCCAGAAAAAGAACAACAGATGAACCCTAAAGCCAGCAGAAGAAAAGAAATAATAAGATTAAAGCAGAAATAAATGATATAGAAACTAAAAAACCCCAATAGAATGGACCAATGAAATTAGGAGCTAGTTCTTTGAAAATAATTAATAAAATTGATAAATCTCTAGCTGGATTTGTCAAAAGAAAAGAGAAAGGACTCAAATCTATAAAATCACAAAGAAGAGAGGAGAAATAGCAACCAAAACCACAGAAATACAAGCAATTATAGAGAATATTACAAAAAATTATATGGCAACAAAGTGGACAACCTGGAAGAAATGCATAAAATCCTAGAAACAAATGAACTACCAAAACTGAAACAGGAAGAAATAGGAAACTTGAACAGACCAATAACCAGCAAGGAAATTGATTCAGTAATAATTTTTTTAAAATCCCAATAAACAAAAGTCCAAGTCCAGATGGCTGCACAGAGGAATTCTACCAAACATTTGAAGAAGAGTTAACACCTATTCTTCTTAAACTATTCCAAAATAAAAGAAAAGAAAGGAAAACTTCCAAACTCATTCTATGAGGCCAGTATTACCCTGGTACCAAAACCAAAGACTCCACTGAAAAAGAGAACTACTAGCCAGTATCCCTGATGAACATGGATGCAAAAATTCTCAATAAAATACTAGTAAACCGAATCTAACAATACATTTAAAGAATAGTGAAAGGGATTATAGGGGAAAGGACAGAAAATGAGTGGGAAATATCAGAGAGGGAGACAACATGAGAGACTAACTCTGGGAAATGAACAAGGGGTAGTGGAAGGGGATGTGGGCGGGGGGTTGGGGTGACTGGGTGATGGGCACTGAGGTGGGCACTTGACAGGATGAGCACTGGGTGTTATACTATATGTTGGCAAATCAAACTCCAATAAAATATATACAAGAAAACCCCACAGAATCATTCATCACAATTAAGTGGGATTTATTCTTGGGCTGCAAGGCTGATTTGATGAACCAACATGATGCACTACATTAATAAAGGAACTGTTTGATCATTTCAATAGATGCAGAAAAAGCATTTGACAAAGCATAACATCCATTCATGATAAAAACCCTCAACAAATCTGTTTTGAAGGAATATATCTGAACATTGTAAAAGCCATTTATGAAAAGCCCACAGGTAATATCATCATAAATGAAGAACAACAGAGAGCTTTCCCTCTACTGTCAGGAATAAGACAAGGATGCTCACTCTCACCACTGTTTTTAACATAGTACTGGAAGTCCTAGCCATAAAAATCAGATAACAAAAAGAAAACAATGGTATACAAATCAGCAAGGAAAAAGTAAAACTCACTATTTACAGATGACAGGAAACTATATACGGAAAACCTGAAAGACTCCACCAAAAAGTTGTTAGAACTGATAAGCAAATTCAGTAAAGTTGCAGAATCTAAAATCAATGTATAAAAATATGTTGCATTTCTATATATAAATAATGAAGCAGTAGAAAGAGAAATTAAGAAATCAATCCCATTTACAGTTGCACCAAAACAATAGGATACCAAGGAATACACTTAACCAAAGAGGTGAAAGACTTGTAGTCTGAAAACTTTAATACCCTGATGAAAGAAATTGAAGACGACACAAAGAAATGGAACGACATTCCATTCTCAAGGATTGGAAGAACAAATACAATACTGTAAAAATGTCTATAGTATCCAAAGCAATCTACACATTTAAAGCAATGCTTATTAGAATGTCAACAGTACTTTTCACAGAGATAGAAAAAAGAATCTGAAAATTTGTATGGAACTACAAAAGATTTAAATAGCCAAAGAAGCTTGGGGGAAAATCAGCAAGGCTGGAGCATCACAATTCTGGAATTCAAGTTGTATTATAAAGCTGTAGTGTTCGAAACAGTATGGTACTGGCACAAAAATAGACACATAGATCAATAGAACAGAATAGAAAATCAAGAAATGAATCACAGCTAGATGGTCAAATTAATCTTTGACAAAGCAGGAAAGGATATCCAAAGGGAAAAAGAATGCCTCTTTAACAAATGGTATTGGAAAAACAGGACAGTAACATGCAAAAAAAAAAACAAAACAAAACTGAACCACTTTCTTACACCAAACATAAAAATAAATCCATAATGGATTAAAGACTTAAATGTGAGACCTGAAACTATAAAAATCCTTCAGGAGAACATAGGCAGTAACCTCTTTGACATCAGCTATAGCAACTTCTTTCTAGATATGTCTTCTGAGGCAAGGGAAATGAAAGCAAAACTAGACTATTGGGTCCAGATGTCCATTGACAGATGAATGGATATATACACACATATATATATATACATATATATAGGAATATTACTCAGCTATCAAAAAGAATGAAATCTTATAATTTATAATGACATGAATGGAACTAGAGGATATTATGCTGAGCAAAATAAATCAGTCAGAGAAAGACAAATATCATATGATTTCACTCATATGTGGAATTTAAGAAACAAAACAGACAAACATAGGGGAAGGGAAGGAAAAATAAAATAAAATGAAGACAGAGAGGGAGGCAAATCATAAGAGACTCAACTCTAGGAAACAAACTGAGGGTTGCTGGAGGGTGGGGTGGATAAGGGGATGAGGGAACTGGGTGATGGGCATTAAAGAGGGCATGTGATATAATGAGTACTGGATGCTATATGCAACTGATGAATCACTAAATTCTACCTCTAAAACTAATAGTACATTATGTTAACTAAATTGAATTTAAATAAAAAAAATAAAAATAGACTATTGGGACTACATCAAAATAAAAAGCTTCTGCATATTGAAAGAAACAATCAACAAAACTAAAAGGCAACCTATAGAATGGGAGAAGATATTTGCAAATGGCACATTTGATAAAGGTTAGTGTCAAAAATACATAGAGAACTCATACAACTCAACAGTCAAAAAACAAATAATCCAATTAAAAAATGGGCTGAAGACAGGAATCGATATTTTTTCCAAAAAAGACATTCAGATGGCCAACGGATACATGAAAAGATACTCAATATTACTGATTATCACAGAATGTGAATCAAAACTACAGTAAGATATCACCTCACACCTGTTAAAATCAACAACAGAAGAAATAATAGATGTTGGTGGGGATGTGGAGAAAAATGAACCCTCTTACACTGTTGGCAGGAAGGCAAACTGGTGCAGCCACTGTGGAAAACAGTGTGGAGTTTCCTCAAAAAGTTAAAAAATGGAACTACTCTATGATCCAGCAATTGCACTCTTTGGTGTTTACCAAAAGAATACAAAAATACTAATTCGAAGGCATACATGAACCCTTATGTTTATAGCAGCATTACCTACAATAGCCAAATTATGGAAACAGCCTAAGTGTTCATTGCTAAATAAATGGATAAAGAAGAGGTAGTATATACATACAGTGGATGATTACTCAACCAAAAAAAAAAGAAAAAAATTGCCATTTGCAATGACATGGATGGAGCTAGAAAGTATTATGCTAAGTGAAATAAGTTAGAGAAATACAAATACCCTATAATTTAACTCATATATGGAATATCAGAAACAAAACAAATGTACATAGTGGGGAGAGAAGAGGAAAACCAAGAAACAGACTTTTAACTATTGAGAACAAACTGATGGTTACAAGAGGGGAGGTGGGTAGGGGATGGGTTAAATAAGTGATGAGTATTAAGGAGTGCACTTGTGATGAACACTGGGTGTTGTATGGCATTGTTTAATCACCATATTACACCCCTGAAACTAATATTACGCTGTATGTTAACTGGGATTTGAGTAAAAACTAAAAAAAAAAAACCAAAAACCAAAAACCAAAAAACAAAAAAAACTCTCAAATGAATAGGAATAAAGGTATATTTCCTCAGTTTGAAAAATGGGCATCTATTTAAAAACCCACAGCTAACATAGTCAACTATGTCAACTTTGCCTCTCAGTTCAGAAAGGAGGAAATGTGCATACTTTCACTTTTATTCAATAACCAATGGTTCAAAGGAGAAATAACAAGAGCAATTAGAAAATAATTTGAGATGAAAGAAAATAAAACACAACATACCAAAACTTATCAGATATAGCAAAAACCATGATCAATGAAAAAATTTATGGCTGCAAATATGTATATTTAGAAAGAAGAAAGATCTAAGAAGTAACCAAACTGTACATCTTTTTTAAAAAAGATTAATTTAGGGATCCCTGGGTGGCTCAGCAGTTTAGTGCCTGCCTTTGGCCCAGGGCGCGATCCTGGAGTCCTGGGATTGAGTCCCGCGTCCGGCTCCCAGCATGGAGCCTGCTTCTCCCTCCTCCTGTGTCTCTGCCTCTCTCTCTCTCTCTGTGTCTATCATAAATAAAAAATTAGTAAATCTTTTTTTTAAAAAAAGATTAATTTATTTTTAAAGAAAGAGGGAAAGAGGGAGAGCATGCATGAATGGGTGAAGGGACAGAGGAGAGGGAGAGAGAGAGAGAAACCTGAGCAGACTCCATGTGAGTGCAGACCCAAAGTAGGGTTCGATCTCACAACCTTGAGATCATGACTTGAGCTGAAACTGATAGTCTGATAGCTTAACTGACTAAGCCATCCAGGTGTCCCTCAAACTATTCATCTTAAGGAACTAAAAAAAGGCAAGCTAATCCCAAAAGTAGTAAAAGGAAGGAAACAATAAAGATTAGCCTGGATATAAGTGAAATAGAGAATAGAAAAACAAAGAGAATCAGCAAAACCAAAAACTGGTATTTGAAAAGAATAGCAGGATCTATGAGACTTTAACTAGACTGACCAGGAAAAATATATAGAGTGGTGTCAATAAAATCAGAATTAAAAGTGAGGAACTCACTATGTAGTTTACAGAAATAAAAGGAGTTGTAAGAAGATACTATGAATAGTTGTGCATCAACTTATTAAATAACTTAGATGAGATGGAAAAATTCCTAGAACCACATGAACTACTAAAACTAACCAAGAACAAAAAGGAAAATCTGAACAACTTTAAAACAGAAGAGTTGAAATTAGGCATCTAAACCTCTCAAAAAAGATAAGCTCAGGATCATATGGTTTCAATGATGATTTCCACCAAATACTTAAGGAAGAATTAACACAAATCTTAAAGCTGTTACAAAACACAGAATAGGACTGAACTATCACGCCAACATTGGAATTTCAAGGAATGTCATATAGCCAAAATAATCTTGAGAAAGAAGAGCAAAGGTGGAGGACACATAATTTCCTATTTCAAAACTGACTACAATACTACAATAATCAAAAGAGTGTGATACTGGCATAAGGTTAGGGATATAAATCAATGGACTAGAGTTAAAAGTCCAAAAATAAATTCATAGAGCTTTGGCCAGTTAATTTTTGTCAAGGAGGAAATAACTGTCTCTTCAAGAAATGGTGCTGGGAAAACTGTATATATCTAAATACAAGTAGAGCCTTGCCTCATACCATATAAAAATAATTTGAAATGGAACAAAGATGTAAATATAAGAAGTAAAACTCTAAGACCCTTAGAAGAAAACAGGAGTATATCTTCATGACTTTGGATTGGCAATGGACTTTTAGGTATGACACCAAAATCATGAACAACAACAAGAATCAAATAGATAAATTGGACTTCAACAAAATTAAAAACTTCTGCATCAAGTGACCAAAGAACCATGATATGGGCAAAAATATTTGCAAAGTACACATTAGATAAAGTTCTAGTGTCCAGAATATATAATGAGCTCTTACAACTTAGCAATAAAAGACAAACTCAAAAAGTGGGCAAAGGATTTAAATAGACATTTTGCCAAGAATGTATATAAATGGCCAATAAGCACATGAAAAGATGCTCAACACCATCAGTCATTAGGGAAATGCAAATCAAAACTACAATGAGACACCACTTCACAATGGACAATAACAAGTGTTAGCAATGATGCGTAGTAATTAGAAGTTTCATATAATGTTGGTGCGAATATAAAACGGTGCACCTGCTTTGGAAAACAGTCTAGCTTGTGCTCAAAAGATTGAACACAGCATTGCCATATAACCTAGCAATTCTCCTAGGTATATACCCAAGAGAATTAAAACCTCTCCACACTAAAACTTGGACACAAATGGTCACAGTGTCATTATTCATAATAGTCAAACCATGGGAACAACTCACATGTTCATGAACTGATGAATACATTAAATGTGATATACACTTACAATGAAATATTTTTCAGTCATAAAAAGGAATGAAGCACTAATACATCCTACAACACGGATGAACTTTGAAAATTTTTCACTAACTAAGCAAAGAAACACAAAAGACACATATCGTATGATTCAGTTTATATGGATTATCCAGAACGGGCAAAGCCATAGAGACTGAAAATAGATTACTCGTTGCCAAGGTAGGATGGAGGGCAGGGGGCATGGAAATGGTGATTGACAGATAATGTTTGAACATTTCTTTTTTTAGAGTGTTGAGAATGTTAAAAAATTAATCGTGGTAATGATTGTATAATCCAATGAATATACTAGATACTATTGAACTGTATTCATTAACTGGTTCAGCGAATGTAATGGCCTATAAAATATATCTCAATAAAGCCGTAAAATATTCAGAATCTCTTAAAATTAATGCAGAATTAATTACAATTATGAAAAAAAGAAATAAGAAAGCTTGTTAGCCATGTATGTATATAAACTTTGTAATTAAAAAATCTTCCTACAATAGATTTATCAGAAGAATTTGTTGGTGAATTGTATGAAACATTTAAGGAACAATTAATATCACTCATATATAAACTTACTTCAAAAGCAGAAGAGGAGGGAATACTTCCCAAATTATTATATAATGATAACTCTAATAAAAAAGGGCAGAAAAATGAAATCATAAGAACAACAAATACAACAACAGCAACAAACTACAGATCAAGATTTCATCAATATAGGTGTAAAATAGTTAACAAGATATTATGAAATCATTTATTAACATATAAAAAGTATGGCATAGCATGAACAATTAAGGTTTATCCAATACGAACAAGGTGGGTTTAACTTTTGAAAATCGATGAATATGATCCTTTTCATTAAGGAAATAAAGGAAAAAAAAGAAAAACGGAGCAAAACCATATATCATCTTTGTACTATCAGAAAATCTATTTGACAAAACTCAATACCCATGTATGATTTTTAAAAACACATATTTACACTGCACTAACTAGAAACAGATGAGAGCTACTTCAATTAGCAAAAGAGCATATATGAGCAACTTACAGCTAATACAATCAATGGTGATTCATACATTCCTCCTAAAATCAAGAACAAGGTTGTTATGAGCACTCTCATCACTTCTATTTCTTTTTTTGTTAAGTTTTTAATTTTAATTCCAGGATAGTTAACACTCAATATTATATTAGTTTCAGGTGTACAATATAGTGACTCAGTAATTCTGTACATTACTCAGTGCTCATCATGGTAAGTGTACTCTTTAATTCCCGTCACCTATTTCATCCACCCCCCCACCCAACTCCCCTCTAGTAACTTCTTTTTTTTAAATTTTTATTAAATTGAAAATCTCATTCTAAAATTTATACTGAAATTAGGAGCACTTAATGTATTTAAAATATATTTTTAAAGAAAAATAAAGTGGAAGGAGCTACACTAATGAAATAGGTCTTACTCTAAATCTACAATAAACATGAAATGGCATAAATGCAACACAACTGCATAAAGAACCTAGAAATAGACCTAATACATATGTGGCCAATTGATTTTTGGCAGAGGCACCAAAGCAATTTGGTATGGAAAGGTAAGTATTTTTAGCAAAATGGCTCTGAAATAACAGTATATCTGTATTAAAAAAAATGAACCTGACCCAATCTCTTACCACACTCGAAAATTAATTCTAGATGCCTCATACATCTAAATGCAAAAGCTGAAATTATAAAAGTTTTAGAACAAAGATAGAAGAATACATTTATTATCCAGGGTTGACAAAGACTTATTAGATAGAATAAGAAAATCAATAAACATGGGAAAAAAAGATTAGTCTTTTCAAACTCAAAAACTCCTTTTCATCAAAAAATAGCATTAAGAAAATGAAAGGGCAGGCTATAGACTGGAATAAAATATTCACAAGTCATGTTTGGCCAGAGACTTGTATTCAGAATATAAAAAGAAGCATAACCTCTCAAAAAGTAAAAAAAAAAAAAAAAAAAAAAAAGAATTAAAAAATAAGCAAAATACTTGAAGAGATACTCCACAAGGATATATTAATGTCTAATAAACACATGAAAAATGCCCAATATCATTAATCATTATGGAAATGCAAATTAAAACAGGTGGACACTAATATTTACTCAGTAAAATTGCATGAATTCAAAAGATAGCAGCACCAAATGCTGACAGGAATGGAGATCAATTGAAATTCTTTCACATTTTTAGTAGGAATGTAAAAACACTTTGGGGAAAATTTTGGCATTTTTCAAATAAAGTTAAGGCTACACCTGTCCATCAACCCAACAATTTTACTCTATCCAGGAGAAGTTAAAATGTTCACGAAAAATTTTCATAAAAATAATAAAGTTTATAAGTTTTATTGGCAATATCCAAAAAACTAGAAACAAATGTGTATCAACAGGAAGTGGATTAAAAATTATAATACATTCATACAACAGGCTAATACTTAGCAATAAGGAGGAATGGACTACTCTTTCAATCAACAGGATGGATGAACATCACATTCATAATCCTAATTGTGGGAAGTTAAATACAAAACCATTATGTAATATAAATGAGTCTCTACAAAACTTTAGAACATGCATTATTTGTCTGAAGTGAAAAGTTTCAGAACATGGTTTCTCTTGGGTTTGGAAGGATAGACTAGAAAAGAACATGAGACAATTTTGAGAAGACAGACATTTTATATATGTTGAGAGAGGCGTGTATTACATAGGTGTATCCATTTGAAACAAATTTTCAGTTAAATTTTATAAATTTCAATACATGTAATTTTCCCATAGAAAAATTACTGTGAAGGTGCTAGGGTGGCTTATTCGGTTAAATGTCCAACTCTTGATTTTGGCTCAAGTCATGATCTCAGGTTTGTGAGATGGAGCCTGGAGTCAAGCTCTGTGCTGGGAGTGGAGCCTGCTTAGAATTCTCTTTCTCCCTATCTCTCTGATCCTCTTCCTCCTCCTCCTCCTCCTCCTCCTCCTCCTCCTCCTTCTTCTCTCTCTCTCTCTCTCTCAAAATCTCAAAAAAAAAAAAAAGAAAGAAAACGAAAAATTACTGTAAAAAATAAGCAAGTAAGGGGTGTGGTGTCCATGGGGTTACAGATAAAACAACAAAGGTAGTATGTAGATAATTATTGAAACTGGGTGGTAGGTTTATGGAGTTATTTTTTCATGACAGCTTATTCTGTATACTTTGTAGAAGTTTGAAAATTTACCAAAAAAAAAGAAAATTTACATAATTAATACTTTTAAAGATTTGTTAACCAGTAGCATTCTTTTCAAGTGCAAATGAACATTCACCAAAACATACTATATCTTGTATCACAAAAGAAGGTAAAAGGGTTAAATTCATACAGTCTGACAAAAATGGAATAAAGCTAGAGATCAATAACAGGAAGATAATAGGCAAAATGCCAAACAATTTGAAAATAACACATTTCTAGATAACATATGAGAAAGTCTTAAGATTTTAGAAAATATTTTGTAATAAATAAAAATATAACATACTGGGCAGCCCGGTGGCGCAGCAGTTTAGCACCGCCTGCAGCCCAGGGCGTGATCCCGGAGACCCTGGATGGAGTCCCACGTCAGGCTCTCTGTATGATGCCTGCTTCTCCCTCTGCCTGTGTCTCTGCCTCTCTCTCTCTCTCTGTCTCTATGAATAAATAAATAAAATCTTTAAAAAATATATAACATATCAAAATTTGTGAGGTACAGGTATGCAAAGCTTAGGAAAAAATCTAAAGCATCAAATCTTATATTAGGACAGAGAAGCTACTATATTAAGTTTATACCTTAAGAAACTAGAAAAAGAAGACCAAAATAATCACAAAGCAAGCAAACAAAGGAAATTATGCAGATAAAACCAGATGTGTCAATAAAATTGAACACAAAACCAAAAATAAATGAAACTAAAGCCTGGTTGTATGAAAAGATCAATCAAATTGATAAACCTCTAGGAAAAAGGATAAATATAAAAAGACATGAATTATCAATATGAAGAATAAAAATAGATATACAACTATAGACCTTGCAGACATTAATAAGATATAAGGGAATACTAGATATAAGACACAAATAAATTCTATAAATTTGATAAAATAGGTAAAATCCTCAAAAACCACTAACTACCAAAACTCACTCAATTTGAAATAAACTGAATAGTTCTAGAACTACTATATAAAATCAGAGTTAAAACCCTCTCAAAAAAGAATTCTCACAGGACCAACGGTCTCATTAGGGAATCCTGGCAAACATTTAAGAAATGTATAACACCAATTCTATAGTATCTATTTCAAAAATAGAAGAGAATGCTTTCCAACTTATATGAAGTCAGTATAACTCTGACACCAAACCCAGACAAATACAGTGCAAGAAAATTGAAGTTTAGTACTGCTCACCAACTAAGATGCAAAATAGTAAAAAAAAAAAAAATTAACAGATCAACATGGCAATTTATATAAAGAATGAAACACCACAACAAAGGTTGCTTATTCCAAGAATGCAAAGCTGACACAACATCTGAATATCGACCAATGGATTCCATCATAATTATAGTTTAAAAAAGAAAAAAATATATATTACAAAATTGATACAGCAAATTTATTTGACAAAATCCAACTTTCATTCATGATAAAAACATTCAACAAATGAGGAATACAGGGAGATCTTTTCAATTTGATAAAAATGTCTAAAAATTCTATAGAAAACATATAGACTGAATATTTTTCTCCTAAGATTGAGAACAAGGCAAAGGTGCTTATTCTCACACATCTTATTCAACTCCTTTTTTTTTTTAAGATTTTATTTATTTATTCATGAGAGACACAGAGAGAGAGAGAGAGGCAGAGTCACAGGCAGAGGGAGAAGCAGGCTCCATGCAGGGAGCGCGATGTGGGACTCGATCCCGGGTCTCTAGGATCAGGCCCTGGGCTGAAGGCAGATGCTCAACACCGAGCTACCCAGGTGTCCCCTTATTCAACTTCTTAATGGAAATCCTACCCAGTGCAATATAATCAGGCAATAAATAAAAGAAATACATATTGTGGGGAAAAATAAAATTGTCCCTATTTGCAGAACACATATTTATCTATGTAAAAAATCCCAAGGACTCCACAAAAAATGTCAAAATGAATAAATGTGTTTAGTAATGCCATATGACATAAAATAAAGACACAAACACAAAAACATTCTTAAATACACACACACACAGACACACTAACAATGAACACTGGAAACTAAGTATTAAAAACAAAACTATACCAATTCATAATAGCTTTAGAAAACTAAAGTACTTAGATATAAGCTAACAAAATATGTACAGTATTTCAAAAATACTACCAAAAGCTCTTTGTAAGATATTTAAGATCTAAATAAATAAAAATATATACCATGGTCATGGATTAGAAGACTCAACATAGTACAAATATCATTTCTAAAAAAAAAATTGAGGGATCCCTGGGTGGCGCAGCGGTTTGGCGCCTGCCTTTGGCCCAGGGCGCGATCCTGGAGTCCCGGGATCGAATCCCACGTCAGGCTCCTGGTGCATGGAGCCTGCTTCTCCCTCTGCCTGTGTCCCTGCCCCTCTCTCTCTCTCTGTGACTATCATAAATAAATAAAATCTTAAAAAAAAAAAAAAACCTCTGCAATATATTCATTTCCTTTAAAAAAAAAAGAATAAAAAAAATTGATCTATAAAGTTACAATTCAAAAATCTCTGCCCAATGTTTTTGTATATATGGAAAAGATGATTCTAAAATTTATACTGAAATGCAAAAAAAGCCATCTAAATAATTCTGAAAGAGAATAAAGTTGGAGAAATCACTGTACTTGATTTTAAGACTTACTCTAAAGCTGCAGTAATCACATTATAGTATTGGTGTTGGTCATATAGATCAATGAAACAAAAGAGAGTTCAGAAATGGAGCCATGCCAGCATGAACGATTGATTTTTAACAAAGATGCAAAGGTAATTTAATGGAAAAGAATAGTCTTTTTAGTAAATACTGTTGCACCAATTAGACAACTCCAGGCCAAGCAAGCAAACAAATAATAAATAAATGCAGCAACTATAAATACAATCTAAACCTCATAGTTTCTGCAAAAATTACCTCAAATTGGATCATAAATATAATGGTGAAATATAAAACTATAACAATTTTAGAGAAAAATAGGTTTTCATAACCCAGGTTTAGGAAAAACTTATTAAATATGACACCAAAAACACAATCCATAAAAGACTATGATAAAATGGACTTAACTCAAATTTTAGAATTTGTTATTTGAAAGATAGGTGAAAGAAAAGGTGAGATACAGTCTGGGAGAAAATATTTGCAAATCATATGTCCAACAAAATACATTTATCTAGAATTATAAAGAAGAATTTTCAATATTAAGAACCAGAGAAGCAATAAAAACTTAAGAATTCTGCCCTAAGAAGGACTAAAAAATGTGGAGCAAGTGTATGCCTACAAGGTTGAATAAAGCCCTAGATATAACAGGATCAATGAATAGTATATCTCATCTGAAAGCAACTAGTAGAGTTGAGGTATTTGATACTTCAAATGTGAAAGCAGCAATGCAAAAACTAAAAGGAACAGGAAGAATCAAGGAAACATACCATTACCAAAAGATTAATAATAATCTTCAATTGCTGAATTCAAAAGCATAGAATTTTGCCATCTAGCTGATAAAGAATTCAGATTAACTCTTTGGGGGGAAACAACTAGCTTAAAGAAAATTCAGAGAGACACTTTAGCAAAATCAAGAAAACAATACATGGACAAAATGAGAAATTTAACAAAGGCAGCAATCATAAAAAGAACCAAACAGAAATTCTGGAGCTGAAGAATTCAGTGAATGAAATGGAAAAAAAAAATGCAATAGAGAGCATCTAAGGCAGAGTAGAACAAATGGAAGATAGAATAAGTGAGCCAAAGGATAGGTACTTTGAAATAAGCAAACAGAGGAGAAGAAAGTAAACAGAATGAAGAAAAGTAAAGAAAACTTATGTGATCTGTGGGACTCCATTAAATGTATAAATATTAGAATAATTTGAGTTCTCAAATGAGAAAAAAGGAGTAAGGGGGCAGAAGGTTTATTTAAAGAAATAATAGATTGAGACAACTGGACATTCGGTTAAGCCTTTGGCTCAGGTCATGATCCCAGGGTCCTAGGATCAAGCCCTGCATTGGGGTCCCTGCTCAGTGGGAAGCCTGCCTTTCCCTCTTCTTCTGCCCCTTCCCACTGCTTGTGCTCTCTCTCTCTCACTTGCTCACTCATTCTCTCTCAAATAAATAAAATCTTTTTAAAAAGAAAGAAATAATGGCTTTTTAAAAATGTAATAATTTCTGAGAAATTCCCAAATTTGGAGAGATGCTTGAATACCAAAGATCATGAAGCTAATAGATTATTATCTCAATGCAAAAATATCTTCTCCAAGACACATTATAATGAAAATGTAAAAAATAAAGGATAAAGAGAGATTCCTAAAAACAACCAGAAAAAAAAAAAAAGATTGTAACTCACACAGGAACCCACATTAAGTTATTGGCATTTGAAAAAAAAATGCTGACCAAGAATAGTCTATCTGGCAAAGTTATCCTTCAGTTATGAAGGAGCAATACTTTCCCAAACAAATAAAAGCTGAGGGAGTCTATCACCACTAGACCTGCCTTGCAAGAAATGCTGAAAGAAGTTCCTTAGGTTGAAATGAAAAGATGTTAATTGTGACACAAAACATACAAAAGTATAGAACACACATATAAAGGTAAGTATGCAGTCAGATTTAGAGAACTAATTGTGTAATAGAATAGTGTGTTAACCACTTAGCTATAATATAAATGTTAAAGGAAAAGAGCATTAAACATAACTATAGGCAGTATCATTTGTTAATGAGTATGTAGTATACAAAGAGGCAAATTATGACATAAAATATGAAGATGGGAGAGTAAAAGGGTGGAAATTTGTAGGTGAATAAAGTTTAGTTACTATCAACTTAAAACGGATTATTTTACTTTATACAATGCTCTATGCAAGCCCTATGGTTAAACCAGAAAGCAAAAATCTAGAGTAGATTCACATAAGATAAAGACCAGAGAACCAGAGAATATCATCATATAAAATCATCAATTTACAATAGACAAACAGAACGGGGGAAAAACAATGGAAGTACAAAACAGACAGAAAACAAATAATTAATAAGATGGCACTAGTAAGTCCTTACATATCAATAATTACTCTATATGTAAATGCATTTAATTTACCAATCAAAAGGTTCAGAGCGGCTGAATGCATAAATAAGACCTAACTATATGCTGCCTACTGGAGACTTACTTCAGATTTAAAGATATACACAGGATCGAAGAGAAGAGATACAAAAAGTTATTTAATGTGAGCAGAAACCAAAAGAAAGCAGAAGTAGCTATACTTAAGTCAGACAAAATTGACTTTATGTGAAAACATAACAATAGACAAAGGCCATTATATAATGATAAAGGGGTCAATTCATCAGAAAGATATAATAATAATAAATATATACACGCCCAACATCAGAGCACCTAAACAAACAATAACAGCTTTGAAGGGAGAAACAGATAACAACTCACCAATAATAATAATAATAATAATGGTCCAAACCCAATTTTTCCCCTGTTGATTTTCTGTCTAGATGGTCTATCCATTGCTAAAAGTGGGGTAGTAAAGTTTCCTACTATTATTGTATTGTTTTCTTCTAATAATTGAACATTTGTACCCTTGACCTACATCATCACTTTTCCTCAACCCCTAGCACCTGGAAACTACAATTAAGTAAAAATAAAAAGAATTCTCAAAACTCATTGGTAAGAAAGCAAATAACCTAATTTTTACAATGGGCATAGTCCTTAGTAGACACTTCACAAAAGAAAATATAGGAATGACAAATAAGCATAAGAAAATACTTCAGCATAATTATTCATTAGAAAAAATGTAAATTAACACTATGATGAAATATCCTTACACTCATCAACTAAAAGTCTCCTACATTATTGTTGGTAATGGAATATGGTACAACCCCTCTGAAAAACGTCTGATAGTTTATCACAATGGTAAACATACACTTACAATAATAACTCAACAATCTCATTCCTGGGTATTTATCCTGAAGAAATAAAATCTGTGTGTGCACACACACAAACTACACAAATATTTGTAACAGGGGTATTCATAATTGCCAAAACCTAGAAGCAACACAAATGTCCTTCAACACATGAATAAACAAACTATTGTACGTCCATTCCATGGTACTTCTAAGGGATTAAAAGGAGAGAATAATTGCCATAAGCAACTTGGATAAATCTCAAAGTCATTAATTTGAGTGAAATAAGCAAGTTCACAAATAGTATGTAATGTACAGTTACATTTATATAACGCTTAAGAAAAACTATAGCAACAGAGAAAAGATCAGTTGTCAATGTTTATTTTTGTGAGGAGAGAGTGACTATTAAGGGATAACATGAGTGATTCTGTGGGGGTGATGGAGCTATTCTGTATATTGATTGTGGTCATGGTTACACAAATATATACATGTGTTAAAATTCATAGGGCTGTGCAAAAAGATTTCAGTGTATCTTTACACTGAAAGAATTTAAAGAAATAAATTTCAATGTATGCTAGTTAAAAAAATACACACATACATATGCTCATACACATGTGTGTGCATGCGTGCATGCACACACACACACACACACACAAATATTGCACCCTGGAGACACAGGGGATACAGCAGTGATTGTCCTGATCATATCATTGTTTATTTAATTCACCATATGGGTTCTGAAAAATCCAGATGATAATGATCTGTGAAAGTGGACTAATGCAAATTTAAGCAAATAATAGGCCCAATTACAATTGTTGTGCCATAGACGGTATTTTTACTAGATCAGATTAATAACCTCAGGACTGGGTATATAGATAGTGATGTGGAAAATATAATATTTTCCAAATCCATTAGGAAGGAGAATTTGAAACACCCCAGGGATACGTTAATTCTCTTGCTCTTTCATGTAATATAATCCATAGAAATCTAGATATATCTGGCAATTCCATAATATGTCACATTGGTTCATTATATTAGAGTACTTGAGCACAGCAAGTCAAGTGATCCTACAGCTAAAACTACCAGTCATCCAGCCTATATCATAAAGTGTAGCACAGCCAGCAACAATTCTTCCTAAGAGGAAGTAGGATTGTACATAAGCAGTGCAGAGGATACAAATAAACTGAACAAACATATGGCTAACTAACATAGTCCCTACTACTATAATGTTGTTGCCTTTCACTCAGATCATGCCTATTGTCTCATGGGAATTTCTTTATGTTGAGGTGAAAGAAAAGATTACAAATAGATAAGCCTAGTACACCGGTGCAAACTAAAGATGGAGTATTGCTGAATTGCAGTATTACTCTGGTTTGCCATGAGATACATTGGTGGTGGGAAGTCCTCACAGTGAGCAGAGCTCTGTTCATTCACTTTATGTTGAAAGAGAAGTGGCTAAATATAGGAAATGGTTGTCCATGGACTTACTGGGTCCATCAAGTGTCTTAGCTGGTTTATCAATAGCCCAGAAGGAGCAAAGTGCAAGATCAAAGATGCGGATGGACTTATGGGTGTGGATACAATGGACACAAGTGTAAAACTTTCTTTTTTGGCACATTAACATATTTTGGAGAGTATGTGTTCCATTAGAGGAATGAAACATTCAAGTGGACAGATGACCTGGCAAATTGATGACACCCAACTTCTGTCCTCAGCTACCACAGTACTGGCAGAGATGGAAGCTATATATAGTCCCAACAACATGGATCCCCTTTACCAATCCCCACCTAGTTACTACCAATGCTGAATGTCAGAAATGCTAACAGTAAAGAGAGATATTGAGCCCCTGATATGACAACAACCCTTGAGGATATGAACTGTTACTCTGAAGCAAGTTGATCACATTGAAGCACTTTCAACTTGAAAGCAAAGCAATTCTTCCTAAGATTAATATATATTCAGGGTATGAGTTTGAATTTTCTGTCCACAAAGTCTCAACTCAAATCAATATCTAAGAGCTCACAGCGTGTCTGATTTCCCAATGTGGGAAACTTCCTAGTATTGTCTTGAATCAAGGGACCCTATTTAAGGCAAAGGGTGTGTGGTAGGAGGCACACAATCTTGCGATCCACTAGTTCTTTTACGTAATGCACCATCTAAAAAGTGACAGAATAATAAGGTGGAAAATTGACTTTTAAGGATGATTCTGAAGGGAGTAACATCAGCAAGTTGGCCGACTTGGACCTCTTAGACCTCTTCTTCCCCACAGGAACACGAATTTAGACAGCCACCTACATACATGGAAATTAACATACTCCTGAGCAGCATTGGGTCAAAGAATAAGTCAAAGGGAAATTAGAAAATATCCCAAATAAATTAAGAGGAAAAGCAACATACCAAAGCTTATGGAATACAGAAAAAGCAGTATTAAAAGGGAAATGTATAGATATAAATGCTTAAATTAGAAAGAAGAAAGGGCTCAAACAACCTAAATTTACACTTCAAGGAACTAGAAAAAAAAAAAACACACACACACTAAGCCCAAAGTAAGAAGTATGGAAATAATGCTTATAGCACAAGTCAATGACACAAAGAATAGAAAAATGTTAGGAAAAATAGACAAAAATTGAGTTGATTTTTTTGTAAATATAAAGAAAATCAACAAAACTCTTAGGCTAGCCATGAAAGCAAGAAGATACAAATGATAAAATCAGAAATGAAAGAGGATACATTATAATTGATGCCAAAGTAATAAAAAAGTTTAGAGGAGAGACACCTAACTCTGGGAAATGAACAAGGGGTGATGGAAAGGGAGGTGGGCAGGGGGTTGGGGTGACTGGGTGAAGGGCACTGAGGGGGGCACTTGACAGGATGAACACTGGGTGTTATGCTGTATGTTGGCAAATCGAACTCCAATAAAAAATATACAAAAACAAGTTTAGAAGAGACTATTGTGAATAATTATACACCAGTATATTGGAGACACCAGAAGAAATTGGTTAATTCCTTGGAACAATTTACCAAGACTGAATTAGGAAGAACTAGAAAGCCTGAGCAGACCAATAACAAATAAAGAGATTACATTAGCAAACAGAAACCTTTCAACAAAGGAGAGCTCAGGACCAGATGGCTTTACGATGAATTCTACCAAACATTTAAAGAGGATTTAATACCAAAACTCTTAAACTCTTCCAAAAAATAAGTGGGAGCACTTCCAAAAACACTTTATGGGCCAGCATCACCTTGATTCCAAAGTCAGACAAAGACATGGCAAGAAAAGAAAAACACAGACCAATATCCCTGATGAATATGATGCAAGATTCCTCAACCAGGGACACCTGGATGGCTCAGCAGTTGGGTGCCTGCCTTCGGCTCAGGGCAGATCCTGGGTCTAGGGATCAAGTCCCGCATCGGGCTCCCTGCAGGGAGCCTGCTTCTCCCTCTGCCTATGTCTCTGCCTCTCTCTGTGTGTGCCTCTCATGAATAAATAATATATTTTTTAAAAAATTCCTCAACCAAATATTAATAAATTGAATCCAAACCACATTGAAAGTTTCGCCCATATGATCAAGTGGTATTGTCCCTGGATGCAACAATGTTTCTATGTATGCATATCTATCAATGTGATACACCACATTTGGAGAAAGAATAAAAATTACAAAATCATCTCAGATGCAGAAAAAGCATTTGACATAATTCAACACCCTTTTATGATAGAAACGCTCAACAAATTAGGTATCAAAGGAATTTACCTCCTTAATAAATAAAAGGCCATGTGTGACAACCCCATAGCTAACATTATACTCAGTTTTGGAAAATTGAAAGCTTTTCCTCTAAGATCAGGAAGAGGGCAAGGATTTCCACTTTTACCAGTTCCATTAAACAAAGTACTAGAAGCCCCAGGCAGAGCAATTGGTAAGATAACTTATGTTTGCAGGCAGATGACATGACCCTTTATGCAGAAAATCTGATAGACTCCACCAAAAATCTTTTGAACTAGAAAAAGAATTCAGTCAAGTTGCAGGATACAAAATCAGCAAACAAAACTCAGTTGTATCTCTCTGTACAACAATAAACTATCTTAAAAGGATGTTAAGAAAAAAAACCCACTTACAATAGCATTAAAAAGAGTAAAATACCTAGGAACAAACTTGAACAAGGGGGTGAAATGAAAGACTCGTACACTGGAAAGTATAAAACACTGATAGAAGAAAATAAAGCAGACAGAAACAAATGGAAAAACCATCCATGTTCATAGATTGGAAGACGTAATTTTGTTAAGATGTCCATACTACCTCAGTCTACTGAGTCAATGTAATTGGCGTCAAAATTTCAATGGCAGTTTTTGTAGAAATAGGAAAAAAGTTCTAAATTTATATGGACCCACAAATGATCCTGAATAGTCAAAGCAATTTGATCAAGAACAAACCTGGAGGAATCACATTTCCTGTTCAAAATATATTACAGGGCTATAGTAATCAAAACAGTGTGGTACTGACCCAAAAAATAGATATATAAACTAATGGAACATGGGCAGCCCCAGTGGCTCAGCAGTTTAGCCCCGCCTTCAGCCCAGAGCGTGATCCTGGAGACCCAGGATTGAGTCCCACATCAGGCTCCCTGCATGGAGCCTGCTTCTCCCTCTGCCTGTGTCTCTGCCTCTCTCTCTCTGTGTCTCTGTGTGTCTCTCATGAATAAATGAATAAAATCTTTAAAAAATAAAATAAAATAAACTAATGGAACAGTGTAGAGAGCCCAAAAATAAACCCATGCATATACAGTCAACTGAGACTGTATCTGAGAAGGGAGCAAAGAATTCAGAATAGAGAATGGATAGTCTCTCTAATAAATGGTGTTGGGTAAACTGGATATCCACAGGCAGAAAAACAAAATTGCACCCTTACTTCACCTTTACCTTACCATGTACAAAAATCTACTCAAATTAAAGACTTCATTATAAGATCTTAGACTATAAAGAACCTATCAGAAAATGTAGGAGGAAAAGCTTCTTGACATTGTCAAAGATTTTTTGGATATGGCACCAAACACACTGGCAACATGAGCAAAAGTAGACAGGTGGGAGTACATGAAACTAAAAAGCACAGCAAAAGAAACAAAATGAGAAAGCATCCTGGTAATGGGAGAAAATATTTGCGAACCATATACATGATAAGGCATTAATAGTCAAAGTATATAAGGAACTCCCATCAGTCAACAGCAAAGCAAACAAATAGCCTGATTTAAAAAAAAATGACATATGAAATGAATACGTAGTTCTCCAAAGAAAACGTACAAATGGCCAACAAGTATATGAAAAGCTTTTTGGCATGACTAATCAGGGAAATGCAAATCAAAACCACAATGAGATATCACCTCATACCTATAAAGATGGCTATCATCAAAAGCGAAAAGATAGCAAGTGTCGGTGAGGGTGTGGATGAAAGGAAGTTTTGTAGTGGATGCATTCCAAGAGCCCCAGACAATGCCTGAAACCACAGAGAGTGCTGGATCCTATATATACTATGTTTTTTCCTATACATATGTACCTATGATAAAGCTTAATTTATAAATTAGGGACAGTAAGAGATTAACAACAATGGTTAATAATAACTGAACAATCATGACAATATGCTATAATGAAAATTATGTGAACGTGGTCTCTTTCTAGTTCTCTCTCTTTTTGTGTTATACAGCATTCACCCTTCTTGTGGTGTGAGATGATAAAATAGGTATTCAGGTGCTCTACTGGGGCATCTCCTGGTACTAAGTTTTAACTGGAAATGGGCAAGTGCAGCAACCACAGCCCTGATAAGTGCATGGGAACTACAGCTCAGACATCTCTGACATGAGGGTCTAGGTCACCTACCCAGGTGACCTAGGCAAGCCACCTAGACCAGCAGAAATGATAATTTAAGGAAAATAAAGAATGTATGGTAGAGAAGGAGAGGATCCACATCAATTGCACCCTCAAAATTTGTCTCAGTCATCCTTTAAGCCTCCCTAGGAGTCTCGCTTGAGAAGCTGTGTGCAAATACAGTGAATCTAACATGGGAAGCGGAGGGATCTCAGTGGCACAAGGAGTGGACTGTAGTACATGTTGCGGTATCGAGCTCAAATTCCCTTTCTTCAGCTGCTATATCCATCCTTCCAGCTCCTGTAAGTGGGGGAAGCCCTCTTGCCTAGAAAGTTCCATCTTTAGAGTACAGCCTACAGCTAAGACAGAGGGTGCAAAAGGCTGGCTCATTTATTTCAAGTGAAGATCACCATGAGGCAATGTTTATATTCCAGTTTTCCCCCACTGGGGGCCTGGACTACACTTATTAGATTACATCCTGCTGTGCTCTTTCTGCTTCTTTATCCAGCCTCGCTCCCTCCCTTACAGGTCTTTACTAAGGAGGATTCCTCCAATAGATCACTTTGACAGAAATCTCTGCTTTAGAATTTGCTTTTAGAAACCACACACAAATAATGTTAACATGCGAGTTAAGATCCAGTGGGAAAGGAAACATGAATATATTTATGCTGATTGAAGGGAACAAGGTCCAATTCCATACACCAAAGGCAAAATGCATGCAACTAAGTTCTGAATGCGGAGAGCCACAGAAACTGACGGAATGCATGAAATCCCACAAGGAACAGTCAGTCGTTGGGACTGGGTCAAGGGAAGCCCAGCAGCCTTGTTTGCTACACTCTATTCACTCGGGGCTCACTCTCTGAGCATGGACTAGTGAAATGATCACAAACCACGGGCAGAAAAGTGGGATCCCCGGGCTCAGGTACCTCTGCAGGACTGCTATGGTAAGCTGATCTGTTATTTACTTCAAAAGGCAAAGTGCTCATTTACCTATCCAGGTGTTACATAGTTCTCTAACAGACATCAGGTGCTAGCATGGAAGGACAGCTCTGTGCTATTCACACTGTGGTTTAGTAAGAGATTGTAATTAGAATTTGCTCACGATGCTTACTAATGAAATTTCTTCATCCCCAAATCTTTAATCTTAGGGGAAATAAGAGCTGCTAATAGCATTGAGTGAATAGTATAGATGTATTTGTATGTGTTTATGATGTAAATGTATATATATGATAAACTACATCATATTCAAAACCCAGATTTCCGGGATCCCTGGGTGGCGCAGCGGTTTGGCGCCTGCCTTTGGCCCAGGGCGCGATCCTGGAGACCCAGGATCGAATCCCACATCAGGCTCCCGGTGCATGGAGCCTGCTTCTCCCTCTGCCTGTGTCTCTGCCTCTCTCTCTCTCTCTCTGTGACTATCATAAATAAATAAAAAAAAAAAATTAAAAAAAAAAAAAACAAAAACCCAGATTTCCACACGCACATGCTGCCTAAAGACATGAACAAAAAAAAAAAAAAGAACAAGAAAAATAAAAATAAATAAAAATTTTAAAAAAGACATGAACAACAGATACTGCTCATTCGCTGCGTATCCAACTCAACCTAAGAAACAAGAAACCCAGCTGTGAGTTCTGGATTTGGCAATATCTAGCACTGTAAACCTTTGAGACAGAATTTACATATTAGCAAAATGATGAGTTTGGTTAGTTTCATTGGTTTCCCACTATCTATCATCTATCTATCTATCTATCTATCTATCTATCTATCTATCTATCATCTATTTCCTTCTCTTATTTATCAGGCACCGAGGTACGGGCTGACCACTAAAACCTCTCTCAACATCAGTGCTGCTCTCGGTGTAACTATCTACACTCGCATCCTGCAGTTCTCATCCTGAGCCTGTCAAGTGACTTCCACTATCCTTCTTTTATGGATGTGAGTGAAAGGTGTTAAGTGCTTTTCTCATAGCCAAGATTCAAAGCAAGCCTGAAACTACAGTCATATTGTCCTTCACGTGCAACGTGAGACATGCTTCTTCACCTTAAACGTTATGAAGGCTTATCATGGCTTTGCTTTCATGTCATATTTTAGCTTTACTACCATGACTTGCTTTTTTCAGAGTTGCCTGTGAGGCATTTCTCTCTCCTACAGCCTCTAGGAATACATGGTGTTAAAATGGCTGCATATGTTCAAACATTACAACTTATTAAAAATTCAGAAACAAAACAAAACATCAAATTCAATTCCACCACAGGATTCCACACTACCTTGGGGATAGGAAGCAAACAAACTTCCAAACTATGATTTGTCACGTGCTGTGTATCTTTCCCTAATTGTGCTCTTTTCAGCCACATGCTGAGTATCGTGAACACAAGATCTGTGAGTTAGAGTTGTAGGTTAAAAAATAAGTGGTTTTAATAAAACAATGTTTGGGGGAAACTATGAGAGGGATTGTTTTTCATAATATTCCTGGGAATCCTGCATCAAGCACTAGTCCACCAGTTTTATAAAAAAAAAAACAAGATGAAACAAAATGTGTTCCAATTCCCAGAAGTATCCATGGTATTACAAAGTGGCTCGCTACAGGTGAATATATTGTTTGGTAACACTTTCCAACTGCTTGAAAATGAAAATTGAACTATGATTAAAATACATTTTCTTTTTTGAAGATTTTATTTATCTGAGAGAAAAAGAGCATGAGTGAGGGGGAAGGGGCAGAGGGACAGGGAGAAGCAGACCCCCTGCTGAGCAGGAAACCCTTCAGGGGGCTTGATCCCAGGACCCTGAGATAATGACCTGAGCCAAAGTGAGATGCTTGAGCCACTGAGCCACCCAGGCATCCCTAAAATACATTTTCAAACCATGAAATGTACAAATGTTCTGTGTCTATCTCTTTAAAGTTGCACTTTTTTCCTATTTTCCCTATATACACTATTACTCTTTAAAAAAACAGTTGTGCTTGAATACTAATGATACAGATTGAACTTGACTTTCTATTATTAACACCACCATGGAGTTAGTTACAAACCTGACCCACAACTGCATAAAAACAATCACAAATCCCTATGTAATAACTTATTACAGAAATGCAAATGATACGTTAGAAAATTGAAAGCTTTCTAACATATATAGCAGTCAGTAAAATAGGAAAAAAAATAACTGGCAGAGACATGAAGTAACTTACTATAATACTGCATACATTCATTATACAGGTTTCTTTTTTTCTCTGATGGCTTCCCAATTTCTGCCTTCTGTAAATAACACACTTGAAAGTGAAGCAACACCTTTGCTGAAATCATGGGATCCAGGGTTTTCTTTACAATAGTTTTTGACAGGTATTTTTGAGGCAATTTCAGAAGAAAAATAAGCACAAGCAATGATTTTTTGAAAACCAGGTCAGAAATATCTGCATTGAAAACCTAGTCCCTTTCTATCATAGCAATTTTTGTTTAAAAGCAGGTAGAGGCATGTATGTTCTAGGTGGTGGTAATTCTTTCACTTATAAGTGATACTTCTTTCCTGGGAACTCTTTCTTCAGAATTAATTGTGCAAAAATTAGTTTGGTATAGCTGATGATATAATATTTGGTACTGAGGTGGGAGCAGGTCTATAAATAAGGTTTGCATAGTTGGCAAGGTCTAGATTATGAAGTGTGTCATGTTAGAATTTATTCTGCAGGCAATCAGGGACTATTGAAGGCTCTTAAACCATGGCTTAAACTAGAAAATCAATATTTTCTAAGAAGATTCATATTTAATGATTCATGAGATATTTAGGAAGTAAAATCAAAAGGCCATGGTGAAGGAAAATTGGAGAAAGAAGAGTCATGGTGGATCCCAAGGCTTCTGACCCAAGCATCTTTGGGGATTATGGTGGGATAAGCAGAGGAACAGGGTTTTTGTAATATGATGATGACTTACTTTGGACTTTTTTTTGCATTGGTCTGCCTATACGACACACACATAGAATTGTCTAGTAGGTGGTCTGGGTTTGGGGGTTTTTGCTCCTCAGACTCAGGAAAACAATATGGAATAAATAAAGAACAAAGGAGATAAGTAAAATGTGATTACACAGTCCTTTCCCCGTTGGTTGACCTAGGTATTGTTATTATATAAAGAGTTGAACTATTTGAAAGAAACTCAAAACTTTAACCACAACTTCTAGTCAAGGTAGTTCTGTCTAGCACATTCAGTAAAACCCCAACTTGGCAACACAAACAGTGTTGAATATTTTTAAAAGGCCAGATTACTGCTGAAACCCGAGATATACATCTCCACAAGCCAGAACTGGAACAGAACATGCAGCCCTTTGGGCTCTGCGTATAGAAATATGCAAACCCACCCTCCTGCCTTCCTCATAACCACCCTTCCATCACCAAAGAAGCTGAAAAAAAATGTGATCATAGCCTAGGTTTGAAAATGTATATCTTTTTTTGAAATATTTTATTAATTTATTCATGAGAGACAGAGAGAGAGAGAGAGGCAGGTTCATAGGCAGAGGGAGGAGCATGCTCCCCACAGGGAACCTGATATGGGACTTGACTGGGACTCTGAGATCATGCCCTGAGCAGAAGGCAAATGCTTAGCCACTGAGCCACCCAGGTGCCCACCTGAAAATGTATATCTTAGTGGCTAAAGGAAATCCAGCTGAAGTAAGAGGAAGTAGGGCAAGTCCCTGTCCCATAAAGCAAGGAACTGAACTTGTTTCATCTCCAATACTGTTGCAGAACAGGACCCCTGAGCTGCCAATAGTAGGCCCATTTCTAGACATATGATTTCCAGGCAGCTGCATAGAGGCAACCACAAAACTACTAGACACAGAGAAAGAGCAAAAGAAAGGATAGATTTCAACCATAGGGAAGGAGTAGGATATGAGAAACTCTACCCAAATAAAATGGGTAAATACATAGGTAACAATTACTACTGTTTATAAAATAGATCATTTTGGGGGCATCTGGGTGGCTCAGTCGATTAAGTGTCTACTTTTGGCTCAGGTCAGGATCCCAAAGTCCGGGATTGAACCCCTCATTGGGTTTCCTGCTCGGTGGGGAGCCTGCTTCTCCCTCTCCCTCTGCCCCTCCCCCTGCTCATGCCATCTCTCACTCTTGCTCACCTTCTCTCTCTCTCTCTCTCTCTCTCAAATAAATAAATAAAACCTTTAAAAAAATTAAAAAATAGCTAAGGAAGATGACCAAGAAGAGGGTGGAGGAACAGATTTCAGTGAATGGTTTATTTGTCTTCTTCTTATTCTTTTTAATGAGTCTTATATGGTCACAACAGGCTTTATAGGAAATGATATAATCAAATTTATGCCTTTATAGATAGATGATAAATAGATAATTCTTACACAGTAAAAGAATTTACAAAAGATCTGCATGGCTATGCTTGCTTTTGGAAAGTAAGAGAAAGAAATGATAATACTGAAGAAAATATTTAATTTTATGTATAGTGTTTCATTTTCTGAGAACAAAGAAAGCTTTGAACCTGATATAAAAACAGACAAAAGAAAACACAAGAGAACAGACAGAAATGGAAAAGGAAATTAAAGAACCAGAAGCAGCACAGGAAGTTATCAACCACTGGAATGTGAACAAAACTCCTTTAGGCAATCAGAAGTGTGCATATGAAACATAGAATCCCCCATTTTCTCCCATTACAACAGCAGTCTTACCATATGGCACAAAGGTAATGCAATGTGATCACTTTTGAGTAAGAGTGAAGAACTCTGGGAGATATAGTCATGACCTAATCAGTCAAAGTCATGGAGAAGATAATAGACCACAAACCAATGTCTAAAGAAAGACACCAAGATTCTTGTGATGAACTAAAAGTGAGGAATATCTAAGAGGGGCTTTGAACATTTAAGGAGAGCATTATATTTGACAGTGCAGTTTTGGAAATTTCATTTAATTCCCCATAGTAAAGAGATAGTGGCAGACCAAGAGTATTTAGCATCTAGAGCAAATCACTCTTTAATACTTCTCACATCTATATGATAAAATCATTTTTAATAATAATCATGTACAAATCAGTAATACTCATCATTTTCTTGATTTGTCCCTTAGTGCTAAAACAAACTCACTAACAATTCTTTTAAAAAAGAAATTTTAACGTTAAAGATGCTTTTCAAATCCAGTAAAATATTCCATGTATCATCTAAAATTTAAACTATCAAACAGGGCAACCCGGGTGGCTCAGCAGTTTAGCACCGCCTTCAGCCCAGGGCGTGATCCCGGGGTCCCAGGATGGAGTCCCATGTCAGACTCCGTGCATAGAGCCTGCTTCTCCCTCTGCCTATGTCTCTGCCTCTCTCTCTCTCTCTGTCTCTCATGAATAAATAAAAACTTAAAAAAATAAACTATCAAACAACCAAAACTACACTGTTTCAGTACTTGAGAACTTTAATACAAATAACAACTCCAAGTAGTCATATAAAATGATGATATTGAACCATCTTAAGCTCATTTCTTATCTCCACAATCACTGTGCTACCATTACTTATGATCTGCACTTTAAACCTAAGAATCTGTAGTACTACAGGAGTTGGAAACAGAAGCTGTATCTGAAAGAGCTCGAACCATCCTAAATTGTCGTTATACACAACTCTTGGACATAAAGAAGGAAGAAAATCCACCTTAAAATGCTCCAGGCAAAAAAAGTGATTTCTTAATTGATAGAAATGAAATATCCAGGAGTGCTTCTGGCTGCATACACAGACATAGCTTGATCTTGGGTCTCAATAGCATCATCAAGACCAGTTCCTTCCTCTCTACTCTTTCTCTCTCTACTCCTCTCCTTCCCCTACTGTTAGTTCCACTTTCCTCTGCATTGCCAATATCTCATGCAGATTCTGCTTATCTGTGGGTTGTCCAGTAGATCCATTCTTGCAAATTTATAGCTGCATGTGCATTTGAAAAGTGAAAAACTAACCTAGTTTTATTCATCAAATGCCCTGATTTTAGCATTAATTATATAACAAGACCGCACTTGAATTAGTCATTATAGTTGGGTTATATAATGATCTGATTGTCTAGGTTTAGTAGCCACCCCATCCCTTGGGATTCCTCACCCAAACCACATAGACTAAGCATAGAAGATTAGTTCTACAAGGGAAATTGGGAACACTTATGAGAAGAATGGTAACAGATAATGGACTGATAAACCATGGCCCAGTGTGCTAATATTAATGCAGATGGACTATGACATATTTTACTTTTGAATAATTATTTACATCATTTATCTGAGAATGATTTAAAGCCCATGATTGACACTATTCCATACTTTTCATGAAACGAGGAATAGATGTCAGGTTAAGTAATTTAGAAAGACTGTATAGTCAAAGTTGTGAAAATAAGCTAAAAGTGATGAGAATCCGTTGCTTCAGCTTCCATGAGCTCCATGTAATGTAGTTTAAAAATACTTGGCTGAAAGCATTTGGCACAAAGCAAGATATTTAACATCACAATTAGATAAAAACATTGATTTGATCAGAATTAGGGTTCCTAAATGCTATCACTAAGATTATTGTAAATCTTAGCAAACACCAGAGTATTTTTGTAAATTTCTGTGAATCAAAGTATTTTGTCTAGTTTTGAGAATTTTATATTTCATTTATTTATTTGTTATTCATTTATTTGACAGAGAGTGAGAGAGCACAAGCAGGGTGAGGGGCAGAGGGAGAGGGTGAAACAAACTCCTCAATGAGCAGGGAGCCTGACCAGGGATTTGATCCCAAGACCCTGGGATGAGGTGGCCTGAGCGAAAGGCAGATGCTTAACCGACTGAGCCATGCAGGTGCCCCCTGGTTTTGAGAATTTTAAAGATTGTTTAAATGTTTATTTCTAAAATTCTAATCCATATTAATTCAATTAACCCTGTTTGTCTAAGTTGTAATACTGCAAAGCTCAACTACCTCAATATCTAATAGCAGGGGATTAGTTGGAACTAATCAAATCCCCCTCATCAAAATGCATACTTAGATAAGTATCTTTCAAAATATATGCCAAGGTCAGTGAGATTATAGAAATACTTAATGATGTTTTGCTTTTCACATTTTCTATATTGGACATGAATTCTTTGGTGATAAGAAGTAAAACATGAAAAAATATAATAGGTATAAATCTAAAAAATATGTATAAGATCTATATGAGGAGAACTACAAAAGTGATGAAAGAAATCAAAGATCTAAATAAATGGAGAAATATATCACATATATGGACAGGAAGATTCAATGATGTCAAGATGTCAGTTCTTCCCCACTTAATCTATGGCTTCAAAGCAATCCAATTAAAGTCCAAAAATTATTTAATGTATATAAATAAACTTATTTTAAAGCTTATATGGAAGGGTATAAGCTCCAAAACAGCCAACACAATATTGAAATTAGAACAAAGTCAAGGGACTGAAATTACCTAAATGTGAGAATTAACTATAAAAGCTACAGTGTTCAAACTAGTGTGATATTAATAAGATAATAAGTGAACAGACTAATGAGCCCAGAAATAGACCCACACAGTCAGCTGATCCTTGATAAAGGAGCAAAGGCAATTCAACAGAGAAAGAAGTCTTTTCAACAAATGGTGCTGTAAATACTACACATCTACATGTAAAAATAATGACTCTAGATACAAACCTTACTCCATCAATTAACTTGAAATAGCCCACATATCTAAATGTAAAACAAACAAACAAAAAACTATAACACTCCTATAAGGAGAAAATCTAGGTGACCTTGAGTTTGGTGATGACTGTTTAGCTAAAACAACAAAAGAACCACCCATAGAAGAAAAAAATTGGTAAGTGGGACTTACTTAAAATTAAAACTTCTTTCTGTGAAAGACACTGACAAGAGAAAGAAAAGACAAGTCATAGACTGGGACTTTGCAAAACAAATATTTGATAAAGGACTAGTGTCCAAAATGTACTAAGAACTTCTAAAATTCAACAATAAGAAAAAATCCCAATTAAAAAAACGGGCAAAATATTTGAACAGACACTTCACCAAAGATATACAAATGGCAAAAAAATTATATAAAAATATTCAACATCATACGCCATTAGGGAAATGCATATTAAAACAACAATGAGACCATGACATATCTATTAAAATGGCCAAAATCCAAAACACTGACAACACCAAATGTTGGTGAGGATGTGGAGCAACAAGAACTCCCATTCCTTGCTGATGCAAATACAAACTGGTACAGCCACTTTGGAAGACAGTTTGACAATTTCTTACAAAACCAAATATTCTCCTACCATATGACCCAGAAATCACCCTTGTAAGTATTTACTCAAATGAGTTGAAAATTTATGTCCACACAAAAATCTGCACATGAATATTTATAGTACCTTTAGTCATAATTGCACAAGCTTGGAAGCAACCAAGTTGTTTTCAATGTGAATAGATGAACAAACTGCGAGATATTCATGCAATGGCATGCAATAAAAGCAATGAACGTTCAAGGCATAAAAAGACATGGAGGAACTTTAAAGCATATTAGTAAGTGAAAGAAGCCAATCTCAAAAGACTATAAATTGTATGATTCCAACTATATGACATTCTGGAAAAGGCAAGACTTTAGAGACAGCAATGAGATTAATAGTTGCTAGGCATTCAGGTAGGAAGGGTGGGGGAAAAAGGGATGAATAGGTGGAGCACAGGAGATCTTTAAGGCAGTGAAACTATTGGTTACAATACTGTAATTGTGGATTAATGTAATTTTACATATATTAAAAGTCATTGAATGTAGCATATAAATAGTGAACCCAAATGTAAACTATGGACTTTCATTACAAATAATATATCAATATTGCTTAGTCCATCATAAAATAGCACACTAAAGCTACATTTATACATTATTACGTTATATATACATTTAATACATTAATAATAGGGGAAACTGTGGGAAGGTAGGGAGAGGGTATATAGGAACTATGTTCTTTCCACTTGATTATTTTGTAAACCTAGAACTGCTAAAAATATAGATTATTAATTTAAGTAAATCAAATAATCACTAACTTTGCATCACTAACTTTCCCACATGTTAATTCATTGAATAAATCTTTTTTTGAGCAAATACTATATATCCCAGACATTATACCTAGCTTTGGGGGCTATACAAGAAAACAAAACATGGTGTCTACCTTTGAGCAGCTTGTATTATAGTGTCAGATATTGTCAAGTAAGCATGCACTCACACTGCAATCTAGTAAGTATTGCATAGGGCAACGACAGAGTGCTATGGGACCTAGTATTTTATTGTTGGAGAATAAGGAAAGGCTTCCTGGAAGGAGTAACTTCAGGAACCCAACATATCTAAACTAAATCAAGATGTCTCCCTATCCATACATAGATAACATGTTTCTTTTGGGTTCCTGGATTTGGTCTAATTCAATGTAAGAGGTGAATGCTTCTCACCTGCAAGTGAATAGGTTTAGAAGTTTTCCATAAGGTACCTGACACACATGCCAGGAACCAAACCTTGTTCAAATGGAGCCTCAAAACAGGTTTTTGGAGAACTACTGGAAGTCAGATACATGAGAGAGATCAGAGATCAAAGGAAAACAAAAATGAAGAAGAGTGAATCCTAATAGAGCAGTGGGCAAATGAAGCAAATACTACTCACATAATGTTACAACAACCTGTGGCTGATCTTTATGGAATTCCTATTAGGGGACTTGTGCTAGGGGGTCCAATGCATTTAAAGGGCCCCATGGAGAACAGACAGCATTACAAAACATCAGTACTAGCCCTAAAGATCCTTCAGTTCATCCACTATCTATGCTATTTCTATGGCGGTAATATCTTATTGTGCAGGACTCAGTGCAAAATGATAATGTGAGGTACCTTGTTCAAAAGTTATTACAAACTAAAAATGGCAACAGTGAGCCCTAAACCAAGTCCAAGGCCCTTATAACTGTGAAGCCTAGTGCAACTGATAAAGGGTTAGTATTCAAAACCTATAAAGAACTTATTGAACTCAACACCTGAAAAGCAATCCAGTTAAGAAATGGGCAGAGGACATGAATAGACATTTTTCCGAAGAGGACATCCAGATGGCTAACAGACACATGAAAAGATGCTCAACATCACTCATCATCAGGGAAACACAAATCAAAACCACCTCATACCTGTCAGAATGGCTAAAATTAACAACAGATGAAACGACAGATGTTGTCAAGGATGCAGAGAAATGGGAACTCTTTTACACTATTCATGGAAATGTAAACTGGTAAGGCCACTCTGGAAAATAGTATGGAGGTTACTAAAAAAAAATTTTTTTTAAAGAACTGCCCTAGACCCAAGAATTACACCATTAGATATTTACCCAAAAGATACAAAAATACAGATACGAATGGGTATGTGCATCCTGATGCTTATGGTACCATTATCAACACTAGCCAAACTATGGAAAAGCCCAAATGTCCATCGACTGATGAATAGATAAAGAAGATGTGGTGTACATACACAATGGACTATTAACCATCAAAAAGAATGAAATCTTGACATTTGCTACAACACAGATGGAGCTAAAGTGTATTATGGTAAGCAAAATAGATCAGTCAGAGAAAGACAAATACCACATGATTTCACTCATGAGGAATTTAAGAAATAAAAACAGATGAACATATGAGAAGGAAAAAGAGGAAGGGAAGGAAACCAAGAGACTCAACAAGCTGAAGGTTGATGGAAGGAAGTGGGTAGGGGATGGGCTAAATGAGTGATGGGTATAAAGGAGGGTTACGGATATGAGGGAGGACACTTGCTATGATGAGCATTGAGTGTTACATGTAAATGATGAATCACTAAATTATATTCCTGAGACCAATATTATACTATATTAACTAACTAGAATTTAAACAAAAATTTGAAAAAAGAAAACAAAAGAAAACCCTAAAGATTCTATTAAAAAACTACCAGAACTGATAAAAGAATTTAGTAAGGTCACATGATACAAAATCAATGTACAGAAATCTGTTGCTGCATTGCTATACACTAATAATGAAGCAGCAGGAAGATAAATTAAGAAAAGATTCCCATTTATAGTTGCACCAAAAAGAGTGAAATACCTAGGAATAAACTTAACCAAGGAGGTAAAAGATCTGTACTTTGAAAACTTAAACATTGATAAAAGAAATTGAATATGACACAAACAAATGGAAAGATATTTCATGCCCATGGATTGGAAGAAGAAATATTGCTATAATGTCCATACTACCCAGAGCAATCTACAGATTTAATGCAATCTCTATCACATACCAACAGCATTTTTCACAGAACTAGAACAAATAATCCTAAAATTTTTATAGAACCGCAATAGCCAAAGCAATGTTGAAAAAGAAGAACATAACTGGAGGTATCACAATCCCAGATTTCAAGATACACTATGCAACTGTGGTAATCAAAATGGTGTGGTACTGGTACAAAGGTAGACACATAGAGGGGAACCTGGGTGTCTCAGTCCATTGTCTGCCTTTGACTCAAGTCATGATCCCAGGGTCCTAGGATCGAGCCCCTCATCTGTAGTCTGTCAGGCTCCCTCCACAGCAGGGAGTCTGCTTCTTTTTCTCCCTCTGTCCCTCCCTCTGTTTTGTGCTTTTTCTCACTCCCTCATTCTCTCTCTCTCTCTCTGTCTCTCTCTAAATAAATAAATAAATAAATAAATACAGACAGACAGACAGACAGACACACAGATAAATGGTACAGAATAGAGAGCCCATAAATAAACCCAGGATTATATGGTCAATTTATCTTTGATAAAGGAGGCAAGAATATGCATTGATAAAAAGTCTCTTCAACAAATGATGTTGAGAAAACTGGACAGCTACATGCAAAAGAATAAAACTGGACCACTTTCATTCTTTTTTTAAAAAAATGTGTTTATTCATAAGAGACACAGCGGGAGGCAGAGACACAGGGAGAGGGAGAAGCAGGCTCCATGCAGGGAGCCCAATGTGGGACTTGATCCCGGGACTCCAGGATCACACCCTGGGCTGAAGGGAGATGCTCAACCACTGAGCCACCAAGGCATCTCTGGACCACTTTCTTACACTGTACACAAAAATAAACCCAAAATGGATTAAAGACCTAAATATGAGACCCGAAACTATAAAAATCCTAAAAGAGAGCACAGGCAGTATTTTCTCCAACATTGACCATAGCAACATTTTTCTAGCTATGTCTGCTGAGGCAAGGGAAATAAAAGCAAAAATAAGCTATTGGGATTACATCAAAATAAAAAAAAAATTCTATACAGCAAAGGAAACAATCAACAAAACTAAAAGATAACCTATGGAATGGGAGAAGATATTTACAAATGACATATCCAATAAAGTGTTAATATCTCAGATATATAAAGAATTTATGCAACTCCACACCAAAAAAACCCCAAATAATCCAATTAAAAAGTGGGCAGAAGGCATGAACAGACATTTCTCCAAAGAAGACATGACCTATCGATGACCAGTAGACACATGAAAAGATGCTCAGCATCATTAATCATCAGGGAAATGCAAATCCAAACCACAACTGAGATATCACCTCATTGCAGTCAGAATGGCGAAAATCAAAAACACAAGAATCAACAAGTGTTGGTAAGAATGTAGAGAAAAAAGAACCCTCCAGCACTGTTGGTGGGAAAGCAACCTGGTACGACAACTCTGAGAAACAGTATGGAGGTTCCTCGAAAAATTAAAAATAGAATTACCATATGATCCAGTAGTTCCATTACTGGATGTTTACAACAAGAATACAAAAACACCGATTTGAAAAGATATGTGCATCCCTACATTTGCTGCAGCATTATTTACAATAGCCAAATTGTGGAAACAGCCCAAGTGTCCATTGACTGATGAATGGATAAAGAAGAGGTGGTATATATACACTATGGAATATTAGTCGTAAAAAAGAATGAAATGTTGCAAATACATCCATCCATGATGGATCTAAAGAGTATAATGCTAAGTGAAATAAGTCAGTCAGAGAGACTATTACCATGTGATTTCACTCATGTGTGAAATTTAAGAAATAAATTAATGAAGAAAAGAGACAAACCAGAAAACATACTCAACTATAGAGAACAAACATGGTTACTAGAGGGTGGGGTGATGGGTGAAATAGGTGAAGGGGATTAAGGGTACATATATCATGATAAACCCTGGGTAAGGTATAAAATTGTTGAATAACCATATTGTACACCTGAAGCTAATATAACACTGTGTGTTAACTATACTGGAATTTTAAAAAAAAGAATAGAGTATAAATGTCAAATGTAAGGAAATCTGTCACGCTGACAAAAAATACAAGGAAACATGCCAAAATGACAACAGTGGTTTCTCTGCTTATATGTTGCTACATGTGATGGGTCTTTTTTCACCTATGAATGTGATTCTCCTTATATATTTTCCTTTTCCTCATAATCCAGGCAGGAAGCTAGGCCCTTTATGGTTTTTTGCCTCAAGTATTTTCTGTAGAACCTACAACCAAAGCAACTTAATAGTTACGGACATGTTCTATTGGTCTTTAAAGCCTAGACTAGGTTTACATAAGTGGAGTCTTCTAGAAAAGGAGAGAAAGAACAGTGCCTTTGAGATTCTTGAAGGGAGAGGAGGGAGATTTCTCTAGCCTGGGAAAGACACAGATTTACAGGTCTAAGGTAACAAGGACCTGCACACCTCTTAAAAAAGGAGCTCGGTAAAGATGGCAAGATCCTACATGTGGACCAGCAACTGCCATTACTGTGATGGGCAAGAGGGAAGGTTAGAGGTTAATTCTTCATTTCCTTTTTTGACAGCTCCTTAAATCCTGGTACTATTCTAGGAGGGGAAATTGAGCCCATCAATGATGGATTTTTCTGCCAACACAGAAGGAAAAAGACTTGGAGATAAATTATGTTAACTCAAGAGAAATAAAATGATATTTTGATTCATCCTAATTTTCCAAAATTTCTGCAATGATTATGCATTCATTTATCACCGAAATAAGCAAGCAACAATATGAAACCAAGTAAAATACTTTCATACTAATTTCACTTTTCAAATTTGAGTTGGAGTTCTTGATGACCAACTAAGACCAAGGGACATATTTTATGGAGACAAAAGGTCCAGAACTTACATCTGTGATCACATCTGTGATCATCTGTGATTGTTACAACAATCCTACCATGTTGACAGAGCTGCTATTATTATCCCTATTTTTCAGATAAGAAAATTAAGACTCAAGATTAAGTATCTTGTGCAGAATTACAACAATTGTTACAGAGCCACGGTTCAAACCCAGATTAATGATTTACACTGTGTGGTAGTGAGAAGAGTATAAGTTATAGAGTCACAGAGATTTAGGAGCATACAGTTGTTCCACTGTTCCCAGCTGTGTGACTTAGTTTCTGATCTGTAAAATAGGGATATAGTTCCCCCATAAAATGAAGATGTAAAGATGAAATTTGATCATGTTCTTAACACACTTAGCAAATACTAAATACTCAGTTAATTCAGTTTGCCTCTTCCATTTCCCAGGTGGTCTGATTCAATATTCTGACTTGATCGATTTTCTTCATTTCTCAAAGCATGGTTGCAAGCATTCCACTGGAGACTCGGTTGAAGTGTTCCTGAGCTTATTTCTGTCTTATAGAATCAGAACTTCTAGGGGTGAGGCCCTGAAATATGGATTTTTTTAGGCTTTTTAAATGGTCCATATACAGAATAAAGCTGCAGAAACACTGCAATTCATCTCCTATACCTAGCTATCTTGCCATTTAAGGACATTTATTTTATTTCATAAAGATTTTATTTATTCACTCATGAGAGACACAGAGAGAGGCAGAGATATAGGCAGAGAGCGATGCAGGCTCCCCACAAGGAGCCTGATGTAGGACTCAATCCCAGGTCCCCGGGATTGTGACCTGAGCCAAAGGCAGACGCTCAACCATCAAGCCACCCAGGTGCCTGCCATATAGGGACATTTATGTGCTAGAGCCTATCTTTGGTAAATATTCATTTGTGTTTATCAAATACTCAGAAAAGACTGTAACAGATGAAATCCCTATCTAAACACTGAAATCCAAGTCCATTATCCTAGTTTGAGGAAGTACTCTTCTCTAGTAGTTTCTCTTTTAAGGTTGACAGTAGACTAAAATATGTCATGTGTATTTCTTTAGCACTCACAGGCCAAAGTTCACTTACTGGTTTTACAAGGAGATTTATCTGGTCCTTAGTTTCATCCAGGCATGTAAGATAATTTGGGATTTTAACGTCCATGCAAGGTGATATGAACAAGGTGAAATCAACACCAAGTATAGTGCTGGAAAAGCTCACAAAATTTAAGCGAGCCCTTAGAAAAGTCAGAAGAAAAGACCCAAGTATGCATACAGCATTAATCATTTTGTAAGGAATCTTGATGGCATGAAGTCTTTGTCTCTCTAAAAATGTTTCTCAAGTTTTAATGTTCAAAAGATTGACCTAGGGATTTGGTAAAATGTAGATTCTGATTGAGAGGTCTGAGATGGGTGCCATGATTCTGTACAAGTTCCCAAGTCATGCCAAACTGGTCCATGGATCACACTTTGAGTAACAAGGGGTTATAAGGTTCTAGTGACCTCAACTATGTACCATTATCTCCATTTTGTAGCAAAAGAAACTCAGTCTCAGACACTAAATATTGTCCAAATTCTCATTGCTATTAAATGGAGAACACACTAAAAATAAATGATTTGACTTCAGTTTACTTTCAATTATAGCAATACTTTATTATCATTGTATAACTAATGGCTCTCATATCCTCTAGAACAAGATATAGAGAAAGGAGAAAAGTAGACATTTGGTGAATTTGTCGAATAGATATCAAATAAAAGTAAGAGACTAACATTTTGTTGTTTGGTTGAATTCTATGTTAAAGTGAAAATCTATTTTGTGGTGCAGGTGGTAAAACTTTAAGAGAAACATGTTTTGTTGGGGTTGTTCATTTTTTTCCCAAGCTTGTCTTGTTGAAAGTATTCACATTGATCACTGCTTCCATTCAAAGAGCATTTATTGAATACCTAGTCTATGCAGGGAATGATATGGGCTTACAACAATCGTTAATACACTCAAGAAGCTCTTAATCTACAGAGGAAGAGGGAGATTGAAGACTATTGGGACAGGAGGTATGAGTGATGAGGATGTGCAGGACATACTAAGACGTATAGAGGAGGAGGACTGTAAGAGGGAGGAGTTTAAGGAAGGCTATGTGAAGGAACTGGCATTGGAATTACATCTCAAAGGGTGACCCAGAGCTTGAAAGGCAAGGGAAATGGCATTATATATCACAGTGCATCAAGGAGTCTGAAAGACATCAGAGAAAGCAGAGCCACATGAATGAGCGTGGTTCAGGGCTAGAGGCATTTCAGGATTATTGGCACATAAAGTGCAATGAGGCTGCAGATAAAGACAGAAACCACATATGGAGAGCTTATGCGTGCCCTGCTCAGGAACATGTAATTTATCCAGTAGAAGAGTGTTCCTCAAACTGTGGTCCTCAGATACATGTGAATATTCGAGACACTTTCAGGGAGTCTGCAAGGCCAGAACTATTTTCAGAATAATATGTAGACATTATTTGCCTTTCTCCCTGTGTTGATATTTGCACTGATGGTGCAAGAGCAATGGGAGTAAAACTCTTGTCATCTTAGAACAAATCAAAACTAGCACTAGAGTGTACTACAAAATGCACTAGTCATGCATTCTTCCTGTCAAGTACTCACAGTAGAAAAGAGAAGAAAAGAAAGGAAAGACAAGGCAGGGTAAGGAAAGGGAAAAAAAAAAAGAAAAGAAAGAAGGAAGAAGAGTCTCTTGCATTGAGGAATGTCCTTAATAAAGTAGTAAAAATCATTAATTTTATTAAATTTTAACCTTGAGCTTACATATTGTTAACATTCTGTGTGATGAGCTGGGACATAAGCATACATCACTTCTGCTGTGAACTGAAGTATGATGGCTAGCTCTAGGAAAAGCACTTGTGTGACTGTTTGGGTCATTAGCTGAGCTATCTGACTTTTCCATGAAACATTTTTACTTGAAAAAATGGCAAACTGGTTATTCAGATTGGGTATTTGGCAGATATTTTCTCAAGAATAAATAAAACAATCCTACCGCTTCAAGGAAAACAACTGATAGTGTTTGTTGCCAATAATAAAATTCAAAGAGTCAAAGCTCTTGGTGAAGCTTAAAATTTTGGAAAACTTCTCTTCACCACAGCGAGCTAAACAGTTTTGCAATACCTAAATACTTTTTCTAATGAGATTGGTGATAATATTAACAAATGTGAATTATTGATGTTTTATAATGAAATGTGCCAACATTTTAAAAATCTGCATAACTTAGTGAAACCAGAATTTTTAAAATGATCAGTGCTTGGTGTGACAAAACCATGCATAGCTAAGACATCTACTTAAACTGTAAGACAGACCAAGGAATTTTAATGAAATAGAATACAAAAAGTTCATCGATATGCCTCAAGAGTCCATATGGCAACTAGTTTTTCTGTACTTACCACTTGTTCATTTTTTTGAATACGAAAGAAGAATAACCAAAAATATCTGAAGAAGCTAATAAAACAAACCTCCCTTTTCCAACTCCATATCTATGAGAGGCTGGATTTTTTTTAATTTACTTCAATCAAAACAATATATTGCAATAGAATGAACACATGAGCAGATATAAAAATCAGATATAAAAATCCAATGTCTCCTATTAAGCCAGATATTAAAGAAAATTACTAAAAAAAATGAAGCAACATCACTTTTCTTGCTCGCTTTTTGTATATCTTAACTGATAGTTATTTTGATAATTTAACTTATAATACGATTATTATAGTTACTTTTATTTTAATTTCTAATATGGCAAATATCAATAGATACAGTCCACATAAACAATAGCTTTTTCTGGTCCTCAGTAATTATTAAGAGTATAAAGGGGTCCTGAAATGAAAAGGTTTGAAAGTTGCTGCCATACAAAGAAGAAGTCAAACTCTCCCTCTTTGCAGATGACATGATACTGTACATAGAAAACCCAAAAGACTCCACCCCAGGATTGCTAGAACTCATACAGCAGTTCGGCAGTGTGGCAGGATACAAAATCAATGCCCAGAAATCAGTGGCATTTCTATACACTAACAATGAAACAAAGATAAATTAAGATAAATTAAGAAGAAAGATAAATTAAGGAGTCAATACCATTTACAATTGCACCCAAAAGCATAAGATACCTAGGAATAAACCTAACCAAAGAGGTAAAGAATCTATACCCTAAAAACTACAGAACACTTCTGAAAGACATTGAGGAAGACACAAAGAGATGGAAAAATATTCCATGCTCATGGATTGGAAGAATTAATATTGTGAAAATGTCAATATTACCCAGGGCAATTTACACATTTAATGCAATCCCTATCAAAATACCATGGACTTTCTTCAGAGTTGGAACAAATCATCTTAAGATTTGTGTGGAATCAGAAAAGACCCCGAATATCGGGGGAATATTGAAAAAGAAAACCAGAGCTGGGGGCATCACAGTGCCGGATTTCAAGTTGTACTACAAAGTTGTGGTCATCAAGACAGTGTGGTACTGGCACAAAACAGACACATAGATCAATGGAACAGAATAGAGAACCCAGAAGTGGGCCCTCAACTCTATGGTCAACTAATCAACAAAGCAGGAAAGACAATCCACTGGAAAAAGGACAGTCTCTTCAATAAATGGTGCTGGGAAAATTGGGCAGCCACATGCAGAAGAATGAAACTGGACCATTCTCTTACACCAGACACAAAGATAAACTGAAAATGGATGAAAGATCTCAGTGTGAGACAAGAATCCATCAAAATCTTAGAGGAGAAAACAGGCAACACCCTTTTTGAACTTGGCCACAGCAACTTCTTGCAAGATACATCCACGAAGGCAAGGGAAACAAAAGCAAAAATGAATTATTGGGACTTCATCAAGATAAGAAGCTTCTGCACAGCAAAAGAAACAGTCCACAAAACTAAAAGACAACCTACAGAATGGGAGAAGATATTTGCAAATGACGTATCAGATAAAGGGCTAGTTTCCAAGATCTATAAGGAACTTATTAAACTCCACAGCAAAGAAACAAACAATCCCATCATGAAATGAGCAAAAGACATGAACAGAAATCTCACAGAGGAAGACATAGACATGGCCAACATGCACATGAGGAAATGCTCTGCATCACTTGCCATCAGGGAAATACAAATCAAAACCACAATGAGATACCACCTCACACCAGTGAGAATGAGGAAAATTAACAAGATAGGAAACCACAAATGTTGGAGAGGATGCGGAGAAAGGGGAACCCTCTTGCGCTGTTGGTGGGAATGTGAACTGGTGCAGCCACTCTGGAAAACTGTGTGGAGGTTCTTCAAAGAGTTAAAAATAGATCTGCCCTACGACCCAGCAATTGCACTACTGGGGATTTACCCCAAAGATACAGATGCAGTGAAACTGCAGGACACCTGCACCCCGATGTTTCTAGCAGCAATGTCCACAATAGCCAAACTGTGGAAGGAGCCTCAGTGTCCATCGGAAGATGAATGGATAAAGAAGAGGTGGTCCATGCATACAGTGGAATATTCCTCAGCCATTAGAAACTATGAATACCCACCATTTGCTTCGACGTGGATGGAACTGGAGGGTATTATGCTGAGTCAAGTAAGTCAATCAGAGAAGGACAAACATTATATGGTCTCATTCATTTGAGGAATATAAAAAATAGTGAAAGGGAATAAAGGGGAAAGAAGAGAAAATGAGTGGGAAACATCAGAGAGGGAGACAGGCCACGAGAGACTCCTAACTCTGGGAAATGAACAAGGGGTGGTGGAAAGGGAGGTGGGCAGGGGTGGGGATGACTGGGTGAAGGACACTGAGGGGGGTACCTGACGGGATGAGCCCTGGGTGTTATTCTATATGTTGGCAAATCGAACTCCAATAAAAAATATACAAAAAAAAGAGAAAGTTGCTGCCATAAATGATAGAAAACAACTGAAGGATTTAAAGCAAAGGAAGGCCATGGTCGAATATGAAGATTAGATATATTACTCTGGGGGTGCTCTTCATGACTATTTACAAAGATTGAGCATGAAAGGTATCTTATCCTTGGAAGAACGCCCTTTTACATATTACAAACATTAAACATGTCCAAGCCACAGCAAGATGGTGGGCAGGTCAATTTGCCTGTAAGAAACAATGTGACTTTCATCTACAAAGGTCAAATAACTTGCCTTAGGTCACTCAAAATATTCATGCAAGGATATGGGAACTGAGGTGTGTCTGACTCCAAAATACAAATACTTTCTAGCACACTGTACAGTTATATCCTACAATTCATTACAAAACAAAAGTCCTTCCTTTACTCTGAGTCTAGAGAAGTCACTCTGAATGAAAAGAGCTTCAAATCCTGTCTTCGCTCCCCATTTACATACTGGGTGCCATAGAGACCAGAGGAGCATCCTGTTTCCAGGGGAAGCACACAATCAGTCACTGAAGAAAAATGACTTGGAAAAGTGGTATTTTTCTATAGCACAGACCATCATGACAAAAAGAAGGTAAAACTGGACCTGTGTGCTCGCTAACACACGCATACCTGGGCGGGCACAGTACATACACAGCTGCATGTTGTATTAGTTTACTACCATGTCTGTAAAAATGACTACGAATCTAGTAACTTAAAACAACATAAATTCATTATTTTACAGTTCAGATGTCCTACACAGTTCTCACTGAGCTAAAATTAGGTGTCAGTGGGCTATGTTCCTTCTAGAACTCCTATGAGAGACTCTGTTTCCTTGCCTTTTCCAGCTTCTAGAAGCTGCCTCCATTCCTTGGCTCATGGCCCATTCCATCTTCAAAGCCAATAATCATATCACTCAAACCTCTGCTTCCATCATCATCACATCTCCTTCTCAGACTCTGGTTCTCTCATCTCCCTCTTTTACGAAGATCCTCGTAATAACATCCTGAATAATCCTGGATAATCTCCTCATTTTCAGGTCAGCTAAATAGCCACTTAAGTCTATCTGCAACCTTAATTTTTATTTGCCATGTAACATAGCATATTTCAGGTTCCAGCTATTAGTATGACATACTTGGGGCAATTATTCTGCCCATTATTATTATTATTTTTGCAATACCTATGTTCAGTTTAAGAAGCACAATGCCAACTTCACTTACTTCACACATGCACATACACACATACACACACACACACACATACACGCTATAAGTAGTTTTCAGTTTGGGCATTTTATCTTCCAGTACTATACAGATGTCCCTCCAAATTATGTTGCTCCCCCGCTCACCTTCTGACCTAGTGCTACCTAGAAGTGCAGACTTGGATGACAAGAAATTGATTGTCCTAAATCCTGCTGAGGATGAGTTACTGCTAATTGGTTCTTTAAACAGACTGAATGAGGTGAGCTTCTTTCAGTTTACAATTGATGGGGATAAATTTCATGTCCGCAAAATCCATAAAGATTCTTGGGGTGTTTTCCTTGACTTGGTGCGTTGTCTCCTCATGTAATCAGCATTTTTTCAGACCAGACATATTAGTAAGAGAGAAGATGATGCATTTGCCCTGAATAGACACGTCTGATCCCGTTGGGACAGTTTGTGATGTTACCTGAATAAGAGACTGATTCTTATTCAACAAATCTAAACTATGACAGTGGGTTTCCTTTACTGACTAAATAATCTGCTCATATTGCTCTGATTACAGTAGATATTTTTGGCTCCCTTTTTGTTACAATAAAAACTTAAAAAAATTAAATTTTTTTTCAGATTTTTTATCTAAAACACCCTAACATTTTAAGTGTCTACACAATACTCTATCAAGTGGATGCATGTACCTCAACACCCTAAACTTCCACGTCTTTGTGGGGGGAGAGGCATTAAGGTTGTTTCCAATGTGTCACTAAATATACATAATTCTTCAAGGAGCACCTCAGAGCAAGGTTTCCCACTTTGTCACTAGTGACAATAATTTGCTGTTGGGTGCTATCCTGTGCATTATAGGATGTTGAACAACATCTCTAGCCTCTACCCACTAGCTGCCAGTACCATTCTTACAGCTGTAACAAACAAAATAGTTCCAGACATTGCCAAATATCTGCTAGGGGGCAAAATTGCCTTTGGTTGAGAACACTGTCTTAGAATATATTTGTTCCTTCAGTTAGATAATTTCTTTGTGACAGATTTCCAGGATCAGAATTTATGGACCAAATAAAAGTATGTGTATGGTCCTTGATGTATAGCTAAATTACTTTCCAAAAGGGTGTACCCTTGTTCCCTTCCCATCAGTAAAATCTGAGTGACCCAATTCTGTGTTAACTGCTGGAGCCTTAGTTAATATTACTTCATTTTTGCTGACTTGCTGATACAAACTGTACTTTACTACTGTCGTTATTATTGTTATTATTTTTTTTCAGTTTGTTTTTTCCTTAAATCAGTAAGAATAAAATGCTGTGTATGGTTATTTGCTTTGTTTTGTGAAATATCATATCAAATTCTTAGACTGATCATGTTATAAGATTTCTGGGAGTAGCAAAAGTAGTAAAACATAGCAGAAGAGGGCTTTAACAGAACTAGGGCAGTCTTTTGGAAATGAGGGCTAATTCAACCAGTAAAAAAAAAAAAAATGTGGACTACATATTTTTGCAAGACTTTGCTTTATTTAGAAAAAGGAAATATGTGAGGTGACAATTAAATCTTATTTTATGATTTCCCACTCACTGACGGGCTTCATTTGTGGGGGAGGTATATCTAAATTTTAGAAATTGCATCTCTAGTATGCACCACAATATCTTGTTGATAATGCTGAAAATTTAAACAGACTTTTGAAAATTAATACCCTTTTGAGATTCTGAGTTCATGTCATTGTTCCTCGACTAACCTTGTAAGCTACTCACTTGCAAAAGATTTTTTAAAAAATGATGCCTCTTATATTGCATTCACGAACATAAGATATTTTTCCACTGCATATATGATAATCAGCAAAGTATTCATTTTTAAAAAAAATTTTAAAGATTTTATTTGAGAGTAAGAAAGAATGAGTGATGTGGAGAGAGAGAGAGAGAGAGAAGTAGACTCCCTGCTGAGCAGGAAGCCTGATGTGAGGCTTGATCCCAGAACCTGGAGACCAAGACCTGAGCCGAAATCAGATGCTCAACAGACTGAGCCACCCAGGTACCCCATAATCAGAAATATCTTTAAAACAAGGGATGAACTACCTTGCCTACTTACTTTTGAAAAATGCTCCCCTTCCCCACCCTCGTCTTACCCTGTCACATCACTACCAGCTTTTTCTCCTTTCCACTTCCTAGAACAAGTTGGACGATAGTCAAAAACTCTTGCTAAGCAAATACTATTGATCAACTCTCTTCTGTCTAGTAAATCTGACCAAGAGAGACTGAGGTATTCAATCTATATGGGGGTAGGATAGAGAGAGGCAGTGAATTTACCTTTGTGTATCTAAATTTCCTCATCTGTGTGTTGAGAGATGAAGAACTTAGATCTCAGACTCTATGTAGACTCAATTAGTTCAGTGAGGCAATGACAGCCCTCAGACTTCCTCATTGCTCTCCTCTACCCTGTTTATTGTTGGAGAGCTAGAAAGTTACTGTGAAGAAGCTAAACCAAACTTTAACAACACTACTACAAATGCCATGTGTCAAAAAAAATAAAAAAAAAATAATAAAAAAAAAAAACAAATGCCATGTGTCTTCAAGAACAAACTCGCAAACCTGAATCATTCAGAAATTCATCCTCAAATTAGATAACTACCATTCCAGAAAACATTTATAAGGCTCTATAGGTAGTAAATTCTGTCTTCAATAATGATGAGCATTTGGGGCACGTGGGTGGCTCAGTTGGTTAAGCATCCAACTCTTGGTTTCAACTCAGATCATAATCTCAAGGTTGTGAGATCCAGCCCCATGTCAACCTCCCCACTCAGCGGGGGTCTTCTTGAGATTCTCTTTCTCTCCCTGTCCCTCCCCTTCTGTCCTTTCCCCTGCTAGTGCTTGCTCTCTCTCTCTCTCTCTCAAATAAATAAATAAATAAATATTTAAAAATAATAATGAGAATGAATAGTATATAGAGTGGTTATATAACCTATTTCATACTTTTCCTTTCAGTAGTTTTTTTTTTTCATTAGCCAATATTGTTGATGCTGTATTATGTCAAATTTTGTGGCCTTTTAGTTAAAATTCAGTCCCTGAAGATTGATTTAACTTGAATATGGAATGTTTCTTTAATGCAACTCCAAATTGCAACTAAGTAGTCTTTTAAACTATAGTATTTCATTTTTAGAAGGAAAAAAACACACTGTAATAACTAGGCAATCTTGTTGAATCTTCTTCTGTGATGTTATTTCTGCCCTGAAATGATCACTTGTCTTCATTTTGCCAAGTTTATTGCCCCAAAAGGATACCAAAAAAAAAAAAAAAAAAACACACAAATTGCTACCTGCAACAAATGTTCTGGTAGATTTAATATCTCCACTAAGGCAGCTTCTAACACTAGTTTTTGGGTTGTTACTTTAAAGAAAAGTATCCTTTCATTTCACCTTTTATTTTTCCATAGCTGAGTCAAGCAGTTAAATCAGACAACCTGTAGTCTTTCACTAACAAACAAATGGGAAGCTGAAACCTGGGGCCAATGACCCATACGTCTGCCCATTAACAATCTATGGACTGCTCTCGGCGATGTCTTGCAGCACCCCAGTGCACAGCAGAGCAGAAAGTAATTACAGGGCACAGGCATTTATGCAAGTGGAAATGTGCATGAGAGGCAAAGTGCCATACATATTAGCCAGGGAAGTGTCTGCCTCTGGATGGTGGCAGGAGAAAAGAAAGGTAGTTTTCTGGGGTCGTTTGAATGTTGCCTTGAAGACAGAGGGAAACATGAGGTCATATCTTAAAAGCTTTTATCAGCTCCTCATTTTATGGAGCACCAGGCTCTGGTAGATATGAGTAGCACTTCCTTGTCTTCTAGAAGCTGGAAAAATATGGTTAAGGAGAAAAAGATACATGATATATGCTAAAAGAGCTCTGTTGGAGGAATGTTTGGGCAACTTAAAAGGGCTAGCCCTCAGTTTCTTCTCTGTAAATAAAGATCAACTTGGTTGATTAAACATTTCCACACTCTCTTAAATTCTACATCAAAGTCTATACAGAGGGAAATCTCCGCCTTGAGAAGGATGTAACCCCTGTTTTCAGCATCATTTGACTCTGAGGCTTTTGGCTATTCTCACATTTTAAAAATCCATTTTTTTTGTAATATTTATACTATCCTGACAATGCAATAGGCAGTGTGGGTGCATTGGGTCAGCTCATTTTAGGCATTCTGCATTTCCAAGCTAAACTGCTAGTGGGATCCCATCTGCTTAATGACATTCAGTTTAAAATTAGACTGGGAAAGAGATGTTGACAACCCTGGGCACACTTTAACAGAATGCCTTTCTCTATTCCATCTCCTAGAAGGAGTTTCAGGGGATTAAAGGGCAACTCTGGGCTTGTGGCTTTCTGTAAAGTTTGAGAGTTTTACTTCCTGTTCAGACTCCCAATTATAGCATTGTGGGTCCTTAAGATAGAGTCAGGTCTCCAAGGTTCAGTCTGCCATCACACTTCTGGGCAGCACTTAACCAAAAAGAGCATGAACTTTGAAGCAAACAGAAATGGATTTAAGTCCTGCATTTGCCACTTACTTCCATGTGATATCAAACCTTCACAGCTTTGCACACAAGTTCCTTTAATAACCCTCTAAAACACTTGTGGGGGCCAACTTAATGATAAAAATGAAAAGCAACAGCAAAACACCTGACGTGTAAGAGGGCTTCACTAACATTAGTTAAGTTCACAAAACAAGAATGACTATGGGATGTAATTGTGGTAATTCTCACTTTACAGATTAAGAGACAGATTCACACAGTTTCTCAATTCCTTAACCAAAGAGATGTTCATGACTTCTCTTTTTGCCCTCAATCCTCCTCCCTTCTGATAGCTGATCCATTAGCAAGATTTACCCTAAAATTTGATCTGCTATCCTGCTATTTGTCACCATCTCCACCATAACCACTTCAGTCCATGCCTCTCACTGGGCTCAGTTCAACAGCCTTCTAACTGGTTCCCCAACATCACCTCTTACCTTACCTTACAACACCTATTTGTTCTCAACACAATCGACAGGATTAACCATAAATGAGACCATGTCACTTCCCTGCTTGACTCATCAATGGCTTCCACCACACTTAGATTCCAACCCCAACCTTCAGCAGAGCCTTTAGGACTCTGTATTCTCTGATCTCTGTCTGCACCACTAATTTAATCTCCTCTGACTCTTCTCCGTATTCACCATTTCAGAGGTCTCATTGCAGTTCCTTTATACAGCCAAAATACTTTGCTGTCTCTGAGCTTTTCCCCTTGTCCCTAGTATGCTTGGAAGATGCTCCCACTAGACCCTCACAAAGTTTCCCCTTCTCATCACTCAAGTCACTGATCAATGTGATCTTCTCAACAGGCTGACCACTTTATCTAAAATAGCACCACATCCCCATCCAGTTATCTATGGACTCTTCACTTGCCTTATTTTCTTCCTAGTCCTTACTCCCATCTAAAATTACTGCATTATCTACTTAATTTTTTTGCTTGCCTATTTTCAGTCCCATCCTATTCCCCACAAAGGTCATGCCTTTTTGATCTAAAGAAATGAAACAAAACAAAACAAAAACAGAAACTAAAAAAGAACACCCCAAAACAATAGATATTTAAGTGGAAGGGGGAATTTCTGTTAAATCTATATTATCTTTTACACTGAACTAGCAAATCCATTTGATCCCAGCCAACTGATTAGTTTTCCAGCATAGAAACAGTCTAAGGCAGGCATTTTTACAAAGCATTCAAACCCTCAGGACACTACTTAGCAAAGAGGAAATCAGCCAGCCTTCTGCTCACTGGGGAATCAGGAGTAGGAATAGCATGGATGATTTCCTCTCATTTTGGCCATTAGTTGCAAACCTCCTGCAAGTCTTTTGCCGGAGCTACTAATAAGAAGCCAAATTGACTGATTTGATCTTCACCTCTCTCTCCATCCCTGAGCAGTGCATATTGGAGGCCCTAAGGAACAACAAAGTGGCTCAAAGCACAATCATAGGAGGCCAGAGGAAGTGGAGAACAGATATTTCTGAACTTACTGGCTAATAATGTTTATATTTTTCATCTATTTTCTTGGCTAAGAATGTGAATGTATAGAGCCTGATATACTTACCTACCCCTGAATGTGTGCTTATAGAGGGAGGTGACCAGCCCACTGGGAATCAGCAAGAGACGGAGAAGTGGCTCAAGGCCAGGCTAGCCATCTAGATAATAAAAGAAACTAAACTGTCTACGTTTAGAATCAATACACTTCATTCACACGCAAGGCTTCACCAATACCTTACTGGGGGTGTAGAGGGTGGAAGTTCACATCAATTCCATATTGCAGTAAAGTTTATACATTATTATCATTGCTGTCTAATACAAACCACTTAGTAAATGCTCTTACTCATTTTACAATGGTTTTATTGATCAGTTCTGAACCAGATGTATCTAATCAGTGGCTGAAGCCACTCCCCAGACTAGTTATTTGGCATTGGTAGAATGGTTGCCGCGTAGAAGCTTTTTTGGGGTGGACCACCTTCACTTAGGCCCTCGTGATTAAAGCCCTACCAAAGCTCATAGGAGCTGGGAAGAGCTGGATTTAGCTTATGAGCCTGCTACTGGAATTCTTATATTGGCCAAAACATTTTGAAATGCTATTTGACACAAACCTAAACATGCTGGAAAACTGTCAAAGGGAACTTGCCCACCAATAAGGGTGATTTCCCAGATATAAAGGAAAATATTGGTGTGGCTTCTTTCTTTATGAATCACATGGTGCTTGCCTCTACCCAAGCAGTAATTCTGAAAAGTGAAAAAAAAAAAAAAAAAACAGTTGGTGATCACTAATTCATTTGGAGCTCTGAGTTCTCCAGTTTGGTCATGTACAACGAGCAAAGGGATTAATAGTAGGTCAGACTCTATGCTGTGTTGGCAAGACAGACTCAGAGTCCCAGATTTCTACCAGTGTAAGATTTACACTGCTCAGCAGACACTGCAATGCACCTCTTTTTGCATTTCTATTTAAACAAGTGTTTGGATAAATGCTCTGATGTCACTGCTCAAAATAAAGACTGCCGCAAGACCCAACTGCAAGGATTTGTTTAACATTCTGTGCACATATCCCTGCAAAGCCAGCACATTTCCAAAGTTACTTCATAATAGAAACCTTCATTATGACAGAGTAGTTAGCGTCCCCCCCACCCTTCGCCGCCACCACCACATTGGCTTTCTCTGGAGCATCTTCAGTTGGTTGCTGACTTGTATGTTACAGAATTGGGGCACTGTGTCTTTACTTTCCATGTCAGTCTGCTCATCTGTTGCAGGTATGTCTGTCTTTTAGTAACCACTGCTTTTGTTTTGTGAGAGACTATCCTTGCCCTCTTCCAAAGAAGCCATAGCTCCTTAACCAAGGGTAAGGTTTAGTTTTTCAACGATCTACACTTATTCATATATTACAATGCATAGTAATGAAAATAGTTGTTATTTTTGGGCTCCCTGTCTATGCAAGGAGCTACATTGGCTATGTGACTCGTAGAACCCAATGCAGAATGGAAATATGGAATCTGTTCAAAATTATTAAGAATCTCAAAATGATGATAACAGCATTTAACTAAATACAGGGCCTTTCTAAGTGCAGGGCCCCGGGTAATCACACAGAGCACATGACCATGAAACCAGTCCTGCTAAAATCTAATTTATTCTTTTAATAGCCTTTTGAGAAAACCTTAACTATTTCTAGTTTGGAAGGGCAGAAACCAAAACTCAGAGAAGAAAAGTAATATCAATAATCAGACAGCCAGAAGGTGGTAGACAGAGGTCTATCTTTCTCAAAAGCCTATCTTCATTCTCTTATACTAGAGGTTGTCAAAGTAGGCCAAATCTGGCCCACAAACTGTAAATGGTTTTATGCTTTTAAATAGTTGAGTAAAACCAAAAGAAGAATAATATTTCATGAGAGATGAAAATTACATATAATTCTTATTTCATGTCCATGGAACACAGCCATGCCCATTTACTACTCATTGTTACTACTGTTACACTCTAACAGCAGAGTTGAGTAATTGCAACTGATATCATATGGTCCACAAACCTGAAATACTAACCCTTTACAGAAAGTTTCCCAATCCCTGCCCTACACTGGCCAGTGAGCACAGACTTGTTCCTGTGTATATTTAACTGGATACTTCCTCCCCTATATTAGTTTACTAGGGCTGTCATAACTAAGTACCATGAATTGGGTAGCTTAAAACAACAGAAATGTATTTTTTTTTCACAGTTTTGGAGGGCAGAAGCCTGAAAGCAGGGTTGGTTCCTTCTGAGAATTCTGAAAAAGTCTGTTGCATGCCTCTCTCCTAGTTTCTGGTGGTTTGTGAGCAATCTTTGGCACTTGTTCCTTGTCTTGCTCCTGCATAACCCCAATTCTGTCTTTACATGTCTGATTTTTATAAGGATACCAGTCATGTTGGATTAGGGGCTCCCTCTACTCCAGTTATGATCTCATCTTTTTTTTTTTAAGATTTTATTTATTTATTCATGAGAGACATACAGAGAGAGAGAGAGAGAGAGAGAGAGAGAGAGAGGCAGAGACATCTGAGAGGCATCTTAACAGGCAGAGGGAGAAGCAAGCTCCATGCAAAAGCCCGACATGGGACTCGATCCCGGGACCCCAGGATCACACCCCAGGCCGAAGGCAGGTGCTAAACCGCTGAGCCACCTAGGGATCCCCTGATCTCATCTTAACTAATCACTTAGCTAAAGCTGTATTTCCAAATAATGTCACATTTACAGGTACTAGTGATTAGAACTTCAAAAATCTCTTTTTTAGGGGGCAGGGGAGATTATTCAACCCATAAAACTTAATAAAATAAATAAATAAATAAATAAATAAATAAATAAATAAATAAATAACAAATAAATGAGCAAACAATCTATAGTCTCACATCTTTACTCAGTCTGTTTCCCCCATCCCTGATGAGACCACATACCATGTGGGTAGTATTCCTAGAACTTCTCCAAATCAATGTTCTCAGCTCTACTTTCAACCTTCATCTTACTTAATCTCTCAGATCCTGAAATAAAGGAGCAAAATGTTGCTGTCCCAAGATATGCCTCTGGCACATTGATTATTTTAAGCTGGTTATTAATAAGAAACTGCAGACCCATGAGAAGCTCTGTAAATCAAGTAGAAGTTCCCCTTTTCTGAGACATTTACATTTATAATGAAAATCTCCATTTGTAAGTCTATACCAGGAAGAGGGGGGATGACTCTAAATCTCTAGGAAGCCTTATCAAGGAAGAAGGCAATGACTTAAATCTGCATAATAATCATGCCTTTGTTTATAGTACTTCTTCCTGGCAACTTCCCATAACTGGCCTCCACCACACCCAATATCTTCCATCTTTGAAGATGATATTTAAGGTGATGGCTTGGGCCATTTCGTGGAGTTACTCAGTTTTGTTGGGTCTTTCATGTATACGGGAGTTATGCATGTTATTAAACTTGTGATTGATTTTTTCCTAATAATCTGTCTCATATCAATTTAATTCTTAGACCAGCTGGAAGAATATTGAAGAGTAGAGAAGTTTTTCCTCCTAACACCAGGAACATCTTTGATGTACAGTGGACTCTGCCTCCAAACTCTTTTGTTCTAGTATTTATAACTCAAGATCAAGCAATGCAGTAGGGGATTTTTAACCTCACACATTCTGAACTTGGGGATGTGTACCATGATGGAGTTCCTTACTTCATTCATTCTGTCCACTTACATCCCAATTTTTATCTTGAATATGTATCTTTGTATTTTTATATATACATACTTGATAATAGAGTAATACTTTGTTGGAAATACAAGGTTATGAAGCACTTTATTGTGTCACTTGAATTTTCAATAAAGACCTTTTGTCATCCAAAAGCATTATGATGTGCCTTCCATTCATGACACCAGTCTTGCCAACTACATTGGACAAACAAGTGTTGGATACTTAACACTTAAATACTCAGAAACCACTTTCATCTTTAAAGCACTGCCTCCAAACTTAATTAGTCTTTCTAATTTTCTGTGAAGTAAGTGTGGTATCCTTCTTTGAAATTTACATTAAAGGAAAGTGAAGTAACAAGAGGAAATCACTTGTAGAGCATTGCAGATCCTTCTTGATGAGTTAGGAGCTAGTTAAAGTGTCCTGAGTTGTAATATAGTAAGTAGGATATTATTGGTGTCAGGGGAAACCTCATAGAATTCCAAGTTTTTTCTTACTAGGACCCTCTATTCATTGTATACCATTATCTAGCAGAAAGGGGCTACTTAATAATTATTGGGTGAATGAATGAAAGGAAATAAAATCTAGGATGTATCAAGCACTAACTAAAGTCATGTACATTCTCAGTTTTTCCTTTGTTCTGTTGAAATGACAGTACACCTGTACTAGTAATTTGTAAATTGACTTCCTTATACTACCTACATCTTCTCTGCTGTTTCCCTACTTCAATCTCTGACACAGCCATACAGAGATTGCAGTGATTGTGTGCCATGTCCAAAGTGCTTTCAAAGCTTTAGAATATAAGAGAAATCACCCAACCCTATTTCTGCTGAAGTTACAAACCTAGGTGGTCATGATCCCTTTATCCCTGCAACTGTCATTCCTTGTGTGCCCTCTGGCTATAGTTAATCAGATCAGAGGCAGGAACATGACCAAAGGGTAAACTATGATGTGGCATGCCGCACACAGAAAAAAAAAAAAAAAAAAGACTATCCAAATAGGAATAGGCTGTTTGGATACAGCCAATCTGTTTCTTGTTCTTAGGAATGAATCTGAACTGAAATACAGTGTAGGGAATGAGATTGTTAACAGGAGCTAGATGTGAAAGGCTACACAGAAAACCCATGAACAGGTAAGAGTTATGAGATTTATGTGAAAGCAGAAATTATAAGTAAGGAAGAGTTGAAATGCTTGGGACCAAAGATTTCCCTCTTGTTCATTTCATGTTTCAGAGTTTAGTACCTGAATCCCTATGTTGCTTTCTGGCCATATGCTTATCAATTTGGCAATTTCAATGTTCACATGGATGATTATTCTACACTCTGGCTTCTTAATTCCTTGACCTTCTCACTTCCAATGGTCTTGGCCTCCATTCCATCTTGGCCACCCATTGCACAATTCTATCCTTAAAGTTGTCATCCCCATAGCTGCTCCACTGCAAAGATTGAGCTAACATAAATGACCCAGTGTGAGCTGTTATAATAGTTAGGGCAAAAATGATGATTGCTCCAACTAGTAGAAGAAATGGTTATAAGAATGATACATTTTGGATTAATTTGTAATCTTTTGTGACACAGTATAACTTGGGCTATGGTTTGATAGTAGAGATAACAGGATTTGCTGATGTCCTGGATGGTGGCATGGGTGAGGAGAGTAATCTAAGATGATAACACGTCTGTCCTGAGCAACTGGGTGAATACCATTTACTGACTGAAGAAGCAGTTCTTGGGAAGAATTTCAGAGTTCAGTTTTGGAAAAGAGGAAATGTCAAGTAGGCAGTAACATATCTGAGTGTTAAGTTCAAAAGGGATTTGAAAGCCATAGATGTAAGTTTGGAAAACAGTACATATAGAGAATAGTTCGGTCTATAGACCTGAAATCACCAAGGTTCTGAGTGTAGAAGGCAAAGATAGGAAAAACAAGCTCTAAGCTCTGAAGCACTCCAACTTTGAACCTTTAGGAAGAGGAGGAAGAATCAGGGAGGGATATGTATGTCTAGTCATTTGAGGAGGAATATAAGGCGTGGGTCAAAGGATATAGTCATAAAAACACAAGCAGTAAAAGGAAAAGAGTATTAGTGTGACAGAACACATGACTGTATGTTTTTGGGGTCAGCTTACCAATCAGTATATTAATCAGTGTATATTAGTATATTAATAAAATCATCAACAGGTTTGGGTCAACAGAGATCCCAAAATAAGACACGCACACAATAAATGATAACAACACATTTGTCATGCTTGTTTGGTTTCCCAAAGATAATATTTAGTGATAAACTAAGAGTGGCAGTAAAATAACTCACACCTTCAGTTCTATTTTATCTTATTTTTGACCTTTACCACAAGAAAGATGATTTATAACTTGGTGCTTTTCAAGAAAATATAAACTTCTAGTAGACTTCAGTAACCTCGCCTACTTAATTTGCCTAAAACCCCTCCCATTTCCTTTCAAATCAAGATTAAGGGCTCCTCCTTGCTGCTGAAACATTCAGTGTTTCTAACAGGGCAGTATGAAATTTCATTACAATTAAATGCTTACATGCCCCTCTCCCCACCATAATGTATACTAAAAAATAGGAGCTATGTTATATGTTATAGCTTGTAACCCAGTGCCTAGACCAGTGCATTCATTTATCAAACAAACATGTATTGAACACTCCATGTGCAGGAAACTCCATTGCTCACAGGTTTTCTGTTGTAATAAGATTGGAGAGGGGGGGCAGAGGGGAAACCAATTATTTCTCAGATGGAATGTTGTTCTAGCCCTTCCAAATAAAGTGAAAGCCAATTTAAAAGCTGCATCATATACTGAAAAAGAGGTTAGGATTTCTGACTTCTATTTCTGCATGTCTCTAGAAGTTGTGACTCAGGGCTAAATACTTCTCCAAATTGAAGAGTTTAGATTAAAATGCTATGATTATTTTAGCAATTAGCTTATCCTGCATGTTAATTGTGACTTCCGATACTTCGTGACCCTATTTGAAAAATGAGAAGGGTTTCCATTCTACACCAGCATTAAAATCTGAGAAAATTATTATGGAGCAACTGATTTACAAGGATATGCAGGACACATATGGAAACTGTGACTTCCCTGTGGCAGACTGTAGGAAGCAAAGTGCTCCACAACAGTCCTTCTGATGTTACAGCTCCTCATTTATGGGTTCACTTTTCAGGGAGTCAGACTCTTTTATCTCGACTTCTCAAGTTGCAATTTATTCCATCACCATAGTAAGATAAAAGGCAGGAAGAGCAAGCCATTAATATTAGGGAAACCTCTTGATATTTCCTGCTTTTATGTTCAAATGGAAATTTTGTATATTGGCTTTCCTCCATACATTTTGCTTTTATTTCAGATAGTTAATTAGATTAAAATATTTCATATCAAGACACATATTAATAAGTGATTTAAAAGATCATCTTAATTAAAGCAACAAGTCTTAGATATGGAGATAGTAGGTTATCTTGCAGAGATTTTTTTTTTCTTTATGGAAGGTTAACTGAATGGTAAACGAAAATCTACATACCTGATTTTAGCTAATTTCAATTTCTTCTTCTATCTGGGCTAATGAAGGCACCAACAATGACTGCTTCGAATTTTACTTCATTTTTTGTAGAAGTGCTAGAGAGATGCAAAGAGGTGAAGGAGAATTTTGAGTGCAGTCTTGCCAATTATGAAAATACCGCAAAAAAAAGAAAAAAAAAGTGATGGCCTAGGTGGACAGCACACCTTTTTAATCATCTAAAAGATCCAAAAACAAAACCAAAAAATCATTTACTTGTTGGTTCTTTTCCCCATGGACTTTATAATAGGAACCGATGAGAAAATCAGATTTGTTTTATAGGCCCTGATTTTGAAAGTTTATTTTTAATATGTAGATATTCCACAGTAAGTACGTTAACTACAGTTACTATACTTCTCCCATCGGTTCTCAGTGGCTGATAGGTTTCTTCTCTGTGTCCATACATAGGTAGTCAATTAAATCATTTTTGGATCTGAGATCCTGTAAACTTTATGCATATTATAATAATGGCAGAAAAGGAGGCCCTTCTATGGATGAAGAGTTTATGATTAATTTCTATTTACATTCGTTGAGGTACTGGAACTGCTAACAACTATGTAGTACTGTATCCTCTGAAGTTACACATTGCTAGTCATTGTTATGCTACTCATGTAACCAAGTAAATACATGAATTACATGTACACTAACTTCTTCTGAGTTTATTCTTAATTGAGTTCTTGTAAAAGTCACTTTAAATTTATAATGATGACTGACCTCCAGGGAACACAACTGTCAAGACACAAAGAAGGCTGTCCAGGGACTGAGAGAAAGACAAGGCTTCATTATGCAAATATTGTGTTTTCTAGATATGGATGTTCAATTTTTCTTTTATTGCCCTAAAAATACATAAATATTCTAATTGCAGCTTTTATGCAGAAGACACCCAGGAGCTTGTATCCTGGCTGGTAAAAGGACCCTGAAGAATATTAAGTAGAGAGATACATGTGAAGAATAATACATATTTTAAAAACATACTGCAATAGCCAAGGGCTTTCTAGGCTTCTGTCCTCTGCTTCAATACTCTAACAGGGGTATTAGGGTAGAGTAAAGAAAGCTGAGACTCATATCTGAGAGCCTCAGGAAACTCAAGGCCATAGCCTGTGTTATGTTTTTTTCTCTAGGGCCTTTTAGATCTGTGTGCAGTTGGCAATCTATTCTGAATCCCCCAAACAGGTCTTTTGTATCTGTCTAGACCTACTTACAATCGGAAATGTTCCTCAGGAACCCCTCTTAGCTTACCCAAGTCCTTGAAGTCATGCTAGAATGGAATTTACATTAAGCTGTAATGGTAAAGTACAATCAAGTACACAAATTAGAAAACCAAAAGAGTTGGAAAACCAATATAATTCATAGTGACGAGAATCAGGAACAGCGAAGAATGAGAGCAGGTGGGTATATTCAGACTGGAAACAATTTCGTTAATACACAATGACCAACTGCTATGTGCAGGTATAGTGCTGTCTCCTTTAGGGAATCCTGATGGATGGGTAATAAATAAGCAGAAGGCCTATGGAACTAGACTGTGCTTGAATCCCATCCTCAGCATTTACTAGTTTGGGTAAGTTACTAAACTTCCTTGAGCCCCAGTTTTTCATCTATATAATACTATGCATCTGCAGAATCTGAGATAATAATAACCCTCCCAAAATAAGTCATGCCCTAATCCCCAAAGCCAGTGAATATGTTACTTTATATGGCAGAGGGGACATTGCAGACATGATTAAGTTAATGACTTTTAAGAGATGAGATCATCCTAGATTATCTGGATGGGTTTCATGTAATTCCATAGGTCCTTAAAAGTAGAGAATATTTCCCTGTTATTCTCATAGAGAGAGAGAGAGAGAAAGGGAGAGGGAGAGAATCTGGGATGGCACCATGAGATGGATTCAGCCCGCTATTGCCGGCTTTGAAGACAGAGGAAGGAGCCCAGAAACCAAGGAATGTGTGTGATCTCTAGAACTTGGAAAAGGCAAAAAAACCAAACCAAACCAAAACAAAACAAAACAAAACCCTAATTATCCCGTAAAGCCTCCAGAAAAGAATGTAGCCTTGTCAACAGCTTGATTTAAGACCAGTGACCCATTTAAGACTTCTGACCTCCTGAACTATAAACTAATAAATTTGTGTTATTTACTTTCATGGCAACTCATTACATGGTAATTTGTTACAGCAACCATAGGAAACGGTACTTCATAGGGTCGTTGTGAGGATTAAGTAAGTAATTATATATAAAATACTTAGAATGGTATCTGGTACATAGTGTGTATCATTAAAGTCTCAATTACTTTATTATTATTGTTATTATTATTATTATCCTAGGAAGAATAAGACATTAGCTTCCAGGGAAGTAAGGGAAATGGATATGAGTACGACTAATAAAAACATATTAAACAGGATCAAAATTTGTATTAAAAATGCTGTGAAAGATCAGAAATAGAAATCACTAAGTTATGGAGACAACATCGGAAGAAAGCCTAAGACAAAGAGTGGAACTAGATCAGGTTAAAGGGGACAGAGTTCAAGCAGAGGGAGCAGAAGTCAATGCACGTGAAGGTAAAATAGCTGGAAAATTGGTGTGGCTTCCCTTTCAAACCCCCCTTCCTTTTCCAATTTTATCTCTCATCCTGTGCAGAACTATGTGGAAAAGACAATATACCACAAAGGCAACATCGTACTGCTGAAATTCAGTACTATTCCAGAAAGAACTAAAAGCTTGTGCTTAGTTTCTCCTGGACTTTGCTGCTGACACATTTTCCCTTTGCTACTTTGATCTATATCCTTTCACTGTAATAAACTATAACTGTGGGTATAACAGCTTCTGAGCTCGAGGAGTCATTCTAGTGATGGAATTATCATGCCTGAGGGTGCCTCCAACACAATTTCTTCAATCCTTAAAATTATAAGCAGGAAAGAAAAAAGTTGTACATGTACATGTAAAAATATGTACATGTTGAAATGCACTTTACATGCTGAAATACATGCTGGTCTTCTTTAGGCTAGTTTGAGGACATCCCATGAAGTCTGCTGCCCACTGATGAGAAGTCTTGACTCAGCAGCTTGGGCCCAGAAGGCCCTTGCCACCCTGTGGATATTTCTGTTTCCATGGGATAACTTCCTAGAGAGTGGGGAGTCATTCTTCAGTCCCTGGGATTCAAGGAGCTGATAATATTCTTGTTAGTTTAAAGGGGAAGTCATATTTGGAAGTAGATTGACTCCATGGAGGTGGAACAATGAAATATGTACCAACAGCAACTTTTACCTTTATTACTTCTATACTGTTATTTAGTCATATAATATATAGCTGCAAATCTTAGTAGATATGAACTTGGCTCCTCAGGCTTGACCACAGAAATGAATTGCCATGACAAACAGTACTACATAATTTTAAATAAATCTCAATCCTTTAACTTTTATACTCTGCCTAGGTCATTCGTCTATGTATTACTGAAATGCACATAAATGATTCAACTATAGCCTTGTACATTTTAAACTACAACCTGAAGACCACTTAAAAACTTCATGTTAAAGAAACAAAAGAATAAATATGCCCATGTCACTACTAAGTGTGTCAATGGAAATAATTTTGAGAGACCTTTGAGAATCTCCTCTAGGATACATTTAGATCTTAGATCAATGATCAATTTATAACAGTTCACACTAACCTAAGACTCCTCACTCTCCAATCCAAGCAGTTTTCATCATATTTCTCTGGTTTGAAATCTTTAATGGCATTGTATTGGCCCATCAGCCCATTTGACCTGCCCAAAAGTAAGGGTTAGGGAACTCGGAGACCTTCCCTAGGTCATACAGTTTGTGAGTCATGGAGCTGGGATTTACATGGGATACCTCAGTTTAGGCTCTTAGCCCCTCACTCAAGCCTTAAGTCACCTATAGGTAAAATGAGACAATGGGACCAGACATTCCTTAGTGTCCCATCTAACTCCACAGGGACATAAATCTGGTCAAAAGACAAAGCCTATGGGAAGAGCTGCTTGGCTACTCTTTTCTAGCTTGCTGTTAAATGACTCAGATTACTTACAGGTGGTTTATTTGTATCAAGTAGAAAGGGTGACCTTCCTTGGCTATGTGAGGTTTTAAGCCTGCTGTCTGAAATGTAGACATCAGTTATGTTTGTCCACCCACCAACTCAATACTTTCCCCCCTCTCTACATAAATCCTGGCAATATATTGAACTGAACTGTCCAACACCAATGCTCACATTTTCCCAAGCCTGCTTGCTGTCATTGGGTGTCACTCATACTTCCTAGGCTATACATGTCTGTACCTAGCAGCTGGAAGTCCACCTTCTGAAAAGAGGTCTGGAGTTGGCTGCTTTGTAATTTATCCACCTAATCTACAGCTCTCACAGTAGCAGCCCTTATGAAGAACACAATTGGAATATCCCTTCCAAGTTAATAGATATGTCTACCACCCAAGGAAGAATGAGTCCTTGTTTATATAACAAGCATTGGCTGTCAGGCATCCTCTCCAAGCTCTATCCATTACTAGACATTTCAAATGTAAACTTCTGTACCAGACTGAAGCCTGGAGTTGGCTACTTCATTCTTGGTTCATCCTATAAACAGCATGCATAGCAGCACCTCACACCAAGTACATGTTTGAAACTGCTCATTCCAAAGCATCGACTACTTTACTCACAGGCTGTTTTACCACCGAAGCATCCATTGACTGTTTTTCCATCAGACGTGACCTATGTGCTCATGCCTGTACCCAACCTCTACTCAATCATCCTGTGGATGTCAGTTTGGTTCTTCTTCTGTTCTCTGTACAGTGATGCCTCTAAGGGCCTAGTTTTCAACTTTCTCCTGTCCTGAACTTGATGTCACTCTCTTCCCACTTCCTATTACTAGGCAATTGGAAGTCAATTTCCCAAAGGAATCATTGGCCTTATGTTGCCTAAAACAATGATTTACCTGGCTTTCACAGAAGTCTCAACAGAGGTGTACAAACCTAGACTCAAAGGCTCAGGGCCAGCCTTAGTCTCCTCTTACATTCTACCTCTGCCCTCCAGTGTCTCCTACCTCTAAGACTGATGACGCTTTATATTTTTCCTGCAACCCTAAAATATCTTATACCCACAAATATATCAAATAAGCAGCATTCACAGCATATATCTGCTAAGTGAGATGTTAGATCCATTTAATGACACATCCTGTACTGGAATCCCCCTCCCTTTTTTCCATCTCCGTATGTAGTACTTAAACTTTGAGCCAGTGATCTCCAAACAGTAGATAACAATAGTAATCTCTCAATAAGTGTTATATATTATTATTATTCATAAGTCATGCATTGAGTTCAATAACTTCATCTTTGTTGACAACAATATGCAGTAGGTAGATACTGTAAATATTTTTGCTTAGTAAGGCTCTGAAAAGGTAGGTAACCTCCCCATGGGCATTCTAACTGCAGAATGGCAATTTGAATCCAAGTCTGAGTGGCTATAAACTTCATGTTCTCTACCATTATGCCATTTTCTCTTCATAAATGTCTGAATACATAGCAAGTGATCAAGTCTCAACCTGAGAAATGATCACATACTTAAGAGATTACAGAACTAGTCAATATAAGAAAAATTGCCAGTGTAAGCTGTGTGTCATATATATACAACTGACTTTAAAATGGCCACTTTTAGATGGAATTATCCATTATTTTACCAAACACATTCTAAAAAGAAAAATGAAAAAAAAATGAAAAAAAAATAAAAAAAGAAAAAGAAAAAGAAAAATGAGTATGCTTCAGTTACAGGGAAAAAATGAAAAAAAAAAAGAGAAATGCTGATGGATGAAGTAAAAGTCATAGTTTGTGTTACTGAACTAAATACTGCCTCATCTTCCCCCAGAAACTCTATCATTGGAAAATGAAGGGAAATATAGTAATAGCTCCTGAAGCAACTCCCCTCTGATGTGGAGACAGCTTTGGTTGTTGGAAGAAAATCTCTAAGAGAATAACCAAAAACTGATGTATATTGAATTTACACCACCCACAAGGGAAGATGGGAAGCTAAGTTATGGGAGTGAATTAATATTAACACAACCTTCTTGGATTATTAATATTCCATTGGAATACATCAGATTAAAATTTTGCAGTCTCCTATTAGACTTATTGAGAACTGTACTCTACTTCTCTTTAAAATTAAGTTTTAATTCCAGTATAGTTAACATACAATGTTATATTAGTTTCAGGTGTACAATATAGTGATCCAACAATTTCATACATGACCCAGTATTCATCACAAGAGGTGCACTCCTTAATCCCCATTGCCTATTCCCATTTCTCTTTATGGCATTTATCACTGTATTTTTGTTTTTGTGTGTCTAGTACATGAGTAGAAAGATACATCCATGAGGAATGAGAATGAATGTATCTTGGGAAATATAAGGAAAATGTCTTTAAACCGAGAAAAGGTAAATTAGGCAGGTAACAAATCAGACATTTTGGTCAAATTGTTTTTGAAGAGTTTCATTATATTTATGTTGATATAATTTGCAGTAGGTCATATAGTTAGTAAGCAGTAACCTCTGAATACAGACTCTACTCTTGTGATTCCAAAGCCTATTCTCCTTCCATTATACTCTGCAACAAAAAACTGATAGGTGATGTACAAACACATGAAAGGAAGAGTTTTCCTGAAGAGTTTAGGACAATCAGCATGGAGAAAGTATCATTTAAGCTAACTCTTGAAGAATGAGCAGGAATTCTCCAAGAGGACAGAACAGGAAAGGATATTTAGAATACGTGTATTTTAAATTCACTTGTGTATGCCTTTACATGTGTAAAGGCAAGGAGGACTGATAATCTGGTGTGTGCATTCAAGGATATGCAGTTAACTGGTATGGCCGAAGAGTGGTGCCTCACAGGGCTACCAACCTTGACAAGGACTAGACCACAAAAGGTCTTATGTGCTAGACTAAGTAGTTTCAATTCCCTAGGCAATGGGATCCACTGAAGGATTCTGGTCAGGGAAATGAAAAGCTAAGAATTGTGTTTGGGGGATGTCTGGCCTCAGTGTAGACAATGAAGAGGAGAGGAGCAAAACTTAGAAACACAAGAGCAGAGAAAGAATTTATTTCACTTTGCAGAAGTAATGGAGAGAAATAAACAAAATAGGGATTTGGAAAATCTCAATAAAACTAACAAGACCTGGCGACTGAAGGGATTTGGAACCAAGATGGAGTGGGGGTGGAGGAATTGAGGGTGAGTGACAGACCTTTAAACTCACTTGGGTTTCAGATTAAATGCTGGCATCAGTCGTCCAGAGAGACAATACATGAGCAGTAGTGGGTCCGGAGGTGGTGGGAATGTAGTTTTGAGAGCAGAATGGAATCAGCTTGAGAATCTGATTGGGCTTGAATCTCAGTTTTGCCACATAAACTTAGTCAAGTTATTTAACCACCTTGAGCTTTGTTTTTCATCCATAACAGGTCTACCTAACGCACCTACCTCAGCATTTACACAGCATTGCTGAAAAGTTTCACTGAGAAAATATCTACCATGTAGTTTGCAAAATGGCTGGCTCATTTAGTAGAAGCAACAAGCAAAACAAAACAAAACAAAACAAAAACCAATAAAACATACATTGGACTTACTGAGAGTTTGAGGTTCCAGTAACATATGTATACATAGTTCCAGTAACATATGTCTACATAGAAGTCTGTTAAAATCAAGATGACTCTGTTCCAAGCATATGTGGTCTTCCCAGGGACCCTGGAAGAGCATAAAAATCAAGGATCTTTGATTTGTTCCTAAATAGTTTTCCTTTGGGGTAAAATAGGGTTTCCTTGCTAAAAATAATACAAAATATTCACAGAAAATTTAAAACAGAAAAACACAAAGAAAAATTATTGAACTTCCACAAATCCTCACCACATATAACCACTGCTAACATTTTGGTGTATTTCTCCCCCCCCCCCTTTTTTTTTCCTATTCTGATATTCTATTCTATTGACAGGCATCTGTATTTCTGTGGAAGCATCATATTGTTACGGTATAATTTAGGTATTAATATCGTACGGTAGAAATTCTTCATTTATTATTTCAACTTCAAACATTTTTTGGCTAGTCTAATATATTTAGTCTTTTAGACACACTTGAAAATTTTTGTCAAGTTGCAGAAATTCTACTTAGATATTTCTCTGGAATTATGTTAAATTTACAAATTAATTTTTGGAGGATGGACATTTTATAACATTGAGCCTCCGAATCTAGGGGTGTGATATATCTCTCTACTAATGCAAGACATTTTATAACTATGTAGCCTTGGAATGGTATTTAGCTTTTGTGTGACTGCATTTCCTGTAACTAAAAAATTGTGCACATCGCAATGTAATACATGTAGTTTGAACATGCAGCCCGAAGTAGTTTGAACAGCATCTAGCATAGAACGAGTGTTCAAAAACTGTTATGTTGGTTTCGTTGTTATTTCCTCCAGAAAAGTTGATAGTTTTCTTCGTTTAGTCCCTAGGTATTTTTCATTATGCTTACTCCTGAAATTTTGTGGGTTTTTTGCCTTTATTGGTAATATTGCAGGATAAAATAAAGGCTCCCCAATTAGGCTTAAATTGCAAAACAATGAATAATTTATGTTCCATGCAATACTTGGGATACGCACTAAAAAAATTATTCGTGGTTCCTCTCAAATTCAAACTTAACTGGGCCACCTGAATGATTTTTTTTTCTTTTTTTTTTTTTTTAAACCTGGCAAAGCTATGCTATTGGGAATGCAATATTGTCCATTGTTGCTTTGACTAATGATTGTGGGGAAATAGAGGAGACTTTCCTTAACTTTTATTACTATTTCATTCTGAAAACATCAACATGAACCATATTATCTGGAGGACTTCTTCAGACACACATTCCCAGGCCTTAACCTCAGATCCTTTGATTCACTAAGTTAGAGATGGAGCCTGAGAACTTCCCCTGTAACTCTCCTATGTGATGCTGATGCTACTGGTTCAGGGACTACACTATGTGAATTGCTGCCTTCAGTGGAACTCCTAGTTCTTATTTCTTATATTTTATTAATAGGTTCTCTTGGTTTAGTTCCATTTTGTTTTGGTAATGAGTGAAATCATTTTCAATTAATAATAATATTGGCTTCAGATGCCTGACAATTAAAATTTTCTTTTTCTAGTGTCTCATGTTGCTTTAACTTTCAAGGTGATGCCAAATTATGGTCAGAGCGTGTGTTCTTGCCTTTTTCCCATCTTTTATTTTTTTATTTGTTTTGCCTTTTTCCCATCTTGAATGGGGATGTTCCTAGTTTTTCTAGAGAGAATGAGTGATTTTTAAGTCACCTTCTTCTTGGTTTAATAAAAAGCTTAATGTCTTTTAACGTTTATCAATATAATCATACTTTCTCCATTGTCCTAGATATCCATGATATTGTGTAAAAAAAACAGACAGGGTCCAAATTGTCCAGAACCCTAAAGACCATGAAGAGGATTTTTTTCTTTATCTTTCAAGCATGGGCTTACAGGAAGGATTGTTATGATCAGATCTGGATCCCAAAAAGATCCTTCTAGCTGCTGCAGTGACTACAGATTGATTTTGTATATTGTATAATCAGTCATTTTCATTCCACCACTTATTAGCCCATCACCATAGATAAATTTATTTGACTGTCAAAAGCCTCAGTTTTTTCATCTGTAAATTTGGGATAATATTGACTTCATTCACTCAACAAATACATACTGATCACCCACCGTTTTCCAGACACTGATATTTCATAAATTTTTAAATGAGGATTAAATGGGACAACCCTGTGTAAATTCTCAGTGCCTGGCAGAGAGTAAGTGCTCAATAAATGTTTGTTATTGTTATGGTGTTTTATAGCCTTATAATCATGAATTGGGAAACTTGCCTCCTTTTTTCATACTCTGGAAGTATTTGCATATTAGAGAGTAGTATAGTCTTATGGCCAAGGGTGAGCACTGTCCCACCAGACAACATGAATTCTGTATTTCCTTCTATTACTTACTAGCTATGGGGCCTTAATGTCTTCAGTAAAAGGAGGATAATAAAAATAAAAGTACCTATCTCACATGGCTATTATGAAAATTAAATAAATACCTGCACATAAAGCACTTAGAACAGTTTTCGGTGCAAGACCATACTCCTTCAAAATTAGTTTTATACGTTGCTTATTGACTTATGTAAATGACATATTTTATGTGTCTTTTTTTTTCCATTAAAAGGTCTTATGCCACAGAAAAGCTAAGAAAAGTCTAATGCAAGGTAAATATACATAAATGTTTCATATATTATCTATGTTTCAAATATTATATATACTTATACATATTCATTATATGTATTTCAAAAGTGTACATATTTCAATTGTTATTTGATAAACAAAGAATTCAAACTTACCAAGAACAATTTTATTCAATAACATATATTTATATAGAACTCTTTCCATGCAAACAAAACTTTCCATAATACTCCCAGAAATAGGCACAAAGACTACAGCTGTTTGAGCATACGTATTAATCCTATGCATTTTGCAGATAAATCAGGGGCCCTCCCTTCCATTACTTGATTTCGGCATTTAGTTTCTGCATAGTTTGTGCTGTTGCTAGCTTCAGAAATTCCTTTGGCTTTGTTCTCATCACTCCAGATGTCTTTTGCTTTGCAATCAGACATCCTTGGTTAACCCAAAAGCCCCTTCTTCATTTTTCTGCTTAGATCAAATTGCTAATTGTTCCAGTAGGCTGATAGAAATGAGCCTGGAGCTCAGGGAAAAGGTCTGGTCATTAGAGAAGGACTCTGGAGGCAGCCTGTGTGCATAGTGGTTGATGCTGCAGAGCTGGATGAGAATATCAAGAGCAGGAGAGAACAGGATGAGAGAGACAACTCCGGAGAACTTCAATGTGTAAATTTCTCAAAGAGGACAAGGGAGAAAGAAACTTTTTTTTAAAAAGATTTATTTATTTATTTATTTATTCATGAGACACACACAGAGAGAGGCAGAGACATAGACACAGGCAGGAGCAGGCTCCCTGCAGGGAGCCAGATGTGGGACTCGATCCTGGAGCCCGGGATCATGCCCTGAGCCAAAGGCAGACACTCAACCGCTGAGCCACCCAGGCATTTCCAGAAATAAACTTTTTTTTAAATGTTATTCAAGACAATCAAAGGGGGTAGGGAAGGGCTTGGTGATGCTGGAAGATGGAATTTTGTTGTTTTCATTTTGCTTTGTTTGGTTTTTACCATTATATATAGGCTTTATATTTCTGCCTAAAAGCCAAACTAGTCTGAAAATTTTACTGGAGAAGAGTTTACCTTCGGATGAGTTGAATAAAAGAATACGAATTTTTTTTTAAGCATGAGCTACTTTCTTGAGACTGACTACATTCCAGTAATTTATAGCATACCTTTGTGATTCAGTTTAGTCAGAAATACATCGTAATTATAACGCTGTTTTTGTGCATACACTGATAGCAGGTGTTAAGTAAAGAATCTTCACCATATTAAAAAAAAAAGTCCAATAAGACTTGAACTTCATTGTTTTTGACAGCTCATAGATAGAGCAACTGTGATACTTAGTGGACATAAATCATCTATCATCAGAAAGTCTAATGCATTTAGTCTTTTCACACCAAGAAATTATCTTTTGTGGTTGACTGCCTCACTGAATTTAAGTTTACAAATTTTAAGAGTGTTCAGAAGGACTGGGGTGATTGCCTATAAGGATGGGCTAATCTGAACCAACCTAAAAAAAAGATGCAAAAGATGGGAGACGAGCTGAATCGCAAACAGAATAAACTTATGATAAGGCAGGACTTCTGGTCTTTTTGTTACTGTTGCTACTGCTATTGATAATGTTTTGTCATTTTGAAGAAAATGAAAAGAAAGGGTCCCCTGGGTGGCTCAGCAGTTGAGCCTCTGCCTTCGCTCAGGGCCTGATCCCAGGATCCGGGATCGAGTCCCACTCTGCCTCTCTCTCTCTCTCTCTGTGTCTCTCATGAATAAATAAATAAATCTTTTAAAAAATTGAAAAGAAAATTCTGCTCTACTCTCAATCATTCAGAAAACGTGTCTGGAATACGGGAGCAATTTTGACTCCTGTTGTCAGTGAGGGGAAAATATATATTAATAATAAAAACACAGAAGGCTTCCGTGCTGGGTTAGAAAAAGCAAAGTAACTTCCAGAGGGTTTTTATTAAAGGACAATGCACCTAATATGTCAAAGAAGCATAATTACTCTAACGGAAGGCCAGCCAAGAGCACATTTTGTCTATTTAAAAATAGTTCCTCCGTCTGTCACCTTACATTTCTGCCTATTTGTGTAGTCCAATTAGCTTCGTTTTGAATTGCCTCCACCTTTCTTCTTTCCCCTCTATTTGATAACTCTCCTTTAATTGCAAAGAGGCTGCATTCTCTCTTAGGAGACTTTTGAATTGTAATAATATAGTATTAGCTATCTTTAGAGAAAAAGCAAGTACTGATTGAAAATCAGTCTTGTTTGTGTTCCTCCGAGTTGCCCTGTTTCTTCCTCTACTTCCATTTCAGAGTTCAAGATATGGTTTTTACGGGCATAACTTTTTTTTTTTTTTCGGGCATAACTTTTTTAAAGAAAGCTGCTAATAAGCAAATTACTCTATTCTGACAACATTCTTGGAGAACGGCAATAAACACCTTTAGAACAATCACAATCACACTCTGCAGGTGTGTGATTCTTTACACTCCACCCGGATCCTTGACAACAAACTTTTCAGGTGTGGGATTTTCATTAGGAGAAATCACATTACATTAGAAGAGGGCGAAGGGATCAGCTGTGATCACATACCCAGTAGATGACTGAGCCAGGGATGGAATCTATGGCTCCAGATTCCCACCCAGGTGCTCTCTCTTTGCTTAAATCTGAAACGGATCCCTCCCAACCCCCCACGGTTCTTAAATGATGATCACCTGTATTTAGCTGGGTGTTTTATCGGCCTCCTGACACTACTTGCCCAGTGTGTCTATTAGAAACGCGACATCTCGGCAGTTGTGGGTACAGTCAAGAAGAGACAAGAGGATCTGCACACCGAAACAGATGGCATTTGAACACATGAAAAGAGAATCATCAGTTGGACAATGCTTTGGTTCTAGGGGCAGCCGCTGCCAGTAGAGACAATAACATCACTTGTAACACTGATGGCAGCAGTAGGCAGGATTCAATGTCAGATCTTCATGTAAGTCAACACCCCAGGGAGGGAAGACACATGTGGGGGGCATCCCATGACTAAAGGACAACTGCTACCAACCACAGGGAGACTTGGAGAGACATTCCAAGTACGATAGCAATTAGAGGGCTGGGAGTGAGAAGCAGCAGAGGAAGAGGAAACAGCTTGAAAATATACTTCCACTCATCTCTGGCACATCTCTCTGGATATCTATCACTTATCAGTGTCATTCACATCACAACAACAAATGGCTTTAGAAATAATCAGGCTGCCATGTACTGAGAGGGTCAAGGGAGGCAGAAAGCATGGCTGCGTGTGTAGAATTTGAGTTTGGGTGTCATATAGTTTCAGATGCTGCCTCTGCTATTTTCCAGCTGTGTGACTGTGAGCAAATAAATCACTTAGATCCCTGGACCTTTGTTTTCTTAGCTGTCAGATGGACATAATAATACCTGGGTCAGGGGCACCTGGGTGGCTTGGTTGGTTAAGTGTCTGCCTTTGGCTCAGGTCCCGGCACTGAGCCCCCCATCCGGCTCCCTGCTCAGTGGGGAGTCTGCTCCTCCCTCTGTCCCTCATCCCACTCTCATGCTCTCTCTCACTCTCAATCTCTCTCTCTCTCTCTCTCAAAATAAATTAATAAAATCTTTTAAAAAAATAATACCTGGGTCAAAGGTAATCTTATTTGCTCATATCATAATGTCATTCCCCCCAACCTCCAATATTTATGGATATTATGGAATGAGATGCTCAAGAGACTGAGCATGTGGGGGGTGGGGGTGTGAGTGAGGGACGAGAGGTGTTGCTATTATTTAATAGACCATTTGACACATTCCAGGCACTGTCCAAAGTTCTTACATATTAAACCACTGATCCCTAGTAACATCTCCCCATCTCTGATTTACAGATGGAAATCTGAGACAAGAAGTTAGATGAATTGTCTCAGGTCATAGAGCTATTAAATGGTAGAGACAGAATATAAACCCAGAAGTCTTTTAGCCTCGATGCTAACTACATGGCTTTCCCCCCAATCTTTTATTTTAACACAATTTGTTGCCTGACTGCATGCAACAAACCAGGAGCTCCTTTTGAGTTTTACCAAACATCGAGGTCAGATAGTCACAAATTGTCCTCCTTATTCATTATAAAACTTATTCGTTGTTAGAGCAAAATACCACATCCTGGAAATTTATTACTTGCTCAGAACAATGAGTGTCTGGTTCTATTGTTATAACATTTCTTTTAGAGAATATTCTTTAAAATGAGTTTAATTTCCACATGATTATTATTTTATTTGAATTTAATTACTGAAGTCTCCATTGACTTGCATGAAGTTCTCTCCTTAGGCATCTGACCTGTTTTTACAGTAAATTCAAAAGTCTCCTTTTTCAAAAAGACTTCATTTCTCTAATGCAATGTATCCACCCCCTTTCCTTCCCTACCCTACCACCACAAGAAGAAAAGCCAATACTCTCTTTAGAACTCACTCCTGTTCTTCTTTCCTGGCATCATCAGGCAACGATCCTATGTCTTGTTTGGCCCTTGTTTCAAAACAGACAAATAGAAAACTGTATCTCCGCACATGAAATAACTATTTAGAAAATATTTAAAGTTAATATATTTTTTAATATGTATGATGCTAAAAGAGTAGCACCTTCAACCTACTTCAAGCTTAGCACACTCAGTTGGGCTGCTGGAGTATCCTTAGGGATCCAAGTGATATTTAAAGTGGTTTTATCTTGCAATTCTTATCAATGTAGACTCATCAAAACATCAATGATATCCCTTGCTTATGTTTGTGAATTCATTTTAAATCAACATTATACAGAATTACTTTTCCATATTATAAGGGGCCTCTGGGTTATTATTTTTTTTGTGAGTATAAGTACATATATCCATTCAATATTTATTGAGCACATTGTAAGTGCCATACAATGGGCAAGGTACAATATGCTAAAATATATAATCCAGCAATAATTAAAATTAGTATATTTTAAGAGATGTTGTTCTCATGCTTGGTTAACTCTCAGGAATGAAAAGTACATGACCTTTAATATGTCTCTCTCTCTCTCTCTCTCTCACACACACACACACCTCTGACCGTGATTGACACTGGTAATCAATCATGCTGATCTTTTCCAATGAGACTTGACAAAGTCTCAGAATCCTCAATCCTGTGGAGTAGGCAGCTAATATCATTGATTAGAGTTCACACAATAGATGAAACCTGTTTGCATCCCTACTATTGCTAAAAATGATCCTCTATATCCATTTTTAAAAGGTCAATCTTTTGAAGACTATTATAAAAGACTACAATGAACAGAATCATACAAACTAGCTTAGCTGATGACAATGGTTTATCCTAAACATTAGCAAGATCTATTACATAATATTTTAAAACCATAGCAACAAAAATGGAATCTGAGACAGTGAGACTACTTTGATTACATAAATTCCTCTGTATGTTTTCCAGGAGCTCAATAAAGAATTATATACGAAGATCAGTGTCCCCCAAAGTTCAATGGAAGACTGTACAGAGACCCCAAGTAGTCTATACCTAGAAAGGGCAACCAAGTATTTTCACCAATTCCTTGAAATTTAGGAAAGCTTTGTGATGAAAACATTAAGAATCTGAAAGTTGTGGATAAGCGGTCAAATAAAAAAATAATATCAGATCTCTCTGGAAATATATCAATGCATAGAAAAATAAGGAAAGGAAAATGATCAACCAGAGTGCAAGTCATGGGTCCCTTCAGTGATGTTTGAAATATGAGGATGTTCCAGGAACTGACCCCAAGAAGAACCCAGAAGTGTAGACTCAGATCTAATAATTAAAGAAAAAAGTGTACTTCATTTATAATAAAGGAATTCAGATGAAAACGATAATACAATATCATTTTGAGTAATAAAAGCAGGATCATTTTGAATATGCTAGTAAGCCTGGTGAACATACAGGCTTTGTTAACAGGTGAGACCATAAATTGGGAAAATCTTCATGGGAAACAATATGACACTATCAAGATGGGCATGAAGGAGGGCACGTGAGGGGATGAGCACTGGGTGTTCTATGCCACTGATGTATTATTGAAAACTACATCTGAAACTAATGATGTATTATATGTTGGCTAATTGAATTTAAACAAAAAGAATATTGAAAAAATTCATATCATTTAAGTTAGTTTTGCCACATTTTAGGAAATCTGTTCAAGAGAAATAGAAATGAAGAGACTTACAGGTTACTATAGTATTATTTATGAAACAAAACTTCAGAGAAAATGGAATTTGAAACATAGGAAAATGGTTACATATATTAACCCACATCATACAGTAGAATAATACTAAATACGGTAGTTTCAAAAAGATGGTAATGGAATTAAAAAATGCTTGTTATTATATATTTTAAAAAATATACCAGACATGATGGTTTACACAGTATGATCTTCACTATGACATAATATAGAAAGAAAAAAAAATATTGCCAAGATGTTAACCATAGTTACCTCTGGGTAATGAATTTCTAGAGTTTTTTTTTTTAAAGGTTTTATTTATTTATTCATGAGAGACACAGAGAGAGAGAGAGGCAGAGACCCAGGCAGAGGGAGAAGCAGGCTCCATGCAGGGAGCCCGACGTGGGACTCGATCCCGGGTCTCCAGGATCAGGCCCTGGGCTGAAGGCGGTGCTAAACCGCTGAGTCACCCAGGGATCCCCTGAGTTTTTTTTGTTTGTTTGTTTTTGTTTTTCAAGATGGCAGAATAAGTGCCCATGGAAAAAATTTAAAGCTAGCAGAGCATCAAAAGAGATTGGTTTTGAAATACTACTTGGACTGATAACAGACTTCTCGTCAGCAGCAATAAATGTCAGAAGACAATCACATAATGTCTTCAAACTGCTGAGGTAAAATATCTCACGAAATAGAATTATATATTCAGCTAAACTGTCATTCAAGAGTGAGGGAGTAATGAAAATTTCAGCAGATAAACAGAAAACTGAAAGACTCTGGGAAAAAATACAAAACCAAACAAAAACAAAACCCGATTTTATTCCAACATAAAGAAAAATGAACTCTTAGAAATAAGATGAGGAAACAAAGATGAGGAAAGAATCATAACAAAAAAACCATTAGTAATTTAAAAATTGACAATAAAAGTATAAAAATTAATACAATATAAAAGTTCTCTTTACTAATTCAATTTTTTAGTTTAACTGATATTCTTAATTCCTTTTTCTTTTTTTTTTAAAGATTCTATTTATTCATTCATGAGAGAGAGAGAGAGAGAGAGAGGGGGGCAGAGACACAGGCAGAGGGAGAAGCAGGCTCTATGCAGGGACCCCGATGGGGGACTCAATCCGGGACCCCAGGATCACACCCTGAACCAAAGGCAGATGCTAAACCGCTGAGCCACCCAGACATCCCCATATTCTTCATTCCTGTTATAAAATCTTCCAATTCTTGCTTGATGCCCACAGCACATACACACTTGTGCTCCCTACTGTGCAGCTGCATGCTGCCGAGTGTCAGTTGTATTTCATCTTAAAACCTGTGTGAGTTGTTTTTATTATCATAATTACATAAATTAATAGATTATTACATTCGCTTTATGAAAAAAGGGGGTTGTTTCTGTGGAAACTGGATAGAATTCTTTGGAAAAACCTCATAGAAGGGAGTTATTTTAGGGGGAAAAAAAAAACCCTGTCAACTTAGATCTGTTTTAGACAAGTGTAAAATCTTGACAAAAATAATGTCAAACATCCAGAAGGATTCCACATGCACATTGCTTAAATTCTCACTCCACTCAAAAGGCACAGGTGGGCCACACTCAAAGGAATTATACAAAGAAAATGTTGGATCTGTCAAATTTTTTTCTTTCTTTCTGCATGGATAGTGAGGATCTTAAGGGTTTTTTTTTCTTTTAATTTATTAACATAATGAGTTACATTGACTAACTTTTGAATATTAAACCAGCCTTGTATTCCTGGGATAAACTCCACTTGATGGTGATTTATTGTCCTTTTCTTTTTTTTTAATTTTTATTATTTTTTATTTATTTATGATAGTCACAGAGAGAGAGGCAGAGGCACAGGCAGAGGGAGAAGCAGGCTCCATGCACCGGGAGCCCAATGTGGGATCCGATCCCGGGTCTCCAGGATCGCGCCCTGGGCCAAAGGCAGGCGCCAAACCGCTGCGCCACCCAGGGATCCCTATTGTCCTTTTCATAAATATTCTAAAATGATTTGCTAAAATTATGTACACAATTGTATTAGATTATAGCTGACTTTTCTTCTAACGCCTTTGACTGGTTTGATACCAGGGTAATGATAGCCTTCCAGAATGAACTGGGAAATGTTCTCTCCTCTTCATTTTTCTGGAAGATAATCATATCTGAGTCTAGAATTTTCTTTTTTGGAAGGTTTCTAACCATAAGTTTCATTTAATAGACATAAAGTTATATCATTTATCGGATTCTTCTGAAGTAAGCTTTCATAGGTTGTGTCTTTCAAGGAATTTGCCCATTCCAATCTAATTGTCAACTTCACGGGCATAAAGTTCTTAAAAATTCCTGTATTAATTAATGTCTGTTGAATCTGTAGTTAAGCCACTTCTCTCATTCCTGACATTGGTAATCTGTGTCTACTCCCCTTTTTTTGGCTAATCAGTCTGCCTATTGGGTTATCTATTTTATTGAGCTTTAGACTCTGCTTTTGGGATTGTCAACTGTTTTGCTATTTTTTATTTCATTGATTTTTGCTCTGATTTTCTATCAGTTACTTTTTTTCTATCAGTTACATTCTTCTATTTACTTTAAATTTCATTTGTTTCCCCTTTGTAATTTATTATGGTGGAAATTAAGGGCATTTATTTGAAACCTTTCTTCCCTTCTAATGCAGGCATTTAACGCAATCTATTTCTATGTACTACTTTAGAGGCATTCTTCAAATTTTGCTATCTTATGGTTTAATTTTCATTCATTTAAAATATTTTCTAACTTTCTTTTGATTTTTAAAAAGATTTTAATTATTTATTCATGATAAACACACATAGAGAGACAGAGACACAGGCAGAGAGAGAAGCAGGATCCCCATGGGGAGCCCAATGGGGGCTCAATCCCAGGACTCCAGGATCACAACCTGAGCCAAAGGCAACTACTGAGCCACCCAAGCTCAACTACTGAGCCACCCAAGCACCCCCCTTTTGAATTATTTTTGAACCATCATTTAAGTAGAAGTATTTTATCCTCTAAGTATTAGTAGATGTTTTAGACAAAGTTCATTGTTCATCACTGATTTCGAATTTAATTCTATTTCTCAGAAAACGTGTATTGTATGTCTTTAATTCTTTTAATTTACTAAAACTGTTTTTTTTATAGAACACAATACAGTCTATTTTGGTAATTGTCCTGTGTACCTTTGAAAAGAATGTTTTATGCAAATGTTGGTGCTCTGTAAATGTCAGTGAAGATGAATTTTTTGATAGTGTCGTTCAAGTAATATATAGTCTTACTGATTTTCTGTCTCTTTTATCAATTATTGAGAGAGGGGTATTGAAATTTCTGATTATAATTGTGAATTTCTCATTGAAGCTCTATCAGGTTGTGATGCATGTAGTTTTAAGCTCTATTATTATATGTATAAATATTTATGATTTTCATGTTCTTCTGATGAATTAATCCCTGAATTATTATGAAAGATCTTTGTCCTTAATAATACTCTTTACTGTAAAATCTAACTTATATTTATAGGTACTGTAGCTTTTTTTTGATCATATGTTTGATATATATTTTCTTCTCAATTTTAACCTATTATTGTCTTTATATTTAATGTTCATTTATTTTTTTATTTAAATTCAATTAGTCAACATATAGTACATACTTAGTTTCAGATGTAGTGTTCAGTAATTCATCAGTTATGTATATCACCCAGTGCTCCTCACATCTTGTGCTCTCCTTAATGCCCATCACCCAATTGCCCCAGCCTCCTACCCATCTCCCCTCCAGTAATCCTCAGTTTGTTTCCTAGAGTTGAGTCTCTCATGTTTTTTTTTTTCTCTCCCTGACAACTTCCCCTTCAATTTTCTCTTCCATACTCTATGGTCCCCTGTATGATTTCTTATATTCCACATATGAGTGAAAACATATAATAATGGTCTTTCTCTGTTTGACTTATGTCACTCAGCATAATACCCTCCTGTTCCATCCACGTTGATGTAAATGGTAAGTATTCATCCTTTCTGATGGTTGAGTAATATTCCATTGTGTGTGTGTGTTCACACATGGAATATTGTGAATACTACATTTGTATCGTTGGGTTAAATGCCTAGTAGTAGTGCAATTGCTGGGTCATATGGTAGCTCTATTTTTAACTTCATGAGGACCATCAGTACTATTTTCCAGAGTGGCTGCACCATCTTGCATTCCCACCAAACAGTGTGAGAGGGCTGCCCTTTCTCCACATCCTTGCCAACATCTTTTGTTTCCTGACTTGTTCATTTTAGCCATTCTGACTGGTGTAAGGTGGTATCAAACCAAATCATGGTTTTGATTTGTATTCCCATGATGCCAAGTGATTAGAGAATTTTTTATGTGTCTGTTGGCCATGTGTATGTCTTCTTTGGAGAAATTTCTGTTCATATCTTCTGCCCATTTCTGGACTGCATTCTTTGTTTTTTGAGTGTTGAGTTTGGTAAATTCTTTATAGATCTTGGATACTAGCCCTTTATCTGATGTGTCATTTGAAAATATCTTCTCCCATTCCAAAGGCTGCCTTTTAGTTTAATTGACTGTTTCCTTTGCTGTGCAGAAGCTTTTTATCTTGATGAAGTCCCAAAAGTTCATTTTAATTTTTGTTTCCTCACCTTTGGAGATATGTCTACCAAGAAGTTCTAGCTGAGGTTGAAGAGGTTGCCGCCTGTGTTCTTCCCTAGGATTTTGATGAACTCCTGTCCCACATTTAGGTCTTTTATCCATTTTGAGTTTATCTTTGTGTAAGGTGTAAGAGAATAGTCCAGTTTTATTCTTCTACATGTGGATGTCCAATTTTCCTAGCACCATTTATTGAAGAGACTGTCTTTTTTCCATGGGATATTTTTTCCTGCTTTGTGGAAGATTCGTTAACTACAGAGTTGAGAGTCCATTTCTGGGTTCCCTATTCTGTTCTATTGATTTATGTGTCTGTTTTTGTGCCAGTACCATACTGTCTTGATGATTACAGCTTTGTAATACAGCTTGAAGTCCGGCATTGTGATGGCACCAGCTTTGGTTTTCCTTTTCAACATTACTCTGGCTATTTGGGGTCTTTTCTGATTTCATACAAATTTTAGGATTTTTTTGTTCCAGCTCTGTGAAAAGTGCTGATGATATTTCGATAGGGATTGCATTGAATGTGTAGTTTGCTCTGGGTATCATAGACATTTGAACAATATTTAGTCTCCCAATCCATAAGCATGGAATGTTTTTCCATTTCTTTGTGTCTTCCTCAATTTCTTTCATAGATGTTCTGTAGTTTTTAGAGTACAGATCCTTTACCTCATTGGTTAGGTTTATTCCTAGGTATCTAATGGATTTTGGTGCAATTGTAAATGGGGTCTACTCTTTAATTTCTCTTTCTTCTGTCTCATTGTTAGTATATAGAAATGCAACTGATTTCTGTGCATTGACCTTATATCCTGCCACATTGCTGAATTCCTGTATGAGTTCTAGCAATTTTGCAGCAAAGTCTTTCGGGGTTTCCACATAAAGTATCATGTCATCTGAAAAGAGGGAGAGTTTGACTTCTTCTTTGCCAATATGAATGCCTTTCAAATTCTTTTTGTTGTCTGATTGCTGAGGATGGGACTTCCAGTACTATGTTGAACCGCAGTGGTGAGAGTGGGCATCCCTGTCGTGTTCCTGAAAAGCTGTGAGTTTTTCCCCATTGAGAATGATATTCACTGTGGGCTTTTTGTAGATGGTTTTTATGATATTGAGGTATGTTCCCTCTATCCCTACACTGTGGAGAGGTTTTTTTAAGATTTTATTTATTTATTAATGAGAGACACACACAGAGAGAGAAAGAGAGAGTCGCAGAGACACAGGCAGAGGGAGAAGCAGGCTCCATGCAGGGAACCTGATGTGGGACTTGATCCCAGGTCTCCAGGATCAGGCCCTGGACTGAAGGTGGCGCTAAACTGCTGAGCCACCTGGGGCCACCCATGTGGAGAGTTTTAATCAAGAAAAGATGCTGTATTTTGCCAAATGCTTTCTCTGCATCAAATGAAAGGATCATATGGTTCTTGTCCTTTCTTTTATTAATGTGATATATCACACTGATTGATTTGCAAATGTTGAACCACCCTTGCAGCCCGGGAATAAATCCCACTTGGTCATGGTGAATAATCCTTTTAATGTACTGTTGGATCCTGTTGGCTAGTATTTTGTTGAGAATTTGGCATCCATGTTCATCAGGGATACTGCTCCATAGTTCTCCTTTTTGATGGGGTCTTTGTCTGGTTTTGGGATCAATGTAATGCTGGTGTCATAGAACGAGTTTGCAAGTTTTCCTTCCATTTCCTTCTATTACTATTTTTTTGAAACAACTTCAGAAGAATAGGTATTATTTCTTCTTTAAATGTTTGGCAGAAATCCCCCAGAAGTTATGTGGCCCTGGACTCAGGTTTTTGATTATTGCTTCAGTTTCCTTGCTGGTTATGGACCTGTTCAGATTTTCTATGTCTTCCTGTTTCAGTTTTGGTAGTTTGTAATTTTCCATGAATGCATCCGTTTCTCCCAGGTTGCCTAATTTGTTAGCATATAGTTGCTAATAATATGTTCTTATTCTGTATGCTCTAATCTTTATTATTTCTCTTCTCCTGCTTGGTTGTAGGCTTTATTTGCTGTTTTTTCTCCAGCTTCTTTAGGTGTAAGTTTAGCTTGTGTATTTGAGATTTTTCTAATTTTTTAGGAGAGACTTTTATTGCAATGCACTTCCCTCTTAGGACTGCCTTTGCTGTATCCCAAAAGTTTTGAACCTTTGTGTTTTCATTTTCATTCATTTCCATGAGTTTTTATTTTTTCCTTTAATTTCCTAATTGACGCATTCATTCCTTAGTAAGATGCTCTGTAACTTCCAAGTGTTTGAGTTCCTTCCAAATTTCCTCTTGTGATTGAGTTCCAAAGTTTCAGAGCATTGTGGTCTGAAAATATTCAGGGAATAATCTCAGGCTTTGGGTATCAGTTGGGACCTGATTTGTGACCCAGTATGTGATCTATTCTGGAGAAAGTTCCATGTGCACTTGAGAAGAATGTGTATTTTGTTGTTTTAGAGTGGAATGCTCTGTATATATCTGTGAAGTTCATCTGGTCCAGTGTGTCATTCAAAGCCCTTTTTTTCCCGGAAAGCCCTGGTGGCTCAGCAGTTTAGCACTGCCTACAGCCCAGGACGTGATCCTGGAGACCTGGGATCGAGTCCCACTTCAGGCTCCCTGCATGAAGCCTGCTTCTCCCTCTGCCTGTGTCTCTGCCTCTCTCTCTCTCTCTCTCTCTCTCTCTCCTCTCTGTGTATTTTCATGAATAAATAAATGCAATCTTAAAAAAAAAAGCCCTTTTTTTCCTGTTGATCTTCTGGTTAGATAATCTGTCCACTGCTCTGAGTGGGGTACTGAAGTCCTCTAATATTATTATATTATTGTCAATGAGTTCCCTTAATTTAGTTATTAGTTGATTGATATAATTGGCTGCTCCCAAATTAGTAGCATAATTATTTATAATTGTTAGATCTTATTTGATAGAGGCTTTAAGTATGATATAGTGTCCCCCTTCATATCTTAGTACAGTCTTTGGTTTAAAATCTAATTTTTCTTATAGGATTGCTACCCCTGATTTCTTGTGAGGTCCATTAGCATGATAAATGGTTCTGGACCTCATGGGGGGTCCACCTCCTTACTTTCAGTCTGAAGGTATCTCTCTGCCTAAAATTAATCTCTTGCAGACAGCATATGAATGAATCTTGTTTTTTTTTTTTAATCCAATCTGATACCTTGTGTCTTTGGATAGGACAATTTAACCCATTTACATCCAGAGTAATTATTGAAAGATATTTAGTGTCATTGTGTTACCTGTAAAGTCTCTATTTCTGTAGATTGTCTCTGTTTCTTTCTGGCTTATGTTACTCTTGGGCTCTCTCTTTGCTTACAGGATCCCCTTTAATATTTCTTGCAGGGCTGGCTTAGTGGTGACATTTCTTTCACTTTCTGTCTGTCCTGGAAGCTCTTTATCTCTCCTTCCATTCTGAATAACAGTCTTGCTGGGTAAAGTATTCTTGGCTGCATGTTTTTCTCATTTAGTACCTTGAATATATCATGCCAGCCCTTTCTGGCTTGCCTGGTCTCTGTGGGTAGGTTTGTTGCCAGTCTAGTGTGCCCACCATTGTAGGTTAAGAACCTTTTGTCTCGAGCTGCTTTAAGGATTTTCTCTTTATCTCTGAAATTTGCAAGCTTCACTATTATATGCCAAAGTGTTGATCTATTTTTATTGATTTTGGAAGGGGTCCTCCCTACCTCTTGGACATGAATACCTGTTTCCTTCCCCAGATTAGGGAAGTTCCCAGCTATGATTTACTCAAATATAACTTCTGACCCCCACTCTCTCTTTCTTCTCCCTCAGGGATTCCAATAAATTTTTTTTTTGTTCTATGGCATTACTGATTTCTCAAAGCCTCCCCTCATGTAACATTTGTTGTTTTTCTCTCTTTTCCTCAGGTTCTTTCCTTAGCATCAACTTGTCTACTATATCACTTACTCTCTTTTCTGCCTCATTTATCCTAGTTGTTAGAGAATCCAATTTAGATTGCATCTCAGTTGGAGTATTTTTAATTTCAGCCTAATTCAATCTCATCTCTTCACATAGAGATTCTCTAATGTCTTTTATGCTTTTCTCAAGCCCAGCTAGTAACTTTGTAATTGTTATCCTGAATTCCAGCTCTGACATTTTACTTTTATCTGTATCGATTAGATCTGTGGCAGAGTATTATCTCTAGCTCTTTCTTCTGTTGTGAATTCGCCTTCTAGTTATTTTGCCCAGAGTAGAATGGATGAACCAGTGAGCACTCTCAAATATATCAACCATAACCCAAGTGAAATACACGCTAGACAAATCCAAAGAGGTCAGAATCCGAAAAAGAAAAAGAAACAAAAACAAAACAAAAAAAAAATTTTTTTTAAAGAAAAAGAAACAAACAAAAAAACAGGGAAAGAAAAAAAAAAGGGTGGGGAGAGAGAATATAATCTCACAGGGTGGACAAAACAGGGTGATCCACTTGGTCCTGAGTGTATTTTGGTCTCTGTGTTAGAAGACACTAAATCTCAAAATTGTATAGAAATCAAAACATACATATACATACAAAAATAAAATTGAGTAGAGTGAAAGAAAGCCAAAAATGAAGAATATGTCTATAAAAATGTAAATATAAAAATGGAAGTTAAAAATAGGCTTAAAATAGAAGATTTGATAAAACAAGAAATTATTTGAAAAGGGAAAAAAGAAAAAAGAAATGGAAAAACTTTAAATGAAAGATAAATGAATTATGAGAAAAAAATTCAAATTCTATATATTATTTTCCCCTAGCACTGGGGTTTTGCAGTCTTGTGAGGTCCATAAACTTGCTATTCACCTGTTCTTCTATCCAGTTTTCTGGAGGAGGGGCCTGCTGTACTGATCCTCAGGTGTCTTTTCCCTGGGCAGAGTTGCACCGCACCTTGCCAGGAGGCCAGACTCAGTGTATGCTGGGTTTTTTTGTTTCCTCTGTGTGGCTTTTGTTCCCTGAAGGCTTTCTACTCCTCTTTAGAGGATCAAAATAAAAATTGCTTAAGCCCAATCTCCAGCTCCAGAGCTGAAAGATCACAGTCCCCTCTCTTCAGTAAACCATCAGGGATAGGTAGTCTTCACTTTTGTGTGCACCAAACTCTGCAGACTCTTGCAGTACACATCGGGGTGGATCCTCCTGGGGGAAGGCAGAGGATTGCAGATGTGTGCAGTTTGAAGGGCCCTGGCACAGAGAGCACCTGCCCAATTGTGTGAGCATCCATTCCGTGCCTCCTGGGGGAAGGGAAGGGTTGTTGCTCTCCTGTCTTTTGCAGGGCTCCAAAACTGAGAGCTGTCCCCTGGTCATGTGAGCAGCTACTCCACCCCTCCCAGGGGAAGGCAAAGGATCCTCTTGTTCCTGTCCTTTGTAGGGTTCCCATATGGAAAGCAGTTACCTGATTGGGCCACAGCTTCTGGTTTATGGCAAACCAAGCAGAGAGCCACTTCCTGGGCTCACTGACCATAACCAGTTCCCAATGCTTGGGAACTCTACTCTACTCCTCAGGCACCCCTGTTCTTTCTGTGACTCTGGGGATCCTGAGACTACACTTTCTTTCTTCCCTGTTTCACCACCTGAACACCTTTCAGGCAGGGATGTCTCTCAATGGAAGAGATTTTTAAGGGTTCTGATTTTGAACTCTGGGGCAATATCACTTTCCAAGAGCCAGCTTATGGTGGCTCCCTCCCCCTGTCATTTATCTTATGATATATCCTCTCAGAATCACTTCTCCACATGTCCTACCTTGCAAAAAGTGGTCGCATTTTTACTTGTAGAATTCCAGATCCTCTTTTCTTACATCTGAGATTGAATTCATGGGTGTTCAGAATGATTTGATAGTTATCTAGCTAAATTCAAGGGACCTGATTATATGAGGTCCCCCACTCTTCCACCATCTTGCCTCTTGGTAATTTCATCTCTTACAGGCAGCATAAAGTCATCCAATCTGATGATCCCTTTTTTTAATTGAGACATTTAGATGATTTATACTTAATACGATTATTGGTTTGTTTAGGTGTTTCTTTTCTCTGTTCCCTTCCCATGGATATAATGAGTTTCCAATAATGTCCTAATGAAAACAGTGCTTGCTGCCCCTCCCCACAGATTAAGGTTTTTGTTTTTTATGGAGTAGGAAAGAAGTATCTTAGGGCAGTATTTTTTTTTCCCCTTCTGGCAGCACTTTCTTTTTTATCCTTTAGGTACTATCTACCTAAGTAGGTACTACCACAGTAGCTATTTCTTAGGTATCTTTTTAATCTTTTCTATATGTAGTTAGTGTGGCTGATAGCGAAAGAGGCTGTTAAGAGGGTTTGAAGTCTACCAATTTCTCTGTTCCTTTTAGAGGTTTCATATTATCACCCAAACTTTCTATTGGACTTCACTAATTTAAGAAATATTCTAGCTGAGTTCATACCAGTGTCTGGTTGGATTTACCCCAGTTGTGAAGATACTCATGACTCTAAACTCTGTCAATGTGATTTGAATAAAAGACAGTCTGGTATAATAAGGTATGGCTGGACAAAGCATCAGGGCCAGGTTATATAAGATCCAGTAGAACAAGTTTATATCTTTTGTTCTTATTTTAAAGGCAATGAGAAATTATTGAAAAGTATCAATGCAATGGTCATAATCTGACTTGAATTTTAAAAGTTCATAAATATTTTAACTTTTACTTTTGAAATATAAGAGTTGCAACATAGAACAGAGTTCTTGTACAAACTCTAACCAGCTCCCTCTAAAGTTAGCATCATGCCAGATTATAGTACAGCCATAAAAACTAGGAAACCAACCTTGATAATACCACTACTAACTATTAGATATTATTCAAATTTCACCAATGAGACCACTAATGCCTTTTGGGGGGGGTCCAGTATCTCACACTGCATTTGGTTTTGGGATATACTTTAGTCTTCTGCATTCTGTAATGTTCCTCAGTATTTCTTTTCTTTAATAACCTAGGTAATTTCCAAGAATACTGGCCAATTATTTTTTTAGAATATTTCTCATTTTGCAACTGTCTGATGTTTTCTTATGATTTGATTGAGGTTGTGCATTTTTAACAGGAATACCATAGAATGATGTATCTATCTCAGAGCATCATATCAACAACAGGTTCATGAAGTTGATCTGGCTTAGCACTGATGATATTAACCTTGATCATTTGGTAATTGTGATGACTGCTAGGTTTTTCCGTTGTAGAGTTTCTTTTTTATTCTCTTTGTGATTTGATTTACATTTAATACAGAGTGTTCTGGACACTACCAGGAGAATGAATTAATGAAGAACAAGAAAAGAGTTAGGGAGAACAGAGAAGAAACTATTATATTAGACCACTCAAGAGATGATATGACTCAGACTAGGGGGATAATGGTATAAAACAAAACCAAAAAATGGTATAAGTTGGCTACATATTTTGGAGTCAAAATCACTAATACTTGGTGATGAATTGAGTATGGTAAGTGAGGAAACATTAAGTATAATATATATATACTTGGTAAATACTAGTGACATTTTCTCAGGTTAGAAATATCAGATGAGTTATATCTGCTATTATAAAGTAAAATACAGGGCAGCCCAGGTGACTCAGTGGTTTAGTGCTGACTTCAGCCCAGGGTGTGATCCTGGAGACCCAGGATTGAGTCCCACGTCAGGCTCCCTGCATGGAGACTGCTTCTCCCTCTGCCTGTGTCTCTGCCTCTCTCTCTTTCTGTGTCTCTCATTAATAAATAAATAAAATCTAATAAATAAAATAAAATAAAATAAAATAAAATAAAATACAGATGATGAGTTGGAGAAGTATAAGAGTGCAAGGAAAGGGACTAGTTAGGAGGCTATCGCATTAGGTCCAGATGAACAATGATGATTGCTTAGATTAGATAGGAGATGATGGAAATGGAGAGAAGTATCTGATTTTGAAGATAGTTTAAGAATTATACTCAATAGGTACTATTTCTTAATTGATTAAGGAGAATTGGTGAAGGAGAGATGACAAGGATGCCTTCTAGATATCTTGCTTGCACAACTGGATGAATTGTGGTTCCACTTATTGGGACAGAAAACAATGGCAGAGAACTAGGTTTAGGATAATAGGCTGCTTTTCCCCTTTACTAAAAAATACTACGGTGGGGGAGGCTGGGAGATTTCTCCTGACACAGCCAAGTTAGACATATCCTCCTACAATATAACCTTCCACTAGTATATTGTAGAGTCTGATAGGAGAACATTTTCTGTCTGGTTTTAAAAAGAAAGGGTCAAAGAATCTTGCCAAGAGATATTGTTCCTGCTCAAATATGTCATTGATTCTTTTATCTTTCAATAGGATTTGTGATGTTGCTTTGGCTACAGCTACTAAATCCCCACTGCTTCTCTTTCCTTTGGAATGAGAAGCTCTCAAAAGAACGCCACAATTCCATATGGCAAAATTTTAAAAATCAATAAGCGTAACAAATATCATGCCATCTGCACATTATCCAGAGGCAAAATTAGGCAAAGCAAAACTCCCTAGTGGACAGAACACATTGTGCAACCACCCAAAACTTCAACACCACCAGGAAAAGAATGCAAAAAGTAATAGGGGAAAGACTTGCATGCATTTATTACCAGAAGTAGAGCAATGTTCACCCTTTTCTGAATATTTTGTGATCAATGAAATCTACACCTTAATAAAGAAAAGATGGTAATCATTTTCCAGAGGATGAAACCAAGGAGAAAAGATTCAAAGCTCAGGGACATACAAGTTATAGAAGGCATCAAACCATATCAAGAACAAGCTAATTAATACTTTGTTTCCTGGTAACAGAGAATGCTATTCATTTCTTGTTTTCCTCCCTCCTTTTTATAAATTTGTTAATTCAGCAAATATATAGAGGGCTCTTAATATGTGTGCTTTGTTTTCACTATCTATGGCTTGACAGATGGCAAATTGCATGATTTGTCTATCTAAAATTATAGCATATGAATCAGTGAAAGGATCTAGGACTCTCTGTTATCAATGAGAGATAATGTAAAAGACATTGGCAAATAAGAATAGAGAGACAGTCCAAGAATGTATATTTTATTCAGCTAATCTGGTAGTTATTTAGCCTGTGAAGTACATTTTGTATTACATAATTATAAAAAAAAGAAATAAGGCAATAATTATCAGTGGCATATCACAGAACTCCAAGTGAGGAAACATTTTGTTTCTATCTTGCCACTCAGAGTGCAAGACCTTTTGGGAACCCCAGATTCCACCAATTAAAGCTATTTAAAGCCAAAATGACTATTCACTTCAACAAGATTTACTATTACCAACCCTTCCATCAAAGATTTGATAGAATGAACAATTATTCATAATAGTTGACCTTTTAACATTCATTGACATGTATAGGTTGAATGGAAGGTAAAATACAATTCTGGCTAAGCCATTGTTTTTGTTTCAAAAGCCTATATATTGCAAACTGTATGGCTTGAATTATCAAGATCAACATTTCTTTAACTTCTCATTTGCAAATACAAATTATCTGTTACAAATCGTCTTGAATAAATATCTCCTAATAATGTCTAAAACTCAGATATCTACGTATAAAATTAAAAATCAAATCTTACAGATTTTTTTCTCAAATTTTACTAAGGAAGTCTTAAATTTTCTATTTCTTTTCTTTTCCAGATGGCTAATATTTTGCTGAGATAAAATAGAGCTATTTTCCAGAGAAGCTAATCACTACCTGACTCATCTACCAAAGAATAATAAATATGAGAGACAAGAATGTTCTAGAAATGACAAGTGAAATGGATTTCTGCCTACCTGTCATGCTATTAAAACCCAAATAATCAAGATTATTTCCCCAGGTAGTCACTCGGTCTTTGGTGGCCAATAAGTTAAGATTGACAAAGTAACCAGTTATCTATTAGATTCTCAAATTCCATGAGCCTGAAAGGTCTTAGAGTAGACTGCTTCTCCAATAAAAGACTTGTCACATTTGCAAAGACCAAGGTAATTCTTGAGAAACCCTATAAGATCTAAAAAAAGATCAATAGAAAATGCGTGTACATTGGAGAATGACTGAAAAATACTATATACTGAATTAGGGGATAAATTAAACATTAGCTTTCTGATATTTCCTAATTCTGGTTCACTAAGAAACACATTTTAAAATGGTAAACATTCACCCTTAAAAATATTGAACAGTTCTCTTTTAGCAACCAATCAGTTCATTCAGTTTTCTTTTCTCCGCATGAAGCCAGTTGCAGGAAAATTACTCTAGGCTATGTCTGTTTTTAAGTGACCTGCTTTCAAATGTGTGCTGCTCTCAATGCATTTGAACTCCTCAAAAAGAAAAGAAAAAGATGGCCCTTTCTTGAACAATAGTTAAGAAGCAGACAAGTTGGGGATCCCTGGGTGGCTCAGCGGTTTAGCGCCTGCCTTTGGCCCAGGGCGTGATCCTGGAGTCCCAGGATCCAGTCCCAGGATCGAGTCCCAGGATCGAGTCCCAGGTCAGGCTCCCTGCATGGAGCCTGCTTCTCCCTCTGTCTGTGTCTGTGTGTGTGTGTCTCTCTCTCTTTCTCTCTCTGTCTCTCATGAATAAATAAATAAAATCTTAAAAAAAAAAAGAAGCAGACAAGTTATTAGTGGATCTGCCTAAGTGCTTTGGCAGATACCAAAGTGAAGCATGCACAGCGTCAAAGTCAGCACAGCTATGAAGAAGGTCTAACTCCTGATGGAGAGTGTATGGACTCAGGAACTGGAGGTCCTGCCTCTGTTGATTTTTTCTCTGTGAATTTTAATTTTAGCTGAATGGAATACCAAGAAGGCATATGGTGAGATATTTTGCTGCTTAGATTGGGAAAAAGTAGAGCTCATTAGGGCAGGAAGTGAAGAAGTAGAAGTGGAAAGAAATTAGAGATAATTCATAGAACAAGAGAGATGGATTGTTATGGCTGAAAGAATGATGTACTCAATAATAATCAAATGGATGTAAATTGAAATCACAGTAAATTATCATTTTTAATATTAAAAATTAGCAAAAAAAAAAAAAAACACCAACACCATTTGCTGCCATGAGAGAAGTGAGAAGGGTACTTTCAACTCAAACAGAGTTTCTGGAGAAAACATGACAAAGTGCATCAAAAGCCTTTAAATGTGCATATTCTTTGATTTTGGCACTTAGGATTAATAAGAATTTGAAAGGAGGCGATTATTAGATATGGTGTTCACCTTATATAAAGGCCTACTCCTAGCCAACCCAAAGAGTAAAGCCACAGGTCCTTTGGGACATCTGGATCACATTACTGCTGAGTGTTTGAAAGAGTTCAATGATATTTGTGATTGCACTTGAATCCTAAGGCATTTTTAGCTTTGAAATATTATTTTAAAATCTAGAAATGAAATAGATAAGGCAATTCACAGATGAATAGTTCTTTAAGTCAAAGTCCATTGAAAATGCTTAGATCTGCTGTTTTATCTCATGGAAAGCAAATTCATTTAATTGAAGAAAATCTCCAAAGATCAGATCAGTAAGGGGAGCTTGATAACAAGTCAGAAACCGTTTTCTCATAAATAGCATAGGACATATTAGAATAAATTGAGTTCATTTTCATCAAGTAAGCAGCCTTGAAAGAACGGATTCTCATAGGCAGCCTTAGAAATGTCAATAATGTAAATGCTTAGCAAGAAATGCATCCACATGTTTCCTGACGTGGCATCTGGGGTTGTTGTGAATTCTCTTCACCTTGCTTCACTGCACACCTACAATTGAATTACACTTTTGAGTCCTGTATGCGTTATCATTTGGCTCCCTATAGGTGTCGAATTCAAAAGGACAGACCATAAACACAGCTAGAATGGCCATGAGAGGAGTGACAATAATCTTTTAAAAATACACAGAATATACCCTAGGTCTTAGAGAGCAACGAATCACATATGCTTAACTGATGGAAAACAAACCGCAAAGCCACAATGTAAAAAATTTTAAGCATAGTCCTGCATCCTCACCTCTGACTGAACACTAAATAATGGCTTGGGAAGAATGACATGAGGATAAAAATGTCACGATGAATTGCTACAAGAAAGGATCAAGTAGCCCTGGTAATTAAGAGTCTGTCACTTTGACAGGAAGAAAAAAATCACAAGAGGTGCCAGATATCTGGGAAAGACATGTGCTTGTCATTTCAAAGCAGAGGCAAGGGAAAAATCAGCTTGATTAGAAGAGGGCACTTTGGCAAATAAGAGCACTTTGTGTTTTTTGATAGCTTGTATTATTGCAAACATTTTTTAAAGGAAAAAAAAAAGCAAAAGCTGCCCATTAACGGTTCCTTTAAGAGTATTTAAGACAGCAAACAGCATTTGATAAGAGCTGTAGTTCAGGTCAAAGCACACATTTGTGGTGCGGGGCAGTGTCTTGAATCTATTATATCTGACAGATGCAACGTCTCACTTTGACTTAAATGTAATGTGGCTCCTAAGAGATGTAGTTATTTTTGATGCCAGATTGTTGGATTTGGAGACTTTTTAGGACAAGGTGACCACAGCACTGTGGGCTGAGAATTACATGACCACTTTATTCTGCACTTCCTTTAAAGATTTTTAAAAGTCTTAATCCAGGCACTTCAAATACAGTGTCTAATTTAATGGTATCCTTTTTTTCTTTTTTTCTTTTCTTTTTTTTTTTTTTTGGTTATGGAACCTAATCATTAGAGGGGTCAAGTATCTCACCCAAATCACAGCCCAGAATAGGAGAATAAGAATTTGCCCTGAGCATTGTCAAACATTGAAAAGCCTATATCATTTTCTCTATAGTATGATGACTTTCTAAGATTACTGGTATAGAGACAAGAAGACCTGGGATCTGGTGTCAGTTCTGTTACCGACTCAACATACGACCGTGGGGAAATCACCCTCTAATGGCTGTCTGCTTGTCTTCTTGTCCACTCATCATTTTACAGGCCGCTTCCTTTCACCACACCCATGATATTCATTGGCTTGTTTCTCTCATTTTACCAGCATGACCCTCTCATAAATACTTTTAGAATCCAAAGGAATAGGAGGCCAAGTTAGCTCCCACAGGCTTCTAGGATCATTACACAAAGGAAGTCCCTCAGAGAGTTCTATCAAGCAGGGCAAGAGGAAAAGATTAGAATTCACCACAGCCAGTCTCTCCTTCTTATCACCCTTGGTTTGAGCCCCCGAGTCTGTTATTGTTAGTGAGACCTCTGGAACTTGGGCAGTAGGATAGAAATCCAGAAAGTTCTAAACAGATTAATTTATTGTGTTGTAACTGTTAGTATTCTCTCACATTAACTAGAACAATTTAAAGTTGACTACAATAGCAAGCACGTTAGCACTGAAAATTGGCGGGGTCAGTCGCACAAAGCAGAAAGAGACATTTTTCTCCAATTTTTTTTCCTCTCTAAAAAGAATTTGGATAATATTCAAAGATGCTTAATCTCTATTAACATTCATGTAAGTGATAAGTGATACTACCAACCACATCAATAATAATTATGATGAAAAATCTGAGACAGATACTTGATAGAATGACAGATAATATTACCTATGGAGGAGAAGAGAGACCTAAATTTGTTAAGAATTCTCAAATGCCAGAGAACCTCCACAAGGTTTTTCACATACTTTACTGCATTTTAATACAGAAAAAAATATTCAAGCACTGTGGGTACTTTTGTCTTCATTTTGCAGATGAAATAACTGAAGAACACAGAGGTTAGCAATTTGCCCAGGGTTCCACAGCTAATCAGGACAGAGCTGTCATCACTTCAGAAGCCTTTCCTCATTCCACTACACCACGCTAAAGCATCTGAGCTCTCTCGGCTGGTCCTCCTTAGCCTTCGTGATTGAAGACACACATTTAACAGATGGGGAAGGGTGCAGTTGTGGCTTTATAGCAGAGTGTAGTATTCCCCTATGTGCAGACAACTTGTCATGTCCCTCATTATCACTAGGATCCAACCAACTGAACAAACTAGCCCAGATTTAGAATCAGGGAAAATAAAAGCACTGCCTAGCTGGCACAAGCTGGTTCAACATCTAATTAACTCCCTCAGCAGCCTTTTCAATGAAAGAGCTGGTATTTTCAGCCTCTTGACAGATGAGGAAACTGAGCCAATGGAAGTTGAAATGATTTTTTAGCATCACTCAGAATGTAGACACAGAGCTGGGAAGAGACCCATGGCCTTTGGGCTCTTCTTTGAGTTCACTGACAAGAACCTTCCACATCAAACAGAAAGTACTATAATATATAGCACCAGCTGCATAGGCAAATTATTCCTTGCAAGTAAATATTATAGAAACATATTTTTTAAATGAAAAACGGTGGCCTAATTTTGATGATCGCTATCCAGGTATGGGGAAGGAACTGACTAGTGAACACAGGCTTGAACTTTAACAAATCAATTCTATTTTTTTTTTTTTTTTTTTTTTTGCGAATGATTTCATTAAGATGTTCCAAACTGGTGAACTCTGTAGTTTGGAAGAGGCACATCCTTAATAAATATTCTGTGTCTGTCTGTCAGGTTCCCAAACGTGCATAATAAATACAGTTCTATTGTAGAAACCCAACCATGAGACCATATCCCGTTATCTCCCATGTCATTTAAAATAAGAGTTTGAAAACAGATTGTAACTCTGATTTCATGCCACCCAGTTTTGTCCCTTCACTCATGGGCCTTGACTTTTCTGGTCTTACCTATCAAAATATCAACAGCATTTTTCACAGAGCTAGAACAGACAATCCTAAAATTTGTATGGAACCACAAAAGACTCTGAATAGCCAAAGCAACTTTGAAAAAGAGAAGCTGGAGGTACAACAGTTTCAGACTTCAAGTTACATTACAAAGCTACAGTGATCAAAACAGTATGGTATTGCAACAAAAATGACACATAGATCAATGGAACAGAATAGAAAACCAGAATTGGACCCACAACTATATGGCCAATTAATCTTCAACAAACCAGGAAAGAATATGCAGTGGAAAAAAAAGAGAGTCTCTCCAATGGATGGTGTTGGGAAAATTGAACAGCAACATGGAAGAGAATGACACTAGACCACGTTCTTATACCATATACAAAAATAAATTCAAAATGGATGAAAGACCTAAATATGATACCGGAGGAAAATCCTAGAGGAAAGCACAGGCAGTAACTTCTTTGACATTGGCTGCAGCAACTTCTTTCTAGATATGTCTCCTGAGGCAAGAGAAACAAAAGCAAAGATAAAGTATTGGGACTTCATCAAAATAGAAAGCTTCTGCACAGCAAAGGAAACAATCAACAAAACTAAAAGGTAATCTATGGAATGGGGGAAGATATTTGCAAATGACATATCTGATAAAGAGTATCCAAAATAAATGCAGAACTTATAAAACTCAACACTCAAAAAATAAACAATCCAATTAAAAAATAGGCAGAAGAAGTGAATAGACATTTTTCCAAAGAAGACATCCAGATGGCCAATAGACACATGAAAAGATGCTCAAAATTACTGATCATCAGGGAGCTGCTAATCAAGACTATAATGAGAAGTCACCTCACACCTGTCAGAATGGCTAAAATCAACAACACAAGAAGCAATAGGTGTTGGCAAGGATGTGGAAAAGGGGGAACCCTCTTGCACTGTTGGTGGGGATGCAAACTAGTGCAGCCACTGTGGAAAACAATATGGAGGGTCCTCAAAAAGTTAAAAATAGAACTACCCTACAATCCAGCAATTGAACTAGTAGGCATTTACCAAAAGAATACAAAAATACTAATTCAAAGGGATCCATGCACCCTGATATTATGGCAGCATTATCTACAATAGCTAAGTTATGGAAACAGTTCAAGTGTTCACCGACTAATGAATGGATATTAATTACTCAGCCATCAATCTTGCCATTTGCAATGAATTGGACAGAGTTACCGAGTATTATGCTAAGTGAAATAAGTCAGTCAGTAAAAGAGAAATATCATATGATTTCACTCATATGTGGAATTTAAGAAACAAAACAAATGAAAAAGGGAAGAGAGAGAGAGAGAGAAGGAGAGATAGAGGTGGAGGGAAAGACAGAGAGAGGCAAACCAAGAAACAAACTCTTTTTTAAAATTTTTTTTAAATTTATTTTTTATTGGTGTTCAATTTGCCAACATATAGAATAACACCCAGTGCTCATCCCATCAAGGCCCCCCTCAGAGCCCATCACCCAGTCACCCCCATCCCCCGCCCACCTCCCTTTCTACCACCCCTACTTCGTTTCCCAGAGTTAGGAGTCTCTCATGTCCTGTCTCCCTCTCTGATATTTCCCACTCATTTTTTCTCCTTTCCCCTTTATTCCCTTTCACTATTTTTTATATTCCCCAAATGAATGAGACCATATAATGTTTGTCCTTCTCCGATTGACTTATTTCACTCAGCATAATACCCTCCAGTTCCATCCATGTCAGAGCAAATGGTGGATATTGGTCATTTCTAATGGCTGAGGAATATTCCATTGTATACATAGATTACATCTTATTTATCCATTCATCTTTCAATGGAAACCGAGGCTCCTTCTACAGTTTGGCTATTGTGGCCATTGCTGCTATAAACATCGGGGTGCAGGTGTCCCGGCGTTTCACTGCATCTGTATCTTTGGGATAAATCCCCAGCAGTGCAATTGCTGGGTCGCAGGGCAGGTCTATTTTTAACTCTTTGAGGAACCTCCACACAGTTTTCCAGAGCGGCTGCACCAGGTCACATTCCCACATGTGCAAGAGGGTTCCCCTTTCTCCGCATCCTCTCCAACATTTGTGGTTTCCTGCCTTGTTAATTGTCCCCATTCTCACTGGGGTGAGGTGGTATCTCATTGTGGTTTTGATTTGTATTTCCCTGATGGCAAGTGATGCAGAGCATTTTCTCATGTGCTTGTTGGCCATGTCTATGTCTTCCTCTGTGAGATTTCTCTTCATGTCTTTTGCCCATTTCATGATTGGATTGTTTGTTTCTTTGCTGTTGAGTTTAATAAGTTCTTTATAGATCTTGGAAACTAGCCCTTTATCTGATACGTCATTTGCAAATATCTTCTCCCATTCTGTAGGTTGTCTTTTAGTTTAAGAAATAAACAACTATAGAGAGCAAAGTGATTGCTACTAGAGGGGAGGTGGGGGTTGGGTAAAATAGGTGATGAGGATTAAGGATGTGTTGAGCACTTGTGATGAGCACTGGATGTTGTATGGAATAGTTAAATCATTATATTATACATCTGAAACTAATATTATGCTGTATGGTAACTAACTGGAGTTTAAATCAAAATTAAAAAAATATAAAGACAGAAAAAATAAAATAAATAAATAAATAAATAAATAAATAAATAAATAAATACAGTCAGAAAGAATTCCCAGGCTGACCTCTTGGAGGGCACTCAATAACTACTAGCTGACTCATGGAAATAAGAATAGTTTTATTTTTAGATATAATAATAATACCACAGCCACTGTTTACAAACTCTTATTATGCATCAGGTACTGTGATAAGTTATACTTAATATGCATTAATTTCTTTAATCCTGATAGGAAACCACAGAGATAGTTGCTATTATTTGTTATAGTTCATATTTTAATGATATGGAAACTGAGGCAAAGTATGTTGACATACTTCACCCAGCTATGAGTCAGAGCAGGCATTCAAACTCAAGACTCAGATTCTAGTACCTGAGATCTTAACTAATATTCAGGTAATTCTCCTGTCAAGAAGACTACACAGAGTTACAGAACCAATGTGTCTGCTGAATAAAGCACTCTTAATTCTCAAGGGATGATCAAACTGGGCTGTTAGCCAGTATACTGTATTATTCCTCATACTTCGCAGTAAAGACCATGAGTCATTGACTATCAGTCAACAGGCATTTACGCAGTATATACTGTGTGGGGGGCTCTAGACAAGGGACTGCAAGGGTAGCAAGGAAAACTGACAAAAAACAAACTCACAAAGATCTACAATTTGACTTGCAGAAAGGAAGAAATGTCCACAAAAAGTATCACTAAAGTGAAATGGAGACCACCCATGCAAAGGATACTTTGGAAAATACAAATTCAGCCATTCATGTATTCTGAAGGCAGAAATTGAATTAAAAAATCAGGAACTGTACAGCAAGTTTATGGTAATACGTGATTGCTTAACCAAATTCATAATCTGTAGATATATATCCTATTGGTTCTGTTTCTCTGGAGAACTCGAATACACCACATAACAAAGTACCTCAAATTCAATGATTTACATCAACACTCATTTTCTACTGCCTACACATCTATATGATTGAGTTTGGTCTTAACTAGATGAATCTGCTCTCGACAGCAGGTCTGTGGGTTGGCTAGGGCAAATGACAGGCTCCACTTCACAAATTTCTCATTCTTTGCCCGAGACCTGCAGGGTTGCTGGGGCATTTTCTCCTGGAGTCATCAAGGAGCAAATGGGTGAGCAGAAGCACATAAGGACCTTTACCACTGAGTGCTCAGAATGGCACACTAGCACTTCCAACTACATGCCAGTGGATAAAGCAAGCCACAAGTTCAAGCTTAAAATCAAGAGATAGAAAAATAAACTCTAAAAAAATAAAAAAGAAAAAAAGAAAAAAAAGAAAAAAAAAGAAAAATAAATTCTTCCCACAATGAGACCATGGAAAGGATATGAATGCAGAGAGAGGTAAGGAATATACTTAATCTAGTACAATTTGGTAAGGAATGAGGAGTTTTTTTCTGTCATAATGGCTAAAGGTTTTAGCAGAGGAGTGATATGATCTGACTGACATTTAGAAATAATTCACACATTTCTGTACAGAGAATATACGGCAGAGGGAAAAAGTGAAAGCAAAACCAGTCAGGAGACCATTGCAGTAGACTAGGTAGGAATTGGTGTAACTTTGATTAGATTATGCTAATGGTAAATGTGTTGAAGTGTGGTTTGACCCAGGGTATAATATGAAAATGAATTCAACAGGATTGCAGATGAATCGCATGTGGCACATTAAAGAAAAAGGAAGGAGGTCAATAACACTCAGGTGACTGTTGGTGCCATATATTAAGAAAGCTGACAGAGAACCTGTGTTTAACAGGAGTTCAGCTTTGGACTTCTTAAATTGGAAATGTTTATTAGACATCCAAGTAGGGATATCAAGTAGGTAGTGGAAAGTATGAATGTGGATTATAGCAGCAAGTCTGGGCCAGAGGTATATATTTGGGAATCTATCAGCTTCCTTGACAGAAGAGCCAACTGAAAGTATTTCTAATGATCAGGAGAAGTTCTCTCATACATCAGGAAGCTCACAGATAAGCAAACTTCAGATTTAACATATGTAGCTACTCAGCTACGTCATAAAGACTGGAGTTCTTTTTACTTTTCCGTTCTATCATATTCACTGTGGTGATTAATGGTGTCGTGGTTAAAAGATGGTGGCGATATTCTAAGTATCACAAGCAGATGAAAATACTGAAGGCAGAGAAAGAATATTTCAAGGAGGAGGGAGTAGTAAACTGAACTAAATAGCACTCAGTGTTCAAGTATAATGGGATCTGAGAACTGACTATTGGGCTTAAAGAAGTCTTTGGTGAACCGTGAAAACCATAATCTCCATGTATTGTGAAGAATAAAAACCTCATTGGAGTGGGATCAAGAAAGAAATGAAGAGAAAGACAAATCTCTTGAGGTCTTCTACGTAACATAAGCGGGATGGTAAAGTAATCTGAAACGCAGAGGAAAAATTTGGGCAGTATATTTATTTGACTGGAAGATAGCCACTATAGAAGCCTTGAAAATGGACATGAGAGTGAATGCCTCAAAAACCTACTATATGTTAGCAAATTGAACTCCAATAAAAAAAAATCTACTATTGATGAATCCTCTATTCTTGTATGAATGGCCCTGTGAGCATTTGGAGTATTTTCCAAGCACACTGTGGTTCAATAATTCTTGATAGTGTACGAAAGGCTTAGAAGAAGAGGTAGAATGGAATACCATGGAGGCTGCCCTCCTTTTTAATTTATGTGTTAATTTCAAATTAATCTATTCATACCCTTAAGTTAAACTATTTATAGATAAAGAAAAAAATCCAGTCCCAGTCCTTTTTCACTATAAACACTGTCTCTAAATTACATACAGATAAAGATATCTCTCTGTCTTTCCTTCTGTCCTTCCATCTGTCCATCTATCCACCCATCTATCCATCTGTGTGTGTGTGTACAGGAAAGAACTCCTCCCTTTTTCTTTACACAAATTTGTATTCTCAATTATACTTCAAGGGCATTTCTCCCAAGTAATGCTTACATTTCTAATTCATTTCTTAATACCTGCATAATAGCACATAAAATTTCCCTAATTTTACATTTTTGCAAGTTGTTTTTGTTCATTTTCGTGTGTATGTGTGTGTGTGTGTGTGTGTGTGTGTGAGCACGCGTGTGTGCTTTGGCCACTACAAAGAACACACTTAAACACAGGTGTATGTATTGTTTCCTTATTTCTGTGTGATTCCCAATAGTGGAAATGGTAAGTCAAAAATTATGTGCGTTTTTATAGTTTAATAGATCTTAATAGAGTATTTCTGAAAATATTTGTAGAAATGTATATTCTCTTTAGCAATCTAAGAGAGGATATGTTTCCTTGGGATTTCCTCTATAGTATATACCCCCCTCCCCGTTCAAATAAGTCACCTGTTGAGGAGATGAGGTCATCATTGCCTCCCCAGCAATGTCATTACAAATCACTGTCCTAGGGAGCCATCGACATGGATAGATATGCACCATGTCTCATGGATAATCTGAGATTTTGTAAGGCTGTAGAATCATTGCTTTATTACCTCTTCTTTTTCCACAGGAGCTCAGACTCTGAGTACTGGGTAAAAGGAGAGGCTCAAGCCAGGTCTATGTGGTTAAATTTAACAAGTATTCCCAAATTTATGCTTTAAAGATTAAATAACTTAATTATTTGAAGAGATCTAGGGGCCACGTAATAAATACTACATCCAAGTGAGAATCTGAGCCAAATTAGAACACTTCCACCTTCAGAAAATAACATCCAGTAGAAAAGAAATGGAGCAATTGTACTTACTGAGCAATTTCGGGAAAAGGCATTTATTTGCTATTGTGTAGATACAGTCGAACATAGAACTTTAAACCTTCCCCAGATTGCCCACATCTTGAAATGAAGACATTCAGTAAACCATAAATTCAGTTCCCCTCCCCCATGTTTTGTCAATACTGTAATAACAATGTTGCCAATAACACATGTAAAAGGAAAGTTTATAGATGGTCAATGACAATGCCCATTGAGATGATATCTCCATTATTTATATGCCTCACAAATAGAAACTTAAATGTACAGAGAAATCAATAGAATAAAAAGAAATCAATGCTCAGTTTATTCTTAAAGCTACCAGACTAAGGAATAATTTCAAAAATATAGATGTGCAATATGATAGGAGAGTTAAAAATTCTGAACATCTTTTCATGCACACTGCAAATGCAACATTGATTTTTTAAAAGGCTTAAAAATTGTGTGTGTGTGTGACACACATTGAAAAAATTAAAAACAATTTCCTTACAGATAAGTTTGTGTCTCAGGCTGAAGTCAGCCCCAATTGCTCTGTTGGTAGACAACTTGTGAAAAGAGGATTTTCGTAAGGGAGTCTTCCTGTCACACTAACCTATCTCTCAAAGGTAGTTATTAGGAAAATAAAAACCTTTAGTAGCAAAGAAATCATCAGCTGAATTTAAACCCATTCCCTATATGTGGCTTTGTGTATGCACTCAAATCTTTTTTCTTTTCTTTTTTTTTAGAAATGCACTCAAATCTAAAAGCCTTTCATGTTTCTGTTATGGAAGCTTTTTTGAATTACTCTATCCCCAGCATTGTACATGCCCCTGAACATCACCTTTTCAGAGCAACATGAAAAAAGATTTCAGGGTAGAGAAACACAAAGCCTAGGGAGTTAGTGTGACAAAGCAAGGGATTATGTATTGAAATTTCTCTGGTGGTTTTACAGTTACTATTTTCCCTTTTGTGAATTTCCTGGGTTTTGTTTTTGTGATTTTGCTTTGTTTATTACTTTTTCTTTATTTGAGTGATTTTAGACGCACTACGGAAAATGGAAAAGTGGAAAAAGTTAAAGCTTCATAAGCACACAGACAGTCCTAGGGTGAATCTTGAGCTTGTCATTTTCTGATTGTGAAACTATGAATAAGTTCAACATTTCTTCACCTGTAAAATATAAATAATAATAAAATCTACCTCAAGGTTATTATGAATATCTGAGATTATGCATGTAAAGTGTGTGACACTGTTTGATACAGTAGACAATCACACATTAATTGCTACCGCTACCACCACCACTGCCACTGCAACCATTACTACCATTTTAGTTCATTTGGGATCCTATAACAAAGTACTACAGACTGTGTAGCTTATAAACAACAGCAATTTATTTCTCACAGTTGTGGAAGCTGAGGAGTCCAAGATCAAGACTTCACCATGGTCAGGTGAGGGTCTTCTTTGTTATTCATTGCTGGGACCTTTCCACTATGTCCTCAATGGTGGAAGGAGCCAGGGATCTCTCAGGAGCCTCTTTCATAAGACATTAATCCCATTCATATGGATTCCACCCTCATGACTTTAGCCCCTCCCAAAGTAACCCCCTCCTAATATTGACTTTGGAGGTTAGGATTTCAATATATGAATTTTGAGGAAACATAAATATTTGGACCATAGCAATTATGTATTTGATTACTACTGTAAAAGAAAATGTGGTGGGTAGGGGAAGAAAGGCATTCTCTCTACTTCTTGGATTGGAAAGAGAGCCTTACCAAATGAAGGAAACAGTCTTTGTTAACAGGAGCAGACTCACTGAAATATGTATAAAACCTGGTATTATCTTTCAAATTATTATGCTTCCAATTGAGCTAGTTTTCCAAACAGCTTGTTTGGCTTCAGAAGCAAAACAATTGGTTAACTAACATTAATCTTCCAGTTGGTATCATGTAGATAAAGCCGATTGGTGGGATGGAATTATTTGTTTTTCCTCCGAGAAAGGGTAAACCTGCTGAATGGTATCTGTGATGCAGTTGCTAAGCTCGTAAAATCCTACGCTCCTTGCATGGGACTACTGGGCTTCTTCGTACTGCTGCATTGAAGGAATATTTGTTTCTTGGAAATTATTAACATAGATGCTTCAAAACACTACTTTTGATAACAATAGAATACATTATGCATGGGATGACACCTCAGGCTACTGAGCTTTTTATCTATCTTGGTGAAGTGCTTGAAAAACACAGGAGGGCACAATAACAGAGCCAGAATTAGCAAAATTTTATTCTGTTTCATCTGCCTATTACAACTGGAGGAGCAAATGTACAAAAATAAGGTCAAGAAACTTGGACAAGTTTGTAGACTCGTTGGCACAGCCCTTATCCTGAGTTAAAGACAATTTTTAATGCATAAATTAATAATATACAAGTAATTCAGCTAAATACTTCTTCCCTCTTTTTATGATAGTTCATTTATTTTTCTTTTATAAAGGGTAGAGAGAAGGAAGGAGGGGGTAAGAGAGAGAGAGAGAGGGAGAGAATAAGTGCTATTCCATTAACTTATTACAGTAGAAATAATATCTTAATAAAGTTAATAGAAAACAATAAAAGGAGCCTAGATTATATAGAACAGAATAGAGTCTATTAAACTATTCTTCACAAAAGTATAGTATCAAGCTGTTATTCACTCAAAATATAGTACCAAAAATTAACTATCATTTATACAAAAATAATCTGTGAAAACATATTTTGTTGTGTTTTTTTCAGTATGTGTTCTGGGTTAAGGGAAGCCCTTCTGGAATGGCAGAGTAAAAACATGTGGATAATCTACCTTTTTATAAAAGTAATGAGAACACTGACAAAATCAACATTTAGAAACTGTAACAATTTGGGCAGCCCTGGTGGCTCAGCATGTTTAGCGCCTGCCTTCAGAGATCCTGGAGACCCCGGGGTCGAGTCCCACGTCGGGTTCCCTGCATGGAGCCTGCTTCTCCCTCTGCCTGTGTCTCTGCCTCTCTCTGTCTCTCATGAACAAATAAATAAAAATATTTTATTTTATTTTATTTTTTTAAATTTTTATTTATTTATGATAGTAACAGAGAGAGAGAGAGAGAGGCAGAGACACAGGCAGAGGGAGAAGCAGGCTCCATGCACCGGAAGCCCGACGTGGGATTCGATCCTGGGTCTCCAGGATCACACCCTGGGCCAAAGGCAGGCGCCAAACCGCTGCGCCACCCAGGGATCCCTAAAAATATTTTAAAAAAAGAAACTGTAGCAATTAACCAAAAGCTAGCAAAAATCCAAGGAATGTTTATTCAAGAAAAAGAGTGAAATCTGTAAAATAGCAATTGTGAAGTGTTTAAATTTGACCTTTCCCAGGCCCCTCTCCTCAGTTTTGCAGTAACCTTGAAACTCAACATCCTCAATATTATGGTAGTTGTGAAAACCAACAGCTGAGCAGTCACTGAACAAGGTAGAAAGAGTTCAGAGCTGGCCCCAAATCCTCTTATAAGAATTGTCACTGTTTAACCTGTCTGGCAGTTCCTGAAAAAGCCACACTTAATTTGTCTTAATTTGACCTGACTCATAGCATGACCAGTACATATTGTTCTATTCTTAGGACATTTGTTAAAAACAATCAGCCACATTTGTATAACATTCTAGCTGCCTAAGGTGGATATCAGTTGGAACAAATATGAAACTGACCAAAAAACATAAAAGGAAAATCTGGGGAATGAGATACTTGTAGCGGTCTTTGAAAAGCCCAAACATATTTATGGAAATACAGAAAGCATGTGCAAGGTTATGTATATACCCAGGAAACATGAGAAACATGAGTCTTTCACTTCTAACTGACCTTGAGGCTCTGCACAAGCAGGAAGTGAAGATGAACACTGATTTGTAAAGTGACTGCTGGAACGTGGAAATCATGCCCCAACATATACACAGAGCCCCCTCAGAAAAGGCTGGGGATCTATTGATTCGAGGCATTGAAGGAAACCTTTCTTAAATCACTAGCTGACCACTAAGCTAATGATATAGAGATTTCATAACCACACAATAAAAAATACAGACTTTGCAGGTTTAGTTTAGAAAAGTCACTAAAACAAACAACAAAAGCAAGAAAAACTGAGTGACAAAAAATCCTATTGGGGAATGGTATCTGATTTCCATAATTCGATATTATACTATTCTAAATGTCAAATTTTTAACAAAAATTATGAGACACATTAACAAGTAAAAAAGCATGTACCGTATTCCAGAACATAGGCAATAAATAGAAATTTGATCTTTAGGAAGCCTAGATGTTGGACTTACTAGGCAGACTCAAAATTCGAACAAAGATGTTCAATAAACTAAAAAAAAATTGTATCTAAAGAATTAAAGGAAAGTAGAACAGTGATATCAGACCAAATAGAAAATATCAATGGATATATAAGTATAAAAAAAGAACCAAATTGAAATTCTGAAAAGCTTAATGACTGAAATGAAAAATTTACCTGTCAGGCTCAACAGCTGACAAGAGACCCGAACTAGCAAAGAAAACAACACGCTTAAACACAGGTCAATTAAGAGTATCCAGCCTGAGGAACAGAAAGTAGATGGATGAAGGAGAATAAACAGTGCTTCAGAAGCCTGTGGGATGCAATTAAACACACCAAAAGACACATAATGTGAATACCAAGAGACGAGTAAAAGAAAGGGGCAGAAAGAATATTTGAAAACAAAATTATTGTCTGGAAACTTCCCAAATTTAATAAAGGCTATTAATCTACATACCCAGGAAGCTCAATCAATTCCAAGTAGAAAAACTGGACAACATGCACACTGTGTTAAATTTTCAAATGACAAAGACAAAGCAAGAGAATCATGAAATTACCAAGAGTAAGTTGACTCATCAAGGACAAAGGATATTCAATGACATTGATAGGTAACTTCTCATCAGTAAACATGGAAGCTGCATGAAATAGACTATGAACAAAGCTCTCCTTCAAAAACAAAAGAGAAAATATGACATTCATAGATAAATGAAAAAGCTGAGTTTGTTGCTAGCTGACCTGCCCTATAAGAAATCCTTAAACTCTAAACCGTAAAGTGAATCCTTCAGGCATAAATGGAAAGACGCTTGAGAGGAATTTGAATTCACATGAAGAAATAGAAAGCACTGGTAAATGTAACTACATAAGTAAATAAAGAAGACTATAAATATTTTTTTTCATCTGCAAAGCATTTCCCCCTCCTATCTGATTTAAATAACAACTGCATAAAGTAATAATTATCTATCTTTGTTGATAGGCACAGAATATATAAAGATGTAATTTGCATGATAACAACACAAAGAAGGAGAAAGAAAAAGGAGCAATATAGGACAAAGATTTTTATTCTATTGAAATTAAGATGATATTAATCATACCTAGACTGTTAAAAATTAAGATGTAAATTTTAATCTCTAGGACAACCACTATGAAAATAAGACAAATATTATGTTAAAAGAGAATAATAAAAGGAAAGAAAAAGAAAAAAAGGTACACTTGGAAGTAACTAACATCAAAGAACATAGTGAAAGAGGAAGAGAGGCACAAAAAAGACGTAAAGCATACAGAAAACAAATAAAAAATGACAGACATAACCTCTAACCTATTATTAATTACATTAAATATAAGTTGATTAAACACACCAATCAAAAGGTAGACAGAGATTAATATTACACTTTCAAAAATGTATTAACAAGAAACAGGAAACTTAAATATTATAAACCAACTAAAGAGACATTTATAGAACACATCACCCAACAACAGAATACATATTCTTCTTAAGTACGTATGGAACATTCCATAAGTTAGACCATAAAAAAGTCTCAATATTGACAAATATGTGGAAATTTAATAACATTCCTAAATAAAAAATGAATCATAAAAGAAATCACAAGAGAAATTAGAAAATACTTTGAGAAGAGTGAAAATGAAACACAACTCAAAACTTAAGGGATTCAGTAAAACCAAAGTTTATAGGGACATTTACAGCTCTAAATACCTACATTAAAAAAGAAGAGGGACACCTGGGTAGCTCACTCAGTTGAATGTTTGACTCTTGATTTCAGCTCAGGTCATGATCTCAGGATTGTGAGACTGAGCCCCACAGTCTCCCAGTGTGGAGCTTGCTTAAGATTCTCTCTTCCCTCTCCTTCTGCCCCTCTCCTTCTGCCCCTCTCCTTCTGCTCCTCTCCTTCTGTCTCTCCCTGCTTCCTCTTTAAAAGAAAAAAAAAAAAAAAGAAAGATTCCAAATAGCAGCCTAACTTTACACTTTGAGGAAGTAGAAAAAGAACTTCAAGTTTGCCCCAAAGCTAGTGGAAGGAAGGAAATATTTGGAAGTCCAGTTTATTTTTCCTTTGGTCATCTGTACTTTTTTTGGTGTCATATCTAAAAAGGCTTTGCTTAACCTAAAGTCATAAATATGTACTTCCATGCTTTCTTCTGAGAGTCTTATAGTTTCAGCTTATATTTGGGTCTATGATCCATTTTGAATTCATATTTGCACATGGTGTAAGTAGGGGCCCAACTTCCTTCCTTGCTATATGGATATCTAATTGTCCCAGCATCATTTGTTGAAAAAAAGGATTCTTCTCCATTGTATTATCTTGGCACCTTTCTGGAAAAGCAATTGCCCATAAATATAAAGGCTTATTTCTGGATTTAAAATTCCCATTCTATTGTTCCATATGTCTATCTTTAGGTCTGTACCACACTACTTTTTAATCACTGTAACTACAACTATAGTAAATTTTGAAATTGGGAAATAGGAATCTCTCAATTTGGTTCTTTTTTTTAAAGATTTATTTATTTACTTATTTATGATAGAGAAAGAGAGAGAGAGGCAGAGACACAGGAGGAAGGAGAAGCAGGCTCCATGCCGGGAGCCCGACGTGGGACTCGATTCCGGGACTCCAGGATCACGTCCTGGGCCAAAGGCAGGCGCTAAACCGCTGAGCCACACAGGGATCCCCCAATTTGGTTCTCATGTTTCAGAATTGTTTTGGATTTTTTGAAGAGAAAGAAATGGAATGGCATGAAAATGGAATGGCTTACCATTTTATAGTGGTATTCCTTAACCTCTTTCAACAACATATTGTAGTTTCCAATGTGCATGTCTTGCACTCCTTTTCTTAAATTTATTCCGATAAGGTTTCAGTACTGATGTCTCTCCTTTCTCCCTTTTTTGATTAACTTGACTCTTGTCTGTTTTTCTCCTGGTCAGTCTAGCTAAAGATTTCTCAATTTTGTTGATCTTTTTCAAAAAACCACCTGTGGCTTATTGACTACCTCTACTGTGTTTTTTTTATTTCATTTATTTTAAAGTATACCAGCAGGAAGTGAAGAGACAACCTATGACATGGCTGAAGATATTGGCAAAGCTTATATCTAATAAAAATCTAGCATCCAGAAAATATAAATAAAGAATTTTTACAACTCATGATTAAAAAGACAAATAACTCAACTTAAAGTGAGCAAAAATATTTAAACAGACCATGCTCCAAAGAAAATATACAATGGTCAGTAAGCGTGTGAAAAGATACTCACCATATTAGCCATTGGAGAAATGCAAGTCAAAACTACAATGAGTTACCTCTTCACATCCAGTGTGATAATTATAACAAAAAATAATGAAAAATAACAAGTGATATAGAGAAATTTGAACTCTCTTATGTTGCTTATGAGAATGGAAAATGGTGTATCCTCTGTGAAAAACAATTTGGCAGTTCCTCACAAAGTTAAACACTGAGTTATCATATGACTCAGCAATCCCATCTAGGTATATAAAGAGAATTGAAAACGTATTTACCCAAAACCTTGTACACAAATGTCCATAGTAGCATTTTTCATAATCGAACTGAGTAGAAACAGCTCAACTGCCCAGCAACTGATGAATGGATAAGAAAAGTGTAATATATCCATACAATGTAATATAAATATAAATCAACTATAAAAAAGGTACTAAGTCATGCTACAACATGAAGCTTGAGGACATTATGTTAAGGAAAAGAAGGCAACGTATTGTAGGATTCCATTTACATAAAATGTCCCAAATAGGTAATTCCACAGAAAAGAAAGTAGATTGGTTATTACCAGGTGTTGGGGGCAGTAGAGAAACTGCCATTGGTAATGAACTTCTTTTGGAGGGTAATGGAAATGTCCTCAAATCTAGATAGTGGTGATGTTTGCAGAAGTCTGTGACTATGGTAAGAAAACACTGAATAATACATTTTAAAAGGATGGATTTTGTGGTAACTGGATCATATCCTAATAAAACTGTTTTTAAATGCTTAAGTTGCATAGAGTTCTTTGAATGGGCAGCATTGATTAAAATTAGCTACTTCTCTTTATTTGTCTTGCTACGTATTTAAAAAAATATTCTACAATATTCACATATGTCAAATTCAGAATGACTTAGTGGAAAGAAGACAGGATTTGTTTAACTGTAGGTTAATGATCCCGAACCAACTTACCATCATGTAAGGAAATCTAAACTTTAGTTTCTCCATCTGTGACACAGAAGTAAGACCTGTTTATCCGGAAGTAAGAGCACCCAATACAATGTGTAGTGTGGAGAAGGAATAATTCAATAAAAACTAGCTCTATTTAAATACCAAACATTTATTTAGGCAGGATTTGGCAAATTGGGGCTCAAGTTTGCCCCAGCTAGATCCAAGATCTGGATCCAGCTGGCAGTTTTTGCAAATAAATTTTTTTGTGAGAGAGGCCTGATGGTCTGTAAGCCTGAAACACTCTCTGGCCCTTGAAGGAAGCGTTTGCTGACTTCTCTCTCCTGGGGGATGAGAATGTGTCAGAATGTGTAAAACAGATTAATTTTTACTGCTAGCCACATAGCAGTGTTCTACCTCTCTGAAGGAACCTAACTATGGAGAAGTCGGACAAAGACTCATCTGGTTTTTTGCACAGTGAATTCGAGATCCACGTGCCAGGGCTACTGACTCAACACACAGTGATAATAGGCATATCTTATTTTGCAGCCCCAAATTAATATCAGCATCTTTAAAGGAAGGGGGAGGGACTCCTGGGTGGCTCAGCGGTTTAGCACCTGCCTTCAGACCAGGGTGTGATCCTGGAGTCCCCGGATTGAGTCCCACATCGGGCTCCCTGCATGGAGCCTGCTTCTCCCTCTACCTGTGTCTCTGCTTTCCCTCTCTCTCTCTCATGAATAATAAAATATTAAATAACTAAATAAATAAATAAATAGATGGAGATTGGGTGGCATAATGACTACGGCCATTGGAAGAGACGAAGAAAAATGCACAGATTTTGGATTTGAGAAAACACTATGAAAGAAGTAAGCAGGTGAGATACCGAATAGTGGGAAGAAGGATACTCGAAATGTAATAATCAGAGAAAGGCCTCTGAGAAGTAATATTTGATCTGAAAATGAAAGCTATGAAAAAGCTTGGAGTGTTCGCTGGAGTGCAGTGAAAGAGGAGCATTCTTTCCAAAGGCGAAGTCAGGGAGGTAGAAAGGAAACCTCTCAAACTGAACTTTATAGACATGATAAAGATTTTTAAAATTTTTCATTTGATGAGAAATCTTGGAAGTGTTTGAAATTAATATAACTTGGTATGTGTTTTTAAAAATGGCACTCCAGCTGCTGTCCTTTCTAATAACGTGCTTGTGTTTTTTTCCCATTTGTTTCTTCTAGATTGTTTGAATCCTCGTTTATTTTACAGTTTATATATGCTTCCCTAATGGACCAGCTCCTAGACTGCTCAGTGCTGCTTTTTTCCCAAGATCTGAGCAGAAGTCTAACAATCCTTGGACCTTGCCTAGGAGGGTAAATACTTGGATAATTTACGTAAAGACCACTTCCATCCATCCCTCAGATAATTTAAAACAAAGGGAGACCTGTGGGCTGCTAATTTCTTATACAGATAAAAATATGAATTTTTTTCCTGTTAAAAACTAGGTAGCATTCATTTTGTACTATGTGCTGAATATTATATATTTAAGTTTCTTATCCCAAATGCTCCAAATTCCCTCATGCTGCAACTGCAGTCAGAACCTTCTTTATTCCTATCTCTGTCAATCGCTAATCTGTTCTTTCCCCTAAAGCTTCACCTTTTCCAGAATGTTATATAAACAGAATCTTGCAGCATGCATCTCTTTAAGGCTGGCTTTTTTCACTTAGCACAAGGTTTTGAAGTTCATCCAAGTTGTTTTATGTACCAATAATCTGTTCCTTTTTATTGAGGAATAGTTAGTATTCTACGGTATGGATGGGCTAGCTTGTTTATTCATTCAACAGTTCATGGACATGTGAGTTCTTTCCAGTTTTGGTAGTTATGAATAGAGCTACTATAAAACATTTTCATGTGAACACAAGGTTTCTTCTTTTTTTTTCCTTTTTTGGCTAAATTCCTAAATGTGGGATTGTTGAGTCATTCAGTAATTCTATATTGACCTTTGTAAGAAGCTGACCATTTTCCAGAGTGACTGTATCAGTCTGCAGTCCCACCAGCAGTGTATGAATGACTCAGTTTCTGCTCATACTTACTAACCATGTATGTTTTCTGAATAGATATACTGTGTCCAAAGATCAGAAAACTTAATACAGCTAATATGTTAATCTCCCCATTAGTATACAAATCAGCACACAAACAAAACCCCAATGTGATTCTTTGTATATATAGGAAAGCTGATTCTGGAGGATACATATAGAAAGGTAAATAAACTAGATAGTCTAAAAACCTTAGGAAAAAAGAGATCTTTAAAAAGCTTAACTATAGCACCATTAACAGACCAAGAGAAAAAGTAAGAATGATTTTGTAATATCATCAAATATCCAGAAATGTTCAATCTCCCCACTTGTCTCAAAAACATTTACTTTGCATTGTGTTTGTGTTACTAATTAAACAAGTTCTATAGAATGTAGTTATTAGAGAAAATTAAAAATCAGTAAATTATATGAAGATAGGCAGAAACATCCTTTAAAAATGTTTGAAAATTGAATGCAGACTTCTACTACACAGACACTATATCATGACCAAGCAGGGTGACCCCAGAAATGCAAATGTTGTTTAATATTTAAAAATAAATTAACATAATTCACCAAATGTATAGAATAAAGCAGAAAAACCATATGATCATTTCAATAGATGCAGGTAAAATTGAACACCTGTTCACTACAAACCGCTCAGCAAACTAATAATAAAAGGTAATTTTCTAAATTTGATTAATGGTATTTATGAAAATTTTCAGCTTAATTCACAATTAATTCACAGCTTAATTCATAATGATAAATTATTGTCTGTTTACCCCTAATATCAGAAATAGGACAAGAATCTTTACTCTCCTCCGTGGTCTTCAACATGTTATTGAGTGGCCCCCAAAACAAGAAAAAACACATGTGCAACAATATCGATACATAAATTAGAAATTATTAACAAAAAATGTTACAGAACTCTATACTTAAAACCATCAAATATTTCTCAGAGATATTAGAGATATAAAAGTTATTTATGGATTGGAAGACATAATCTTTTTAAGATGTCAATTTTCCACAAAATTTTCCCGTAAAGTTAATGTAATCCAAATCAAAACTGAAGCAGGCTTTTTCAAATTAGAAATTGATAAATTGACTCTATAAAATTTCTATGGAAACTCAAGGCTCCATAGCAGCCAAAACAATTCTGACAAGGAAGAACAAAAAAATTGCATGATTCAAACTATCTGTCTTCAATATATATTGTAAAGCCACGTTAATCAAGACAGTGTGGTATTGGCATGCAATTAAAGAACAGCATAGACAATCGACATCTAGACCCACACATGCGCAATCAACTGATTTCCAACAAAGGTGATAATGAAATTCAATGGAAAGAAGAAAATTTCAATAAATCATGGTGGAACAACTTGATATCTATATTAAAACAAACATGTGGGACACCTGGGTGGCCCAGTCAGTTAAGTGACCAGCTTTTGATTTTAGCTCAGGTCCTGATCTCAGGGTCATTAGATTGAACCCTCATGTGAGGCTCTGCACTCAGTGGGGAGTCTGCTTGAGATTCTCTCTCTCCCTCTGCCTCTCTTCCCTCTCTCTCTAAAATAAATCTTTAAAAAACATAAAGCAAATATGAACTACCTTATGCTATATATAAAAAGTAATTCACAATGGATCACAGATCTAAATAAAGAAGTTGAAACTTAAAAGTTTTTAGGAGAAAATATCTCGTTGACCTTAAGGTAAGCAAAACTTTCTTAGAACACAAACAGCATTACTCTTAAAAGAATACAAAATAAATCAATTGGACTTCATATTAAAACCCTGCTCATCACAGGATACCATTAAGAAAACAAAAAGGCAAAAAATAGACATGGAAAACATATTTGCAGTGCATATATCTGACAAAAGGGCTTGTATCTGAATGGTTAAGGAATTCTTACTAACCAATAACAACAAACCACTAAAATTGGAAAGCATTTGAACAAATACTTTACAAAAGAAGGTGCAGAAATATCCAATTAGTTCATGAACAGACACTCAACATTATTATAATTTAGGAAAATACAAATTGAGCCCGGATGAAATGTCGCTATATACACATTGGAATTGCTTACATTCATGCAAATACTTCAAGGTTTTGGCAAGGATATAGAACTACGGAAACTTTCATATATCGCTGTTGCAGTATAACATGGTGTTTTTCACTCTGAAAACATTTTTTAGCCTTTCTAATAAAATTACACCTATATCTGAACACTATGACAGCAATTCTCCTCCTAGGTATTTACCCGGGAGAAATAGATGCCTACGTAGCTCACAAGACTTGTACAAAAATATGCATGGCAATATTTTTCATAACAGCCCAAACTGAAAACAACCCAAGTGTCCATCTGGTATATTCATACACTTATATCCTACTCAGGAAGAAAATAACAAAATAATGCTACATGGATGAATAATGCTTAGCTTCTAGGCAAAGGAAGCTGGAAATAAAGGAGATTTTGTTAATGTGAATTTCCAGAACAGGCACGAGTAACTTATGATAATGAATACAACTCAGAATGATTCCCCCTGGAGACAGGGGTTAATTGGAAAGAGACACAAAGCTTTCCAGAGCATTGGAAAGGTTCTATATCTTGATGTGTGTAATGATTATCCAAATCTATACATTACAAAATTCATCAAACTGTACAATTAAGAATCTGTGCTTTTGTACAAAAATCACACCTCTATAAAAAAAAAAAAAAGAACTGGCTTTTATTTTTTTTATTTTTTATTTATTTATTTATTTTTTTAAAACTGGCTTTTAAAACTTAAATTGTGGGTGGCCCGGGTAGCTCAGCGGTTTAGTGCCACCTTTAGCCCAGGGCCTGGTCCTGGGTACCCGGGATCGAGTCCCACATCAGGCTCCCTGCATGGAGCCTACTTCTCCCTCTGCCTGTGTCTCTGCCTCTCCCTGTCTCTCATTAATAAATAAATAAATAAATAAATAAATAAATAAATAAATAAAATCTTTAAAAAAATAAAATTTAAATAAAAATTAAATTGTTTAGTAGTTATGTAAACTATTTACATAATTTCAACTTCAAATCACTTATCTTCATACCAATACCTCTCCATATACTTTGTGTTCTGGAACTTTTTCTCTGTAATAGATGCTTCACAAAAGGCCCATGGGAAGAATACTCTAATTTCTTCCATATCCGGAAGAGGTATTTCGGTGGCCTTTTCCCTTGAAGGTCAGTTTGTCTTGATATAAAATCCTCAGGTCATATTTCCTTTCCTCCAGTGTAGTAAATATATTTTTTTCCCTTGCCTTTTGGTAAAGAATTGTTCTGAAGTCTGATGACAATTTGTTTTTCTTTCAAATAACACACACCTTGCTGCCTGCATGTTTGAAGCTTTTATATCTCCTTAAAGTCAAATTCATTTTTTACTTGAATGTCACATGCTCTTGACCATTTTCAATTGATTTCCCAAGATACACCTTTTGTACTTTTGATATTAATGTTGAATCTCGATTTATTCTAGAAAAGCTTTATAGATTTAAGATATTTGTTGGTTAATTTATTTGGGTTTATACTTACTTGATGTTTTGTTTCTTTCTAGGGCAGAAGGCAACTCATACATAGAATCTGCTTTAATATCTTCTATATCACGTTCTCTTAAAACCTTTTTTTTATCTCTTTCTTCCTTTATTTGAAATTCAGAAAACTTTCTTAGGGGCGCCTGGGTGGCTCAGCAGTTGAGCATCTGCCTTCGGCTCAGGGCGTGATCCTGGGGTCCTGGGATCGAGTACTGCATCAGGTTCCCCTCCCTGCAGGGAGCCTGCCTCTCCCTCCGCCTGTGTCTCTGCCTCTCTCTGTGTGTCTCTCATGAATAAATAAATAAAATCTTTAAAATAAACTTTCTTATTTTCCATGTTTTATTATTCTTAAGGCATTTTCCATGGCTTTAGTTTGCTTTTGTGTTTTTTCTAGTTCGTTTTTCAATTCTACCAGATTTTTTTTTCATTTTGAATTCCTTCTTGAGTTCTGATATTTTTTCAATTTATCTTTACTTTAATAATCTTATTCTTTTAGTTTGTATAATCACATCTCACGCTGTTCTTTTATACCTTCTGTAGCTTTGGGGGAAGATTTCTTACACTATTCATCTTTTTGTGAGCATATCTTTCCAGTGCACTCTCAATTGTCTGCAGGGACATCATTCTGTTCATGAGTCTCTTTTTTTAAATAATAGTATTGCATGGGATTTCACCACAACTGATTTCTGTTGCTTGTGTTTAATTAAGATTAATTTAACTTTGTTCTTAAAAAGAAAAATGGGAAGGTGAAGAAAAAGGTGGGGTGGGCGGCTCCAGGAACTTCTCTCTCTACAGAAAAATGGAAAAATCAAGCACAAACTCTCAGAATCCCTTTTGCCACAACTCTGGCAAATAGTCAAAGATTCACAACAACCGAGCACGTGCTGCATTAAGAAAAAGGGCAACTCTCACACAATAGGAAAGATTTGTGGCATTTTTTCTGCCTTTATCTTAACCCTTTTCCCCAGGTCAGTGGTGGTGTTGGAGGTCACGGCCCACATTCCCAGTGTGAAACTCTGCTCTCCGGTTCTGGTGAAGCAGAGCAGATATTATTGACAAAGATTTTGTCTGGTTGTCATAACCAGTGTAGAGGCTACCTCCTAAGGGACAGATAGATGCAAAACGTCTGACTTTGTTTCACCTAATTGGGAACTAACTCAGGACAGAAAACTAGTAAGCATTCCTCAAAAATACTGTCAGGCAAACCAACCACCATTTTGTGGCTGTCTGAGGCAAAAATCATGGTTAAGCACCAGAAGTCTGGGAAGAAAAGCTGGGGAGAGTTTCTTTGAAATAGTGGGTATTGGTGGGGATCTCTGGATGGCTCAGCGGTTTGGTGCCTGCCTTTGGCCCAGGGCGTGGTCCTGGAGGCCCAGGTTCGAGTCCCACGTCAGGCTCCCTGCATAGAGCCTGCTTCTCCCTCTGCCTGTGTCTCTGCCTCTCTCTCTGTCTCTCATGAATAAATAGAATCTTTTAAAAAATGAAATAGGGGGTATTGGGACTCCTGGGTGGCTCAGTGGTTGAGCATCTGCCTTTGACTCAGGGCTTGAACCAGGGGTTCCCTGCAGGGAACCTGCTTCTCCCTCTGCCTGTGTCTCTGCCTCTCTCTCTGTGTCTCTCATGAATAGATAAATGAAATCTTTTTTTAAAAAAAAGGTATTGAAAACATCCACATAGAACAGGGAATTTAGAAAGCCCTAGGGCAGGGCACATGCTCAGAAGAGACCCCGAGAAGACAGCCTTTTCACCTGTGGTTGATATGTAAGCTCAGTGCAAAGGTTAGTTTTCTTCTTTACTTCTTTTAAAATGTCTTCTTTAGCAATATTCGAGTGCCCCTTTACATACTATTAAATATTATATATTATTATTTTGACCTCGATTCAACCTTGAGCAGTAGTTAAATGAACCCTGAATTATTTGTATCTTATTAGCTTAATAATTTATTACTTTCTGTTTCAAACACTCCAATTATTTCTTAGGTGTATCACTTGGATAAAATCTTATCTCATTTTCTAGTAGTAGGTTTTCTGATTTTCTACTGATATTTTTTAAGTTTTTATTTTAATCACCTGGTGCTCATCACAGCAAGTGCACTCTTTAATCCCTATCACCTATTTAACCCATGCCCCACCTACCTTCCCTCTGGTAACCGTCAGGTTTTCTCAATAGTTGAGAGTCTGTCGCTTGTTTTGTCTCTTTTTTTTTCCACTTGCTCATTTGCTTTGTTTCTTAAATTACACATACAAGTGAAATCATACAGTATTTGTCTTTCTCTGACAGACTTATTTCACTTAGCATTATACTCTGCGTCCTTCCATGTCATTGCAAATGGCAAGGTTTCATTCTTTTTTTGTGGCTGGCTGAATAATATTCCATCGTATATATACCACCTCTCTTTTATTCATTCATCAATCGGTGGACACTTGGGCTGTTTCCTTAACTTGGCTGTGCTGTAAACATCAGGGTGCATGTATCCCTTTGAATTAGTATTTTTGTATTCTGTGTGTAAATAGCCAGTAGTGCAATCACTGGATTGTAAGGTCGTTCGATTTTTCAGTTTTTGAAGGAACTCCATACTGTTTTCCAGAGTGGCTGCACCAGTATGCAGAGATTTATATTTAAGTGCTAAAAAAAAATCTCAACCAAAATTCCATGTTCAGCCAAACCGTCTTTCAAAAAACGAAGGAGAAATTAAGATATTCCCAAATAAACAGAAGATGAGGAAGATCATTGCTAATAGACATATAAGAAAGGCTAAAAGGAGTTCTTTAGGCTGAAATGAGAGTATACTAGACACGAATTTGAAGTCATATGAAGACATTAAAACAACAGCAACTGGAGTAAAGATGGCTAATAGGTAAATGGAAAAGTCAGTATTATTTTTCTGATTAGTAATTTTTTATTTCCTGTTTTAAAACACTATACATAAAGTAATAATTATAAATCTATGCTAATTGTGACAGACTGTATTAAAATGTAATTTGTGACAACCACAACATGAAGGGAGAAGAGGGACAGAGCTCCGAAGGAACAGAGATTTAGTAGCTACTGAAGCTCGGTTGATATTAATGAAAACTTGATTTTTAGACATTTAAAGTGTTAATTGTAATCCCCATGGTAACCACAAATAAAATATCTAAAAATAATTACAAAGGAAATCAAAATGGTACGCTACAAAAAAATTTAATACAAAATAAGGCAGTAATGGAAATGAGAACAAAAAAGTATAAGACATACAGGAAACAAACAGTAAATGTTAGAAATAAGCTCATCTTCTCTGGTACCCAATGACTCTGTTCCTCTCTCCTTCTTTGATCGAATTTACTGTTTCGTCTGTCACTATAATCTCTGTCCTGTTCAATGTGCAATCTTTCCAGAAGTTTCTCCCCAGTTATTGTTATTGTTTTTTTCCCAAAGATTTTATTTATTCACAAGAGACAAAGAGAGAGAGAGGCAGAGACACAGGCAGAGGGGAAGGCAGGCTCCATGCAGGGAGCCCGATGTGGAACTCCATCCTAGGATTCCAGGATCACGCCCTGGGCCAAAGGCAGACCCTAAACCACTGAGCCACCCAGGGATCCCCTTGTTATTGTTGTTGATGAGGGTTTTGGCTGCTTATTTTTGAGATTTTGCATACCCCATGTCACTCCAGCACACTCTCATCTATTAACCAGAGCCTGCAAAGCTCCTACTCCACTTTAGCTATTCTTACATCAGTCCCTTGAACATTCTAGTTGCTACTTTTTGGTGATTGAGACCATTACAATACTTTGGCTTCCCTCCTCTTACTTCAGCATAGTTGCTCTTACCAGACAGTTCGTTTGCCATCAACTGGTTCTCCCCACCCACTCTTTTGTGTTTCATGGTAATTCCTGTCACCTAATTTTGCTATAGATCTTGTTTGTGGGTTTAAAATTTTTCTGTCCACGTTCCTCTACCTTGTGGGAGAGTTTGTTGAACACACACACACACACACACACACATACACATTCACTCCATTATGACTGCCAACTTCTCAGAATCCTCTTCCCTCAAATTTCCTCTTGTCATAGTTTATCTAGACTTTTTATAACTAAAGAAGGAGATAGATGAGACAACCACTAGAGTGCAACTTCAGTGGCTAGGGACACTAGTTTTCAAAGGGAAACATTCAGGTGCATCTGCTGGAAACTAACGGGTCTCAGAACTGGGAACCAGATTTTTCATAATTGGATGTGCGTGTCTCGGTCACCTCTACCTTTTCTTGACCTTAGTTTGGTGTAGATTTGCATAAAGGACTTTTAAGTGATGGCCGAACTTGGAAATGATACTGAGATCTCAGGCATGCATTTGCAGCTCAGTGAGATTTCCCATTGGTAGCTTAATTCATGCCCCAATAGTTTATTTAACATTTTTTTTTGTTCTTGAAACACAGTGTCATCTGTTTGAAACTATTGTTTTAGTTGTTCAGTGAGTTTCTTGCCTGAATAATTTGACATACTCAGCAGCTCTGTTTAAAGAAAGGACTCTGTTTAAGGTCTTTTCTTTTTTAGAGGCAAATGTGTGTCAGAGGGGAATTAGGAAGGAATTACCTTTGTTTAATGAATACTAAAGTAAAAAAAAAGGATTAAACATCTCTACAAATAGTCAGATCCCATGGGCCTCTTGACTTTAAAGATTGTGGAAGGTAATTATATAGTGTAATTAAATTATTTTAATTCAATTTCAAACTTTGTTTCATGAATAGAAAATATTTCCAATTCTGAATAGGGAATACCTTTCTTTTAGCTAAATCCCCCTTTGGGATAGAAGAGAATTTGTCATTTAAATGTAAGCAGCAGGGGCAGAGTAAATTTTTAAAAAGGAAAGCAACAAAGACGTTCTCTGTTTTGATCTCTTCCATTCTATACATTTTTGGATTGAATTTAGCATTTGTAAGTAACGTTATTGCCATGAAACTCAATTAAGCCTTTTAAAACTTGGCTTGGTATAAACATTCAACCATAGTAGACTACAGAATAGACTTTGTTGCCTTGTGATTTTCTCACCAGTTATCAAGAAGCACTTCCATACCAATTTTAAGATATGGGTTTATAAAATAACTGAAGACATTTTTATTGCCATTTGAATTGTTGGTGGAGCCTGGAAAGTCATTGGGATACACTGGAATGATTGAAGAAATGTGTGATAGAATCCTGAACTCATCAGCTGTGCTCCCAGGATAAATTTGTTTAACGTCTCTAAATTTCAGTTCCCTCATGTGCAGACTGAGGAGCAGGGCTAGAGGATTTCTAGGGCCCTTATCCACTCTAACATTCTGTAGACCCTCCATAACAATAAGCAAACATCAAAGTAACAAGGCACGTAGTCTACTAGTATTTTATAGATGAAGTGGTGACTCAGAGGTTAAATGACTTGCTCACAATGACACATCTAGGGAGTGGAGGAGCTAGAATTCTGACTCAGAACCCTGTGATACTTCTCTATAGCCACGTATAGAAAAACTATAATTATTGTTCCTTTCTGTGACTGACTTTGCACTCCATAGCTTTCTGTGTGCAAGTCTGAAGCCAATGGTAGAGAAGAAAACACTGAGCACTTGTAAGACTAGTAACACTGAGAGCCGTGTAAGGGCAACAAAGAGGCCTTTGATGAGTAGATTTAGAATTTACAAATCCAGTTTGTGAACATTTTAAAACAAACTAAACAGAGGATGGAATCAAGACTGTGAGAAGAGAACCACTCTTTTTTTTGAAAGATCCTCATGGGTTAATATGCCACCACCTTACCCTGGTCAAGTTCTTCTCGTGGAACAGAAACCTCTTTGGTTTGCTTATATGTTTGCCTCCCTGTACTAGAAATAAACTTTTAGTGAAGAGAGACAATATCTTACTTATTTCTGTATCCCCAGCTCCTAGTTTAGTACCTGGCACGAAGTACACTCAATGCATATGTGTAATTATTTAAAAATGGTATTGTGAAAAAAAAATAAAAAATAAAAATGGTATTGTGGGAGACAATTCATCTTTTTTTCCTAAAGATTTATTTATTTATTTGAGAGAGAGAGAGAGAGAGAGAGCAGAGGGAGGGGCAGAAGGAAGAGAGAATCTTTAAGCAGATTCTCGGTTGAGCACAGAGCCTGAAGCAGGGCTCAATCCCATGACACTGAGATCATGACTTGAGCTGAAATCAAGAGTCAGATACTTAACTGACTGAGCCACCCAGACACTCTAACAATTCATCTTTCTTTAACAGCTGCAGTAGCCGTCATATACTGAGTTAATATTAATCAAATAACTCCTATGTGCCAGGCAGTCCTCTAAGTTATATAAGGAACAAAACAGATACATTTCTCTGCCTTCATGGAACTCACATTCCAGTAGAGGAAGACAAGACAAGAAACAAAAGAGAAGTAAAACAGATGGTACACGAATGCTGATAAGTGCAGTGAGGAAAAATGAAGGAGGGAAGGAGGACGGGGAATGTCAAACCATGGGATTATATTTCTAAATAGGGAGGACAGAAGAGGCTTCACTGAAAAGGTCATGTTTAAACCAATTGGACACATTTGCCAGCAGTGGACCAGAAGCTTCACATGCACGTATTAATTTCTTAGGGCTGTCATAGCAGAGTACCACAAACTGGAAGGTTTAAACAATAGAAATTGACCGCATCATAATCCGGAGACTAGAACTCCTAGATCAAGGTGGGAGCAGATTGATTCTTTCTGTGGGCTGTGAGGGAAGGATCTAGTCTATGCATCTCTCTTTGGCTCGAAGATAGCCATTTCTCCCTGTGTCTCTTCACATCATCTTCCCTCTATGTCTGTCTCTATGTCCAAATTTCTCCTTTTTTTATAACAACGCCATCCATACTGCCTTAGAGCCCAGCCTAATGACCTCATTTTAACTTGATTATCTCTATAAAGACCCTCTCTTGGGATCCCTGGGTGGTGCAGTGGTTTAGCGCCTGTCTTTGGCCCAGGGCCCGATCCTGGAGACCCGGGATTGAATCCCACGTCGGGCTCCCGGTGCATGGAGCCTGCTTCTCCCTCTGCCTATGTTTCTGCCCCTCTCTCTCTCTCTGTGACTATCATAAATAAATAAAAATTTAAAAAAAAGACCCTCTCTTCAAATGAAGTCACATTCTGAGGTACTGGGGTTAAGACTTCAACATATGAATTTTGGGGTACTGAAATTCAACCCACAAAGTGCATTATTTCATGTAATCCTAACAATAATTCTATGAGGTAAGTATTGCTAAGCATGCTGGATACAAGGATGAATGGTATTTCATCTTTTTCATTCATCCATGGATGGAAAAGTTAACACAAATATGCAGATAACTTTAATATGGATGACATGAATAGAAAGGCACATATGGAGGAATATCTAGCCACCCCTTGGGTAGAACTAGAAGTGCAACTAAATCTAATTGGGAGAGGGTATATCTCACCTTAGCCTTGAGAAACAGGAGACTTTAGCTACATAAAATGTGGAGAAGTGGTGGGAGGAAGGAAGGAAACTATTCAAGCTAGGAGAGCAGCTCGTATATATGCTAGAGGGAGACACAGAGTTTGGAGTATTCTGAGAACCATGGGTGTGAACAAAGCCATTTTTATGGGGTGTGTTAAATAGGGAAAAAAAATGGTACATTGTATTGTGCCAAGATGATTTTCAGCTTGCCTTTAAGTTTTGTAAATGTGACTACATTCAACAAGCACCACGAGACGGACACAACCTGCCAGCTTAATTAAGTTTCTGAAATGCTTCTGGGCAAAATTAATATGTGTGGATACCAGCCCAAATCATTTGGACTGAACACATTTCAGCTTACACAAAACTCCATGAAATGCAGGAGTATTAAAAAATTTTGAATATAGCAATATTGATAATGGTGGTTAGAGAATTGTTCATCCTTTCCCTGGATACCTTCTCTCATTGGTTATTTCAAAGTCAATATGGTTATCAGAACCTTTCAGAACAAAATTAAAACCTTGGGGCTAGGTGGCCATTTGGCATAGCCTCCTATGTATATTCTAGTAAACCCAAGTGGATAGAAACAAAATAAACTTAATTCTAGTGTAAAGTTTACTTATCCTTTGAAGAAGGTGATGCTAAATATTAGTACTGAGTAAACACATTCTCTTGCTCATCATCTCAGATGTGGGCCAACTGGCAAAATCAAGACTGAACTTTCTCTTTTTTCTGTTTCTAGGATGTATTTTTTTATTTTAATTTTTTATGTGAGAGAGAGAGAGCGAGCGAGAGAGAGCATAAGAGCAGGGGTGGGGAGAAAGGGCAAAGGGAGAGGGAGAGACAGTGTTAAGCAGACTCCACGCTGGGCATGGAGCCCAACATAGGGCTCCATCTTACAACCCTAAGATCACAATCTGAGTCAAAACCAAGAGTCAGATAGTTAACTAACTGAGCCACCCAGGTGCCTCACTAGGATGTATTTTTATCAGTAAGTCAAAAGGTATAGGAAGTAATGAGGCCCACATGTACAAAGTCCTTTATGATTTGCAAAGCTTTTTCAGACCTGTCATTTCATTTTTTTAAAGATTTTATTTATTTATTTATGAGACACACACACACACACACACAGAGGCAGAGACACAGGCAGAGGGAGAAGCAGGCTCTATGCAGGGAACCCGATGCAGGACTCACTCCCTGGACTCCAGGATCACGCCCTGGGCCGAAGGCAGATGCCAAACTGTGGAGCCACCCAGGGATCCCCTCTCATTTAAAATGGTCTCTACATCTACTTTGTGAGGATAGGAGGATGGAAATTATGATTCTTATTTCATAGAAGAGAAAAAGTGAGGCCCTGGGAGTTGATGTTTTCAATGTTACAATCAGGAATGGGGCTAGCACAAGCACTCTAAAATTTGGACTATTATTCCGATGCTTGAACATATCAAAGAATGTATGAGTTTTACAATATACAAAGAATCAATCCAATACATATCTCTGAGCTGCTACTATATGGTTTGCCATAGTTGTGTGCCAAGAGTAGATAGATACAAAGCAAATGCAGCCCTGGCCCTTACAAAGTTAATTGTCTAGAAAACAGCTTGAGTCTATCACTGTTTGACTGCCTAGGTTGACTCTGATTTCCAGCTTTAAGCTCTACAAACACTTTGGGCCCGTCACAGAGAAGCCACCAACTCTAGCCCTGCTTTTTAAGGAACACTGTGTAGCATTCACTGAAATCTGCCTTCCTATGGTTCTCTAAACGTATTAAGACTTGAGCATGGTTTGGGTGAAACCATCTTCTAGGGAGAAAACTTGCAGAATGAGTAACCTTCACAGAAATTTCAGGGATGTTCATAGACACAGTAAAGTGAAGTAAACAAAAGCAAGTCCACAGAGATGTCCCCAAGTTGCCTCTGAATACAAATAATAAGGACAATGAATTGCAATAGCAAGGCAGGGTATGGTCATATGGTTGGAGTTGGGTTTAGACTAGCAGATTTATTTTTGGCTCTTTTTCCCATTTTACCTTCATTGACCTCAATTTGGTATTGATAAGATAATTAAAACTAGGATGCAAGGATGTGATTGGCATAAAAATAGCTCCCCTGGAGGGCCTCAGTTTCCCAAAGAGTAGCTTAATAGTAATGACAGTAACAGTAGTTCAAGACATATGGGGGAAGTAATGCCTGTCTTATAGTATGTGGGTTCACAGTATCCTCCAGCCTGTAGGAAGTACAGTACAAAGGGAATGAGGGTGGTCACATCATCACCTGAGTACTTGAACCACAGCAATAGCCCCCTCCCTGATCTACATGCTTCTGTTTTGGCCCCTTACCCCCACTATTATACAGTCCATTCTCCATATATTAGCCAAAGTGACCTTTTAAAATGAATAATTAGTTCATGACACTCTCATGTCCAAAACCCTTCAATGGCTCATGGGTACACTTAGAATGAAACCTAGCGGTCTTAAAGATCCTATGAGATCCAATTTTGTTTGTCTTTTCAAAAAAATAGTTCCTAGGTTCATGGATATTGTTTTTCTAGTCTCTAATTCATTTATTTGTTTAGGAGTGTATTATTTATTTCCCACATATTTGCTAATATTCCCGTTTTCCTCCTGTTACTGACTTCTAGTTTCATATCACTGTGGTAAAAAAAAAAATACTCTATGGTATGATCTCAATCTTCTTAAATTTGCTAAGACTTGTTTTGTGATCTAATATATGATCTATTCTGGAGAATGTTCTGTGTATGCTTGAGAAGAATGTATATTCTGCTGCTGTTGGGCGAAAAGTTCTATAAATGTCTGTTAGATCCATTTGGTCTAAAGTATATTTCAAGTCTAATATTTCCTTAATGGTGCTCTATCTTGATTATCCATCCATTGTTGAGAGTGGGATATTAAGGTCTACTATTACTGCATTGTTATCTACTTCTACCTTCAGACTCGTTAACATTTGCTTAATATATTTAGGTGCTCCAATATTGGATGCATCTATATTAACAGTTGTTATATATTCCTGGTAAACTGATTTTTATCCTTATGTAAGGATAAATAAAGCTTCTTTGTCTCTTTTTATATCTTTTGATAAAGCCTATTTGTCTGATAAAAGTATGGCTATCCCAACTCTCTTTGGTTTCCATTTGCATAGAATATCTATTCCTATCCCTTAACCATGAGTGTTTGTCCTTAAAGCTAAAGTAAATCTCCTGTAGTGAAGCATACAGTTGAGTTTTTTTAATCCATTCAGCTACTCTATGTCTTTTGATTGGAGGATTCAGTCCATTTACAGTTAGAGTAATTATTGATAAATAAAGGCTTACTATCATCATTTTATTAAGTATTTTCTGTGTTTTGTAGATTTTTTTTGTATCTTCCTTCCTTGATGCCTTCTTTTATGATTTGATGATTTTCCATAGTGGTATGCTTTGAAAACCAAGAAGGAATGGATAAATAATGAAAACATACAATGTTAGAAACATCCATACCAAGACTGAATCGTGAAGAAAGAGAAAATCTGAATATACCTATAACTAGTAAAAAGATTGACTCAGTAATTAAAAACCACCCAACAAAGAAAAAAATATCCAAGACCAGATGGCTTCACTAGTGAATTATAATAAACATTAAAAAAATTAATGCCAATACTTCTCAAAGTCTTCCAAAAAAAAAAAAAACTGAAGAGGAGGCAACACTGCCAAATTAATTTTACAAGGCCAGCATTACCCTGATACCAAAATGAGACAATGACACTACAAGAAATGAAAATTCCAGGGCAATATCCCTGATGAGCACAGATGCAAAAATCCTTAACAAAATACCAGCAAACTGAATCAACAGCACAATAAAACGATCATATACCATAATTAAGTGGGATTAATCCCTGGGATGCAAAGATAATTCAACATAAGAAAATCAATTAATGCAATGTATCACGTTAATGGAAAAAAGGAAAAAATCATCTCAATAGGTGCACAAAAACATTTGAGAAAGTTCAACATCCTTTCATAATAAAAGCTCTAAAAAATTAGGTATAAAAGGAATATGCCTTAAGACAATAAAGGCCATTTGGGCAGCCCGGGTGGCTCAGTGGTTTAGCGCCACCTTCAGCCCAGGGTGTGATCCTGGAGACCTGGGATCGAGTCTCGTGTAGGGCTCCCTGCATGGAGCCTGTTTCTCCCTCTGCCTGGATCTGTGCCCCTCTCTCTCTCTCTCTCTCTGTGTGTGTGTTTCATGAATAAATAAATAAAATATATATTTTTTAAAAGACAATAAAGGCCATTTATGACAAGCCTGTAGCTAATGTTATACTCAATGGTGAAAAGCTAAAAGCTTTTCTTCTAAGATCAGGAACACAACAAGAATGCCCATTCTCACCATTTTTATTCAACATGGTACTAGAAGTCCTGGCAGAGCAATGAGGCAAGACAAAGAAATAAAAGGCTTTCAAATCAGAAAAGAAGGAAAAGCAAATCCTACATGGTATGACTTATATATGAAATCTAAAAAACAACAAAAAAGCAACAAAAACCAAAAAACCTGAACTTAGAAACGGAATAGTGGCTCAGTGATTGCCAGGGCCTGAGGTATGAAGAAAATGGGAGATGTTAGTCAAATGACACAAACTTTCAATCATAAGATGAATAAGTTCTATGGATCTAAGGTATAGCATGGTGACCATAATTAATAATATCATGTTGTATACTTGAAATTTGCTAAGAGAGTAAATCTTGATCATTCTCACCACAAAAAGAATTTAAAAAGGAAACTATGTGAAGTGACAGATGTGTCAAATAATTTGATTCTAGTAATCATTTCGCAATGGAAACACACACCAAACTATCACATTGTACACTTTCAATAAATACAATTTTATATGTCAATTAAATCTCAATGAAAATGGGCAAGATCTAGCCTGTTGTTACCTTGCTGGTCTCATTTCCTACCCCTCACTAACTTGTCTACTTTGTTTCAGTCACATTGGTCTTCTTGCTCTTCCTAGAATGCCATGCTATTCTCATCCTAGGACCTGGGAACAAATGGTGGTACCTCTGCCCGGAAGACTCCCGGCCTCAGAAATCCAGGGAGGTGACTCTTCTTTAGGTCTCATCTCAAAAGTCATTTCTTTCCATAACTGTCTAATCTAACGTGCTTCAGTCAACTTCGTTCCTCTCCAGAGTACTTGATGAGAGGATCTGGGCCCTAGTACAGAGAACATCCCAAAATGCAGAGATTTAGTAAAAGGCCAGAGCTGTTACCTATTTTTCTTATGCCTTCATCTACCTCAAATAAAAACAAAATTCAGTTTCTCCTCTTGAAATGAATTCTTGCACTTCCCAAGTTTCTTTCTCCTCATCTTCCTGCTTTTAGTCCAAGGAATGTTGGAAACTGCTAAAAGATGGCAACAACAGCAACCACCATAACAATAATAATAATATCATAAACTGAGTATTTAGTGCCATGAATCATTTAAAAAACTTTATGTGTCTTAATCCATTTAATACTCACATAATCCTATGAGGTTATTAATTTTACTATACTTATTTTATAAATGAGAAAATTGGGGAACACATGGATTTTATAAAAAGATTTTATTACTTGAGAGAGAGAGAGAGAGAGACAGAGAGAGGGTGAGAGAGAGAGTGCACACGAGAGGTGCAGGGAGGGACAGAAGGGGAGGGAGTCTCAAGCAGACTGCACTGAGTGTGGAGTCCAAGGCGAGACTCAATCTTGTGACCCTGAGATCATGACCTGAGCCAAAACCAAGAGTCGGATGCTTAATTGACTGAACCACCCAGGCACCCTGAACATGGATTTTTATAAACTACCATAGTACATCTTTTAAGTCTACAGTATGGTTGTTATCTCAGAATGAAATGTCTGTGTGTCAATTAAATTGCCAATTTATGCCAGAAATAGCAAGATGATAGTTGTGATGATCAAAAAAATGGCAATCCAGATCAATTGTTTTTAGTACGTTACGTATATGGCACCTGATTGTACTCAGAGCCCTGAGAAGTCTATTTTAATTATATCAATTTCACAGAGGAGGAAACTGAGGACAATCATACACGAGGTCACAGAGCTAGTAAAGAATACCCACAGTAATGGCAGCAGGAGCATAGTGGTTTCCAGTGTGGATGGATGCAGACTTGCTGGATCCAGGCAAGACTTTCAGTCTAATTTAAAACACAACCTCTGTGGCACATTTGGTTGAGTGAAGGATCTTGGCTCCTCCTTCTCAATACCATGATGACACTCTAAAAACTTGGTAGACAATCAATTTTGCTATTCTGTAGATCATATCTCATCTCGTTATCGATCAGGCCCACCAATCTAAGTTCACCTTTTCCTCTAAAAGGGTCAACCAGAGCCCTTGCGCTGCCATCCTCTTCTGATACTGGCCCTGCCTGGAATGGATTCCTTCAATGCTGTGGTGAGATTTAGTTAGCATTGGCTCTTCCTCTGAAACAATTTATGACTCCTGATAGAAAAAGGAAAGGGTTGAATTGACGTGGATTTATAATTCATGTAGGCTACCAACCTGTGGTCCATTACACTAATGGAATAAATATTTCCCATTTATATTGTCAAAAATGTACTGATTGAACACCAGTTTATTCCATTCTAACTTACTTGTCATGCTATTTGTGTTTTTTGAAATCCTATTAACAATATCTAAATTTGAAAAGTTTATACAGAAACTAGAGAGAATAATACACAAATGTCCACAGAATACTAAAGACATTGAGAAAATGGACCCTGGAACTAGATTGCGTGGGCTAGGATCCCAACTGCATCATTTCCTAGACTGTGTACCTTGGACATGCCATTAAATTTCAGTCCCTTTATTTACCTACTTCAAAGACACATAAAGCATTTAAGAACAGTGAATGGCACATAGTAAGTGTTTGATAAATATTACCCTTTTGACTATTCTTATTCATAACCAAAGTATTATTTTGAAAATAAAGATATAATAGTCCACAGATCTACCTTTTGTTACTTCAAAGTCATAAATATTCATTCAATCCCCTATAAATACTCCCATTCCAAGTGCGAGGTATATATCTACAACTCTCAAATTTTTACATGACCAATGAACAATATGCAGTGTGAACTCTCAAAGTCCTTTTTAAAAAAAAAATTATTTATTTACTTATTCATGAGAGACACAGAAAGAGAGAGAGTCAGAGACATAGGCAGAGGGAGAAGCGGGCTCCATGCAGGAAGCCTTATGTGGGACTCGATCCCAGGACTCTGGGATCATGCCCTGAGCCAAAGGCAGATGGTCAACCCCTAAGTCACCCAGGTGTCCCTCAAAGTCCTTTTGATATAGAAATAGACAAAGAAAAAATGACAAGTACCTAAAGAGGCATAATACAAGGTGAAATAAGTGCTTAAGTATCTGAAAAGTGATTCTATGTATTGTGGAATTACAAAGAAGAATGAATCTATTATATCGAATACACACAAATCTAAATACATTGGGGATGAGGGGGTGTGCGTACTGAAAGGTTTCATGTGCCATGTGTCATTTGTGTTGATCCTTGAACAAGCAATAGAGTTTGATAAATTAGATAGAGTTTTAAGAGAGAGACATGGGAGCAGGGTCCAATGACGGAAAATTAAACCACTTGGCAAAGCGAAGAGGCAAGCCATTAAAAATTGTGAGAAATGTTAGGAATAGAAACTTTCCACTCTGGCAAAATTTTCAAACACAGTGAGGGGTTAGTGAGATAGAAAGCTGAGAGAATATGTTGGGTTCTTGTGGTTGAGGGCCTTAGATGTCAGGGAAATTTGTACTTAGTTCAGTGAGCAATGCAAAGCTCATAGGACGGTTTGGGGTAAAATCTCAAATGAAAAGTAAGTTCCTCGAGAGCACAGACTTTGTTCAGCTTAACATTGTTTTCTCAGCACCTACACTAACGCCTGGCACATAGTAGGCCAATATTTGCTCAGGAAGCATTTATCAAATGGATAATCATTGACAGTCTTTAAATTATTACTCTTTGTTGATGTTGTTGTTACTCTGAAAAGTACAAAAACTCCACTGAGTGACTTCAAGGACTCCAATTTTAGCTGTTTATGATGTAAGAAGCCATTACTTTAAAGAGACCTCACTATCAAATAATGATTTTAAACTCACTCTTCTAGGGGTGCCTAGGTGGTTCAGTGGGTTATGCATCTGCGTTCGGCTCAGGTTATGATCTTAGGGTCCTAGGATTGAGCCCAACAATAGGTTCCCTGCTCAGCAGGGAGTCTGCTTGTCCCTCTCCCTCTGCCTCTCTCCCTGCTTCTCATGCTCTCTCTCTCTGTCAAATAAATAAAAAAAAATATTTTTTAAAATATGCTTTAAACTCACTCTTCTAGTTTGTCTCCTTTTCCAGATGAGAAGACTGAGGCCACATGAAGTGAAGGAACTCAACAGGAATAGAACCCAACTGTCTCTCTTCCTTGTCTTGAGGTCTTCCCACAACCCTTAGCTACGGTATACCTCAAAGAGTCTGTTGTACCCAACTCTCATAGATGTAGCTCTGAAGACGTTGTGACCTTTGTACACTGTTGGTGAAATGTTCATTGGTACACCCACTGTGGAAAACAGAATGGAATTTCCTCAAAAAATTAAAAATAAAACTACCCTACAATCCACCAATCTCATTCCTGAATATTTATCCAAAGGCACTGAAATCTCTGTCTTGAAGAGCTACCTGCACTCGCTTGTTCATTGTATCATTATTCACGATAGCCCAGATATGGAAACAACTTAAATGTCTGTTGACAGATGAATGGTTAATAAAATATGGTACAACACACACTAAAACACACAAACATACACACGCACACACACACTGGAATATTATTCACAGATAAAAAGAAGGAAATCCTGCTGTTTGCGACAATATGGATGAATGTGGAGGACACTATGCAACGTGAAATAAGCTAGACAGAGAAAGACAGTGTTGTATGGTATCACAGACATGTGGAGTCTTAAAATTTTAAACTTTTAGGGAGTAGAATGGTGGTTGCCAAAGACTGAGATATGGGGAAAATGAGATGTTAGTCAAAGGATGCAAACTTTTAGTTATGAGAGATGAATAAATTCTGGGGCTCTAGCACACAGCATAGCAATTACAGTTTATAATAGTGTATAATATACTTGAAACTTGCAAGAGGGTAGATCTTAATCATTCTCAATACATCCAAGAGAAAAGTAACTAAAGTGATGGATGTTTGTCATAATCATTTCACAACGTGTATGTATATGGCAAACCGTCACACTGTACACCTTAAGTATATACAATTTTTGTTAATTATACCTCAATCAAGCTGAAAAAAATAAAGACCTTGCAAGCCCTCAGTGAAATAGTTAGGGTTTTGTTCCATTTTGTTGCGGTTTGTGCTTAGGAAGGAAATGGAAAGACAATGGCATAGTTATAATACATGGATTAAAGAATTAGTTTTGATGTGGTATCCACATTTGGCCTGAATTACCCAATATTCTCAAGGACAGGAAAGAGTGTACCATTAATGTGTGTTAAATATAGTTCATTCCTCAATAAATCTTTGAATGCTCATTTGCTTTCTTCTAATTTGCCATGACCTCATTAGTATTGCAATAGAATATTTAGAGACAGAAAGCACACCCTGGCAACTTTTTTTGGGGGGGGGTGATCCTTCATTATGAGCTGTTATTCACAAGTTGTATGTGTATAAAAATTGTTACAACTGTTTTGAAGATCTTTTTCTTTTTTGGTTTTTCAAAAATGCACTGCAAAGTTCTCAAAATGTATACGTTTGCCTTGTCAAAAGATTTATTCTTAGCATGGAAAGAATACCCCCCCCCTTTTCCTTGGGCACAAGCTAAACACACAGCATGAGTTACAACATCAGTGAAATAATCCTAATTCCATAAAGCAAGGTACAACAAACTGTAACAGAGGAATGAAGAAAAATTCAAAACATGGGACAATCAATACAGAGGTAAGATATCACTCATTCTGAAGACTTCCATCAGTATTCAATGAAAAAGAATTTCTTCATATATCTGGAGACCATTAGATGATTAATACAAACTGTGTAGACAGAGAATTGGAAATCTGTGATCCAAAGAAAGTTAGCAAGGAGCACCCAGTGACAAATCAAGAAAGGAATAGAAACAGTGAGCACAGGGTGACTTTTCATGTTAACACAAGGATTCATTGCTTACGGGGTCTGGGATCTCAGCACAAGTTTGTGTGAATGGATAGCCCTTTCGAGAAGACAGCGTTTCCTGGGCCAGAAGTCACAAAGATAATCCCAAAGACAACATTATGATGATAAGCAAGCTGGCTGCCATAATCACAACCATCTCCCAACTTTTGAACTTTACCCACTATTGTTTTGATACTTACAGCTTGTTACCAATGTGGACATTACTACCCAGGGGCACAACAGTGGAGGGGGTAAGAGCAGGGCACTGGAGCCAGACCTCGGGCTCTGAGTCATGCTAGCCTGATGACACTGGAAGGGATCCAACTTCTCTGCCTTAGTTTCTTTATCTGTGATAGGAAGCAACAGAGACTTCCCCAAGATGTCGTTAAGGTGTTTTATCTTGTTTTTACATGTAAGTTGCTTAGAATTGTGGTTAGCACATGATAAAACTGTCAGCCGTTGGCACAATTTTTGCATAGTTAGTACCCAGATAATGCCACAAGAGTTTTACAAAAGTGCATGTATTTGTGCTTGGTGCATACAGGTATACACACACTCTTTCTTGATAATCTGTCATGTGCCAGGCAGTACGTTAAAAATGTGACAAACAATTTTATTAACTATTCACAACTGTATAATAAAATGGATTATACTGGTAATAATGATGACTACTAGTAAAATAACATGTCAATCATCTTTGAGTGCTTACTGTGCACCTAGTGCTATGCTAACTGCTCTGCTCTGTGTGGATTTTCTCATTAATCTTCACAACCACACTGTTACGGATTATTATCATGTCCACTTGCTGCAGGAGAAAAATGAAGTAGACAGAAATTTAGTGACACTGAAGGTAACACGTGTGGTAAGTGCTAGAACGTGTATTTAAATCCAAATCTTGGGCAGCCCCGGTGGCCCAGCGGTTTAGCGCCACCTTCAGCCCAGGGTGTGATCCTGGAGACCCGGAATCGAGTCCCACGTCAGGCTCCCTGCTTGGAATGGAGCCTGCTTCTCCCTCTGCCTGTGTCTCTGCCTCTCTCTCTCTGTGTGTCTCTCAGGAATAAATAAATAAAATCTTAAAAAAAAATAAATCCAAATCTCTGACTTCAGAGTCCCAACAACAACCTCTCCCCGTCAGCCTCCTCCTCTATCTTGAAAGTCTAGAGCCTCTCCCAAGGCATTCACACACAAACTCCAGAGTGAAATATTTCCCAAGGTTTTGTGACACTGCACATACTTGGCTCCCCTCTTCTCTTACCAGTCCCTCCTCAATCTCCTTTGCTGGTTTCTCCTGATCTCCCTGTAAATATCAAGTATCATTGTTGTAGAGGCCCAGAGCTCAGGTCTTGGACTTGCCTTTTCCATCTATACTTGTTTGTTTGGTGATCTTGTCCCAGGGGCATTGTTTAAATGTGATCTATAGGTGAAAGACCCACATCTATAATCTAGCCTTCTGTCTCTTCCTAAACACCAGGCTTCTATATTCTGACTGCCTTCTTGACATCTTTGCCTGGATGCTGGATAGGCAACTCAAATTTAACATGTTCAAACCATGTTCTTGTTCACCCCATATCTGCCTTCCTCCCAATCTACCCTATCTCAGAATATAGCAATTGCATCCTTTCCGTTGCCCAGTCCGAAACCTTTAAAGTCATCCTGACTTGTCTCATTCTTTCACCGCTCCCTGCATGTAAACCCATGAGCAAATCCTCTCAATTCTACATGTGGGATATTTTCTTGAATCCATACAGTTCTCACTGATTTCACTACCATACTGTGAGCCCAAGTTACCATCATTTCTCATCTGAAAAAAAAATGCAATTAGCTTATAACTGGTTTCCTGGCTTCCGTTTTGGCCACCTAAACAGCACACTGCCCTATGTGCCTTACCTACATGAATTCACTTAATTTTGACAATATTCTTACAAGATAGGTCCTATCTTTCTTCCCATTTACAGGTAAGGAAATCAATGCTTTAAAACGTGGGGTAACCCCACCAAGGAGGAACTGTACAACAATCTTAGTCATGCTGTTTCCATAGTGCCTTAATGCTTCAGCACTCCACTAATTAATTCTTAGGGCTTTATGCAAGAAAATAAAGCAATAGAAAATAGATGTCTAAAGGCATTCATTAAAATGTTAACTATAATTGGGAAATGTCAGCAAACAATGTAAATGTCTCCAAAGTGGTGAATGGTTAAATAAATCAGACTACATTAATACAATAAAATATTAAGCCATCATTAAATACATATATTAAGATTATAGAGCATCACAGACAAATACTTGAAGTGTGTATATGGGATAGTAATGATTTGAGGCCACAATTTGCCCACTGTAAGAATGCAGAAATGCCTAAGGATAGGGCAGGTACTATTTAAAGTCTATTCGAATGAGTCCATTGAATTGTGTAGGCTCGAGAGGTCTTTTTCTGGAGTTTGTATGGGCACTGAGGTATGTCTATGTGGACATTGCTGAGAGGAACCATTTCTCAGAGTGGATAGCATAGGTCCTTAACCTGGCTGCATGAACTCAGAGCTGAGCTCTGTTGAGAGGCCGTGGGAAGGAAGTGACAACTGTTCCATGAAGAGCTCCCATGTACCAGGCACCAACATTCACTCTAAGCTATTGACCATGCTCTCCTCACCTTTTGCTTCTAGAGCTCCCACACACACTATTGGTTCTAGCTTACCTGTCATGTCCCCTTAGTAGTCTTGCCTGCTGGCCCATCAGGGTTAGGAGTCCTTCCTCTATGTTTCCTTAGCATCTCCTTCTCCTGTTATCATAGCACCTATCATATATTACTATTCTTTAATTTCTTTTTTAGTTTAATTTTTTTAATTCAAGTATAACTAACATACAGTGTTATATTAGTTTCAGGTTTACAATATAATGATTCAACAATTCTATACATTTATCAGTGCCCATCAAGATTAAGTGTACAGAATTATTTAATCTCTATCACAATGCACACTGTAGACTCCTAGAGGGCAAGGACTTGTCTGTTCTTGTCCTGTGAGCAAGGATACTATCTGCCTTGTTCAGTTTTGACTCTTCAGCTCCTAGCACACTGGATCAAAGTAGGTCATCAATAAAACATTTTTAGTGTAGCTAGATTCTTTACTGATTCAAAGGCCATATTATTTTACCATTCAAAGGAGCACTGGAAAACAATGAAAATATTTACCAAAGCCCGAAAAGAAGTGACACAGGGATTTATATTGCATGCTACCCAAAACTACATTCTAAAAATCTTCTTCTTCACATCTCTAACTTCCCTAAGCATGTATTACTAATTACCACTTAGCAGTCACTATTACCTTTCAGATTTGCACAGGAAAAACAAATAATTCCAAATAAACCAAAACCAAATAAACTCCAGCCCATTGTTTTGCTTCTGTCTTTTCTGTCCTCTTTCTTGAGGCCTTCTTGTTTTTTTTTAATTTTTTTTTTAATTTTTATTTATGATAGTCACACAGAGAGAGAGAGAGAGAGAGAGAGAGAGAGAGAGGCAGAGACACAGGCAGAGGGAGAAGCAGGCTCCATGTACCGGGAGCCCGACGTTGGATTCAATCCCGGGCCTCCAGTATCGCACCCTGGGCCAAAGGCAGGCACTAAACCACTGGGCCACCCAGGGTTCCCGAGGCCTTCTTGTTCTTAAGAGAATAACTCCAGGTACTTTCTAATGTAAACCATTTTAGCTTTTATTGCTGGCCACAACTTAGCAGCTCAAACCTCAGTTAACCCAATCAGTTACAAGGGTGGCTCAGCAGTTGAGCATCTGCCTTTAGCTCAGGGTGTTGACCCAGGGTCTGGGGATTGAGTCCCACATTGGGCTCCCTGCATGCAGCCTGCCTCTCCCTATATGTCTCTGCCTCTCTCTGTGTGTCTCTCATGAATAAATAAAATCTTTTTTTAAAAAAACCCAACCAGTTACAATAAGAACTTAGCCTATATTACTGCTAGACTAACAAAGAATCCTTCCTCCTTTGAAGATCAGAATGTCGGGCAGGTAGGGGTTTGGGAGGTGGTGTTAGCCAAGATAAGATGACAAGTGTTGCTGTAACAAATATTACTTGCTCTTGGACCAGTCAATTGCCAGCTAGGAAATTTTCTGATCAGCAGTGACTTGGGGGCTCAGGCTGTTTCCATTCTGGGGCTTATTGCTGCCCTGGCTTCGAACTAGCCAGTGGAAAGCTGGGAACAATGCATGGGGAAAGCACACTCACACCAGAACTTTCAACTTTGGCCTATATGTGACACTCAAGACTTACACTCACATTCTTTATTTTTAAGATTTTATTTTTTATTCATGAGAGACACACAGAGAGAGGCAGAGACACAGGCAGAGGGAGAAGCAGGCCCCAAGCAGGGAGCCCGACGTGGAACTCCATCCCAGGTCTCCAGGATCACGCCCTGGGCTGAAGGTGGCACTAAACTGCTGAGCCACCCGGGCTGCCCTTCCACTCACATTCTAATGGCCAAAACCAGTCAGTCACATATTCAATCTAATTGCAAAGGAGGCTGGGAGACATAAGAGTAAATAGGGTTATCAGTGAGCCTTAACAATCTCTTCTAAATGGGGAAAGGAGGGTCATCTGGGTGGCTCAAATGATTAAGCATCTGCCTTCGGCTCAGTTCATGATCTCCAAGTCCTGGGACTGAGCCCCACATTGGGTTCCCTGCTCAGCGGGGAGTCTGCTTCTCCCTTGCCCTCTGCCTCTCCTCCTGCTTGTGCACGTTCTCTCTCTCTCTCTCAAAGGAATAAATTAAAAATCCAAATAAATAAATAGGTAAAGGAGAAGCCCAGCACACAATTAATAAATAGGTTTGCCCTTGTCATTGTAATAAGGTAGAGAGGAGTAGCATTTTGTTTCCATTAATATTATTCTATGATTATTTTCTTATTAGAATGTGATTTTAAAAACACATTAACAATGTAGGAAAGAGTTTTGAGTACTATTAGGTTTCCTTGATAGCCAAATCTGAGTACAAACCAACGAGACTCATTTTCACTGCAGAGCAAATGGCAGCTTTAGATAGTGAACAATAAAATCTAATTGACAGCCACGTTAGCAATAGAGGCCAAGTGTATTTGTCATCTACTGTTGTGCAATAAAGTAATTCAAAACTTAAAGGTTGAAAAAACAAATATCTCAAAATATCTGTGGTCCAGGAATCTGGGCACAACTTCCCTTCTGCCACTGGCTCAACGTCTCTCATGAAGTTGCAGTCAAGTGGTCAGTCGGGAGTTACATCTGAAGGTTCAACTGGGCAAGAAAGGAATTCATTTCCAAGCTCGCTCACACAGTTGGTGGCAGACCTTGGTTGTTTGGAACAATGGGCCTCTCCAGAGGGCTATATCACAACGTGGCAGCTATCTTCCCCCAGGGTGGCTGGTCCAAGAGAGAGTGAGAGAAATCACCTGTCAGAAGTCACAATCTTTTAACAACTTAATCTCAGAAGTGACATACCATAACTTCTGTGAAGTTTATTTGTTAGAGGTGAATCAATAAGTCCAGGCCACACTCAAGGGGAGAGTATTACATATGACAGTGAATGCTGGCAGGGTAAGATCTTTTGGGAGATTGTATACCATTGTAGAGACTGTATATCACTGTAATTTTCGATAGCAAAATCTTTAATAAATTCTCTTTTACGAACTTATATTTGAAACTACAGTTTTAATACTATTTCTTTTGGGACTAGAATCAAATAATTTAGTTAAATATTGAAGCCTTGAAATTAAGCATTTTTGAAGTAGCAATAAAAACATATATTACAAACTTTATCTGAAATAAAACTCATGTTTTGAGAGTTTTTCAATATGTAATTTATAGCTCCTATCCTAACTTATAATTGTGCTCTTTGCTTTCTAGATAGAGACCTTGAAAAGACAATCTTTCCAATATTGCTGCCTCGGGAATATGAAGATAAGAAACCATTTTTTGACTTGACATTTAGCTGTGAAAAAGCATTCCCCATTTGAGAGGCGTTTCAAATTTCCTGTTCAAACAGGTTTCCTTCAGGGCACTATGGGGTAAAAGCCCACCATGCTATAAAAATCCATAAGGATTTTCCTGACACTTTGTTTGATTCTTGGATCAGACAACAGAACAAAAGGCAACTCTGGCCAGAGAAAAGTGTGTTCTCTTTTGCCAAAGAACCTTACTTCTATGGCTCACTAGAGTAGCTCACATTTTAAAGATTTTTTTCCCCCCAAAGTCACAAAAGCACCATTATCAGAAGAGATAACTATGATTCCATGGGCAAAGACAGAAAAACAATGCCCAAAGTCACTTAGTAACTATATAAGCAAAAGATTTCAGTTTCTTAATAAGAATTTGCTAAAAACAAACAAAAATCTACACACAGAATTTCTACCCTGTGCTGTTTTCATTATTCAGCCAATCTCAATCTTCTTCTCTGCCACCAGAATAATCTCTCAAAGACAGAGTTCTGACTGTGCCTCCCACCTCCCTGCTGTTCTCCACTAAGCAGCACTTCTACCACAGGCCTTCTGACTCCTGGAAAATGCAACACAGAACACCAAGAAGTCATAAAGGAAAATATAGATACATGTAGCTACATAATTCAGGAGGATAAAACTCATCAGAAAAAAAGCTGTAGATTTTAACCCCCAGTCTAACCTCATTTACCTGTCATCCATAAAAATGGTCAATATTATATGTATATCTCCATTCAGGTCATTAATAACATCACTAACCAGGACCAGGCCAAGGCCAATGCACTGCATCTTGCCACTAGCATCCCTGCCCCATGGTGCCATTGTTTCTTTAATCAGAGCCGTCTGGGCACAGTGGTTCACCAGCAGTGAATCCACCCAGTTGTAAGAGGCATCTAGTTTGCATAGGTCCATCTTAGCAGTGAGATTCTGAGAGATCTACTTACATGGCGTAATGAAGTACAGTTTTCCGTATTTCTTTCAAGAGCCAGTCTCACCATTTGACCAACGATGAAAAAATCAACCAGTGTTGTTTGTTTGTTCCTAATCAACACATGCTGCCTCCTTTCCCGTGTGCTCAAAAAACCTAAAACAGGGCAGCCCCGGTGGCTCAACGGTTTAGCACCACCTGCAGCCCAGGGTGTGATCCTGGAGACCCAGGATCGAGTCCCACGTCAGGCTCCCTGCATGGAGCCTGCTTCTCCCTCTGCCTGTGTCTCTGCCTCTCTCTCTCCTCTCTGTATATTCTCATGAATAAATAAATAAAATCTTTTAAAAAAAAAAAACCTAAAACAAATGAACAGGAGGTTCTTTCAACTGTTCCTTCAAGTTCATTACTAATATCGCCTCTTCTCACTACCTGACGCACTACTGCCGGGCTCCAAGCCACATTCTTCTTCACTTTCAGTTTTGCTCCCTTTATACAGAAACCAAAATGAGCCTTTCAAAAAGTCATATCAATCCATTTCATGGTTCAAAGTCAGCTGTCATCAATCACTTTTCGAATAAAATTTCAAGTTCTGACTATGACCTACAAGTCCCCGTATAATCTGACTCCCGCTCTGACTTCACCTCCTGCTCTACCTCTTCCTCTCATTCCACTCCGGTCACCGTGGCCTTGCTATTCTCCAAATATACCAAATTTTTCCTGCTTCAGTGCCTTTGACATGCTCTTCCTTCGTGGATAGGTTTACTCCAAGAAGAGAGTATTCCTGTTGTGTTTCCAAGGTCATAATATTCCCTCCCTTCTGCACCTCAATTGTATTTGCCCAGAAAGTCCTGATTCTAAGTAGTGAGATGGGGAGATGGCTATGGTTATCAGCCTTGGGACACTCGTTTAGCTCATTATGCAAATCATATTCTGAGCTTATCACAACAGCTTCTATTTTAGAGTCATAAACAGCCATATGATACAATTAAGTAATAGTGCTCAAATGACATGAATTACCAGAAGAAACTCTATTTAAAAAATAGAAATAAAGGTGCTTACCTGGCACATTACTAATTCATCTGATACAAATAGCTCTTATGGGAACCACTGAATATTGCATGATTTGGGCTACAATTCACACATGTAATATATGTGAATGATACAAATCATCATGTAATATGAATTTACATATAGCCAAATAAATACATTTAATAATGTTGCCACTGGAGTCCAACATTTATAGTATCCTTTTAAAAGGGGATGCATTTTAATATTAATTATAATAGAAATAGATGCAGCAGCATGGCAAAGCTTAGTTGCAAACATAATATTTTAATAAAGAAGTATAATAGTCAATTTGTGTTAGATAAAACTCAAAAATCATTATGGTTTTTTTCAAATTAATAAAATTATCTCCAATTTTTCCACCTCTCTGGCTCATTAATTCATTGCTTATTCTTTTTGGGAAATGCTAATCACCACACAAATAAAATCACTGCAACCACATTTGGTCTTCAGAGAGCCCACCGGACATATTGGAGGGAAGAAAAGATCTAAGAGTCAGAATATTTGGTTTCAATTTCTGGACATACCCCTGGCTTGACATGAAATATTTGCCACATTGCTCTAACTCTTGGATCCTGTTTCCTTGTTTCTAAACTGGGGTCACTAATATCTTCCTTCTTTACCTCATAAGGTTTCCATTTGCATAAAAATTACTAGTACAAAATATATTTCACTAACCTCGATTCAGAGGCTAATATATGTGACTACCAGTTCCTCCATAGGAGGAATGTACAATTAGATGCCTACACAAAATGTTGCCCTGTTACCATGCCAATTTTTATTATCTTTCCATTAGTCTTATACTGTTTAAGGACTAAAAACTTGAAATGCATAAAGAGCATCATGAACCGTGGCCAGCAAACAGCTGTATAGCTTCACAACATTTAATTACTTCACTATTTCTTGGCCTTCTGTTCATTAATTCATCAAATATTCAATGAGCAACTTCAGTAAATCATTAGGAGATTGAACTCATGTTTCTTTCTACTCCTTGAAATTTCACTACAATTATGGTACAAAGAATGAAAATGGACAAAGAGAAAGGCAGAGAAAGCAACAGATGAAGATGGCACACATTTTTCAAAGAGGGATAGCAGAGTGGTGAATGACTTAGCAGAGAGCAGGGAGCATAAATTGAAATGTCTTCGCACAAGCAGCAGCAAGAAGTGAATCCATTTGCCCCGTGGATTCCTGAAAAGCTTCGATTTGGAGGCACTAGCTATAGCAGAAGGTCAAATAAAAAGCAAAGTTGAGAGCAGAATTGTCTGAAATTCTGTACACAAAAGAGTTAGACTTTAACTCAGACATGTCATTCACCTCCCTCTTCAACTCCATACACCCTTTTATTGGACAGAGCCGCTATAGGTATCAACTGGGGTGTAACCTTTAAATAAACATCAAGTTTCTAAAGCAATCACCCTAGAATGAAGCACACTATTTGTCAAAGCTTGCTCATGCCCACAGAGCTCCCAATTCATGCTTAAGTAATTATCCTTAAATATGGAAATAAATGTAATTGTCTCACATGAAAGAGAGAAAAAAGAAAGCAATTCAGAACAAAAAATCCTAAACAAAACAATCTGTTATTTCTACCCTGAAAGAAACAGAAGATATTGTATCGTTCATTCATGAAAATAGAACAGGATGCTGTAAAAAAAAATAAACAGAGGTCAAAAAAGAAGTCTTAAGAATGTGTGTTTTAAGGTGCACATGGGTCAATGCGTACACCTCTAATTTGAAAGTTTGTTAAAAAGATAAGACAATAAGGCTTCAATTTATTGCCAAAAAGTAAAATAAAAAAAAAACAAACAAGCATAGATTACAGGAGAAAAAAGCTAAGAAAATTAAGATTGACTAATTTAAAAGGTATAATATCTTACTAATAAGATTCAAGAGAGGATAGAAAACAGAGAAGTAATTATCAAATAATTATTGAGAATATTTCCTACAACAGTTGACTTTGGTTTCCAGTTCGAACACGCGCAGCACAATGTATTAATTTCTGATTTCAGTTGCAATAAAATACCACAAACGTGATGGCTTAAAACAGCACAAACTCTTCTCTCATAGTTCTGGAGGCCAGAAATCTGGAATGTGTTTCACTGGGCTAAATTCAAGATATTGGCAAAGATAGTTCCTTCTGGAGTCTCTAGGAGAAAATCTGGTGCCTTACTTTTTCCAGCCTATGGGGACCACCTGGGTTCCTTGCCTCCTGGCCCCTTCCTCCCGTCACTACCTGTAACTCCTACAGACAAGTCTATTTCTCTAGTCAAGAAAATAGGATAGGGTGTGTGATTAAACTTTATTTTTTCTTATCTTTCCAATAAACATTCAAGTCAGATATGCACACATTGACACGTGTGCATCTGTGTACACACACACACACACAAACACGCGGAAGAGTTCTTTTTTGGCCTCTGGTTATTTTTGATAGCCCTCTGTTATGTTTTTCTATAGTCAAGTTCATGATACTCTGTTGCAACTGCAACAGCTATACCAGTTGTAGAGCAGATCTAGACTGCAACTGGTACAGACTGGAGCACAAGGGACAGAGAGCTTTAGCTGGGAGGGAAGATGCCTAAAAATAAGAACTGATAGAGCTACTGAAACTGCATTCAAGAATTTGGGGGAAATATTAAGAGGAATGTTAGAGAAACATGTGAGAGTTTGAAAAAGCAAAGGTACATGAAAAACTAAGCTTGTAGGAAAAATCAAGCGTATTCCATGCCAGGCAACACAAAATGCTGCAAGGAAAGGACTTAGATAATTATACACTATGTAGTTCAGCAGCAAATAGTATTTACATGGCAATAATATAAACATCAACTACTCTTTCAATCCAAAATTGTGATATAAATATATTAGGATGACAAGGGTAAAGAAGGGCAGGTTGCAACATACAGAGGAATGCACAAATTATGTCAACAATTGGTAATCCAGTGAGTAGCAATACAAGCTTATTCTTTTAAAAAATGGATGTAGGGAAACTAACTAGAGGAGGTGGAAGGGGAGGTGGGCGGGGGGTGGGGGTGACTGGGTGACGGGCACTGAGGTGGGCACTTGATGGGATGAGCACTGGGTGTTATTCTATATGTTGACAAATTGAACACCAATAAAAATAAATTTATTAAAAAAATAAAAAATAATAAAAAATGGACGTAAATAGCAGAGAAGCCAAAAGATTTTAAGGAAGTTGTCTCTGATGTGTGGGGCTGGAATTTGGACGAGAGTGTGACAAGGGACTGCTTTATTTTGCTGTAAATCTTTCAGGACTATTTTTTAAAAGTTGTATTTATTTATTTGAGGGAGAGAGAGAGAGCACTCAGGAGGGTGGGGTGGGGCAGAGGGAGAGGGAGAAGCAGACTCCCCACAGAACACAGAGCCTGACGTGGGGCTTGATCCCAGGACCCTGAGCCGAAATCAAGAGTCAGACTCTTATCTGACTGACCAACCCAGGAGCCCCCTTTAGTACTATTTTATGATTTTTTTTTAATAGTGTGCATGGATTCCTTTAAGAAATGAAAGTAAACAACTCCATCAGCAGACATTAATGGAGTACTTTGAGTCAGGAACCGTACTAGGATCTGGAGACATCGTCATCCCACATTTATATCCCACCGTGTAGCCCTGTCCTTGGGGCTGTTGAACCGCCCGGCTCCAAAGAGCTCAGTTTCATAAGACAACATGTGAACAAACATTTTACGACCTAATATTCAGTAGGCATTTCTTACTTCAAAAAAGCAGCTTGCAGCTTATATTATAGAAATCCACAAGACTGTACAGAAATTATTTAAATCCAAAAATAATCTACAAATTGTCCTGAAAGCAAAGCTTTGCTTCTCTTCTCTCTACTAGCGCACATTTACCAGAGCTTCTAAGGATCAATAAGCTTAACTGATTTCACATTTATAGGATTTTATTGTACATTAAAACAGTTTGGATTGCTACACTAATCTTAGAAGCAATTTTCCATCCTCTAGTTACACTGCTGAGATTCTCTTCTAACTTCTAGCCTCGTGTCACTAACAACAGTTACTGAGTGTGAAGCATTTACTCCACACCAGGCAGCAAGCTAAAAGATATATTATTTCCATAGATCCTCACACAGTCCAGTGAGGTAAGGAACCATTCTATTCCCATTCTGAGGACCAAACTGAAGTTTCGATGATTTGCGGAGTCACATAGCTAGTGAAAGGCAGAGTCGGGGTTTGTACCCAGGCTGCAAGGAAGGCCCAGGAGGAGACACTGGGGGCTATACTTACCACTCTGCCTTTCCAAACATTTTCGTGCTTCCTGGGTGAAATCCGAAGCTGGTCCCTGGATGTGGAGGGCAAGGAGACAGCAAAGAAGAGGTAGCCACTCCACATGGGTAGGTGGCGGGTTTAATAAGCCAGGGACTCACATACAAGGCTTGTGCTGGGCAACTGCAAGATGAGTAGATCTTGGCACCACCCACCAGAATTTTGAAAGTTTGTTTATATAGCTGCCTTGATGGGGTTCAGCTATGCGCCCCATCCGGACGGTCTCAACAACACATCACTATCTCAAGGCCATGTCCTTGCAGCAGCTTATGAGAGCAGGAAAGGCAAGTGACATACACATTCCAGGGACAGGCCAGAGCACGAGGAGCCTTTGAATGTCCTGGGCCAGTTCATGGGTCAGCCAGAAGGCAGGTCCTCTCAATGACTTCCTCCTACAGGCCCAGCTGCTCTGGTCCGACTGACATGCTCGTCTTCCATGTAATGAATCCCCACTAGCCCAGTGTCCCCCTAAATGCCATTCTTATATCCATCTGCACAGTTTCTAGAAATTCTTCTCAATGAGAAACCACTTTCTTTGTTTATTCAAGTACTACCCTTCCTACAAATTGCACCTATTGCATAAATACGCACTGAGCTATTCCACTCTACCATCATATTGTCACTTTTTAAAGCAAATAAAGCAATATGTAGGCACTCAGCTACTATCTTATATGGTATTTATCTAAGAATATGTATTAAATATTAACTAAGATGTCGATTCTCAAAAGTATTTATATTGTATGTCCCCTAAAATAATGGCCTAGTAAAGCAGTTGAATTCCATTACTAAAGTAATTAGATCCAAAAACCAGGGACAGAGTATTTTTATGTGTTCTGTTCCTTTATATATATATATAAAGAGAAAGAATATGATATATGATAGAATGATCTGGTGGGTTTTATTCAATATAATCATGCCTCCCAAATTATTATAGATGACATATTCTAAAATTAAGATCTGCCAAGAATTCATTTCTTCAGCCAGGTTTCCAATATCTACAACTCACTAGCACTCTAAAAATAAAAACCACACCACATACCTGAGAATTAAAAGAGGCCTCACAGTGTACCTAGCCTACCTTCCCATCTTGAGCTGAAATTCCATTTCCAACACCCTGACCTCTTGCTTCCGCTGGAGTAACAAGACTATTTCTACTTGACTGGTCCATTGTCACATGGTTCTAATTGCTGGTTTAATTATTAGAAAATGGTCACTGTACTTTGTTGTCAGTGACCTACTGCCACTGCTTTCACATATGGTATTTCTTGAAAGTCAAGTGCTCTTCCACTCTCACCCCACTTACTGCAAAGCACTGGCTGCATGGTAATTTTGCAGGAGACACTGAACATCACTGGCATTTATTTTGCTCCTTGGTTGACATATTTATTTTAGGAAATCCTTGAGACAATACGATAAAGGTTCCAGACAGAAGGCCCATTGGCTTGCCTTATTGGAAAACAAAGCATATGTGAGGTCAAAAAAGCAGTCGAGATTTCTCTGCAACTGTACTAATGAGAAATGACAAAGGCTGAAATACACGATGGAAAATAAATAGCACTGGGGGACTGGTTCAACATCTGATTAAACAGAGTATTTGCTTTTCTTTTGGCTGTATATTTCTAGGCTACAGATAAAAATATAGTAATTTTATGTAATTGTGAAAAGGTCATCTGGCTAATTTTATTTCAAGCACAAGAAAGTGGAAAGAATACTTAACCTTCATTTGTTGTTAATCATATTGCTTCATAATATTGCTGGAAGGAAAACCTTATCAACCAGGGGAAATAACTAAAAAAATGTGTCCCTAAAATGTTTTGGTATCTTTTGTCCTTCATCTGTTTTATGTCCCAACGTATACCTTTATATTAATGAAAAGGTCATATTACAGTAATTAGCAGTAACATTTATTTAAAGCATATATTAATGTCCTATAAGACTTATACAACTTTTGTTAAGTGCAGCAGTGAACATTTTAATTGTACTATAAATACCATATGGAGCAATAGATTGCCCAAATGATCAGTTTTATCTTTCAGCTGGAATTTGCACAATGCTACGAAATCTAAAAACTAAAATTGGCATCATAATTGTTACAGAGTATTTAGTCACCTTAATTATACTCACCATGCAACTGGCAAACTCTATAATTACTATTATCTGGGAGATTGTTTTGCCAAACAGTCTGTTTAAAAGGTTACTTCCCTTTTCTATCATATTTTATCTCAAAGCCCAATCGTCTGTGGCTTCTTTGTGAATATGAAGGATTCAAAACAACTGGCTCAAGAATGAAAAGATGGGAAGCCAGACGGTCTTTTAGAACCTACTGGAACTCTTTGTGCTGTTTGTGTAGCAGGTGAGTTGTAGGAGTATCTGCACGGACTGAACAGTTCTTGTCCAGTGAGACAGCGTGTGATGCATCGCTTATCAGAAATCACCTAGGAACAAACTGTGCCACGACAGCTCTCCACCACATCATCATGCCACTGTTTTACAGAAGATAATGCAGTGCCATTCTCCAATAAAAGGCACCAAGGATCCTTGGAGGAATAGTTGATTCTAGGAATGGCCCAGGAAATATATAAGATGAACCCGGACTGTCTTGTAGTGCCAGAAAGTACTAAAAAAAAAAAAAACAGTAACACAAAAAACCACACACATGAAGTGGGTCACTGGAGTCAACTGAAAGAGCTCCCAATGGCCAAATCTGGAAAAACTTGAGCAGAAAGTTAAAGTAGTATTGGATTAAAACCCAAAGTATAAAATTAATACCCATGCATCCACACTGATATAAGTGATTGAAAAAATAAGTAGAGAAGACTAAATCTTCCTCAAAGAATTCCAAAATATTGAGGCAGATACTACACTGCCAGGGAGGGGGAGCATAATTCATCATTCCTTATTAGGCCGTCCGTAGTGATTTCCTTGTGAAGAGTCTAGTATAGAAAGGGAAAATAACAAAGGGTTGCAGAAGGGGAGGAGGGTGGGAGAATGGGGTAACTGGGTGATGGATATTAAGGACAGCACTTGATGGGATGAGCACTGGGTGTTATACTGTATGTTTAGAAAAAGAAATGAGAAATTTAAAAAAAGAAAATGGAAATAAAAGAGTGACTTTAGAGAAACCTGCCAAGTACTACCTCAGCAAGATGGCAAAGGTCAATACTTTAGCTTTGTTGTCTTCCTCTCTAGAACCCATAACCCTAATTTAATCATGGGGAAAACACTAGACAAACACTAATTGAAGAACATTCTAGAAAACATTTGACGAGTGTTTTTTAAAACTGTAAAGGTCATCAACAACAAAGACTACTTGAGAAACTGTCAGGGGAGCCTGAGGAGACATGATGACTAGATGCAGTGTGGTATCCTGGACAGGATTCTTTATGGATTTAGAAAAATAACCCTTGCATAGTAGTTTCTCCAAGCATAGGATTAGGCCCTCACTGATCCAGGAAAAATTCTGAGACGTTATCTTTCTTCTGCCTATGAAAATTAAAACCAACCTAGAACTCTTTGGAGATGTAAACTCTATATTCTTCCGTATAGGATTGATAATAGATTGTTTTGATCAGAATTTAAAGCTCTTGCTTCTAACAGGATGTTACTGGATAAAAATTACCATTCAAAGAAAATGTATGAGGCATTGTGCTGGGCCCAAGTACTCAAAGCCGAATAAAACAATCCCTACTCTCAAAAGTCTTATAGTCTGACATGGGAAGCATTTGGATAACTATACGTAAAACAGTGGCTTTAATTAGAACACACTGAAATTTATACATGAGTGCCAACGAAAGAAGAAAATTCTACTGGTCTAAATGGCAGGGAAAGTTTTATATCAGAAATGACATTTGCATTGTGTCCTAGTGAATGAGTATGAATTTTCCAGGGAGATAAGGGATATTGTGCACAAATCTATTTGTTGTTAATAATTAGAGGGAAAAAGGGAGATTGGAAGTTTAGAATGAGAAAAAGGTAGATAGATAAGTAAGAGCCGGTGCTCTGATAATGCAGCCTTGAAATAGAAAAGACGTGAATTTCTGACTTGTAGGTGGTAAAGGAGCCAAGATGTACATGAGTGATGGGACCTCACATTTGCCTCTGTATTTTATTTTATTTTATTTTATTTTATTTTATTTTATTTTATTTTATTATTTTATTTTTTAAGATTTTATTTATTTATTTATTCATGAGAGACACAGAAAGAGAGAGAAAGGAGAGACACAGGCAGAGGAAGAAGCAAGCTCCATGCAGGGAGCTGGACGTGGGACTCGATCCTGGGTCTCCAGGATCACACCCTGGGCTAAAGATGACGCTAAACCACTGAGCCACCCAGGCTGACCCTTGCCTCTGTATTTTAAAAGATGCATTTAATCATACAGCATCTTGACACAGTGGAAAAGTTATTTAGCATTTTTTAGAATATGTAACACACTTGAAAAAAAAATCATCAGACAAAACTATTTAAAATGTTGCTCTAATCAAGACATTTAATACATATTTTGACAGTCCCATTCCTTGGTGAATAATTCTATCTAACCACTCTCATTGTTAGGATATTATTTATTCTTCATTAATTTTTAATACATCTGCACTTATTATAAACATTACAGTATAAATTATTGAAAAGCCATCTATATTGTGCAATATAAAACTTGAAAATCCACTGCAGCCTCCAGGGTAGCTACTAAAGTATTAATAATAACAAGTAGAGGGCGGAAGAAACCCTAGAGTATGATAAAGAAAATCCAAGTAGATCAATCCAATTTTATGAAAATGGATCTCTCTCTCAGGGCTTGGGACTACACACAAAGGAAGAGTGAGTTACCTTGGTCATTTCTTCTTTATGACTCAAGGTAGCATTCTGTTTACCTGAAGCCACAAGACACGGCAGCGAGCACCTGGGACTGAGCTGATTCTGGATCTGAAAAGGCTGGTGTTAGGGACCCATCAAGTCCCTGGTCCTCTCCCCAGGTCTTTAACTGTCAAGGAAACAGGTTGGAAATGATCAGTAGTTTCGACTTTTTTTTAAGGCAGAACTCTTTTCTTTTTCCTAATAAACTTTATAGCCCTGTGACATAAAAATAAAACACAGGTAAGCATTTTGGGTATTATAAGTTAAAATGGATGGTGATCAAATATCATAACATGGGCCAAAGAGGGCAATGAGGATCTTCTAATTGTACAAAAAATTGCAATCATAGATGACGGAAAGTTGTAAGCAAATGTCACTTCCACAGAATCTGAGACTGTGTGGGCCACAGCTTGGAAACCCCCACCATAAGTTGTACCTCCCAAAGGGCCTCTCGGGCTTGAATATTCAGGTGGTGATGACCACCACTACCGGAGCAGGCTTGTGCACCACTTCAGAGCATGGACTCTGGAGCTGGCCAATATGGATATGCACCCTGCTTCTGCTACTTTCCAGTTATAACAACTTTAAAAAATTGTTTTATCGTGTCTGTGCCTCAGTTTCCTTGCCTGTAACGTAAGGAAGATGAAACATCTGCCTTCGAGGGATGTTGTAAATATTCAATGATAGTGCACGCAGAATACCTGTCACATACCAGCGCCATATAAATGTCAGTCGTTGATGTCAGCAGCCTAAAGTTCTTTTGCCCCCCAAACACGCTAAAGCACTTTCGTTGCTAACTTTGTCAATCTTGGTACCATCTGCATGCAAGTCCCAAATCACTGCTATTGACAGCTTCCTATGGAGCCTCAGTAGATCAAATTGCATTCAGTAGAGCAGAAATTGATCAAATTGCATTCAGTAGAGCAGATATTGTTGAGGACCTACTGAAAGCAAAGTACTCTTTTAGGCACAGCAGGGACTGCAAGAACAAATCTGAGTTGTTTTTGGCATTTTGAGCCATATGTGATCATGGCTTGGCATATGGACGAAGTGTTAAAGAGGCACAAGGGGTCCTAGATATGCAAAGGCTTAAGCTTAAGATTAGGGGCCAATTTAAGAGGGCAGATGGTATATGCATAGATATAAATATTCATTGCCATTTTTATTACTAAAATAATTTTAATAACAAATAGCACGAAGAGGTTAAGTTGACAAAGTTTACATAGACAGTGAGTAGCAGAGCTAGACCCTGATCCCTAGGTGGTCAGGCATTCATTTGTATATTAACATTCTGGGCGGTTGCATGTTTGTTTTTAATATTTGTTCCTCTTACTGTGAGATGATTATACAATGCACCCCTCATCATTTTACCAAGCCGTGCGACGTGAACTCAGAAGGGTGCAGACAGGGGCTGTTCCTTTAGCCTGGGTCCCCAAAACAAAGAAGGCACAGTGGAGTGTCATAGCCAATCCACAGATTGGGACATGTACTGTTCATCAGAGATGGCCCTTAGCTTTCATAAGCCACTAAGATTTTGGAGTAGTTTGTTACAGCGTTATAAAAACTTGTAGAAACAGGGGTGTCTGGGTGGCTTAGTTGGTTAGGCGTCTGACTCTTGGTTTTTACCTTGAGGTTGAGATCTCATGAGGTGTGATCTCGTGGGTCATGGGATCCAGCCTCAGTTGGAGCTCTGTACTCAATGGGGAGTCTGCCTGAAGATTCTCTCCCTCTGACCCTCTCCCTGCCCTCTCTCTCTCTTTCTCTCTCTCTCTCTCATAAATAAACCTTTAAAAAAAAAAACCTTGTAAAAACATAAAATAAAAACCTAGCTGATACAACCACTATACTATAATGCAGTTCAATATGTTAATGGCATTATTCCGAATGGTGAGGCCAGATTCTAAATTGGGTTATCTCATGTCTGAGCCTAAAAGCTTTTGTGTTTTTTTTTATTTATTTTTTTATCTGTTTTTTTTTTAAGCTTTAATACAATAAAGTCTAAACTCTTTCTCGTGGTATTCAACGCCTTCTATAACCTGCTCCTAACTTTCCTCTTCACAGCCCCATCTCCTTTCCACTTTCCACGTTTTCTCCTCCCTTTTAGTTTTTGCCATTTCAATATCCCTTTTACCACCCTCCACCCTCCAACATCACACACGGAACTCTACAGGCACTCAGCACCCCTGGCTATTTTGAAGTTCTTTCACATTTCCATAAAATTTAAAATGTGTTCCAAATTCCTGGTGACCTCTCCATTTCTCCTCACTTTCTAATTTCCTGATAAACTTCCATGAACACCCTGTGGCCCAGATCCAGTGACATCCCCAGGACAGATGTAATTGTTCCCTCTTCTCTGGTCTCAGGAATCTGAAATTAGAAGTTTAACAGGTGATTAACTCATGGAAGATAGAAGTCTGTCTCCCTTCTGTCTTGACTGTGAGCTCCTTGAAAACAGGGAGGGTGTCTTTATTCATCTCAATATTCTGAAGACCATCGAGTTTGCCAATTAATGGATGAGATGAGACAATGCTTGCAGGTGTGCAGGTTTGGTAAAGAAAATAATCAAGGGACCTCTATTGTTCAAAATTTGTGAATTAATTTGGTTCAGTCACAAATGTCATTATCCATCTGATAGTCGTGTTGCCTAAAGAGGAATGGAGGTATCAGTAATGTTAGCAAGTAGAGAAGATGCTCTGTATAAATTGAGAAGTAAAAAAAAAAAAAAAAAACAAATATGCACAATTCTAAATAAAATAGCCTCTATATATCCCAATCTTCCACGAGCACTGAGGTCACTGGAGGTTACATATATTCCCTCTCATCCCTATTGAGCAACACCAAGGGCCTCTTAGCTATGGGTAGCAAGGGAGTTGCATGGGCAAGAACTAGTCTGGGACCATGGTTGCCCAAATATAAATAAAACCAGGACAGGGCTTACACCGAAGGCCCAATGAGGTCTTACAGATGCTTAGAACCTTCCTGCTTCCAAATGTTTCATGCTCTCCTTTAGCTGAGTGAAGGGAAGTGGGTGGGAGAAAAAGGTATTTGTTTTCATTTTCCCCTCTACCAGAGATCAGCAAACTTTTTTTTTTTTTTGGTAATTTTTTAATTGGAATTCAATTTACCAACATATAGTATTACACCGAGTGCTCATCCCGTCAAGTGCCCCACTCAGTGCCGGTCACCCAGTCACCCCCACCCCCCGCCCACCTCCGCTTCCACAACTCCTTGTTCGTTTCCCAGAGTTAGGTGTCTCTCATGTTCTGTCTCCCTCTCTGATATTTCCCACCCATTTTCTCTCCTTTCCCCTTTATTCCCTTTCACTATTTCTTATATTATGCGAATGAATGAAATAATATAATGTTTGTCCTTCTTCGATTGACTTACTTCACTCAGCATAATACCCTCCAGTTCCATCCACGTTGAAGCAAATGGTGGGTATTTGTCGTTTCTAACGGCTGAGGAATATTCCATTGTATACATAGACCACATCTTCTTTATCCATTCATCTTTCGATGGACACCGAGGCTCCTTCCACAGTTTGGCTATTGTGGACATTGCTGCTAGAAACATCGGGGTGCAGGTGTCCCGGCGTTTCATTGCATCTGTATCTTTGGGGTAAATCCCCAACAGTGCAATTGCTGGGTCGTAGGGAAGGTCTATTTTTAACTATTTGAGGAACCTCCACACAGTTTTCCAGAGTGTCTGCACCAGTTCACATTCCCACCAACAGTGTAAGAGGGTTCCCTTTTCTCCACATCGTCTCCAACATCTGTGGTTTCCTGCCTTGTTAATTTGCCCCATTCTCACTGGGGTGAGGTGGTATCTCATTGTGGTTTTGATTTGTATTTCCCTGATGGCAAGTGATGCGGAGCATTTTCTCATGTGCTTGTTGGCCATGTCTATGTCTTCCTCTGTGAGATTTCTGTTCATGTCTTTTGCCCATTTCATGATTGGATTGTTTGTTTCTTTGCTGTTGAGTTTAAAAAGTTCTTTATAGATCTTGGAAACTAGCCCTTTATCTGATATGTCATTTGCAAATATCTTCTCCCATTCTGTAGGTTGTCTTTGAGTTTTGTTGACTGCGTCCTTTGCTGTGCGAAAGCTTCTTATCTTGATGAAGTCCCAATAGTTCATTGTTGCTTTTGTTTCTTTTGCCTTCGTGGATGTATCTTGCAAGAAGTTACTATGGCCGAGTTCAAAAAGGGTGTTGCCTGTGTTCTCCTCTAGGATTTTGAGGGACTGTTGCCTCACATTGAGATCTTTTATCCATTTTGGTTTTCTCTTTGTGTCTGGTGTAAGAGAATGGTCTAGTTTCATTCTTCTGCACGTGGCTGTCCAATTTTCCCAGCACCATTTATTGAAGAGACTGTCTTTCTTCCAATGGATACTCTTTCCTCCTTTATCGAATATTAGTTGACCATGAAGTTCAGGGTCCACTTCTGGATTCTTTATTCTGTTCCACTGATCTATGTGTCTGTTTTTGTGCCAGTACCACACTGTCTTGATGACCACAGCTTTGTAGTACAACCTGAAATCTGGCATTGTGATGCCCCCAGCTATGGTTTTCTTTTTTAATATTCCCCTGGCTATTCACGGTCTTTTCTGATTCCACAAAATCTTAAGATAATTTGTTCCAACTCTCTGAAGAAAGTCCATGGTATTTTGATAGGGATTGCATTAAACGTGTAAATTGCCCTGGGTAACATTGACATTTTCACAATATTAATTCTTCCAATCCATGAGCATGGAATATTTTTCCATCTCTTTGTGTCTTCCTCAGTTTCTTTCAGAAGTGTTCTGTATTTTTTAGGGTATAGATCCTTTACCTCTTTGGTTAGGTTTGTTCCTAGATATCGTATGATTTTGGTGCAATTTTAAATGGGATTGGCACCTAAATTTCTCTTTCTTCAGTCTCAGTGTTAGTGTATAGAAATGCCACTGACTTCTGGGTATTGATTTTGTATCCTGCCACACTGCTGAATTGCTGTATGAGTTCCAGCAATCTTGAGGTGGAGTCTTTTGGGTTTTCTAGGTACAGTATCATGACATCTGCGAAGAGGGAGAGTTTGACTTCTTCTTTGCCAATTTGAATGCCTTTCATGTCTTTTTGTTGTCTGATTGCTGAGGCTAGGACTTCCAGCACTATGGTGAATAGCAGTGGTGAGAGTGGACATCCCTGTCCTGTTCCTGATCTTAGGGGAAAGGCTCCCAGTGCTTCCCCATTGAGAATGATATTTGCTGTGGGCTTTTCGTAGATGGCTTTTAAGATGTTGAGGAATATTCCCTCTATCCCTACACTCTGAAGAGTTTTGATCAGGAATGGATGCTGTATTCTGTCAAATGCTTTCTCTGCATCTATTGAGAGGATCATATGGTTCTTGTTTTTCTCTTGTTGATGTGATCTATCACATTGATTGCTTTATGAGTGTTGAACCAACTTTGCATCCCGAGGATAAATCCCACTTGGTCACAGTGAATAATCTTAATGTACTGTTGGATCCTATTGGCTAGTATCTTGTTGAGAATTTTTGCATCACCCAGTTGGGTTTCACTGCCATTTTCTTATCATGGTTCTCCCCCTTCCCCCCCCCCCCCAACTCATTTTCTCTCGGGATTTGATGAGTAGTCAGAGATTTACCTTTTCACCTCTTCCAAACTCTTTTTGGGGAGCAGCAACTTAAGACATCACCAATTATTTTTAGACGTCCCTGGTACCCTGAACTTTTGAACGAGAGTCCCTTATACAGAAATTTTAACTGGAGATTTTCCTAGTGAAAGAATGCAATATTTTGTTTATTTCCTTAGAAAGTTTGATCTGGATCAAGAGCCCATTTCTGTGTCTCAGTCAGGAAAGCAGAATACTGGAAAACATCCTCCTGGATGATGCCCCCTCACCCGCAACACAGATTCTTCAAGACCTCGGTGGATGATACACACTTTCACTTTCATGGTCCTACCTTATATCCCAACTAAATGAGACAAACTTAATTCTGCACTAAGATAATTTTTTGCTTTGTTGCTTTTTAAATTATTTTAATAAAAACTCATTTATTTCACACTGGCTGTGATAATTGTACACTTAGCATCCATAAACAAGAATTCTTGTAGTTTTTCTCCGTTGATGAAAGTTTTTCCCCACTTTATTTTTTAAGGTTATTTATTTATTCATTTGAGAGAGAGAGAGACAGAGAGAGAGAGAGAGAGACAGAGATTGAGAGCACGAGTGGGGTTAGGGGCAGAGGGAGAAGCAGACTCCCTGCTGAGCAAGGAGCTCAATGTGGAGCTTCATCCCAGGACCCTGAAATCATGACCCAAGATAAAAGCAGAGATGCTTAACCAACTCAGCCACCCAGCTGCTCCTTTTTCCCACTTTAAAAGTTGTTTTCCAATGATGAAAATTTAATATACTAGTAGGCAATGTTTGATTCCAGAATCCATTGTCATATAAGGTTATATTTTTAGACGTTAATTTTGACTGTTCAGTGGGCTTATTTTACATTTTAGTGCTTTTTTAATGTTTCAGATCTCAAACATTTTTTAGGCCCTTGAAAAGCTCTTGGGGCCCAGGTATCTGTTCCTGTGGTGCCTTTTGAAAAACAGTAGTTTTACCAGCTCTATGGACTCTTCCTGCTGGATGCCTGAGGAGAAGAGCCTCAGACATAAGTTCAAGGAGGTGTTTTGGCAAAGGATTTGGGCATAAGAGCACTGAAGTGGCTCTGCATGAAACTTCATATCTAATAGCACAGCCCAGTGTCAGGAGAGGGACAGCCTTTCCATTTCTCATGAATGAAAGCATGGCTCCAATGCAGTTGAAACTGCACAAATCCAGCAGTGCTTGGCAACGTCCAGGGTTTGCCAATCTGGAACTAGCCAGGGATCTATCCTCTTAGACACAAACAATCACATTTCTGTGGAGGTGCCCATAGCAGAACCAAGGTTGAGATGTTGGTCTCACATGGGTTCTTGAAAAGTGAATATCAATCAGAGCAACTTAATGGGGAGACCCTGAGAGGATCACCCGTAAGAACAGATAAGGGCTTTTGGGGAAAAGTCCAAGACATGCCTTGGAGGGACTTTGAGACCCTGTGTAATTCACGCAAACATGAATCAGACATAAAAAATTATATCTTTATTCTAAGTGTGAATTTGTTTAATGCTTAAACTGGTAAGACTCGGAGAAAATTTTCTGGTGAGTAGAAGAGGAAATTTTAGGAAATTCATCAAAGAATTCACAATTCATAAAGTTATTTTACTTTAAAGGTTTTTTTTTTTTTTTTGGTGAATCTTCCTGTAAATAATAAGCATTCTTGTGCATTTATCTCTTGTATTAGGCAAGAGACACTTGTATTTGCATCCAACCAAGATAGCAGGCGGACAAATTTGCTGACTTTAGCAATGTCATATCTGGAGACTGTCTGGCAAAGGAGAATTGCTAACATCCATCATAAAGAATAGCAGCCTTAGAAAGAAACAGGGGCTTTTTTCCTCCAAATATTCAGTGGTGTCCAGATTTGACAATTCCTTTCCTTTTACGTCAGGTTTTTTGTAAAACATATTTTGCCCCCAATAGTAGTTGTGCAATAAGGTTTATTTAATGAATGCATTTGCTCTGTAAGTGGTCCATTGAAAATCTTGGTGATTTATTCAGTAAATATGTATTACACATCTCAAATGTGCAGGGTCCTCAGAAAAAAAAATACCACTTAGGGAGCCTACAGTGCAATGATTCCCAAAGATGCAGGGAATTTATGCCAGCCACCTCTGCCTCTCTACCACCCCATGACACCAGGGATATAGATCACACACAGGAGGGAGAGGTACAATTGTATCCCTATACAAAGATAACTGGTGGAGAATTACTTCTGTAGTAAGTCACAGTTTTCAGCTACAGTGACATACACCTTAGTTAGGTTGGGACTGAATAAATGGTTGTACCCTCCATGAAGTCTTTCCTCTTCCCTCTGGTTTGGTGGAGGAGACAAAATATATGTACGGAGTAAATCCCATTTCAGGTTGTGAGCTAACACTTATACACACAAACACATACGTGTATTTGAACCAAATATTTTATGAAACCATACTCACTCTTTGTGTGATGCATTTCTGGTGTTTTCTATTCTATTTCAACTGAAAATCAATACAGGTCACACCCCACACAATTGATTTTATAAACCACAAAGTCGCCACCTAGATTTTGAGAAAAATGCTTCTCTAGGGTTTAATAATGATTGGAAGACAGAGGTAAGAAAGAGAAGGTCCCATAAGATATATTCCTGCATAATTTTCATAAAAATGATGCACTTATATACTACTTACTAGGTGGCAGGCAGTGATAAGTACTTTTCATGTGTTAAGTCATTTAATCCCTACTGCTACCCTATGACATAGGCACATTAATTATAGCTATTTTATGGATGAGAAAGTGAATGCAGAGAGAGGTGAAGTAATCTCACCAAAGCTACCCAGGATTTGACACAGGCTGCCTTACTCCAAAGTAGTCTCAAGCCCCCTTTAGCAAGTTCCCAGCCAATCATCATATATAGCCCACCATGAGCCAAGAAAACAATAAGAGTAGGTCAGCTCAGGGCACCCAGGTGGCTCAGTGGTTGAGCATCTGCCTTCAGCTCAGGGCGTGATCCCAGGGTCCTGGGATTGAGTCCCACATCGGGTTCCCTGCATGGAGCCTACTTCTCCCTCTGCCTGTGTCCCTGCCTCTATCTGTGTGTCTCTCATGAATAAATAAATAAAAACCTTTATATATATATAAAACTTATATATATATGAGTGTATATATACATATACATACATATATATACATATATATATGTATGAGTAGGTCAGCTCCACAGGTAGGAAAAAAATAAAAATAATAAAAATAACTAGAGCACATGCTTCACCAGAGGGAATGAGCCACGCCTTCTTGGTATGCAGAAAGCAACAATAAAAGTCAATTCCAGACCCCAGCACTTGACTTTTTCCTAGGGACCTTAGAAGGGCAGAAATGACACAGCAGAGCAGACATGGCTAGGGCCAACCATTTTCTTCCCCTGTGTTTCTTTAGGTCAAATGAATCAAAGCACTGAAGCAAACACAAACTAATTCAAATTCCCTTTCCTGAATCTCTTCATTTCAGATTCTAAGAGTTAGGACATAGAGCAAAGCACAGCTCGAAAATGAAAACGAGAGTGAAACACATCTTGGATCCACTAGTAATTAAGTCGTGGCATTTTATTAACATCTATGAATAGTGTCCTTAAATACTTTTCATTTTTTTTCTTCATTGATTTTAATTTAGATTGCCTCTGGCTCATAAGCCAGGTAAATATGCAACCTTGAACAAATCACACTATAAAACCTAGCCATCGTCCTGGGTTCCCCTGTGCATCCATCCCTAATGAGCAGATTTAATGGTGTGCAAGACAATAACACCAATTACCTAATACTTTAAAAGATGTGCAGCATACAGGAAAGAAAGAAAGAAAGAAAGAAAGAAAGAAAGAAAGAAAGAAAGAAAGAAAGAAAGAAACCAATAAACGTGCTTTATAGAATAAATCTGACTTGGTTCTGAATGTCCTCACTACAGTTTCTGAGAACATGTGTTTGAGATAATAATCTTATTGCTATTGTGTAAATACTATCTAAATAAACTCCAAAAAATTAACAGTGCACAGCCTTCTATTTATTACATCCAATTGGTTTTTTCATTCAATATGTAAATTTGAACTGATTCTATATCTAATCTTGCACTGTCATGAAATTTCAAGGCTTATTTATATTGAGTGATCCTTCTCCACCAAAACCATGGTACACATAAAGTAAGATATTTATTCATAGGCATAGTCAGGTAACTGAAAACTGATTAAGGTACAGGATATAAAGGATTTTTTGGAATACAAAAGAAACTATTTTAATGTAGAATATAAATTGAAAATCTTTCTCCTAGACCTATAGGCATTGACTGCTGGTATTCCCTATAGTTGTCATAATTTTGAGGAAAAACAATCAACTGTCAACATGTATTTATTGAACATCTACTATATTCTCTGTACTATGGGGATTATAAAAGTATGAGATTCAATTTTTTTCCCTCAAATTCAATATATGATATGAAATGCTGTGACAATATAGAGAAAGCTTCCCATTTAGAGGTAGGAGCACCTATATGAGAACAGCTGGATGGACTCAAACCTCAGAAGGATAAAGTCCATTCAAAATTATTATGATTTATTAGTTCTGACTTTAATAATCAGAACAAGCAACTCCAGCTCAACCAAGAACCTTCACATTTTATAATCAAAGAAAAAGTATTATTGGATTGAATACATGCTAACTGATTCACTGTCAGTTTTTTCCATTTATAAGAAGCTTCAAAAGTTGTCTGGCTTTATTTATGAAAAAACCATAAATACTGCATAATCCATGTATTTTCCTAGTGGCTGTTTAAGGTACTGCATTTCAAAAACAGTTTATGCACCATCATACTTGATAATTAGGTATGCAAAACAAAATGTGAGCTCCACAAAATGTAACAAACTGAAAATATAAGTTAAGATCCATGTAAACTACCACAGACTTAAAAAGAGCATGTATAAGTTGAAACAGCACAACAGTATTAAGAGAACTGGGGGATACTAAATGTAAATTCCTTATCTTTTAAGGCTGGTGTGATAGAGGAGTGGGTTGCAACTCTGGCTAAATATTAGAATCACCTTAAGGAATTTAACCAGTTGATCCAGCATCTCTGGGAGGCAGATCCTAGACATCAGCATATCTCAAAGCTCTGCAATTGATTTTATTTTATTTTTTGAAATTTTAATTTTTAATTGAATTTGCCAACATAAGTACATCATTAGTTTCAGATGTAGAGTTCAGTTATTCATCGGTTGCATAGAACACCCAGTGCTCATCACATCATATGCCCTCCTTAATGCCCATCACCCAGTTACCCCATCCACCCACCACCCACCTCTCCTCCAGGAACCCTCCATTTTTCCCTAGACTTAAGAGTCTCTCATGGTTTGTCTCACTCTCTGACTTCTTCTTTCCATTCAGCTTCCCATCCGTTCCCCTATGGGGTTGAGGCTCCACAACTGAGAGAGGGGAGAACTGATGTCTTTCCATGCCACTGCCAGAAAATAATAGAGAGATGAATGACCCAAACAGTTTGTTGGTTCCTTTGCAAATCCTAGGTAACAGGCATGTGGGATTTGCATTGCTAACTACACTCTTCTTTCATTATGTGGACACCCTCAGTGGGCTTTTTTGTTTATTTTTAAGATTTGTTTATTTATTTGAGAGACAAAGTGGGGCAGAGGGCAACGGAGAGTGAGAATTTCAAGCAGACTCCCTGCTGAGGAGAGGGGAGCCCCATGCTGGGTTCGATCTCACAACCCTGAGATCATAACCTGAGCTGAAATCAAGAGTTGGTCATTTAACCGACTGAGCCACCCAGGAATCCAAGCCCCAGTGGTTTTATTTATTTATTTATTCATTCATTCATTCATTCATTCATTCATGAGAGACAAAGAGAGAGAAAGAGAAAGAGAAAGAGAGAGAGGCAGAGACACAGGCAGAGGAGCAGGCTCCATGCAGGAAGCCTGATGCAGGACTCAATCCCAGGTTTCCAGGATCACACCCTGGACTGAAAGCAGGCGCTAAACCGCTGAGCCACCCAGGCAGCCTGCTCCAGTGGTTTTAAATTAATCTACGTGATTCTCAGAATATCTTTGGGAACCCCTTCCAGTATTCTCTGGGTATAGAAATAGTCAAAGTTTATGAATTGAAACCAATTTCTTTTTCTGGTCCCCCCAGCCTTAATAAGAATGTGAATGAAAAGAAATCTATATGAGGAGCAGTACAGGATAGTGATTAAAACTATGGGTGCCATAGCCTAGCTCCCTGGCTTCTGATCCCTGCCCTTCAATTTGTCAACTCTATGACCCAAACAAGATGTTTTCCCTATGCCTCAATTTCCTCATATATTTTCCTTATATCTCAATTTCCTAATCTTATTAGGTGGTTACCTTAGGTAGGTATTTTAATTCAGGTAGTGTTTTAAACAAAGCCTGCCACACAGTAAGTGCTCAAGAAATGTTAGCTCTGTTAGCAGGTAAAATTAGGGTTGCTGATGTTTGCTTCCTACCATGATGAAATAACTGTGTTAGGTCTGTTACAGAATCTCAATAGCTACTACTCGTTGAAACTGGTAGAGGAGCACAAATGATTTTGAAGAGTTTATATTAAAAAATAAGTTAAAAAATAGACAATTTGGGGGGTAAAACCCTGCATAGTAATTACTAGGAATCAATATGTTACTATAACACACACATAAATGCAAAGTTTTTTAAAAAGCCATTTTACTGAAAATATTCAAACGTTGTTTACATTAGTAATTCTCAGCCATGGCTGCACATGGAGCTTTGAAAAAAATACCAGTGCTGGGGTCCCACATACAAATATTCTGATGTATCTGATCTAGTGTGGGCATGGGAATTTTTAAAAATTATGTTTATTCTGATGGAATCACACTTAAGAATTACTAATTTAGGTCATTTGACCAGTTTGGATACTGTATTTTCAACTCCACAACTGAAACATATATGAACACAATCTGCACAAAATTCTTTTTGTGTGTGTGGGGGGGGTGAGTTATGGCGAATTCTTTATTTTTTAACAACTTTATTGAGATATATTTGACATATAAAAATTGTATATATTTAAAGTACACAACTTGAGTTTCTGATGTATGGATACATGGTGAAAAAAAAATCACTACAACTGAGCTAAATAACTTATTCATCACCTCTACATAGTTACCATTTGTGTGATATGTGTGTGTGCTGAGAAGATTCCATTTAAGATGTGTCCTCTTAGCAAGTTTCAAGTATACAATACTGTATTGTACACAACTCTGTCCAACATTATTCAAGAGAAACTATTCACTGATATCATAGTCTATCAATCTAGAATTTAAGTTGAATAATAAATGCTTATGAAAATCTAGGAAGTGACATGACTTTGCTTGTGGAAAAAGTCATTCAACATTCCAGGCAACATAGAGTTCTTGACGCTATTAAATTAACAATACCACATTTTAGCATCTTGATGGAGACATCATGGTTTCATAGCTATCTAATGTGCTGCATTGTTTTCACAATGAATGCGAAAGACCTCATTGTTCTCAGAGCACTGGATTCTCTTCATCTCCACAAACAGTGACTCTGGTAGACATGACCTCAACAGCAGTCTGTGGTAAGAACCCTCTCACCCTGGTTTTATTGGGAAATCGTGATTATACATTAAACCAAAGAACTATCAGAATAAAGCAATAAATTCAGCCCACATATTAAATTTCACATTTCAATTGGAAACAGTGAACAAACTATGATCATTCCATAGCCCCAAATTACAAATAATGGAATATATTTTGCAAATTAAGTGTTAGTTCAGAAATTTTAGTTATATAAACCTAACTTTAAAGGCTGTCTAAAATAAATAAATAAATAAATAAATGTTGTCTATGACAATTACTAGCTTTGTGACCTTGGACAGTTATTAAACTTCTGAGTTTCATCTTGCTATGTATGAAGACAATGATAACAGTAGTGACCACAAAGTTGTCATGACACTTGCATGGGATTCTGTAGGCAACAAGCTTACCGCAGTGCCTGACACATAATATCTACACAAAAAGTATTGTTACTCCATAATCATTACCATTATTTGGATTCTATAAGGAAGAATAGGATAGGATATGGTCCTGGTTCTTAAAGGGTTTTGAATCTACCTTGGGAGAAAAACTTGTTAAAGTGAAATGATGGTTTTTAAGCTGACATTTCAAATTGCAAAATAGTAAACTCGAGGCAGTGCTATTGTCATGCAAATTATACCGGGAAGTCATTGCCCTGACAGGTCAGAGGGAGATGGCTTGGAATAGTTGAGATGATACTCCTTGAAAACTGTTCTACTCTCTCTTGCATCTTGTTACTAATTACGTGTGTCTTTCAGCAAAGCACGTTGTTCCTCCAGACCTCATTTTGTCCATCCATAAAACAAACTGGTTAGACTTTTCTAGAAGTAACATCTTGGAAATCTGTTAGAGATTCGAATAAGCAGTCATCAGAACAGAGATAGAAGAACAAAATAACCATGGAAAGTACCAGAGAGATCAAGGCAAGAGTGAGTAAATCCAGCTGGTGGGAGCACAGTGTTCAGGTGGGGAAAATACTAGGAACAAAGGCAGACTGAATGCAGCTTCTGGAGGAATCCAAAAGGCTTTCCTAGAAGTCTGAATGTTATTCTATACGCCGTAGGCAGAGTTTCAGGAAGATTAATGTGTGCTGGTGAGTATAAAGGATCCGAGGCAGGGAACATGCAGAGAGCCCAATTATAAAGCTGTTATCATAGTCTAAACTTAAGTTGGAATGAAGAGAGTAACATCGAAATCTAAGAACAGATGATCAAGGTATTATGGAGCCATTGGCACTTGACTATTGATTGGATAGGACAGACAGGGTTGAGCTGGCAGCAGATGATTGAAGACTGGAGGCCAGGAAAGTGTGGATGGGTTAGGAAGAAGAACTAGTTTGCAGTAAGGGGCAGGGGAGGAGGAATAAGCCTTAGAAATGTTTGATTTGGGGCATCAGAAACATAATTCAGGTAGACATGTCCAAAGGACAAGGGGAGAATGGGAAAAAGAAGGTGTAACAGAATTATAAATTTGGAAGTTATCTGCACAGAAGTGATAGCTGAAATAAAATTAATAGGTGAAGTCTCAAAAAGACTTGAGCAAATGATTATACCCGGTGTCATTGGCTTTAGTGTTTTCTTTTTAATACTTCAAATGAAGGGAGCATAGTATAGCGAACCTTGGTGACTGCAACAAAATTAGAACATTTGGTTTGGGGGATATAGTTTGAGAGTTTCTCCTTTACTGTGTGCCTTCCTTATTTTACTGACTGAAGTCTATCTCCTAATTTGGGTTTCTCCAAAAGCTCATTCTCAGGTGGAGATTTGGCCCTAAGTACAGTAGTTTATTCGGGAAGTTATCGCAGGGAACTCTATGAGGCAGTAAGGAAAAGAGACTAGTTAAAAGAAATAAGTCAATTAACAGTGCATCGACCGGGGGGGGGGGGGGGGGGGGGAGGTTACCACTGTGGGCAAGTGAAACTCAAGCTTGTTGGTGATCTTCTGATGGACAATATAGAACGTGTCCCGGGATTATCCTACTGAGGGAGGAAACTAGTGTATTTATTCAACAACTCCTGTTCCTCTTTTGCTGAAAGTAGTTCCTGGAGTGTTAATTCCATAGCACTTACTGTCTGGCCCTGAAGGGGTGGGGGGAGTGGTCAGAGAACAGTCTCAAGCAGAGAGAAGTAGGAAGTAGGAAGTCACTGCCACATATTGGAACTATCTCCAGGAGGATCCAAAGTCAAGACAAAATAGATGAAGTGCGAACAACATTTGCTAGGATCATTCTAGTTCGTTTGTATGTCTTACCTATACAGAACAAGGTGTAACAGCATTTTCTAGGCAATAAGAAATCTCATGGTTAAGTCACATTCACAAAGGGTAATGTCACTGTGGCTTCTTATGCTTCTAATGGACTTACATATTATCTCTATATAGAAAATCAAATGATTAAATGTAATTTTTTTTAAAACAAAAGTTTGGGACTGGAGTTCATTTTTCCTTTGAAAATAAACAAAAGCGTGTGCAGGTATGCAGATAAAAGCTTCAAAGCGTTTTATGTGGTCACATGTTTGTACCTTTTCTAGAGAAGGATCTTCTGTTAATATCAAAGGAAGCTGCTCACAGGATATACAGTTGTGTGGAGAATAACAACCCTGATTTTTGTCTTGACATGACCTTACTGGATGTGTGGAAAGAGAACAATTTTCCCAGCCAAAGAAATATAATGGTTTTTTCTTGGCACCCGGCCATGATATTTTGATTCTAGTGTGCACATAAATATTAGTCACAAGGCATAAAATGACCCAGAGATGATGATTTTGACAAACCATCTATTTCTATTAGTGTGGCCACAGACATAAATAACCTATCGTCTCTCCAATTGTTAGGTTGGCAATCTGCTAGTCATTCCTGACGAAGTAAAAATAGTTTTCTCCGAAGTGTGCAGAAAATGCTTTCATGTGAAAACGCAGTTTCAAACAGTATAATCACTGTGCATATAAGCGTGGTATCACTCAGCTGAGAATGAACCATAGCCATAGATCATAAGTAGTTTGTTTTTCATTAATGTGGACCAGCTGGCAAGATACCCTGCCAAACCCCTTAGAAGACTAGATGTGGAAATAATTATTTACCAAGGTACAAACTGACAAGATTGCTATAGTGATGGATTGGCACACACGGAGCTCATAGATGATGAATTGAAATAAGTTTTGTTCCACTAAGAGATGCCTAATATCCACATAATTTGATTTATGATTTTTTTTGCATTATGGTTATGATATATTTTGTAGAACTCCATTCAAGAAAAATAAAACAAGAAAGAGAGTCAAAATCATATGGCATAATGCAATCCAAAAGATTCCCCCAAGATAGTACATGGAAATCAGACTGCTCTGGATGTGCGTAATGTTGAATGTTTCTTCATAAGTCAACGATGACCACTAATCTACCAAAACATCATTGACAAATTGTCACAAAGGCAGAGGGGAAAAAGACATCCTGGGGCTATTCTCTAGTTTCTAAAGCCTTTCCAAGATGTCCTATTGCTACAACAGACATTTATGAACAGGCTGCTGTCAAAAAGCTACATTCTCAGAAGCCAAAATCAACATTCATATTTGAAAACAGACCCACTGCAGAGTGACATTTTCTTACGGTGCAAGATTATCTGTGGATGTAAACATGAGATGCTAAAAACATATATGCTCAGGTTACTAGTGAGCTTCTTCATTTATAAAGCTTCCTAGATTGGTTCTTCTTTTTGGGTTCCAGGACTCAATTCTAGTGTGTGTGTGGGGGGGGCACACACACCACCAAGCAATTCTCAAACATAAACACAGTGTCTGAGAATTTAACTCAATTCTGAATCTCCCAGGGGGGTAGCATTACATTCCACAGATCAAGGGCTCAGTGCTGTAAAACTGCCCTCCATCCCCCACTTGAGGCTAGATCCAAGCCTGTGCTTCTGACCCATAAACTATAGGTTGGAGGTTCTAACAACTTCCTACTTAGGTTATTTTAATTTGCTAGAGCAGCTCTCAGAACTCAGGGAAACAATGTTTGCCAGTCAAGGATGTGATAAAGGTTATGAATCAACAGCCAGATGAAGAAACCTATCAGGCGAGGTCTGGGGAAAGGATTGGGGCTTCCCTGTCCTCTTCCCTGGCCATCACTCACCGCAGTCTCCTGGTATTCACCAACCCAAATTTCTCCAAACTCAGTCCTTTTGGGGCTTTACGGAGGTTTCATTGAAGTCATAATTGACTAAGTCTTTGGCCACTGACTGACCCAATCTCTGGGCCCTCTTCCCTCCATGGTTTTAGCCCTCATATCACAGCGTTGATCCTCCAAGCAATCAGGGTCCAACCTCTGGTGGGATCCAAAAGTCACTTTCATTAACATAATAAAAGACAACTTTATTGGCCTAACACTTAAGAAAGTCCAATGGTTTGGGGAACTCTGGGCTGGCCACAAACCATGTACCAAGACCAAATACATACGAGAAATACATTTTGGTCATCTGAGTGACCAAATATTTTTTCTTATAAATCACAATATCATAGTACTACTGGGTAAAAACACCATACTTATCTTGATGGTAGCAACATAACAGTTTGGGTATTTTTACTCAATTCAAATGACTCCACATATTCACTTCTTGTCGATTGTAAGCATGTTAATGCCAAATGGGACTGGCATGGCCTTCTAATACTAACAACAGCTTTGAGAATTGCAGAAAAGTCACTGCTCCTTTAATCTCTGGTAGTCAATCAACCCTAATTATAATTGACCGGGGAAAAAGAAGGCCTACTGAAAGTTTTTAAAGCTTGGGTTGTTTAGACAGTATTGTAAGGAAACTAAACAGCTGAGCAATTTAATTTAATTTTTCCAACGCTGGCTCATGTTTTCTAAGTAGGGGCCAGATTTCATAGTGTCGCCAGCTAGAGCCCAAGACCTGACCTTTACTGCCCACCTGCTTGCACTCACTAACCTTTGTCTCGCAGTTTTCCTTAAGCTCTTCTTTTCAGCTCATCTCTTAACTCGGCCAAATGGAAAGCAAAACTGCCCCTGAAGTGGGAGTGACTGCCCTGACAAGACCTCCAGCGAGCCCAGGCCACCCAGACCAGTTTGAATTTAACCCCTGACTCCACTGTGCCTGAGCAGATGGACCAAGGAGTGACAAGCATTTATTTTTACCTCATTATAATCCTAAAATCTCCACCCAAGGAGGAGCCTAAGCCTCATTTACATAACATACTGATGTGGGAAACAAAGGCAAAAGCAAAGTCTTTTCAATTAAAATCTCTTTACAGCTTGCAGCCCATTGATAGATCCTTGACACACCTAGAGCATGACCGTCCTCAAGGAACTTGTGGGCACCTTCATACTTTCATGTTGAAAAGTCACCTCATCTTGGCAGCAGCTGGCCCCTCCAGGTCCTGAAAGCCTTGCTTCTGGATTCCTTGGAGACCTGCCCTGTCCCTCAGCCCCACTAATTAAAAAGTATACAATGGGGGGGGGGGCACCTGGGTGCCTCAGTGGTTGAGCATCTGCCTTCAGCTCAAGGTGAGATCCGGGGTCGTGGGACCAAGTTCCCCATCAGGCTCCCCACAGGGAGCCTGCTTCTCCCTCTGCCAATGTCTCTGCCTCTCTCTGTATCTCTCATAAATAAATAATTTTTTTTTTTAAAGTATACCATCACTCACTCCGCACAATCCCAGGATCATTTTTTCTGCCCACAGGTCCTGTGCCATGAAGAGGGAAGGGGTGAAGGGAGAGGTGGGAGCGATAGGAGGCCCCTGAGTCCCCTGACGGGGCTCCAGATCTATTCCTGGCAGGTGGAGCAGAACCAGAGAGAAGGGATGACGCAAGAATCTCAAGGCCACAAGCTTCTCAGCCAGTCCTCAATAAAAGACCGCCACTAAAAGCCCTCAGTGGAAGCCACTCAGGACCCCAATCAGGCCAGAGAGCTTTTCTCTTTCCTCTCTGCTCTGACCTTCACTTAATAAACTTTCACTTCACTTCACCCTTTTGTGTTCTCGAGATTCATTCTTTGACTCCGTGAGCTAAGAACCCTGCAACCCTGCAACAATGCTATGTCTACATAAGCGTGTTTCTGTAATGGGTATGTATAACCTTATGCCCAACCTCTACGTACAATGACAAGGCTTCTCTATCTAAATCTTCTTCCTAACCTTAAATAAAAGGAACCCATTCACCCTTGCTCCCGAATCACGGCTTTCAAAGTCATTGCCTGTGATCTCCTTATTTGCTGCAAATCCAGTTTTCTTTGTGTGACAACTCAACCGATGCAGTTTCTGAGTCACCAAGGAGCGAACTCACGTTGGTTTGGTTACAATAGGAGCCTGAGAAATCTTAAATACTGATTGTGGTGCATTTCCTTCTGAGTAAAATGAGTCCAGGAGATGGATTTTCATATTTAAGTACAGTGATCAGAAACATTAGAAACAAAACCACACGAGGATGTTCTTTAAGGAAAAATTTGCTTGGAAATCTTTTTTTTTTTATTTTATTTTATTTATAATAGTCACAGAGAGAGAGAGAGAGAGAGAGAGGCAGAGACAGAAGCAGGCTCCATGCCCCGGAAGCCCGACGTGGGATTCGATCCCGGGTCTCCAGGATCGCGCCCTGGGCCAAAGGCAGGCGCCAAACCGCTGCGCCACCCAGGGATCCCCTGCTTAGAAGTCTTTTTGATGGAATTGTCAAAGCACCTTCCTTTTCTCGGCTGTGAAAGTTTCACCTCCAATTTTATTACCTCAAAGCATAGCCATAGAAAGAAACCGTTTCTGTTTTCAAATACATCCTTGGAAGGAATTTTCCAAGCTTCTATTGTCACATGAAAAACTGAAAGGGTGTGATGATTGGGATGCCTGGGTGGCTACGTGGCTGAGTGTCTGCTTTTGGCTCATGTTGTGATCCCAGGGTCCTGGGATCAAGCCCCACGTCGTGCTCCCTGCATGGAGCCTGCTTCTCCCTCTGCCTGTGTCTCTGCCTCTCTCTCCTCTCTGTGTATTCTCATGAATAAATAAATAAAATATTTTTTAAAAATGTACATATCTACCACTTTGTTAGTCTGTATTTCAAATGCAAGCTATTTGGAATGAATTCCATTTTTGAAAATGTACACATCTAGAGGGTTTTTGCTTTTGTGGTGACAAAAATATTGTTTTGACTTTTGATTAATCTTTCTTATGACATATACACATCATTGTTTTTTATTATTATTATTAGTATTAAAGAGAAAGCCTGCCCTATGGCAGGTAAGACTTCAACCAGCAGGTACCATAGCCTCAAAGCTTGTACCACATTATACAGGCCTGAGGCCTCCTGCCGCACCGTTTCAACTCACAGGGGAAGAAGAGTCAGACCAAACAAAACTTCTACTTACTCCAATGACTTGCTAAGCATCTGAAATGTAAATCTAAGTTTGAATTATATGTAAGATTTCCGGGACTCCTTGGTGGCTCAGTGGTTGAGAGTCTGCCTTCAGCCCGGGGCGTGATCCTGGAGACCCGGAATCGAGTCCCACGTCAGGCTCCCTGCATGGAGCCTGCTTCTCCCTCTGCCTGTGTCTCTGCCTCTCTCTCTGTGTCTCTCATGAATAAATAAATAAAATATTAAAAAAATAAGAAAGATTTCCAAATAGGTGTTTCATATCAGCAAACTGGACAAATTTTGATCCTATCACTTTGCCTTTCCTGTTCCTTATACTTCCAGCTGCTCTTACCCTTGATGGGACCCTCAGCAAAACTCAGGAACCCTGAGATTCCCAAAGAGGTATTCTTTGGCTTGGTCACTGATTTCACTGAAGGTCGAGGCATCTCCAGAACCACTCTCCACAGGACCCACTTGGTGGTTAGGAGTCGGCATTGGTCCTCAGCTTGGGTGTCAGCACCTCAGGTGCAGTTAGGCCCTCCTCACGGAGGAATGGGGTGGGAGACCTCAGCGGTGAAGGTGGTAAAGCTCAGCCGGGAAAGTTCTGCCTCCAAGTGGAGCCTCCAAATGGAGCCAGCCAGGGGCCGACTTGCAGCGCTGGCCGCCACGCCCTGGAGGCCACACTCAGTCTGTCCTCCGAGGTCCCAGGAAGGGAGCACTTCCCCTGGAAGATGAAAGGCAAGTGACGACTGTCCTTTTCCTTCCTGATCTCAGAAGGAAGGCTCCTGTCCAGGAGAGAGTGACATTACTGCTCCCGTGTGCATCAGTGGGACAGCCAGGAACCTCCGCCAGGAGTGAACACAACCACTCTCCAAACGTGGCCCCAGTGCTTCTCCTCCAGCCCGGCCTCCTTGGTTCGGGCTCTGCCAGGGTAGGTTTATCCCAGTCACCGTGAATGCGGACGTGCTGGGCACAGGGCAGGGTGCAGTCTCAGGTGGCATTAAGTGTGTGTGTGAGTGTGTGTGTGGGTGTGTGTCAGAGACGGTATAAACTATACCTGAAACCTGGCTATAATTTCTACAAACTACATCAGCGCTCGATGTTTGTAGACCATTGTAGACCATTCGGTTTGGTCGAAACCAAAGGTTGCAAACTTTTGTTGACTCAGTTGATGCCTCTCTTTCCCTTGACCTCCATGCAACCCATGACGAGTTTCTGTCCCATCAGACTCTAGAATCCACTCGAAATCCACTCACTGCAGCCGTCTCCATGGCAACCGCTGTGGGTGATGCTCCCACCGGGTCCCACCTCCTCTACAGCAAAGGCCGCCCCACTGCTGCCTCTGCCTCCACCCCTCCCCTGTGAAGTCCCTTCTCTCCTCAGCAGCCAGCGAGCCGTTTACCAATCCAACCCCTGGTTGTTTTTTTAAGAATTGTCTATCAGAATTCACTATGATTTAAAGTTGTATGTATTTTAACAAACACATAGAGTCCTATCTCTACCACCCGAGGATCATGCATAACCCTTCTGTTGGCCTCAAATTCAATCACCACTTCCCAGGCAATCACCACTTCCCAGGCAAGCTTGTAGCAGCAATGATCTGTCTTCTGTACCCCTCCTCTTGCCTTTTCCAGAACAGCATATGAATAGCATCATAGAGCCATGTCTTCTAAAACGGCTGTACCATTTTCTACTAAAACAGGCAAAGAGGGAGAATTCATGCTGTTCCACATCCTGGTCAGCATTTGGTGTTTTTAGTGGCTTTGATTTTAGCCATTCTAATGTGTGTGGTGATATCTCATTGTTGTTTTACTTTGTAAGTCCCTGATGGCATACGATTTTGAGCATCATTTCATATTCTCGTTGGCAATCTCTATATATCCTTTGCTCGGCTGTCTCTTTGGCCCATTTTTAAATTGGGTTGTCTATTTTGTTATTGTTGAGTTGTGAGTTTTCTGTGTAGATTTTGTACACATGCCCTTAATCAGATATTTGTTCTGTGAAGCTTTAATCTCTGTTTCTGCTTTGTCCTTTCATTCTCTTAACAGTGAATTTTACAGAGCAGAGCCTTTACATTTTAATGATGTTCAGCTCATCAATCTTTTCTTTCATGGGTGCTGCTTTTGGGGTTGTAACCAAAAAGGCATCATCAAAACCAAGGTCACTTATGCTTTCTCTTATGTTGCCTTCTATGGGTTTAAGTCTGTGATCTATTTTTCATTAACTTTCGTGAAATGTGTAGGGTCTGTGTCTTTTTTGTTGTTTTGCATGAGGATGTCCAGTTGTCTCAGCACCATTTATTTGTTCATTTGTTGAAAAGGCTATTCTTTCTTAATTGAAATGCCTTTGCTCCTTTGTCAAAGGTCAGTTGACTATATTTGTGTGGGTCCATTTCTGGGTTCTCAATTGAGTTTTTTCAATTTGCCTATTTCTTCATCAATATCACACTGTCTTGATACTATAATTTTAGAATATGTCTTCAAGTTGATTAGTGTCAGTTTGCTGACTTTGTTCTCTTTTAATAATGTGCTGGCATATCTGAGTCCTTTGCCTCTTTACATAACCTTCAGAATCAGTCGGTAGCTAGCCACAAAATAATCTGTTGAGATTTGGATTGACATTGCACAGAATTTAAGGATCAAGTTGAGAAGAACTGATATTTTCACAACATTAAGTCTTCCATCCGTGGACATGAAATATCACTCCGTTCATTTAGGTTTCTTTTGATCTCATTCATCATAGTTTTATGGCTTTCCTTATAGAGATCTTGTATTTATTTTGTTAGGTTTCTAAACAATTTTTAAAACTAAAATAAGATTGAAAGAACCACACTGCTCAATTTTAAGATTCACTATAATGGTACAGTAACCAAGACAGAGTGGTATTGGTTAAGGATAAATATACATTTTAATGGAAAAAAGCAGGGAGTTAAGAAGAAGACCTCGATATGGCCCATGGAATTTTTACAAAGGTCCAAAGACAATTAAATTGAGAAACGTTAATTTTTTTTTTAAGATTTTATTTTACTTATTCACTAGAGACACAGAGAGAAAGACAGAGACACAGGCAGAGGGAGGAGCAGGCTCCCTGCAGAGAGCCCGATGTGGGACTCGATCCCGGCATCCCAGGATCACACCCTGAGCTGAAGGGAGACGCTCAATCGGTAAGCCACTCAGGCATCCTGAAATGTTAGTGTTTTGAATAAATGATGCTAGAGCAATGAAGCATCTATATGCTAAAAACTCTACCTAAATCTCACCCTTTATGTAAATGTAAATGGATCATTATTAAATGGTAAATTAAATAAATTAAGTAAATGAATTAATTTACCATAAAATGGTAAATTAAAAGTTATAAAATCTTTAAAAGAAAACACAGGGAGAAATTCTATGACCTGGAGTTAGGCAAAGATGTCTTAAACATGACATCAAGGATTTTTCATAAAGAAGAAAAAGATATATTAGGCTTCCTCAATATTAAAATGTATTTCCTTTCCAGGGCTGACAGCAAAGAAAGTCTGGTCTCTGTGAGGTCCCATGAATACTAGGGTGGGAGGTTCCCTCAGTCCACCTCAAGGTCATCATATTTACTCCTGACAGAAACAGTATCCCTTCCTTCCTTTCTGCTGACCTGAGGATGGTCCCCTGGGCCAAGGCCACCATCTCCCTGAGACACTAGTAAAGGAAGTCAAGAGCATGAAGAGGGTTGTCTCTGCCTGATATCCAGGAATGAGTCCTTTCAGGAATGACACTAGGGGCAGATGTCTTTGAGGTTCTGCTCCTGGTGAGAAGTTCCCTCTGTCCTTATTCTAGATCTTCACCTTAATGCATGACAGAGTCTAGGACTCATAGTTCTGGTAAACTGAGGCCTTTTCCTTTAGAAAAAAGTGGCACCTCCGTCAGGCTCCAAAGATGGAAGTCCATAAACAACACCCCCAGAGAATACTGCCTGGAGCTTTGCAGAGCTGACAGTGGGGACCAGCTGGGGCTAGGTCCTCCTCTATCTGTGGTGAAAGGTCCGCCTCAATCCTTCCTTTGTGTCCACCCCTTGATGATTGCCCAGGATCAGAGAGAAAAAAAGGCAATTCTTTTAAAATGTAAAATTCCTTACAAGAAAATGAAGGAGGGAATCTTATGACCTAGAATTAGGCAAAGGCATCTCAAAAATGACACCAAACTCTTGATTCAAAAAGAAAGAATGCTGTATCAGACATCCTCAATATTACAAAAAAAAATCACTGAGAGAGACACTCTTAATAGCAGAAAAAGACAAGCTACAGACTGAAAAAGAAATTGCAGATCACTTATATGATAGACCTGTATCCAGAATACTTAAAGGGCTCTCAAAATTCAAAAATTAGAAAACAATCCAATTTTTAAAATGGGCAAAATACACCAATGGATACTTCACTAAAGTTGACATACAGTTTTAAATAAGCACATGAAAAAAATCTCCTCCGTCATTAGCCACTAGAGAAAAGCAAATTAAAAGCACGATGTGATGCAACATACTTGTGAAAATACACTAGTGTTAGCACGGCTGAGAGCAACTTGAAGGCTCACGCATCACCCTTGGGAATTTAAAATTGTGCAGTAACTGTGGGAAATGACTCAGTAACTTCTAACAAATGTGCACTTAACTCTTTGATTCAGCAGTCCCACTCCTGGGAGAAATAAAAACGTACATTTACACAGAAACACGTGAATGTTTATAGTATCTCTATTCATATTTGCCAAAAGCCAGAAACAACTCAAACATCCTTCTATGGATGAGTGGATTACCAAATTGAGGTGCATCCATACAATGGAATACTACAGACCAACAATAGGGAGGAAACTCTTGACAAGCACAACTGGGTGAATTCCTCGTGCCTCACCTTGTAGTCAATCATCTACCCTGACCCAAGTCCCAAGAAACTATGATTTACTTACTGGTCTATCTTCTTACTTTTTCCAGAATGTCATATAAATACTTCCTTCTCAACTTCAGACAGAATGTAGTTTGAACAATTTATCTCATAGCTTGTTAAAATCCGGCCTAGACAGAATATTTCTTCTCTTATTGTATGCGTCACTTTCATAATGCAATGTTTCCACTTTATCTGCATGAATATAAAATGGAAAGTCAAGCAACCTGAAGAGACTCACATTGTTCTCCTCCTGTACTACACATAAGTCATATAATCTTAGTATATAAATTAATTTAATAAAATAATAAGACTTTGTATCTATCTGTTGGTTGTATATTGAGACTATGGTAATGGTATGTTCTTAGCAGTCAGGAATAGCAATCTCTGTCTTGAAATTCTAGCAAATCTGGCTTTGATAAAGATTTTTTCCCATAATTGTGGTTTTCTCTTGCATATTCTGTTATTTCATGCAATACTGAATTGTTAAATACATTTCATTGCTAGAATAAAGCACTTTTTCCCATCTTTCAAGATATTATTAAAAATACATCTTACATGAAAAAGTGGCTGTATATTTTTCATTTCAACCTGCAATGAATGAGAGACCCGTTAGCTCCACATCCTCTCCTTTATTTGATATTTTCAGATTTTTGTGTTTTAGCGATTGCGATTAGTATGCAGTTGAATCTCATTGAAGTTTCATTTGCATTTCCCTAATGACAGATGATGTTGAGCATCATCTCAAATGTTTTTGTGATCTGTATATCCTCTGTGGTGAAGTGTCTTATCAAATCATCTACATTTTTTTTAAATTAATAGATTTGATTTTTCAGAGTTTTGTTAGGTTTACAAAAACTTAATCAGAAAATATAGAGGGTTCCTCATAACCATTCTCATGCCCCACAGTTTCCCCTATTATTAACAACTAGTAGTATTGTAATACATATGTTAAATTTGATGAACCCATATGGATACATTATTATCATCAATTAAAGTCCACAGTTTACATCAGGGTTGGCTCTTTGTGTTGTATGCTCTATAGGACTTGACAAATGCATAATGTTATATATCCACCACTATGGTATCATACAGAATAGTTTCACCATCCTAAAACTCCTGTTTGCTCCACATTTTTGCCCCTCCATCCCTCCTCTGAAGCCCTGGTAACCACTGATCTTTTTACTGTCTCCATAGTTGTGCCTGAAGATGTATCATATATATTTTATAGTTGGGATGATATATCATCTAGTTGGGATGACACAGTATATAGTCTTTTTTCATGTTAAAGATTTTTTTTTTATTTTTAAAAACAGACAAAATAGAGATGGTAGTAGTGAACCCCTAAATACCCATTACTCAGATTCTGCACTTTCAAGATTTTGATAGCACCTTATAATTGAATAATTCCAAGACCATTTCAATTCAGTGTATGTAAAAACCCTGGATGGTCTTAAAAATACTAAAATCTATAGATATCTTTGTTTGTCACATCTATCCCAAATATCCAATCAGTCTGGCCAAATCACATCTATAAGCCCCTCCTTCAAACATGTTTCAAGGATATTTTGCACCTTTACAAATAAAAATTTTTAATTACGCTAAAGTATATATAACTAAATTTACCATTTTAATTATTTTAAAAGGTATAGTTCTGTGGCATTAGGTGCATTCACATTGTGTGCCACCAGGGTGGCAATAAGGAAATCCAAGGAACTCACTGTCCTGAGGTCCCTCAGCATTTTGCTTTCGTTCTATCTTTCAGAATCTTCCTATGTTTCTTTGGTTAGTGATACTAGATTTTTTTTCCCTAGCTTTATTGAGAAATAATTGATATATAACATTGTATTAGTTTAGGGTATATGTGGTCTGTGTGTATTATTTAATATATCCATGTATCATGAAATGATCACCACAACGTTTAGTTAATATACATCAACTTACATAGTTGTTTTTTTTCTTGCAATGAGAATTTTTAAGATTTACTTTTTTTTGTCTTTCTTAGCCACTTTCAACTATACAATACCATACTGTTAATTATAGCTACCATGCTGCCTGTTACATTCCCAGGATTTATTTACCTTATAACTGGAGGTTTATGTACCTTATAACTGGTATAACCACCACCTTTTGACAAACCTGTTTCACTCATCCCCACCTTTTACCACTGGGAACCAAGAATCTGTTCTATTTTGTTTTGTTTTTTAGATTCCACATTTAAATGAGATTACTAATATTTGTCTTTCTCTGGCTGACTTATTTCACTAGCACAGTGCCCTCAAGGTTCATGTATGTTGCTGCTAATAGTAGAATCTCTTTATTTTTTATGGCTGAATAAATTTCCATGCTATATATATGTGTTATCTTTATCCATTTATCTGCTGATGCACACTTAGGTTGTTTCCATATTTTGGCATTGGGAATAATGCTGCAATGAGCATGGGGGTGCAGATATCTCTTCAAGATAGTGATTTTACTTCATTCAGATAAATACCCAGAGGTGGAATTGCTGGATCATATGGTAGTTCTGTTTTTAATTTTTGGTGCCACATCCATATTTGTTTTTTCCATGGGAGCTGAACTGATTTACATTACCACCAACAGTGTATAAGGGTCTTCTTTTCTCCATATCCTTGTCAGCATTTATTTTTTGTCTTTTGGATAATAGCCATTCTGACAGCTAGCAGCCAAGAATTGATATTTCCTTGTGGTTTTGATTTGCATTTCCCTCATGATTAGTGCTGTTGAGTACCTTTTCATGTTCCTGTAGACCAATTGTATGTCTTCTTAGGAAAAATGTCTATTCAATTCCTTTGCCCATTTTTTTAAATCAGACTATTTTTTTTGCTATTCACTTATAAGGGTTCTTTATATATTTTGCATACTAACCTTTCATCAGATATATGACTTGCAAATATTTTCTCCCATTCCATAAGTCACCTTTTTATTTTCTTGATGTTTTCCTTTGCTATGAAAAAGCTTTTTTGTTTGATATAATTCCATCCCACTTGTTTATTTTTGCTTTTGTTGTCTTTGCTCTTGGTTTCAAATTAAAAATATATATATAAACATTGCTAAGACCAATGTCAAGGAGCTTATGCCCTATGTTTTCTTCTAGGAGTTTTCTGGTTTCAGGTCTTATGTTTAAATATTTAATATATTTTGAGTTGGTTTTTATAAATGGTATAATATAGGGTCCAGTTTCATCTTTTGCATGTAGCTGTCCAGTTTTCCCACCACTGTTGTGCCATGTGGCACAAAAGTACACAAATGTTTAAAGTAGGGGTCAGAACCCAAATGGTATAGGAGAGGTACTAGTAGCTAGACATTTTCTGAAGAGAAGGAAGTTAAAGTCTCTGGGGGAGCAAGAGGGATCAGGAAAGTTTCTATGATAAGACAGACAATGTCTGACATAAGTCTTTAAGGTAGGTAGAACCTTGAGAAGAGAAAATGGTAATTGCATGAAAATATGTATAAAGGACAAAGAATTGTTCCACTGGCAGGATTATAATGAATGTTAAAAGAAAGGAGGGAAATAGCTGAAGTAGTTGTGAGACATACTCTGAAGGACCTTTAGTATCATGTCAAATAATCTATTTTAAATTTCTTAGGCAATAAGAAATCATTGAATATTTTTGAGTAAGAGGATGGCATAAATGGCATACTCCTTGGAAAGATAAACATGGCAGTTGTATAAAATGGATTAAAGCAAGGAGAGCCCAGATAGCAAGATGATGTTGTAGATAAAGCAAGAGAAAGCATGAGACTGAACTAGTGAGCTGTGAACAAGGGAAGGAGGCAAAGGTGGCAAAAGATATCATGGCTGCTGATAATTAGATCAGAAGCTGGGGAAAAGGGATCCCTGGGTGGCGCAGCGGTTTGGCGCCTGCCTTTGGCCTAGGGCGCGATCCTGGAGACCCGGGATCGAATCCCACATCGGGCTCCCGGTGCATGGAGCCTGCTTCTCCCTCTGCCTGTGTCTCTGCCTCTCTCTCTCTCTCTCTCTGTGACTATCATAAATAAATAAAATTTAAAAAAAAAAATGTAAAAAAAAAAAAAAAAAAAAAAGAAGCTGGGGAAAAAAAGCTTTCAAATTACTTTAAAATTTGAACTTGGATAAGATTTCAACCTATACTAATAATCATGAACATCTCCACATAAGTAGGGCTATAGTGAAGGCCTGTGTTACTCAGGGAGAAGTTGGCTTCAGTTTGGGACTCAGTGTTGATGAAGGACAGTTGGAAGAAAGACAGGCAGGGACAAGGCCCCTCTCACCCTAAGAGGAAACCACCCTTAAGGATTTTACACCATCCTAAAAGGAGTCCTCCATCCTTTCCCAGGTGATAGATAGATGACAAAAACCTGATTGGATGACAGGAGAGTTAATCAGATGAAAACAGCCCACCAAGAAGCCCATAAGAACCCCTAAACTTAGAAACTCTGGTGGCAACAATTCAGGATCCCCTCCCTCTTTGGGAACTTTGTAGTATTACTCAATAAACTTTACTATCACTCAATAAACTTTGCTTTGGTGCCCACCAGTCTGTCTGGGCTACCTCTTCACTCTTTGAAGTGTAGTAACCAAGAAGCCAGGTACTCAAATATAAGAAATCCTGTAACAGTGTCTCCGATGAAATAACAGAACATCTACCTTCTTGGCTATGTTCCTTCTCTGGAAACTGAAGGTGCAGAACATGCAGTGTACAATAGAATAGCTATGAGCATAGGCCCTTTACCCAGAGTGCACCGTTTAAATCTTAGCTCAGGTACTTACCAGCTCTGTGATCATGAGCAATTGGGGTGGCCTCTCTGTGCCTCAATTTCTGTATCTGTAAAATGGAGAAAATAATTTTATATATTTCAATGCTTGTTGTGAGGATTAAGTGTGTACACGCACACACATACATATTCGTGCATATGTGAAAATCATATCAAATGGAATATACAATTTTATGTAATACACATTAACTTTATGTATAACATATGCCATATATTAATTATATGCACATTGTTTCCTCACAATAAACCTGAGAGGTATATATCTTATATGGCATAGTGTTGATAGACTATATATGTATATTATATATATAATATATGATATATTTTACATATATACACACATTATTTTGTATTATAAGACATAAATACGAAAAAGGGAAAGAAAAGGTGTCATTAAAGGGTAGAGGAAGACCAGTAAGAGAGAGGAATAGAAAAAACTGAGAAGAGGAATGCAATTTCAGGCAAATGAGGAGATAGTAAAGGATGCTGGGTTCGAAAATCAGGAAGTCCTTGGTGAGTTTAATCGAGCAGTTTCAGTTGAGTGGTGTGGATAGAAAGAAGTCAGATTTCCAAAGGATAATGAGGTCTGCACTGAGAAAGGAAAGAAAGCACAGTTTACCTTTTCCTGAGTTTGACCCTGAGAATGTGGATGAATTAGAAAATAGACCGTATTGTTTTGCAAAAGAGACAGTTGAGCATTATTTTTGGAAGAGAGGGAGGAGCTTAGCAACATAAGGAAAATTAAAGAGAAGGAGAGGGGGAGTAGAGGGAGAAGGGCCAAAGAGAGAATGGGACAAAATCAGATACAGGACCTAAACTTAGAAAGTGAGATGAGAGGAAATTCCTCAAAGATTGAAGTGAAGGAAAAGAGGAGGGGGCCCCAATGACTAGCATTTGAGACTGAGATGCTCTGGGGGCTTCGGAAGAATGGTGGAGCTCTGGCAACTGCAGCTGAGGATAAAGGAGGGATACTCAAGGAGATAAAACTAAATACTACCCAAGTCACAGTTTGGAGTCAGCTCATGCTTGATACTAGGAGGTCTAAAATGTTTTGGGCAAAAAAGCCAAACAAACAAGGAAGCATCATTGCAATGAGTGCACATCTTCCCAGGAACACTGCTTTGGAAAAGTATCATTCACTTTAATGTCCAATTTTTCAAATTTTATTTTGACAATGTCACATTGCTTTTTATTTTCACCACTTACTAGAGAAAGTCATAGAATATCAGAGCTACAAGGAAACAGAGGACTTCTCTTTAATCATTCCAGTGAAAGTTCATGCATCATGCCAATTAAGAGGACAAACTCTACAGAAGGAATTCTTATCCTGGGCTCTGTAGATGGAATTCAGAATCCATGAACACAGATGTGGAAAAAATATATACATATTTGCACTAACATTTATGTGAAGTTCAGCATTTCCTTCCATGATCAATACAGGCAACAAGACACAGTTCTAATGGGTAGGAAATATCAGAAAGGGAGACAGAACATGAAGACTCCTAACTCTGGGAAACGAACTAGGGGTGGTGGAAGGGGAGGAGGGCGGGGGGTGGGGGTGAATGGGTGACGGGCACTGAGGGGGGCACTTGACGGGATGAGCACTGGGTGTTATTCTGTATATTGGCAAGTTGAACACCAATAAAAAATAAATTTATTATTAAGAAAAAGACACGGTTCTATGAGCAGCATCTGTGACTTGATCAATAGCAATCATAGATATTTTCATATCACCTTAGGGTTATTACAGATATCTCAAAACATCATATATTCATTTGAATTACCACTTTGAAACTGTGGTAGTTATTAGACTTGTCCCTAGATCTTGCTAGGTAAAGCATTACAAAAGCAGCACATATTACTATATCCCATATTCATTTTTTTAAAGTTAAGTTGATAACTGAATTTTTTGTATATTTTTTATTGGAGTTCGATTTGCCAACATAGAGCATAACTTGCTCATCCCATCAAGTGCCTCCCTCAGTGCCCATCACCCAGTCATATATTCAGTTTACTTGGGAATTTGTTGTTTCATTTTAAGTACTTAAAAATATTATTCTGAGAAAAGCCTATTCATAGGCTTCACCAGATCCCCACAGGCATGTCTATACCACATGGTATAATAGAAAAGGGTGAGAAGCCCAGAACTCACTCTTCAGACAGGCTTAGCAGGGAGTCCCTGCTCTTCTTCTATGCAAAGTTGGGCAAGTTGTCTTTACCTTTTTTTTTTCTTTACCTCTTTTTAACCTCTACCTCACTACGCCTGGATGGTCAATATATGATATTACCATTAATATACCTACATCTTAGATTTGTTCATAGGCCAACATAGGACTCTATGTATTAAGTGCTTCACATTTAGTAAATGATGAAGGGTTGTTGCTATCAGTTTTCATTATTACTTTTGCTAGAGCAGTGGTTCTCAAATGTTGCTCCACAGATAACTAACTGGGTTCAAATGCAAGTGGAGTGTACATTTAACATATAGCCTCTTCTTTTCCAGCCCTGAGTTTCTGAATCAGGATATGATTTTAATGTAATTACTCACTCATACTTAAAGCCATGAGGGTGACTAAGCTTTATATCTTTTTTTTGTGTGTGTGGTAGAATGGGGAGCATTGCCTAATAATCTTTGCCTCTAGAACTGTGGGTTCATTTTCCAAATCCAAAGAAGGACTCTTAGGTACATGGATATGCTTTTCTTGGAGTTACAAGTGTTTACTGAACTCCCAGTATAAGCCGGGGAGGGAGAAGAGTATAGCGTGATGGGAAGCGGAGGCGGATATATGGAAGCTGGACAGATGTGTGGAGAGCTGAAGTGGCCCAGTGGAACCTAGGATGAAACTCTCAAGATAATCTATAATAAAAGGCACCTTTGAAAAAAAAATAAATAAATAAAAATAAAAATAAATAAAAGGCACCTTTGTTCAGCTCATAAAATCTCACCTATAGGCCAACCCCCTGTGGACTCATGTCACTAATTACAAATAGGTAGATACTGATTCCTCTAGTGGATTCTAGTTCTGGAGCCTAGCTTCCTTATCAATGCTCAAACCTCCTGACTTTTTCATAAATACAGTATAATGTTTTTATTATTTAGCCCAAGAGTTCTTAACTTAGGAGCAGTGGGTTGACTTAAGCACATATCAAGGTTCTCCAATCCCCTGAAATTGTATGCAAGATTCAATGCATGAACTACTGGTTGGCTGGATGACTTTCATGAAATTCTCCAAGGGAGAATTCTGACCCAAAATGTTCAGAACCATTGGACAGATCCACTGAAGTTTTATCAGGGCCAGAGTCTTTATATTTGCACAAACTTCTCTTATCTCTTTCTGGCACAGACGTTAACAGTAATGATAGCCAGATTACAATATGATTTTACTTTAAAACTGCTCCCTCAGTTGTGGATCCATTTTGTGGATTCAAAATTAAGGTATAGGACAGCACTCCGCCTTCATTTCAAGTGGAAATATTGAAATATTGTAGAAAGATCTTCTAAATTCTGCAACACTAAATCTGCTTCACCTCTGGTTACAGTCACCTTTCTTCAGGCTCTGTAACTCCCTCACAAAGATCTGCTCCATTGTCTAAAATGATAGTGTGGATACTGTTTGGGCTTATTTTTCCCCTCCCTCATTTCTGAAAAACCAAAGTCAACTAACAAAAATGGATTCACCCAGCCACAAGATCACAAGGTCATGGGTGCATCTCCCATAAATGCTGGGCCAAGGGCCAGGCCTGATGTCCATCTAAAGCATATGGGATCACTAGAGCACTCTCCATAGTGTTGTACTGAGTGCTGATCAATACTGTTATTGGTCCAGATGGTCTTTCAGAGGCTTGGAAAACATCCACCGATGTTCCAGCAGCTGACTCAGATGCACTGTCTGCTTTTTCTTTCAACTTTTCCCATAGTTCTATTTCAAAAATGCTTCTAGAAAACATTCAAACCATAAATGGGAGAATAGAAAGAAAGATACTGTTCCAAAGACTTCTCTTTCTTGTGCATGAATTTTAGAGGATAAAATAACCCCTAAAATCAACTATTTTCAATTTATCTACTGCTTTCAATTTATCTATACATGGTTCAAGAAATGGATATGAGACTTTAAAAGCATCAGCTTCATGTTGCTTGCTACCCTTTGTACCTATGTATGATTGAAAATTGAATTCCCTTGAGATTATGAGTTGTAGAATATATTAGGAGCCAGGCATTATGCTAGCTTTCATATGAGGGATTGATTTTTTAAACATTTCACCAAAATGAAACTTGCTATCCATTTAGTCTTATTCCACACATATTGGTAATATTAACATGAATGATAGTGTCATGCACACATTATGCGCTTAACCAAAAGTTTTAAATGGACAGAAGAACTAAGTTGAATCCACTAGGCTTGTCTCTTATACTAAGACCTCTCCCCAAAAGAAAGAATACTTCCCTCTCTTCCCTCAGGGATTTTGAAAGATTTCATTCTAGATAGGTACTTTGATTTGTGTAGTTAATATTTTATTTTTTTTAAAGCATGCTAGGGCTTTGTTATAGCTCTGAAGGATCTAGGAAAATGTCCAATTGTTCTTGAGTATAGTCTCAGTTCCTGACTGTTTTTCATTAATTAAATACTTATTTAGTTAATATTTGGAGAACAAAAGCATGGTTTGATGGATGAATAATTATTATTAATATCTGATTGACAAGATATTCTAGAAATAAGAGTTCACAACTGAGAGGTATGAAATCAACTCTCCCATTAATAGTGATAAGGTCATTCCATTTTCATGACCCTCAGCTTCTACATTGTGCCTCATTAGAGGGAAGAGTACACAGAGCATAGTGTAGATAACGTATGGATCTCCCCTCCCACCCAGAAAACCTGCTTTATGGTCATAGACCACTCATCCTGTCTAACTAGTTTTTATTGTACATTGTTGTATTAGGGGACAGGTGATTATAGAATGTTACTTGTCTTATCATCTAGCAAAATTGTACATATGTCTCTGAAAGTGAGGTCACTCAAAATCTAGATGTCCCTTAACTCTGGTCTTCCGGAATGCTGGTACTTGGTTCTTGAATGTTTAAAAAGTTCACCTGGAGTTAGGGGAGGAAACAGACTCCAAATGCTCCTAGAATAACTCCCATGTGGACACAGGATAAAATAACCTTTTTAAAATATTTTATTTATTTATTCACGAGAGACATAGGGAGAGAGAGGCAGAGACACAGGCTGAGGGAGAAGCAGGCTCCATGCAGGGAGCCCGATGCAGGACTCGAACCCGGGTCTCCAGTATCATGTCCTGGGCCGAAGGTGGTGCTAAACCATTGAGCCACCCGGGCTGCCCAGGATACAATATTCTGAAAAGTTTTTTTACATGATCTGTGTAATCTTGCCTCAGCTACATATCCTTCTCTCTTGCTATGATCTAGTCCTTGGTACTTTTAATGTCTTAAAAGAACACAACTCTTTCCCAGATTAGAACTTGGGCATGTGCAGAATTTTCTAACTGGTAGTCTCATCGTTTGGGTAACTCCTACACAGATTTCAGGTCTTAGTTTTAAATCATTACCTTGGACATGGCTTCCCTGAACACCACAACCATTTAACTTAGGTCTGGCATGCTTCTCTATCATACTTTTACGTACTTTCTCCTCATAAGAGTTACCACAAATTGTAAATAACCATAGGCTTGTATGTATAATTATTAGATATATATCTCTCTGCCTGGGCTATAAATGCCATGAAATCAGGGATCATATTTTTTTTTATTCATCCAGCATCTACCACAGGGCTTAGAACAGAACTGGTTTTTAATAATTATTTGTTGAGTTAATGAGGGAATAAATCATGTCCTATGCAAAACAGATTCAAAAGCCATTATTATTTTGTATGCGGATTCACCCATATAGAAAACCAGTCAAAAACATGCACTTTGTGGGTTGGGAGTGTGATACTCATATAAGTGGGAGACTTCATGGTCCGCATCTGGACTAATCCTACGGCAAGGTAAACTTAGTCCAGTGGACAAAACAAATCATTCACTTGTATTTTTCAGAAAACAAAAAGGGGTCCAATTCTCAATACTCCTTAATTCGTCTCTCATTTCTTCTCAAACTCTTACTTCAAAACAATCACAAAGCCCTAGCCTGCATTACACTTTTCCTTTACTTCCTTCCCATTTCTTCTTTCACCCTACAACACGTTTCTTCTGTATCTCCTGTTTTCTGGAATTCTTCATAAAAAAGCTCAAAAATCTTTCTCACAAAATAAGAAAGGAGAAAGAAGTTTAACACAGAGGACAATTTTCTTCAGCAAGAGGAACCCAAATGTTGTCCCTGCCATATAAACTCAAAAGTAAGTCAGTATGATAAGAGGCAAAATAAAAAACATTACCAAAATCTAACATGCGCATGCATACATATACATAATAGAGTATTAAACAGCTATTACAGAGGATAAGCGTGTGTCATTTGTGACAACACTGACGGACTTAGAGTGTATTATGCTAAGTGAAATAAGTCAGACTAAGAAAGACAAATATCATATGATTTCACTCATATGTAAAATCTTAAAAAAAAAAAAAAACAAATGAGTCACTGAACAAAAAGCAAAAATCAGACCTGTAAATACAGAGAACAAACTGATGGCTGCCAGGGAGGGTGGTGGCAATGGGCAAAAATGGGTGAAAGGAAGTGGGAGATAAAGGCTTCCAGTTATAGAATGAATACATTACATGAATAAAAAGCACAGCACATGCAATATCATCAGTGATACTGTAATATTGTTGTATCATGACAGAAAGTAGCTGCACTTATGGTGAACATAGCATAACAGGTAGAGAAGTTGATTCAGGATGTTGTAAACTTGAAACTGATGTAACATTGCATGTCAACTATACTCAAACAAAAAAAAATTAAAAACCACAATACCAAAATCTGACTTCCAGATGAAAGACAGAGAACTAAAAATGGGTTAGATTTCATCTTTTCACAAAGATGTTCACAATCTGCCCAAAAAAATATTGACTGAAAGTCAGCTTGCCAATAGACATTTGCTTCAAAGTGCCAACATTTCTCTAATGGCTTTAGTATCTTACAACTTTGTATTCACACCTAAGACAAAGCGAGTATATAACCTTAATCAGTGTTCATGGAAGATCGTGTGATGCAAGGGAAATTGACACAGTTTTTGTAGCCAGAATGATCAGAATTTTAGCTTTGCCATTCGTTAACTTGGCATTCATTATAAAAAAATCAATCTGTTTCCTCTTCTTTATAATTGTCATCATGCCACCTACTTCAGGAGTTGCCTTTAAAATTGCAAATAATACATGGAAGTCAGAATAGTTTTATAATAAGTAAGGAAATTGGTTTAGTAATTTTAAAAATGCCACAAAGAGAAGCTCAGGCCCAGATGGCTTCAATGGTGAATTTTACCAAAGGTTTAAAGAAACATTAAGACCAATCTTTTTTAAAAGAATTTATTTATTTATTTAAGACAGAGCACTCACAAGCAGTGGAGGGGTAGAGGACGAGGGAGGAGAAAACTCCCTCATGAGCAGGGAGCCCAACACACATGACATGACACATAGGGCTTGATCCCAGGACCCTGGCCAGGATCATGACCTGAGCCAAAGGCAGATGCTTAAAAACTGAGTCAACCATGTGCCCCAAATTAAGACCAATCTTTCAGAAAATATTCCAAACTTAGAAAAGAATGAAATACTGCCTGACTCATTCTATGAAGACAGTATTACCCTGATACCAAAACTAGAGAAAAACATCATCTGAAAAGAAAACTGCAGACCAATACCTCATATAAATATAGATGCAAAAATCCTCAAAAATACTAGCAAACAAAATCCAGCAATATATAGAAGATAATAATACACCATGATTAAGTGGGATTTATGCCAGAATAAACAATCAAGAATGGCTGAATAATCAAGAATAATCAAGAATGGCTTTACATCCAAAACCAGATTAATGTAGTGCACCATATTGAAAGAATAAGGAACACAAAACATGTCATTATCTCAGGAGATGCACAAGAACCATTTGACCTAATCCAACACCTTTTTGTGATTAAAAAAAAATACTCAGCAAACTACTAATAGGAATGTAACCTAACAAAGGGTGTCTGTGAAAAGACCTACAGCTAACATCAACTCAATGATGAATAACGGAAACCCGTCCTCCCTGAAATCAGGAACAAGACAAGGATGACTCTCATTCAAATAATAAGAGAAACAAATTTAACCAAAGAAATGCTAGATTTATATAATGAAAACTATAAAATAATAATGTAAGAAATTAAAGATCTAAATAAGTGAAAAGACTGCAGATTCAATACAATCCCTATCGAAAATCCAAACGCCAATTTTTGTGGAAAGGGATAAGCTGATCTTCAAATTCATATAGAAATGCAAGTGACCCAGAATACTCAGAATAACCTTGAAAAATAAAAAAATAAAATTGGAATTCACATACTTCCAAATTTCAAAATTCGCTACAAAATTTGGGGAATATCGTCATCTTAGCAATATTAAATCTTCCAATCCATGAATGTCTTTTAATTTATTTATCTACAAAGCTACATCAATTAAAACAGTGTGAGACTGGCATAAGGATAGATAGATAGATAGATAGATAGATAGATAGATCAATGGAAGATGAGTCCAGAAATAAATTGATACATCTGTGGTCAATTGATTTTTCAACAAGGATGCCAAGACAGTACATAATAGGAAAATTCATAGGAACAAAACAGGAGATTAGTGATTGTCAGAGTTTGAAGAGAGGAGGCAAAGGAGGATGACTGCTAACACATACAGAGTGCCTTTGAGGTGATGAAAGTATTCTGGAATTAGAATGGTGGTGATGGTTGTACAATCTTGTGAATACGCCAACAACTACTGAATTGTATACTTGCAATAGTGAATTTTATGGTACCTAAATAATATCTCAATAAAAACATCAGCCTCATTTAAAAACTATTTACAACCTACATAATAAAACACAAAACTATAGTTCTCTATTGGCATTAAAAGAAACAGATTCTATAATCTGATTGCAGGGGATGGGCGAAATAGGTGAAGGGGATTAAAAGGCACAAACTTCCAGTTATAAAAGAAATAAGTCATAGAGCTGAAGAGTACAGCATAGAAAATACAATGGATACCACTGTAATAACTTATGGTGACAGATGGTGACTACATTTACCTTGGTGAGCATTGAGCAATGTATCGAACTGTTGAATCACTATGTTGTACACTTGAAATGACTATAACATTATAAGTCAACTACAATAATAAAAATTTAAAAAAACTTATCCAACAATCTAATGCAATTAACAGAAAATTTAAAAAATACATGGAAACTGCCAAACATTGCATAGCATGTAGTGAGTATTCAAGTTCTAATGACAACTCTTTTTGTTATCTCTTGATCCGCCGTGATGATAAATACTTTTCAACAATTTAGACAGACTCATCCCAATATCCAAAAGGCCAACAGTCACAGGCAGTTCCAGTGGATAATTCGAAGTGATGAAGAAATGAAAAGTGAAGGACCTCATAGGCTGGAATCATGATCAACTACTTTTTACCAAGTATGTCAAGTCTTAATTTATAACTAATCCTACTTCCCTCTTCTATTTTTTGAATGAGTATGTAGAATTGATATTAATTTTTCTTTACAGATTTGGTAAAATTCACCATTGAAGTTATTTGGGCCTGGTCTTTTCTTTGTATGTCACTTATTGATTAGTAATTCAATTTCATGGTTTAGGTCTATTCAAATTTTCTGTCTTCTTGAGTGAAATTCAATAGTTTCATATCATTCTAAGAATTTGTCCATTACATCAAAATGTTCTAATTTGTTAGCATAATGTTTTTCCAAGTATTCTCTTCTAATCCTTTTCATTTCTGTAAGGTCAGTAGTTATGCCCGGTCTTTCAGCTGATTTTAGTAATTTGTGTCTGTTATATAGTTAACTGTATGTATTAATTAGATTGGGCTACAATGCTCAGATATTTGGTCAAACATTATTTTGAATGTGAACTTCAGAAAAAAAGAAGTTTTTTGATAAGATTTAACATTTAAATTGATGAATTTTGTGTAAACCAGATTACCCTCTGTAATGTGTGTGGGCCTCACCAAAGAGTTGGAAGCCTTAATAGGAAAGAGTTTGATCTTCCCAAGCAAGGAGTTCTGGCAGCAGATTGCCTTTCAACTCGGACTGCAACTTTTTTCTGGATCTCCAACCTGCTGGCCTATCCTGAAGATTTTGGACTCGTCCCTCCACAATTGTGTGAGTTAAACCCTGAAAATAAGTAAGTGGTGTGTGTATGTGCAAGTACATACATTTTTCTCTCAAATATGAGTTTTCAATGAATCAATTTTACAGATTGGTTTTCAAAGGACCAAATATTGGTGTCATCAATTTTAATCTATTGATTTTCTCTTTTTTAATAACTTCTACATCAGTCTTTATTAATTTCTTATCTGCTTACTTTGTGACTAGTTCTTTTTCTAATTTCTTGAGGAATAAGTTTAGGTTAATTGATTTGAAATTTTTCTTCTCTTCTTTTCCTTTTTTTAATTCATGAGAGACACACAGAGAGGCAGAGACATAGGCAGAGGGAGAAGCAGGCTCCCCATGGGGAGCCTGATGTGGGACTCGATCCCAAGACTCCAGGATCACGACCTGAGCCAAAGGCAGACACTCAACCACTGAGCCACCCAGGTGCCCCTTCTTCTTTTCTAATATAGGAATTATAGCTATTAATTTCCCTCTAAGCACTACCTTAGTTAGGCCCCACAAATTCTCTCTTTTTTTTCATTTTTATTCAGCTTACATTTTCCTAATTCTCTTTGCAATTTATTCTTTGACCCAAAGAATTAATTTTGTTTATCATCCAATTAATTGTATATTTCACGAATTTCCTTCCTTTGTTGATTTCTAATTTAATTCATTGTGTTTGGAATATACTTCTCAATATTGTCCATTCCTCTTATTTGAATATTCAGTCTTCTCTGAAGTATGTTATATCCATTTACAAGGCCTAGACTATGGCAGTGATTAAGAAAGTCCATGCAAAGAGATCCATGCACATCTTCAGAATGTGTCACATTGGGGTAATTGTTTATTTCAGATTACATGGTGTATCAAGACTTGAATAAGGTATGCTCAATGATATGTTTTGTAAGTTAATGAAATTATGTGAATGCAAGTTAGAAAATCCAACTACATTGCTTTAGATTTAAACAAGTGAAGGAGGGTAAGAAAGTCTATTCTATTCTAATGCTATAGCCTGAGAAATCCAAGAGTCTTAGAACACAACTGGAAATCACTAGAGTAGAGGATATCCAACAAAATGTCTTTTTCCCAACTCTTCTGATCCTAAAATTCATCCAGTGCATGATATAAATAAATGAAATTTTATTCAGGTATTCCCATCTATGGAAAATTGCCATTTACTGAATGTATATTATATGACACAGTGTGATAATCTCTTTCATTATTTTTTATTCTATTTAATCCCATAAACCCAATGAATCAGATACTATTATCATTGTCTTATGAATGAGGAAAATGAGGCTTGGATTTGTCCAAAGGCAATGAACTCTAGCTTTCTGTGAAATTAGGGTAATATGATCTACTTCAGAGAAAGAACTAAAGATAGCAAAACAGACATTGTCCATAATTTAACAGCATAGCTTATGGAAAGAAAAAAACTCTCACATATAAAGTCAATGGAATATATAAAGTCATATATAAAGTCAATGGAAAAAAATTAAGTACATAGACCTAGATTCCTGTTCTCTCAGGGCACTACAATACTCATTTCTGTATCAAGATGTTTTTGCACCAGGGTGGAACATAGACACTGTAAAAGTATATTATGAGATGTAGTTAGTGTTGTTATGATCTTGGAGCAGAACAATACTATACGAGGCAAGATAAATCAAGAAAGCAGGGGCTATGGGTTAAGTGAGGTGCTACAAGTCTGAGAATTTAGGCAGCTTGAGTAGATATACTATTACATATTTTCATTTCATTTTCCTGTCAGGCTCCCATAACAAGGCAAGACTGCTAAAAAATAAATAAATAAACAAGAAACAGGGAGGTCTCAGTACTCAGAGACTAAGAGATTTGCATGTAGTGGAAACTCACTTATTATTGGTTTCCATCACCCAGTCCCCACCTTAGGCCAGAGTTAGATGTGCAATGAAGCATGAAAGAAAGCCATTGTAGACTTTGAATCAAAGAGTACATTATTTTATCAGTGGGAAAAGGAGTGGAAAGTAAACTAGAACACATTCATGAAAGCACTAGGGAGGGAGTAGCAAAGATTTAAAAATACCTGGGAACTGGCAGTTGATTAAGCAGTGTAAATCTGAATCTGAGATGGAATAAGGCCTATCATGTTCTAGGAGCTATTTGTCCTCTCTGTATCTCAGCATCTAGAAAACTGAAACAGTAATTTTTCAATACATGATGTCAGGAACTGTTGCAGATGTTTTAAATTTGTCATATAATTTAGTTTTTTCACTACATCCCTATCATATATGCTGTATCATAAGCACTTTACAGATGAGGAAACTCAAGTGTAGAAAAGATTCTTGGTCATGTAGCTAATTAGCAGTAGGGCCAGGATTTGATCATTAAAGGATTGACCATGAAAGCTTTTCAACTAAGCAATTTTGTCTCTGAAAGCTTTTATTTCCCTATCAACACAATATAACAACAACAACAAAATAAGTAACTCTGACACTTCAACCAATTTCTTTATTTTCACAAAAGTTATACAATATAACAGTATAGCATTAACTTAGTCGTGTGTCTAACCTGTAAGTTTGTTAGTTTTTAAAGTTTAGCTCATAGAAAGTGAGTGTCAACAGAGATATATTCACTTGGCTACTATTTTCCCTGAAGCACAACATAAGTTTTGTCAACATATAAATTCCCTTACTGGAAATATGACTAGAGCTGAAATGATGGTATTTGCAAACTTTTATTCAGCAAAATAAAGGTCTAATATTGGCATGTAAGACTTTATAGATAGGCTATATATTTCATACCAAAGCCTTCTGAAAACTTTTTATTTTTGAGATTTTTTTGGTCTATTTATCATAAAAACTATTCTCATTTATCACTATAAACATAGCTGTACACAACCAAAATCTGTATGCAAATTTTGTGCTCAAAGGAAAGCAAACTTTTCAGTTTAAGTTTAATTTAGTTCTTTATTTATGTCTAAATCAAATTATAAGTACATTTACAAAATCTCCTTAGCACTAAATGTGAAATTTGGGAAAATTATTCTCAAGGTTTCCTACAAATCATCACTTTATATTATTCAGAGCTAAATTAAACTAAGTATGAAAAAGCACTTCAAACTACCTTTTCATATTACTCAAAATGCTGATGCAGAGAGCCTGCAGTAGAAATATCAATGAACAAAATATTGCATCAGTGAATACATACTATGGCCTAGAATGATTGGAATGTTCCCACTTAAAAAAATTGTTCAATCACACTGGAAGAATGTCCCCAGAACTTTCCTAGAAGGCTAAATCTTATGCATGGCAATGCTGGCATTTGTTTATATAACTTCTAAATAACTTTCTCATTAATGCAAATATAATGCAAGTATTTAAAATTAGAAAGAAATAATCTGAAGAAATTTTTTGAGAGATTACTTAATAAAATGGAGATTGAAATATGAAAAAAATGAAAAGATATGGTCTATTGAATGAGAAGGCCTAATATACATGAATTAAAATCTCCAAATAGATAGTAGACAATGGGGTCAAGGAAATAGTCAAAGAGATAATGGCTGATGTTTTTCTGTAATTTTTTAAGACATCAAAATTCAAATCCAGAAAGACTAACAAATCGCAAGTATAACAAATGAAAAGAAATCCATGACTAGACACATCATAGTGAAAGAGGAGAATGCCAGACACAGAAGCTCTTAAATGCATACAGAAGTCAAAGATAATTTGCTTACACTAATTAGACTAAGACCTGACTTTTTAATGTCAGCAAAAGGAACAGGAAGGCAGTGAAACTGTCAACCTGGAATCCTATACCAAGTTTAAATACTTTTCAAGAATGAATGAGAAATGATGACATATTTGGATAAACAGAAAGTGAGAGAACTTGATGCCAAATTACCTAACCACCCACTGAAAAAAATATTGATAAATGTCTTTGGTATATTCACAAAATTGAATACTATATGGCAGTGAAAATGAATAAACTACAGTTGCATGTATACACATGACTGAATTTCAGCATACATTTGATTGGAAAAAGGTCAGAATAATACATATGGTCTGAGTCAATATGTACAATGTTCAAAATCAGGAACAGCTAAACAAGATATTGTTGCAAGATACTAACATTGCACAAGCCAGAAAGAAGAGTAAGGAAATGAGCAATACAAAGCTCAAGAGGATGGATAACTAGATAAGGGGGTGTGATTGAGGAGAGCACATAAGAGAGCGTCTAACATGTTGGTAATGTATTTCTTAAGACTTCTTAAGATGTCTGTTTATATTGTACTTCTAAGTTACATATACTCTTCTGTACGTATATTTAAAATTAGAACAATCTTCAACAACAACAAAAAGCTCCTGGGGGAACTCCTTGTGTGTAGGTAACACTTATTAATCATTGGGACTTGTGTTTGACTGATTGGCAGGAAGCATGCTGGGGGCCTTATAAATGGTATTCAAGTTTTTGGCTCTTGAGCCATTCAATTTTTGGAGAGAACTTTAATTTTTCTTCTGGAGTTGTTTGCCTTTTTAAGGACCAATAATTGAAAGATTTGTCAGCAACACAGAATTGTGCATGGGGTGATGGGGAGTTGAGGGAAACTTCTTTTTCTCTATACTTTCAATTAATTATTCTGGTTTTATTCTAGTATCACCATCTTGCCCTATGTTATTATGTAGCATTTCTGGGTTCTAGGCTTCTCAGGCATTCTTCAGGAAAGATGAGCTTTTTCTTTGGCATGCAGTGGCTATAATTGGACAGTATATGTTCAATAAATTTACTCAAGTATGAACCAACGCAAAAAGTATGTAGTCAGCCACCAAGAGAGAAATATTTGGGTTGTCTGAAATGGCTGATGGCAAGTCAATCCTGTGTGCAGATCTGAAAAATGTACTCCTGCTCAGCAACTTATACATCCCAGGTTGATGGTCTGACCCCTGTGGAGTGGCGGACTGCATGCAGGGGCAGTGACTTCATACAACAGACTTAGATCACTCCTCCAACCATATTTCTCTAATCACATAGCCTTTAAAAACCTTTGTATGTATAAAGCTGAAACTTGTGTGTTCTCTGTCACTCTAACCACCTTGTGAACTAGACACTTGCCATCATTCATTTACATGATAAAGCCTATTCATGAATCAATTGCTGCATTTCCCTATGCTTCTACAAATGCAGGTGCAATAAATTTCATGAACATGGATTTACTTTCAAAATTATAAATGAGAGAGAAGAGGCAATGATTTAATAAACTCCACAATGCGTGTGTCAAACCAATCTGGCTTTTACAAGTGAAGTCAGAATGACTTTCGTTGCCACCTAGAGCAATAGCAATCAAAGGGAAAATTTAAGACTTTTAGTCTAATAAATTTAGAACACTTCATTATATAGCTACCACTCTAGAATAGAGTAAGTGTTTTAGAGATGTTTATGAAGTCTAAGAGTGTAAATTGAGGGGTTTCATTTCCAGATCTGTCAGTGATTCATAGTGTGAACTGGAAGAAGTCACTTTCATGGGAGTAATTTAAATCTTTATTTATATTTCCAGGGCAGGATACCTTGAAGGGAAAATCTAGATGTGGAATACATTAAACACAAAGGGAATTTCAAAGGCCATGGGTAACAGAACGTATTTCCTCCTTGAAAAAAGATGACTCAATTGGCAACCACCCTTCTGGCATTTCCATCATGAGCACATCCTTACCAGGGATACAGGTAGTTTAGTGTTTTCAGCTTTGTATTGCTGCTTTTAAAAACTATAAAAGTTAGAATGTCACAAGGTGTTTGGAAAAGCAAGAACAAAATGTCCATAATCCCATGAAATTATCCAACTACAATTACAGTCTCTGTTTATCTTTTGCTAGTTTTCATTCTTATATTTTATAAACTTCTATTCATATTGTATGTACAATATGGTGCCATGCATTATTCACTTAAAACAAATATTTTGTTTCTTATATTTTATAAAGTATAATTTATACCTTTAATGGCTGCATAATATTCAATCAAGTCATCATACCATACATAAACCATTCCTCTCTACATGGACATTTGTTTTATCCAGTTTTGACCCATTTTGAGATCATTGTGTTTCTGTTGAAATAACAGACCAAGCACCCAAATTCTATAGTACTGTATCAGATTCTATAGTACTAAGCAATACATAAATTCATACAATTCCAAGTTTCTATTCAATGCCTAATTATCACACTAGGCACATTTAAGTTTGTTACCAGCCAAAATGTAATACTTGTTCTTGCTTCAATAGTTTTCAGCCATGTTAAACGCAGGGTTCAGCTAAGATTTTTCATACTGAAATCCAAACATAAGGCCCTCTTGTGAGTGTTTCTCTGGACCTTCACGTGCCAGCAAATGTATTAATAGCAGTTCCTGTTCTCAAAGAAATCACATTCCATTGAGAAGTTAGCAAAGGAGACAGAACAGGAATGGTGCTATCTCAAGAGTCAGGAGGAGAGCACCAAGAGGAGAATGTTCCTCAGTGACAGATGCTCCAGAGAGGTCATGTAAGAGGAAAAACCACCAGTCCCAGTCAATGAACACATATTTATTGAATGTTTACTATGTGCAAGGCGTAGTTTAGGGACTGAGTATATTAGAGTGAACAAGATTGAGTTCCTGCCTTCAAGGAACTTATATTCTATTGAGGACCAAAAGAAAATTAATATGTAAATAAAGACATGAAAATGATTAAGGTACTAAGAGCTTTAAAGAAAATAAATCGAGAATGTCTTGAGATTTAGCTCATGTGTTCAGAAAAGGTCTCTCTAAGAAGATGCATTTTGTTTTGAGACCTAAAAGGTCTCAAAGGAAACTTTGGGTTTGATAATTGGAAGCTTCCTGGTGGTTTCTCAAAGTACAGCTTCAGTTGAGTGATAAGAATAGAAGTCAGAAAATATTAAGAGAGGTGTTGTTCAATGATTATAAGGAGTTTCAGTTATGCTAGATTATTAAGTTCTGGAGCTTTGCTCTACACTAATGCCCATAGTTAACAATATAGGATTGTATACTTAAAACGTTGTTGGGGGCGCCTGGGTAGCTCAGTTGGTTAAGTGCCTGACTTGATTTCGGCTCAGGTCATGATCTCAGGGTTGTGATATCGAGCCCCTCATTGGGCTCTGCACTCAGTGCAGAATCTGCTAGAGATTCTCATTCTCTCCCTCTGTCTCTCATCCCACTCTCAGTCTCTCTCTCTATAACAAGTAAATAAAATATTTTTTTAAATAAAACTTTTTAAGATGATAGATTGCATGATAAGTATTCTTACTACAAAGAAAGAAAAACAAAAGAACCAAGGATACTTATAGAGGTAATGGATATGTCTATTACCTTGATTGTGGTATCAGGAGTGTATGCATGTGTCCAAACCAATAAAATCATACATATTTAGCATGTCCAGTTCTTATATACAAATTATACCTCCATAAAACTTTTTAAAAAGAGAGTGATTGGCAAGTAAGCAGAAACAAAGACAGGAAGCTTCACCCTTGAAGCTTAACTGGAAAAGGGAGGAGAAAGATGTAAAGAAGCTAGAGGTAAAGGCAGAGTCAAAGGGTGTTTATCGTTGCTGATGTTTCATTTTAAAAATGCTATTTAAGATTGAAATTATTTGCAAACTATGGTGAAGTAGCTGGTATAAAGGCAAATATCAAAAATACAAAAGAAAAATAACTAATGAAGCAAGGTCCATTCTCAAGCCCTTTGAATAGATTTGTTTATTCATTAAATATTTACTGAGTATTTTTGTTTGTTTGGTTTTGTTCGTGTGTGTGTGTGTGTGTGTGTGTGTGTGTCTGTTTTATTGAAGTATAGTTGACCCACAATGTTACATTAGTTTCAGGTGTACAACATAGAGATTTGAGAAATTTATACATTACGCTTACTACTTCCTATGTTGTTTTTAATGTGAAAAGCACACTAATGAGGCATGACTTCCCACTGATTCATTTTGCAAGAGGACTGCTGCTCAGATATAAGGCTAAATTATAGCCAGCATGGGTGAAAGGGAAAAAATACTGAACAGGCCACTCTACTATGGTAATTTGGTAGGAGAGGCACTCCCCCCAACTGGAGATATTAGAAAATATTACTTCCATGAAATTCTTCTTAAAATGGTAATGCCAAATTTATGAAATGTTCTTAAGACATCTGAACTAAATATGCTACATAAAACAAATTCCAAGTAAATTTTCCAATATAATATTCTTTTGACAGAAAAATTTAAAATCTTATGCTATATGTAACTTTCCCCTTTTTAAATCACTTTTTATGCTGATAGTTTTAGGAAAATATTTTCTTGAAAATTAAATAAGACTTTACAACCTGATGGTCACTCTTTATCTTTATCTTATCATTTGTTGGACCACAGTTTGTTGGATCACAAACTAAAAGCTAATTAGGAAAGACTACAACCTAGCTATTAATTTTCTCAGAGGTTAAAGATCATTTTCCTGTAGTGTTTTATGTTAGTATGAATGGATGTTTTCCAAGTACAGTATTTCCTGTCAAACATCAGTGGTGTTCTAGCCAACATCACCTCAATCTCAACCTTCCTACCAATCAGTCAACAGTTGGGGAAGAGTTTTCCCCACACAAATACTTTAGTAGGAATTTTCACAATGCACATTCTGATCAGATAAACATGGACGTCATTTTTTTTAAGTAAACTCATTTTTATAGTTTTGCCACACTAGGTTAAATCAGGGTTTCTCAATTTTGACATTATTGACATTGGGGCTGGATGATTCATTGTTATGGGAGGCTATCCTCTGTACTATAGGATGACTAGCAACATTCCTGGCCTCTACTCCTTGGAAGCCAGTAGCATTCCTTACTTCTTCCCCACCCCTCAATTATAACTACCAACAGTATCTCTAGACATCACCAAATGTCCCCTAAATGGCAAAATCTTCCCAACTTGAGAACCACAGGGTAAAGGGCAGGCATTACTGCTATAGGGGAGATAGTTCTAAGGACATTAAAAAGCTAGCACAATATTTAGTGCATTAGAAATACACATAAACAATAAAATGTCCAGGATCTATAATGAATAAATACTTGTTTTTCTTGGATAATGGATATGCTTAATCAATCCCACAGGAGGAAAAAAAAAACCACTTAACTCTTACTCTATAATGATAGGAAAGATTCATTAAATTCTCTTCAACATGGAAATTTTTAATATAGAACACATTCGCAAAATATTAGCTTAAGAGTCATACCTACGTGAGGAACTCACATCAGAGCTACTCAGCAATATAAGCACCAGCTTAATTTCCATCTACAGTAACAATATATCTAAGAACTCAGTCAAGCCTGTGCATGGCTGCCCTACAAGACTCATAGATTTGAAAACTCGGATTCACACTGTAAGTATCAGATCGTTTCTCCAGCAATATCACCACAAATCTGAAGTAAAGTCAACAAGCTAGGTAGCATTGAACAATGAATGCATAGGCAGTAAGTTATTGGGCTCTAAAGGACTTAGGCAGAGGGTAATGAATATAGCTGCCCAATTGTCTAAGAGTGATTAATCTATTACTAATTGTCAAGGACCGGGGAGTATGTATGGTCTTGCCAGATAAATAAAGAAATCTGGTTGCTTATCCTTGGCTACTCATTACACATTCTACCCAAAGAGGAGGTCTAATTAACCTGACAGCATAAGAGTTTTCAGAGAGCTTCTTTAAAGACAGAGCTGTTGGGACTCAGAACAGCGCAGCCTACAAAGGGATTTATAATCTTTTTCTATGAGCTATTCCTATGAGATAGTCACTGTGCTTTGCTTCATCCCTCGTGTCTAATAGTATCCCCACCAGATTTGCCAGCTGTAAAAGGACCAAGGAAACATAGAACACCAAGCCCACTGAGCTTCCAGGGCTATCCTATACTTGTAGGAAGCTGGGAAGTTGTGGACCTGTCAAAATTAATACTTCTAAAATAGGTTTGTTACTAATCTCCACAAACCAACCAACCATTTAGCAGACATTTAGCCCTTGAACTGTGTGCTAATGCATTTAAAATGATTGCCCATAGGGTACCTGGCTGGCTCAGTCAGTAAAGCCTGTGACTCTTGATCTTGGGGTTAAGAGTTTGAGCCTCATGTTGGGTGTAAAGATTACTTAAAAATAAAATGCCCAGATACACTGGAATAAAAGTGCCAAATCTATATAAATTATAAGCCTAAATCTCTAGTGCCTTTCAAATGTAATAACACTTGGCCTCTAGGATGAATCCAGAAAATAGGCTATTGTTAAACTTTGGTGCATACAATGAATGCTCATTGTTTAAGCTTCACCTCAGGCAACAGGAATACTTACTTTTCCCCTGCTTTCATACTGTTCAGCTGTCCCTCTTCAGGGCTGTGATATCACCCTAAATGCCCTCTCCTATCAAAAATCCTAACACCTGGAATTGTAATTGTTTATATATCCACTTGGCAATGGGCTCTGTAAAGGCAGAGGTGGTGTCTTCTGTTTTGACACCTGGAATAGGTCCTGATCCCTAGTAGGCAGCCATTAAGTAATGGTTGAACTATCTAATGGAATTGCCTTTGTGTCTGAGTCTCTGGCACATGCAAGCCTTTCTATTTTACACATCCTATTTCATATCTCACTTCACAGACTCAGAGGCAAGAAATGCAATCCTTATTGTTTTTGACAATTTACCTTTTAAGTATCCTTCTACTAAGGTGGCAGAAATCAATTCCGAGATTTCTACCACTTTTCCAAGGCTCCAAGTCAAAGTTTTTATGCTTGTGTATGTGTGTGGGGGAATACTACTAATCATTTTACTGGCACCTTTTGAGACAGTAAACATCCTATCTGTCTTTCAGTTGCAACACAGACATCCCTAGTCCCCATCTCATGGCCTTTTAATCCCAAGGAGCTCTTTTTTCAATTTCTGGGGCATACTGAAATCATGCCACCACTCTATTCTATTCATTTTTTAGGCACTGAAAATTCCCTGAGATGTCTAAGGCATTGGTTTTCTGGAGTTTTACCATCTCCACAAGCTCTAACAGGAAAATGGAAGGTAGCCATGACCATTCCACCCCTCTTGACTTGCTTCTTCTCATAGGCTGAAAAATTGGTTTCTGGTCTTGAGAACACAAAAGTTTTACATCAACTCATGAGGGATTTTCTGAAATCTTTCAACTCTGCTCCGGGTTTTTCAATTCCCCCATTATGAAGAAAACCCTCTTTTTTGTCTCCTGCTTTCTGCTCTGACATTCCTTCAGTGAGACATGGGCAGAGAGTGGCCTAGCTCACAGAATGAGTGGGGAGGGCTTGGGGAGACCTGTTCAAAGCTACAAAAAACATTGAGATTTAAGTTCCTAACCAATTCCAAAAAATAAATGTTCTTCTTTCTAAAGCTCAGTAGTTCTCAACTGGGAACAAATGTACACCCCTTTCCCAGGGAACATTTCACAATATCTGGAGATATGTTTGGTTGTGGCAACTGGGTGGGTGAGGGAAGTGGTTGGTTGCTATTGATATCCAATGGGTACAGATCAGAAATGCTGCTAAACATCCTAAATTGCACAAGAGGGCCTCCTACAACAGTTATCTGCCACATAATGTCAGTAGTGACAAAAGTAAAACACCCTGTACCTCACTCTTTAATATACTACCCAAAGAGATTTTGGTTGTTTTTGGCTATAAAACTACATATCTTTTGGCAAATCAATAACTGTTTCTCACCATTAATAGATCAGCAAGAGAAAGGAGATGAAAATTGATATCGCAAAAACTCATTCTGTGCCAGGCACTATGCTCAACACTTCACATTGCTGCATTTAATCCTTGTGAGAAAAATATCAGGTAGTTTCAATGGCTATCTACATTTTACAGAATCAAAAAAAGAAAACTGAGTTGCAGTAAAACTAAACAATTTATCCAGATTACAGCATCTAAAAGTGGCAGAACAAAAACTTACTGTTAGACTGTATGACTCCACGGCTGATGCCATTTCAGACTCAGGAAGGAGATCAATTGCTTGATTCATGGATCTTTTCCCCCAAAGTTTATTAAGATATAATTGATATATAACGTTGTGTAAATTTAAGGTATAAAATGTGTTGATTTGATACACTTATATACTGCAAAATGGTGACCACCTTAATATTAGCTAACATTTCTCTCACTTCACATAATTACCATTTCTCTTTTGTAGTGAGAATATTTAAGATCCACTCTCTTAGCAACTTTCAAGTGTATAATAGAGTATTATTAACCATAATCACCATGCTGTACATTGTATCCTGAGAACTTACTCATCTTATCACTGGGAGTTTGTACCCTTTGATCAGTATCTCCTCATTTCCCCCACCCACCAGTCCCTGGTAACCATAAGTCTACTCTCTGTTTTTATCAGTTTGGCTTTTTTAGATTCCACATATAAATGCTATCATACAACATTTATCTTTCTCTGCGTTATTTATGTCATTTAGCATAATGTCCTAAGGTCCATCTGTGTTGTTGCAAATGGCACGATTCCTTTCTTTCTCATGGCTGAATTATTTGTGTGTGTGTGTGTGTGTGTGTGTGTATACACACATACTACATCTTCTATATTCATTCATCCATCATAGGACATTTACATTGTTTCCATATCTTGGCTATTGTGCATAATGCTGCAATGAACATGGGAGTACAGATATCTTTTCGAGATCCTATTTCATTTCCTTTGGATATATGCCCAGATGTACAAGCATTGGATCATATGGTAGTTCTATTTCTATTTTTAATTTTGTGAGGAACTTCCATACTGCTTTCCATAGTGGCAGGATCAATTTACATTCCCACCTACAGTGCACAAGGGTTCTTTACCCTCAGGCATTTTCTTTTGTACAGATTTTCACTTTTTTCTAATGGAATGTCAAGCATGGAAGTTTGGCATTCAACAAGGAATACTGTATGACTTTCTTGTCCTGAAAAAAAATCTTCAATAATGAATAATAATGAATAATAGGCTGTGAGGCTTTCTAGGAAAGCAAACAGAAATATTGCAGGCTTAAAGAATTTCTCACACCAAAACTGACCAAAATGAACAGAAATAATTAATCAGTACTTAAATTTGGAAACAAAAACCCTACTCTCATTCAATATACCTCTAGAAGTATGATTCAGATACAAAATGAATTGCCTCATGTTGAAAGTAGACTCAAGAAATCAATATATGACCCCTCTTGCCACCTTAGTCCAGATCTTCCAGTTTGGAGAGGGAAGGGAATTAGATTTGAGCAGACGTGAAAAAAATGTAGAATGTATTGTGTGGAGTGCATTTCTTCACTGCAAATAACCAGCCTTGCAAAGTTAAATGCTGGAAGAGATGAGAAACCATAAAACCTATATGACTGCCTGCCTACCTACTTATCCAGCTATGTAGTTCCTCCTCCGTCTAGCCAGGTAAAACGTCAGAGAGAAATAGAACTAGAAAATGACAGCCATGAACAGCTTTCAGGAAAGGAGAAATACAGTTGTACAAAACTAAGTTTACACAGAAAAAAACCCATCAACCCTGGACTTTTTTCATGAAAATGGATTCCCTACTCTGCAAAAGAATATAATGAAACATGAAGGGCACTCTCCACCAAGAGATAAGAGTATGCCCCGTCAGTATGGGGCAGCTCAAACCAGTACAAGGATGCCAACAAAGTCAGAGAAACTAGCAACTAAGAAAAAAAAAGTAACCTCATCTGCACACAGGCCTAGATAACTCTTTGCTGTCCTTCAGCACTATCCTCATCCTTGACAAAAAAGCTGAATGGTGAACACAGAGTAGAAACAATAAACCCAAAGCTGTTGCATGCATGTTCCAAGACATTGGTCCATAAATGTAAATCCACAGACCAGTTTTGGAAGGTGGGCTGAAAGGACAGATTCAGAAGCTCTAAACTTAATGTTGATTCAATAGGTCTGGAATTGGGATAGACACTTTCAGTTTGTGCATCCATGTTTGAGAAACACCATTCAAAGCAGAGAGCAGGTGAAGCCAATAATTGCTATGTCAATCAGCAGGGATATCAAGAATTCCATACCACTCTCTTTGGGGGTGGAGGGCAACAAATGATCCCAGTTAAACATAAATAAGTACAGCAAATAATAACAACATGGGACTTTGTGTAAAATGCTCTAAAATAGAAGAGGGAAGAGAACAGGAATATAGCAAGCAAAGAGAGCTCAGTAACTATTTTCCAGCTTCTATAGCAGTGGCTAAAGTGAATAAACTAAAAAGGTAATTCTAAAATCATAGATACGTAACAAGTGAATAAACTAAAAAAGATAACTCTAAAATCAGAAGCAATAAGAAATATTTCAACTCTGTAAAAATTTGGGTCAGTAGCCTCAAGTATAGGCTTGGGAAACACAGGGACTAAAGGGCAAACAGACGAGCGTGATATATAGCATAACATAAAAGAAAATAAACCTAACGTTAGGATCTCCCTTCTAAATTAGGCTTACTAACTGTGGAAATAGACCGCGATTGGGAAAAAGTAGAAGTTCAATAATTTCTTCACTTTAACATATTATGATTTGAGCCTTTAAAATCAATCAAAACATATTCTAAACATAGTTTTCACAAGAAACAGTTATATGACCCTGGTTCAACATCTGCTTTTTATCTTCAAATTGATGATGAAAAGTGCACCTGTCTCACAAGATTATTGTGAGGTCTAGGTGATGCCTTCAAATTCCCAAGCAATTACAAAGAAAAGTCTCAATAGGCATCAGCTACAGCTCTTAATATTTCATAGAGGAGAATTCAAAGAAACTCTTGTGTATCTAGAACTGACACTTGAAATTTTTAAATTTAATGTACTATCTAAAATGTTTAAAACTAAAACCTAGCTGAATTAAAAACTAGTTGGCATATTTGATATTGGTCAGATGGGAAACAAATATCACATAAGGACTAAATATTTTTTTTAAATGAAGCAAACTGATGAGTGAGAAAAAATATATGGGCCCAATCACATTCCCTTCTAAATAAAACTTCCAAAGGAAAGTAACTCAGAAAAGCTGAAAGTGAAAATCTTTGACAAAAGATTACCAGATAATACAAACAAAAATGGGAACATTCATTTCTTTAAAGGGCAAGATCTGGAAATGGCACATTTCTCCTCATAACTCATAACTCAGTCTTTGTACTGAGTTGCAGAGTTACAAAGGAGCTGCGGAATGTAGTCTGGGAATCCATGCACCCAGATCAAATTCAAGAGATCATGAAATGGGCAAAAGACACGAACAGAAATCTCACAGAGGAAGACATAGACATGGCCAACAAGCACATGAGAAAATGCTCTGCATCACTTGCCATCAGGGAAATACAAATCAAAACCACAATGAGATACCACCTCACACCAGTGAGAATGGGGACAATTAACAAGGCAGGAAACCACAAATGTTGGAGAGGATGTGGAGAAAGGGGAACCCTCCTGCACTGTTGGTGGGAATGTGAACTGGTGCAGTCACTCTGGAAAACTGTGTGGAGGTTCCTCAAAGAGTTAAAAATAGAGCTACCCTATGACCTAGCAATTTGAAAATTTAACACAGTGTGCATGTTGTCCAGTTTTTCTACTTGGAATTGATTGAGCTTCCTGGGTATGTAGATTAATAGCCTTTATTAAATTTGGGAAGTTTCCGGACAATAATTTTGTTTTCAAATATTCTTTCTGCCCCTTTCTTTTACTCGTCTCTTTGTATTCACATTATGTGTCTTTTGGTGTGTTTAATTGCATCCCACAGGCTTCTTTTTTTTTAATACATTTATTTTTTATTGGTGCTCAATTTACCAACATACAGAATAACACCCAGTGCTCATCCCATCAAGTGCCCCCCTCAGTGCCCGTCACCCATTCATCCCCACCCCCCGCCCTCCTCCCCTTCCACCACCCCTAGTTCGTTTCCCAGAGTTAGGAGTCTTCATGTTCTGTCTCCCTTCTGATATTTCCCACACATTTCTTCTCCCTTCCCGTCTATTCCCTTTCACTGTTATTTATATTCCCCAAATGAATGAGAACATATAATGTTTGTCCTTCTCCGATTGACTTACTTCACTCAGCATAATACCTCCAGTTCCATCCACGTTGAAGCAAATGGTGGGTATTTGTCGTTTCTAATGGCTGAGGAATATTCCATTGTATACATAGACCACATCTTCTTTATCTATTCATCTTTCGATGGACACCGAGGCTCCTTCCACAGTTTGACTATTGAACTGGTGCAGCCACTCTGGAAAACTGTGTGGAGGTTCCTCAAAGAGTTAAAAATAGACCTGTCCTACGACCCAGCAATTGCACTGCTGGGGATTTACCCCAAAGATACAGATGCAGGGAAACGCCTGGACACCTGCACCCCGATGTTTATAGCAGCAATGTCCACATTAGCCAAACTGTGGAAGGAGCCTCGGTGTCCAACAAAAGATGAATGGATAAAGAAGATGTGGTCTATGTATACAATGGAATATTCCTCAGCCATTAGAAATGACAAATACCCACCATTTGCTTCAACGCGGATGGAACTGGAGAGTATTATGCTGAGTGAAGTAAGTTAATCGGAGAAGAACAAACATTATATGGTCTCATTCGTTTGGGGAATATAAAAAATAGTGAGAGGGAATAAAGGGGAAAGGAGAGAAAATGAGTGGGAAATATCAGAGAGGGAGACAGAACATAAGAGACTCCTAACTCTGGGAAACGAACAAGGGGTAGTGGAAAGGGAGGTAGGCAGGGGGTGGGGGTACTGGGTGATGGGCACTGAGGGGGGCACTTGATGGGATGAGCACTGGGTGTTATGCTATATCTTGGCAAATTGAACTCCAATTAAAAAATATATATGTTAAAAAGAAAAGAGAGATCTAGTAGTCAAGAAAGAAGAAGAGGTCATTGCATATCTAGGAATCTCTGACACAGGAATATGGATGACCCTGAGGTCAGGGGCAAAGCAAGGGTGTTTGTCAGAACAAGTACTTCACATTCCTATGGAAGTGCCAGGCAATGCAATCCAATCAGAAGACAAAATAAGAGGCACAGATAGCAGAAAGTAAAAGGCAAAATCATCATTTTTTAAAAGAGAATAAATATAATGTTACATTATCTACATTACTGGAGAACTTTAATAGAATCAGCTGAAGATATATTAAAAGCAATAGGAGAGGAGAATAAAAGGGAAAAATACATTTTTAATAATTCTCTCTGATTAAACAATACCTATTTAAGAACTATAATGAGAAAAATAGTCACATTCACACAAGAAATGAGAGCAGCAACATTAATAGGAACACAATAAGAGCACTAAATACAATTCTTAGAAATCAACCTAATATGTGGTACATTACATCCCATGACTCACTGATTTTATAATTGGAAATTTGTACCTTGCAGCACCTTCACCCATTTTGCCCACCCCACACCCTGCACCTCCGGCAATTGCCAATCTGTTCTCTGTGACTCTAGTTAATAATGGTGTGCTGCGTATTTGAAAGTTACTAGGAGAATAGATCTTAAAAGTTCTCATCATAAGAAAAAAAAATTGTAACTATGTGTGGTGATGGATGTTAACTAGACTTGTGATGATCACGATCTAAAGAGATACTAAATCATTATGTTGTACACCCGAACCTAATACAATGTCCATATGGCGATTACACCTCAACTTAAAAAATTAGGGCAGCCCTGATGGCTCAGCGGTCTAGCGCCGCCTTCAGCCCAGGGTGTGATCCTGGAGACCAGGGATCGAGTCCCGCGTAGGGCTCCCTGCATGGAGCCTGCTTCTCCCTCTGCCTGGGTCTCTGCCTCTGTGTGTGTGTGTGTGTGTGTGTGTGTGTGTGTGTGTCTCATGAATAAATAAATAAAATTTTAAAAAAATTAACTGAATATGAATTGAACAAGAACGATGTGAAGTAGTTACTACAGAAGTCTCCATAGTAAAGGACTTTGCCGACTGCAGTTTAAAAGAAATCCAATTTTCTTTCCATGGTCTGGACCCCTCTGACCTCATGTCTCATAACTTTTTCCTTTGTTTCAACTTTCACCTTCTAGGTAAGAAATTCGGCCACATCAGCCTCCTGTTTGTCCCTGTCCCTGAGCACATCAAACTAATTCTTGATTTAGGGCAATTGTACTATTTCCACTTCTTGAAGGCTCTTCTCTCAGATTTTTCTCATGGCAGATCCTTTTTATCAATTCATGTTCTAAAAATACTATCCAAAAAAATTCACGTTCTAGCTTAAAACATCTTAAGTCCAGAAGCATTTCCGACCACGCTTTTTTTTCAATACCACTCTCACCAAGTCATTGTCTATTACACTGTTATGTGACAATATCTTATGAAAAAAAAGCTAAGTTCAAAAAAAAAAGAAAAAAAGCTAAGTTCTACTACATCATATATAATATAGATACATTATTCCCAAGAGAAGATTGAATATCAGTTTATAACATATTAGATAATGGTTAGTGGTGGGGCTATGAAGTCGGAGAATTGGATGAAGGTGGTCAAAAGGTACAAGTTTCTAATTATAAAATAAATAAGTCATGGGGATATAATGTCTAGCATATTAGATTACTTTCTATGTATTTTGCAATTATGTGTGTATAATATTATATGTTTATATTATCATACATAAAATTAATTATTTTCATAGTATATTATATTAATGTAGTTATAAAAGTGAATTAGGTAATGGAATATTTCCCATGTTATACATAATATATATATATATATATATATATATATATATATAATATATGCAAGAAAACAGAACTTTTAAGATCTAACAGGTGAGATTTTCAGGTAATTCCTACTTTATCCTTTATATTTTGTTCTGTCATCTGATTTTTAATAGCTAATAGATACATAGATGAAGAGATGAACAGACACATTTAGGGAAAAGAAAGTTGAATCAGTGAGTACACAAATGTAGAAAACCCTTTCAAAGTGACATAAACAAAAATGAACTTTATTAACTCACTTTCCCAAAATATGTGAAATAAGTGTTGTCTTTTTTTTTATTTATGATAGTCACAGAGACTTTTTTGTCTTTTTTAAGTGTTGTCTTTTTTTAAGTGTTGTCTTTTTTTTTTTAATTCATGTATAAAATATAGTGATTCAATAATTCTATACATTACTCAGTGCTCATCAAGATAATTGTATTTTTCATCCTCTTCACCTATTTCACCATCCCCTTCCCCTCTGATAACCATCAGTTTGTTTTCTATAGTTAAGAGTTTGTTTCTGTCTTTCCTTTGTTCATTTGTTTTGTTTCTTAAATTTCACATATGAGTAAAATCATATGGTATTTATCTTTCTCTGACTTATTTCACCTAGTATTATGCCTTCTAGATCCATCCATGTTGTTGCAAATGGCAAAATTTCATTCTTTTTTATAGCTGAGTAATATTCCATTGTATAAATATATCACATCTTCTTTATCCGTTCATCTATCCATGGACACTTGGATTGCTTCGGGAAGAAGTGGTTGTCTTCATTTATGTAGTCAGTTGGTCAAAAGAAATTTATTAAGTACATAATTATATGCCTTTTAGTTTCTGAGGATATAGGCAGTAAGAAAGACTGTGTCCCTGCCCTCGATTATCTTATTTCCTGGAGAAGTTAGAAAATAAATGAATAAACACATATGTTAAATATATTTGGATACATTTCAGGTTCTAATAAGCATGATGAAGAAGCTAAGTTAAAGAAATGTGGTAGAGGGTAGCAGTGGAGATTTGCTTTGGTTTGAGGGATCTGATAAAGTCCTTTCAGAAAGAGGTATCAATTTCAATTAAGGTTTGAATGGCAAGACTGCTCTGCAATGATACAGGGGAGTTTTAGAGAGAGAGAATAAACAGCAAGGATAAATAACCTCAGATAGAAAATATGATTGGAGTGAAATGCATCAACTAGGGATCAAATAGAGATGAAGTAAGAGAAAAAAAGCAGGGCCAATTTTCTGAAAGTCTTTAACTCCCTACATCAATTTTGTGAGGTCACTCTTATTTTATATATAAAGAAACTATTATTTTCCTATTGCTGCTATAACAAATCACCACAAACTTAGTGGCATAAAATAATACAGATATATTCTGTTACAGTTCTGGAGGTCAGAAATCTGAAATGGATCTCACTGGGATAAAATCAAGGTTCCAGTAGAGCTGTGTTCCTTCTGGAGTTTCTAGGGGAGAATCCATTTCCTTGTTTCTAGAATCTTCTTGCATTTCTTGGCTCATGGTTCTGAATGACTCTGACCTATGCTTCCATCTTCACATCATCCCTGATTCTGAACTCCCTGCCTCCCTCGTATAACGACTTGTGGTGGCATTTCATCCACCCAGAAAAATCCAAAATAACCTCCCATTTCAGGTATTTAATCACACGTACAAAATTTCTTTTATCATGTAAGGCAACGTAGTCACAGGTTCCAGGGAATAGGGTATGGACATATTTGGGGAAGGGGACATTATATTGCCTACCACAGAAACTTACATTTAATAGAGTGACATAGCACATGTCACATCACTCTGAAGAGCCAGAGTCTTTTCCAGACCCAGGCTTGGTCGTTAGTTAATGTTCTTAATGGGAAATTATACTGAAGGGTATTCCCAAGGCATAAGACTTTGTAGGTAAGTCTGATTTGTTAAGACACTAAAAAAATGGCACTGATCTGGCCAGTACATCAACCTAAGTGTCTTTAGGCTGAGTGACAGCATAGCTTAGTAGTTAAGAACTACAAAACTCAGAAGTCATATAAATCTTGCCATGATGCTCAGCTCTACCATTTACTCCCTGCAGGACCTTGGTTAAATACTTCACCACTGTTGGCCTCAGTTTCCTTATCTGTAAAATATCTCACAAAGCAATCAGAAAGATTTAATGAGGGATGCCTGGGTGGTGCAGTCAGTTAGGTGACTGACTCTTGGTTTCAGCTTACATTATAATCTCAGAGTTGTGGGATTGAACCCCACGTTGGGCTCTGCACTCAGCATGGAGTCTGCTTGAGACTCTTTCTCCCTCTTCCACCCCCTTTCTCTCTTTCTCTCAAATAAATAAATCTTTAAAAAAAAGAAAGAAAGATTTAATAAAACAATGCCTAAGCAACAAAAAGTAACGAATGCATATTCAAACAACCACAACTATTATTAGGATATTATTTAACTTAGTTTCCCAGGGACAGATTTTAAGTCAATTTCTCATTTTTCATTAAACATTGCTATAATTTAGTGTTTTGCTTTCAAGATAAGGAATCAAAGAGAACATACACAGTAAGAATGATCACATTCTTCCAGTCTAATTTAGAAATAGGAGTTTCATTTTTGTAACCTAAAAAATCATTTCATTAGCAAAGGAGTTCTTTATCAGTCCTATAAGTCATGTCAAAAAGATACAATCACAAAGTTGTTTTGTGCAACAAAAATATAATAAGCTGTTCCCCATTCCTTGGTCTCTCAATACTTACATTACTTCACTTCTAGGAGAGAAATGACCCAGAAAATGCAACAATTTACTTATTAACTCTAAGCAATGCTAATTAGGAAATTTTAGTAAGTATTCTGAGAGGCCAGGATCCTTTTCTGACTTTAGTGGTCTCTATTTTTAAATCTCTATGCATACTTGTTTTTGCCAAGAGCTAGAAGAACAGTGATTTAAGCCTCTTTGTTCTCCTTCTGGTTGCATTATTAGAAACAAAGTTATATTCAAAGAAATATTTAAACTCATTTTATACTTAAAATAGCCAAGACTAGGAAGACAAAATCTCTACTGTGTAAACTGTATTAGAACTCCATCTAGCTTTACTAGTATACAGGTCTCAAGAGGCATATGCGAGTGTAATATCTACACAGTCACAATCAGTCACTGTCCCCAAGATAATTCAGGACACACACACAGAGCACATAAGCCAGACTGCCCTTGGGTGCTCTCTTACTTATTTCCCCCTTTTTATTAGTTATTGTCACTTTCTGTATCTCCTTTACTACATTGGTGCTAACTACATCCTGAGATTGGTTCTACTATAGTAGAAACTGTAAAGAAATCTCCTGGATCAGTGAAATCTTGTTTTGGGAAATTGCTTTCTATCTGGCTTCTAAGACTTTAAATTTGATTGCTTTAGCCTTTTATTCTACCCATTCCAGACCACTGACTACTTGAGTCATATTGCCTTCCAGGATGCACATCTTCTTGACTTTTATAAACCTATAAATATACCTTTTGACTCCAGATCACCATTAACTGTGGAATTGATGAAGTCTTTCATTTGGCATGTCTTCTAGATTTCTGAGTCATGACTCATTCTGACATTTGTCTCATGCAATACTGGTCTCCTGACACCTTGGCCTGGCTGATTGCTGAGTTCTCCTTAATACAAGAGCTCACATCTGTCTTCTCTTAGAATTTGGCTACCACAGAATCACCACTAGTTCATGTGTCCAGGCACACAGCAGTCTACCAATCACAGATGAACAGCCTGAGAACTAGCTTAATTTTAAGTAGCTCAACCAAGGCTATACGGAAATCCAGACTCTTTACAATGGCCTGCAGAGCCCTGTGCAATCTTCTGACATCCCATTACCTCTCTGACATCATCTCCTATATCTTTCCTGCTTTCTTAACATGCTAGAGCCACAGTGGTCTTCCAGTCTGTTGACCATGACAATCTGGTTGCTGTCCTTGGCCTTTTTTTCTTATTTATTTATTTATTTATTTATTTATTTATTTATTTATTTATTTATTTTTAAATGTCCTTGGCCTTTTGTACATGTTTCTCTCTCTGCCTGAAAGAAAGGCTTTTCCCCTAGAAGTTTTCATGGCCAGATTCTTCTCATCATTCAAATTTCTGCTCCAACATAATCGCAAAGAGGTCTTTTTTGACCATCCTATTTAAAGCACCCCTTCTACTCTGTCATTTATTTGTCCTCTGTTTCACTGTAATAACCACCATTAAAATTATTTATTTCCATGTTTACTGCTTAACACCTGCTCCCACTGGAATACAAAATCCTAGGGAAGATATTTTGTATCTATTTCTTTCACTTCTATATTCAGAATTGCTAGGTATTTAATAAATATTTGTTGAATGAATATGAATTAATTAAATGATAGCTTATGGCTCAGGTTAAATTTTATGAAACTATTTTCTGCCTTGTTTGATTTTTAAATTAAATCTACTTAAAGTCTTTTAATTAATTTTGAATCCTCCAGATGTTACCTTACTTGATATTTTTCTTTGATTTTACTCAAGAATGAATAAGAATAGTAAAATGGAAATTGTATCCCTACAAAACATTTATTTACTACAAAATGAGGAAGAAATAACAAGAAAGTCTAAAATAAAAACAAAATAAATTGGTATGAATATATTTTATCCCATTAAAGAAGGGAATAACAAAATCAGTACAATTTATTTGCAAATACAATTAAAATTTAAATATAATTCAAAATATGTTTATTAGTTTCCTAGAGCTGCTGTGCAAACTACCACAGATTGGGTGCCTTAGAAAAACATAAATGTGTTCTTTCATATTTCTGGAAGACAGAAGTCCCAAATCCAGAGGTGGACAGAGTTGATTCCTTCTGAGGGTTTTGAAGGACAGTCTGTCCCAAGCCATTCTCATAGCTTCAGTGTTACTGGCAAACCTATGCTTTCATTCTTGGCACCATATTCACCTTCTCATGTCTCTCTACTATTAAGTCTTTCAAAGAGCTCATCTCCTTAATGAGATATACCAGAATACTGTCTTTAATACTTTAATCTCCTGTCTTCTTTCCTGGCACTGCCAATCCTCCCACATTGCTTGAATTTTCTTTTCTTTTTTTTTCTTTTTTATGGTACTTATCAGTCTCCAACAGTCTGTACTCTAATAGCACATACATTATTATTTTTTACTATTGACTCTTTATTATCTGTCATCTCCTATTAGAATGTAAGTTCCAAAATTCCAAAAGTTCTGACTGTTTTGTTCATTCAGTAAATATTTGTGGAGTAAATGCATTTGTGGAGTAAGTGAATGAATTTGCTTTGCAAATTGATGCAATCTTCAGGAAATTATTAAGTGGCTATATGAAATTAAAATCTTAAAAATGTCCATATCTTTTGACTGAGAATTTCTACCTCTTAGGAATAATCCTAAAGAAATAAAATGAAATGCAGAGTAGAATTTGTATAGAAATATTTATAGCACAGTTGATTACAATTTGTGAAAATGTTAAAACAAATCCTAATATTAGGTAAATGCTAAGTAAATTATACTTGAAATAATACACAGGCACTAAATTTTTTTTATTTTTTTTTTAATTTATTTTTTTATTGGTGTTCAATTTACCAACATACAGAATAACCCCCAGTGCCCGTCACCCATTCACTCCCACCCCCCGCCCTCCTCCCCTTCTACCACCCCTAGTTCGTTTCCCAGAGTTAGCAGTCTTTACGTTCTGTCTCCCTTTCTGATATTTTATTTTTAGTTTGTAATGACATAATGACATGGATATATTCCTAAATAAAATATCTTCTTACTTAAAATGTTAAAAATAACAAAACAAGATAGGCAATTCAATATTCCAGTGGCTCCCAAATGCATTCATTCACTAAAAAGTTATTTATTTGACATCTTACTATAGGTACTGGAAATGTAGCAGTGGATGAAGCAGACAAAATATCCTGTTATCACAGGCCCATATTCTTGTGTGATCAAACAGTCATAAACAAATAAATATAATACAGAATCAGATGTGATAAGTTTTATGAATAAAACTAATCACCCTTCAGTGTAGAGAGTGATGGGGAATGCTATTTCAGTTATGATGGACAGAGAAGGCCTCTCTCTGAGGAGGTGATATTTGAGTAGTGACCAAAAATAAAAACGATGACCGAAAGAAAGTAGTAGGAAATAAGCTTGGAAAGATAGGCAGGGGTCAGATCAAGCACAGTTTTGTAAATCATGGAGAAGAATTTTTGGATTTTACTGTAGTTGTAATGCACGTTCAAGAGCAGGCTTTGTTTAGAAGAGTAAAATGAACCAACTTATGACTTAAAAGAGTAACTTTGACATCTAGGTTGAAAATAGACAAATTGATAGCAAGAGAAGCAGGAAGACTGGTTTAGGCTGTTGCCTAATACAGTCAAGAAGTAATGCTGGTTTGGACAGGGGTAGTAGTGGTGAAAGATTATGGTAAATAACAAGATTAGGAGATCGTAACAACAGGAATTGCTGATGCATTGGATGTAGGAAGTGAGTTAAAAAGGTAATCAAAGTTCAATTAGGATTGGGTTTGAGCATCTGAGTAAATAATTGTTCCATTTTCAATTGTTGGAAACAATGAGAAAGGAGAAAGGCAGGTTTGTTGCTGGGGGACGTTAATGATGTTCTATTTCAGAGAATTGTAAAAAGTCTCTTAATCATCCAAATGTGCATGTCAAATAGGTAATTCAATACAGATATCTAGATTTAAGGGGCTACATTTGGGCTAGATTTATACATTTGGAAGTCATCAGTATATAGATGGCATTTCAAGCTGGGAGACTGGATGAGATCATTAATGATGGGGAAAATATTTGAAGACTAAGCTTAGTTTCCCTAACACTTGGAGTGTAGCTCGAAAAAGACATAGGTGAATGCCCAGTAGGTTAGGAGGAAAATCAAGAGGATAAGGCATCTTGGAAGCAGAGTAAAAAAAGCATTTTAGCCCTAGATAATGTGATAAGACAAGTAAAGGAAATAAAAGATAAACAGATTGCAAAGGAACAAATAAAACTGTTCACAGAAGACACCATCATTTGTGTAGAAATTTCAAAAGAATCAACAAAAACCTCCTGGGACTAAAAATTGATTATGGCAAGGTTGCAGGATACAAAAGCTAATGACTTTCCCATATACCATCAATAAACAAGTATAATTCTAAATTTAAAACATAATACCATTTTAGTTAGCCCTTAGGTATAAATCTAACAAAATATATGCAAGGTCTATGAGAAAAACTAAAAAAATTAAATCAAAGGAGAACTAAATAAAAGAAGAGCTATTTCTTAGTCACAAATAAGACTCAATATTGTCAAGATGTCAGTTCTTTCCAACTAGATCTATAAATTTTTTTTAAAGATTTTTTTATTTATTTATGATAGTCACAGAGAGAGAAAGAGAGAGGCAGAGACACAGGCAGAGGGAGAAGCAGGCTCCATGCACCAGGGAGCCCGACGTGGGATTCGATCCCCGGTCTCTAGGATCGCGCCCTGGGCCAAAGGCAGGCGCAAAACCGCTGCGCCACCCAGGGATCCCCCAACTAGATCTATAGATTCAACGAAATCCTAATCAAAACCCTAGAAATTTATTTTGCAAATAGTGAAAAGCTGATTCTAAAGTTTATGGGAAAAGGCAAAATACCCAAACTAGTCAGCACAATATTGAAGGAGAAGAACAAAGTTGGAGGACTGTCACTCTCCGACTTCAAAACTTATTATCGAGCTACTGTAAACAAGATAAAGTGGTATTGGTGAAAGAATAAGCCAGTAAATAAGTAGAATAGAATAGAGAACCCAGAAATAAACCCATATAAATATACTCAACTGATCTTTGACAAGGAGCAAAGGCAACATAATGGAGCAAAGATAGTCTTTTCAAAAAATGGTGCTCAAACAATGGGACATCCACATGTAAAAAAAAAAAAAGACAGAGAGAGAGAGAAAGAAATTAGGCGCACACCTTTACACCTTTTACAAAGATAAATTCAGAATTATAAATGAAGATGTAGATATACACAATGGAATACTACTCAGCCATCAAAAAGGTTGCAATCATACCATTTGCAACAACGTGGATGGAACTGGAGGGTATGCTAAGCAAAATAAGTTGATCAGAGAAAGACAATTATCATATGGTTTCACTCATACATGGAATTTAAGAAACAAAACAGGATCATAGGGGAAGGGAGGGAAAATTGAATAAGATGAAATCAGAGAGGGAGACAAGCCATAAGAGACTCAATTCTAGGAAACAAACTGAGGGTTGCTCGAAGGGAAGTGGGTGGGGGGATGGGGTAACTGAGTGATGAGCATTAAGGAAGGGCACATGATGCAATGAGTGCTGGGTGTTATATGCAACTGATGAATAACCAAACTCTACGTCTGAAAATAATGATACACGATATGCTAACTAATTGAGTTTAAATAAGACATAAAAATAAATTCAGAATGGATCATAGATCTGAATATAAAACAAAGAAAGTAAGTAATTCCTAGAAGATAACAAGAGAAAACCTAGATGACGTTAGAGATGGTAATGACTTTTTGATACAAAGCATGATCTGTGAAAGAAGTAATTAGTAAGCTGGACTTCATTAAAATCATAAACTTCTGCTCTGCAAAAGACACAGTCAAGAGAATGAGAAGATAAGCTGCAAACTGGGTGAAAATATCTACAAAAGATATATCTGATAAAGGAGTGTTATCCAAAATGCACAAAGAACAATACTCAACAGTAAGAAAATAGCAATCCAATTTAGAAATGGGTGAAAGACCTGAACAGAGGCCTCACCAAAGAATACATACAAATGACAAATAAGCATATGAAAAGATAATCCATATTATATGTCATTAGGGAAATGAGAATTAAAACAACAATGAGATGGGGCGCTTGGGTGGCTCAGCTGGTTAACCATCTGCCTTCAGCTCAGGTCCTGAATGAGGGTCCTGGGATCAAGCCCCGCATCTGGCTCCCTGCTCAGCAGGGAGTCTGCTTCTTTCTCTCCCTCTGCACCGCCTCCCCACTCTGCTCCTCCCCTCACCACATGCTCCCTCTCTCTCTCAAATAAATAAATAAATAAATAAATAAATAAATAAATAAATCTTTTAAAAAAGCAATGAGATACCATTACACCCCTATTAGAATAGCCAAAATCCAGAACACTGGCAACACCAAATGCCGGTGAGAATGTGCAGCAACAGAAAATGTCATTCACTGATGGAGGGACTGAAAATGGTACAGCCACTTTGGAATTTTAGTTTTGTGAAGAACTAACTCAACATTATCTTACCACACAGTCCAGGAGTTGTGCTCCTTGGTATTTACCCAAAGAGTACACAAAAACCGATACGCAGATATTTGTAGCAGCTTTTTTCATAATTGCCAAAAACTTAGAAACAACTACGATGTTCTCGTAGAGCTGAATGGATGAATAAACTGGTCCATCCAGACAACAGATTTTCCAGTGATAAAAAGAAATGAGTTATTAAGCCATGAAAAGACATGAAGGAACTTTAAGTGCATATTACAAAGTGAGTGAAGCCAATATGAAAAGGTTATATACGGTATAATTCCAACTACATGACATTCTGGAAAAGGCAAAACTATGGAGATAGTAAAAAGTTTATGATTGCCAGGCATTAAGGAGGGGAAGGGATGAATAAGTGGAACACAGAGGACATTTAGGGCAGTGAAAATATTCTGTGTGATCCTGTAATGATAGATACATGCCATTATACATTTGCCCAAACCCATAGAATATAAAACACTGAGAGTGAATCCCCATGTAAACTATGCATTTTGGGCAATTATGACATGTCAATGTAGGTTTGTCATTTGTAATAGATGGGTCCTCTTGTGGGGATATTAATAATGAGGGATGTGTGGGGAGAGGAGGTATATAAGAACTCACTGTATCTTCCTCTCATTTTTTCTATGATCCTAAAACTGCTCTAATAATATGAAGTCATTTTTAAAAAGAAAGCATTTTAAAGAGGAGGAAGTGACGAACTGTGTCAAATGTTGCAGTTAGCTCAAATAAGATGGGAGTGGAAAATGGACCGTTTAATTCAACAATGCAAAGGTCACTGGGTGTCCTTGATAAGAGCAACTTTGATGGGTGATGATCATGACAGAACTGCTGAGTGAGTTCAAAGAAAAATGAGAGGAGAAGTAGCTACAGAGAGCAGAGAAACGAGGCTATACCTGGAGGGGGATGTAGGTTCAAGAGATGATTGTTCAAAGATGGACAATATTACATGTTTCTATACTGATAGGAATGACCCAGAGAGAAAGAAAAAATGCTAATGCTGAACGGGGGGGGGGGGGTATTTTCAATAGTAAAGCCCTTAAATAAGGGAAAGGGATGGGATTCCTTAAAGAAGTAGAGAGTGTTCATCTTTGATAGGAATAAATATAGTTCATTTTAAAAGGAAGACAGAAGCATAGATAACGATTGAGGGAGGTGGGTAGATCGGGTGCCAGAGGCATGCATCTTTTTAAAAATAGCTTTAAAAATCGTTATTTTAAAAATATCTTTATTGAGACGAATGCACATAACATAAAATTAATCCACTTAAAGCATACAATTCAGTGAGTTTTTTTTTGTATATTCACAGAATTGTGCAACCATCACCACAATATAAGTTAACATTTTCATCACCCTGAAAAAAAAAGCCCATATATATTATCAATCATCCCCATATATCCCCTCTCTAGCCCCTGGCAATCACTAATCTACTTTCTGTCTCTATGTATTTGTATATTTTGGACATTTCATATACATGAAATCATATAATATGTGGCCCTCTGTGTTTGGCCTCATTCACTTTCCATAATGTTCTCAAGGTTCATTCATGTTGGAGCATGTATTTAGTATTTCATTCCTTTTTATTTCTGAACAATATTCTATTGCACAAATATAAAACATTTTGTTTATCTGTTCAACATTTGTTAGATATCTGGCTTGTTTCTACTTCTTGGTTATTATAAGTAATACTGCTATGAACATAAAATGTACAAGTTTTTGTGTGAACATATGCTTTAAATACTCTGGGGTATATACCTAAAAGTGGAATTCCTGAGTCTTATGGTAAGTTTGTGTTCAATTTTTTTGAGGAATTTTTAAACCTGTTTTACAAAATGGCTGCACAATTTTACAATCCCACCAGCAATTTAATCACATCTTCCTCAATTCTTGTTCTTATAATAGCCATCCTGATAGTGAGTGGTATCTCATTGTGAGAAGTTCTCATGATGGATCATATTTTCTCAGTGAAATTAGGAAGCAGTGTGATCAGCTGAGAAGAGGGGAGAGGAGTTATTTGAGGGGTGAGAACAGATGAGAAGGCATGAAATAGAATTATCTAACAGTGAAAGAAAACATTTATTAGGGATAAGCAGTAGTATCAGAGGCAATGTTAAGGGCTCAATTGACCATGTATCTTAAAAAAGACTAATAGATATACAATGGAATATTCCTCAGCCATTAGAAACAACAAATACCCACCATTTGCTTCGACATGGATGGAACTGGAGGGTATTAATGCTGAGTGAAATAAGTCAATCTGAGAAGGACAAACATTATATGGTCTCATTCATTTGGGGAATATAAAAAATAGTGAAAGGGAATAAAGGGGAAAGGAGAAAAAATAAGTGGGAAATATCAGAAAGGGAGACAGAACACAAAAGATTCCTAACTCTGGGAAACAAACTAGGGGTGGTGGAAGGGGAGGTGGGCGGGGGGTGGAGGTGACTGGGTGGCGGGCACTGAGGTGGGCACTTGACGACGGGATGAGCACTGGGTGTTATTCTGTATGTTGACAAATTGAACACCAATAAAAAATAAATTTATTTAAAAAAGACTAGTAGATATTTTTTTCTATCTTTTTTTCTTTCCTAGTCCACACTGCTTGCACACAGTCATGCTAATAATTACTGTCAAGATAAAGTTTTCACAAGTTCCTAACAAAGAAAATTAAGAACAATCTGATAGTTTCTTATAAGACTTTGTTCAACCTCAGTGGCTGTATTATTCTGAGGTTATATCATTTCTACACTATAGTGTTAAAAATCCTTTTATAAAATGATGGTGATAGGAGATAATAGAGTTTTTAAATTGTTGTTGATTGCCTAATGTCTTGTTTTGGCTTGGGCATTACTTGGCACATGAAAAGTTGGGAATTTTATGCTGTCCTCTCTATTTTTAAAAATTATTTGAGAAGTCCAAAATCGTAAATCACAAAAACATCTAGTATTACTGGCTAAGTTAAAAGAAGAACAGAATAACAACTGGATAGAGATACAGTAAAATTTTAACAGTGGTTATCTGAATGATGGGTTTATGGATGATTTTTACTTTCTTCTCTGTACTTTAATATCATAATGTTTCTATAAATACCATGTTTTACGAACAACTGAGTTTTTTTATGAATCAAGAGAAGTTCAAAAATTTTAAAGGTGCTATGCATTATGAAAAATATAATGAATATTTTAACTCAAAAGTTTGCTTTAAAATGCCATCTCCTTTCCTAAAATGTAATACATAATATCATCTGATTTTTCTCTCTCAGTCCTACTATAGTTCAAAATTGAGTCTGCTTTTTCTATACGGCACTTAATTCTCTAGTGTCTTGAGGTTCACGTAGGGTTAATTGTTGTCCTGTTGCTAGAAAAGTACATGCTGACTAGAGAATACACTACTGATGGGTGACCTTCAAAAGGTTTTCTGCGAAAAAACAATCGCCCCAGTGGATATAAGCACTGTTGAAAACATTTTAACAAAGACATGTTGCTGCCAAAACCAAAGAAAGGTTATCAGCAGCTAGCAAATGGTATTCTGAAAGAGCTGTCATAATTAAAATAATCTTTCAAGACTGAAGTCTGGAGTAAAATAAGGTTGAACTGCGGGAAAGAAAAATTCAAGAATTAGACATGCCAACTCAAACAATAAGACACATTGGCTACTTTATTCATTTAGCCTTGATCTTGTAGGACACAGAGCCATATCCTCATCCTTAGTCACTGATGTGACCAGTTAAAAAAGTCCTATTGGATAACCCGTAGGGAGGCATGGGATTATTTAATTTACTGTGGCTAATAAAAACACAATCTAAGAGTTTGAGAGACAAGGGTCAGTGAAATACTTTTCAAATGAAAAGCTACTCTAGTCATTGGTTTGCTAATCACAGGGTGGAAAATATCTACAGAGGTGACAGTTACCATCCTCAATAAAAGGAATGAGATGTGACCTGAGAAAAAGTTGGAGTCAGTAAACTTAATCTTCAATCTCAATTAAAATGATCCTTTAAAGTAATCAGCCAGCTCAATATTCTTGGACAATTAATGTTTAAAAATTACGTGCTAACTTCTAAATCACCATCCTCCATAGCGTAAGCATATTCTTCTACACTCTTTCCCTCAGTCCTCATGCTCAACTGGTTGCCAGGTTCTGATGATTAAATCTGCACGATGTGGCTCACGAATCCATCCCTTCCGTTTTATTACATCTTCTTCAGTTCAAAGGCTTATCATACTTCTCTAAGAATTTATCAAACAAATGATTCTCTTATTTCTTCTCTCTCTCTCCAGAACAATCTATCCTACATATTACTGGTCCTTCTTCCACAGGAGTGGCTTTACTCCCATGGAAAGCTAAATCTTCTTCATCTGCTCTTGAAACCATTTCCTCTCAATTTTCCAGTGAGTCTGTTTCTGTAAGTTACTACATCTTCATGCTGAACATCTTCTCTACTGGATTATTGATATCAGCCTGTTAACATGCTCAAGTAACCACTGCTGAAACAAAAGCTCTCCCTTGACCTAACAACCATTTCCAGATACTATCCCATTTCTTTATGTCCATAGCAGTATTTTTTCTAAGGAGTCATCTGAACTTTCTAACACAACTTTCTCACTTCCTATTCACTCTCTCACAACTGCAACTATTTTTCCATTATAGTCACTCTGCTACAGTTTTCTGTAAGTCTTACAAACAACCTCCATTTTATTGGAGTAGACAATATAAGCAAGTCACCATGGCTCATGCTCACTTTATTTTCCTCTTATTACCCCTAGTTTCCCCTTGTCCATTCCTAGTTTCTTGTACCCCACTTAGGGAAATTTGGAATTCTTTCTGGTTCAATCCTGACCCTCTTTTTTTTTCTACACACTGATCACTGATCTCATCCATTGCCATGTCTTTAAATACTACCTACACAAAAATAATTTTCAAATTTATTTCTTTTTTAAATATAAAATAAAGTAGGCTAATATTTATTGTACATAATTTAAGGTAAATTACTATAGGAGAAAAAATGTATAATATTTTATAATTGTCCACAAGAAGCTCACAGTTTTATAGGGACAATTAAGGTGTGACCCCATAAATTTTAAATACTAATTTGAGATTCACAAGACAAAGCAATTGATTAATTACAATTTTTTTTTTCCTGAAATGCTCCTCAGAGCTTGAGACTTATCCAAAAGTTTACTTGACATCTCTTTTTGGATATCTCACAGTTATCTCAAACCCAATATTCACAAAATTGAAGTCTTGATTTTAATCTCAAAATCTTCACCCAAGGGTGCCTGGGTGGCCCAGTCCATTGAGCAGACAACTCTTGATTTTGGTTCAGTGTCATGATCTCAGGGTAGTGAAATCAAGCCCGGCTTCAGGCTCTGAGCTCAGCAGAGTCTGCAGGAGATTCTTTCCTCTCTCTCTCCCTCTCCAGAGTCCAGCTCATGCTCTCTCTCTCCCATCTCAAATAAATAAATAAATAAGTTCTTAAAAAAAAAAAACCTTCACCCGGTCTTTGTTTTCTTAGTAGATGATGCAACCATCCAGTTATTCAAGCCAGAAAATATGAGTCATTCTCAATTATTTCCATTTTCTTTACCTATTATATCCAACAAAATCTATTATCCAGTTATACTGTTTTGTGTAGCTCTTGCTCTATACCAAGCCCATCAATGTTTCTTATCTAGAACACTGAAGTAGTCCCTGTATATATCTTTGGCCCTGACCTCTCTTCTGAGAATAAGTACTGAATACTAAAGTAAACTTGGGCTGCTCATTGCCATTTTAGGGTGGAATCATAGGCTTTAAACAATAACATATCTCAGTACCTGCAAAAGTTGATCACCTTACACAAATTAGATTTATAGACCTTTGAAGGACATAGCAAAAGTGTTTAGAAAATTATACTCTACTAGGTTCATATTTATGAGCAATTTATAACCTTGTCTGGCAAGAGAAAACAGTGAATAACCATGATCCTCAGTAAACAAATAATATTCTTAGTGCTTTAAAAACTGCTTACTTGAAAAAAACTGCTTACTTATGAACCAATACTTGTGTGAAAACTGAGACTAAGTCTACACCATGATGTGTATGCTCATTGTAAGGTAATTAATATTCAAATTGACTGAACATTTATTTAGACCTTGTATATTGGATCACAGAATGTTCATATTTTAATTTGTAATTTTTATTTTTTATTTTTTTTAATTTTTAAATTTTTTTAATTTTTATTTTATTTTTTTTTTTAGATTTTATTTATTTATTCATAGAGTCAGAGAGAGAGAGAGAGGCAGAGACACAGGCAGAGGGAGAAGCAGGCATCATACAGAAAGCCTGATGTGGGACTCGATCCAGGGTCTCCAGGATCACACCCTGGGCTGCAGGCTGTGCTAAACCGCTGCACCACCGGGGCTGCCCAATTTGTAATTTTTAAATTAAACTTTGATTTCAAGATATTTGTAGATTCACATACAGTTGTAAGAAATAATACAGAGGGATGTGTGCCCTCTATCCAGTTTCCTCCATAAGTAACATCTTCCAAAACCATAGTACAATGTCAAAGCCAGGATATTGACATTAATACAGTCAAGATATAGAATATTTCCATCACCACAAAGATCTCTAATTCTGTTCTTTTATAATCAAACCCACTTCCCTCTGGCCCTTATTCCCTCCTTAACCCCAGTAATAATTAATCTGGTCTCCATTTCTATAATTTTGACATTTCAAGAATGCTACATAAATTAAATTATGTAGTAAGTAATTTTTGTCGTTGGCCTCATTTCATTCAGTATTATTTTCTGGAGATTCTTCAAGGTTGTTACATATAATGCTAGCTCACTCTTTTTTTTTTTATTATCGCTGAATAGCATTCTAAATTATGGATTCACCAGAGTTTGTTTAATCATTTACCCATCAAAGGACATTTTGGTTGCTTTCAGTTTCTGGCTATTATTAAGAAAATTTCAAGAACATTCATGAATAGGGTTGTTTTGTGTGTGTGTGTGTGTGTGTGTGTATGTGGAAACAAGTTTTCATTTTTCAAGAATAAATGCCTAAGGGTACAGCTGCTTGGTCATATAGCAGTAGCATGTTTAGTTTTTGTTTTGTTTTAAGAAACCGCCAAAATGTTTTCCAAGTAGTTATATCATCTTATTTTCCCACCAGTAATGTATGAATGGCCAGTTTTTTGACATCCTCTCAAATTTGGTGTTGTGGTTATTTTTTTATTTTAGCCAATCTGATAGATGTGTGATGAAAGCTCATGTGATTTTGTCTTTTCTTAATGGTTAATGATGTTGAACATCTTTTCATGTGCTTATTTGCCATCAGCATTTTTTTCTGTAATTTTGTATTTTCTTTTTTTTTTTTTTAATTTATTTTTTATTGGTGTTCAATTTACTAACATACAGAATAACCCCCAGTGCCCATCACCCATTCACTCCCACCCCCCGCCCTCCTCCCCTTCTACCACCCCTAGTTCGTTTCCCAGAGTTAGCAGTCTTTACGTTCTGTCTCCCTTTCTGATATTTCCCACACATTTCTTCCCCCTTCCCTTATATTCCCTTTCACTATTATTTATATTCCCCAAATGAATGAGAACATATAATGTTTGTCCTTCTCCGACTGGCTTACTTCACTCAGCATAATACCCTCCAGTTCCATCCACGTTGAAGCAAATGGTGGGTATTTGTCATTTCTAATAGCTGAGTAATATTCCATTGTATACATAAACCACATCTTCTTTATCCATTCATCTTTCGTTGGACACCGAGGCTCCTTCCACAGTTTGGCTATCGTGGCCATTGCTGCTATAAACATCGGGGTGCAGGTGTCCCGGCGTTTCATTGCATTTGTATCTTTGGGGTAAATCCCCAACAGTGCAATTGCTGGGTCGTAGGGCAGGTCTATTTTTAACTGTTTGAGGAACCTCCACACAGTTTTCCAGAGTGGCTGCACCAGTTCACATTCCCACCAACAGTGTAAGAGGGTTCCCTTTTCTCCGCATCCTCTCCAACATTTGTTGTTTCCTGCCTTGTTAATTTTCCCCATTCTCACTGGTGTGAGGTGGTATCTCATTGTGGTTTTGATTTGTATTTCCCTGATGGCAAGTGATGCAGAGCATTTTCTCATGTGCATGTTGGCCATGTCTATGTCTTCCTCTGTGAGATTTCTGTTCATGTCTTTTGCCCATTTCATGATTGGATTGTTTGTTTCTTTGGTGTTGAGTTTGATAAGTTCTTTATAGATCTTGGAAACTAGCCCTTTATCTGATATGTCATTTGCAAATATCTTCTCCCATTCTGTAGGTTGTCTTTGAGTTTTGTTGACTGTATCCTTTGCTGTGCAAAAGCTTCTTATCTTGATGAAGTCCCAATAGTTCATTTTTGCTTTTGTTTCTTTTGCCTAATTTTGTATTTTCAATCCTCCTATGAACAAACTGAGCTTTGGCATATGTCTAGACCATAAATTTTGATTATGACTTTGGAAGAACTCATAAGGTGTCTGAAAGGCAGTGGCTCGTTTTTATTTACCTCTTTAACTACAGAACTGTAATGACATTTTCTTAAATCCTTCAGCAGATACTACTTCAGTCAATTAATCCTAAAAAAATCTTTATATAGGAAAAGCCAGCCCCACATATTATATGTGTAGAAAGTACTTCAAACATTCTCTGCAAATTTTTTTCTGCCTTGAAAATAACCTAATTGATTGTCATGGGGCTAAATTGATAGCAGATTTTAAAGCTGTCCAATGGAAGTGATTTCCAATAGCATGAAACCAATGATAGTTCAAAATAGACACAGAAAATAGGTAGGAACTCTTATTTATGAATATATTACCTCAATGAGAGCTCATAGAAAGTTTACTAGCAAATGCAAGATATCTGAAGAACGGATCTTTTGTTGGTGGGCTATTAATACTTTTGTCCTCTTAGGGGGTGGTGAGTGAGGAGTATACCTTTAGTAAATGCAGATTCATCAAGTCCCATACTCATTACACACCTGCTGCTAGATCTACTAAAATAGGAACAGAGGAGAGGAGAGAAGTAAAAGGCTTCCTGCTACTTTCTCCAAAAGTCAAAAGGAGCCTTATGGGTCTTCTCTTTTTCAATCTGCTCCCCAACTTATGTTTTCTAAATCTCATTCCAGATTGTCTATATAAGAATTTTCCCTTCAGAACACTATAGCACTACAGAATGACCCAGATAAAGTGAATGAATTCAGCAGTAGTAAGGATTATAATCCATTGTTTATAATCAAGTTTCTTTTTCAACAAAGTGTGAATATTAGCACCAGAATTAAGTAAAAAAAAAAAAATTACCAAGCCTTGAATACCGTATTCTGTGTAGTTAAAGAATTTTACTAGGATTTAGTGTCTACAGACCTGACTGAACACTAGATGCTAGGAGAACAGTTTAGGGTTAGACTTTTTGCTTTCAGGTACATATAACAGTAATCTTAGCTACCATTCAATGAATTATATACTCTGTGCCAGAATTATGCTAAGGAGTTTTCAGATCACTCATTTAAATCTCAATCCTCAATCGTATCAGATAGGTATTTTTACTGCAGTTTTACATATGAAAAAAACAGTGCTCTCAGAGATAAGTCATTTGTCCAGAGTGACACAGTTAGCAAGTGATAGAACTGAGCTTCTCTGTCTCCAAGTCCATACTTTGTAAAACTGCTTTGATTTATGATGAGCAGTCATCACGATAAATTCTCCGGGTCCAGGGAATGGGGGTGTGAATAAGGTGGAGATTGAAACATAAAAACAACTTTGAAGTCACTGAGTAGTCAATTCCTGGTTGCTCACTCAGTAGCTATCCCTCAGAAAATTCAAAACTAAATAACATATCTCCCTGACAACCATCCGTGTGTTATTTCCTCCTGGATTTGCTGATACATGCCCTGGAGAAAAAGCATTGTTTTTTTTCTAAGACTAGATAAATACAAATATATGCACGATGGTTAATCCACCATCAACACACACACACACACACACACACACACACACACACACACACACATTTGAACAAACAATGCAAACATACCTCATTTTTTTTTCATAGAAGTTGTCTCTCTACCCCATCTCCCACGTATACACTGATCATCTATTTTTGAAACAGGATGTGTGCGTGGTGTTGGATAAATGATTGTTCAGGGGACACAGCATCTTCCTGGAGAGCTATCATCTGAAAACATCAGCAAGGGACTCTGCAGGTCTGTGTAAGAATGAGAAAATGAAAAAAAAATGAGAAAATGGGTATAGAAAATGGACTTTGTCTACTTTTTAAAGACACAGTAATAGTAATACTAGTAAATCTTATTGAAGGCCTACTATGTATCACGCACTGATCTAATATCTAAATATGGATTAAGCCATTTATTTCTCATAACAACTCCATGCAATGGGTTCTAGTACTATTGCCATTTTTATAAATGAGGAAACTGGGATGTAGAAACATAAAGACACATACTCAAGCTCACACAGCTCATGGTTAGTAACTGGCTCAGCAGAAATATGAACCCAAGTAGCCTGGCTCCACAGCTCTTCTCTCCTTACCCACTCAGCTCTACTATGTGTGTTTATGTTTGTGTGTGTCTTCTTCATTTATAAATAAAAGATGAGCCAAAGTGTGGGCTAGCCGAGTGCAAAGGAACATATCACTGGGATATCATCTGTCCTCTTGCCCTGATCTGCTGTTACTCAAACACTTCAATGTATGCCAGCACACATTTACACTGCACTGCCTGTTGTGGCCCTCCTATGCAGACTGTTGAGAAAACACATCCCCGTTGCCTTTGAAAGCTCTGTGAAAAAACAGCCAATTCTTTTTAAAAAACATAGCAGGAACAGTCAATAACAGCCCCATGATGATAAAATGGCTAAATATTGCCAGAATTTATGAGAAAAAATGCTTAAAAATTCAATTGAAGTTAAAAAACACTGGTCTTATGATACGTTTAGAGATCCACAGGCTATCAGGTATTGATATTATTGGTTGCTCATGTAAAGAACAAAATCATATTTATTTATAAAACAAAGAGGCTAAAGAGGAAATACATAAAAAATTACACACATTAAAATATTAGAGTATATTTAAAGGAAAAAGAAATGGGCTTTAAATAACCTGCTTTTGTTCTAGTGTTTCAACAGATAAAATATAGGTTTTTGACCTGAAAATTGGTATATGTGGTCTAACAAGTCCAAAATAGCAAGAAAATATCTACTTGAATTTAACCTCTTGCAAAGTTTAAGCAATATAAAAAAATTTAAGCAGTGTAGTCTGCTTCTTCTTATGAAGAAGAATTGGCTGTTTTTTCACAGAGCTTTCAAAGGCAACGGGGATGTAGTCATGGTGACTTTGTGGCTGAGAAACTTATGAAGCAGAGTTTGAGGGGTATGACAATTCATCTAGATTTATGGTTTTGCTATAATAAGGCTTGTGAAAGTACCCTCCACTATAATGACAATGAAGATGATGATAAACCCATCACAGAAGGAAGATGGAATGTAAGATTTAGATGGGTTAATAGGTTCTAAGAATTTAATGTCCTAACTGCCTATATTACCACAAGTGTGCTAATATCCTTATTTTTCACATAAGGGAATCGAGGCTCTAAATATGTGTAAGATCCTGCTGTAACCAAGGAGAAGCTTCAGGTTTTTGGCAAAAAGGAACTTAATCTGTCCCAGATTACAACCAGGTACCACTGGTAGTTATGTGCAAAGATTGACATCAGGGCCATCCATCATAATCCTATATTGGATTAGATCATTTTCTCAAATGCTTTCTAAGTTCCTGTATTCTTAGTTCCTATCAAAACTGTAATTAATCACACAATATATTTTTTAAAGATTTCATTCATTCATTCATTCATTCATTCATTCATGAGAGAACACACAGAGAGACAGAGGCAGAAACACAGGCAGAGGGAGAAGCAGGCTCCCTTCAGGGAGCCTGATGTGGGTTTCAGTCCCAGGATCCTGGGATCACAACATGAGTCAAAGGCAGACGCTTAACCACTGAGCCACCCAGGCATCCCTAATCACATAATATTTTAATAACTTCCCCCACTAGATTAGCCTATCATCTCTATACAGGTGGAACTTTTTCTGCCCCACTTATTTCTGCAGCTCTAGTACTCAGTACAGTTCTCAGCACATAGTTAAACCTCAATAAATATTTGCTGAATAAATGAATGGGAGCAGAGATGGGGTCCCAACTGGAAGTCAAAGGAGAAGGAATTATGTAGACATTGTCCAGTCATTTTTGCTTTAAAAAATAGAATTTGTCAGGTCCCCACCAACTGCCTCCATCATAATCACCACTCATCCAAGTGGCTGCAACTCCTGGGTTCCTATCTCATTAAATGACACCACTATCAAATCAGTCACAATAGTCGAACTGTGGAAGGAGTCTCAGTATCCATCGAAAGATGAATGGATAAAGAAGATGTGGTCTGTTTATACAATGGAATATTCCTCAGCCATTAGAAACGACAAATACTCACCATTTGCTTCAACGTGGATGGAACTGGAGGGTATTATGCTGAGTGAAATAAGTCAATCGGAGAAGGATAAACATTATATGTTTTCATTCATTTAGGGAATATAAATAATAGTGAAAGGGAATAGAGGGGAAGGGAGAAGAAATGGGTAGGAAATATCAGAAAGGGAGACAGAACATGGAAGACTCCTAACTCTGGGAAACGAACTAGGGGTAGTGGAAGCGGAGGAGGGCGGGGGGTGGGGGTGACTGGGGTGGCGGGCACTGAGGGGGGCACTTGATGGGATGAGCACTGGGTGTTATTCTATATGTTGGCAAATTGAACACCAATAAAAAATAAATTTATTAAAAAAATAAAATAAAATAAAAATTTTAATACATTAAAAAAACCAGTCACTTGGATTGGTAACCTTGAAAACCTACTTGACTTTTCCTTTAAATCTCTTCTTTAATTTCTTGGTTAACCCATTCATTCTGTAGTAGGATGTGCTTTAACCTCCATGCATTTGAGGTCTTTCCAAATTTTTTCTTGTGGTTAACTACAAGTTTCATAGTGTTGTGGTCTGAAAATATGCATAGTATGATCTCAGTCTTTTTGTACATGTTGAGGGCTGATTTGTGACCCAGTATGTGATCTATTCTGGAGAATGTTCCATGTGCATTCGAAAAGAATGTGTATTCTGCTGCTTTAGGATGAAATGTTATGAATATATATGCCAAGCCCATCTGGTCCAGTGTGTCATTCAAAGCCCTTATTTCCTTGTTGATATTCTGCTTAGATAATATGTCCATTGCTAGAAGTGTGGTGTTCAAATTCCCTACTATTATTGTATTATTATCAGTGAGTTGGATAATAACATTTATTATTAATTGATTTATATATTTGGGTGCTCCCTGGTTGGGGGCATAAATATTTACAATTGCTATATCTTCTTGTTGGCTAGACCCCTTTATTATGATGTAGTGTCCTTCTTCATCTCTTCTTACAGGCTTTGTTTTAAAATCTAGTTTGTCTGATATAAGTATGGCTACTCCAGCTTTCTTTTGACATCCATTAGCATGATAGATGGTTCTCCATCCCCTCACTTTCAATTTGCATGTGTCTTTAGGTCTAAAATGAGTTTATTGTAGGAAGCATATAGATGGATCTTGTTTTCTTATTAATTTTGATCCCCTATGTCTTTTGATTGGAGCACTCAGTCCATTTATATTCAGAGTGATTATTGAAATATATGAATTTAGTGCCTATTGTGTTAGCTGTGGAGTTGGTATTTCTGGTGAGGTTCTCTGGTCCTTTTTAGTCTTTGTTGCTTTTAGCCTTTTTTTTTTTTTTCTTTCCTCAGAGCCCCAGTTAGAATTTCTTGCAGGGCTGATTTAGTGGTCACAAATTCCTTTACTTTTTGTTTGTCTGGAGGAACTCTTTATCTCTCCTATTCTGAACAGGTATGCTGGATAAAGAAATTCTTGGCTGCATATTTTTCCCATTCAGCATGTCGAATACTTCCTGCCACTTTCTTCTGGCCTGCCAACTTTCTGAGGATAAATCTGCTGCAAATCTGATCTGTCTTCCCTTGCAAGTTAAGGGTTTTTTCCCCTTGCTGCTTTCAGGATTCTTTCCTTGTCTGTGTATTTTATGAAATTAACTATGATATGCCCTGGTGATGGTCACCTTTTGTTGAATTTAATGGGAGTTCTTTGTTCTTTCTTGGATTTTGATGTCTGTGTCCTTCCCCAGATTAGGAAAGTTTTCTTCTATAATTCGTTTACATAAACCTACTGCCCCTCTTTTTACTCTCTTATCTTCTGGGACTCCTGTGATATGACTGTCATTATATTTTGATAAGTCACTGAGCTCCCTAAGACTATGTTTATGATCCACTACCCTTCTTTCCCTCTTCTTTTCATCTTCATTATTTTCCATAATTTTATCTTCTCTATCACTGATTTGCTCTTTCTTTTGTCCATTGTTATGGACATTGTTATTGTTATTGTTACAATAACATTGCATTGTTATTGTTATGGCCTCCATTTGGGTTTGCATCTCAGCTATAACATTTTTAATTTCAGACTGACTAGACTTTAGTTCTTTTATATCTGCAGTAAAGGATTCTCTAGTGTCTTCTGTGTTTTTTTTCAAGACCTGTTAGTATCCTTGTATTCATCGTTTTATTTTTTCTATTTATGTATATTTATTTATTTTTGTTTTATTAAGTATTTAATTTAATTTTATTTCTTTTAATTTTTATTTTTTAAAAATTTTTGCATATTTTTTATTGGGGTTCGATTTGCCAACATATAGTATAACACCCAGTGCTCATCCTGTCAAGTGCCCCCTCAGTGCCCATCACCCAGTCACTCCATTGCCCCACCCACCTCCCCTTCCACTACCCCTTGTTTGTTTCCCAGAGTTAAGAGTCTCTCATGTTTTGTCACCTGCTCTGATTTTTCGCACTTATTTTCTCTCCTTTCTCCTTTAATCCCTTTCACTATATTTTATATTCCCCATATGAGTGAAACCATATAATGATTGTCCTTCTCCAATTGATTTACTTCACTCAGCATAATACCCTCCAGTACCATCCACATCGAGGCAAATGGTGGGTATTCATAGTTTCTAATGACTGAGCAATATTCCATTGTATATCTAGACCACATCTTTACCCATTCATCTTTCCATGGACACAGAGGCTCCTTCCACAGTTTGCCTATTGTGGACATTGCTATAAATATTGGGGTGCAGGCATCCTGGTGTTTCACTGCATATATAACTTTGGGGTAAATCCCCAGCAGTGCAATTGCTGGGTCATAGGGTAGCTTTATTTTTAACTCTGAGGAACTTCCACAGTTTTCCAGAGTGGCTGCACCAGTTCACATTCCCACCAAGAGTGCAAGAGAGTTCCTCTTTTTCCACATCCTTTCCAATATTTGTTGTTTCCTGTCTTGTTAATTTTCCCCATTCTCACTGGTGTGAGGTGGTATCTTATTGTGGTTTTGATTTGTATTTCCCTGATGGCAAGTGATGTAGAGCATTTTCTCATGTGCTTGTTGGCCATGTCTATGTCTTCTTCTGTGAGATTTCTGTTCTTTTGCCCATTTCATGATTGGATTGTTTGTTTGTTTGCTGTGGAGTTTAATAAGTTCTTTATAGATCTTGGATACTAGCTCTTTACCTGATAGGTCATTTGCAAATATCTTCTCCCATTCTGTAGGTTGTCTTTTAGGGATGTTGATTGTTTCTTTTGCTATGCAGAAGTTTTTTTTATCTTGATGAAGCCCCAATAATTCATTTTTGCTTTTGTTTCCGTTGCCTTCATAGATGTATCTTGCAAGAAGTTGCTGTGGCCAAGTCCAAAAAGGGTGCTGCCTGTGTTCTCCTCTAGGATTCTTGTCTCACATTTAGATCTTTCGTCCATTTTGAGTTTCTCTTTGTGTATGGTGTAAGAGAGTGGTCTAGTTTCATTCTTCTGCATGTGGCTGTCCAATTTTCCCAGCACCATTTATTGAAAAGACTGTCCTTTTCCCAGTGGATAGTGTTTCCTGCTTTGTCGAATATTAGCTGACCATAGAGTTAAGGGCCCATTTCTGGGTTCTCTATTCTGCTCCATTGATCTATGTGTCTGTTTTTGTGCCAGTACCACACTGTCTTGATGATCACAACTTTGTGGTACAACTTGAAATCCAGCATTGTGAAGCCTCCGGCTCTGGTTTTCTTTTTCGTATTCATTGTTTTAAATTCTAGTTCAGACTTCTTATATCTGTATTGATTAAATCCCTGTTGTGAGTTATTTATTTATTTATTTATTTATTTATTTATTTATTCATGATAGACATAGAGAGAGGCAGAGACACAGGAGGAGAGAGTAGCAGGCTCCACGCAGGGAGCCTGACATGGGATTCGATCCCGGGACTCCAGGATCACGCCCTGGGCCGAAGGCAGGCACTAAACTGCTGAGCCACCCAGGGATCCCCTTGTTATGAGTTCTCTTTCCTGTTTTTTCTTTTGAGGTGATTTTCTCCATCTTGTTACTTTGTTCAGGAAAGAAAAGAACACACACACACACACACACACCAAAACAAGAAACATAGAAAAACAAAAAACAAAGAAACAAAAACACCTAGATCTTGGATGTGTTTTGGTTTGCTTGTTTTTAGATCTGCTTGAATTTAGATCTCACAATAAGAAAAAGGAAATAAAATAAGAAAAAATTAAAATAAACAAAAATTTTAAAATATATAAATATATATAAATTAAAAGAAAAACAAATGAAAAAATAATAAAGAATAAAGGTAAAAAAAGGAAGCTAGATCATGTTTCCCCTAGAGCAAAAGCTTTATAGCACTATATGATAAGTAAACATGGTGTGAGCAAGTTGTTTGTGCTGGTATCTGGGGGAGAGAGCCTTCTCCTCTCAGGTTGACTTGTTTCAGTGGAATTGAGCCTCTAAGAAGCAGGGGGACAGGGCTTGATGTAAGCAGCCCCAGCCTCCACTAGGTGGGACTGTTTTGCTCTCTGAAGGCTCTCAACGCTGATGGGTGGGATGAGTATGGTCCTGCTGTCTCTACCCCAGAGGTTGAAAGTTGACACCCCCACTCTTCAGTGAACCCTCACGAGCATTCAGTACCCTTCTTGTGTCCTCAGGTTCCATCTGACCCGTGTGTTCACCCTACCTGTGTCGGAGCTTTTTTTTTTTTATCTCAAGCATGCCACTGAATTTCAAAACTTCAAATTTTAGGGACTCCTGAAGCATGGACCTGTGCTGTTTCTCCAGGAGAGGGTCTCACCTCGCTTTTGTTATTTGCTGGCCAGTCCCAGGAAAGTGGTCACACGACCACATAACAGTTTGAAGTTTATGGCAAAGCAGAGCAGAAAGCAGGCACGAAGACCCTCTGCTCTCAGCTGGCTTCCCTGCATCTATACCTGGGAACAGTGCAGCATGTTGGTGCCACCTCGTTTTCTTGCCCACCCAGGATAGCCTCAGACCACAGTGTCACACCTAGGATTCCACCCCACTTCACCCCCTGAGCACCTTTAAGCCAGGCACGTTCTCCATGGTAGCAGAGTTCTAAAAGTTCCAATTTTGCACTCCACCATTTATAATACTTTCTGGTAGCCTTCATGAGTTGGATCCCTCCCTGCTACCTTACCCACAGCTATATTTCCCCCAAGTCAACTCTCTGTACCTCTTACTTTCTAAAAGGTGGTCACTTTTCTACTTGTAGACTTGCAGGTTTTGTTCTCTAGGATCTCCCATTGATTTCTTGAGTGTTCAGAATGATTTGATAGCTATCTAGCTGAGTTGGAGGGATGAGACAAGCTTATGGTTCCCCTACTCCTCTGATATCTTAACTCCCCCTCCTTTAAATTTCATAATGTATCATTTGCCAAGTCATGTCAGATCTACCCATCCTTCAATCTCAAACTCCAATACCATCTTGTCTATGAAGCTTTCTTTATATATGAATGCAGGAAAAAAATTTTTAGACTTCAATTCCTATGATCTATATATGGTACCTCTTCCACAACATGGATTATTTTGTACCTTATATTACAATTTTTATACGTGTGTGAAAGGGTATCTGTCTATGTATCCAATCTATCTATGCATCTATGCATCAATTTAACTAACCAAAAGCACCCTCTGCAGAAAAAAATATCTTTGAAGTCAGGGAAAATATGTAATTTATCATTTAAACCCCCCACTGCAACTAACAGAATGATTAGCACATAATTAGTTGATAAATAAATATTTGTTGAATAATGTGACTTGTTAAATTACTCAACAAATATTAGTGCTATTCCCAGCATGAATTGTCTTTAACATCCAGATAGAAGGCTGTCAGTTAATTAATATTTTTCATTAAAGAGACACATTTTTTCCCCACCAGCAGTATGGTCACATTAGAGACCCAGAAAAATGAGTGGATGCTTGAGTCAACTAGAGGAATGTTTATGTAACCCAGTCCTTAAGTTCCCAGTACACCTTTAGGTTGATATCCTCAGAAAAATACCACCAATGACTGTCTTCTCAGCACATATAGACACATTTACATGAGACTGAGGGCCTTTGAAGACATGGTACATTCTTGAAATTCCCTAAAGATAGGAAGAACTTGCCAGATGCAAGAGTTGGCCTGTTTTAGTGTGTATGTGATCCATTACTATCATTTACAGAATTCGTCAATAATGAAACTTTTTATAGAAAAAAATCCAATTAGGTTGTGTAATGGTTGTTATTTTTTTATTTTTTTAAACCCTTTATTTTTTATTTTTTTAATAATAAATTTATTTTTTATTGGTGTTCAATTTACCAACATACAGAATAACACCTAGTGCTCATCCTGTCAAGTGCCCCCCTCAGTGCCCGTCACCCATTCACCCCCGCCCTCCGCCCTCCTCCCCTTCCATCACCCCTAGTTAGTTTCCCAGAGTTAGGAGTCTTTATGTTCTGTCTCCCTTTCTGATATTTCCCACACATTTCTGTTATTTTGTTTAAATGTACATCATTTGTGATGAGCACTGGATGTTGTAATGGAAGTGTTGAATCACTATATTATACATCTGAAACTGATATTACACTGTATGTTAGCTAATAGGAATTTACATAAAACTTAAAAAAATAAATAATAACTAGAAATAAAGGTACATCACATTGAACACCATTAGAGATTGCTAGGGTACCAACTCCTTATTCTGAAATTTGGCAATTAGAAGTAAAGAACTAAATATGTATCCTGCCTTTCCTGTATGAACTTTATTAGAATAACTAAAATCATCCATATTGATGAAGATAAGCTATCACTTACAGAACAATTCTAACTACTAAATATAGAAGAAACAATAAAATTAGAAAATAGTCATTTTGTAATCCTAAGTGACAATTGATTCAGACAACAATGTTAAAACTGTTATACAGCAACTTCATGGGGAAATTAACAACTAAGAAATCAGGCTATCAATATAAATATATATGTGGGAGGCACTAAGAGGTAAACATTTATTTCTGGAAGTCCTTTTAGAATTATGTTAGCAATTTAATAAGCATACATTTATCCCCCATGCACCAAATAGTTCCCCAAGGCCAAATTAGAACAGTGAAATATGAGGTTAACATAATTTCTCTTTCAATGTGTCTTTGGGTTTATTGCTTGTGGATGTCTGTAAAAGAGACAAAAGTAGTTAGAAAGTCTGGGTCAGCAAGAGAAGAGTGAGAACATTGGAGGGTGGAGATAGTAAAAAATTAAATAACCAAGAAAGAAGAAAAGAGAATCATATATTGAAGAGTTAAGGAAGGTGGAGAGGACAGATTATTAAGATAGTTAAAGGCCAATCTCCAAGGTTCACTAACTCATTAATGTATTCATTCATCAAATACTAAATCACTTCCTATATTCAGGGCAATATATGTGCTCAGCAATGCCTCCTTCTTGTAAGAAAGATCAAACGCCTATGCAATTAGGATACAATGAAGAATATGAGAAACTCATGAGAAGCTTGGGATATTTCTCTGGGTATACAAAGAAGGGATAGATTGCAAAAGCTGCAGTGGATCAATCAAAGTTTTAGGAAAGATGTGGCATTGGAATTGAACCCTAAAGACAGTTGAGATTGGGACCTTGGAGATACTGAAAAAAATATGGGAGAGATTTCTAAGTAGAGGATACAGGAAAACCATTGGCATAGAAGTATACAGGGAACTGCGTACTTAGAAAAGAAGGTGACTAAAAACTTACACTGGAAGGTTAAACTGAAAAAGTGCATTGGGGAGAAATGTAGGAATTTTCAAATACAAAAGACTTTGACTCTTAATCAAGAGCCAAGAGCAATTAGTCACTGTTCCTGAAAGAGGACCTGGGTTGAGATGAAAGAAGATAAAGGATAAAACTATTTGCATTAGTTTTCTATTACTGCAAAATAAATTAACACAAACAGCAGCTTAATGTAACAAATTTATTATCTCACAGTTTCTCTGGATCAGGAATCTGAAGATGGAATAGTTGGGTCCTCTGCTCAGTCTCCCTAAGGCTGAAATCAAGGTGTGGACTATAGACCTTGAAATAATAGACTATACTCTATTTGAGGCTTGGAATTCTCTTCCAAATTCATTCATGTTTTGGCAGAATTTAGTGGTTGCATGATTGAAGTTTCCTTTTTTCTTGCTGACAGTCAATCAGGAGCCACTTAGAGCTCTTAGAATCCATGTTCATTCTTTGTCTCTACCTTCAAGCTTGCAATACAGTTTTCTTTCATGTTGAATCTACCTGTTCAATCTCTGACTTCCACCATCTCTGACATCTAGACTAAGATTTAAAGTATCACTTGATTAGCCTGAGGTCCACACTAATATTTTCTTAATATTAAGGTCAATTGACTAGGGGCTTTAATTACAACTCCAAAATCCCTTCATAACAACACCTAAGTTGGTATTTAATTCAATAAATGTAAGTGTATATATATCAAGGGCCAGGAATCTTGGGAGGCCACCTAAGCATTCTGCGTACCACAATACCCAGACCAAGCCATCTATTTTTGCTTATTTTTAACCTGTTAAATAGATCATTCCAGCTTATGTACACAAACACACACACACACACACACACACACACACACACACCTTAAAAGTATTCATTATAATTGCAAGTACTTCTGATATATAGATGTACCAATAGTAAAAAATGCATGGCATCATTCAGGTTACAGTTTCTATCAGATTTAAATTAGGTATAAACTATATTTTGAACATCTAGAATGAAGTTATTCATAATGCTAGCTAATTTCAGATTAATCAAGGTATGTTCAGCAACACCTTATTGGAAAAACTGAATGTATGACATGCTCAATGTGTAATAGAACTTGATATGTATTGGTTTCAGAATAAAATACTGTCCAATACAAAGACAGCCAAATTCTATGAGGTCATTCTTAGGCTTGCTAGGGTTGCAAAAAATGGGATATGCCTCAATAATAAGTATAAAGTAGTATCATAAATGGGCAATTGCATAAAGGGAGTAACCACATACATTGGCAAATTTGTTTCTTTTGAAGCAATAAACCACTTTCCATTCTGCATATTTATGGTGTCATTTGGAATCATAATTATGATCTTAATGATATTCAGTAATTTTTTATAAAATCTGTTGGTCTGTGATATTCATTTTTCTGAGGGAAAAACTAAATCAGAAAAAAATATAGAGAGATGTGAATCTAATCTCCATACACACATGAGTAGAGAATGAGTGGCAATTTGTATTTTTAGGTCATACTCTGTTGTTGCTTAGACAATTTCTTATCATTGCTCATTCCTGAATCATTAATGATTTGAGACACACATTTCAGTTGGAACACTTACTTTTATGTGTGGTACCTTCAGAACATCACTTGCCTCATGACCAGCAAAATAGACAATGCACATGAAACCAACAGTCTCAGGTAGTCCCTCTAATATGGTCCTCTGATCATTGGTGTCACTGTATTTCTAGCAAAGATTAATCACTGCAATCTCACCAATCAGATAACTTTACATCAGCCATGAGCATCAACAATCAGATAAATGGGACAATATTACACAGATTTTATATGTGAACACAGCTTGTATATTATTAGTTAAATTTCAATATCAATTTTTAAAAAAATCACTGGTACCTGGGCTAACATACATCCTTGTTTTGTGGATAAGTTGCCAACATTGTGATATTATTATTTAATACTTACAAAAATATTTTTCTAATTATACCTTAAACAGAGAAAAGAAATGGTCTTCACCCAGGATTCAAATGTTTTCTTTTAAGCATTGATATTGGAATATTGCCCTTAATGATGAACACATTGGGCTTTTTCAACTCTTAAAACAATAGACTTTGAAATAATAATAATGAGAGTATAGATGTTGTAGGAAAACCAAAACACAAGAAACAGAAATTAGAAAAAATAATGGAACAGGAAGTATGAAATAGAACTTTGGGTTTAGGTCACCTAGTTTATTATTCAAGAAAAGATACAACTATGGACAAGTCACTTAACTCAAGCCTCAAGTGAATTTCTATCCTGCCTAGTTGTTAGAATAGTGAGCTTGGAATGAAAAGTTTTGTGATAGCTATCCATAAGCATTTTAGGGCTTCACTTATGTATTGTATCATTGCTGAAACACATGGATCAAAGCTGGTTTTTAAAATTCAAAATGATGATTGGCTGATTCAAAGCTTAATCAAAATGAATATGATGTTCTAAGCCAAATTCCAATTGTGGAGTACTGGCAGATTGGAAATCAGAATGGAGGAGGTAGGGAGACACAGTCAAGGAAACACATTTGGCATAGTTGATCATCATTTCCTGGATAATAAATATAGCCATTATACGACCAAATACAAGACAACATTTTAAATCAGATTTTTGTTGATTTATAAATTTGTTTTGTTACATCAATAATCTTCACATTCTTATTCACATTTTTACTCATTAATTTATGAAAAAATGTCAAAATCCAAATTAGGATTTACAAATTTATTGTTGGTTTAGTAACTTTAGAATGCCAGTGACAGTTGGTAAGTAATAATATTGTAGTAGAAGTACCAACATTACAAAAGTACTCCACATATCTCCAAATTTTGGATCCCTCAGTGTTAAACTGAGATCTCAACATTTTGATGAAGGGAAAAGCCTTTAGAAGATGTGTAAGCTAGAATTTAGTTCTATAATAGATAAACTAGAGTTTACATGTTGTATTAGTATATTGAATTCAGATATGTCTGTTCCAATTCTGAAATTTCTAGACAAATTTTAGGAAAAAAATGGTTGTTGGTGCAAACTGCAGAGTCTGTTAGGTATTTAGTTCAAACTAGATTATTTTATCATACAAAAGCAAAGTTCATGTCTATTTATTATGACCTCCACCATTTGCACTGAAAAGTTGTGCAAAGCTATTTCACAAAGTGCAAAATAAATACACAATCCTAAATTTTATTATGATGATAGAGCACATTGAAACATTAGGCAAGAAGACAGAATGAAGATGAAATAAATATTATTTAACAAGTCCTGTGTAAAGAAGCAGTCTAGAAGTGTTTGTGAATTATGAGATTATATTTAAAATATTTTCATCATATATTAAAAGGAGGAACATTTCAAATGTATGTTTAATAACATCTATAAAAAGTAAAAGCAGAAAGGGAGACAGAACATAAGACTCCTAACTCTGGGAAACGAACTAGGGGTGGTGGAAGGGGAGGAGGCCGGGGGGTGGGGGTGAATGGGTGACGGGCACTGAGGGGGGCACTTGACGGGATGAGCACTGGGTGTTATTCTGTATGTTGGCAAATTGAACACCAATAAAAAATAAATTTATTATTAAAAAAAAGGTAAAAGCAAATGACTCAAACTATTTTTTTCTCATTATCCTCATATCCTGTTTATTATTATTATCTCAATTTTTAAAATATTTTAAATGTGTATTGTCAATGAAATGCTGTCCAATAAGCTCTAAATCACTATTTTATTATTGCTACCTATGTGAAGAACTCCTGTCAACAGCCGTGGAAAATCCTACTGTACCATTGACAGGGTCTGAGAAAGGGATGAACACAATTTATTTCTAAATTTGGTAATTGTGCCAATAATTGGTTATAAATGGTTTTAATACTCAGCCCCTATATCACTACTATGTTTCCTAGTTCATTTTTATAGTTTTCTTTTAAATTTGTAGAGTTCTGTATTATTCCCCGTGTGCTCTCCTGTGTTTTAGTCTGTCTCTCACCTTCTCTGTGACTGTAACGCCCTCCCCACCATAGTGGCTGTAGAGATTTGTTTCTCTCTCAAACCACAGGTCTGCACTTCCTACCTTCTTCAGTGTAGCCTCTTCTCTACCTTTAGCTTTGGAGTTTGTTCTGTCGGTCTTCAGGTCAATTTCCGGGGGTATTTAGGAAGATATGATAGTTATCTAGTTGTATTCATAGGAGGATACAAGTTAGGTTCCTCCTACTGTGCCACCATCTTCCAACCTTCATTTTTATGGCCTTCCAAACTGAAAAATCTAACAACTATGTTCTTCAGGGAATTTTGTATTTTACAAAGCAGTGAGCTCTTTATCATTGATAACATTTGAGTAGAATATATTATATATGTTTATTTTATAGAATTTACATAAATTATATGAATTATATATACATGCATATATATGTATAGGCATGTATATAAGTTGTGTATATATGTGTATATATGTACACACTCTAATCTATACCCAGATGTCCTAGAAACTTCCTGCCTATAAACATGGAAAGTAAAAGAGCAATTGTTTTACAACAGAATCTTACCCTCAGTGGCCATAAATGATTAATCCAGGGAGAGTAACTGACCTAAGATGAGCCCTTTATGTGATTTTTGGACTCAGAAACCAGAGAATCAAGTCAATGTCTCTTGGGCACATTTCTATAAAACTTAGGAACTGTAAAAAAAAAAAAAAACTTAGGAACTGTAAAAAGTCAAGTATGGTGCTCTGTGGAGAAAGAATGGAGCTGACATAGAGTGAAAATCAGACAAAGTTATTGAACCCTGGGGATATTTGAGACTATTTTGTCCTTAGACCCAGTTATAGTGCTGCTTTTGACTCCCATGAAATTCTCCACTATCTTTACAATAAATTGCCCTATTTTATTATGCCAGTTTTGGTTGGATGTCTTTACTTGCAACCAAATGGTTAAAAACTTGCTATAATATAGGGATAATATAGAAAGCCATCTAACTTTAGAGGAAAAGCTGAAGTTGATGAGTCCTAAAATTAGATGAAATTCTAAAAATTCAATGACTATGACTATGAACCTGCTTATGATATCTTTTTGGCAGTAGAGTTCTTTACTGCTTATTTTTATTTATCATAAAATGATACTATTTGTCATAAATGAAAAGGATTAAGGAAAAAACTGTCCATAGTCAGTACAGGTTTAAAAGCAGACATGAGCCATGGTAAGCTAAGGGGTGTCAAAGAGGATAGGATGGAGGAGGTGCATACTAAAGCGACATGGACTTAACAGTGTGCAAGATTAGCAATCAAGATCAAAATTCAATTTGTGAAGGCAAATTACTCCGATTCTGAAAGAAAAAAGAAAACATGAATCAGGACTCCACATACCAGGCTAAATTGAGAACACTGGGTAAGATAAGATCTGAAGAATATTTGAAAGACCAGAAAAAGGACATATGCTGAGCAGAGGACCTCACAAAAGGCATGGTTAAGATTTATGGACAATGGCCCAAACATGCAAAGACTTGAAAAAAACAAATGAGAAAGAGATGATGAACCCCAAGTCTAGAGACTAATCTATAATAGGGAGATGGTTTCACAATAAAGAGTAAAAGGACTGAGGAGCACCATCAGTTTGGTAAGATTATTTGCCCAATCACTGGCTGCTTCTACTCTACAGACATCTAGCACATCTTCCTCTGGACTGAAATTTGAATGAAAATGCTCTCAGCCTCGTCTAGCCAATTAAGCTCCACTGACTGAAAGAGCAATCTTTTCAATCTTGTCCTTTTGGAGTATTTTCCTAACTTTTAAAATAAAAGAGAGCCTAGCTAGGCTTAACTACAGCCCTACTATATTAGATTTGCCCTTCTATATATTTTATTTTATATATTTCTTATATAAATATATATTTTATGTGTTATTTATATATTTTATATATCTCTCTATATTTTATTTCTTATTATTCATAATTTCTCCTTCAAATTTTATTTTTCTTGTAGTTTTTTTTAAAATGGAGATCCAACATGCACAGTGTTAAAAAGACAGTCCTTAAAACAATTAGGATCTGTTCTTCCAATTTAGTTTCTAGCTCTCTAGAAGCCCTTTAAGCCTCTGTAACTATTCTTCTACTTGAGAATAAAGAAAACCTAAGACCAAGTGGTTAAATAACAGGTAGAAGGTAGTCAGAATCACAACAAAAAATGCTGGTCACATTAAGCCAATAGAGTTACAGGCCAGTATTACTCTTCTTGCCTCTAAGGAGGATTAGAGTAGGATTCCTTTAGGTCTGTCTTTTTGTTTTAAAGATTAGTCAGTATCTCTCAGTTTTCCAGTCACTTTCTATTAAGTAGTAATGTAATTGTGGATTGGATGTTACACCCAAGGAAGAATTTCCCAATGAAATGCCAAGGATTGGGGAATAAGGTCAGAGGCTTAAATAGAAGAATTGGGTTTAACATTAGCATTTCCATTTTCCTATAATGACTTATAGAATGTCCCTACTATATATTATTGTCTGGCATACACTTGGATTAGAAGATTGCACAAAATAAAAAATGTGATCATTTCAAAAATGTGACCTTTCTCTTTTAAAAGATAAAATGGCAATATACTGAAATGTGTAGAAAGCACGCAGAAATAAATACCCAAAGTAAACCAAGTTGTTAATTTTGCCATTGTTTTTCAAAGTTTTCAGAGTGAAAGACATTTGAGAATTCATTTGCTCTGCAATCTCTCTCTTTAGGCATGAACACTTCTGACATATCACTGGAAAAAAAATCAATCACAGGAAACAGAGTGAGTTCTAAAAATTTTCTAATGTATGTACTTTAGTTTTCACAAATACTTAAATTTGAAGCAAGCCCTTTTGCTTACATTGGATATAATCAACTTTCGTTTAATTAATGTAATGGAATATATAATAAAACAATTTATTTTCATATCTAAAAACGCCAAAGGACCAAATATGTTGATCTTGTTTTATACGCAATTTATTGAGATGATATTTCTGTTCTTTATTATGGTTTATAAAAAGAAAATAACCCAAAGCGAGAATTTACAGTAATGATGACAATTCAAACAAAAACGAAAATACTACTATGAATAGGCAGTAACACCTCAGAGAGAAGAGCACTAGATATTTATCTTTAGCTGTATTACCATGTCGCTATTTTCATCTTAATGACAATTAATACTATTCCTTAGGGAGGTAGGAGATTTTTAGAATGGAGATTTAATGGAAGGAGACTGTAGGCAGGAAAGTAAGACAGTATGGCTTAAAGGTTAAAAATGTGATTCTGGTTAGGTTTATTCCTAGGCATCTTATGGTTTTGGGTGCCATTGTAAATGGGATTGACTCCTTAATTTCTCTTTCTTCAGTCTCATTGTTAGTGTATAGAAATGCCACTGATTTCTGGGCATTGATTTTGTATCCTGCCACACTGCCGAATTGCTGTATGAGCTCTAGCAATCTTGGGGTGGATTCTTTTGGGTTTTCTATGTACAGTGTCATGTCATCTGCAAAGAGGGAGAGTTTGAATTCTTCTTTGCCAATTTGAATGCCTTTATTTCTTTTAGTTGTCTGATTGTTGAGGCTAGGACTTCCAGTACTATGTTGAATAGCAGTGGTGAGAGTGCACATCCCTGTCATGTTCCTGATCTTAGGGGAAAGGCTCCCAGTGTTTCCCCATAGAGAATGATATTTGCTGTGGGCTTTTCGTAGATGGCTTTTAAGATGCTGAGGGATGTTTCCTCTATCCCTACACTCTAAAGAGTTTTGATCAGGAATGGATGCTATATTTTGTCAAATGCTTTCTCTGCATTTATTGAGAGGATCATACAGTTCTTGTTTTTTCTCTTGTTGATGTGATCTATCACATTGCTTTACGAGTGTTGAACCAACTTTGCTTCCCGGGGATAAATCCTACTTGGTCGTGGTGAATAATCTTCTTAATGTACTGTTGGATCCTATTGGCTAGTATTATCTTGGTGAGAGTTTTTGCATCCATGTTCATCAGGGATATTAGTCTATATTTCTCCTTTTTGGTGGGGTCTTTATCTGGTTTTGGGTAAAAAATCTATACCCTAAAAACTACAGAACACTTCTGAAAGAAACTGAGCAAGACATGAAGGGATGGAAAAACATTTCATGCTTATGGATTAGAAGAATAAATATTGTGAAAATGCCCGTGCTACCCAGGGCAATTTACACATTTAATGCAATCCCTATCAAAATACCATGGACTTTCTTTGCAGAGTTGGAACAAATAATCTTAGATTTGTATGGAATCAGAAAAGACCCTGAATAGCCAGGGGAATATGGAAAAAGAAAACCAGAGCCAGGGGCATCACAATGCCAGATTTCAAGCTGTATTACAAAGCCGTGATCATCAAAACAGTGTGGTACTGGCACAAAAACAAATACATAGATCAATGGAACAGAATAGAGAACCCAGAAATGGGCACTCAACTCTATGGCCAACTGACACTCAACAAAGCAGGAAAGACTATCCATTGGAAAAAGGACAGTCTCTTCAATAACTGGTGCTGGGAAAATTGGAAAGCCACGTGCAGAAGAATGAAACTAGACCACTCTCTTGCACCATACACAAAGATACACTCAAAATGGATGAAAGATCTAAATGTGAGACAATAATCCATCAAAACCCTAGAGGAGAACACAGGCAACACCCTTTTTATACTTGGCCACAGCAACTCTGGCAAGATACATCTATGAAGACAAGGGAAACAAAAGCAAAAATGAACTTAATCAAGATAAAAAGTTCTGGGGGCATCCTGGGTGGCTCAGCGGTCTAGCACTGCCTTCGGCCCAGGGCATGATACTGGGGACCTGGGATCAAGTCCCACATCAGGCTCTGCCTGGAGCCTGCTTCTCTCTCTGCCTCTGTCTGTGCCTCTCTTTCTCTCTGTGTGTGTTTCTCATGAATAAATAAATAAAAATATTTTTTAAAAAAGATAAAAATTTTCTGCACAGCAAAAGAAACAGTCAACAAAACTAGAAGACAACCTATGGAATGGGAGAAGATATTTGCAAACGACATATCAGATAAAGAGCTAGTATCCAAGATCTATAAAGAACTTATTAAACTCAACAGCAAAGAAACAAACAATCCAATCATGAAATGGGCAAAAGACATGAAGAGAAATTTCGCCAAAGAAGACATGCACATGGCCAATAAGAACATGAAAAAATGCTCCACATCACTTGCCATCAGGGAAATACAAATCAAAACCACAATGAGATACCACCTCACCCCAGTGAGAATGGCAAAAATTGACAAGACGGGAAACAACAAATATTGGAGAGGATGTGGAGAAAAGGGAACCATCTTGCATTGTTGGTGGGAATGCAAACTGGTACAGCCACTCTGGACAACTGTGTGGAGGTTCCTCAAAGAGTTAAAATTGGAGCTACTCTATGGCTCAGCAATTGCACTACTGGGTATTTACCCCAAAGATACTGATGGAGTGAAATCCCGGGACATCAGCACCCCAAATTTTATAGCAGCAATGTCAACAATAGCCAAACTGTGGAAGGAGCCACGATGTCCTTTGACAGATGAATGGATAAAGAAGATGTGATATATATATATATATATATATATATATATATATATATTACTCAGCCATCAGAAAAGACGAATACCCACCATTTGCTTTGACGTAGATGGAACTGGACAGTATAATGCTGAGTGAAGTAAGTCAATCAGAAAAGAACAATCATCATATGGTTTCACTCATACGTAGAATATAAGAAATAGTAAAAGAGATTATAAGGGAAAGGAGGGGAACTGAATGGGAAAAAAATAGAGAGGGAGACAAACCATGAGAGACTCCTAGCTCTGGATAATAAACAAAAGGTAGTGGAAGAGGAGGTTGGTGGGAGTATGGGGTAACTGGGTGATGGTCATGGAGGAGGGCGGGCACTGAATTGGATGAGCACTGGGTGTTATACTATATGTTGGCAAATTGAATTTAAATTAAAAAATGTAAAAAATGCCAGATATTAAAAGAAAAAAATGTGATCCTGGAACCAGCCTGCCAAGACTCAAATAACAGTTTTACTTACTATGTGTGTGACTTTGAATAAGATACTTAATTTTCTGTACCTTAGTTTCACTTCTGTGATTGAAGAACACCAACTAGAGAAAAGGCAGTAGAGGTTGGACTGAAAATAAAACCAGACTATAATGGTTGTAGAAAAACCATGTTTCAAAAAATAGAAAAAGGGGAATCCCTGGGTGGCGCAGCGGTTTGGCGCCTGCCTTTGGCCCGGGGCACGATCCTGGAGACCCGGGATCGAGTCCCACGTCGGGCTCCCGGTGCATGGAGCCTGCTTCTCCCTCTGCCTGTGTCTCTGCCTCTCTCTTTCTCTCGTGACTATCATAAATAAATAAAGAAAAAATTTAAAAAAAAATAGAAAAAGGGTAATAAGACCACAGAAGTGCTCCACATTTTGAAGTAGTATATAACAGAGAATAAGAAAAAAAAACATAAGATATAGAATATAGATCCAGAACATCTAAATTCAGTACACAATTCTGAGAAAGAAAAATGGGAGAAAATTGGGAGACAAAAGGAATAAAGAGAAGCAACTATTATAAATAATAATAGAACAAAACTTCTCCAAACTGAAGATATGTGAAATGAAAAAGCCACATAGTGTGAACCAGGTGAATGAAAACATGCCACAAATCTTACCATAGTAGTGATAGTTTGGAATATGAAGGTCAAGAGAAAATCATAAGATCTTTTGGAGAGTAAAAAATAATTATCTACAAATAATAAAACTATTTTTAACTTTATACTTCTCATTGGTAACCTGGAAAGAACACAATGCAGAAAAGATTCAATTTTCTTGAAGAATTAAAACTGTAAAAAAAAGTTTATCTCTATGCAGCAAATCAATCATTCAAAACTTAGAGTAAAATAATGATATTTTCAGACATGCAATATTTTCAGTTTAACAACTCATAGGTCCTCCCTGAAATAAATGCTAGAGCAAGAAAAAAAAAAGATTAATCTGGAAAAAGGAAGTAGGAATGAAGAAGCAATGGTGGGCAAAGAAGTCAGAAACTAAAAGATCTGTATTACGTTCAAACAAGCATTGATTTTAAAATAATAATAAAAATCTAGAAATTATTTATCAATATGGGATGTAGCTGGGACACGCAGAGAAATGAAAGAGTAAAGTATGTAAAGGTTCTTAGCATTGTAAGAGGGAGGAAATATTAATTAAATATTGATATTGGGAAAATATGTTAGGTGTGTGTATTAAAGTTTAAGGGGAACCACTCCAGGAATATAAACACACAGAGAGAAATTAAGACATTCCCAGATAAACAAAATCCAAAGAAGTTCATTAGCACTAGACTTGCCTTACGAGCAATGCTCTAGAGAGACCTACAGGGTGAAATGAAAGGACACTAGACAGTAACATGAAGCCATATGAAGAAACAAATATCTCAATAAAGGTAAATACACTGGGAATTATAAAATCTAGTATTATTGTGACAGTTGTTTGTACTTCCCTTTTTGTTTTCTACATAATTTAAGAGATTAATATGTTTTTAAAAATTATATGAGTGTTATAACTTTGGGATGTTAATTGTAATTCCCATTGAAACCACAAAAAAATTGCTATAGAGTATACACATAAAAGTAAATGAGAAAGAAATTTAAACACTTTACTAAAAAAAAATCAAATAAGACAGCAGTGCAAGAAATGAGGGGCAAAAAAGCTAGAAGACATGTAGAAACAAATGGAAAAATGAGAAAAATAAGAGCCATGTTATCAGTAACTACCTTAAATGTTATTTGGATTGAATTCTCCAATGAGAGGACAGAGGTTGGCAAAATGAATAGTAATACATGATCCAATTATATGCTGTCTACAAGAGACTCATTTTATTTTATTTTTTAAAATATTTTCTTTATTTATTTGAGAGAGACAGAGATAGTGAGAGAGAGCATGAGCGGGGAGGAGAGGGAGAAACAGACTCCTTGCTTGATCCCAGGGGCTCCATCCCAGGACCCTGGGATCATGACCTGAGCCCAATGTAGATGCTTAACCGACTGAGCCACCCAGGTGCCCTGAGACTCATTTTAGATTCAAAGTCATAGATAGATGGAAGTGAAAGAATAGAAAAAGATATTTTATGCAAGTAGTAACCAAAAGAGAGCAATTATGGCTATACTTTTATCAGACAAAATAGACTTTAAATTAAAAAAAAATTTACCAAAGTCAAAGAAGAACACTGTATACTAAAACAAGGCTCAATACAGTAAGAAGAAATAACAAACACACACCTTTTCATAGATCAGCCAAGTATATGAAGCAAAAACGGATGTAAATAAAGGGATAAATGTTCTAAAGTAGTATCTGGAGAGTTCAATACCACTCAATGATGGCTAGAACAACCAGACAGAAAATAAATAAGGAAACAGAAAACACAATAAACCCACTAACTGAAACAGATGTATACAGACCACTGTACCTAATAATAACAGCACACACATTCTTCTCAAGTGCACATGGAACATTTTCCAAGATAGACCATATGTTAGACTACAAATTAAATCTCAATAAATTTTGAAAGACTGATGTAATACAAAGTATCTTCTTTGAATACAACATGATGCAGTTACAAATCAACAACAGAAATGAAATTGGAATATTAACAAATTTGTGGAAATTAAAGAATATACTCTAAAATAACCAATGTATCAAAGAAATCACAAGGGAAATTAAAAAATACTTAGATACTAATAAAAATGAAAGCACAGCATACCAAAAGATATGGGATGCAGTGAAAGCAGTTAAGGGAGAAATTTATAGTTATAGAGCTTAGATTAAAAAATAAGAAAGATCTCGAGTTCTAGTTAAGGATAGAAATGTAGTAAGACTGAACTCACTTTCTCCATAAAACACACCAGATTTCACTTATTAATAGAATAATTCCTCCTGAAGAAGAACTGAGGGCTCACTGAAAAGGTACTGGACAGCCAAATGAGAGAATGGTTAGACACCAGCAAAAGAGATGGAGACACGTCATGGTTTAAAAGAGTAACAGCCATATATAGCCAGAGCCCTAGCCAGTAAGCAAAAGTCACCAACCACACACACTTTGCATAGCAGACAAGACCACTCCTTCAACTTTAGGAGTAGACATTTTGCCTAATCCATAGAAACAAACACAGAAGACCAAGCAAAGTGCAGAGATAGAGAAATATGCTCCAAAAGAAAGAACAACAACAAAAGCCTCAAAGAAAGAACTAAATGAAACAGAGTAAGCAATATGCCTAAAAAAATTTAAAGTAATGAAGGAGGGTTCAATACTCACGAATCAGTCAAGGTCCTAATCAGATCAACAAAATGAAGAATAAAAATCATATGATCATCTCAATAGATCAGAAAAAGCATTCAGTGAAGTACAACATCCATTCATAATAAAAGATCAACAAAATGGGGTTAGAGGAAACATAACTCAACATAATAAAGACCACATAGGAAAAATCCATAACTAACATTATCCTCAATGGTGAAAACTGAGAACTTTCCCTCTAAGACCACAAACAAGACAGAGATGTTCATTCTCACCACCTTTATTCAACATAGTACTAGAAGTCCTAGCCACAGAGATTAGAGAAGAAAAATAAGAAGCTTCATATTGGTAAAGAAATTAAACTGTCAGTATTTGTAGAAAACATGATACTATATATAGAAAGTCCTAAAGACTCTATCATAAAACTACTAGAAGTAATAAACGGATTCAATAAAGTGGCCAGATACAAAATGAATCCCCAGAAATTGGTAGTGTTTCTATACACTAACAATGAGGTTGTAGAACAAGAAATAATAATAAAAAAAACACTGCTTATAATCGCACCAAAAACAATAATATACCTCGGAATATACTTAACCAAAGAGATGAAAGACCTCTATTCTATAAACTATAAGACATTGATAAAATAAATTGAAGATGACACCAACAAATACAAAGATATCTCATGCTCATGGATTGGAAGAATTAATATTGTCTAAATGTCCATATTACCCAAGTAATCTACAGATCCAATGCAATCCATATTAAGGTACCAACCGCATTTTTCACAGAACTAGAACAAAATAAACCTAAAATTTATATGAAACCCCGAAAGGCCCCAAATAGCCAAAGCAAATCTGAGAAGGAAGAAAAGGTTGGAGGTATCACAACTCCAGATTTCAGGATATACTACAAAGCTGTAACAGTATGGTCCTGGCATGAAAATAGACACATAGGTCAATAGAGTAGGATAGAGATCCCAGAAGTAAACTCACAATTATATGATCCATTAATCTATGACAAAAAGGCAAGCATATACAATGGGGGAAAAGAGAGTCTTTTCAGTTAATGGTGCTGGGGAAACTGGAGAACTACACGTGAAAGACTGAAACTGGATTGCTTTCTAATACCATACACAAAAATAAGCTCAAAATGGTTAAAGACCTAAATATGAGATCTGAAACCATAACAATCCTGGAAAAGAACATAGGCAGTAATTTCTCTGACATCAGCTATAGTAACATTTTTTTCTAGATTTGTCTCCTGAGACAAGGAAAACAAAAGCAAAAATGATCTATTGGGACATCAAAATAAAATGCTTTTTCACAAGAAAAGAAACCATCAATAAAACAAAAAGACAATCTACTAAATGGAAGAATATATTTGCATATGATATATCCCATAAGGGGTAAACATCTAAAATATATAAAAAAATTTATGCAACTCAACACCATCAGAACAAACAATTGGATTAAAAGCTGGGCAGAGGAACTGAATAGACATTTTTCCAAAGAATGGTTAGCAGATGGTTAAGAGACAGATAAAAAGATGCTCAACCTCACTAACCATCAGGGGTTAGTGAGGGAAATACAAATCAAAATCACAATGAGATATCACTTCAAACCTTTAAGAATGGCTAAAATAAAATAAAAAAAACACAACAAATATTGGGGAGGATGTGGAGAAAAAGGAACTCTTATGCACTGTTCTTGGGAATGAAAACTGGTACAGTCACTGTGGAAAATGGTATTGAGGTTCCTCAAAAAATTTAAAACAGAAATACCATATGATCCAATAATTCCACTATTGGGTCTTTACCTAGGGAAAACAAAAACACTAATTTTAAAAGATATACGCATCCCTATGTTTATTGCAGCATTATTTACAATAGCCATTTGTCCACCAATAGACAAAGGGATAAGGAAGGTGTGATATACACAGACACATAGATACACACAGACACACAAACACACACACCACACACACAGACACTGGAATATCACACAACCATAAAAAGGATAAGTTTGTGCCATTTGAGACAACACGGATGGACCTGGAGAGTATTATGCTAAATGGAATAAGTCAGACTGAGAAAAACAAATACTATATGATTTCACTCATAAGTACAATCTTAAAAGAAGAAACAAACAAAAAGCAGGATCAGAACTACAAATATAAAGAACAAACTAATGGTTGCCAGACAGGAGGGGAGGTTTGGGCAAAATGCATCAAAGGAAGAGGGAAATACAGGCCTCCAGTTACGGAATAAGTCACAGGAATAAAAAGCAGAGCATAAGGAATACAGTCAATGATATTGTAGTAACAAGGTAATGAGACAGACGGTAGTTATACTTGTGGTGAGCGCCGCATAATGTATACATTTGTCAAATCACTAAGTTGTACACCTGAAAATAATGTAACATTGTGTGCCAAGTAAAGACTGGTAACTCTGGGAAACGAACTAAGGGTGGTAGAAGGGGAGGAGGGCGGGGGGTGGGAGTGAATGGGTGATGGGCACTGGGGGTTATTCTGTATGTTAGTAAATTGAACACCAATAAAAAATTTAAAAAAAAATCCCTCGAATCAACAACTTAAGTTTATAACTTAAGGAACTAGAAATAAGAGAAAAAACTAAACCCAAAGCTAGCAGAAGGCAGGAAATAATAAAGATTACTGCAGATATAAATGAAATAGAGAATAATAAAACATAGAAAAAATAGTTGAAACCAAAAGTTGGTCCTTTGAAAAGATCAGCAAGATGGACAAATCTTTAAGCTTAGAAGAACAAGAAAAAAGACAAAATACTCAAACTACTAAAATTAAAAAAGAGTGGGGACATCACCATTGATTCTATAGGTAATACCAGGTCAAACCCATCGGGATGACTAGTATCCAAAAAAAAAAAAAATATATATATATATATATGTATATATATATATCAAATGATGAGGTTGTAGAGAAATGAGAACCCTTGTGCACTGTTGTTTGGCATGTAAAATGGTACAGTATCTGTGGAAAATAGTATGGCAGTTCCTCAAAAAGTTAAAAATAGAATTACCATATGATCCAGCAATTTCACTACTGGCTATATACCCCCAAATTGACAGCAAGGTCTTGACATATTTCTATACCCATGTTCATAACAGTATTATTTATAACAGGTAAGTAAAACGTGGAAGCAACCCAAAAGACCATTAACAGATAAATGGATAAGCAAAATGTGGTATATAAATGCAAAGGAATATTATTATACTGATTCTTATTCAGCCTTTAAAGGAAAGGAAAATATGACATATGCTACAACATGGGTGAAACTCAAGGACAGTTTGCTCAATGACATAAGCTAGTCACAAAAAGACAAATACTGTATGATTTCACTTATATGGGGTACTTAGAATTGTCAAAATTATAGAGTCAGAAAGTAAAATGGTGGTTGCCAGAGGCTGGGAAGAGTGAGGAATGGTGCTTACCATTTAATGGGTATAGAGTTTCAGTTTTACCAGATTAAAAGAATTCTGGAGACAGATAGTGGTGATGGTTACACAGAATTGTAAATATATTTAATACCAATGAACTGTGCACATAAACATGGTTAAGATGGCACATTTTACGTGTATTTTACTACAATAAAATATTTAAAATAAATCTAAAGAGAGTATAAGAGATTAATAAACAATACAGGAAGAAAACATTAGAGTCAGTTAATATAATTAAAGGGTGTTTCTTAAAAGTAACCAATAAAATAGTCACATCTAGAACTAGAAAACAGAGAAAGCATAAATAAATAGCATTAGGGACATAAAAGATTATCTTTAATAAGTCTTAAAAAACTAATGATACAAAGGTGATGTGAAAAATTTTAGTCATTAAAAATACTATGTCCATCTTTAAAGCAACAAAATAAATCATCGCCTAGAATAAATATGTACTAAAGATACATATATGATAATATACATATTAAAATTGTCTCAAAAAGGCAGTTTGTCTTAATATTAAATCCTGACTCTACCATGAAGTGACCTTGAGGAAATCAATACACCCCTCCAAACTTTTGGTTCTAATTATTAAGTGGAGGTAATATAAGGCCAATGGTATTAGTTTTTTATTGCTGTTGTAACAAATTACCACACACTTAGCATATTAGAACAATACAAATTTACTACCTCACAGTTCTGGGAGTTGGAGGTCTAAGTGGGTTTGGTTGGCTTCTCTGCTCTAGGTCTCACAAAGCCAATATCAAGGTATCTGCCAACCTGGGCTCTTTGCTGTTGTTTGTTGTTGTTGTTGTTGTTGTTAAAGATTTTATTTTATTTTTTAATTTATTTTTATTGGAGTTCAATTTGCCAACATATAGTATAATACCCAGTGATCATCCCATCAAGTGCCCCCCTCAGTGCCCATCACCCAGTCACCCCATCCCCCCACCCACCCCCCTTCCACTGCCCCTTGTTCCTTTCCCAGAGTTAGGAGTCTCTCATGTTCTGTCTCCCTCTCTGATATTTCCCACTCATTTTCTCTCCTTTCCCCTTTATTCCCTTTCACTATTTTTTATATCCCCCAAATGAATGAGACCATATAATGTTTGTCCTTCTCCGATTGACTTATTTCACTCAGCATAATACCCTCCAGGTCGCTCCACGTCAAAGCAAATGGTGGGTATTTGTCGTTTCTTTCTAATGGCTGAGGAATATTCCATTGTATATATAAACCACATCTTCTTTATCCATTCATCTTTCGATGGACACCGAGGCTCCTTTTCTATTTGCTGTCTACAAGAGACTCATTTTAGACATAAGGACACTTACAGCCTGAAAATAAAAGGTTGGAAAACCATTTACCATTCAAATTGTCCTCAAAAGAAAGCAGGAGTAGCCATCCTTCTATCAGATAAAGTTTATCCCAACCTGGACTCTTATTTTGAGGCTCTGGACATGAATCTACTCTTCCCTTCCTGTAAGCCATTGACAGGATTCAGTTCTTTGTGATTATAGGACTGAGGTCCCGTCCCTGCTTCTTTGTTGGCTGTCAGCTGGAATCCTCTCTCAGCTCATCACTACTTGCATTCCTTGTAACTTTGTCCCTTCCATCCTCAAAGCCAGCAAAAGGGCATTGAGTCTTCACCTCACACATCAGATCCGTCTGATTTATCTATCTGCCATACTTCTTACTCTAGCCAGAGAAAGTTCTCTTCTTTTAAGGGCTAATGTTGATTAGGCTGGATGCACAACAATTATCCAGAATAACCTCCCTACTTTAAGGTCTCTTACCTTAATTAAATCTGTAAAATCCTTTTTTGCCATGTATGATAACATATTCACAGGTTCTAGAGGTTAGGGTGTCATTCTGCCTACCACACTACCTGATAAGATTATTGTAAGAGTTAAATGAGATAAGATATATTGGGTGCTTAATATATTCAATGAAGGGGAGCTATTCCTATGCATTGTTTTTATTTGTGGGTTTTTTTTTTTTGTACTTTGCAGTTTTGGGAATCTGTGTATTATACTATAATATTGCTTTTCTTATATGCATCCATTCCTGTAAGACTCCTTTTTCTGAATAGCATAGTACTTGTTTTGCATTCATCACACACCAGATTCCCTCTCTCATGTTCAGACTGCAAACTCTGACCAGCCAATATCTAAGCATTATACCACAAAATGTCCACTGTTGTTATGATAGTAAGAAATTGGAAACGACCAACCAAAAAATATCTAAAAATATAGGTATAGCTAAATAACTGACATACAATATAGCATTTGCAGCCCGTATAATTAGACTCATGAAGACTAATGACACAAGAAATAATTTATATTAACATAATGTTACTTGAAAAACTATAAACTGTTTATATATGAAGCAAAAGATCAAATGATGTGTGTATAATGATATTTGCATAAAGAAAAACCTAGAAGTAAATGTTTCAAAAGCAACGAATATGGTGGTTATCTTTACTGTAGGATTACTGGTGATTTTTCTTCATATTTTTTCCTGTATTTTAAAACTCAAAAGGTATGTATATTATTTTGTTCTAAAAACCAATTGTTGCATGCAACAGGGATGAATGTAAAAGGCATACTGCTAAATTTAAAAATCCAGATACAAAAGACTCTTTATTGCATGATTCCAGTTATAAAACATTCTGTAAAAGGTGAACTTACAGGATTATAGACCAGCAATCAGTGACTACCAGGGACTGACTGCCAGGGACTGGGTGTAGAAAGAGAGGATTGACAGGGAAGAGACATGAGAGTAGTTTTTCATGTAATGGGAATAATTCTGAAAGTCAGTAGCATGATTCTTAAGGATCATAGAACTGTATACCTTAAAAAGGTGAATTTTACTGGATGCAAATGTTACCTCAATAAATTTGACTTTAAAAATAGTTTTTCTTTGTTTTATTGGACCAAATATAGTAGCATGCTTAAATACCTAAAGAATATACATCCCTACTTACAGTTTACAAATGCTATCATTTAACTGATTCTTCAAGGCTGCAAAACTATTTTAGAACTTTTTCATTAATAAATTTGGTTAAAGCCAGCCAACCAATCAATCAGCCGTACAGTCAACAGAAACAACAGTGGCTTAGAAGATATTACCCCCAGACCATGTCTTTAAAAGACTGGGTTTAACGCTATCTTCTGTTTGGTGTTGGCTTTTGCTTATGGCTGTCCCTTGTCATACTACATCACTATCTCCATCCTCTTGTCTTTTTTTTTTAATTCCTGGACATCCTTTGGTAAGTCAGCCATTCTTTGTGACTGCCACATCGCACTTTATGGACTCTAGTTGGCAAGAATGGATCTCACCTTTAAAGATTTGTTAAGATGATCGATCTCGCATTAAGTGTTCTTAACCAAACACAAAAAAGAGAAGAACACAAAGAAACTTTTGGAGGTGATGGATATAGCTTATATTATTGATTGTGGTGATGGTATCGTATTTGCATATGTCCAAACTTATCAAATTGTATACATTAAATATGTGCAATCAATTATACTTCTCTAAAGCTATTTCAAAAGAAAGCTATTATATTAATATAACACACTCAAAGAATACACATTTGGACTTCCTGAAGTAGACTCAACTGTCAACATTTTATCCACTTGCATAAGCAATAAAACTACAAAGACAGCAACTTAGATGCATGGTATTAGAGTTTTAACCACGTCGAATTAGGACTCAACACTCAGTCCACTAAAAGGGAGTCAAAGGTTGTCTCCACTGACATTCCTATTGCCTGTCACCCTATAGTTCCAATTCTTTTTTTCTGCTGTCTTATGTGTGTGGCACCTACAAGGTATTCAGTTTCTCACCGTCTGGAGCTAGCAGTGTTTAGTGTTCACTAGTATACTGGAAAGCACCCAAAGGATGATATCTTAATAAAGAAAAGTAGAAAATGGATGTGTCCTCAATTTATTACACAACAATTCAGAGCATTGAATATGGGGTAAACTGCTCATATGTTTCTAATATGATTTGTTAATTAAGAAAATGGTAGGGGAAGAGATAAATGACCCTCATATTACATAGCAAATTAAAACTCCAACCTAATGCTAGCATTCATTATCTAGCTTCTTAATTTACCATTGCTTTCCCCCAAAAATGGATATATTACATACATTCCTAATGTCTCCAATTTCTTTTTATGATAAATTTCATATTTAGGCCTAACATCTATATATAGAACTTATTTTTTATCACAAAACTGGATTTTAATGCCTCACTGAGAATATAAAGTTTTAAAAGACTGTTTAACAAAGCCAGAGTATTTTTTTCAAGTCACGATGAATGCATCCATTTGTATTCCCCTGTGCACAATTCACTGAACTTCATTTGGAAAATGTCAAGGATAAATATTCTTCAAATGCTTCCATTAAACAGACGATAACCATAGTAACAGTGTATAGTTTGATTTTACCTATATTTCTAAAATTCTCTCTTAAAAATAAAATGATATTCAAATTGAAGTTGCAAATGGGAAACACTTATGTGGTTTTTACACACTGTTCATATAGGGATATTAAAACAAAGATACAATATACCTCCTAATGCATTACATTTAGTGGTGCCTATTGTCAAAAAGGCTTTTTACAGTAGCTTTTTTTATTGTAACATGCTCTAACTTGGAATCAACTATATCTTCACTTGAGAATGCAGGGACACTGCTCTTTTCTAAACTCACAAATATTAGCTATCTCCCTTTTACAAATACATACCAAAAAATGACAGACAAGATAGATTAAAATGTGCCCTAGGTCTAACCACATGATATTGAAGTGGAAAGAGAACCTACAGATCATTGAATCCTGCATAGTTATTTTTACTGATAGGAAAAGGGCCACTACCTATGACTGAGCCTACAGGCAAACAGTTACATTACTTCAAAAAAGAGAGTAACATAAAGAGAGTAATGATCAAGTCATGCACACTTCGTGCTTACTTCACATTTAAATCATGTTAATGATACAAAACAGGAAACTGAGAAAAAGCCCATAAAAATAAGGAGGCCCTGAGAGATACACAGGTAGGATAGCAAAGATGATGGGGTGGATCCTTATCCACGAGGTGTTGCTTAGAAGTCCTACAAAACAACTAGCTCCAATAATCAATATTTTTAATGATTACCAAAGCCCCTTCTCAACTATGAGCTGAGAAGATTAGCACATGTTGAGAATATTTTATCTGAAGTGAAACGTTTTTTTCTTCCTCCTCTCCAATCCAATAAGAAGCTAAAACATAGCCAGAAGTGAAGTCTGAAAACTCAAAATACAAAAGCTTAATCTGCAGAGCTACTAAACAAGATTTCCAAAATCCCTGAGAAATCTTAGGTTCTGTGAAATCACTTTATCACATCAGATGAGATGTAGAACACACAGAAGGGACGATAGGAGCTGGCAGTACCAATAAAAGCAGGTTGATAGTTTTCAGATTCAAAACCTTTGTCATCTTAAGAGAAAAAAAAAAGATCTTAGTCTAAACCGAATCAACCTAGCAGGAAATTGTTATTTCGTAGGGCCACTTTCTTGAAAATTAAACAATCTACCCATGAGGGGTATTTTTTTCTATAAAACTACACTACATGTTGGCATGAATAAAAGCTCCAATTTTTCAGTACCCAAAGCACACCTTTGGTCACAGGTGCAATTATTTTAAGAGTTTTCAACAACTGGGCCTTGTCTCTCATAGTCTTGGTAGAGCATGAAGAAAGCCTGTTATTCTGGCTCACAAAAGGATGCCCCGTTTCACCTGATAGCTATTACTTAAGCCAAATGAAATATTTTAAAATTGATTTTCAAAGTAATTAAACTGACTTCTGGAGTCATTCCTTGTGGACGGGGTCCAGAATATTCTCACTTTCACCAATACAACTGTAACCGAAAAGAACAAAGGTACAAGGTATGGTGACTCTAAGAAAGAGAACATACAAAGTGGGTAGAAGTTTCAATCTTCAGTATGGACCAGTCAACTTGTGGTGTTTAGTTTCTCAGCATCATTTCCTGCAATTCTATCCTGCTGGCACAAAGTTTTGGCACAAATCTAAAGCCTCTCTTGAGACTACATTACAAACTTGCCAATTATCTTTGCTCATTTTCTGTATACAAAGATTCTGATTTGAGACTACGTCCTCAATCAAACAGTTCTCTGGAACATGAAAGGATTGCCACAAATATATTCTAAACAATTACATTAAAATATGTCATTAGAGTCAAAAAGAGTTTGAGTATTGATAGTATCTGATCACTAAAAATTCCTCCTCAGAATTTTGCACAATAGGCATATGATTGGGGGGTAGGGAGTATAAACATTGCAGGGTGGGGCAGAGTGGTAGAAAGAACCCTGGATGTAGAACACAGAGGCCTGGGAAATGCTGAGTTTTGTGGGTATTTCCTTTGTTAACCCTGACAAATCACTTCCTCTCTCTGAATTAAAGATTACTGATTTGAGAAATGATGGAGTTAGATTATCTTTGAAGGTAGAGTAATTGGCAAATTTTAATTCACATGAGATCACCCAGGAAGCTCATTAAACATGTAGGTGCTTGGGTCCCATCCCTAGAGACTGATCCAATTGGACTGGACTGTGATTTTACAAAGTGGATCATGAAAAGAGGACATCTGAGACAGGTATTCTCAGACTATACTTTGAAAAAACACTGTACTAAAATATTTTCTTGATTAAAAAATTCCAAAGTCTATGAGGAATAGACAAGAAGTAATGACACTTGAAGAAGATAGGGAAAAAAGTTATATAAATTTCTTGTACTCTGTCATAAGTAGCTGGGGAGTAGCATGCTTGTACATGTGCATTTATCTGCGAACCAAATCCTAATGACAGTAGACAATACATTTACACAACAATCTCCTGATGAATTAAACTGCCACTGCTCTTTTTTCACTGCAGAAGGATAAATGTAAATAAACTGACCTATAGACAGTCAATTCATTGGCCTGTGTCTCAGCCTAGGATTAAATGTCATATCCTTTATATGTGAGAATGGTACTACACTTCATGTACACTGGTGACATGTTTGGGGAATTTGATTTTTTTTTTAGTAGGAGGTTTGATGACTCCTTCTTTTCATGGGCTCCTCTGTGACCATAGGGATAATTTGGAGAGGCTCCTGGGTAGTGTTAGTGGTACTGCCTGTGACCACAGAACAGAATAAAAACATCTAACCTAACCAGGGACCTTGGCCTTGACATCTCTACAAATCTGGGTGGTAATATTGACTCAGCATATGCTGATGACAGTCACTCTGTAAAGTATCCTGTTTATCTATGAAAGAGATCAAGGTAATGCTTTACTGTCTATACTCATTAAGGGAAGGATGAAAAAAAAAGAAGGGAAGGATGACTCACATTGTGTTTTAGAGGGTAAACCTTTATCTAAGTTAAAACAAATCTGATCTTCCTACCTCTATGCCTTTTTTATCCTCTCTTCACTCAGAATTCCTTCCCCACCTTTCCATTTGTGTAAAACTTTCTCCTCATAGGAGATCCAGCTGCTTGAGGCTCTGCTTCAATGCCCAGGTAGGATTAACCATTCCCTTATATGAACTTCCATAGCACTGAGGCTGCACTTCTAGGGGGTACTTTAAACCTTTGCAGGCCTTAGTTTATTCATCTGTGGAAGACTGGCTATTTGTTTGTTAAGTTGTTTTTTGAAATACTATAGGGGGGCCTGGGTGTCTCAGTTAGGCATCTGACTCTTGGTTTTGGCTCAGATCATGATCTCAGGGTAGCAAGATCAAGTCCTGAGTCAGGCTTCACACTCAGTGTGAGGTCTGCTTAAGATTCTTTCCTTCTCCATCTGCCCCTCTCTCCACTCACATTTTTTCTCTCTCTCTCTCAAAAAAAAAAAAAAAAACCCCAAAGACCCCACCAAAAAAATTGCTAGAACTGATACAGGAATTCAGTAAAGTAACAAATAGAAAATCAACACACAGAAGTCTGTTGCATTTCTATACACCAATAATGAAGCAGCAGAAAGAGAAATCAAGGAATCCATCTTATTTACAATAGCACCAAAAACCATATCTAGCAATAAACCTAACCAAAGAGGTAAAAGATCTCTACTCTGAAAACTATATAACATTTATGAAAGAAATTGAGGAAGACACAAAGAAATGGATTCCACACTCATGGATTGGAAGAATAAATATTATAATGTCTATACTACCTAAAGCAATCTACACATTCAATGCAATCCCTATCAAACTAACACCAACATTTTTCACAAAACTAGAACAAATAATTCTGACATTTGTATGGTTCCAGAAAAAAGACCCTCAATAGCCAAAGCAGTCCTGAAAAAGAAACACCAAAGCTGGAGGCATCACAATTCTGGACTTCAAGCTATATAAAAAAGCTATAATCACCAAGACAGTATGGTACTGGCACAAAAACAGACACACTGATTAGTGGAACAGAATAGAGAACCCAAAAATTCTATGGTCAACTAATCTTCGACAAAGTGGAAAAGACTCTCCAGTGGAAAAAGGGCAGTCTCTTCAATGAATGGTGCTAGGAAAACTGGAGAGTAACATGCAGAAGAATGAAACTGGACCACTTTCTTACACCATACACAAAAATAAATTCAAAATGGATGAAAGACCTAAATGTGATATAGGAATCCATCAAAATCTTGGAGGAGAACACAGGCAGCAACCTCTTTGACCTCAGCCCCCTCAACTTCTTGCTAGACATGTCTTCAAAGGTAAGGGAAACAAAAGCAAAAATGAACTAGTGGGACTTCATCAGGATAAAAAGCTTTTGCACAGCAAAGGAAACAATCAACAAAACTAAAAGGCAGCCTACGGAATGGGAGAAGATAGCAAATGACATCAGATAAAGCATTAGTATTCCAATTCTATTAAGAACTTACCAACTTAACACCCAAAAAAACAAAGAATACAGTCCGGAAATGGGCAGAAGACATAAACAGACATTTCTCCAAAGAAGACGTACAAATAGGCTAACAGACACATGAAAAAAATGGTCAGCATTACTCATCATAAAGGAAATACAAATCAAAACCACAATGAGATATCACCTTACACAGGTCAGAATGGCTAGAATTAACAACTTAGGAAACAACATATGTTGGAGGGATGCAGAGAGAGAGGAGATCTCTTACATTGTTGGTGGGAATGCAAACTGGTGCAGCCACTCTGGAAAATATTATGGGGGTTCCTCAAAAAGTTAAAAATAGAGCTACCCTACGACACAGCAATTGCACTACTAGGTATTTATCCAAACGATATTAAAATAGTGATTCAAAGGGGCACATGAACCCCAATGTTTATAGCATCAATGTCCACAATAACCAAAATATGGAAAGAACCCAGATGTCCACTTGTGGATGAATAAAGAGGTATGGTAAAGAGGGAACAAACTGAGAGTTGCTGGAGGTAAGGTGGGTAGGAGGATGAGGTAATTGGGTAATGGGCATTAGGGAGGCAGTTGATGTAATGAGCACTGGGTGCTCTATGCAACTGATGAATCACTAAATTCTACCCCTGAAACTGATAATACACCATATGTTAACTAATTTGGATTTAAATTTATTAAAAGAAAAAAATATAATAATGCTATAGTTAAAATTTTAAGTGTTAATTATGTTTCATTTCCTTCCCTAGATTCTGAGCTCACTGACAGGATGTATTTTGTATTCTTTTTTTTTTAAGATTTTATTTATTTATTTATGAGAGACACAGAGAGAGAGGCAGAGACACAGGCAGAGGGGGAAGCAGGCTCCCTGCAGGGAGCCTGATATGGGACTTGATCCCAGGACCCTGGCATCATGACCTGAGCCAAAGGCAGATGTTCAACCACTGAACCACCTAGGTGCCCCCCCCTTTTTAAAAATTGTATTTAATTATTCATGAGAAACACAGAGACAGAGGCAGAAGGAGAGTATTTTGTATTCTTTGTTATATCTGCCCTATCTTGCTTAGAATCTAGATTATAATTGATAAATGTGTTTTGAAGAAAGGAATTAGTGAGTGAATGATGGATTAAGTGAACCCAAGTATCAGAGGTAAAAATCTCAAAATTTTCCATTGGTTAAAGGTTGCCATTTGGGGGTGCCTGGGTGCCTCAGTCGATTAAGCATCTGACTCTTGATTTTGGATGGGGTCATGATCTTGGGGTTGTAGAATTGAGCCTCTGTGTGGCACTCTGCACTGAGCATGGAGTCTGCTTGTCCCTCTCCCTCTGCTTCTTCCCCTGATTGTGCTCTCTCGCTCTCTCAAATAAATAAATAAATAAAATCTTTAATTTTTTTTAAATTTTCCCATACAGTCACATGGGATGAAAATACTGTTCAGACATGGGGCTGTCATGAAGTAAGCACACCCTTAGGGAAAGCAGATTAAGGAACGGTTTCCCCTCAGGATTGCGTGCTGAAGAGGAGTTATGATTCAAAACACAAATATGGGAATATTTTCCCAAGTTAATGGAGCAAGTCGAAGGTAAAGCAATTTAACTTTAGTTTGACTGATCTTCAAATCCACTCTGGAGCGACAGTTCTGTTGCATGTTGTGAAGCCTGCCGTGAAAATTCTCCCAATTGTCCTGCTTCTGGAGGGGGTAAAAGTTAATTCATCTGAGATCCAGTTGACTGCCACACAGGTAATTTGACAGCATGGTGCTTCTAAAGCACTTCAATTATACTACTCATTTTCCCAAAACTTAGGACAGAACTATTTTAATGCTCAGGGGTACTTTTGTGGTTGATAAAGAAGAAAATGTTCAAGTATTCTTGTTTTATACATATTAAGCATTAATCTCACCAGGAATGGTACAGTAGTGGGTGTGTTTAATTTTCTTTGCCAAATACTAAATTAAAAATATTATGAAGGAACTATACCAGAAAGGAAAAAAATTACACTAGTAAAGCATAACTTTCCTTTTACAAGGTTTGTTGAAAAAAGAAAAAAAAATGGTTGATCTCAATTTCTGTTTTTCTTTCTTCTACTCATTCTTTCTTTCTCTCTGTCTCTCTCTATCAAAAGGGGGCAAGTTTAAAACACTTAAAACCAAAAATAAGTTTGGGGATATTGGCTTACAATTTATAATCCAAATTGTCAGGTCTGAAAGGGATTAAAAATGAAATGTCAATCATCTAACATTTGGAATAAAGTTATGAGCATAAATCCTGGAAATTACACAAGGTATGGCCCTTAGGCATTACAGATTTGTATGCTGGTTTTCATGTCTGTGGACTGGGAATTTTCACCATCCTGTTATTTTACAAGAATGGATAAATCAGAGATGAAATATAATTTATAGATGTTCTAAATTAGAAAATATGAATAAATACTATATTCATGTGTGTACATATGTATTCACATACCTACTTTTTATACAAACTTAACTAAATTATAGAATTTATTCTTAATGCTGTCTTAGTCCAAAAGGGAGGATCCGTGCTTTTTACCTTTTACCACTAAATATGGTATGTAAATCCATTATAACTCAGAAGGTGTGGGCCTAGCACATTGCTAAAGCCTAGACAAATTATTTCCTGAAGCTGGTCATTAGTGGAAAGTAGCTTCAGACCTCTGCTAAAATAAATTCAATGCAACTTCAATTTTACGAGTTTTATATTTAATACTGAGGACTTGTTTGATTAACAAGACTAGGACATCTATTAGGCAAAATAACCAGGAGCCTCAGGGAGAACTACAAGCCTGAAGATCTGGACCAGGGCTAATTAGGGAATTCAAATGAGCCTCCAACCCTAGGTTAGACTGGGTTGCTTCAAAACTTTAATCACTGCCTTCCTATTCATCTTTGGACTGGTAGTTTTCAGTGAATAGAAAATAAATTTTGGTGCATGTATTTGCAAATTATTGAGGACAGTATCCTATTTAGGTACAATACAGTATGCATTTGAGTGTTATATGAGGATTAACGTTTGAGTTTAATGTAAAATAATAGGTTACTACATTCCTACTGTCTTATCCTAAATGTATGAAGAATATACAATGACCATTTACTGTGGACCTAAAAAAGTATCTGATGCTGATAGGAGCTGAGAGATGGATGGTGGGATTAATAACCCTATAAGACAAGTTTTATGTACATATGTATTATGTATACATTCTATAAATATAATAAATATAATATATTGAACTCAATATAATATAATAATTACTGAGCATCTGCCATGTGTCAAGCATTGCAAGAGACACAACAGATTCAGTGGTGAGCAAAACTGACAAACTGACATATACTTGGCCATCATGGAGTTTGCCATTTAAGGAGAGTAGTGTTAAATTGAATATTAGGAGTAAGCCAAGGGAGGAGGGAAGCTTTCAGGAAGGAAATACTATTTGAAGTACTTATGAAGTATACCTGTATTTTCAACCTTGTAAACACCAACATGCTGTTCTTTATAAAAACCTTGCTTGCTCTTGGACTCATAAGCACAAATGGGGTACACACAGGGATTGTTTTCCTACAGCTGAAATACATCACTATTGAACTACCACCCACCCTCAGCTAATCTCTTCCATAGACACACATAGTTACTGAGTGACTAGACTAAATTAGGCTATGGCACAGTGTGAAGACAATTACTTTAACTAGAAATTAAATCAGCAACTTGTGTCCCTTTGGTTTACTTTAATTGATTTAATTACCAAATAGCTGCATATATGGTCAAGCTGGGCACACAGGTGCATGGGCACATGCATTATTGCTTTTCTAGTCTGTAGACAAATCTCTAAAGTGAGCAAAGCAGATGCTGTTAGTCCCATTTCACAGATAAGGACAACAAGACTCCATTTAAGGTCAAAATATGTAATAAGAGTTATTCCAAAGTTCAAAGTACAAGTCTTCTGGCCAAGAACTTTGCTCTCTCAGCCGACTATGCATATACTTGGCAACATTATATAAAAAGTAAACTGGTTATTTCTGTGTACTTTAAGCCTTATAGGTGTATTCTATCAAAGACATTATAAGATTATATTCATTCAATTCAAACCAAAATTGCATTAAAATTCATAAATGAGATACTTACTTGGTATTAGTCATGATTCAGTGGGTAATCATGCAATACATGCTTGGCAGAGATATTATTCACTAGATAATAATGAAGTGATGCTTTCTTGGATAAAATTCTACTTTCAGGTCTGCAGAGTAAATGTCAGTTTGAATCTTCTTTTTTTTCTGCTTGCTACTATAGAAAAAAAAAACCCTGTATATTTCAATAACAAAAACTGTAGCATTTTTATTATGTAAGTTTATGCTCCAAACGAATGTAGTAGAAATTCAATTTGCATAGATCCCCATTGAAATTTGAGAATAGGTAACTGAAAATATCTGGTCTGAAAATATGTATAATGTCTATAGTATCAAATATCTATAATACAGAAGAAGAAACTAGAAATAATAGATTTATAGCAAAGAAAGAAGAACCACAGGCATAGTAGCGTCTCATTGAAGAATTCTGCTTCATGACATCGGTCTTGGCAGTGATTTCATGAGTCTGACAACAAAAGCATAAGCAACAAAAATCAAAACAGTTGGACTACATCAAACTTAAAAACATCTGCACCACAAAGAATATAATTAGCAGAGTGAAAAGGCAACCTACGAAATGGGAGGAAATATTTGCAGATCATATATTTGATGAGGGGTTAATCTCCAAAATATCAAAGGAACTCACACAATGAAGTAAATAGCTTAACACTTCAATTTTAAAAATGAGCTAAAGACTTGAACAGACATCTCTCCAAATCAAGACCTGCAAATTGCCAACAGTCATATGAAAAAATGCTTATTGGCACTAATCATAGGAGAAAACAAATAAAAAACCATAATGAAGTATCACCTCACATTTGTTAGGACGGCCATTATTTTATTTTATTTTGTTTTTTTCTTTCTCCAAATTTTTATTTAAATTCCACTTAGTTTAATATACAGTGTAATATTAGTTTCAGGTGTAGAAATTAGTGATTCATCACTTATATACAAGACCCAGTGCTCATTACAAAAAGTGTCTTTAATCCCCATCACCTATTTAACCCTATTTAAAAAGTGTCTTTAATCCCCATCACCTATTTAACCCATGTCCTCCATCCCTTCCCTTCTAGCAACCCTTAGTTTGTTCTCTATAGTTAAGAGTCGGCTTTGGTTTGCCTCTCTTTCCCTCCCCTCCATGCAGTGTTCATTTGTTTTATTTCTTAAATTCTACATATGAGTGAAATCATATGGTATTATCTTTCTCTGACTGACTTATATCACTTAGCGTAATACTCTCTAGTTCCATCCATGCCATTGTAAATGGCAAGATTTCATTCTTTCTGATACTCAGCCATCAGAAAGAATGAAATCTTGCCATATATATGTATATATATATATATATATATAGAAATAACAGATTTATATATATAAAAGAACCACAGGCATATATATATACATATATATATATATATATTAGAACATGGGAGATATATATATATGCCTCTTCTTTATTCATTAGTCGATGGACATTTAGGCTCTTTCCACAATTTGGCTATTGTTGATAATGCTACTGTAAACATTGGGGTGCATGTGCCCCTTTGAATCAATATTTTTGTATCCTTTGAATAAATACATAGTAGTAACAATTGCTGAGTCATAAAAAATTTCTATTTTTAACTTTTTAAGGAACCTCCACACTGTTTTTCAGAGTGGCTGCTCCAGCTTGCATTCCCATCAATAGTGCAAGAGGGTTGCCCTTTCTCTGAATCCTTGCCAACACCTGTTGTTTCCTATCCTGTTAATTTTAGCCATTCTGACTGGTGTGAGGTGGCATCTCATTGCAGTTTTGATTTCTATTTCCCTAATGATGATGACATTGAGCATCTTTTCACATGTCTGTTAGCCATCTGTATGTCTTCTTTGGAACAGAAAACCTAGAAATGAACCCATAACTATATGGTCAATTAATCTTTGACAAAGCAAGAAAGAATGTCCAATAGAAAAAAGTCTCTTCAACAAATGGTGTTGGGAAAAACTGGACCTTCTTTCATGCAAAAGAATGAAACTAGACCACTTTCTTACACCATACACACACACAAAAAAATTCAAACTGGATGAAAGACCTAAATATGAGATAGGAAACCATAAAAATTTTGGAGAAGAACACAGGAAGCAACCTCTTACTAGATAAGTCTCTTGAGGTAAGGGAAACAAAAGCAAAAATAAACCATTGGGACTTCATCAAATTAAAGTGTCTGCACAGTAAAGGAAACAATAAACAAAGCTAAAAGACAATCTACAGAATGGGAGAAGATATTTGCAAATGACCTATTTGATAAAAGGTTAGTATCCAAAATATATAAGAAATTTCTAAAACTCAATACCAAAAAACCCCCAAATAATCCAGTTAAAAATGGTCAGAAGACATGAAAGGACAGTCATTATTTTTAAAAAAGAAAAAAAAAAAACAAAACAAAACAAAGAAAACCAAACAAAACCAAAAAAACTAAACAAAAAAAAAAAATAACATGTTGGCAAGGATGTTGAGAAATTGGAATACTTGCCACTGTTGGTAAGAAAGCAAAATGGTAAAGCCACTATGAAAAACAGTATGAAGAGTTCTCAAAAAATTAAAAATGGATCTACCATATTATCCAGTAATTCCAATTCTGGGTCTATATACAAAAGAATTGAAATCAGGACCTCAAAGTGATATTACCACTCCCATGTTCATTATAGCACTATACTTGTGCTTATGATACAGCTAAGCTCTAGAAACAACCCAAACGTCCACTGACAGATGAATGGATAGAGGAAATGTAGTATATACACACAATGGGGAATACTATTCAGTCCTAAAAGAGAAGGAAATTATTCAATATGACACACAGCATGGATAAACTTTGAGGACATTAATTACATTAAGAGAAACAAGTGAGACACAAAAAGACAAGTACTGTGTGATTCCACTTATAGCAAGTATCTAAAACAGTCAAATTCATAAAATAGAGACTGGAATGGTGATTACCCGAGGGTGAGGGAAGGGAAAATGGGCATTTATTAATCAACAAGCATAAACTTTCAGTTAAATAAGATGAATAAGCTCTGGAGACCTGCTGTAAGGCATTGTATCTATGTCAACAATAATATACTGTATACTTAAAATTTGTTAAAAGGCTAATCTCATGTGAAGTGTTCATTACCATAATAAATCAAATAATCCAATCATGAAATGGGCAAAAGACATGAAGAGAAATCTCACAGAGGAAGACATAGACATGGCCAACAAGCACATGAGAGAATGCTCCGCATCACTTGCCATCAGGGAAATACAAATCAAAACCACAATGAAAAAAAAAAAAAAAAACCACAATGAGATACCACCTCACCCCAGTGAGAATGGGGAAAATTAACAAGGCAGGAAACAACAAATGTTGGAGAGGATGCGGAGAAAAGGGAACCTTCTTACACTGCTGGCGGGAATGTGTACTGGTGCAGCCACTCTGGAAAACTGTGTGGAGGTTCCTCAAAGAGTTAAAAATAGACCTGCCCTACGACCCAGCAATTGCACTGCTGGGGATTTACCCCAAAGATACAGATGCAGGGAAACGCCGAAACACCTGCACCCCGATGTTTCTAGCAGCAATGTCCACAATAGCCAAACTGTGGAAGGAGCCTCGGTGTCCATCGAAAGATGAATGGATAAAGAAGCTGTGGTCTATGTATACAATGGAATATTCCTCAGCCATTAGAAATGACAAATACCCATCATTTGCTTCGACATGGATGGAACTGGAGGGTATTATGCTGAGTGAAATAAGTCAATCGGAGAAGGACAAAAATTATATGGTCTCATTCATTTGGGGAATATAAAAAATAGTGAGAGGGAATAAAGGGGAAAGGAGAAAATTAAGTGGGAAATATCAGAGAGGGAGACAGAACATGAAAGACTCCTAACTGGGAAATGAACTAGGGGTGGTGGAAGGGCAGGTGGGCAGGGGGTGGAGGTGACTGGGGGGCGAGCACTGAGGTGGGCACTTGACGGGATGAGCACTGGGTGTTATTCTGTATGCTGACAAATTGAACACCAATACAAAATAAATTTATTAAAAAAATAAATATTTTTTAAAAAAGAATGTGGTTGTCATGTGGGGTAGGTTATACATTTAATATAAAAGAAACCAGCAATTCTAGAAGATAATTTCTAAGTGTGCATGAGTGTATGAGTATATATGCACATATTTGTCTTTTAAATTTTTACTAATAATCACAATAATATTCATTGGAGAAAATTTGGAAATTAAAAAATTGTAATACCACCATTCAGAAATGACTGCTATAAACTTTTCACTGCATTTCCCTTCAGATCATTGATTATGTTTGATATTTCTCATGTATTTTGTAGTGATTATCCCTTCATTGCCATCTGTTCTTTCTTTTTTTTCATCTATTCTTTCAAACATATTTTAATTCTACCATATTTCATTTAAGTGTTCCTACATTGTAGAATGTTATGAATTTGCCCAGTTACTTTTTAAAAATTGTTTTATTTAAGTATTTTAGAGAGAGAAATCATGAGGGGTTGGGCAGCGGGAGAGGGACAAGCAATCTGACACGGGGCTTGATCCCAGAACCCTGGGATGGCTCTATCCTGAGACCCCAGGATCATACCTGAACCAAAGGCAGATGCTTAACCCACCAAACCACCCAGGTGCCCCTTTTCCCAGTTACTTTTAAATATTTTCCAGTTTTACAAATTGAAACAATATCTCAGTGATACACATTTTATTTCTTTGACTATTAGTGAGAGTGAACGTGCTTCCCAATATTTGTTGACTAGTTCCATTTCTTTCTTTGTTGGTTGCTTGAGAATGTTCTCTTTTTTATTAAGGACAGTAGCTTCTCTCTCTAAAAAACAATACCATCAACGAAACCAAAAGCAAATTACTGAGAAAAAAAATGTTTTTAGCACATTTGGCAGATAATATACTATGATGGTCTCATGACAACACTTCCAGCTTGTTGCCTTAGAAATGGGATTTTGTTTGCAGTGATCTTGAATAACAAAATTCACCTTTCCAAAATCAGCTTTAGGGGTTAAATGATAATAGGAATATAAGTGAACCCAAAGGAGGCAAAGAAGGTCACTGTGTCCAGCCCCTATAGGCAGCTGATATTGGCTACTAAAGTCTGATCGATGCACAAAAACTCTTTCCCATCAATTATTCAGCCTTCTGGCCTTTCATATCCATATTAACAGTTAAATGTCTCTAAGCCATCCAGGAAGGATTTATAAATCAGAATGCAATCTTTATACCAGTGACTCATCTTAGAAATCTATTTCTGACATTACAAGATTAATGCTTTGAAAAAGAATGAAAAAAGTTCTCATTTGGCATATATATGAAAATCTTTAAATGATACAAACTTTTAAATCTATCATTATTACCGTTAGTAATAATCATATTCCATATAGACACCTAATTTTTCATTTATCTTATTTGATCCTCACAGCAACGTGTAGAGCTAGAAAGGAGAGGCATTTTCATGCTCTTTATAAAGAAGTTGAGGTCCAAAAGACATTGGATAAAAACCCAAGATCATACCATTAATTAGTAGCAGGGAAGAGGCTCAAATCCTGTCCCTCTGATTCTAAATCCTCTGCTCCTTTTTTCTTAACAATGTCATTATCAGAGTTCTAGGCTTCTATCAATACTATATTTGGCCAATAGGTAATGTTCATGTACATCTGTCTGTTTACCACCAATCTAGTAATTATTAATAAACAGAATCTCTGAGTTAGTCTGACCTAATATATTTTGCACACCAATGTATCTATGGCTTTGTTCATATAGTTCCCTATGCCTGAATGAACACTTATATTCTCTATTTGATCTCTCTCTCCTTTCTCCGTCTCTCTCTCTCTCTCCCCACTGTCTCTTTCTCCTTCCCTTTCCCCTCCACTACTGACTCTCCAAGGCCCACCTCATATGCCATCAACATTTCCCATTATTTCCCACAAACTGAGTATGATATTTCTGTCCCTGAACACATACTTTATCTTTAGTGAACTTTATCTCTTATTTCAGATCTATGAGTTGCTTTATTCCCTTATCTGACTAGGAAACGTTCTATGGTTGTGACTGGCATATATGAGAGCTTGATATCATTAAGGAAAATAATGCATAGATATATACCTAAGGAATTATTGGCATAGATGATTGAAACAGGTATATGAACCCCCAAGATGGGTTAGAGTTACAGCTCTAGAACTGCCCATATCAAAGTACATCTACATTCCTAATCCTGATATGTAGCTGAAAACAATCCACAGAGACTTAAATATTCTGCAGGGGAGCCCTTCAGAACCTGATTATATTTCAAAAGCACATCCAACTTTGATATAATAACCTCATCTATTGTTATTTCTCTAAATTCAGTGACAACGATGTTTGCTATTGCCTTCTTCTAATTGGAGCTTTCTTTTTTAATATGTCCAACAGCATAAATTATGTAGGTAGCAATAACAGAAGCAGAAAATATTTCTGTCCAAATGCTATTTGGGAATGAATATCTATCTGCTCTAGGGTTTACTCTAGGATGCTGTGCTGCTTTTTTGACTTCCTGAACATTGATCTTTTACATTGAAAGGTAAAAGTCGGTACACACAATCCATAGTGCTTGAGTTGTAAATAACTGACCAGTCTATACACACAGTCCATAATGCTTGAGTTGTAAATAACTGACCAAGAGTCATGTATGATAGGACACCAGGCCCTAAGTAAGCAATTAAATACGAAGACAAGATTCCTTCTCTTTTCTAGGCTTCTGTTAATTTATCTATAAAAGTACGTTGTATTAGATCAAAATTTTCCAAGTCTTTCTGTGCAGGAGAATCTCCTGGGAAATTTATGTAAATACAGTCTTTTATCTCAGTCCTAGTCCAATAGAATGGAAATCCCCAGGGGTCATTCTAATGGATCCAGTCCATAGATCCCTATTAAGAAATAGTAGACAAGATGATTAGGGTCTCAGGCATTACTGAGTTTTTTATTTTTTATTTATTTATTTTTTATTTTATTTTATTTTATTTTTAAATTTTTTATTTATTTATTTATGATAGTCACAGAGAGAGAGAGAGAGAGAGAGAGAGAGAGAGAGGCAGAGACTCAGGCAGAGGGAGAAGCAGGCTCCATGCACCGGGAGCCCGATGTGGGATTCGATCCCGGGTCTCCAGGATCCCGCCCTGGGCCAAAGGCAGGCGCCAAACCGCTGCGCCACCCAGGGATCCCATTACTGAGTTTTTTAATCCCTAAATATATACTAAGTCCCAATGAGAATAGGAAAGTGCTTTTTTATCCATCTGGAATCATTTAAATAAATAAAAAAAAGAATATTGAACTGAACACCAAGAGACCTGAAATGAATCAAGAATTTTCCATGTCTCTTTGTGATCTTGGGACACATTCTTCCCTTTTATGGCTTCAGTTTTTTTCATCTGTAAAGTAAAATGATTGCATTACATCATAATTAATCTGTGGGGCCTTGCAAATTATACCTGCAGAAGTCCAAACAAGACAAATGGTGATGAAGCCAACACAAAGACTTGTGTCACCAGGGGAAAAGCTGCTGACTGCCTCACAGTGACACATTAATTATGGTGTTGCCAAGGTCTGGGATCTAGCTCTCAACCTTGTTGACTCAGGGATTTGAGTTGTCAGCACATCTACAGTGAACTTGCTACTTAAGAGGTAAATTCACAATGCCTTGGCTCAAAATATTAATCAAAAAGAGAAATGTTCATTTACAGGGAGAAATTGGACTATGATAGTAACTGGACACTGTAGTTGAGATATCTATTCCCCATAGATTTTCCCTATAACCTATAACAGTTGTAATATGGAAAGCCACCTATAAGGAGAATGCCAGGAACTTCATTATAGTGAGAAATATAACTTTAAAGGGAATAGGACATGAATTATTCTGGTGAGAGCAGTCTCTTCTTGAAAGCAAGACTCACCTAGGAAACCCAATAATTGTCAGTATTCCCACCGTGAGAGCTTAGAACAAGAACAAAGGGAGTTAGATAAATTGACAAAAAATTCAAGCACATCTCCTACTGTTTTGATCTCAAACTCCATTTAGCCTTCCCAAAATTAGCTCAGAAACTGCCATGAACCTAGACTTACAGGTGGGATCCAACATAGAATTGTCTTTTCAGAGGCTGAGAAAGGCAAATGAGCATCAATGAGGTGGGGGAAAAGTAGAAATGGGAAATGACTTTGAGGATAAATCATGGAGGGCTCTAAGTTCCATACCAATGAGTGTAGACAGAATTTATAGACAATGGAGAACTACTGAAAACCAAATCTCAGTTAAGTGACATATACAACATAGAATTGAATCAGAGTCAACTGGTGATAACTTAAAATGTTAGTCAATGAACATTATCAAATGTGTGGCTGGTGACTAGAACATTCAAGTGTGTTATGTAGTATCCCAGCAATCTAGTAGAAAAATACAGTATCTGAAAAGGGGTAGAAATTAAGACTTAGTATAATTCAGAGGGAATCCAATTTGAAGTCCAGTAAAATCTGAATATAGAACTCAAGGGCACTCTCATTGGCCAAAAAATGGCACAGATTGAGCAGTAATTACTTTAATGGACAGAAACATCAAATATTCTTAAAAATGCATGAATCCATAATGATAAAAAATTCACTAGATAACACTTAAAGTTGCTAAGTCAGTAACTCATTATTCTGAAAACTGATGAATAATGACAGGAAAAATGAACCACTTACCCTCTTTTTCCAGATCAATTATATTTCAGGACAACCAAATAATGAATAAGGGAGAGTGCTTCTTTATAGAAGAGCATACACTGATAAATTCAAGAGCAATACAGAATGAAAAAAATCTCCATTTTGTGACATCTAAAGGAATGATATATCTTGCCATGATCAATTAATGGTAAATTCATTAGATGAAATGTTGAAAAACTTAATGATAAAAGAATTAAACAACATCACTTGAACCCCCATCGATAGTTTACATTACTGAAAGTAGGACAATCAAATATCATGTGCCTCCAGATGTGACAAAACAGGAAGTAAACAACAACACCCACAAATATTCTTGCCAAAAATATGCTTAAGCCTCTAGGTCTACCTACAAGTTTACAGGAATCACCAGGATTAGAGGAATACATTAAATGGCACATGAGGAAGCAATCTGACAAATCCAGAATGTGGGGCATTCTATAGGACAAATGATGTGGTTTCTCCCTCAATCAATTGCATGATGTGAGTTATCATCGGCGATGGGGGGGGACAATTATAGAAGAAAAGATACTCAGGAAACAAATCAAAAACAATACACAGATCTTGTTTAGATATAGATTAAAATAAACCTACCTCAAAAAATATATCTGAGAGAATCAGCAAAATTTGAATATAAGTGGTATTAATGATATTAAGAAATTTAGTTAATCTTCTTGGTTAATTTATCAATGTTGTTAGGTGTGATAGTTGTTAGGTGTGATAGCGGCATGGTGATTATGCAAAACTACTCTAAATGTTCTTGTCATCTAGAGAGGTTTATTTAAATGTCTTTGTGTAATACATAATCCTGGGATTTCTTTTAAACTTTTCTTGAAAATAAGAAAGAGTAGTGAGGAATCAAAGAATCAAGATTCAAAAGTAGTGATGATTGCTAGAGGTATGTGATACGTACATGGTACTTAATTATACTGTTCTTTTTACTTTTGTGTACATTTGAAATTTCCCATATTTTTTTTAAATACTGAATATGACTAAAGATGCAGAGATGGATCTAACTAAACCAGAACAAGCGGAAACTGTGTCCAAGAGATGCTACAGAGATACAAATCACAGATACCTCTTCAAAAAGTTTCACAAAATGCAGTGTTTCTTCTGTCATAGCACTTATCACTCTATGTAATACTTGCCTACTCAATTGCCACTTTGCATACGTTATATGTTAGTTATTGTCCATTTGTCTCTGTAGATCAACTCTCTATCCCTTTCCATCTTACTGTGTTCCAGAAACCTGGCTTGGTTAGGATCCCTTGCCTCTGGCGTCAACTAGATGTAATCAAAGGAAGATGCCAGCAAGATATCTGAGGGTGGCAAATTGAACACCAATAAAAAATAAATTTATATAAAAAATAAATAAAAATAAAATTCAAATAAAAAAAGATATCTGAGGGTGGAAGGAGAAAGGTAATAAAAGTATTAACTCTTCTGCTTCCCTCTTCTGGGCTGCAGGTGTTCCAGGCTGCATTTCTCTATTTAAGTCAATAGTTCTGTGTTCAAAACTTCCCAAGACACACAACCTTCTTTCTGGGTTCCAGAAAGCATCATCTTCCTTTGTCCCTTCAGAATAAAGGATACCTGTAACTTTAAAATCTTGATGACCCAGGTATGCTTTCTTTTTGTTTTCCTTGACCCTGCCCATATCTTTGTATCTTTGTTCAGCATAATCTCTTGAATTACTCCCTTTGAGTGTGTCATTGTGTCATTTGTTTCTTGCTAGAACCTTGAGTAACACAGGGTATAAGTTTCTTGAAGGCCTGGAAATTGTTTCTCTCTCTTTGTTCATTGTGATTTGTACAATACATGACTGTCTGGCACCTAATAGACATAAAATAAACATTAGTTAAAAGAAATTAAAAGACAGAAGGTAATGCATAAAATTCAACATTAGTTCCTGATTTAAAAGACATAAAATAAGGAATAGAGAAAAACATTTATCATATGTTCTTTTAAAAAAGCTCTATCCATTAGCTTCATGCAGAACGCAATAAATTAGGCATATTTGTATTTAAAGGGTCATGAAGAGGATAAAAATAAGTGATAAAAATTGAAAAGAGGGGGGGCCAAAATTAATATTTTTTCAAGTCATACCCTAATAAAATCCTAGTAAACACTGTCAGTTCTCCCTAAATAAATCAATAAATGCAATTTAATTTCATTTTATAATTTGACAAAATGATCCTTAATTTCATGTGGAAAAATGATGAGATTAGGCAAGAGGTTGTAAAATAAAAAGGGTAAGGAATTTGCTTTACTAAGCAATAACATATAGTTAAAATAGGATAGCTATTAAGAGAATTCTACTTCTGACAATAGTGTACCAAGTGATTTGGAACAAACCTCCCTCTAAGAACAACTAGAAAATACACACAAATACTATATTTAGTATATATGTACACACTCTAAATAAAAGCTGTAATTTAGGAGGGAGAGAGAAGTGCTGCCCAGCTTCCAATCATCACAATCCCTGCTAGTTTACTTGCCATAAGCAAACAAATTGTCTCTTTCTTTTTTTTTATTGGAGTTCAATTTGCCAACATATAGCAAAACACCCAGTGCTCATCCTGCCAAGTGCCCCCCTCAGTGCCCATCACCCAGTCACCCCAAGCCCCCACCCACCTCCCTTTCCACTACCACTTTTTTGTTTCCCAGAGTTAGGTGTCTCTCATATTTTGTCACCCTCACTGATAACAAATTGTCTCTTTCAAATATGTCATAAAGCTAGGCCTCAATATATTTCCACAATTCTTAACATAAAAGTAAGTTATTCAATTAAAAATAACCAGGCACTGAAGGTTCTCATGGCTGTAGGTACAAAAAAATGATGGATAGAGGTGGAGGAAGAATGGTTGGGTGACCCAGACAGACATCAATCGAAGAGATGACAGAAAGAGGGTTGGCGTGTATATTGCTGACAGTATATTTTGACAGGGTTTAAAGGGAGACATGGATATCCCTCTCAGGAGATTCTACATGATGAAGGAGCTCAGGTAAGGCTGAGGAAAATCCAAGGAAAACTATACACATTAACGCTGGGAAGACTATAATACTAGGTTAGGCGACCCTTAGATGAAAGTAGACTAAACCAGAGCAAGACCAGGAACGCTTTCCATGCCAGGCTAGGAAACAGAGGAAGAGGTCTCTGGACCAGTCTAAAGGTAGGGTGAAGGAAAGAGCAATACAGTAGATTACTCTCTCCTCTCTACCTCCAGGGATATATGACTTCAAACTCCACCTCCAGAATATGACCTGCTATAGGACAAACAGAGATGAAACTAGATTTGAATTGAGGTAGAGATCGAAATTGTAAACTCGATTGGACTGAAAGTAACCAGAAAGTTATGGAATCTACCTAAAATAGCATCTATGAATGAGAACCAAAGCAGTGTTTGAAAAAAACAAAACCCTTGCTTGTCTATTCTCCATTGAGTTGAGACTTCTTAATAAATCATTATACTTAATAAAAACTTACCATGTGTCTCACACACTCACACATACACATATGGATGACAATTTATTGAACATTTACTGAGTGTCTCAGGCACTGTGCTAAGTGTTTATTTAATTCTCACCACAATCTTATATGGTAGATACTTGCTTTTAGCACTGAGAACAGAAGCTCAGGGTGGTAAAGTGATTTATTTAAGGGCTTATACCTCGTATATGATAGAAGCTGGATCTGAATCCAGATTTCTTTGACTCCAAGGCCCATATGAACAACCACTTGAAAATGGAGGGTGTCTTTTTCAGTTTTTTTTTTTTTTTAACCTGCCATAGGGACACCTGGGTGGCTCAGTCGGTTAAACGTCCAACTCTTCATTTCAGCTCAGGTCATGATCTCAGGGTCGTGAGATCCAGCCCCAGGTTGGCTCTGCACTCAGCAGGGAGTCTGCTCGAAATTCTTTCTCTCCCTCTATCTCTACTCCTCCCCCAACACTCTGTCTTTCTAAAATAAATAAATAAATCTTTTTTAAAAACCTTGCCATTGTTTATAAATTAAGTTTTATTAGAACACAATGTCAATTCTTGTACATATTGTGTACAGCTACTTTTGTGTTACAAGAGTTTAGTAGTTATGAAAAAAACATAAAGCCTACCAAGTGTATCTGGCCTTTTACAGGAAAAGCTTGTCATCCTCTGCCTTAGATAGTACTTGATAATGTTTGCTTTAAAAGGAATGAGGGTCTTTTAGACAAATGCTTTATTTACCACTTATAGCTTTTCTGCACATATTACCATTACAGCTCAGAAAAGTCCTACTCTGTTTTTGCAAGCTTATTTTGTCATGAAAGACTTTTCTTCTATTTTCTAGTCTTTTCCAAAAATATATTTTTCAGCTTGAAATAAAATAAAATCTGAGAAACATCATTTTGAGAAATGAATTAGCTAATAAGTGACAACTTCTTATCCTTTGGGTCTTTATTTTTATGTACTTTTTGTTCTACAAAGTTGCTGCATATCATTTTTACTATTATGGCATTACTTAAAATAGGGTAATTACCTCTAAGCTTATTTTTCATTGATATCATATGTAACTTGTATGATTTTTTAAGCAAGAAAATAATCAAACAGCACATCAATTACTGAAGCCTAACTGGCTATTGAAATTGGAGAAGTCTGGTCAGAAGATAGAACAACTAGATATGGTTCACTTGCCACAAATGGGGAAGCTGCAATGACTAGAAAATTATTAATATTTCAATATTTATTGAATAACTGATTACCATATTCAAAATCAAACGCACCTTTCTCTTATTGTATCAAGAATGTTTATTTTGATGAACTATGTATAAGATTGGTTCTATGCAAGCTTTGATGAAAGGAAGTGATAAAGAATGTTAATTTCCCTTTTGCTTGTGCCCTTAAGCAATGTAAGTTTATGAGGTAATTGAAATTAAAGAAAAATATGGAAATTTTATTTTGATGAAGCCAAATAGCTGCCTAATGGAAACCTGTTGCAGAAATTAATTTAGCTCCCTCTTCACTTCAATGACTACGTTGGAATGAAGGAGCTCAGAGGTGTCCACTAGCGGCATCTCACAAGAAAGTCATCCAGAATAACCACACTGAGAATCTTTCTAATTTGATCATAAATTCTTTGAAGACAAGTTTCATTGCATGCTATAGCCTTGTAGCCCCTTCGGTGCCTAGCATAGCTCCAAACACAACGCAAGTACTCCGTCACTTGAGTATGTAAAAAGTTTAGATTTCCTTTATATGCCAATTTCATAAAATTGCTGTAACTCATTAACTTTAAGAAAAAAAATATTTGCTACAAAATTATAGGAGACTGATCCACAGAAATGTTCAATAAGTTAATTATACACAGTCGTATATTGTCTAAATATTTCCCTACAGATTGTTCTATTATTTTGTGAATAAAAGGCCAAGAATTTCTCAGAAGATTTTAGATTAAATATTTTCTACCTTGTATGTATATCTGTGTACATCTGTCTTGTTTTGTAAAGAGAGACATACATAGGTAAAGATGACTATTGTATTTGGCCTAGTTTGAGGGCTTTTTTTTTTTCTTGTTACTATATTTTTATGAATTGTTTAGAAACATTTCTCATGGGTGACTCAATCTATAAATGGGACATTATCTTACAAAAAACACAGTACTGTCAAGGTTATTGGCTCTACTTCCAAATTCTCCTATATATTGTATTCTAAGTCAACAAGGATAAGAATGACAAAATGAAAAATTGGACATTATGTTCATTATGCAATTTGATTTGCATTAAATCTCTAATCAATGCTTTTTAGAGGTCTTAGTAAGCAGATTAATACAAATATTATAACTGGACTCTTCAGAGTGTGTTAATAATCATTTGTGAATAATGGGATTCCTTTTTGGGGGGAGGGATTTATTTACTATATCTGGATCATTCTCTTTTGAACCTGTCTACACAAAGGAAATATCATCGTTGGCCAGAACTGGTAGCACTTACAGGAGTGGTGGGCAGTGTTTTAATGAAAAAGGAATATTTACCTACGAAAATTACACATCAAAATGTTTGAAAATCACTAGATTCAGAGATCTGGAAAAAGGTAATTCAGGCAACATGGTTAATTTATACCTTAAGAAGACCAATGCAAATGTGGGCTGAGTGTGATAAATACATCAAGATTGGCATATATTAAAACTTTGTTTAACTTACAACTTTCAGTTATCTATTGGCCACAGGCCACGGGAATTAAATGAGAAGCTACAGAATTCTTAGCACAAATTCCTCTGGAGAGAAGAGTTTGGAAAAGCTGTCATTGACTAGCCATTGTCCAACACAAGGTCCCTCTGATACTAATACTTGCCTGTGTCCCACTCAGATCCTATGTCAAGCCTGTGGATTCATTTTCATTTGACTTGAGAGGAAAAACAGTGACATGAATGGTAAGCGGCATGGGAAGATACTGCAAATGAATTGGAAAACAATTTGAAATTGGAGTCAGAATGTGTCAAGTCCGGATCATGTGGGTATAGAAGTAGACTGATATGGCTAGGCCATGCTGCTAGCTCGGCAGCCTTCATGATGCTCACATGCAGGTGCTGTGTACTCTCGATAATGTCTTAAGAGAATAAATGACTTGGCCTGGCATGTAGAAAAAAAAATGTGTTCTGTGTTTCAGGAGACCTGGCTTCTATCGCTAGTTCTGTAGTTGATAAGATATATAATCTGATGGTGTCAATTTTCTCCATCTGTGAAGTGGGAGGCAGTTGAAAAGATGATCCTCTAAGATCCTTTCTTTCAAGCCCTAACCTGGTGTGGTTCTGAGGTTTTCCTATGTGTGCACTTTTTGAGCTTAGAAGGTAATGACTAATAAGGGAGATGAACTTAGCAATAAGCAGCAGTAATAATAGTAATAAGAAACAGAAAGAAAATGCACTAAGTGTGAAGACAAGCAAAATTCCAAGGGCACATATAAGAGTAAATATTTATTTGGATTCGAGGGTTATAGTACAGAAATTTTCAGCATCTGAAAAGAGCACTGAAGTAAAAAAAAAGAAAATGAGAACTATTTTGATCTGTAGGGAGGGAATGTCAAGGCATAGAAGAGCTAGAGAAAAAAAGACATGGAGACATATGGACTTCTGAAATAGAGGTATTCAAGTCACGATACATAGGCCAGTGTGGCCTGGCTATCAGAAATATGAGAGTTAATGCCTGGCCACAAGACAAACTGGCTATCCAATCTTGAGCACATTGCCTATCCCTTTTGAGCCTCAAGTTCCTCATCTTAAAAATGGAAGCTTATAGAAAGGTTGTTGTGAAAATTAAATTAGATAATTTATATAATGGGCTTATACAAATTCACAACATATTATAAGTAAATAATCCAAAATGAGCTATTATTATCATCATTATTATTATTTAGAAGGATAATATAAGGAAAATTATTTGAGCCTAATTACAAATGACTCTGAATACTATGATAAATAATCTCACTTCTATTTTGTACAATAAGGAGCTATGGACTATTTTGAGGAGTGAAGCAAGATAAATAAAAACTGACAAAAGAAAGAGAAAGAAAATCATATAGCTTTGCTGAAGAAATGCTCAGCAATGAAGTAAAATTAGTTTTAGTCTGTTTCTTTAAAAAGTCAACCAGTCTAGACATGTCTCCAATGAGAAACTCAATTTAAATATTAATAGAACACATCTCAGCTGTCGCTCAAGTCCCATTTCTTTGTTGCTCAGTTGCAGTCTGTGTGGATGCCAACTTTTGCAACATGCCAGTGAAATTTCGTTCTTCGTGCATCCATGGTAGTTCCTTTGAGGTATGAAAATGGAAATATGATGAGAGAAAAAAATTGATGATTGACAGTCAAATTCAAAATCAAGAGTCCATAGCAACTTTAAGAGACCTCAGGAAATGTATTCCTATTTCACTGTGACCATAATAAATACCAAATTTGATCACAAGTGCATCTGCACAAGGGTGATTATCAACATTAATCAGTTTTCATTCTAGCAAAGGACAAGTTGTTAAACACTGTAAGTGATGCCCAGCGCATGATCCTGATTTGAAAATTTCTTTGCTTTTTTGACCTGTACCAAACACATGGGAATCATTTGCTAATCTCTTCTTGTGTGTGTGTGTGTATGTGTATTTAAAGAATCAATATTAAAAGGAGAAATCACAAAGCAGACTAACAGATTTCATTAAATAACAACTAAATTACTTTGAACATTAAAAAAAAACTAAATTAAAAAATTAAATGGCAAAAAAACAAAGTGAACCACATGTGCAGCTCCTAAGACTTCATGAGGAAAGAACCAACTTGCAAATAGATGAATGAGTAAAAGGTTTATATAAAGCTAACTCATTAAAATGAAGTGTAAAATGTTAGCAAAGATAAATGAAAACGTTCAGCTTCACTAGCAGTAGCCAGACCTAAACAATATTAGCACATGCGCACTATTTCATAGTAACTATTTTATATTAGATAAATTCTAGCTCTGTGTTCCTACCTTTGGTTAGTTTCCCAGGCAGGATGGGAGACTGAACACATATTAAACCTCCTCCTTCACTGAAGATATAGAAAAATGCTTGTTTTCTTTTTAAAGAATGCCTAACTGCATTAAATACAAGGGTAGACTATCCATGGGCCAGAACACTGGCGAAAGCTGAAAGATTATAGGAAGCCATGATCAGAAACAAGCACTGGGGGCCAGGATTTTAATGTCCTGTGATAGCAGAGACTGAACTGATTACTCACGTGGTTAGATAGCAAAACTAGTCTTCCCTCATGAAGCCAAGCCTAGAGTAGAACTCTCGGCCCATATTCAGGGGCAGATATAACTGTACCCTGCAAGGTTGCCTGTCCTACCAAAGGACATTAAATGCCACCATAAGATTGGGAACTCAGCCTGTGCCACTTGAAGACATGGTGACCAGAATTGTGGCATTGAAATAAAGAGCTCCAAGCTGCTCACAAAGACTCTCTGGAGTCTTGAAACCCCAAACTGTCTGTCAGAGGCAACGATGACGTTGCCCAACATGGAGAGACATGTATAATTTAAAACAACTTCCCATTTTTGCTTTTGTTTCTTTTGCCTTCGTGGATGTATCTTGCAAGAAGTTACTGTGGCCCAGTTCAAAATGGGTGTTGCCTGTGTTCTCCTTAGGATTTCGATGGAATCTTGTCTCACATTTAGATAAATGAACTATTGGGACTTCATCAAGATAAGAAGCTTTTGCACAGCAAAGGATACAGTCAACAAAACTCAAAGACAACCTACAGAATGGGAGAAGATATTTGCAAATGACCTATCAGATAAAGGGCTAGTTTCCAAGATCTATAAAGAACTTATTAAACTCAACAGCAAAGAAACAAATAATCCAATCATGAAATGAGCAAAAGACATGAACAGAAATCTCACAGAGGAAGACATAGATATGGCCAACACGCACATGAGAAAATGCTCTGCATCACTTGCCATCAGGGAAATACAAATCAAAACCACAATGAGATACCACCTCACCCCAGTGAGAATGGGGAAAATTAACAAGGCAGGAAACAACACATGTTGGAGAGGATGCGGAGAAAGGGGAACCCTCTTACACTGTTGGTGGGAATGTGAACTGGTGCAGCCACTCTGGAAAACTGTGTGGAGGTTCCTCAAACAGTTAAAAATAGACCTGCCCTATGACCGAGCAATTGCACTGCTGGGGATTTACCCCAAAGATACAGATGCAGTGAAACGCGGGGACACCTGCACCCCGATGTTTATAGCAGCAATGTCCACAATAGCCAAACTGTGGAAGGAGCCTCGGTGTCCATCGAAAGATGAATGGATAAAGAAGATGTGGTCTCTGTATACAATGGAATATTCCTCAGCCCTTAGAAACGACAAATACCCACCATTTGCTTCGACGTGGATGGAACTGGAGGGTATTATGCTGAGTGAAATAAGTCAATCGGAGAAGGACAAACATTATATGGTCTCATTCATTTGGGGAATATAAATAATAGTGAAAGGGAATAGAGGGGAAGGGAGAAGAAATGGGTAGGAAATATCAGAAAGGGAGACAGAACATGAAGACTCCTAACTCCGGGAAACGAACTAGGGGTGGTGGAAGGGGAGGAGGGCGGGGGGTGGGGGTGAATGGGTGACGGGCACTGAGGGGAGTACTTGACAGGATGAGCACTGGGTGTTATTCTGTATGTTGGCAAATTGAACACCAATAAAAAAATAAATTTATTATTAAAAAAGAATATAGGGACATCAGAGAAGTTGTCTTAGAAAGATATACTCATTAATTTTAGATTTTTTTTAAGATTTATTTATTATTTGGGAGGGGGAGGGGCATAGGGAAAAGGAAAGAGAGAATCCCAGACAGATTCACCACTGAGTGTAGAGCCCAACATGGATTCAATCTCACCACCCTGAGATCATGACCTGAGCTGATATCAAGGGTCAGCTGCTTAGGCCAACTGAGCCGCCAAGGCACATCTGATTTTAGATATTTAATAAAAATTGTTATTTAAATATCATTAAAACACCATAAAATTTACACTTTTAAACTATACAACTTAGTGTTTTTAGTATACTTACAGAGTTATGCAACCATCAACACTTTTATTTTAATTTTTTTGATATTTTATTTATTTATGTATTTATTTATTTATTTGAGAGAGAGAGAGTGCACAGAGCAGAGGTAAGGGCAGAGGGAGCAAATCTCAGGCAGATTCCATGATGAGCATGGAGCCCAAAATGACCTGAAGATCATGACCTGAGCCAAAACCAAGAGTTGGATGCTTAACCAACTGAGCCACCCACATGCCCTAACCATCAACACTACGTTTAGAACACTTTCATCACCTTAAAAGGAAACCTTTACCCATTAACAATCATTCTCCATTTACCCCATTCCTCTAGCCCTAGACAATCACTAATCTACTTACTGTTTCATTTCTGAAATCTGGTCATTTCATAAAATACAATCATAATTTGTGGCTTTATGTGTCTGATTTTCACTTAGCATAATGTCTTCAATGATCATTCATGCTGTAGCATGTATCAGTACTTTATTTCTTATTATTGACAAATAATATCCCATTGTGTGGATTATTGTGTGATGAACATTATGTTCATAGATAGACATGTTCATGTTGATAGGCATTTGAGTTGTTTCCAATTTTGGCTATTATAAACAATGATGCTATGAGTATTTGTATATTGAGTTTTCATGTGGAGATTTGTTTTCATTTTTCTTTGGTATATACCGGGGAGTGGAATTTCTGTGCCATGTGTTAACTCTGTGTTTAACATTTCCAGAAACTGTCAAACTGTTTTCCAAAGTGTCCACACTGCTTTACAATCACACCTGCAATTTATGAAGGTTTTAATTTCCCCCTATCCTTGTCAACACTTGTTAATGCCTCTCTTTTTCATTCTAACCATTCTAGTAGGGGTGAAGTGGCATTTCATTGTGGTTTTAATTGGCATTTTCCTGTTGAGCATCTTTTCATATTCTTATTGGCCATATGTATACCTTCTTTTTAAAGATTTATTTAATTGAGAGAGAGAAAGAGAAGCAGAGAGAGGGAGAGAATTCCAAGCAGACTGGGCATGGAGCCCAATGTAAGGCTCAATCCCATGACTCTGAGAGTGAAATCAAGAGTCAGAAGCTTAACTGACTGAGCCACTCAGGTGCCATGGCCATCTGTATATCTTAATAGAGAAAATGTTCAAGCCCTTTATCCATATTGTAATTACTTATCAGTCTTTTTGTTGTTGAGTTTTAAGAATTATTTATATATTCTGGGTACAAGTACCTTATCAGATATATGATTTGCAAATACTTTCTACCATTCTGAGGGTTTTCCTTTCACTCTCTTGATAGAGTCCTTTGAAGTATAAATATTTTTATGTACAAATGTTTTTGATGAGGTTCAATTTACCTATTTTTGTTGCTTAGCTTTTTGATATCATATTTAAGAAATTATCGCCTAATCTGAGGTTACAAAAGTTTACAACTATGTTTTCTTCAGTAAGTTTTATAGTTTTAACTCTTTTGTTTAAGTCTCTGACCCATTTTGAACTGATTTTTGTATATGGTTTGAGATAGGAGTCCAACATCATTCTTTTTGCAGGTAGATATCTGGTAGTTCCAATAATTTCAGACTTTTGTTTAAATGGTAAAAATGAAAGGAAAATAAAGAATAGAATGTGATAAAGTACTCAAGTAGAGCAGGAACAGAATAAAGCTCAATAATCCAGTAGGAAACAGGAAAGGAGAACAGAAGGAGTAATGCAAAAACATGGTAAATACACAAAATAGACCAATGATCTCAATAAATGGAAATAGATTAAGCATTCCTATTAAAAGCCATCTAAACCCGAACAAAAATAGTTCCTGCTATATGCTATTTACAAGAATCATATCCAAGCAAAATGACAGACAAGTTTAAAATAAAGTGTTCAAGTAAACTACTAACAAAAGAGAGAAAAGTAATGTTAATATTCAGAAAAACAGAATTGGAGGTGGAAAATATTAATGGGAACAAAGACAGAGATTCCACTCTGATAAAAGAACAATCCACCAAGAAGATGACAACCATGACAATCATGTATGGACCAAACAGCACAGCTAGAACAGTATGAAACAAAGCCAGAAAGAAACAAGGAGAAAAAGTAGCACTTCCTATAATTTCTTATCTGCTTATAATTCACTGCTTTGCCAAATTAGATATGATTTGGAAGTCACCTTATTTTATTGTGGCATTGTGTCTTAAAAATGTGTATAAGTAAATACATATGAGATAAATTATACTATTATCTTCCACCTTTCAAATTTGTAAATGTCTTCAGAAATGGATAATTCTCAATTGATGCTGGCAGCAGTGTCATCCTGAGCCATATTGGAGCCTGAGGCAAAAGGAAAAAAAAAATCTCATCCTGTCTTTATTTAAAATGCTATTTTGTTCACTATGAATTTTTGCAATAAATTTTGTTGTTCTCAAATTCTGAATTAAAATATGTAAATTTGGTGTCCAAGATGAGGGCCTCATTCACCTCATCCTTGTACTTCTACTGGCCTGTGTGGCAATGTTCATAGCCTTTGGTCTACTAATTCCACCTACTAAAAGTGAACCTAACTAGTAAATGTGAAATAAGGAGAGAAAACGGGAAAAATTTACATAATAGATTTTAATTGCAGTGCTTCACATAAAGGAATACAAAAGAATAATTAAATCAGCTACATGAAATGACATGTAATAAAAGGTGTATTTTAAAATCTGACCAATATATGCCTGTGACAGATTAAACAATCTCAGAAAGTGCTTTAAAAAGGAGTTCCAAAATTCAGGATTTGGGAGGAGGAGTACATGAGATTCACCTAGAAAGCATACTTAACAAAATATTTTACAAAACTGCACATTTCCGTAAGACCTAGAGGTGAGACCATGGCATCTATAATTTTAACTGGCTCTACACAAGATACTTATGTAGTCAACCTGGCATTTGGACATTTGGAAATCATGATTTAGGACAAAATTTGGTTGATTGTTAGTTACTGTATAGAAGCTTACGTATTAGAGGAATTTTTTTTAAGTGATCTTATTTTACAAGCCGGAGTGACAGAGTGAGTCATCTTAGAAGGCAAAACCAGGGTAAGAATTTGAAACTACTATCTTTGTGTTCTCTAATAGATCTTGCTGGATTTTCTGAGCATGAAGACTGCCTCTAGACAGAAAATATAACAAACCAATAGAGTTTTTAAATTCAGTTTCATAAATTGGGCCTTCATAGACTGGGGCAGACTTATATTCATTTAAATCTGCATTCCTCTTTGAGAAAGAAAACACAATACTGCCCAGTTTTCCATGAGAACTGCAAGAGAAATCATTCAAAAATATTTTTCTCCAGAATGTGTATATTCAATAGCTGTTAATAACGCACAGCTTCCTTTAAATCTTTTTATAATAAAAAGCTTTTAAAATGATTAGAATGGTCTCTTGATTCAGATGCTAAAAATGAAATCACAGGATGTTTTCCAGAACATCTGCAAATCAGTGAACACACAAATGGAATATTTAAAATGGCTCTTCCGATATTGGTAATTGTATCCACCATGTGTTAACATTCCGTCTGCTACCTCATTTCATTCCAGCTAACCCTATACAACTGCCTCCCAACTCCTCATCCCATCTGATTGTATACAAGACAGACATATATTCTATTGAACAAAGGACAAAGGATGATTCACAATGAGAAAATACTCTTATGCTAGGCCATATTCATAACTTTGAGGGTCATTGCTTAATAGAAAAAAATCTACCCAGGAAGAAACATGTTAAGTAGCTGGCACTTACCGTACTAGGAAACCTTGTTACAAAGAATGAGTGTAATTCTGAATCATCGAGGGAACCCTTTCAAACCACAATTTCTGCTCCAGATATATTCTAAATGCAGCCAGGCCACCTGTTGACAACTGCTGCTGTGAAGCAAGGCACTCTGAGTCTCTTTTTTGCCCTGATAACATATAATTGATATGCACCCATTGGTGACTGCTGAGAAATATTCAGTTGTGTATTCATTCTAACAACTATTTAACAAGTGCCTATTCTCTACCAAGTTTATGTCCAAAGAAATAAGACAATAGTAGTGAACAAATATGCAGAAATCTCTGCCCTCATGCAACTTGCTTTTTTTGGTGTTCTGGCTATAAGTATCTCTTATTTTAGGTAAGTGGAATATAATGACATTTAATTTTGCAAAATGCATACTGTATTTTCAAACATTTAAATGGCTATTCATGCAAGTCTGAAATCATACTGAGTGGTCTGTGACATGAAATAGAAAAATCAATAAGATTATGTCAGTCTTAGTAAGTTTAAATTAAAATCTATAATTGCTCACTAAATCAATCAATTCTAGGTCTTTGGGTTAGATTAAAGTAGTCAAGATTGTAACCACCTTTATTTCATGACTTACATCTACAATTAAATTATATTACAGCTATTCTTATCATCATATTAGAGGAATGTTTCTGAATAGTGGTATAAAACGTATTCATGTTCATTTAATCCTATTTCAATGAAAGCTAGGAAGTGAGGCATATTTTTTTTAAAGTACCTATCTTTTTATAATGAGTACCTATTTTGTTATTTAGGAAATCTCTTTGTTAGGAAAGCCTGAAGGTCACAGCCCACATACCTGCACACCAGAAATTTAAAAAATTAAGCAATGGCTTATGTTGCCTTGGAGGGAAAAGAAGCTTGAAAGGTCGAGATAACAGTTTTGTTAAAATAACTAGTTAGTCAAAACAATATGTCAATAATGGATGCTCCCAATCATGCATTTTATCATTAATTGATAGTTTAAAGCGTGTGTTGGAGTAGTATGACACCATTTTTGATTCCTTAAATAGAATCTAAAAAATATGTATTAAAAATTTGTCACTGTTTTGCTCTCCATCTCAAAGAGTAGACTTCCTGAGGCCAAAGCTCACTTTTATCATATACTAGCCGTGTGACTTTAACCAAGTAACATAAATTCAGAGTCTCAGTTCCCTGATTTCCAAAATAGCACTAATAATAGGGCCTACATCAGTGTCATTGTGAAGACTAATGAAATAATTTACAGAAAGCACTTTCCACAATTACTGCTTCATATAAGCAACAAATAAATGTTAACCATTATTATGAGCTATTTGGGTTTACCTCTAAATAATTTTCTGTCAACCAAGCCTACTGTTGGTAAAAGTGAAAGTTTGGAAGCAAGCTGAATGCCCAACGAAAGTGATTTAGTTAAATTATGATTGTTCTAAATAATTGAATACTATGTGGTAATTAAGCTCATGTAAGGGAAAATATAAAATAACAAAATATTTTGCTTCGTTTTCTAACAATAGGAATCACTACATATTCACAGAAAATCAAGATATAACTAAAAGTACTGAAAAACATGTGCTGAAAAGTGTATAACTTGAGGCAGTGTAACTGGAAATCAAGCATTCTATGGTTTTGTATAGTTTGAGAAAAGAAAAATGCCAAATTCGTTACATTACACATACATATTAATTTTTTAGATGAACTAGAAAATATTTAAAATGGATTGTGCATATACCTTCTAAACAGTGTTATGAAAAGTAGAACCAGGGATCCCTGGGTGGCTCAGCGGTTTAGCACCTGCCTTCGGCCCAGAGCGTGATCCTGAAGACTCGGGATCGAGTCCAATGTCGGGCTCTCCGCATGGAGCCTGCTTCTCCCTCTGCCTCTCTCTCTGTCTCTCATGAATAAATAAAATCTTTTTTGAAAAATTTATTTTACATTATTTACAAGAGTCACACAAATACAAAGGCAGAAAAATATTTAAGTAAAAGAATAGGAAACTACGCAAAATAAATGTAAACAAAAAATATGGCTTAGCTACATTAATATCAGACAAAATAGATTGTCGGCAAAAATCGTTACTATAATTTATAGAAGAATCAATTCATCATAGAAATTAGGCAATTCCAAGCCTGATAGAATCTACTAAAAATAGCTTTTAAAATAGCTTGGAATTTTATTATGTAAAATTTGACATAACTACAAGAAAAACTAAATGACCAAATCCACCATTATATTGAAAGTCTTCTACATACCTCTCTAAACAGTTGATGGATTAAGCAGAAAAATATTAAGTATCTGGAAGACTTGAGAAACATAAATGCATGCTTAATCTAATGAAAATATATAGAATATGGCACTCAACAACTGGATAATGTACATTCTTACACACATACCGAATATTAATATAAGCTGACAGTGTACTAGACCTTAAACCAATTCTCAAAAAAATTAGGAGACATGCCCTATCAGATAATCCAGTATTTTTATACAGCTATAGTTATTAAGATAATGTGTTTAGAGCTCAGGGATAGACGATAAGTACAATGGAACTAAACAGAGATTCTGGAAGCCAACCTATACACATGATGATCAACAAAGACTAACCTTAATTTGAAAAGATAAGCCTCAAACTGGAAGCAGCATATAAAAGCAACAATGGTTTAGTGTCCAGAATACATGAAGAAATTTTCAAAATCTTCAAAATGACAAACAAATCAACAGAAAAAACAAAGAGGCACAAATCATGAATGGGCGTTTCACAGAAAAACCAAAAACAAAGACAAATGGTCCACAATCATTTAAAAAGATACTGAAATTCGTTAGTAATGACAGAAATTCAAATAAAAACCACAGTAATACATAATTTCACACTCACCAAATTGGTGAAGTTAAAAAGTCTGGCAATATTATATATTAGTGAAGATGTGAGGTGATGAGAGTTCTCATACAACTTCAAGCGGATATGTAAATAAATATGACCAATTTGGAAGTAAGTTGCACATGTTTATTTCCTGTAACATAACAATCATACTCTTAGGTATATATCCTAGATAACTTCTTGAAAATTTGGACCATAAGAAGAGTTGCCAGATCTAGCAAATAATAATACAGAGCATCCAATTAAATTTGAATTTCAGATAAATAATAAAAAATAGCATATATCTCTATATATCTCTTATGTATTGTTAGTGACATATTTATACTAAAAAAAATCTGTTGTTTGTCTGAAATTCAAATTTAACTGGGTATTTTGCATGTTATCTGGCAGCCCTAACCATGAGATATGTACAAAAATACTCACAGCAGCATTGTTTGTGCCAGTGAAAAGCTGGAACCAACGAAAAGATTCATGGACAAAACAACTGTGCTACAGCCCTGCAATGAGATACTATACATTGTGGAAAATACATGAAATATGGCTATTTTAAAATTTTAAAATTCTATTTTCAAACAATGTTTCTTTTATTTATTTGTTTGGCAATGTTCCCATGGTTTTAAATGGTGACATTTTTTTCCCTGAGTTTTGAAGCAGTCTTTTTTTTTTTTTTTCCAAAAAGTAAGTTTTTTTTTTTTTTTTTCTTTTTCTGTATGAGTGTTTGTTGAAATCTATACATTACACTGAAGAGCTCAAGTGCGGTCAGTTTATCCTTTTCTAGGCAACTTACGGCCTCTTTGAAGATCATCAAACAGTTTTGGAGAAGCAGGATATACTTTGTTTTACTATCATTTTTTTCCCACATTTTCATCCTCGATGCATTTACTAAGTACAGAAAAACATTTTTCTTTAACCACACTTTGAAAATATGATTTTATGGCAGGCCACCACTTTAACATGTTTCCTATGGCCAATAGCAGTGAGAGCCATCTTCTCTGCACAGTTCTAAGGAGGCTATCTCCTTCGATTTCTATAAAGTAAAAATCTCATCAAATGTTTTCTGTGTGATGGAGCATCCAAACACTTTCACTATGAAAGCCTCAATGCCTTAGGTAAGCAAAACACATTCCTTTCTAGCAGGATTGTGGACAAGGTCTATAGAACATTTACCAGAAAAGATCTTTTAATTTTCTTCCGTAAAAAGTTTATAAACTGAAAGGAATTTGCCATAGTTTACCTTTGCAGTATCTGCTAAATATAGATAAGCAAAGTCTAATTTGTATCTTTTGCTCTATGTTTCTTATAGTTTTAATCAAAATCTCCTTTTTAAAAAAATAATTTATTTATTTATTTGAGAGAGAGCCTGCACATGAGTAGGGGGAAGGGCAGAGAGAGAAGCAGACTCCCCAGTGAGCAGGGAACCCAATTCAGGGCTTGATCCCAGAGCTCTGGGATCATGATCCAAGCCATAGGCAGACATTTAACTGACTGATGCCCCTCAAAAATCTTAGAAATAAAGCAACAACAACAACAGTTTGAGGGGCGTCTGAGTGGTGTAGGCAGTTGAGCCTCTGACTCTTGGTTTCTGCTCAGGTTGTGACGTCAGGGTCCTGAGATCAACCCCTGTGCTTTTCTCCATCTGTCCCCATCAATAATGAGAAATCAGAACTTTTCACATGATAGGGTGGAAGTTTCCTGGTAGGCAGGACTTTAAGGACTAAAACTATCACAGATATGGGGGAAAAGCGTCATTTGGTCCCTCAAGTGACACATTAAAACATCATTCAGTTCAACCACATTTTTTCTTCCAGAAAGAAAGTGAGGCTAAGAAAGAGCAGGTCAAATTTACCTAGCAAATCAGTGCCAAGTTTAACACCCCTCACCCTCTATTCCTGACCTCCAATTTAAAGATCTTTCTAACTTAGGTGTTATACTATATGTTGGCAAATCGAACTTCAATAAAAACAAAACAAAAAGAAAAAAAATAAAGGTCTTTCTAGTAGAACATCCGATTTTCATTGATTAGAATCTGACTGACCAAAATGTATTAGAAAAGTTAAAAAATAATGGCAATATATAGGCAAGCAATTGAGATCTGAAGAAGATATTTCTGACTGTCTTTATAGATTTAAAGTTGGAATAAACCGCTACAAGTAATTTCTTGTTCCACCATTATGTGCAAATGTTTGAAACTTGTTTCACCAGCATGTAGCATAAAAGTTTACAATATATATAATTTTCATATGTTATAGACTGAATGATTGTGTCCCCCACAAATTCATATGGTGAAACTCCAATCCCCCCACAGTGATATTTGGAAATGGGGCATTTGGAGGTAACTAGGTTTAGATGAGGTCATGAGGGTGGAGACCTCATGATGGGATTAGTTCCCTTATGAGAAGAGACGCCAGAAGGTGTTTATCTCCCTCTCCCTCTCCTCTCCCTTTTCCTCTCTCTCTCTCTCTCTCTCTCTCTCTCGCTCTCTCTCTCTCTCTCTCTCTCATTCTGTTCAAGTATGCAAAGAAGAGGCCATATGAGCACACAAGAGAAATGGCAGCTGCCTACAAGCCAAGCCAAGAGGCTTCCGACTGAAACTAATCCTGCTGGCACCTTAATCTTGGACTTCCAGCCTCCGGAACTATGAGAAATAAAATTCTGTTGTTTAAGCCCCTCAGTCTATGGTACTTTTTAGAGCAGCCCGAGGTGATTAAGATGTCATCTATACATTTGGAGCAAAAGATTATTCTCCTCACACTATATGATATAAGCTATTTACAAGTATTGTCAAAAATAACTAAATTTTATAAAGGAAGAAATCACACATAATATTAGATAATAATTAACACCTTGAATAAAATATAATAATATATTTTTAAAAAGCAGTCTTAAGGAAAATGTAGAGTGGAAATTGTCGATTACTGTGTATATATGCGTATGTGTGTGAATTTGAGGTACACAAACCCAGTTTGTGTTTGAGCCACACAAACCCAGTTTCTTTATCATGTTTTGGCAGCCTTCCCATTCCTTCCAATTCTCACTTGTATGAACTCTTCCTTGTTACTTCAGGCCTTGAGAGTCTTATTGATCCGGTTTCAGAAATGTAATCAATTTAGACGCGTGAGCTGAAAAAGCCATTCTTTATTCATGCATTAGTGGTGTTCTCTCCATGCCATAGCTGCGCATTGATGCAGTCTCAATTCCCCATCCCAGCCTACTGGATTATGGCTGCACACCTTCCCTAACATAGCACATGATGACTTTATCTACATTAGACCACACCAGAACATTCCAGAATGTTCTTTCCTGGTCCTATTAGCCTCTCTACACACTTCAGTCCCTTACAAAGATAAGAGATAGGAGTGCAGTCTCCACGTTACAGATTCCATTTCCATCTGCTTTTTCACTCTCACTTAAAGCTGCTTTGCAATAACTGTTCCCTCTGCTCTGCATCCATTCACATTCCTTTTGCTTTTCCAAACCCTCATTTTCCTCTCTTTAAAGTCTCTCCAACAGTCAAATTTTGATATCCTTGGCTAATACACTGTATTGTTTTGCATTTCAACTGAGCTATTCTTTTTTTTTTTTCAACTGATCTATTCTTAGTTACATATCATCCATAGAAGCTGTGGAGCATGGAGATTAAGAGTATAGACCCTAGACTAGAGCCATTCTGCTTGGGTTAAAATAGTTTCCTCTCCCACTTCTTACTTCTATGACCTTGGGCAAAGTTACTTAACCTCTTTTTGTGCTTTATTTTTGCCTGTTCATAAAGTAATGATAATGAGAGTAGACTTTTTAAGGTGTTTCAAGGATTAAATGAGATGATCCGTGTAAAGCACTTATGTACCTAGTACAAAATAAGTGATGAATCAATTGTAGCTATTAATAATCTATCCTTTCTACTATCTCCATGCTACGGTGCTAGGTGATATAGGTCAAATTTGTGATTTGAACATATTGCATGGTTAGGTTACAGCAATTTTGAAACATGCTCTAATCTATTTGTTCTCTGGAATAGATTACCAAAAATATTTCCTAAAATGAAATTAATAGGTTCAAGTCATACTGATTAAAACAGTATCGGAAGAATTGAACTTATACTGGACATTCAAAATTCCTCTTTAGAAATAATTCAGAAGAATCAGTAAGGCATAAATTCTGGTAACATGACTATCATTAATATCTATAAGTTTGGGCATATCATTAAAACAAATTCAATTGGAATTTTCACACATGATAAAATGGGAAGATTTAATTCATTTCAAAAATATTTGTTGAGCTACTACTATCTGCTGGTGTCTTTAGTAGATGACTTATATATATTATGTCATTCATTTGTATAGCAGTGCTATGTAATAAGAGCGATTATCCTTATTTTGTAGCCAAAAAACATTGAGGCTTTGCCTGTCTATCTCCCTGGTTAAGAAGATCAAATGCATGAAAATGTGAATATTTTCTAAACGAGAACATTAAACTTCCCAAACACTGTATTACTTTAAATTCAATATACTTGTTTTGACAAAGTACATCATTTCAGTAATTAAATTCTTGCCTATTTTTTCTTCCAGTGTTTTGATGAGATATCTGAATCATGAGAACCACTGACTAGTGTTTCTGGATTTGGATATGACGATTAAATTAGAATCTTTTCAAGATAATTAATGAAATACTAAAAGAAGCTTTGAAAGAAAAATCAATTTTAGATTGGATAAATGGCACTATTTTAGAAATATATGTATCACACCATTCATTATGCTATAATGAATGATTATTAATGTGTCATTAATTAATGCTTATTATTAATGATTATAATATACAATAAGATATTTATTAAGCAATTTGTGCCACAAACTAAAACAGCTAATGTTTGTGTGTATTTTGAATCTTGAGAACTTTTCATCACAAATACTAAAGAAAAAGGGATTTTGAGACCTATGAATTAAATTTAACTGGTTTTGAAAACAGAAGAAGCCAAAAAAAAAAAAAAAAAAAAAAAAAAAAAAACCTCAAATTGCATACAATTGTTTTTCCCATGATAGACTCACACTTTCCTTATTTACCACCTGGGGATTTCTTCTTATAAGTTGATGCAATAGATGGCAATCCAGAAGTGCCATGTCTCTGCAAAGGATATCCAACCATTTTTATTGGACAAGTGTCACTTTTAAAATAGCTGAATAGCAAATGTGAAGTAGTAATATCTAATGTCGAAAAATGAAGCCACCTAAGGAGCAAGAAATGATAGATAACTTGGTGGTGTTTCAATATCATAAAAAGTTCATAAATGAAGAATAGTTTTGGTGATGCCTCAGTTTTGATGTGTGGCCTGTAGCTCCAGTATACCATTTCAGATTGACCCTCCTTTGTAGATAGAATAAAAATAAAAGATCTCATTTCCTCCTGAAAATACCCAATATGACTGTATAAGTATGTATTTGCGGGCTATTGAAACACATTCCCTGCGAGTACTCCATAAACTCAGCAGGGGTCCATTGGGACCTGGAATTTGGCCTGCAGAAATCGGTAATAGCAATTTTAAGCACTTGTAGGATAATGAGAAAATTTAGGCATTCTCAATAATATCATTCAATGCAGTGTATCTTCATTTCTTTAATAAAAAAGGAAATTCCTGCTGATCAAGTGTTACATAGCTTAAGGCTCATTTGGGGGGATGTAATGGCCAATGCCTAATTTATGTTCTTAGGGTTCATCTCAATATTAACCTTTTATGATTCCAGTGGGGTTAGAGGCTTAATAGAATGAGGTGAAGTTATTAAAACATATAACTTTATAATATACACATTTCTCACTGTTCCCTCCGGAGTCAAAATGTTTCCTCTCTATCTGAATGAGGCAGGGAATGATTTATCCACATATTCTTCCCAGTTCGCGTTTATCTTTAATGAGGACTTTGCCAGTTAGTTTATTTTTGTAATTAATGATACTTTGCTCCAGAAAAAAAAACTGATGTCAATCAGTTTTATATATATATATAAACTAATATATATATTGGCTGTCTTTTATTTTATATGTATATGTGTGTGTGTGTGTGTGTGTGTAGAGAGAGAGAGAGAGAGAAGCAATTCAGAGTCCTCGTGTATGTGTGTTCTGTACTCTCTATATCATTTTAAAATCACAATCATGACTTTCTTTTCCAATGTTCATTACTAAAGAAAGTTTTGCAGAAATGCTGCCTAATGCTTCCTGAAGGTCACCTGAAAGTGAGTCTGTGGCATGGTCAGATAAGAGAACACTGCCTAGAGCCATGCTATTCACATCATTAATCAGAAAGTGAGGAACTTAGAAGTCAGTCTGGAAATATGAGTTATGTGGGTAAGAGAAGAATATATAATCCCGTTCAGTAGAGTGTGAAAGTTTCCATATATCTGCTACTCCTAAATCAGTAATAGCTGAGGATGAAGCTTTACGAGCTTTTTAAATAAAATGGTATTCTTGATAATATATGCCAGATGTCTCTGAAGCAGGATCCAAGGCCACACAGTAAGTCACCACTCCAAATTGTCTTAGTAAAGGTATTATTTTGAGTTTTGAGAGAACTATATGTGGGTTGCCACGTAAATCTGTCTTACATTGGATCATTCAAGAAAGAAGCAAAACACCACCAAATATTTCATGTTCCTCTGAACTTCAAGGCAACTTTAAATATTTAGGGTGCTGGGATGATTGGCTGAGGGGGAGTGGCTAAGTAAAAATATGCTGAAGTCATACTATATGCCAGATTGATGTGGATATTATTTAATTTATCCGGCACACTACATATGCATATGCAAATATGCAGCTACTGAGGTGGGAAATTTAGACATTAAGTTAAAATAACTTCCAAGATTATGAGACCACAAAGTTGTAGACTTGAGTCCACATTACTCCAAAAATTAATGTTCTTTTCCTGTGAGGAATTGTGTGCCCTGCTATATTTTATTTTAGTAATGTACGCATATTTATACCCATGAAACCTTCAGCTACAGGAAGGATAGAACCTTCATGCAACTCATTTTTGCAGCCTCACAACACCTAGCTCCATGCTATGCAACTAGTTGGCGCTCGGTGGAGGGGGGTTGGCAGATTGAACTAATGAATACCGACCTCAAGTATTGGCAATAAAATATAAATGTAAATGTGGTGAATGAATGAATATATTTTGGAAAATTGTCTCAGCAGAGACAAGGTGGAACAGTTCATATCTAAGGAGAGAACCATCGATACTTCTGGTCAAGGGATGACTTCCTTTTGGTTCTGTTGGCACATCTGCCTTGGTCCCAGTTCTTATATATTTGATTGGTAGGTGATGCTTTTAAGGATAAAAGATTCTCATAACCAATTTCAAAGTTGGTCACTTTAACATTTTATTACCATCTACCCTGAGAATCCAGTTCTTAAGAGGACAGAAAATTATTGGAGAGGGCAAACAAACAGCATTGACAGGGGTTCCCTTTCACCTGCTATGGTCAGAACAAATATAGCTTTAGGACAGCAGAGGAAGCCGTCAGATGATGTGAGTACCTTCAGCACCAAGAGCTTTTTCCTACCTTGTCAGGCTTTCCCACTTGCTCCAGGAATTAGACAGTTTATATGATTTTACAAAAATAGCTCTTTAGAACAGGTATCTAGAAGCTCATCCTTCTTGCCCTTGGGTTCTGTCTTTCTACTTGTAGTCAAGTTTGGCATGGCCTTGGTGGTCCAACATTTTACAAAGTAATCTACATAAAGATATGGGCATTGTTTTTTTTTAAGATTTTATTTATTTATTCATGACAGACACACACACAGAGAGAGAGAGAGGCAGAGACACAGGCAGAGGGAGAAGCAGGTTCCACGCAGGAAGCCTGATGTGGGACTCGATCCGGGGTCTCCAGGATCACACCCCGGGCTGAAGGCAGCGCTAAACCGCTGGGCCACCAGGGCTGCCCATATATGGGCATTGTTTTTTAAAAAAATAAAAGTGTTTTTAAGAGGAAATATACAAGCTTATACAAAAAAAGGCTTTGTAACTATTTTACTGGCTAATCGTCAAACAGAAGTTTATTGTTACTTTTTTTAAATATATTTTACACACAGTCAGAGGGGAAAAAAGGCATTGTTTGAATCCCAGACTGGGAAAAAGAAGCCCTATCCCTCTGCCCTTGGTTTTTCATGTTACACCATGATAGACACACTATTATAATTTCACAGGAAAAATATTTATATGTCAGTGTGTTTGCTGGCCTACATGACCTAAACCTACTAAAAAAAAAAAAAAAAAAAGAAAGGAAAATGCATGTTATAGCTGGAAGAGTTGTTTGTTTTCAGTCCTAGGTAAGCATTACAATCATTTTTAGGGCTATATAAAGCTTCCAAAGCAGGGGCCCCATTCCTTACCAATAAATCAGAAATTCCAGAGTTGAGGCTCTGGGGAATCTTTTCAGATCTGGAGTTTTGAGTCCTTCAGCTCTTATATTATTATTTCTTTGATAATTCCTGATTCACCATTTTATGTTTTCTCTTTGAATATGTTTCCTACATTGTCTCTGGATTTCTGAAACATTAGATGATCTTTACATTGCTTGTTCACAGTTAAGAGTAAAACCAAGTACACACTGATGGAGACGTCACTTTGCAAAGGTGGAAGTACATGAGGATCAGGTGGTAAACTGGTCTCCTTACTGAGGAACCACTGGAATATCCGCCTTTCAAAGTTTTTTTTTTTTTTTTTTTTTTTTTATTTATGAAGTCAGTTTCCCAGGAGAATGATCTACCAATATTATGCCACGTTGACATAACCTGCTCTGTGAGGAGGAAAGGCAGGGAAGGCTGGGAGTCTCAGTGTGCACACTTTCACCTAATCCTTTTGTTTTCAACTCGGTATCTCACCCCTGGCCTCCTTTGTGATAGGTTTCCCAAAGTCTGGAGCTTTCCAAGTTCAGCTTTCAGAAACAAAACCTTTGATCTCTTATTTGGGAGGAAAAGAAAGTGGGTCACTACTGTGGAGGGTGAGGGTGGAGATCTGGATGTCCATCAGCTCTACACACAGACTTTCAACACTTCCTTCTGGTTTCATTTCAACTCCCCACTCCTGTTTACTGCAGTGTCTGATACTTCAACATGAGCCATTCTGATTTTTGTGTGGAAAATCACCTTGCCTCTATTTATGTCTGCCCCCTGTTGGCATTTTTATGTTATAACTTCCTCCACTTTGTTAAATCAATCACCACTCTTGCATCCACTTCCAGGTTTCTTTGGAAAACACACCTCCTCCACTAGAATATAAGCTATAGGGTGGCAGGGATTTTTGCCTGTTCTGCTCACGGATTTGTCCCCAGTGCCAAGAACAGTGCCTGGCACATAGCAGGTATTCAATATGTATTTGTCGAATTAATGCTGAAATTGTTTCCTTTTTTGACAGTGGAACTTGCCTTATTTACTTTGTCCTTAATTTTTATGCCATTTTTGCCACTTTATTCTCATTTCAGCACTGTTTCTGAAGAGAAAGATGGTAAACATGAGAATTTAATCCATCATGTGAGTAAGTGTAACTTATTTTAAGATGTCTAAATTAGATTATCTGAGTATCCTCTGAAAGATGGTGAAAGGGCTTCATTTCCCAGACTCCTTATAAATTATAGGCTTTGCCCAGTCTAGCCCTCACTGCTTTCTCAGACATCCCAGCTCATATTCTTAATGAATAATTCATTAATTTCTTCATCCACTTATCCACCTATCCCTTCATTCTTTACATGTACCCATTCATTCATTTATTTTAGATATACTTATTGAGGATCCACTCTGTTAAATACCAGGACACCAGGAATACGATGAGGCATAGGCCATGCCCTTGAGGTGCTCACACTTCCTGAAAAGAGGTCTGCATAGAGGTTGAGAGAGAATCGGACACCCTTTTTCAAGCTAGCACATGACTCTAATGAGAGAATTGAGGTTTTATCTAGCTCCCCTCCACAAGAGGACTCTCAGTGGCTAAATGGGAAGGAGCCCTGTGATATAAATGTATCTACCGCTAGGCACACACATCCAGACATGCAGATCAAGAGTAACCTGCTTCCACCATTATTCTAGACCAAGAAAATACTTTTCTTTGAGTTACTGTCCTTCCTTCTCTACATCGTGTTGAAGGAAAACAAGAACCACATCAAAAAAGCAATTTGGTACAAAATAATGCATTCAAATCCTTGCTGTTTCCTTTAGAGAAATTAAATAGTGAATATACTTTCTACTTGTACAGTCCCATAATCTGCCTAACACCCTGAAAATCCTATAAAGGTGCATTTTCCAGCAGATTGACAGAGTTGGCCAGAAAAAAACCAACAGACCCATTTAGAAGTATCTTCTTTTTTTAAAGATTTTATTTATGTATTTGAGAGAGAGAGAGAGAGTACAAGCAGGGGAGGCAGAGGGAACAGACTCCCTGCTGAGCAGGGAGCCCAACATGGAGCTCAATCCCGGCACCCTGGGATCATGACCTGAGCCGAAGGCAGATGCCTAACTCACTGAGCCACCCAGGCACCCTAGAAGTATCCTTTTTGAAAGGGTTAGAGGACAATGTACATAAAGTTGAAAAGGCAACAAGAGCAATGTTTTTACATTGGTAGCCTTTTTCAAGCTACCTATCTGACTATCTGCAAGGCTGCTCTAAAGAGCAACCACAACAAACCACAAGCTTGCTAGACCCTGTGCTGAGTATAGTGCAGATGCAGGGGCAAGCAAACTTTTAAAATTATTTATTTATTTATTTATTTATTTATTTATTTATTTATTTATGAGAGACATACAGGGAGAGGCAGAGACATAGGCAGAGGGAGAAGCAGGCTCCCTCCGGGGATCCCGGGATCACAATTTGAGCCAAAACCAGATGTTCAACCAGAGCCACCTAGGTTTTTTGTTTTTTTTTTTTAAGAGGGGCAAGCAGACTTTTAATGCCAGGACAAATCATTAGGGTGGCGCCAGCCTGAATCTTGCATCATACAAATCAGAGGAACATCAAACAGAAGTCATTAACACAGAAAGCAAACACCCTTGAGTTTTCCTGTTATCAACTATTTGTTAACTTACTCATCAACAAGCCTTCATGGGTTTTCTTTAGTGAAGCAGAGTGAGAAAAGGGGAAAAGAAGGAATCCGGAGTCTGATGAGCGTATGCAAATCCTGTACCTCCACTTACTCTGTCTGACCCGGAGCTATTTATCTGAACTCTCTGAACCTTGGTTATTCCCTGTGTTGAAATGGAGATTAAAATAGCTTTGCTGCTTCACTGGGCTGTTATGAAGTTTAAATGAGATAATGTATGTAGGAGCAGGCTTGGAGTAAATGTATTTGTAATTGATATTATATATACACGGATGGTACACTCAATCTGCAATTACAGTTCCTGATGATAAAGTTATCTGCAAATAAATTAAAAAGACATAGGCCCCGTCTAAGCTTCAGGCTTAAACCTGAAAAGTGGAATTGCTGTCTTTACTGTGTGGGTGCTTTGTAGAATGTATTACTTTTGAGAAGACGATCATTTTAGTCTTATTGTACCATTTATCACACAAATGTTAGATGCCTGCTTAGCATTCACCTCGTCTCTGAACTCTGCTCACTGTTACTCGCAAGACTTCCTCATACTTCCTGTCACTGATGTCCTATTTCCTCCAGGCTTCTAAGCTTTGTCTCTTTATCACTGTTTTATTCCAGCCTTTTTTCTCCAAAGCCTGGCAGGCTTCATGAAGGAGATTGAGCTCAGCAGTCAATGAAGAGAGAAAGCTAAGGAAAGCAGCCATGATCAAGGACTGAGACCAAAGGAAAGAAGGTCAAAAAAGATGCTAGTTGCTCTGAGGTAAATAAAAGTAGAAGAAAGACCTGAGAATCAGGAAAAGAAGATAAGCAGTCAGTAAAAGAATGTTGAAGGAACTGTACTCCATTTATGGAGTACTTGTTCGATGTAAGGGATTATGGGAGGCATCTATAGTTATTATCTAATTTAAGACTCACAATGAGCCTATGAGGGAAGTACTGGTATAATGTATCTGCAATATCCCCACTTGGAGAACAACTTTCCGTCACAGAACACTAATCTTTAGATGTATGAAAAGGCAGGACATAGGCATAGGCAGTATAATTAAATGTGAAGAACTATGAGCTTTTAAGGAGAATGGAGTTTTATTCCCAACTTTGTCATTTTTGCTATTTTTTCACACAAGTCCCTCACCTCTCTGAATTTTAGGTTCCTCTTCTGGAGAATCTAGATAATAAGTCTGGCTTACTTCACACTGCTGCTGTGGATCACATGAGGTCACACACAGTCATAATTGTTAAAGCTATGAGTTAAAGAGCTATGGAGCTTGGCTTCTAAACCTGAGTAAGTAACTTTATAACTCTGGGCAGTTGTCCACCTCTCAGTCCTTCTGTCTCTTTTCTCTCTAAAGTAGGGACAAATTCCACATTTCTTCTGGTTATAATGGAGTATCTGATGCTCTAAAGTGTGTTTTCAATCCTTTCCCCTTCCATCTCCTAAGGGAATTAACTTTTAAAATAACCGTTTTGTGTTATCTCCAGTTACATCATTGACTTGTCACACCCACATTTAAATTTGACATTTCCATCTTAACGTTTGCCCCCTCCATTTCCCACCAGTCACTACCCTATATCTGTTATCTGCCTTCCCTACAAATCACTCTTCTATAATTAGCATTCTGTTCCTACCCATCTTTTGAAATCACCCTCATAAGCTCACTGACAATCTTTTCCTATTTCTCAGTCTTCTGACCCATGGCCACTTCTCACAGCGCTCTGAGCAAACTCATCCACTCCAATGGACTTGATGAAATAAAATGCAATTACCATCAATGAAATCAATTCTCAGTTAGAGCCCATAGGGAAATTATTGGAATATCCAGAAGTGAATGGTTGGGAAGAATGTGTAGTTTTAAAAACACCTATTACAAATGGCAGTCATTGTTAATACAGACTATTGAATATAAACTCTAAAAGTATTGAATAGTAGGGAAAAGGAAAGGTTGCCAGAAAAGATTTTATTCATAAATTATATCCAGAGATATCCCAGGGAAACTTCATAACACTGAAGATGATGAAAACAAAGAAAAAACACAATTACCTAAAATTTGACGTAGACTACTTAATAGCAAGTAAATTGACAATATACTATTTCACAGCAAGATTGAAACGAGGATATTATAGGATGAAAATTACCAAATTTTGAGAGAAAAATACTGTAAACCTAAAATTCTATACCTAGGTAGATTATCATTCAAAAGAGGAGGCAAAATAAGGATTTGGGACCACGAAAGTCCTGAGAAACATTACAATGAACACATCTTTACTAAAGGAAATAATAAAAGATGTAATTCAGAAAGAGGGAAGGTTAACTGAGATAGAGGGAATGAGAAGCCAGAAGTAATTGTGAACAAAGCCATTCAAATATGCATTGGTAATTCAGAACAAGAATCAATTATTTGAAATAACAATATCTGTAATAATGATTATTTGGGGAATAAAGAAGTTTCAAAACTGAATTTAAAATGTAGAAAAGTTTAAAAACCTGAATAGGCTAAAATTTATAACAGCATAAGGGCAGAGAGCAGGCTGCTGCGAGATGGGTCACTTTGGCATGAAGATTATTTTTAGCTAAAAAGCAATCAAAACTCAGGAGATTCAATAAAGGCTCTTTACCTCCCCCTTCAGTTGCCTAAAGATAATTTATGTAGAGAACTTGCTCCAGGAAGAGAGCTAGCACTATAGGTAGGTATGTTATGACATAAACTAATATGGTAGACAATGAGGAACCTAATAAGACCTGTTTGATCCAAGTCCTCTGTGTCTCATTGTTTCCTAGTGGCCCAGCAAACATCTGTTTACCAAACATTTACTCTTTTTCATCTTCCTGTGAAGTGCATTCTTTCCCCTTAAAGTCCCATACCCCAACCCCTTCTCCTTGGTTCAGAATGACATATATACCTCATTTTGTTTAACTGTGTTTGGAATCTCCACGTCTGTGTGGGTTCTCCATATGTACTCTATTAAATCTGATTTTCTCCTGCTAATTTGTCTTGTATCAATTTCATTCTTAGTCCACCTAGAAGAACTTTGAAGGAGAGAGGACAACAGGAATTGAATCAGTAGTTAGAAAACAACTATCTTCTTCTCCAAACAAAAGCATTTAGAATTTTAAAAGTTTACATTTCAAAATATTCAAGGACCAAATAATCTTTCTTTCCATCTTTTACAAACTAGTCTAGAAAATCTTAAATGATAGAATGCTTACCAAGTTTGTATTGAGACCTTGGTAAGATAAAAGTAATATAAGAAAATTAGAACTTTAGGTCAATTTCATTTGATTATAGTCAGAAAAATGCTGAATATATTAAAACCCAACTAAATTCAGTAAAATAGGGACACCTAGGTGGCTCAGCAGTTGAGCATCTGCCTTCAGCCCAGGGTGTGATCCTGGAGTCCTAGGATCGAGTCCTGCATTAGGCTCCCTGCATAGAGCCTGCTTCTCTCTCTGTCTATGTCTCTGCCTCTCTCTGTGTCTCTCATGAATAAATAAATAATATTTCAAAAGTAAGTAAATAAATAAATAAATTCAATAAAATAGGGATGCCTGGGTGGTTCAGCGGTTGAGAGCATTTACCTTTGGCTCAGGGCATGATCCCAAAGTCCCGGGATGGAGTCCCACACTGAGTTCCCTGCATGGAGCCTACTTCTCCCTCTGCCTATGTTTCTGCTTCTCTCTCTTTCTGTGTCTTTCATGAATAAATAAAATATTAAAAAATAAATACAGTAAGATATATGTGCATACAAAAATAATGTGTATATGTAAAATTTATATGTGAGTTTGTGTGTGTGTGTCCATGTGTGTACTTATATTATACCACTAGAAGGCTTTACTCAGGAATGTAGCCATGGTTTAAATTGAGTCAACTATTTAACGTAACTCATCATGTTAATATGTTAAAGGAAGGTAATCACAAAATCATCTCAGTAAGTAGTGATAAAGCATTTTGTAAATTTCAGCTATTCTTGATTTTTTAAAATGCTGAGAAAACTAGGAATAGAAGGCAATCTTTTTATTTTTTATTTTTGTTTTTTTAAGATTATTTATTTATTTATTCATAGAGACACAGAGAGAGAGAGGCAGAGACACAGGCAGAGGGAGAAGCAGGCACCATGCAGAGAGCCTGATGTGGGACTCCATCCAGGGTCTCCAGGATCATGCCCTAGGATGCAGGCAGCGCTAAACCGCTGTGCCACTGGGGCTGCCCGAAGGCAATCTTTTTAATATGATGAAGTGTAACTTTGAAAAACCTTCAGCAAACATCATACTTAATGATGAAATATTTAAAGTCAAGAATAAGGAAAGGGCATGTGCTGTCATTTTTATATTCAACGCTGCACAGTAGGTCATAGCCAGAATTGTAAGGTGAAAAAAATATGTAAGAACTTGTAAAGTAAGAAAAAAGAGAGACAGACAGACAGAAGTTCAGTATTCCCAAGTAATATGCTTGTTTATATTAAAGGCCAAAAAAACCTATGCTATAAAACCATTAGAACAAATAAGGAAATTCTACTGAAAAAATGAGAGACAAGAAAATATAAATCACATTGTTACACAACCCTAATGATTAGACAATGTATTTTTATGAAGACTGCTATTTGCATATGGTTTAAAACTAACTATAAGATACCGAGGAAAATATTAATAGAAAGTATGCAAGTTCTTTGTGGAGAAAACTATAAAATGTTATATGAAATAATAAAATAAATCTAGATAAAAGAAATATATGGCATGCATTTGTCTGGAAATAATATGAATAATAAATATACCGGTTTTCCATGAATGTACAAATTCAGTGCAATCCTAAACAAAATTACAATAAGAAATTTTTCATGGAACTTGAGAAGTTGATCCTAAAAATTAAATGGACTTGTAAAGTGCTCAGAATAAGTAAAGCAATTAAAGTATTGTAAGGGGCTTCCTGTATTGGAGAGCAAGAATTATGATAAAACTAAAGCTATAGCACCTAAGACAGGATGGTACATGGAATTACAGACAAATGGACAAAAGGATTCTATTATGGAGATTAGAAACAAACTTATACTGTATGGACCCTTGATATGTAATAGATGTAGTATTATAAATCTGAGGGGAAATGATGGAGAATTTTAATAAATGGTGCTAGTACCACTGGTTGTTTACATGGAAAAAAATAATTCCCTACCTCAAATCATACACAAATGTCAAGTCTAAACAGATTGAAAACTTACATGTAAAAATCAAATTATGTAATTTAATGAAGTAAACAAACAAGATGAGATGGGCATTATGGGCTCAGGTTAGGGAAGGACCTCTTTAAAGAGGCATACAAAAGTTCAAACCATGCTACGATGAGGGTGGACCCTGAAAATACCATGCATACTGAAGGAAACCAGTCACAAAATATGACAGATATGATTCCATTCATATGCAATGCGTGAACAGGGAAATCTATAGAGATAGAGAGTTGATTGCTTCTGGCTGGAGGGATGAGCATTTGGAGGATCTGTTTGGAGGTCTTTTTTAAGGTACTAAAAATGTTCCAAAAGGGACTGCCGTGATGGTTGCACACAAGTATGAATATACTGAAAACCACTGAATTTTACATGTTAAATGGGTGAATCATATGGTGTGTGAATTTTATCTAAAAGCAGTAAAAATATAAGGTCAAATGATAAATGAATAGGTTGAGACACAGTCCTTGACAGGAACTGCAATTTAAAAAGTTGTGTAGAAAAAAACAAAATATAAACAAAGTGAAAGGACAAGCAACAGACTCAGAGAAGGTATTTACAGTGCATATAAATAACAATAGTACTCCCAAATTTCAATGAAAACACGAGGAAAAAAGGCAAAGTATATGTAAATTTCATTTCTGTACGAAAAATAGGCATACGAAGTGGTGTTTTATTACACCGGACATCAGGAAAGTGCAATTAACACCGTAAGACTGACAAAAATGAGAGTGTCTGACAATACCTAGTGTTGGCAGGATGTAGAAGCAGGAGTTCTCATGTAGTGCTGGTAGGAGTATAAACGTCTATAACCAGAGAGGAGAAATTTTTGACAAGATCTAATATTGAAGATGCATGCACTCAATAACCTAATAATCCCATTCCTGGGATTGTCCTAGTATTGTATGAAAAAAAAATTGTCCTAGTATTGTATGAAATGTGCAATAATCTGGCATTGTTATTAACAATGTAAAATTGGAAACAACTCATTAATAGAAGAATGGGTAAGTGCATCATGGTTCATTCAGGCAGCAGAATAATAAACAGCCTTTAAGCTGAAAGAACTCTAGGTGCACGTATCACATGAATTAATCTCAAGAACATAACATTAGATGAAAAACAGGCAAGTTGTGAGAAGGCTTAAAAAGCTTAACAGCCTAGATGTAGAGATTTAAAACATATAAAACATACCACGTGTTGTTTATGGATGTATTAGGACCGTCTGGGCTGTACTGTGATAAAAACAACCAAGGTGACAAAATAATCTCAGAAGTCTCAAGCACCAAAGATTTATTTCTCACTTGTGTCACATATCAATTGGCAGTTGCTAAAGGGTTCTCCTTCACATCATCCTTATTCTGGGGCTCAGGCAGATAAAACACCCACTATCTGGAAAACTGTTCGCTGTCATGAAAGATAGAGTATTTGAGGGTCTCAGATGAACAATTAAATGATCTGGCCTCAAAATAACATGTGAACTCAAATCATTGCTTATTGGCTAGAAGTAATCCCCTACTTCTAGGGGATTGGTGGGTTGGTCCCCTTCAACCACAAAGGGGGTGGGAAGTGTCATCCTCTTATTTGCTCAGGGTACTAGGAGCTGAAAACATTCAGTGAATAGAATCAACTACAAAGTTTGGCATGTGTTGACAAAGAATTCAGGATCCTACTAGGCAACATGGAACAAGAAGTGAATAAAGGATGGATACAAACAGAGATTCATTCTATCTTTAATGTTTTACTTTTTTTACAGATTTTGTTTATTTATTCATGAGAGACAGAGAGAGAGAGAGAGAGAGAGAGAGAGAGAGAGAGGCAGAGACACAGGCAGAGGGAGAAGCAGGCTCCATGCAGGGAACCCAACGTGGGACTCGATCCTGGGTCTCCAGGATCACGCCCTGGGCTGAAGGCGGTGGTAAACCCCTGAGCCACCCAGGTTGCCCTAATGTTTTACTTTTTGAAAAAGTAAAGGGAAGCCTGAATGAAATGTAGCAAAATATTGAGGTTTTTCAAAAGTGAATGGTACACTTCAACAGATGAATGGATAAAGAAGATATGGTCTATATATATTTATACATACAATGGAATATTCCTCAGCCATTAGAAACGACTAATACCCACCATTTGCTTCGATGTGGATGGACCTGGAGGGTACTATGCTGAGTGAAGTAAGTCAATAGGAGAAGGACAATCATCATATGGTCTCATTCATTTGGGGAATATAAAAAATAGTGAAAGGGAATAAAGGGGAAAGGAGAGAAAATGAGTGGGAAATATCAGAAAGGGAACATGAAAGAAAGACTCCTAACTCTGGGAAACGAACTAGAGGGGGTGGAAGGGGAGGAGGGCGGGGGGTGGGGGTGACTGGGTGGCGGGCACTGAGGGGGGACACTTGACGGGATGAGCACTGGGTGTTATTCTATATGTTGGCAAATTGAACACCAATAAAAAATAAATTTACAAAAAAATAAAAAAATAAAAAATAATAAAAAAAATAAAGTGAATGGTACCTAAGTACATAGGTACGTGTTTATCATTTTACATAATTATTTATGTAATGGAACTACTAAATAAGACTGAACATATGAGAAGAAAATAAAAAAAATTAACAGCTGGTTATCATACTTAAGAAGAAAGAGAATATATTAGGGAAAAAAAGGCAAACAAACCTCTAGCATAGAGATCATTAAAATAATTATAAGAGGATACATTGTACAGTTCTATTGTTTTATGAAACCTGGCTGGAATGGGTGTTTCCTAGAAAAATAAATTCTCCGAATGACTCTAATAGACAAAAAGCAGAAATGGACTAATAATCATTAATCCATTTATGATATAAATTGATAAAGATATCAAAGAACTACATTTCCTCCTTCCTCAAATTGTCAGAAGTAGATGGTTTCACAGACAAAATCTTTCATATTTTTAAGAAGTTGATAATACAATTTTCATTTATTTAATGTCTTTGGAAGGCATATGCGAAGTGTTCTACATTTATTATTTTATGATGTCTTCTGAAGAGACCTATTTGATTAATTTTATTATACCCATTTTATAAATTTCAAAACAAAAGAAAAGTAGCAGGGCCAGATTTTAAATCCATTTCTTGGGCTACAGAGATCATTCCTTTAGAATTCATATCCTCTGATAAAAGAAAACCACACGCCCAAAATGGCTTCACTTAGGCTAAGTCCCAGAACTGGGGCTTACTACATAATCTAATTGCAGTTTCAACTTTCCTCAGGGATGTAGTCTACATAGTCAGGAATTTTCTGATGGGCGCCTTGTTCTGCCACCTTAGCCCCCTCCATCACCTAAAGGAAGATGAAGTAATCTTCGCAATACAGCCCTCCACTCTTGTCCCTAAGGGAAAGCAACCCTGCCTAGAACAATCCTTTTCTTTCGCTAATAACTTTCCTGCCCTGCCCTCACCCCTTCTTCTATTTAAAAACCTTCCATTTTCTACTTGTTAGATGGGATGCTGCCCAATTCAAGAATCATTTGATAAAACCAATTAGAGATTCAAATTTACTCAGTTGAACTTCGATTTTTAACACCCTATAACGTCCATGCATTTTAAACTATTTTTGAACAGTGAATGACAGGGAAGCTTCTCCAATTATTTTTTTAAGGCAGCATAATAGTCTTACCCAACCCAAACCTGATGAAGATAGCAAATGAGAAGAAAATACTGAAAAGTATGTATTTTCAAGTATTGATGCAAAAATCGCAAAAGAAACATTTGCTAATATAATCCAACAGCAGAGCAACAGAATAATATATAATGATGAAGTGGGAGGCATTCTAGGAATGCAGAGTTCAATAACAGGAATCCCATAAGAATTGCCTAAATATAGTTTACCATGTTAATAAGTCAAAAGAGGAAAAAATATGGACATCCTGGTAGATGCCAATAAAGGAATTTATAAAATTAAACCATTAAAATACAAATACTTCCTGAAAAACTATAATATATGACTCAAATTAAAAGCCTTATATTTTATTGTAAAAAGAATAAATGAAAAGACTGAATTTAATTCCAGGAACAAAATTAAGATGCTGCTTTCACCACTATTATTTAAAGTTGTTTTAAAAGCGCTAGATAATGTATTTAGATAAGAGAAAAAAAACTCAGATATTACATATTTGATATGAAGATAAATGCAAAATTAATATCCAATGATTAATATCTTCCATTTATACCAACAAAACAAATTAAAGTGTAATGGAAAAAGCCCATTTACATAAGCAGTCAAAAATAAAATGAAAATTAAATACCAAGGAATAAATTTCACAAGCAATGCATACATACTAAACGAAGAAAACTACCATATAAAACTTTACTGAGGGAAATTAAAAGAAAAAGACCTGAATAAAAGTAGAGCAATGTAGAAAAGGCAGTATTTTAGAAATGTCAATTCTCCATGTGTCATAAAACGCTGATTAAAATGAGATATTTTTCACCCTTTGGATTCATAACAAAAAAAAATATATTAGCAAAGAGGGATGAATATGAAGAAACCTGTTGTTAGGGAAGGTGTGGGAGTGGGCACATTCATGAATAATATTGAAAACTCAAATTGTTCCAGCTTTTTGGAAAGGCAATTAGCATTGTGCTTTCTTAACAAATTAGATGTGTGACTCAAATTAAAAGCCCCGTGTTTAATCATAAAAAATTTTCAACATCAAAATTAATGCCAGGAACAGGAGAAGAATGCTTATTATTATAAAATTATCTTGAAAGTATGAGGTACTTATGTTATGGAAAAGTACGGATAGAACAATGCAGTAAACTAGAGAGTGTAGACATATATATAATCATATACTGTAATTGGGAATATAATACAAGTAGCATTCTAAATCTTCGAGGGGGGAAATGTGTTGTGCCCAAGATTGCGAATCCAAGAAACCACCAAGGAGCCAACACCGATGCAAGCGCATGAGGGTTTATTAGCAAGCTCGAGCTTGGGTCCAAGTATACCCGACACAGCGGAGCAGGGACTTGGACCCCAAGGTGGGTTACAGCTGGGTTTTTTATAGGCTGGTCTAGGGGATTTTCAGGAGGGGTGGAGGAATTTCTCAAGTTCTGTCTACATTCTGATGTGGGGCTTAAGGGCATTGAGCTCTGTTCTCATTCTAATATGGGACTTTCTACCAGGGCGTGGGCTCTGTTGTCTCTCTGATACGGGATTCCCTGCCGAGGACATTGAGGACATTCTGCAGTTTTTCCCATAAAGTTCAGCTCTTATTCACAGGGGCCTGAGATGGCTGTACTTGTGCTAATGCTAAACTTTAGGTGGGATGGCCTTAATTTTTCTCGGCCTCCACAAATGGACTAATCAATAAATTATTTGGGGGAAACAGATTATCTACTGAAAATAGCAATAGTAATAAGACTAATTCAAGATAATATCAATCATATACTTACTATGTACCAAGTTTTGTTCCGAATTCTTTGGATGGATTCCTTCATTTTCATCACAAGCTGATGAGTCAGTGAGTATGATCACTCCCTTTTTTACAGATGAAGAAACAGATTCCAAGAGGTTAAGTGATTTCTCTCAAGGTCACTCAGCTACCAGGTGGTAGAGGCCAGACACAAGTCTTTCTTATCTTAGAGTCTAAGCACTAGCTGATTACTAGCTTGATTACTACCTCACTCCAAAGCCCTCAAATAAATTCCAGGTAGATAAACATCTAAATGTTAAAAATCAAACCACAGTAGAAAAATATATTTATAAATGCTTTTTGTGTTCCTGATGCAGGAAATGGCTTTCTAAGCCGCACTGGTATATGTAAAAGCCACAAAATTTTGATAAATACGATCATATAAAAATGTAAAGCTTCTTTTTAGCTAAAAATACTATGATGAAAGTTAAAAGACAATCTGGGAGGAAGCATTTGTAATACATTTGACAGACTAATTTCCTTAATATTCACAGAGCTTGTATAAATCAAAACTAAAAAGATGAGCGACATTATTTAAAAATGGGCAAGGAACATGAAAAGCCAGTAGAAAAATAAGAACAAAAAAGGTTTATTAAAAATAACAAGCTCACCTTCACTAGTTATCAAAAATGTAAATGAAAATATTTTCCTCCTTCAGATTGGTAATGAGAAAAAAATATTAACAAAGATGAAAGAACATGAGGAAATCCCCTGTTTGGAAAGGTGTAGGATATGGGTGTATTAGGGCACTGATGGTGTGAGAGCAATTTATTCCAGTCTTTTTTGGAAGTACAATTAATTGTGTGCCTAACATTTATTTTAGTTAAATATTCTTTGGCTCAGTATATCTTCTATTAATATTTCCTAAGATGATGGTCAAAAAGTGCATAAAGGGGAAGCCTGGGTGGCTCAGTGGTTGAGCGTCTGCCTTCGGCACAGGGCGTGATCCCGGAATCCCGGGATCGAGTCCCACGTTGGGCTCCCTGCATGGGGCCTGCTTCTCCCTCTGCCTGTGTCTCTGCCTCTCTCTCTCTGTGTCTCTCATGAATAAATAAATAAAATCTTTCAAAAAAAGTGCATAAAGGTGCGTGCCCAAGCATGATCTCTGCAGCACTGTTTTTGAGCTATAAAGCCATGAAAGAGAAAGCTCAGCAGCCATGAAAATGGGGATGTGAATGGGCATGGAAGGAGATCCACAATACACTGGTGAGTGAAAAAAAGCAAGACACGAGACAGCATGCATGGTACGGCCTTATTTGTGCAAAAGTGTATGCAGATGTGTGTGCTTACATGTACACATATACAAATATAAGACTTGAAAAGTCTTGGCCTCTTGTTCTCCCGCTAAAGCCTGTTTCCATTGGGTGTCTCATTCAAACAATGGTCTATCTCCTGAAATATTTGAAAAGCAACTTTACTCTTTGCTTCCTATTCTTGAAAAGTGCCAGAGTAGAGAATGCATTCATAATGCACAGCAAACCTTATTAGACACTCTCTCCTTCTCTTTGTCTCTGTCTTCCTCTAGGTCTTCAATGCTTCAATTCCTGTAATTGGAAGTACAGCTTTAGAAACCTCTGGTGCATGTTACTGGTTTAACAACCACAGCCAGGGAGAGAGGGAAAGAGAGAGAGAGACTGTAGATTCTTTTTCCCAGTGTCTTTCCCCAAATTATCAGGAACAGGGCTTGCACTGAATTAAAATGACAGCTCCCCTATTACTCAGGTAGAGGAGATAAAGGGGATAGGGCAGGGGAGGGGAAGAAAATTCATAGAAAAAAGGCCCTGGGCAGATAAAACTATAAAGATAACTACAAAGATAAATATATATTCTTAAAGCTCCTTGGTTATTTTCTAAGATAAATGGGTTAATTTGTGTGCATTGCAAGGTTTCCCGTTTTACAATATTCTTAGTATAAGAATTCATTCTCTAGCATTAGAAAAAAAGTTTCTAGGGCAGCCTTGGTGGCGCAGGGGTTTAGCGCCGCCTGCAGCCCAGGGTGTGATCCTGGAGACCCGGGATCGAGTCCCACATCGGGCTCCCTGCATGGAGCCTGCTTCTCCCTCTGCCTGGGTCTCTGCTTCTCTGTGTGTGTGTGTCTCTCTCATGAATAAATAAATAAATCTTAAAAAAAAGAAAAAAGTTTCTAGAACTTTCCTGTGAGCCTTCCCTGTGCGCACCATAAAGATTCCTGTTATGTTAAAGATCTGTAAGTTCATATGTAATTGCTTGAATGATAGGTGGACATTCTTTATGTGCTTTTTTCAAAAAAAATTTATTTATTTATTCATGAGAGACATACAGAGAGAGGGAGGCAGAGACACAGGCAGAGAGAGAAGCGGGCTCCATGCAGGGAGCCCAACATGGGACTCGATCCTCGGTCTCTAGGATCACACCCTGGGCTGAAGGTGGCGCTAAACCGCTGAGCCATCAGGGCTGCCCCTTTACGTGCTTTTAAATTAGACCAGAACTTTTTAACTTTGGCACTATGGACCAATTGGGTTGGATGATTCCTTTTCCTTGTTGGAGATGGGAAAGCTCTCCTATGCACTGTTGAATTGTTAGTAGCATTTCTGGCTTCTAGCAATTAAACGCCAGTAGGACTTCCCACTCTCCCTACCCATCCCCTGACACCCCAGGTTGTAACAACCAAAAATATGTTCAAGGGCAGCCCGGGTGGCTCATCGGTTTAGTGCCGCCTTCAGCCCAGGGGTGATCCTGGAGACCCGGGATCGAGTCCCGTGTCGGGCTTCCTGCATGGGGCCTGCTTCTCCCTCTGCCTGTGTCTCTGCCTCTCTCTGTGTGTCTGTCATGAATGAATAAATAAAATCTTTAGAAAAATATGTTCAAACATTGCCTAAAGTGCAATAGGGATCAGAATTGCACCTCACTGAGAACCACAGTAGCTGAAACAGCTCTTTTCGGGAGGGTGAAGACTATATATACACATACATACGTACATCTATATGTATCTGTATATATTATATATATATGTAATTTTTTGTATCATGAGAAACTTTGTTTCTGATTTGTGAAATAACCAAAGCGGATCATGTCAAAAGTAAGCACCCGAAAAGCCAAAGCTCACACAATAAGTACACATTTATTTCTAAAATTCATGAAAGGCTGATCAGATAAAAAAAAATCATAAGAAATGTCATTATAACAAAAATGACACTGATAAAAATGCAATATAGAAGTGAAAAATGCAACTATCAAGGGTGAGGAACCGGCAGAGTTCAGCCAAAATCTAATTAGAACGATTCTATGGGGAAAACGGAGGGCTACTCAAATTTATTTTTTAATCATTTTGTTGTTTCTGTCTTTCTTCAAGGCAGAATATGCTTAAGCTCATACTGGGATTGTTTCTGTATAATTCTTGACTGATGGAATGAATCAGAGAATTGCATAAACTCCCTGGTGAATTCACCATCTGCCCATGCCCTCTGAATATTTTCTATGACTGAACTCCTTAAACAAGTGAAGTTGAAGGCATTGCTGAGCAGAAAGGAACAATGAGAATATAAAATAAAGTGAACACACAAACATCAAAACTCTTGCTAGTTTAGAAGCCCACACTGCAAACTTGCTTTGGGGAAATTTGTCAGTATGCCCAAAGAGCTTCCTCTTGCTTTCTGAACTTCTTGCTGTGATGAATATCTTTGGTGACACGGTGGTATCAGATTCATCTCCAGCACTAAGAGCTACTAGAATTAAACAACAACAAACAAACAAACAAATCAAAAAAGTCCTAGGGAATGCTCCTGCGCGTGCATGCCTGGAGTTGGCCAAGCCATCCATAAGGAAAGCTTACAGTACACAGACCTAGCGTTAAATCTTAGTTCAAACGCTGACTCTGACAGTGATTTCCAAGACACTTTCCAGTTTTCACGTTTTCCGACTTTTCAGTTGCAGAATTTAATCAAATATATCTAACAGGCCAGTTGGCCATATACTATCTGCAGAAACTCATGAGAACCCTTCCTTTCCCTCTCTGTCCCATCCTTTGTAAAATACTCTCTGGTAGTCAAGAAGTCTTGTCGTTCATTTCAAAATAGAAATGTTTTTGATAACTTAAAAATTAATCCAAAGTAGATTTTGATGCATGTCAATAAATTAGCTGGGTTGGTATGAGTGTATATATAATTGATTCACATGAGATGTATTGAAGTTGGAATAGACAAGAATAACATTTTGTGGCTATATTAATTGTTCTATAACTTTTGTTCACTTAAGATTCTCGCTGTTTCTATCATAGTTCATGCAAGTCAGTGCTGTTCTTAGTCAGCTGTACCCCAAACCTGGCCGATGGTTCTCCAAATTCTCAGCTTTATCCAGATTTTTTAAAAGCTGAAGCACATAAATAAACTGCTTCACTAGAGAGACATCTTTAGGCTAGGCATGTATCAAATATAGTTCTTGATATATTGGTTCAAACAGGAAAGGGAAGAGTTGACACAAAATCCTTTATTGCGGCTAGACCGGGGGTCAGCAAACTAAGTCCCAGGGGCCAAAACCAAGCCATCATCTGTTTTGTAAATAGAGTTTTATTGGAATGCAGTCATGCCTGTTCATTTACATATTGTCTACAGCTGTTTTTGTGCTGTAAAGGCAGAGTTGAGTAGTTGTGACAGGAAAATCGTGCCCTGCAAAATCTATTTGCTATCTGGCCCTTTGCAGAAAATGATTGCCAACTCCTGGCATAGACTATCAAAGGGAACGGATTGTACAAATAATCCAATCTTCTTATTTTATGGAAGGGAAAAAAACTGAGGCCTAGAGGGAGTACATGGTTTGCCCAGAGTCACACAGCTTATCAGTAGCAAAATAGTTACTGGAAACCAGGTTTCTTGATGTCCTTTGAGAGAAATGGATCCTGCCTCCAAGAATTATAACTAAGGTCCACAGTTCTCTAGAGTTCATATTTCAGCCTATATCACAATGCTTTTGGCTTTTTTTTTAAATTTTATTTACTTATGATAGTCATCAGAGAGAGAGAGAGAGAGAGAGAGGCAGAGACACAGGCAGAGAGAGAAGCAGGCTCCATGCACCGGGAGCCCGACGTGGGATTCGATCCCGGGTCTCCAGGATCGCGCCCTGGGCCAAAGGCAGGTGCCAAACCGCTGTGCCACCCAGGGATTCCCCCTGCTTTTGGCTTTTAGATAGAAGAGTGAAAAGACAGATCTGTGAACTCCCTTGCTTTTTCCTGGAGATTAGGTGAGATGATGTATGTATGTATGTGTTTAGCCTGATACGCCACTCATGTTAGTTTCCTTTCCACTTTCATTTTTCTGGATGAGCAAACTGAAATCTGCTGGGTATGTAGCTTATTTGGAGGCCATACCTGCAATGAGGATTCAAAATTGAATTCATCCTTGGAATTTAGAATTTCAAGTCTAGTCTTCATCCTATAATGCCAAATGAACAATTCAAACATAGAACACTAGAACCTCGGAATCAGTTGGGGTAGGTGTTTCTTTGCATTTGCTTGTAGTTTGAAATAACAAATGAATAATCATTGTTTCTTCATTGGCCTTCCCCAACTAGAGTAAAAAGTTCCCAGAAGGTTACCAAATGCAATTTTCCTTCCAAGTAGGCACCAACAGCTGCCTATTAATAGTTTCTTATCAGGGAGTGTGAAAAGTAATCTCCCACTTGCGCTGCAATGACTTGTAGTAAGTAAGAACAAGAACTAGAGATGTGCTCACATGGCTGCCAGATGCGAAGACCATCCACCTTCCTGTGCTCTGTACTGTTGCAATTCTAAGCAAAATAACTTATCCTGTCTGGGAACAATACTAAGAGGAAGTGCAAGAGAAACAAATGGCCTAAACAAAACAAACACAACTGATCTTACACAGACATAAGGAAGAAATGATTTCTTCCTCCATTTTCATGGCTCTATCCAAGGCTCTTCTCTTCAAATTGAATATAATCCCCAGTGTAATTTTAGGCATTTTAGAATGATGAATTACATCGCACAAATGTGGACTATGGCTTATATGAGGAAGGCAAGAAAACCAGGAAAGATAATACTGCAAATATCAAGTTGAGAAGTAATGATGTGCTGAATTAAATAAAAATGAAGATAGAGATGACCTTGTTTGAAGATATTAACTGAGTAAGAATCTTAAGTCTTTTCTAAAACAACATGATAATGGAAGGGAGTGATGAACCACCATTAAGGAGATAAAACCCATGAGATTTTTTTTTTTAAACCCACAAGACTTTCGATTATAGATTGGATAGAAATGATGGAGAGGGAGAAAGAAGAGTTAACGGTGACTGTATCCATTTCCTATTGCTGCTGTAACAAATTACCACAAACTGAGTGCCTTAAAATAGCAGAAGTGTATTATTTTAAAATTCTGAAGGTCAGAAGCCCTAAATGAATGTCGAAAATCTAGGTGTACAGGGCTGCATTCCTTTTGGAGTCTCAAGGGGAATAAAAGAGAAGTAGGGAGGGTACTAGTGTGAGAGGCTTTGGTCCAACATTGCTGGTATTGAAGATGGAGAAATAGGGCCATGAGACAAAGGAATGTAGGCAGCCATTAGAATAAATGGCTTTGAATGACACACTGGACCAGAAGGACTTAACAGATATATTCAAAACATGTTATCTCAGGGGTGTCTGGGTAGTTCAGTCACTTAAGTGTCTGACTCTTGATTTCAGGTCAGGTCATAATCTCAGGGTTGTGAGATGGAGCCCCACATTGGGCTCTTGCTCAGTGCAGAGTCTGCTTGAGAGTCTCTCTTCCTCTGCCCCTCCCCCCACTTGCTCTCTCTCTCTCTCTCTCTCTCTCTCTCTCTCTTTAAAAAAAAGAAGAACATTTCATCCCAAGACAGCAGAATACATGTTCCTTTCATGTGCACATGCGACAGTCTCTAGAATAGATCGCGCACTAGCTTACAAATCAGGCCTCAAAGAGTACCAAAAGATCTGAGATGATACTATACACATTTTCCTACCACAATGCTATGGAATTTGAAGTCTACCACAAGAAAAGAATCGGAAAGACCACAAATACTTAGAGGTTAAAGAATATCCTACAAAAGGATGAATGGTTCAGCCAGGAAATTAAAGAAGAAATAAAACAAGTGAAAATGAAAATACAATGGTCCAAAACCTTTGGGATGCAGCAAAAACAGTCATTTTTTAAAAATATTTTATTTATTTACTCATGATAGACACACAGAGAGAGGCAGAGAGAGAGACAGAAGGAGAAAGGAGAAACAGTTTCCTCGCAGGGAGCCTGCTGCAAGACCCGATCCCCAGACTGAAATCATGTCCTGAGCCAAAGGCAGACGCTAAACCACTGAGCCATCCAGGTGCCCGCAGCAAAAGCAGTCATAAGGAAATATATAGCAATGCAGGCCTACCTGCAAAAAAATTCTCAAATAAACAACCTGACCTTAAACTTACAGAAGCTAGAAAAAAAATACACAAAGCCTAAAGCCAAGAGAAGAAGGAGAAAATAAAGATAATAGCAGAAATAAATGATATAGAGATAACAATAGCAACAAAAATACAGTAGAATAGATCAATGAATCCAGAGGCTGGTTCTTTGGAAAAATTAATAAAATTGATAAACTCCCAAACAGACTTATCAAAAAGAAAGAAGAAGGATCCAAATAAATAAAATCATAAATGAAAGAGGGGAAATAACAGCCAACAATAGAGAAATACAAACAATGATAAGAGAATATATATATATATATATATATATATATATATTTAAAGATTTTATTTATTTATTCATGAGAGACACAGAGAGAAAGAGGCAGAGACACAGGCAGGGGGAGAAGCAGGCTCCATGCAGAGAGCCCGATGTGGGACTCAATCCTGAGACCAAGGATCACACCCTGAGCCAGGGGCAGGTGCTCAACTACTGAGCCACCCAGGGATCCCTGAGAATATCATAAAAAACTTTATGCCACCGAACTGGAAAGTCTGGAAGAAATGGATTAATGCCTAGAAAAATATGCACTACCAAAAGTGAAATAGGAAGAAATAGAACATATGAACATACCAATGACTAGGAAGGAAATGGAAACGGTAATCAAAAATTTCCCAACAAACAAAAGTCCAGGGCCGGTGACTTCAAAGGCAAATTCTACCAAACATATAAAGAAGAGTTAATACTTTTCTTCTCAGATTATCCCAAAAAATAGAAAATATTTGTCTCATGGCCCCATTTTCTATCTTCAACACCAATAATGTTGGACCAAGGACTCTCCCACTAGTACCCTCTCTGCTTCTCTTTTACTCTGCCTCAGTTTTTCACTTTTAAAGATCCTTTTGATTACATTAGGCAAACCCAGATAATCTCCCTATGTACTGATCAGCAATCCTAATTCTATCTCAACCTTAATTCCTCTTTGCCATGAAGGTCACATTTTGATGGACTACAGGGATTAATACATAGACATCTGCAGGTGGCCACTATTCTGCCTACCACAGTGACTTCTTGAATTCTTCTTCAAATCACCGAGATGTGTCATAGTTTAAAATATACATGTCAGGGAACATTCCTCAGCATCCTAAAAGCCATCTATGAAAAGCCCACAGCAAATATCATTCTCAATGGGGAAACACTGGCAGCCTTTCCCCTAAGATCAGGAACAAGACAGGGATGTCCACTCTCACCACTGCTATTCAACATAGTACTAGAAGTCCTAGCCTCAGCAATCAGGCAACAAAAAGAAATAAAAGGCATTCAAATGGGCAAAGAAGAAGTCAAACTCTCCCTCTTCGCAGATAACATGATATTGTACGTAGACAACCCAAAGACTCCACCCCAAGATTGCTAGCACTCATACAGCAATTTAGCAGTGTGGCAGGATACAACATCAATGCCCAGAAATCAGTGGCATTTCTGTACACTAACAATGAAACTGAAAAGATAAATTAGAGAATCAATCCCATTTACAATTGCACCCAAAAGCATAAGATATCTAAGAATAAACCTAACCAAAGAGGTAAGGGATCTATACCCTAAAAACTACAGAATACTTCTGAAAGACATTGAGGAAGACATAAAGAGATGGAAAAAATATTCCATGCTCATGGACCGAAAGCATTAATATTGTGAAAATGTCCATGCTACCCAGGACAATTTACACATTTAATGCAATCCCTATCAAAATACCATGGACTTCCTTCAGAGTTGGAACAAATCATCTTAAGATTTGTGTGGAATCAGAAAAGACCCCGAATAGCCAGGGGAATATGGAAAAAGAAAACCAGAGCTGGGGACATCACAACGCCAGAGTTCAGGTTGTACTACAAAGCTGTGGTCATCAAGACAGTGTGGTACTGGCACAAAAACAGACACATAGATCAATGGAACAGAATAGAGAACCCAGAAGTGGACCCTCAACTGTATGGTCAACTAATATTCAACAAAGCAGGAAAGACTATCCACTGGAAAAAGGAGTCTCTTCAATAAATGGTGCTGGGAAAATTGGACAGCCACGTGCAGAAGAATGAAACTAGACCATTCTCTTACACCAGACACGAAGATAAACTCAAAATGGATGAAAGATCTAAATGTGAGACAAGAATCCATCAAAATCCTAGAGAACACAGGCAACACCCTTTTTGAACTTGGTCACAGCAACTTCTTGGAAGATACATCCATGAAGGTAAGAGAAACAAAAGCAAAAGTGAACTATTGGGACTTCATCAAGATAAAAAGCTTCTGCACAGCAAAAGAAACAGTCAACAAAACTAAAAGACACCCTACAGAATGGGAGAGGATATTTGCAAATGACGTATCAGATAAAAGGCTAGTATCCAAGATCTATAAAGAACTTATTAAACTCAACACCAAAGAAACAAACAATCCAATCATGAAATGGGCAAAAGACATGAACAGAAATCTCACGGAGGAAGACATAGGCATGGCCAACATGCACATGAGAGAATGCTCTGCATCACTGGCTATCAGGGAAATACAAATCAAAACCACAATGAGATACCACCTCACCCCAGTGAGAATGGTGAAAATTAACAAGACAGGAAACCACAAAAGTTGGAGAGGATGTGGAGAAAGGGGAACCCTCTTGTGCTGTTGGTGGGAATATGAACTGGTGCAGCCACTCTGGAAAACTGTGTGGAGGTTCCTCAAAGAGGTAACAATAGAACTGCCCTATGACCCAGCAATTGCACTGCTGGGGATTTACCCCAAAGACACAGATGCAGTGAAAACGCTGGGACACCTGCACCCCGATGTTTCTAGCAGCAATGTCCACAATAGCCAAACTGTGGAAGGAGCCTCAGTGTCCATCGAAAGATGAATGGATAAAGAAGCTGTGGTCTATGTATACAATGGAATATTCCTCAGCCATTAGAAACAACAAATACCCACCATTTGCTTCAGTGTGGGTGGAACTGGAGGGTATTATGCTGAATGAAGTAAGTCAATTGGAAAAGGACGATCAGTATATGGTCTCATTCATACGGGGAGTATAAAAAATAGTGAAAGGGAATAAAGCGGAAAGGAGAGAAAACGAGTGGGAAATATCAGAGAGGGAGACAGCACATGACAGACTCCTAACTCTGGGAAACTAACAAGGGGTAGTGGAAGGCGAGGTGGGAAGGTGGATGGAGTGACTGGGTGACGGGCACTGAGGGGGGCACTTGATGGGATGAGCACTGGGTGTTATATGTTGGCAAATCGAACTCCAATAAAAATATATATACAAATAATATGCATCTCCTGCTGAGTAAAGTCTAGAGTCTGTACAATGTCTTATAAGGCTCTCTATGTAATTAAGAACTATGGACCTAGAGATAGAATTGGATTAGAATAAAGGTTTTGCCACTTAATAGTATTATAGACTCATAAACGATATTTCTCATTGGCTCGGTTTCCTCATCTGCAAAATGTGGAAACCAGTTACAGTCAACAAATACGGTTATGGTGAAGATTGAATACGTTGATGATAATAATGTGTTTAGTACAGTACCTGACTCAGTAACTATTAGTTCTTAGTATAGAACAGAAATACAGGTCAAGGATAGCTGGGTTTTAATTTTGGACATATTGATATGAGTTACCTGAAAAACACCTGTTATACACTGAATGTGTCCCCCTCATTCATATGTTGAAGTCTCAACTTCCAATGTGATGGTATTTGGGTGTGGGGTTTTAGGAAGTAATTAGGTTTAGATAGAGTCCCAAGTGTGGAGTCCTTAGGATCGGATGAGTATCTTATAAGAAGAGACTGGAGAGCTAGCTCTCTCTCTTTCTGCCACGTGAAGATGTAGCAAGAAGGTGACACCTGCAAGCCAGAAAGAGTCCTGTCAACAGAACATAACTATTCTAGCATCCTGATCTCAGACTTCTCAGCCTCCAGAATTGTGAGAAATAAGTGTCGTTTAAGCCACCCAGCCTATGGTATTTTGTCATAACAGCCTGAGCATTAACCCTTGGAATTCAGGATTCACCACTGGAAATTAGCATCCATATTTATCCCCTTAATATATTCTTTTCCCCAGTTGCGTAAACGACCATTTCATACTTTCCCTTCTTTCCTCAAACTTTTAACATCTTGCTTTGCTCATACTCTGCAAAATATATAAGCAATCATAACTTCCCAAAGCTCCCTCTTCTTCATCTACACATCTACCTGTACCGTGGTCATGTATTTAACTTTCTTTCTTGTAGCTACGGTTGACTGTTCATGCTCCTAAGCCCCAATCCTCCTCCACTTGTGCACTAGATTCCAACTCTGTTTGCCTACCCAAACAATTTCCCCTCTCTCCTCTGCATCTCCAAGCTCTCTCCACTTCATGGATCATTGCCTTCCACATACAAACATTTCAATATCAGTCTCATTATACACAAAAAAACTCTCTCAACCCCATTTTCCATCAACTACTGCCCCATTTTATCCTTCCCTTTATAGCAAAGCTCCCTGAAACAGCTCTCTACATTCCTTATCTGAAATTCACCTCTTCTTATTTTTCTTGAACTATCCAAATAAGCTTTTTAAGAAAGATTTATTTATTTACTTGAGAGAGAGAGAGAGCATGCATGCACACATGAGTGGGTGATGGGCAGAGGGAGAGAATCTCAAGCAGACTCCCTGTTGAACAGGGAGTCAGGCTTGAGGCTCCATGAGAGGTTCCATCTAATGCCCGTGAGGCTATGACCCATGAGACCTGAGCCAAAACCAAGAGCCAGATACTCAACCGACTGAGCCACCCAGGGTCCCCTATCCAAATAGCCTTTTTACTCTACAACTCTACTGAAGCAACTCTTATCCTAGATTAGCAAATGGCATTCACATTGCTAGATCCAGAGATCATTTCTGACTTCATTTTATCTGACCCATCAGCAGGATTTGACATTAGCTGATCACTTCTGACTCTGAAGCACTGTCTTCATTTGATTCCTAGGACATCATACTCATTTTGTTTTCTCTACATGTTTGGCTAATTTTTGCTAGTCTCCTTTGCTTGCTCTTCTTCATATTTTGTCCTCTAAGTATTGGAATACTACAGGTTTCAGTCCTCATATCATTTGGCTAGTCTCTCTACTTCCACTGCAAAGGTAATTTTACCCTGTCACATGATTTTATATACCTATATGCTGATGACACACAGATTAATATCTATAATCTGAACTCAGCTGCACATTTTTATATCCAAATGCTTAACATCACCACTTGGAGGTTTAACAAATATTTTTAAAATCCATGGATGCAAAACAGCTTCTGACAATCTCTTCAAACCTGTTACTCCCATAGTCTTCCCTAACTCAGTGGATGGTAACTCCACTTGTTTTGTTGCTCAGGCCCAAAACCTTGGAGTCATCCTTGACTTCACTCTTAATTTCAAAATATACATTTAATCCAGCAATACTGTGAATTCTAACTTCAAAATATATCCAGAATCTGACAATTTCTCACTATCTTCACTCCTACCACCCTGGTCCTAACCATCATCATCTACTTCTTGAATTATTGCCAGTAGCCTCCTAACTGGTCTCTCTACTTCCATCCTATAGTCTGTTCTCAGTATGAAGGCTACAGTGATCCTGTTAAATTCCACTAAATCATAAGTTACATCATGTTATTTCCTCTCCTGAAAATCCCCTCAGTGCCTTCCCATCTCGCAATGAATAAAATCCGCAATGCAATTCCCAAAGGTTCTATAGCAGTGGTGTGCTGATGAGGGTTAAGCAAGTAGTTCTATGCTAAAGAAGTATGTATGTGTATTAACACACACACACTATAAATATAATAAAATTTACTGATTTAAAAGATGATTAGCATACAATTTAGAAATATTTACAAAATATCCAACATTTTACTTTGTAAATTCCATATGGCCAACTGATTCTTACAAAATTCTTTCACTTACTTTTGCAAAACTCCTGTATCTATAGCCAAACTATGGTTGGGAGTTGATGAATGTGTTTAGTTCCTACACGAGTATTGATATTTTCATTTACTCTAATGAGTAAGATAAAAGTGAAACAATAAATAAAGATGCATGTTGTAATTTCAGTGATTCATCAATGACAGGAATGATATCTTCATTGAATCCGATTATAGTTTTCAAATACTAAGAGGATATTGCCTCAATATTTTGTACTATTCACAATGTAATACCTACAGCCACAACACGTTTTTAATTTTAATTTCCATTGTTAACGTTTTCTATATCACATCATTACATCTAGAATATCAACCCAATAAACAAAGCCCTTATTTGCAGTATTTTCAAATTTGCATTGTATAAATATTCCCATCATAGCTGATTTTAAACTATAAACTTGATGTCACTGAATGCAGAAATTTTAATAATTGTTTCTTACACTCCATTATATAGTATTTCTACCAGGCAGATAAAATAGACTTTTATTATAAAAATTGGAATCATGGGCACAGGTTATAGGTTACATTCAAGGGCATTCTCTGGGGAGAAGGTAAGCTCCTCTCTGAAAACAATGTTGTAAGACCATAGTTAAAGGTCACATCTACCCTTGAATGTGTCAGAATTAAGCTAAGAAGTACCCAGGACTTTGTTGGAGAAGCTTGGGTCTTAGGCGTATGAGAGTATCCATAGCTAGAGCTTAATTTTATGTGTCTGAAATGTAATCCTTTTCTGTTCTTTCCAAGTCTTTGATAAAGTCTTGCTAAATTTTACAACCCATCCTCAGCTAACAATGTAGAGAATGGAAACAAAGTTCTTTCCCTGAACTTGTAGGAAAGAGTAAAGGGAAAAATGACAGCTGAGCAATGGAACCAAGTTAGGAGATGGCTGTAGGTAGACAGTGATCTGGAATCAGGCAGCTGGTTGAGATAGAAAATGAGAAAAAAACTGAATGTGTGGAACATGGGCAGATTCTTTTGGGATTTCTAGAAATACATGAGGAAGGAAATTCATTAGAAGACAGGACTTCTTACTGTTGCATAAGATAAAGGCTTGGATTTGTGATTTGGGAGTTTTTTTTTTTTTAAGGCTCTACTGAAGATTGGAGAAGCCAGCTACCTAATTACAGTGAAAAAGAAAGTGTCACTACATTTTAAAAAATTAAAAAAAAAAGAAATCCATGATCAGATGCTGAAAAGACATACTATTTAACATATATATATATATAACGCTGGTTAACATAAAAATTGATGGATACATCCTTAACATAAGAAACAAAGTAGATCAAAATGAGGGAAAAAATGAGGAAAAAATAACTTTCAGAACAGAAAAGTGATTATAACACAGTCTTTCCATGTAAGCAAAAATAAATCTGTATCTCTGCATCCACAAAATAAAGTAAGTTTAGAAGGCTTAGGTTATTTATAAATCAATCAATGGATCAAAAATATAAAATTTCCCAAAGTAAAAATTTGCAATTATAAAACAGTAGTGTGGGAAGGTAAACTGAGAAATATAAATTTCCACTATGGAAAAAAGTATAGAGGTTTCTCAAAAAATTAAAATTAGGTACTATCTCTCTTTCTCGGTCTCTTTCTCTCTATATATATATTTAATTATAATATATATTAAATAATATAATTTAAATTTCTCTTCATAATAATATGCAATAAAAATTAAAAGACAAACTACAAAATACATATGCAACATATATGAAAAAGGGCTTTTATTTATTTTTTTATTTTTTTTGAAAAAGGGCTTTTAAAAAATAAAATAAGCAAGTGAAAAGATGAGCATAATAGAAAATATCTAAAAATGACATGAAAAACATTTAATAAAGAAATTCTGATGGTTATGAACCAAAGTTAATATCAGTCTAATAAGATGTCATATTTCAACCTATCAAAATATTAGGCCCTCCCTTTCATTTTTTAAAGACTTTATTTATTTGAGACAGTGAGCGAGAGAGAGAGAGCATGAGCAGGGGAAGTAGCAGAGTGGGAGCCCAATGTGTGGCTGGATCCCAGTATCCTGAGGCAGATACTTAACCAACTGAGCTACCCAGGCACCTCCCCTCCCTTTCATGTTTGGTACAATAAGTAATTTGACAAGCTCTATTAAAATTTTAAGTGCATATAATCTTTTATCTAATGACTCTGTTTTTAAAATTATACTCAAATATACTGACAGATGTACAGAAAGAAATGTCTACAGTAATGTTCACAGTGGCATTATTTATGACATCAAATACCTAGAAATAGCCTAAATGTCTACCTACGGCAAATTGGCTAAACAATTTATATTCTACCTATAAAAAGAAATAAAATGTCACCATTTAAATTACTGTAGTAGATCTTCATGTGCTGATATAGGCAGATCTCAAACTGCATTAAGTATTAAGAATCAAGATGCTACACAGTTTATATAATATTTTCCCTTTAGTATGGGCTAAACTGTGTCCTCTCAAAATTATTTGGAGACAGTGCCTTTACAGAGGTAATTAAGGTAAAATGAGGTTATATGGGTGGGTCCTAATACAATATGACTGTTGTTGTTATAAGAAAAGATTAGGATACAGACAGTGCACAGATGGAAGGCCATGTGTGCATATAGCCAGAAGGTGGTCATTTATGGCCAAGGAGAGAGGCCTCAGAAGACACCAACCTGGGCAGAATCTTGATCTGAACTTCTAGTCTCCAGAAATGTGAGAAAATAAATATTTTATTTTAAGCCACTCATTCTGTGGTATTCTGTTATGATAGCTCTAGAAAACTAATACAGGTATAAAAACTGTGTGTGTGTGTGTGTGTGTGTGTGTGTGTGTGCGCGTGCGCCTATTTAAGTGGCGAAGTATGGACATGGAAAATTTCTGGAAGGGTCACAGCAAACTGTTAGTAATTGTAAACTTTAGATGGTCTATATCAACCTAAAATTGGCAGGAGGCAATGATTAAGCAAGAGGATTTATTTGGGATCACAGAATTGCAACTTGGGGTACTCAGATTTGGGTAGAAATACAAATAGGGTCTCACTAAGGAGCAAAAGTCAAAAGTCAGGGGCTTTTCAAGTAAAAAGGGAATGCCTGTATATGTTGTTTACAAAAAATTTTTGATTGGTGTTGGTGGCAGAAATCTAGTCTTGACTCAATTTAATTGGTAGCTAAGGACATCACTAAGCAAAGTCTCTTACTGTAGCAAGTTATAGGTGTTCTGTCTGAGTCTTTGGAATATTTGCAGTTTGACCCATTTCAAAAGTTCATGGTTCTACTTGTAGGATGTGCATAAGGCCCATCTCCTTAATGGCCTCCTGGCTTCATTTAAAAACCCCTTGTGACCTCATTTCATTTCACAGTGAGCATAGAGTTCTGTTTTGGGATGGAGACTAATTTACTATTATTTACCATTTTTACTATATGTATATATTATTTTATACTTTTTTAAAAAATTGAATTTATAGATCTTGGAAACTAGCCCTTTATCTGATATGTCATTTGCAAATATCTTCTCCCATTCTGTAGGTTGTCTTTGAGTTTTGTTGACTGTATCCTTTGCTGTGCAAAAGCTTCTTATCTTGATGAAGTCCCAATAGTTCATTTTTGCTTTTGTTTCTTTTGCCTTCGTGGATGTATCTTGCAAGAAGTTACTATGGCCGAGTTCAAAAAGGGTGTTGCCTGTGTTCTTCTCTAGGATTTTGATGGAATCTTGTCTCACATTTAGATCTTTCATCCATTTTGAGTTTATCTTTGTGTATGGTGAAAGAGAGTGGTCTAGTTTCATTCTTCTGCATGTGGATGTCCAATTTTCCCAGCACCATTTATTGAAGAGACTGTCTTTCTTCCAATGGATAGTCTTTCCTCCTTTATCGAAGATCTATAAAGAACTTATTAAACTCAACACCAAAGAAACAAACAATCCAATCATGAAATGGGCAAAAGACATGAACAGAAATCTCACAGAGGAAGACATAGACATGGCCAACATGCATATGAGAAAATGCTCTGCATCACTTGCCATCAGGGAAATACAAATCAAAACTACAATGAGATACCACCTCACACCAGTGAGAATGGGGAAAATTAACAAGGCAGGAAACAACAAATGTTGGAGAGGATGCGGAGAAAAGGGAACCCTCTTACACTGTTGGTGGGAATGTGAACTGGTGCAGCCACTCTGGAAAACTGTGTGGAGGTTCCTCAAACAGTTAAAAATATACCTGCCCTACGACCCAGCAATTGCACTGTTGGGGATTTACCCCAAAGATACAAATGCAATGAAACGCCGGGACACCTGCACCCCGATGTTTCTAGCAGCAATGGCCACTATAGCCAAACTGTGGAAGGAGCCTCGGTGTCCAACGAAAGATGAATGGATAAAGAAGATGTGGTTTATGTATACAATGGAATATTACTCAGCTATTAGAAATGACAAATACCCACCATTTGCTTCAACGTGGATGGAACTGGAGGGTATTATGCTGAGTGAAGTAAGTCAGTCGGAGAAGGACAAACATTATATGTTCTCATTCATTTGGGGAATATAAATAATAGTGAAAGGGAAAATAAGGGAAGGGAGAAGAAATGTGTGGGAAATATCAGAAAGGGAGACAGAACGTAAAGACTGCTAACTCTGGGAAACGAACTAGGGGTGGTAGAAGGGGAGGAGGGCGGGGGGTGGGAGTGAATGGGTGACGGGCACTGGGTGTTATTCTGTATGTTAGTAAATTGAACACCAATAAAAAAAAAAAATAAATAAATAAATTTTAAAAAAAAATTGAATTTATTTATTTGAGAGAGAACATTGGTGCGGGGAGAGGGAGAGGGAGGAGTAGATTCCCACTGAGCAGGGAGCCTGATGTGGGGCTCCATCCCAGGACCCTGAGATCATGGCCTGAGCCAAAGGTAGACGTTTAATCTACTGAGTCATCCAGGTGCCCTGTTTTTATACATTTTTAAAAATCAGTGAAAAAAATCAGCACACTATTGAAAATTAAATTTCATGAAGGACTATGAACAAGAGAGGAAACAAAGAATCACTGAATATTTGATACAAAAAAGTAAGTCTACTAATATTCAAAGGTGCAAATAAAAACATATTACCATATTTCATCCATCAAAATGACAATTTTTAAAACATCAATACAACATTAATGTAGGGGTGTGGGGATGAAAATCTTGGACTTTGCAATGAAAAAGGCCAGAGGTCTGCTAATTGCCAGCTAAGAAAATTATTTATTGAGACGTAGTCTCCACATCTGTAAATAAGGACAAGAGTACCTACCTCAGAGAGTTATTTTAATTAATAAATGAGAAAAAACATGTATTGTGACTGGCTCACAGTAAAGTGTTAATAAATATTAACTATATTATGTTGTGCAGAGAAATTGATACCTTTTAAAATTGTCATTGAGAGTATAAGCTCACAGAAGTCTTTTAGAGAGCAACTGGTAATATTTTTGAAGAGCTTGGTTCAGCAATTTCACTTATGGTAACTTATTATAAGGGGATAATCGGCTATGTGCAAAGATTTATGCACAATATTGCTAATAATAGCATTATCTATAAGCCCCAAAACCTGAGAATATTCTAAATGCCATGAAGATGAGACTGGTCAAATAAGATAAGACATATCCACATAATCAAATTCTGTGTAGTTTTTATAAATCATATCTTCAAAGCATATTTCACAGCATGGGGAAATTATTAAAAAATAATGTAAATTACCAAAAGTGGAAACAAAATTCCACATACATTATGACTCTTGTTTTGTTTAAAAACAAGAAAGATAAAAAAAATAATAAAATAAAGTGTTAGCACTGGCTATATTTTGGTTGTGGCCCTGCAGGTGATTTTTAGTTCTTTTTCTATATTTTTTTCAAATGTTTCTCAAAAAGAATACATGTTACTTTTTTGCCAAAGTTATGTTTTTTAACTTGATATTTAATATAATATATATACAGAAAAGTTAACACATGATGAGCATTTATCTTGATGAGTTTTCACAAACCGATTGCATCCTGTGTTACTTCTACCATAATCAAGAATCAAGCATCAAGGATCAGACACCCGCTAACCACCTGTCACCCTCCACCCAGGGTTACCATTCTTACCATTTTCCTGACTTCTGACAGCTTATATTCATTTCGCTTGTCTTTACAGTTTATATGAAAGAATTCATACAGATTGTACTCTTTTGTGTTTGACTTCTTTTGCTCAACAATTTAAATTCGATGTTTATTTATATTCCAATACCCTAAAAGGAAAGATTCCAGTTGAAGTGAAGATAGCAATTTACTCTTCTTGTGTGATGCAATGACCTTTGTAAATTAGTGGCCCCCCACAGCTATTTTTTTTTTTCTGAAATGTCAGGATTGTGCAGATTCTAGACAACTCTTTTCCAGCGCATTATATGCTGATAAATTAAAATAATAAAAATGATAATGAAATAAGAGTAATAGCAGTAATAAGTAAACCATGATGTCTCAAAGAAGAAAAAGATAGTCTGTGGAAATTTATTTTAAACTAGTAGATTAGAGTCTAAGTGAAGATACATTGGTTGAGAATAAATTAATATATTTTATTTAGGAACTTCCATTTGTGGGCTCTTACTATGTGCTTGGAATTTTACATATGTTGCCTCATTGTTTAACCTTCACAATAAACCTACAAAGTAGATGCTATTATTATTGACGTACAGATAGGAAAACTGGGACTCTGTGAGGTTTTCTGCTCCAGACTTCTCAGATAATTAATGGAGGGTCCGATATTGTAACCTAGGTTTGTCTGATTTCAAGTCAGTACTCTTTCTACTGTGATGCTTACTAGTAGGTATGTTAGGACACTGTGTTTGTTTGACTTCCTTTTGATTTCCCATGCTAGCGTCTGGTTTTAATTCAGAGTGGGGATAGCCCAGAGAATTTTTAGCAGTAACAAAGGAGAAATCCCCAAAAGGTCTGCTTATGCCTTGTCTGTTTTACTTGCATCAGCAACGCAAATTATATATCCATTACTACTGAGGATGCACTGTGAGCTTCTTAAGCAGCCTGAATTTAATGGAAAATTAATGCATAGATTTTTCAATCAGGTTTGGGAAAAGAGAGGGAGGGAAAGAGGGAGAGAAGGAGAGAGGAAGAGAGAGAGAGAGAAGAAACAATGAATGAATAATATTCAGAATTATTCAATGACTCCTCATTTCATCATGAACCCCCTATAGAGCATATCCCTTTTAAATTTATTTTTTTAAAGATTTTATTTATTTATTCATGCGAGACATAGAGAGGCAGAGACACAGGCAGGGGGAGAAGCAGGCTCCATGCAGGGAGCCTGATGTGGGACTCGATCCTGGGATCCCGGGATCATGCCCTGAGCCAAAGGCAGACGCTCAACTGCTGAGCCACCCAGGAATCCTGAGCTCATCATTTTTAATGCTCAACAAATAACATACCATTTCCATTTTGTCATGATAGCTAATGATCTTTGACATATGGTCTTCTAAGTGTGAAATGATGCTTGCTTATCTAACACTGGGAAACAGTATTGGCCCAATGTCTTCAAACACTGCATATTATCACCAGTAAAAACGCACCCACTGTCTTAGGAAAACAGCACAGTTTGTTTGCAATATTCTATTTATTGCACTAATAGATCATCTCAATTTTTTGAAAATGTGCAAAATTTAATCTCTTCCTGACAAGTTTTACAGTATGCAATAAAATGAGAAGGATGGCTATGCGATAGTTCAGAGCCCTCTAAGCAGAAGAACCCACGTAGGTATTCTAGGTGAGCACAGCAAGAAAACTACAAACCTAGAGCAGTGTTTCTCAAAGTCTGGCTCAGGGACCCCTGCACCAGGATCACCAGGCATGCTGGGTAGACATACATAGCTGTGAACATACTACAGTGCTGTATAGGTGAGACAAAGGACTTTCCATGATAAACTTTTTAAAGTTGAGAGCAGAGTTTCTCAGCCTTGGCACTACTGACATTCTAGACTAGTAAGTAATTCTTTATTGTGGGAAGCTATGTTATGCATTATAAGAGGTTTGGCATCATTCTTGGCTTCTATTCATTAGGTACCCCAAGCAAACTCCCTCCCCCTGCCCACCCCACCCCTGCAGTGTGGCAGTCAAAAATGTCCTGGGAGGTGACAAAATTGTCCTCAGTTGATAACCACCTCTTTAGAGCAAGGATTCCTAGGGTTAGGCAACTAAAAAAGTCATGGGAGGTAATGATTAATGAAATGAGCTTTATTTGCAGATTGAATAAACCCAGGCAACTCTCAATGAAGTATTATTTGGAAAGAGAAAGTGCTCCAGATAAGCTGAGACAATGGTAAATGTACTCTCTATTCCAATATTCAACAGATATTTATTGTGCTCCTCTTAGAATACCACTTTCCTTCCTAAATTATTTCATTTATTCGTTTGTTTGTTTATGGAGTGAGCAGGGGGAGGGGCAGAGGGAAAGATAGAAAATCTCAAGCAGGCTCCCTGCTGAGCACAGAGCCCAAGGCAAGACTTAATCCCACAACCCCAAGATCATGACCTGAGCCAAAATCAAAAGTCACACACTCAACCAACTGAGCCATCCAGGTGCCCCCTTCTTAAATGATCTTATAATTTCCAAAGTTTGGCCCTCATTGAAGGAGCAGCTCCTGCTGGGAGGGTAGAAAGTAAGGAGTATAAGCAGCTGACCCATTGGTGCTGCGTCTGTCTAAAGAGTTCCATCTTAACCTCATGGTTCTTTCACTTGAACGAACTGTCCTAATTTAAAGACAAGTTCCTGCCTAGGCAGACGAAATTATTAACTGACCATTTTTCTGGCACATGTCCAGACTCCAGATAAGCCCATGCATTAAGAGAGTTGGACTTTGGGGAGAGTGAGGATTAAATGTGTTAATACATTTAAAGTGCAGAGCACAGTGCCTGGCTCATAGTAAGTGTTCAATAAACTCTGGCTATTTGTTTAATTATTCAAAAGGAGATATCCATGAGCTTTCTTCTATCATTCACTATCATAGGCTATGGCCAGGGCAATTGCACTGAACCCTTGAGTAGGCCTTCTGGCACAAAAAGGCACAAAACAAGTGAGTCTGTAATGGACTCAAGAAGAACGTCCACACGTATTTAACTGCATAGACCTCCTGAATGCTAAAGTGTTCCTTTCTCTGTGTGTACAACCCAAAATCATAATCAGTATAAAAAACAGTTGACATGACAGTCTAAATGACACAGTGGTCTTGGTAGCTTGTAAGAAATGAAGAATCAAATTCTTATTCTTCATTTCATGGCTGCCATGACCACCATGCACAAGTATGCTTTTGTGAGAAAGAGGAGTTCATCTGATTTCCTAGGCCACTGCCTTGCACCCTTGGCTTCTTGTAAGTCTTAATGCATTGCCTGTCAGCAGACTCCATGGTAAACCTGTGTAAAGGTAACACAAACCACATTTTGAGTTGTCATTATCAACAATCTTTGAATCTGCAGCCTTTATGATTTGGTCTAGTTCAACCTGTGTGCCTACTGCTCTCAAGTTCTTAAAATAACTTGCCCTTCTGACAAAAAGCAGGATCAGTATAATGGGGGAAATGTACCAACAGTCAGTCATTTGGAACTGTCTGAATGACACAAAAAGTTTAATATGTTAGCCTGCAAAAGGTCTTTGTTATGTATTGCTTAGTTTGTTAGTCCCTGTATTTGTTTCTTTGTGGGGTGAAGATGGGGCCAGAACTTTTATTCTAATAGATAAATTGTCTCATTGTCTTTTAAATGGTCCTTGGTTCCCCATTTCTATGATGGAGGAATGGAGATGACCTCAGTACTATAACATTATTTATTTTAATCACATTATTTTGCCTTTTTCCTGGAATAGCCAATTATCCTATGGCCAGACTGATTGCTCCACCTGGGTCAGGCTAGCAAAAACAGCAGGCATACTTCCCAGCAGGCTGTCTGCATTTTGACTTCCTGATTCACCAGAAGCCAGAAGCCTAGCTTGTCCTACAATTCACTTTGCTGCCATAATTACAGTCTTGGACCTCTAAGTCATATGATCACTAGTTATCTTTCCTTGTCACCAACAGCTCTTAAATCAACTCTATCACAACATGACTTTAGTGACAAAAAGCAAATCCAATGTGCTTTTCAGTTGAGCTGATAAAGCCAGTCATATGGAGGTATATAAATGACTGGCAGGGTTTAATGTATAAATGACTGACAGGGTTTAATGTATTAGTCTTCCCAAGGATTTACCAAAAAAAATATTTATGTTTAAGTTTCAGTGTTATTTTTGTGAAATCATTTAGCAGATTACTAACCCTGTCTCTTTTAGGTAGTCGTCCATTTAGAATACATTTTTTACATCATGGAAGACTCAGATCTCTTCACCAATAGTTAAGATTTAACATGAGTTTCCCCACACAGCCAAGTGAATTTGATTCTAGAGTTAGTGTCACTGCATCCCCCAGCTCAGGTCAGGGTTTAGTGGGCAGACTTCCCCATAGACTGCATGTTGGCTTCCTGGTTCATTCAAAGTCGGCCATGGCACTTTCCTATCACCTAAAAAACATGACTGATCCCTTGGCTTCAGCAAGCCATGAGGCTCTGTAAGTGATGAGGGACATTCCCACTCACTTCATTTTGGAGGCCTAACAACTAGCACCAATTCTATTTTCTTAGAAGGGGAGGAAGAAACAAACAGGTAAGAATCAGAGAGAGAAGGATTAGGTTGGGTAACTCTAAGGCAGGTGCAATTAAGTTTTCTCTTTGCAGGGAGGAAGAGCTTAGAGAGGTTGAAGATGCCATGAGAGAAGAAAACTTGATAATAGTTATATGTCTAGGGCTTCCTTTTTTTTTTTTTTAATCTGCTCCTACTATATATGTTACATTTTCTCCCTAGTAGCAGCTTCTCATTGGCCACTACTCTAACAGGTTTTGGTACCCTCTCTTTCCATAGCAGCAGTATAAGAGAGAGGAATTCTGCTTAATTCTTCTTAGGCCAGTTGCCTTCTGACTCTCAGACCAGTATTCTCAATTCTCCCCACTCAGATTTCTCTGCATCTATAAGCCCCAAGGCAATCTGTTCTACCACTATACTGCAGTGTAAGCTAAGTCCAGGAAGGTTCAGCCTACACTGGGGTTTCCATTCTCAGCACTATTGACATGTAGGGCCAGAGAATTCTTTGCTGTTGGGGGCTATCCCCAACACAACACAAAAATGTCTCCAGATATTGACAGTGTCCCCTGGGGAAAAAATCTTTCCCAGGTAGAAAACCACAGGCCTACATTGATGAGAAGACAGCAGGGATGTGGGGCAGAGGGTCTTTTGTTCTTGCCACTTAGGAAAAGAAGGAGGCTGAGCTGTGGCCTGAATTTTCTTGAGTGCTTCGTCCCCACAAAACACAGATATGACATAAAGAGGCAGGTGCTGTTAAACCTAGAGACATGATGAATGGCTTCTCTGATCACTCTGTGTTTCTCAATTAATTTCCCTGCTCACTCATCAAAAGTATAAAATAGGGATCCCTGGGTGGCGCAGTGGTTTAGCGCCTGCCTTTGGCCCAGAGCGCGATCCTGGAGACCCGGGATCGAATCCCACGTCGGGCTCCCGGTGCATGGAGCCTGCTTCTCCCTCTGCCTATGTCTCTGCCTCTCTCTCTCTCTCTCTCTCTGTGTGACTATCATAAATAAATAAAAATAAAAAAAAATTTAAAAAAAGTATAAAATATTTTCCCAATATGTTGGTCCAGCAAACAATGAAATTTCTCTACATTAAATTCATTTTAGTTGACAAACTGTCTTATCCTTTTTTAGGCAACATAAGTATGTGCCTAAATATGGATGAACTAGAAGGCCTATTTTTTTATGTTACTAAGTCAGATACTGTGGAATATCTCCATGTAGAACACTACTAGAGCTTTTGGGTTTCCTGACATCCCGCAGACAGGAAAGACCAAATGGGTTAGGGCAGGAGGCCTTTCCTTATGCCTCTTAGCATCACTTCTACTTTCTCAGAGGCCACAGGAAATTCAGACTGCTGAGCTTGTGCAAACACTGCCACCCCTTTTATTCATGGATCCCAGACCATGGCTCTAGCATCCTTTCAGAGCACCCAGTATTGCAATTATTTCTAAAGAAACAAAGGCTAACATAGGGAAGCTTCTTCAGGGAAGACCTATCATTACAAAACCTTGATTTATAGCATGGCTTTTAGCTGGTTTTTTGTTTGTTTGTTTTTAACTCTGTTACTTTGAACAAATGTCTTACTCTTCTCTGGGCTTTACTGTGCTCATCCACAAAATATGTATGATTACACCTGTACTATCTGTATCACAGGGTTTCCATAAATAGCAATTGAAGTATTGTAAGTGGCAAAGCACTAAGCAATTTCCAGGCATTATTATCATTCAGAGGCATTCTGACTGATGTGAGGGGCTGAAGAAAATAAATGCATACGTAAGACAGGGTTTGCCCTTTTGTGAATACCTTTAAATACAGAAGGGATTCTCGTTTTGCCCCAAGACGCTATGATCTTCTCAGTTACGTAAGAACTTAGCTCTTTAGGCCATTGTCAAATTATAAAATACAGTAATTGATAGATCATCTCACCAATTCTCTTCATTTTACAAAAGTGACAAATGAAATTCATAAAAGGTAAATACTATCTTTAAGATCACATAGTCAGTGACAGATGCAGTATGGGAACCCAGTCCAAAAGGCTTTCTATCAAGGTCAGGTTTGATCTGGTCATATTAAATCACTTGCTGGTCCACTTGAAGAAACAAAGAAAGGGAAATAGTATTTCACTCATACATGGAATTTAAGAAATAAAACAAATGAACATGGGGGAAACAAGAGAGATGTAAACCATAAAACAGACTCTCAACTATAGAGAACACACTAGGGGTGTCTGGAGGGGGATGGGGGTGGGGAAATGGGCTAGATGGGGAATGGGCATTAAGGAGGGCACTTGTGATAAGCACTGGGTGTTATATGTAAGTGATGAATTGCTAAATTCTATACCTGAAACCAATATTACACTTGTATGTTAACTACCTAGAATTGAAATAAAAACCTGAAACTGCAATCAATCAATCAATTTAAAAAACCCTGAGACAGTAGGAGTAAAAAAAGAAAGAAAGAAAATATATGGCTTCTAAATATAATCATCCATTGAGCGTATAAAGAAGGTTAAGCACTCAATTTGTTCAATTCCTTTGGCTTGGATTAGCTCCTGTGGTGTTTTCTCAGGATTTTAGATAGCATGACTTCTAGCTCAACGAATGGGAATTGACCTTAGAGCCTTGTAAACACCCCTTCCAATTTTCCTCCTTGGGATTAATTGGGGATTGGGTGGTGGTGGAGTCACTCAGCATGGTTTAGGGGAACTAAAGATTCATTTCATCTTCGTTCTTCTTATTCCCCAAGTGATCTCGAGTCACGCTTGGCTATAATCTTTTGGCTCCAAACTTCTCAACTCTAGAGTAAACTAAACATTATTGTTGTCCCCACTTCAAAGCTGAAAAAACTGAGGTTTAGAAAGGCTAAGTCACCACCCAAGGTCACATAGCTAGGGAGTGACAGTCAGAATTCAAACCCAGATATCCCTGACTCTAGAGCCTGAGAAATAGATACAGAGTTATATTGATAAGGGACATATACATGTCAACATAATACAATTCTAAATATTAAAAATGTGAAGGCTAAAAGCATCTGGAAAGGTACAAAGAAAAAAAAGTAGTAAGGTAATCCAAGCAAACGAAGGAGCATGCAAAGGGCATAGAGGCATAAAAGTACTTTTTGAGTTCTGGGAATAGCAAGATCAGCGATGTGGAGTATAATAGTGGGTTCTGGAGTCACAGCACCTGGACTCACTCTCAGGCTCTCTCAGTTACCAGTAGTAGTACTTTGGACAAGCTGCTTAACCACTTTGAGCTCTGGTTTTCCTATATGTAACATCATCATCATCATCATCATCATCATCATAACAATAATAATAATATCTGTCTCTGATGCTTGTTGTGAGTTAGAAGATCTTGGCTGCCCATTAGAATCTACCAGGGACCATTTAAAAAACTCCTATGCTAAAAAAAAAAAAAAAAAAAAAAACTCCTATGCTGTTGACTCAGGCCCAGAGAGCCTGATTTCACTGATCTCGCACGGCTCCCTTTAGTAATCTGAAATAAAATTCATAAACTACTTATATACATAATTTCTAAAAAAAAATCAATACAGTGCATTCTATATAAAATAAAGGAGACCTTTCTAAGGGCAATTTGTTTTAGAAATGTGTTTCAATATGCACATGTTAAGGCATGACCACACTAGATAGTAAAATATGACATCATAACATTTCCAAAATGATCCTTTGGAGAAATGTGGCTACTGATGAGAACTACAGTTCTAAGTAAATTCTCTGTGCTTGTGTACATTAGATCCCAGCCCCTCAGATATATTCAAGGACTTGAGACTAAAAATCATTCTCATTCTCTACTACATCATCAGATTATTCCTCTTTAATACATCAGCAAAGGAGCGTTTCTTCTATCTTAAAGGAAAAAAGCAAAAAACAAAGCAAACAAAAAAACCCTCTCTTGAAACCACTGCACCTTTTCTCTTGCATCTATAACAAAGGATTCCTGGAAAGAGCTTTCTATACTCACTGTTTCCTATTCTCATCTTCCATTTCTCTTTTAGAACTCACTTCCCACTCCATGGAAACTACTCTTTTCAAGGTTGCTAAATCTACTAATGTTCAACTCACAGATCTCAGCTTACTTGATATATCAGCACCATTGGACCTAGTCGATCATCCATGTATCTTTGTAATATATCCTTCACTTGGCTTTCAAGACACTACATTCCTGAATTTTCTCCCGCCTCTGGCTATTCCTTAGCAGTCTCTTGTTGATACTTCCCCATCTTCTGGAACTGTCAGTGTCGGAGCTTCCTGCTGTTCAGTCTTAGACCTCTTATCTTCTCTTGTACTTTCAGTCTCTAGGGGATTTCATCCTGCCACAGTACGTTATTGACTCCCACATTTGTATTTCCTGTCTTCCATCCTTCCAGTTACTCCAGACAAAAGCTTTGAAACCATCCAACCATGGTATAGTAGTTAAAATCATGGACCACATGCCCAAACTGTGTTTGAGTTCTGGGTCCACTACTTAACTAGCTGCATACCATGCGCAAGTTACTTATCCTCTCTGTGCCCCAGTAAGTGAATATCGAGTACCCATATGTGCCAGAAACTGTTTCCTCATCTTTTCTGGGAACTAAATGAGTTAATACCTACAAAAACTTTAGTAGGGTTGCATAGGTAATAATTGCAATTTCCACTGTCTCTTATTAGCATTATTATGCTTGATTCATTTTTTTTTATCATACCCCAAATCCAATTTATCAGTACACTCTGTCAGAACTGGCCTACTTCTCACTATCTTTACCAGTACAACTGTGGCCCAAACCATCATCATCTCTCACCTGTATTATTGGAGTAGACTCGTAATTGATTAGTCTGCCACCACTACTACCTATCTAGAGTTTATTCTGCACACAGGTTCCAGAATAATCTTTTAAAAATACATTGCCCCAAAGATACAGATGTAGTGAAGTGAAGGGGCACCTGCACCCCAATGTTCATAGCAGCAAAGTCCAGAAAAGCCAAACTGTGGAAGGAGCTGAGGAGCTGTATATACATACAATGGACTACTACTCAGCCATCAGAAAGGATGAATACCTACCATTTACACAGATGTGAATGGAACGGGAGGGTATTACGCTAAGTGAAATAAGTCAATAAGGAGAAAGACAATTACATGGTTTCACTCATATGGAATATAAGAAATATTGCAAAAGACCATAAGGAAGGGAAGGAAAACTGAATGGAAAAAATAAGAGAAGGAGACAAATCATGAGACTCAATTCTGGGAAACAAGCTGGGGGTTGCTGGAGGGGAGGTGGGTGGGAGGATGGGGTAACTGGGTGTGGTATTAAGGAGAGCATGTGATGGGATAAGCACTGAGTGTTATACTCAACTGTTGGATTATTGAAAACTACGCCTGAAATTGATGATGTACTGTATGTTGGCTATTGAATTTAAATTTAAAAAATAAAATACATCACTCTTTCACTCAAAACCAGCAATGGCTTTCCAGCTTGTTCAAAGTACTTTCTGTATGATCTGCATCTGCTATCTCTGTGACCTTAGCCTCTACTACTGTATCTCTTCCTTGCTCTTCTCTAAGTCAATATTACCCCCTCATCATTCTTCAGTAAAACAAGTACATTCCTGCCTCAAGACCTCTGCACTTGTTTATTTATGAATCACTTTTTCCTCAAGTGTCCACATGACCTCTTCCTTCACCTTTTCTAGTTTTTTTTCCCCTCAAATATCACTTTTCAGTGAGGTCTTCCTTGACTTCTTATTTCAAACAGCATCTTTCAGTTCCACCTGACCCTCAACTTTCTGCATTATTTCCTCCATTGTATTTATTACCATTTGATATAGTATATATTTATCTTATTTATTTTTGCTTATTACCTGCCTCTGCTGAATAGAATGCAAGCTACATGATGGCAGAGAGAAAATTTAACCTGTTGTATCCTTGTCTAGAACAGTCTCTGATCCAAAATAGATGCCCTGTAATAATTTGTCGAATAGACAAACAATGCACAAAATCACTTAAATTATGCCTTAAACATAGTAAATAAATATAAACTAATAGAATTATTAGCAGCCGTCTTATTAATGTACCTAGAGCATGAGATGCATGCATAAGAGGGGTAAATAATACTTTTAAGTAGAGGAAATATATGATGAAATCTGATCTCTAGAAATGATAACTTCTATTGAATATATACCCATTATCTCATTCATTGCTTTGAAGCAATCCTATGAGATAAATAATCTCATTACTAATTCACAGACAAGAAACATAAGATCTAGAAGGTTAGGTAACTGACAGGGATATGATAAGGGAGGTCTCTCTCCCCTCTGTCTTTCACAGTCCTTTCCTCAATAAATCTTTTAGACTTCTAATTCTTCCTTGACATCTACTTCCCAGAGGACCAGAAATGATCCATGATGCAATGGAGAGTTCTTCTCTTCAAAATGTTTATAACTAGGATCTCAATAAAGCTTTAGATTGAACTACCAGTTTATATGACATACAGGAGATATAGGAACATGGTAGATGACACCATGAATAAACAATCAGACAAATCCAGAAGGTGGGGCATTTTTTTCAATGCCATTAAAAAAAGTTAGTGGGGATCCCTGGGTGGCTCAGCGGTTTAGCACCTGCCTTCAGCCCAGGGTGTGACCCTGGAGTCCTGGGATCGAGTCCCACATCAGGCTCCCTGCATGGAGTCTGCTTCTCCCTCTGCCTGTGTCTCTGCCTCTCTCTCTCTCTCTCTCTCTCTCTCTCTCTCTGTCTCTCATGAATAAATAAATAAAATCTTTAAAAAAACAGTTTTAAAAGAAGTTACAGACATCCAGATGGAGTGTGAGAAACATAAGAATTAAATGCAATACATAGTCCTTAATAAGATATGTTTCAACAAACAAGCTGTAAAAATCGACTTCAGGTAAATTTAAATATGAACTGGATATTAGAAGAGATTAAGGAATGACTCTCACTTTTGTTAGCTCTCTTAATAGTATTGTGGTATATAGAAAAATCTTACTTTTTAGGGATAGATACTAATAAAATAAAGTATAAAATGCCAAAATGTCTATAATGTTTCTTAAAATACTTTATAGTATAAAAATATACAGAAATCAGAGCATCTGGGTGGCTCAGTTGAATAGGCAACTGAATCGTGATTTCGGCTCAGGTCATGATCTCATGGGTCCTGGGGCGGAGCCCCGTGTCAAGCTTTGTGGCCAGCGAGGAGTCTGCTTGAGATTCTCTCCTTCTGCTTTCCCCACACTTGTGTGCATGCGCATTCTCTGTCCCTCTCTCTCTAAAATAAATAAATAAATAAATCTTTTAAAAAATGTGGAGGAATCAAACATGGAAAAAGTCTCTAGTGGGTATTATCCCTAAAGGAAGGAACCAAATAAGGATGCTACCTTGTACCATCATTATCAAACTTTTTTTTGAAAGTTGTAGCAAATAAAATACCAATATGGCAACAGCAACAACAAACCCTTTATACTGCTTACTATGTGCCAGGCACTGTTCTAAGCATTTTGCATAAACTAAGTTATTTGATCTTCAAAAACACCTTATCAAATAGGTTAACTGTATCTCAATTTTACAGGAAACTGAGATAAGGAGATGTAAAGTAACTAGCCCTAGTGAAGCACAGCATGGAAGTGGTGAAGCCACATTCAAATGCATACACTCTGGTTCCAGTAAATAAATAAATACACATATGTATGTGTCAGACAGATCTTATATGTGGAATCTAAAAAAGTCAAACTCGTAGTAACAGAAAGTAGAATGGTAGTTGCCAGGGCTTGGGTGGGGAGAGAATGGGGGCAATGCTGGTCAAAGGGAACAAAGTTCCAATTATAAGATGAGTAAATTCTAAGGTTCTAATGTATAGCAAAGTGACTCTAGTTAATAGAACTACTGCATACTTGAAATTTGCTAAGAAAGTAAATCTTAAGAGTTTTTACCACACACACACACACACACACACACACACACACATACACACACACAAGGTAACTTTGAGGAGATGGATGTACCATTTAGCTTGACTGTAGGAATCATTTCACAATATCTATGTATATTAAATCATGCTGTAAAGTTTAAAAAATCACATTGTACAACCTAAATATATACATTTTTGGTCAATCATACCTCAAATAAGACTTAGAAAAAGCTATATATCAGCTTGCCATTGAATCATTCCATCATCAAAATCCCGATTGCAGTATTTCTCCCTGCAACATCCTACTTAATTTCCTTTATGACAAACAATATATTAACTTATCTTTCACATTGAGTTGTGTATTTTTTGCCCTCTAAAGTTTCCCTAGAGTAGGTAAGATTCCTTCCAGCTTCAAGAGTTGGTGGTGACAGTAAGTAGAAATAGGAAAACTAGAGAACACCCGCTGGGCTGAGACTTGCCCAAATGTCTCTTACAGGCACCTGTGCGGAACCAAAAACATTAGGGATCTCTCTGCAAAGAAATCACTTTCCTAAAATGAGTAAAATACTAGACAAAAGGTATATTTTCTGATGCTATATGTCACTTTTGTTATACATTCACCTCTCTTTTCTAACTTAGCCAATTATTCGTTATCTAAAGCAACAATTCCATACACTTGGTAGGAAATTTTTAGCAATATCTACAAAGTCAGACCTACGTGACAGATTAGGAAACAAAAGTTTCCATGGTTGGATGTGAGATCATGTGGCAGCATTTTGCAATTTAAATTAAAAAAAAGTGTCTTAGTGATAAATAGACACCTAGAGCTTTTGTCTGATGGAACTAGAATAAAATATGAAAATTTTCTATGGAAACCTCGGGGGAACGGGGGTGGGGTGGGTGATTTCACTGTTAGCAAATGGAAATGCACTGGAGTGATGACTAATGTTATTTTCTGTGTTCCTGGGAGATAACACAATTGCATTCCAGCAGCTTTTAATGAGTTTTTGCTTGTGATACAGTGGGTACATTTGCATGTCAACTAACAGAGACCAAAAATATATTTCATGTCATCACTGTAGGAGGATAAACCATTTCTGTGCTGTGTGAAGTAGAAGAAAAGTAGGTTCTTGGACTGCCTTCCACATCAAAGAGAAATAATTGAGTTCAGTTAGCATATTCTGACATAATCTGAAAGGAAGAAGTGAGTCCAGTAACTCCCATTTTATAACTGGTTTTTTAGGTAGATCTGAAGAATGATGATACAGACATATTTCATGAACTTATGGTAAGAAAAAATGGTAAACAATTAGAATTTAGTACCCTTCTTGATATCTATATTCAAACAGATGAAAATTTACCTACTTTTTGTTTCAAATGATGGCTTTGACAGTCACCATGTACCTTTCCTTTTGAATGGCTTTTCAGAATTTCATTGGTGATTAACAGAAATTTTGCCCTCAGCTATAAAAGCTTAAAAGGAAGAAGAGTATGGCTGTATTAGGAGTAAACACAAGCTACAACTGTAAAGTCAATAAGAAAATGTAAAAGATTTTTATGGCATCCTTAAGTCTTTGCAATCACTTCAGAAATGCAAGTTCCCAAACTACTTTTGAATACTAATTTCTGTAACCTTTCTAAATAAAAAGCACAAGGTCATCATAATTTGAATGTAGACCTGGTATTTGTTAAGACTGTCATGGCATAGAATTCAGAATATGATGGGCTTTTGGATTTAACCTAGGATGATTTAGTTATTCAAGCATCACGAGGTCTTTTACTTGCTGTTTTCTTCCACCTGTCTGACGATCTTACAGCAAGTATCCCAAGGTCACTGCTAAAGTGAGATTCTGGTATAGTATGAAAACACAGCCATGTCACCTCCGGTTTTCTCTTTAAATATTAGACGTGTTCAGCAATGCATTTGAGCTACACAGTCTGTGTCAGATTTACCCATTTGGCCCAAATAAGCAAGTAGTCCTTGGTTCAGATAATGGAGGTACTTCTTAAAAAATATTATGATGATTTATTAGAAACACAACACATATTACCTTGCACCAAGGAAAGTCTCAAATTCAAGACACTACCTTTCCCAAAAGGGAAGCATTATTTATCTGTTTCTGTATTTAATTTTAGTTTGCATTTGGGTTCACTAGGTTTTCCTGAAACAGGGTTTCTATAAAATATTACAAATAGCCTTCTGTTCTCTAACTTAGTAAGTTGCTTGATGATGATGTTTAGCAATTATATAACTGCCCTGGTATTGAATCTCTTCCTTGCCTGTGCCTTGGCCTCACCCATGGTCCCCCACATCACCATCACCAAGGACAGAATGGTCAAATCTCCAAGATCTTCCTGATATACTGTCTACACACCTTTCTGGCCTTATCTCTTGACACTTTCCCCCTTGAAACTACACATACTCTAGACATATCAAGTTCCTGCCTGATTCTTAGGCACTCTCCAGGTGGTTTCTCTATGCCTCTCTTGATTTGCGCAAAATCCCTCCCCTGCTTAGAGACCCAGCTCAAATGTCCTTTCCTCAGTGAAAATTCTCCAAACTAAACATCCACCTGCATGGGGCAGTACTAGTTCTTCTTCCCGCTAATGTTTCTAAAAACATCCCATAGGTTTCTAGTACTACATTTCTCACACTGTACTTTTAAATCTGCTTCCCCAAACAGAATGTATACACCTTAAATTTCAGGCAAGAAAGGTATCTTAGCATCTTTTTATCGCTTAACGTGGCTGCTACACAACTGACACCTCATAGGAGCTCACTGACTAGTAGACTGAATAAATGAACACTGTTATTTAATCCATTTTAATCATAAGAGTAGGTCCTGGGGATTCGGTGGGGAGGGGCAAGTGAAGAATTGCCTCTGAAAATTTATCGATGTAATTATCTGGTGGAATCAAGAGGCAGGAAAAAAAAAGAGTAGAGTGTCTTGGAGGAAAGGAAAGAGGACACTGATAAATGTGCAAATGATATGCTCTCTGACTCTAGAATGACTTCCTTACCACACATACAGGTCTACTTTGCAGAACTATGGTGTTGGTACCTTCAAACAAAAGTTTCCTCAAATTGCCACCAGATTTCTAGCCCCATCTCTCTCACCTGTCTGTTTTAGTCCTAGCCCATTTGGGATTAATATCAATCTCTGCATTTCCAGAGCACTTTGGGAGAGGTCTGCTCTCTTACTGCTCACATTCACCTGCATATTCACAAGAGCTTTCTCCCCTGTCACCCCATGAGTCTAGGACCCTTTTTAAATTTCCTTTACAGGGGATCCCTGGGTGGCGCAGCGGTTTGGCGCCTGCCTTTGGCCCAGGGCGCGATCCTGGAGACCCGGGATCGAGTCCCACGTCGGGCTCCCGGTGCATGGAGCCTGCTTCTCCCTCTGCCTGTGTCTCTGCCTCTCTCTCTCTCTCTCTCTCTCTCTCTCTCTCTCTCTCTCTCCCCCTGTGACTATCATAAATAAAATTTTAAAAAAAATTAAAAAAAAATAAATCTCCTTTACAGTGCCCAGTTCAGGGTATTATTACACAGTGTAGGGAATCACCACATAAATGTTTAATTACAATGAAGAGTATGATCTGCTTAGTATGTTAATTGGCAGTTCTGTTCAACCCATTCGTGCTAAATCCCACTCTGCTGGGTTAGCAAGCAGGAAAATGAGAGACCGTGTAGATGAAGGTGTACTGTGGCTATGGGAATGACATTGGAGCAACCTAATTGCATAAACCAACAATGTGGAACTATCTCCTCTGAAAGCAAGTGTATACAAACCACTAATAATGTATTGGGCATTCGCATGTCACTTAGCACTAAGTAGACCTACACATCGTATTCCTCTGGCCAGAAAGCTGCTGGAAGCTAGCATGAAACCACCTGATGATGGAGTCAACACAGAAGACTGGAGTAGAGTGGTGGGAGACAATCTGAAGATATCATTTAAATTTCTTTATATAGGCATCCCAGAAATAAGATATACACACCCTGTTTACTTACTTGAGCCAGCAAGTCCCCATATTTGCTTAAATTTGAGAGATTTCCATCATTTTCAGAAAACTGTCTCCATATAGAAATAAAAATGATTATAATATCAGGTATCATTGCATGTCCACATAGTAACTCACACTACGCTAAATACTTTGCTTCTAATATCTCATTATAACTAGGACAACCTTGAGTCAAGTCCTAGCATTCCCGTTTTAAAGATGAACAAATAAAAAAAAATAAAGATGAACAAATAATTTTATAAGTGTTGTTGCTACTCATGATAGTGGCTATCGATTTGTCCCGCTGTAGTGCTTTCTAGGCTTTATCCTAGGAGATTACCTATCTATCTAGCATTCATAACTATACATATATAATTGTGACTTGTAAGACATAAATATTGGTGATTCAGACAACAAAAATACATTTCTTATGTATATTTGGACTTTATACATGGCTTCTGGCTCACAGCTCTCCACACTCTTGAAATTTCCTGAGTGATAAAAGCAATGGCATGATCTTTTGTTATAATGTTTGGTCTCTTGTCCTCAGTTCCTGACATTGTGTCAGAGCTATAAAGGTGAAATGGATGTCTTGTTATTCATAACAAGCCTTTTTCCACCATAACTGGGTCTATATTAATGAGATGACTTTTGGAAATCACCTAAGAATGAGTGGTTGATTGCCAGGGGACAGACCATGAATAGAAGGTTGGAAATTTCAGTCCCAATCTCTGATTTCTGGGGAGGAGAGAACAGCTGGATGTTCAATCAATCAACAATGATCAATGATTTAATCAATCATGACTATGTAATGAAGCCACCATAAAAACCCAAAAGGCCAGAGTTTGGAGAGCTTCCAGGTTGGTGAACACATGGAGGTTCTGGGAGAGTGGCACATGAGTAAAGGATGTGGAAGTCCTGTGCCCTTCCCACATACTTTGCCCCATGCTCCATCTGGCAGTTTCTGAATTATAACTTTTTGTAATAAACCAGTAAACTCGTTAAGTAAAATATGTCTCTGAGTTCTGAGAGCTGCTCTAGCAAATTAATCAAATCCAAGGAGTAGGTTGTGGAAACCTCCAATCAGTAACTGATCATTCAGAAGCCCAGAGAACACCCTGGGTTTGCAATTGGTATCTGCAGTGGAGGAGGGACAGTCTTGGCAGACTGAAACCTTAACCTGTGGAATCTAATGCTATATCTGGGTAGATAGTGTCAGAATTGAATTGAATTGTAGGATATTTAACTGGTGTCCTGTAAAATTGCTTGTTGGTGCAAGGAACCTCCACAAACTTTGGGGACTGGGGCTCAAGACATCTATTTTTTATATATTTAAACACTTATTACATATGTATTCGTCATCACACTATTCATTGAAATAGGCATTATTGTTGGCCTCAAGAAAATGGAAACACAGAGAAAATAAATGACTTGTCCAAGGTCACATAAGTAGTAAGTGACAGATGGAAAATTGAAATAAGGGGATCCTTAGGTGGCTCAGTGGTTTAGCAGCTGCCTTTGGGCATGATCCTGGAGGGCATGATCCTGGAGACCCGGACCGAGTCCCGCGTCAGACTCCCTGCATGGAGCCTGTTTCTTCCTCTGCCTGTGTCTCTGCCTCTCTGTGTGTGTGTGTGTCTCTCATGAATAAATAAATACAATATTAAAAAAATAAAATTGAAATATCTGATTGCCCTTTATTTGAAAACTATATTCATAATCAAGAGAATTGAATTCCATTCTTGTATCCAGACCTTATCTTCCAAGCCACTTCATTTCTCTGAGTCCCACTTTCTTCACAGTAAAATGAGGATAATAACTCAATACATTCCATACCTTTAAGAGATGTTATGAAGCTCAAGTGGGAAAGTGAATATAAAAGCATAACACTTCATATAAATGTAAGTTGTTATGATTATTACAGTTTAATAATAAAAATGGGTCCCACAGCCAGATCATTAAACATATCAAATCAAGAATTCTCTCTTAATAATGACATTTATTATTATTTGGATGTCTTAACTATACAGCTAGAGTTTCAGTGTCAAAAATCAGAAATTAACATATCTTTCCTCCTAGAGCCATATGGTCTATTAATAGGGGACTCTCATTCTCTCACTTGTATTTTAGTGATATATACACATTTAATTAGTTTTATTCAATCTGTCACAAAAAGGTGCTATACTATGTTCATTGGTGTCAATTATTTTTACTTTTAAAATATTTATTGCACAATTTTCTCAGGATCATTGCAGCTGCCAGGACAGAATGTTTTGGAGTCTAGAAGCAAGAACCCTGTAAAGGAAATCTCAAACTTTCAAGCCTGAGTTCATTTAGTTATATCACTTAAAAACTGTGATCTTGATCAAAGTGCAAATAAAATATCAGTCTATATACTTTAACTTATTTTTAAAAGATTTGTATTTATTTATTTGTGAGAGAAAGAGCACGACTGGGGATTGGAGCAGAGGGAGAGGGAGAGAGAATCCCAAGCAGACTCCCTGCTGAGCTCGGAGCCCAATCTGGGGCTCGATCCCACAATCCTGGGATCATGACCTGAGCTGAAATCAAAAGTCAGACACTTTATCAACTGAGCCATTCAGTCACTCCTATATACTTTTAAATAGGAAACTGGGGATAACAGATAATGAACAGAATACATAGAGATATTGCTAGAAGAAAGGTAAGTATAATAGCCATGAATATGCTTTGAAGAAATAAAAGCAATTGTAGGAATTCCACGGGAGACAAATCCATTCTGCTCAGAATCCTGTGTCTGACTGCTGTGGTTCTAATGGACAGGGCTAGAACATGGACAACTCTCAGCTTTCATGAGAAAAAGGGAATGAAGAGTCCTGGCTAGAGTAAAGGTGAGGTAATAATGGTCTCATGAAAGGAACAGTCAGCTGGGCACTGAGGACAAACCATAGGGCTAAGCAGCTTTGTGGAGAGAGAGGGGAAAGGAGATTAGTCACTGCCTTGAGGTCACAGAGTAGTATAGAGGGAAAGGACTTCATCATACACACTCTAGCTTATCCAGTCCCTCTTAGCCAATCCCTTTCTCCTTGGTCTAGACAGAAAAGTCTCTGGGAGGTCAGTGGGAAAACAGCAAACCAGATAGGAAGGAGGGGATGAGCTCAATTGCCTACGGAGTAAGTCAAGAGTTTCAGGAGTCCAAGCTTACTATTATGATGAGTCCTCTGGAAATGGACTAGAATTCCCTCAGCTGTTCATGTGGCTCACTTCCTCACCTCCACAGCAAGTCTTTGTTCAAATGTCACCTTCTTAATGAGGCCTATCCTGACCACCCTATTTAAAACTATAACTTTCTTCCCTATGCCTTCCCCACTACTTATCCCTTTTACCCTGTTCTATCATCTTTTTTTTTTCATAGCATTTATCACATTTTAATATACTATGGAATTTACTTACTAAGTTTGTTTGTTTTCTGTCCCCCTCTCCCAATGAAGGCAAATATACTGTCATCTGCTTTGCTCACTGATATGTTTGTTCACTGATGCATCACAAATGTCTAGCCATGAGCAAGAGAAAAGCAGTTTCTGACATCCAGGCCTGACAGTCCCAGCTAGGCCTTGGTGTTCAGTTGAACATGATTTCTCAGAATGTCAACATCCAAGGCCACTCTGGGGTCACAATGGATCAAGACAAATACAAGAACACTCTGTAATCATGTTTGAACATTGTCCAAAAGACAAAAATAACTAAACTTCTTTAATGTGAGTGATTGCTGCTTCTTTACCAATTGCAGCTTTTCCCTTGCTTTACTTTTTCCTCCTCTGAGACTTGACATACTGAATCACAAAACTGACCCTGTCTCCTAACAGCATTCAACCCCGAGCAAAGACCTGCTTCCTTAAAACATCCTCCAGATCACCCAATATAAACCCAAATCCTATCAAAAGTCCTTTCTGACACTTACTGAGGTTCCTTATAGTATGCATTCCCACTCCTGGCTGCAGTGAGCAATAGATTCAAGTGGTTCAACTTGGTGGCTTTTGACTGGAAGGTTTTTATAGTAGGTACAGAAAATAAAATATTCATTGAGGGTGTCTGGGTGGCTCAGTCAGTTAAGAATCTGCCTTCTGCTCAGGTCATGATCCCGGAGTTCTGGAATGAGCCCTGAATTGGACTCCCTGTTCAGTGGGGAGTCTGCTTCTCCTTCTCTCTGCCCCTCCCCCTCCTGTTCATGCACACATGCTCTCTCTCTCTCAAATAAATAAAATCTTTCCAAAAAATTCACTCTATGAATATTCTGGGCTTCCTGTTTTAACACTAGGGGTCTAGGGGATTCCTGGGTGGCTCAGTGGTTTAGTGCCTGCCTTTGGCCTGGGGTGTGATCCTGGAGTCCCGGGATTGAGTCCCACATTGGGCTTCCTGCATGGAACCTGCTTCTCCCTCAACCTGTGTCTCTGCCTCTCTCTCTTCTGTGTCTTTCATGAATAAATAATAAAATCTTAAAAAAAATAAATAAACACTAGGGGTCTAAAGTTATGGTTATTCCAGATATAGGCAAAGTTTCAACCCCATGCTGTTCTGCACAAAGTGATGTTAGAGCTCTCTTGCCTTGCAGATTGCATTTCCTCATCTAGCAAGTACAGCCAATTTGTGACAACAACCTTTGCCATTGTCTTAGGAGGATTTTTCAACTTTCCTGTAGTTCATATGTAAATCTGTCAGCCAAGATATGTGCCAGTTGGCATACTGATGAAGGACATAAATCAGGGACTCAAGCAATAAGCTGTCTTGTGATTAAGATCCTTTAATGCATATGGGAAATTCTGTAGGACTCAGGGGTAGTAAAATGGGTAGAGCAGCAGGGGTGTGAGGGGGTTCAAAAGACAGAGGCAGAGGGTTGCAATGACAAAATTGTTATTTTTCATCTTTCTTATTAATGTTCTCCTCTCTCCCATTTTCCAAACACGGATTATTGAAGTTTACAGTTGATGGGGGGCTGATGTGAGGAGAATATTGTGCTAAAGGACATATTTTTTTATGGCATATAAGATTTTGTCAAATATTTACCACTTGGAGTGACTGAATGAATAAACATCTGTATCCAGAGACCATGCTTCTCTAATATCAGTGGTTAGCTTCTGAAATAACAAAATAGGGAATAGAATGTAGAGGCATGCAATGGGTGTCCAAATCTGAAACTTCTTTGAGGGCATGCTTGATAGAAAAAACTAATATAATCACTGGGTCTGCATTACCTGAAGACTCACAATTTATGTACTTGATTTTAATTTTTTTCCTGTATTAATTTAGAATTTTAGCTGGGCAAGGAAACAAAAATATCCATAAGTAGTGTGAGAACTGCCTTCCAATAATAGATTGGCTGCACAAGAAAGAGGACACTAGTTCTACAAGGTCTCAAGAGGCAAAGCTAGGACGTTAAAAGAGAACATATGGAGCCAGATTTTGGCTCACCAAAGGGAGAATTTTCTCACAGATAGGTCTGGAAATCTATGAGACATCGAAAAAGAACCAAATGAAAAGCGGCACCAATTGAACAGAAGTGAAGTGATTACACTTTACACTTGACCTCATGCGATTAAGAAGAATGACTTTGAGCAGAGCAGTTACTTTTTCAGCTTCTCTGGCAGCTCTCAGGTGTCTAATGGCTAGAAGGTAAGGGCTACTGCAATGTCCACTTCACTATGGAGTTAAACTTTTAAAAAATGAGTCACTGCTCTATTTTTTTTTTTGCCTGAGAGCACAGCTGCTATTTGACAATTTTCCTCTTTACTTTTCTTTGATTTTTTTGGACTTCATTCAAAATCACCACTTTAAAGTTAGTTTTAAATTATAGTATGGTTGTTAATTCACAAAAGCAAAAGTACATGAAGAAAAGCAGTCTTCAAACAGAATACGGAAGTGTCAAATGGGGTGGGAGGGTGAGTTGGTAGGCAATGGGACTATATTTTTTTGAATGCATATATTTTGCCGGGCCCTGTGCTAGGCAGTCTGCATACACAATCGGATTCTCATGATAGCCCCGTGAGGTCAATATGCTTAACTCCATCTAACAGAAATATACACTGGAGTCCTAATAATAGAGCTCACATTTATTATATTCATATTACCTGCTAGACGCTATTCTAAGCATTTTGCACATCTTTTCGTTTTTCCTTCTAATGGCAACCAGACAGGTAGGTGCTTTTACTAATTCCATTTTACAGAGGAAGAAACTAAGGTCCAGAGGGATTTGCAACTTGTCCATGATCGTACAGTTCATAAGCAGTGGGGCCAGGATTTTAATCCAAGCATTTTAACTCCAAAAATTATTGGGGTCTTCTAAGAGATGAAATCAGGAGTTGAAATACTTCTATTTTAATGACTCATGTGTATGTGATAGAGGAGGTCAGAAGGTGATAGGTGGGATAAAGTGTTGAAATGGGGACTAAAGTATAAGGGCCAGTGCTTTAAAGGAAAAACATTTTCAAATATAGCAAGATCACCCCCAGGCAAAGAGCAGAGACATGTCCAAGTATGACAATGAATGCCTTACATCTGGGTCCACAATGGACTTGAGAAAACACATGTGAGAAGCTCCTGAGCAACTGTAGTCTTTTTGATTCCAACTTGAGAACCAGAGGAAACTATTGAAGAATACAAAGCAAAGGGCAGATTTGAAGATGAAAACTAGCCTGCAGTGAGGTGGACATTAGGAAGGCGCTTGCTCCCTCCGTGTCTTTGGTATTGTACAACTATGAACAGTAAGGGAAACCCTGTTCTGCACATTTTAAAAACATGTTACCCTGTTTTTATGCTGTTGTCTCTTTTTTAAGGATTTTGTTTGAGAGAGAGAGAGAGAGAGAGCATGAGAGCAAGAGCACAAGCAGGGGGAGGGGCAGAGGAAGAGGAAAAAGCTGGCTCCCCACTGAGCAGGGAGCCTGATGCAGGACTTGATCCCAGGATGCTGGGATCAGGATCTGAGCTGAAGGCAGACGCTTAACCAACTGAGCCACCCAGGCGCCCTTATATTGTTGTTTTTTTTAAGTGGTCATAAAAGAAAAATCCCTAGTAATAACCTAGGTCGAAAAGCTGTAAGAATTGTTTGGTTTTATGAATTGTATAGACAATTATGTACAAAGGAATTCTTACAGCAACCACAGCTACAGATGGCAGGGCCGGGTAGGGGTGTTTAAGAAGCTGTGTGATGCAGCATATGCTAGTTGGCCAGAAAGGTTTTCCCACTAAGATACCACATCCTTTGGGGCTGTAAACTGTCTTCAGCTAAACCACCCAACCCACGTGGAGTTTTTGCTCCAGCACCTTCTCCACTGAGAACAAGCTGGGACTTCAGTGTAGTTAAGGCTCTAAGTAGAGCAGTTAAAATGATAAAGGTTTTCATGGTTAAAGTGGCGGGATTCAAGCTAGGCTTTGATGCCTTGGCCCTCAAACAGCAGGAACAGCTGGAGAAAGCAAATCAAAAAGCGAATGGAAATTGCAGGAGCCTTGTTGCACTGCAAATAAGCAGGCTCCTGGGGACCAAAAGAGAAAAGGCAGGATAAGGTAAGCCACAAAATTGAGAGAGCTACCTTGCCATTATAATCAGAAACAGAAACAGATGGAACTAGGTGGAGTTTTGACCTCAGGCTACACATTCCTATCTCTGGGCTTTGGTTTCATTATCAGTAAAATGATAATGAAACCTCTCCTACATTGGATTATTGTCAGGCACAAATGAAAATGTGTGTTAAAACACTTTAAAAATTGTAAAGTATCTTAACACGCTAATGAAAACACTTGATCCTTATGCTTTTGGTCTATTAATTTTTTCTCATAGTTGTTAGCCATTGTTTTTCTTTTCTTCTACTTTAAGTGGTAATATTTACAAAGGTTTTAAAATTAAGTGCTGGGATCCCTGGGTGGCGCAGCGGTTTGGCGCCTGCCTTTGGCCCAGGGCGTGATCCTGGAGACCCGGGATCGAATCCCACGTCGGGCTCCCAGTGCATGGAGCTTGCTTCTCCCTCTGCCTGTGTCTCTGCCTCTCTCTCTCTGTATGACTATCATAAATAAATAAAATATTCAAAAAAATGAAATTAAGTGTTGATATTATTTTATTAATGTTGAGCCCCTCTAAATTCAGTAGGGGAGTGGTTCAATTTGTAGCTGGTAAAATGAGTGAAAATATCAGTGAGGGTAACAAAACATGAGAGACCCCTAACTCTGGGAAATGAACAAGGGAAAAGTGGAGGGAGGAAAGTGGAAAGTGGAAAGGGAGGTGGGTGGGGGGTTGGGAAAAAAGTGGAAAGTGGAAAGTGGAAAGGGAGGTGGGTGGGGGGTTGGGGTGACTGGGTGATGGATGGGCACTGAGGGGGGCACTTGGCGGGATGAGCCCTGGGTGTTATGCTATATGTTGGCAAATTGAACTCCAATAAAAAAAAATAGTAGCTGGAGAATCACTAGGTGAAAGATCTGTCCTTGAATGCCGAGAGAAGGCACGGGAATTGCTGAGCAGGCACAGTGGACAACCCTATTGCTGACTGAGGAAATGAGAGAAGTCAGTGGGAGGACCCAGGATGCCCATGAAGGGACCAACGCAATTGGGTATGGAAGGGGTAGGTTCTAATTAAATACACACACACACACACACACACACACACACACACAATCTGGAATCTGTATGCCAGTCTGTTTTACTTAACCCAGAAGGAAGAAAACTAAGGCTTGTTGTGAGAAGCTATAGGTCAAAAACACATGTTTTTTTCATAGAAAGAAGAGCCCAATAAATCTGGAGTTACCAACCCATTCACAATCAAGCCCAGGGTTAGAATATCTGAAACAAATCTATATGAGTGATTCAATGGGCTGGGATCAGAAGCAAGTTGCACTATCCAATTAGCTTAAAAATCACATCCCTAGAGAAATCTTTCCTTAATAATTGCTCTACACAACCGGTCCCTTGTAATCTCTCATTGCAGAGATTGCTTCATATCATCAATCAATCAGGGTGTAACATTTTCATGTGATTATTCATTTAACATATGCCCTCTTCCCCCATTAACCTGTAAGCTCCTTGTGTTTGCTGAATGAATAAATAGACTAATTAAAAAATAAAAAAAAAATCCATGACCAAGGGTTTATCTCTTTCAAAATGACACCTCATGGTTGGTGGAGACTAGAAGAGTGCAGAGCCTAACAATGCTTGCAGAAAAGGCATACTGCCATCAAGTGCGAATTACATGAATTGCAGGCAAAGGTACTGGTCAAGTGAATATCCAGTTACCTAAACTTTTCTGAAAATAAAATCACTTGGAAGCACTGATTAAAATTCAGATTGGTAGGCCTATAACTGGCCAAATCAGAATCTCCAGGTAAGGGCTGGAAACCTATATATTTATCAATGTCCTCAGAGTATTCTGAGCAACAAGGAAATTTGAGCAACCTTGATCTATGCTAAAGTACTTCTGAATTTGGTCCTTAGACATCCTGCTAAAGAATCACTTGGAGTCCCTGTGGAATATACAGAGACCTAAGATGCACTCTATACTGACTGACCTTTTTCTGGCTTTTTTGTTATTAAATCAATGCCACTCCTGCCACCAGATAGAAACTGTCTCTTCCATTATAATTACAAAATTTCTATGGTAATGCCTCACATTTACCCCTCTTAGGTCAACCCTTGACCAACCAAGTGTGGTTGCTCATGATCTTCATGTATGTGGGACAATTTTTCTCAGAAAAAAATAGGTTTTAGGCCAACAAGAGAGGGAAATGAAATAGAAATGTCTAAGGCCAAATAGTGCTGTGTTCATAGTATTCTTGATTAATTCCAAAAGGGGCTTCTGTCAGAAACAACCAACTTAAGTAACAGTTTTATAAGAGCAGGCTTGTAGCCCAGGGGTGATCCTAAATATATTTTTGAATTGTTTTAGAAGAATTCGGACAAATTAAGACAAAATTTAAATCCAGCAATAATATCTCCAGTTTTAGAATTCCTTCCTGCTTTTATTAAACATTTGCCTTGATTTCAAAAACTTGCCAGCGTTCTACTGCTTATTTTCGTGGGACCTATGGAAATAGCATTAAGAAATGTATTCCTTCCAACTACCAATTTGCTCTTAAAATTCTAATGTGCAACTGTGTGGTTAGTCTTTCAAGCATACCAAGTTGACCTAGTTAGCAAGCCTTACAGACCTCTGATCACTAAAGTAAATCCACAGTCTCTAATTTATGGAATAAAATATTCAGCATTCAATGGCAGTTCCTGGAAATTCAGGTTATTTAGAAAGTTGGTTTAGCAAAATAACTAGTAAAAGCACTTTGTGATTTTTAGTTATTTTGTTTCTATCTTTAAGCGAAACTTCTGGCCTATATTTTATAGGCTGTAACAGGTACAAAGATACAGTTGATACTCATGGTTCCTTGATGAAGATAATAGATGTGAAACCAATAATAGATAATAGATGTTAAGCTAATTTTAAGCACATGGTCTTACTTTTATCATAACTACTTTAAATTTTTTTAATGAATAGGAAAGATATACATTTTATGTAAGCAGCAAATTGTTTTCTGACTAATAGAATTAATGTCTGATAAATACAATTTATGAACTTTTTAAAAACGATTTATTTATTTATTCATTCATGAGAGACATAGACTGATAGAGAAGCAGAGACATAGGCAGAGGGAGAAGCAGGCTCCCAGCAGGGAGCCCGATGGGAAACTCAATCCCTGATCCCAGGATCACTACCTGAGCCGAAGGCAGGCGCCCAACCGCCAAGCCACCCAGGCATCCTCAATTTATGAACTTTATAGGAACAAATCTGATGACTTCCATCACCACCCAGATTCAAGTCTTCATCATTTCTTACCTGATTACCTACTGTAATAGCTTCCTAATTTGTCTTCTTGCTGATACCAAGACCAGAGTTTTGTTTTTAAATAAATGACATTATGATCTTCCCATGTTCAAAAACCATCAAATGGCTTCTTATCTTACCAAGAATAAAATTCAAAGTCCTCGGTCTAATCTGTAAAGATTTGCATGATATGGTCCTTAGCTAAACTCCTACTCCTTATTTTCTGCCACTTTCCTCACTCACTTTGTTCCTATAGCCCTGGACTCTTTGCTATTCATTGAACAAGCCAAGCACATGCCTATTTCAGGGCCCAGGTACTTCCTGTTCCATCTGCCTGGAATTCTCTTCCCTTAAGTAATCACATGCTTCAGTCCTGAGTCCTGCTCCAATGTCACACTTTCAAAGAAATTTTTTCCTAATCCCTCCATACTAAATAGCAGCCCTCCTCACCTTCTACCCCTTAACTGCTTTAATTTTTCTCATAGCATTTGTAACCACCTGACATATTATTTACTTATCTGTTTGCTTACTGTTTTTCAATCTTAAAAGAATATAAGCTGCACAAAGAGGGGTTTTTTCTACCTGTTTACTGGTATGTCTCCAGGGTTTGACACATAAGCACTCAGTAAGTATTCACCAAGCTAATGCATGGATAATTCTTAAAAGATATCTTACAGTTGAAAAAAATACAGTGTCTTAAGCAAATAATAAAATTGCAGGATATTATAGATTTAACTGATAAATTAGTTTAAATGCATCAAAAGGTTTTTAAAAAGATTTTATTTATTTATTCATGACAGACACACAGAGAGAGGAGGATACACAGCAGAGGGAGTCCTCTCAGGAAGCCCCATGCGGGACTTGATACCTGGACCCTGGGATCATGCCCTGAGCCAAAGACAGACGCTCAACTGCTGAGCCACCCAGGTATCCCAAATGCATAAAAAGTCTTAAAGAATCCAAGGGTAAAACTGTGGAGCTATTAGCCAAAAAATGTAAATAGTCACTATAAATTTTGAAAGGATGACATTTGGCATCCATAGAGTTTTAGTGGGGAATCTTATAGCTAAAGACTGACAAATTTCACCTGTATATCAAATAAGTTAATGAAAGATAGATAGATAGATGATAGAATAACTGAGTTACTCCAGAAGATATATTCATTGTAGGAAATGTGGCTTCTACAAGGGGAATCATGTTCAGTTACTCAGATTGAATTATTTGTGGATAACTGATTTGGACAAAATAGAACAAGCAGATATGTTATATTCATTCTTAGAGCATGTTACATAATCTTAAACCAGAGTTACCATGAAGTTGAGAACACTATTTTTGTCATGAATATAGATGGATAAAGAAACAAAGAGTAGGGGAAAATTGCTCCAGACAGAAACGACAAATGGAGATATTTCTCAGAGGTCAACCTAATCCAACAATTTTTATAAGTGATTTAAAGGACACTATGCAATTGACATTAGCTCTTCTGGAGATACTGAGATACCAAACTGGAAGGGACAAAATGCAAGAAAATTACATGAGGCTCTATACAAGGAAAGAAAATTAGAAATAAGGGCCAGGGAAAAAATACACTGCTTTATTCCAAGCTATGAGTTATCTTATTACTATAACAAGACTTGTGCACTGTCTAGGGCGCTGTTCCCTAGGGCCAAAATATGTCTAGAAAGTATTAGGCTTTATTAGAAAATATATTGGAATAAAACAAAATCCAGGATTCAACTGACATACAGGATTGTGGTGTGTTCACACCAGGAGCATTGTGTTATCACATCTCAAATAAGACATAAAAGAGCTGAAGAAAATCCAGAGGGAGGCAACAGAAATGATCAGTGAAAAGGAGGAACTGCCATATGAGAAAAGAATCAAAAGATTCTCTTTCTTCAATCTGAAAGATAAAAATACTGAAAGCATATCATTGAAGTCTATAAGATCTTGAAGAGGGGCAGAGAAGGAGGATGTGGTCATGTTCATCACATTGTAGCTTATCAAAATCAGTGGGGTTCTCTTGAAGCATGAAAAAAAATTAATTTTAGGGCAAAGAAAGAGGAATTCTACTATAGATAGCAGAGAGCAAACCTATTCATCTATTTGAAGATTTGATGAGTGTCTGTCATGCCCCAGATACCTCAGGTTATGAAAAAAAATTTTTTTTCATTAAATATTCCCAGCTGGGAGTGGAAATACAGAGACGAACAAGATGTAGTCCCTCCCTTTAATGGGCCTGAAGCTGTAAGGGGAGAAAGGCAAGTAAACATATAATGATAATAGTATCATATCAGATATTCCTGCAGATATTTCTTTAATCCATTCATTTCAATTTCCACAGCCTGTATTCTGGCCTAAGCCACCCCCCCACCCCATTCTTTGCTCGGGTCACTTAACAAGACTCTTAAGAAAACATCATCCTCCAATTCCTTCCTCCCTCTAGTCTATTCTCCTTATAGTATCCAGAACAATTTAAAGAATTACATCATATCAGAATACACTTCTGCATAAAAGACTTCAATATCACTCCACCTCTATCTACATGCTGGCCCATAAGGACCTGCATGATCTGGGCTCCTGCCCTTCTCTCCAGTCTCAGCTCTGTTTATTTTTTTTCCCATTTGTCTGGACATGGGCCTTCCCCCTCCCCCCCACCCCCGGTTCTCACAATATGCCAATATCTTTACCACCTTGGAATATTTGCATATGTTGTTTCCTCTGTCAGGAATATTCTTCCTCCTGCTTTGTGAATGGTTAGCTCCTCATCCTTCTGAGCTCAGCTTAAATGTCATCTCTTCAGAGGGCACCTCTCTGCCCACTAAGCTAGTTGTCCTACCCCTGCTGGCCTCTACCACAGTACTGCCCTTCCTTCTTTCATCATTCTTGACAGAGTCCATCTGTTTGTAACTGAACCATACGTTCCACTGGCAAAGATACTATATCTGCCTTGTTTGCCTTTGGGTCCCCAGTACGTAGCTCTAGTACCTGGCACATAGTAAGCATGTTACAAATTGGAATGGAAAGAAATGAATAAATGAATATGATAACTTCTATAAAAATGATGAAGGGCATTTCAACTACTTAGAAAAGAACATAATTCATGGTATATCCTTTATGTATTCATACGTTTTGAATCGTGTTTCACATAAATTAACCTTAAAGATGGGAATATAGAAGAAAGAGGAAATTGACCATCTTATGAAACTTCATTAGCTTGAGAGGTGATGGAGCCCGAAAAATTGCTTGGCTAACTCCATGAATAGTAACTACGATGAGTTATTAATAGAAACTGTGATGTTTGCCATGACATCCTAGCCTTTGAGACTTGTATCAAGAAGACAGCGATACTCTTAAATATCACTCTCTTAGTTCCCCATGGGTCCAACACAGGCAGAAGAGAACTTTTAATGATCTTATACTCTTATTATATTTGCTACATTTCCTTTAAATTTTCAATAATTGCTGACATAGCCTCAAACATTTATATCCACTCAAAGAACAAGAGTTTTGTTTCAATATAACTGTCAAAAGTCTAATATTTAAAAGACTTCCAGTTCACAGTGTTGTTTTTAATGACTACAGTCATATTAAAATCTTAAAAACGTTGTTTCAATGTTTTGAGCCTTGCTCAAAATTCAATCCACAATCTCTCTGAGCTAGAAGAAAGCTCTCACTTCTGTGATCTTTCAGAGCATTTGCACGTTCCTACATTATGAAATACATGTGTTCATTCATTTAGGAAATATATATTGTCGATTAAATAAATAGGCTTAATGGGTCTATCATGTCCAGATCTACCTGGCTAGATCCAGTGCTGGGCATACTTTAGGATTTACATACATGGCTTAGCTCTGTGGCCCCTCTCCTTGAGAGCAAACAGGGCCTGTAGGTAATTCTTCCCTGCATCTTTGACAGAACTCCTCAGGGCTTGACACATATGAAGTGACTGATAAAGGCAAATTGATTGAATCAAAATAGTCCCCCTAAGAAACCACCCATTGATTTTGATTACTGTAGCATTGGCTCTATACTTAAACTCTAAAAATCACATGAAAAACATGTAAAGTCATTACTGGTGAGCATTCAGCCTCACATTCACCTCCTAGTAGAGCGAATCTAGAAGCAGATTCAATGAATATGGGATCCTCACATTGACATTGCAATTGGGGATTTTACCAAGAGAACCTTTATGAAGCCTTAAAAAACTGTTATCCTAGCACAGCAAAATTGTTATTGTTATTCTGAATAGTACTCTCTTAACCAAGCAAATGGGCTGGACTTAATTTAACTATATGGTAGTACATTAAAATGGCAAGAAAAAAGTTTTTAAAGTTTCCTAATACATATTTGTATAATAATAGTTAATAGCTCCTAAGATAGTGCTAGAGACCTTCACATTTAATACTTAAAATGACCTAAAATTTGGATTTGCATTATAAAATTTAATGGATCATATGGGAAAATCAAAATCCTATAGATAAGCTATGAGCAGTTTTATTTTATTTATTTATTTATTTATTTATTTATTTATTTATTATAAATTTATTTTTTATTGGTGTTCAATTTGCCAACATATAGAATAACACCCAGTGCTATGAGTAGTTTTAAAAGTCTCTTGTTACACGTTTAGTAAGAGGCCAGAGAGGGACTTTAATTACTGACATGATGATTTGGACAACTGTGTACTTTTTAATAAGTACATCTTAATTGTTCACTTGCTGCCATCATTTTTTAAAGTGTTAATTTCACAAAAAATAAAGGACGATTCTCTAAGTATTCTAAAACTATGGGGGTGCTCCCAGTTTTGGTAAATCAGATGAATAATTTCCAACCAATCACAGAGACAATATGTTATAAAAGGAAACAAATATGGCTTTTCCCTTTACCATTAAAAAATTAAGTGTCTTTTGTCTTTTCAGAAGCAATTTCATCTAAATTAAGGTGACCAGATAATTAGGCATACAGAGATTCAATGTACTGGTATTATATAGAGAGAGCAGGTTTTTAACTAGGTTATCTATTTTTCTCTTAATAATCTTGCTTGATTTTCATTATCTTGATGCTTTATCACAGCTGTAAAGTGAAGTCTTCATACTTTTCCTCCTCAAGAGCCATTACTTTTCTTTATATAAAAAGTATAATCACAAAAATCCAGCTGTGCAGAAAAGACAGCACACTTCATCTTTTATTTTCTGTCTTATGGGTTATTATTCAAAATTCATGTACCTACTTTGACTAGAATTTACCATCAATTAACCAGGGTAATGACTTGAAACTTCTTTCTGTTTTAATTACAAAATCTCTGGTTACTAATATTAAATCACTCTTCAAATCACTTTACCTACAAGCATCCTGTTTAGAAATAATAAATATCCAAGAGCTTTAATGCATGTTATTCACTTGAAAACATTCTACTAGATCAATTCAGAGAAGTTTGCTCTTAATTCACAGAAGGATTTTTTTCATTGCGGTAAGAACACTTAACGTGAGACCTCCCACTTTAACAAAATTTTAAGTGCATAATACACTATTGTGAACTCTAGGCACTCATTTATACCTGTTGAATAGCAACTTCCCATGTCTTCCTTCCCCCAGACCGTGCCAACCACCATTGTATTCTCTGTTTCTCAGTTTGACTTTTTTAGATACCTCATATCAGTGGAATCATGCACTACTTGTCCTCTGCAACTGGGTAATTTCATTTAGCAAAATGATTTTGCTCCATTTTTAAAAATATAAGTTGTACTACATATAGTATTGCTTTTCTGAGTCCATTGACCAAACAATAAGCTGGCCCAGAATTATAATTGGAGACTAGGAAAGATAATTTCTTGTAAGATTCACACTGAGGCTGCTTAAAAATCACTTCTCTTTATAGAAGATGTGCAAATAAAACTCTCTCAAAAGCTCAAGGAACAGCTCTTTGGTAGAAATAAAATTCCCCTGAAGATAGTTCTCTGATTAGCATGCCAGTATGTGAGAATACCCTGAGACCACATTCCTAAATGGTCCTGATTAATTCCTAAGAAGAAATTATTAATAAGGAAATTGATCATCATCTCATGAAAATTTATTTTCATCTTTCTTCTCTTACATTTTCACACTCTAAGTGATGCATTGTTGGGTATATGGAAGCTTGTCTCCAGTCAACTTCCCTTTTTTTTTTCTTTTTGGTATCTGTCATTTGAAAATGATGCTGAGGTACCTGTGTGGCTCAGTTGGTTAAGCATCTGCCTTTGGCTCAGGTCGTCATCCTGGGGTCCTGGGATTGAGCCCTACGTTGGGTTCCCTGCTCAGCAGGGGGTCTGCTTCTCCCTTTTCCTCTCTCCCCACCCCCCTCACTTGTGGGAGACAGATCTCTCTCTCAAATAAATAAATAAAACTTCAAAAGAAAAAAGAAAATGATGCCCAACCAAACGCTTCTGTCTTCTCTTTAGCAATTTTTCAGTGGTCTTTCCTGCTACTATCTTTATCCATTTGTCTTCTATTCTTCTCCCTGCCTTCTCCTCCAGGGAGAAGAGTAGAAGACTCTTCTCCTCCCTGCTCCTACTCATGTGGATCAAAATCCCATGGATATTGGAAAGAAATCCCCAGTGTTCCAGGTGTATGTAAAATGATCATGCTCTGAAGTGAAATGGGGGACAGCAGTAGCACACATGCTCTCCTAATATGCCCACACAATGGAGAGATACTATACCCATGCACTCCATTTAGATGGCTCATCTCTTACTAAAACTATGAAGGCAAGCCCATATCAGAAGAGACAAATTTAGTGACTGTAAATAAGGGACACCCAAGACACAGAGTCCCTCACAAGTATGAAAAACAAGAATCAATGAAATAATTTGGTCATTCATAAATATTCCACCGAAATTGGACAAATTATGAACGGCCTGAAAATAAAAGAAAACCAGAGAATTAGAATGAGTAAAAATGGGAAATGAATTTTAAAGTATTGATTCAAAATTACTTCAGAAAAAAAAACACAAAAAAACAAACAAAAAAACACAAAATTACTTCAGAATAATATAATGTGAAAGATTGGGCTAGATGAATGCCGAGTTCTCTTTCACTTTTTTTTTTTTTCATTTTGCAGGTGAGGTCTTGAAGTGATTTTACCAACTTATAAGCTGTGTGATCTTGATCAAATGACTTAGTCTCTCCAGATCTTTGGTTCTACATCCATAAATGAAGAGAACCGTTGGGAGAAATGAATGTGATAAATTTCAGTGCTTGACAGGTCATGTCATGGTGTTGGTAACTGACTACTAGTAAGTTCATAAGTAGGAAGAGGTTTAATGCTTTAGTAAATTACTGTTTAGTGGATTCAAGGGCAACAGTAATCAATAAATAATTTTTTAAATGCATTTAAATTTTGCATGGTAGTTGTTTTCTAAATGCTAGTCACTTTGCTGGGTTATTGAAATATAATTGCAGATAAAATATAATCTCAGACCTCATCTGCCTCATTCACAAAGCTGTTTTGTGTCCTGATTCAATTGTTTCCTACTTTTCTCTCACCTATTTCTTATTTTTTCCTTTGTATAACCTTTAAGTCGTCTTAAATCCTTGCTGAAATAAGTTGCAATACAAATAAATAAATAAATAAATAAATAAATAAATAAATAATAAATAAATAAATAAATGATTTACTTTGTCTATACATGCATACACACACAAACTAGCCCTTTCTTTTGTAGGGAAGCTACACCTACACCATAAACAATCCCAGCCCAATGTGATGTACAATGTCATCAAGGCATGTGCCATGAAGCACAGAGAAGAGAATTAGCTCATTTTGCAACCGGGGATTGTCCATTAGAGGCTTCCCCCAAGAGGTAATATTTGAATGAAGCCTTGATGAATGAGTAAGTGTTTATCAGGAGGAGCAAGGTTTGCTACCCTCAGGAAACAAAAGTGAAGAGGCAGGAAAATGTCCAGGGAATGAAAAATTGTTCAAGTGGTAAAGCACAGGGGGCAGGGCACTGAAGTGTGGTAGTCCGATGGCTAGGGCATGGTGAATGGTGGGGGGGACAAAATACCAAATAAAACAATTAATCAAAGTAAAGTACAACACAGTTTCCAGACAATAAACTCAGAGCCATTTATCTTCAGTCGTCATTAGGTATTTTCCAGTGGCCTTCTGTGTCCACCTGGCATTGTGCACCAAGCTAGTACATTCTTTATCAAAGTAATTCTTTAAAATGTCAGGTCCTTTTGCTGTTTAGGCATGAAACACCCAGATTTCCAGCAAGAACTTAGAGATTTCCAATTGAAATATATTTTCATGGTAAAATAGATAAAAGTTTTCCTTTACTGACCCTAAATGAGGGCATTTTAAGGAATTCTGGGCATAGTTAGAAGCATTTATTAAAGCACAAGTATCCTCTCACTACACAGAGCTGAGCAAAAAGCTGTCATAGATGCTATGGTGAAAAAGGCTGGCTTAGTTGTGTGTTGCTCAATGTCTATTTTTATTCTAAATCAACATGATCTTTTAGTCCCTCAGATGTCCATGTCCAAGGAAATCACAGAAGTATAGCATATTTTGCCTTTTTTCTGTATTTATTAATAACCCTCTAGCCTACATTTTTTGTTGTAAAAGGCCTACAGTTGATAAGTTGGTGCTTCAGGCCTGCTCTAAGGCCTTAGATTATCAGTGGCCCACACTCCGACCTCACAACCAAGAGGATGGCTCATCTCTAGTAGCTTACCTTTAAAGTGAAATTCAAACTAACATCAGGAGAATTTCTGGTTGACCTGTAAGCCTATAGCAATTGTCTGCCAAAATGATGACAAGTACAGTATCTGACAAAATGTTTGTGCCCTGAATGCTCAAAAAAAGAGTATCTTGGAATCCTTAGGATGCCTGGGTGGCTCAGAGGTTAAGTGTCTGCCTTCAGCTCAGGGCATGATCCTGGAGTCTGAGGATCGAGTCCCACACCAGGCTCCCTGCATGCAGCCTGCTTCTTCCTCTGCCTGTGTCTCTGCCTCTCTGTTTCCCTCTGTGTCTCTCATTAATAAATGAATAAAATCTTTAAAAAAAAGAGTATCTTGGAATCCAACTGGACTCCTCTTATGTTAAGCCAATCTATGTAAGAACAAATGTGTTTCTTCAGTGAAGAATATTTATAGATTTATAAATATAAATATTTATATTTATATAAATAAATATCATGGAGCTATGTAACCAGATAAGTAATACTGATTTAATTCTTATCCATACAAACTTTTAAGTAAGTCATTTAGCCTGTGTTTCAGTTTTCTCATATTGAAGATGGATTCAATGAAAGATTTGGAGAGGACTTTATGAGGTAATCAAGGAAAGCACTTAGCACTATGCTTGGCACTTAGCAAGTGTCATGATCACTATTATTGCTATTAATTGTCTGGAGTGACTCTACAGAGTCACCAGAAACAAGGCCACTAGAATTACTTAAAAATTATTGAACTGTAATAAACTAAAATATTTTGAACACTACTTGATTCAATAAGCATTTACCGTGGGTTTATAAATACTGACATTTATGGTAAAGACAAATGATGCAGATAAGCTCTATTTCCAAAGAATTTATAATCTAAGGGTATATACAGACACATGCATAAACAACTTGATACAACTTATCTGTAAAGCTTGTTATAGTAGATATGGAGAGGGGATTATGGGAATTTAGAAGCCATAGGTCTTGACTCTGATAACATACAAAGTGTGACCTTGAAAGAAACATTTATTGGAAACCTTTTATGGGCTAGTTTCTGTACTAAGCACTGGTTATACACAGTTGAAAACAGGACAGGCATGATTACTACCATCATAAGATTTCTATTAAATAATGCAAGAGGCTTTAGCTTGGTGGAGAGAGATGAACTCAGTTTCAAACATTTTGAGTTTGAACTTACTCTAGAACGTTTAGGCATAGTAGCCATTTCCACTTAAAATGATGGAGATGGAGCTCAAAAGAAAGATGAAGACTGGAATCTTCTCAGGAGAAAGAACTTTGCCATATCAAGTGTTGTATCCCCAGCTCCAAAAAAACCTTGGCACATAGTAGGTATTGGTCAGCATTTTAAAAAACATTTTATTTATTTATTTGTGAGAGACACACAGAGAGAGTTAGAGGGGCTCCCTCATAAGGAGCCTGATGTGGGACTAGATCCCTGGACCCTGGGATCAGGCCCTGAGCCAAAGGCAGATGCTCAACCACTGAGCCACCCAGGTGTCCCTTGGTCAGCATTTGTTGAATGAATTAGTACCAAAAGACAAAGATATTATTATTATCATTCTTCTTACTCTTATTATCAATACTATTTCTCTATAGTGACTTGAGAAGATAACCAGAAATAGAGCCACTAAAATAGGCCCTGCTGAAATCCTCAGATTTAACGAGATCATTGGGGGGCATTTGATGCATTGTGTATATAACAGTGCATAGCTACTGTTGAATTTGCATTTTTCTGCCTTAATGCTGGTCATTCTTGGGAAATCACTCTAATCTTTATCCATTCTTTTATTTATTTAAATAACATGTCATGTTTCACTCATATGTGGAATTTAAGAAACAAAGCAAACAAGCAAAGGGAAAGAGAGAGAGAGAGAGAGAGAGAGAGAGAGAGGCAAATCAGGAAACAGACTCCTAACTATAGAGAACAAACTGATGGTTACCAGAGGGGAGGTTGATGGGGGCATGGGTGAAATAGGTGATGGGGATTAAGGAGTGCACTTGTGATGAGCACTGGGTGATGTATAGAATTCCTGAATCACTATATTGTATACCTGAAACTCATACAGCATTGTATAACTCACTGGAATTAAAATGAAAACTTTTAAAAAAAGAATAAATAATGTCATAAATACCATATTTTGCCAAGTCCCATGATAACTGCTGAAAATGTAATGACAAGCAAGTTATCTGTCTGTCTGCAAGAAAGCTTGCAGTTCTCAAATGACATTGCTGACATCAAGGTCAGGGTGGCAGGAGAGTATAGTCAAATTATACAAAGAGGTAACAACAAATAGTAGCGTGTCTAATTAAAATTATTACATCTGCTTATTTCCATCCACCAAATCTAAAATCTTATTTCCATTACCAAATCTAAAATCACTCCATCGATAAAATCCTTCATTCTAATGTCCTTGCCTTGTCATCTAGATATAATAGAAGACCATATATAAATATGTCTTGCTAGACCTGGAAGGAGGATTGTTTTTCATATACCAGAACACAGATTCTTTCTTCTGAGGAGACTCAAGATTCATCACAATGAGCCTAAGTTAATGGACCAATTCTTTAAGTAAAGGTAACAGCATTGATTAATGAAAATGATGAAGTGGTCTTATGTTTTTGCACCAGCCTGTTACAGATATGCAAATGATGAAAATGGGGAAAAGTGTCCAGCCTCCAAAGTGACCACGTATGCAAGCTTTCCCGTGATCCGCAAAATGGCAAAAATAAAGAATTGTTTCTCTTCTTCAGCAAATCCCTGCTCAGTTATTTGCGGACACGGAGAGAGGATAGGGAAAATGAACCCTTTTTTGAGCCCCGTGGATTGCATTAAAATTTTGGCTGCTTAAGATTTTCTGGTAGTTGGCCTTGAGAAATGAGCTCCAAAATATGTTAATAAGGTTCAAAAGGAATTAAACTAGCCCTTCATGATTACTTCTGTTTTCTAAAAATGTTTCAGAAATAGATGTTATTTACAGAGATCTTGGGATACAAATGTTTATGTATATCATAGGATCTAACACACCTGAATCTCAATCTAAATATGGCACCTAGATTATGAGATATGCATATTCACACATAAACATGTACACAGATACACACCCTCATGGATAGCATGACCAATTTGACCCAATTTGTTAGGACTGTCCTGGTTTTAAAATTGAAAGTTCCATGTCCCAGAAACTCCTTTATTCCTGGGAGAAATGGGACAGTTAGTCACTCTACCCATGGAAGACAACAATTATGGAAATCACAATGCTACTCTAAGTTGAAAGTGCAGCATGCTTTTAAAGTATAAGCTGAACAAAGAGTACTATACAAATTTCACAAAACTGCACATGTTCATTTTCATTCTTTCCTTGAGTGTCCAACATTTCAGGATTACTAGGTGAGCAACCACCCCCCCACCCATGCTGGTTCACTTTCTTTGGGAAACATATCAAAAGAGATTGCAAAAAATGTTTACAGAAAATCATTTACACAAATTTGCTCAGCAGTGGTTGACACAGAGTAGGCCCTCAATAAATATTTGCTAAATACAATATCTTAATATTTCTACTTCAATGGATTCAATTTCTGGTAATAATAATTTGCAGGATCACCGCATTGGCTGATCCACATAACCTGATTTATGGGAAAATGCATTTTTGCAATAGCTAGCATTAAGCTTACTATGTTCTGGTCTTCCCATGACTTCTGGCACTTTATCTGATGCCCATAATGATAATAATGACCTTCTTTAATCACTTACCATGCTAACTAATGTGTTTGAACTTTTATAAACATTCTTTACTCTGTGCAGTGACTCTTGGAGGATAGCTATTGCTATCATCCCTATTTTACAAATGAGAAGACTGAGGCTTAGAAAGATAAAGCAACTTCAACTTGGAAAAAGTTAAATTTAAGTCAGCTATATTCACCTAATCATTTAGATATACTATATACTGTCTCTCTAATATATTTCTTCCATCCACTTATTCATTCATTCAGTAAATATTAGTTGGGCACCTACTGTGTTTCCAGAACTATTACAGACAGTAGGAATGTCACATTGACTTAACTAGATGAAGTCACTATTTTCATGAAGAGGGGGTGGAGGAAATTAGGAGAGGTTGGTAAAAGGGTACAAACTTTCAGTTATAGGATGAAGCTCTAAGAATCTAATATAGCACATGATGACTGTAGTTGATACATTGCATTGTGTAAATTGAAATTTCCCAAGAGAATAGAATTAAATGTTTTCACACACACACACACATACACACACACACACGGTAAATATGTGGGGGTAATAAATTTGTTAATTAACTGGATGGGGATATCTATTCATAATGTAAACATAGATCAAATCATCATGTTTAACTCTTTAAACATCTTACAATTTTATTTTTCAGTTATACCTCACTAAAGCTGGGTGCAAAAACTAAATTGGGTAGAAAATGTGAACCAAGGAATAGAAATTTGAATAAAGGGATAAGTAAATAGAGTGAGGTACAGCTATAATATAGAAAATTATTCATAAATTGTTAAAAAATGTAGTTATATATACTACCATGGTTTGTTATCCAAAATATATTATATATATTTTTAATAAAAAAAACACAGAAAACACTATATATTTTCTACATTGTGTGTGTGTTTATGTATGTGTATCCACACTGGTCTACATTTTATTACTTGAAAACAGCAATGACAGTGTGTTTTGTTATCCTTGCGGTTCTTGCTTCCTGGAATAGCTTTACCCCACTCATTCATCCTTCAGTTCTTAGCTCAAGACCCACCTCATCAGAAGGCCTGCCCTGGCAACATAAAGTAAAGTAGGTATTATCAGTATCTAGCCTTTTGGGATTTGATCTTCATAGCACTCACATTTAGGATTTTTAGTAATTATGACTTCCTTTTTATATGTCTCTCCTAAGTGGAAGGTAACAGAAAGGCACAACTATAATCTTAATCATAACATCTAGCAATCCTGCACATAAGTAAGCTTCAGAAGACAGATGTCACATCTTGGACTTCCCCCTCCAGGTTAGACAGCTCCAATTACTTTGATCGTTTCTGAAAATAATTTCACTCTGAATAGTCTTCATTCTTCATTATTCCTCTTAAACATTTGCACCCCCTTCCAAAATGAGTAGATTGCTAATTACTGTTGAGCAGAGTGAAGTTACTATCTCTCTTATTTTAGACAAAATATTCTTCTTTATGCAGCCTAAGATAGCATTTGTTCTTTGGGAAAATGACACGAATTATACTGTGACTCATACTGAGTTTACCATTGACATTAAAACCAGATGTCTTCTACAAGTGCTGCTACAAAATTGTGCCTCTCAACATGGATGTGTGCATTGGGTTTTGATCCTAAGGGTGTAGATTTACATCAACTTTTATTAAATTTCATTTTGAAATATCTAGTCCACCATCTCAGTCTTTTAACACATTTTTGGATTCTGATTCACTGATATAAACTACATGCTGTCCCTTAAAACTCTGTATTATCCATACATTTGATGACCAAATACTCTATTTCTTTATTTAAATCACTAATAATAATGATAATCAGGACAGGGCTTGGGTTAGAGTTCTGTGACACACCTTTAGAAACTGCTTCATAGTGGAAATACAATTAAATCAGGTATATTCAGCCAGTGAGAAACCCAGTCATGCTTCTATTTCCTTGTGTTATCTACAAAGACAGAAAGAAATCTTTTCCACATATAATAAAAGTGATAACAGTTTACATTTATTAAGTACTTATATGCTATGTAGTAGGCTAAGAATTTTATATACAATATTTCTTTTAATCCCCTGAAAAATCTGAAAGATAAGCATTTTTTTTAATATTTTGAAGATGGAAAAACTGAATCTCTGAGAAATTAAGTCAGAAGAAATTATAATTCCTCTGACATAACTTATTGTTAATTAAAATGAGCTTTCGTTGTTTGTAAACTTGTACTTCTAAAGCAATAATATTTTGTCATGTAGCATGTTCTCAAAATAATTTGAAAGTCAAAATAATACGTTCTGAAACAACAGTGTTATTTATATTTAAATATCAAATTGCTAAGGAATAAGAGCATGAAACATATTGATACTATTAAAGGAGATATGGTGCTGCCCCATCCTAGAAAAAATTTCTTGACATTTTAAAAGCCCATAAAATTTCACCATTCAGCTTACTTAAGGAGTTCTAGTAAAAAAAAAAAATCCATAGTCCATTCTAATGTGACGCTTATGATTCCACCAAGCAGATGTTCTCTTCCCTTGAGACTTCAGTACAAATCTTATCTCCTCCTACTATTTACTGTTACCAGATGAGATTTTTTTTTCAAAGGCAGTCTCCTTCTCCTTGGCTATCAGAACTGAGAGCTCTAGCCATGGTTTATTGGTCCATGCAAAGCAGAGAAAAGGGACAAACTCCAACTGGAACGTGAGAGAAGTTTGAGGACTGAGACATGTGGAACTAACGAGAATTGTCCTTTAAGAGCATAACAAATGTAGATACATTGCTTTCCTAAAATCCTGTTTTATTAACCTTTATCAACTGCTGAGAAACTGGGACATGATGGAATTTTTGAACTTTCCTGTCAGCAGCTAAAGGGTAATGCTTGTTATGATTGCTACTTGGCAAAAAGCCAGCCTTTCATTCCAAAAGGTCTCAAATTAACTTTGTTCATAACTGATTAGAGAGCACAAAGACTACAGGGTATTTCTGCCACCTTTGTGTCATATGTAGGTGAGAAATATTTGTTGTCCTTGATATAAAACTACCTATATGTGTTGTCGAATCGTTGGCACAGTATTTACTACTACTGAGTTAATGCAGAAAGTTGCAGGGGGGTGATTGAGAATACATTACAAAAAAAAAAAAAAAAAAGAATACATTACAGTCTAAATGAAAATTGTGAAATTTCACTTTTCCTCATTGGAAAGGAAAATCAGTTTCTCCTTATTAACAGGTTTTGACATTTCCCTACAGCGAGAGAGCTTATTTTAATCTTGGAAACATTGTTTTTCTTCCAATGATAACAGACCCTAATGTGTGAAGATGTAGACTAACATGTCTGACTGTGGATATGCCTGAAATATCCTGAGAGAGAGAGACAGACAGACAGACAGAGAGAGAGAGACAGAGTGAGTGACTGGGGTGGGGGGTGGTCAGAGGGAGAGGGAAAGAATGCAAGTAGACTCCCCACTGAGCATGGAGCCCAATCCAGGGCTCAATCTCAGGACCCCAAGATCATATTCTGAGCTAAAATCAAGAGTTGGACACTTAACTAACCAAGCCACCCAGGCACCCTGAAATATAATTTTTAAAAGGTCAAAGCCAAACTTCTATTTCAGACTCTAGACCTTCCCAAGCAACACGTGTTAGCTTCTTAGCATTACAGTGTAGAGTCTAGGGCTGAGGGCTTTAGAGTCAGTCTTCCAGGGTTTGAATTCTAACTTCACTGATTGTTACTTATTTGCTCTCTCTGCCTCTATTTTCTCATCTGCAAAATGGAGGTAATAATCATATAATAGTTATCTTATTAAGCTGTTGTAAAATTAAATACATATTATCTAGTAAGAGTGTTTTCTGTTACTGTCATTAATTAGGTGACACAGAAATGAGTGATCTAGATCTAGGTTCTGGCTCAGCTTTACTATTTGTAACCTATGTGATCTCAAATGAAGCATCTGACCTCATCTCACTGGGTGTTAAGCTTCCCATCCACAGCTTGGGGATAATGATGCATAGCTTCACATTTGGTGATAACATAAAATAATTCAGGTAAAGTGCTTAGCCTAGCATCTGGCACCAAGCAAACCAAAGGAATCACTTACCATTAATACCATTTTGTGTGTGTATATAAGAATAATTTATATATTTGTCAATATGAGTAAGAAAAATTTGCATTTTCTAGAGCACAAATGAGATTAAGTAAACTTTTTATGTGTTTGCTAGTCATTTGCATGCTTTTTCCATGAATTACCCCTTTATAACCTGTGCCTGATTATTCATTAGCTTGTTTCTGGTTTCATTTTGATTTGTAGGAAAAAATATATGTTTTATTATTGACTGAATGCTTCCCTCCAAAATTCTTATGTTGTAGCCCTAACTTCAAGTGTGGCTGCATTTGGAGATAGGGCCTCTAAAGAAATAATTAAGATTAAATGTGGTCATAAGGATAGGTCCAGGGCAGCCCAGGTGGCTCAGTGGCTTAGAGCCACCTTCGGCCCAGGCCCTGATCCTGGACACTGGGGATCGAGTCCCACATCAGGCTCCCTGCATGGAGCCTGCTTCTCCCTCTGCCTGTGTCTCTGCCTCTCTCTCTTTCTCTCTCTCTCTCTGTCTCTCATAAATAAATAAATAAATAAATAAATAAATAAATAAATAAATAAAATCTTAAAAAAAAGAAGAGACACCAAAAAGTTCACACTTTCTCTGCCATATGAAGACACAACTTGCCATCTGCAAGTTAGGAAGAAAGCTTTCACCAGAATTATGACCATGCTGGAACTCTGATCTCAGATTTCCAGGCTCCAGAACTGTGAAAAAATGAATTCTGTTTTTAAGACACCTGGTCTGTAGTATTGTGTTATGGCAGCCCAAGATGAATATATAAATATAAATATATATTCTATTATATAAATATATTTCAATAATTATATTAAAATATATTCTAACCAAATAATATATTTTCTATTAAATATTATTGAAAATAACTTTTATTTTATCCTAAATTTACTATCTATCTTTATCAAAATTTATGTTTTTTTGTAATCTATAGGTGCGTGTGTGTTTAATGAAGATAAACCTATTAGCCCTTTTCTTTATGACTCCTGAGTTTTTTGTCATTCTCAGGAATGTCAAGAGATATAACACCTATCCTAGATCTTCTTCTAGTACTTCCATGGTTTTTAATTTTCATGTTTTGATATTTAACCCACCTGGAATATGTTTTATATATATTGTGGGATTGTCATCAAATGTTTATCGTCATATAGAAAACCAATTGTCTCACCAGAGTTTACTAAACAGACCATTGTTTCACCACAAATTTGAAAATTCAACTTTAATATAAAATAAACATACTAAAGTCTTCCTGACTTCTTAGATATATTAGCTAGATCTATTTTCTCTAGTAGCAAATCACCTTTTACTACTATAATTGGGTAGAACACAACCCCATTCAAACGTCTTAGCATATCCTCATCTATATATTTTTTATTCCAGATGAACATTATATTTATTTCATCAATTTTCAGCGGCTGTTTTTAAATATTCAAGGAATTTAAAAATTATTAAAACTCATGGTGTATATTAACAAGTAAGGAAATAGTTAAAATACCATCTTCAACTATTTAGCCTACAGAGGGTAATTATGGTGCCTGCTTAGTTTTCTAGAGTGTATTATACAATAACTGCCAGAGAGTAGTAATTAAGAGCATGGACTCTGGAGCCATATTGCCGAGGTTCAAATTCCAGATCTGCCATTTGTCAGTTGTACAACTATGGAAATGTTAGCTTCTTAGCACCTCAATTTCCTCAACTATCAAACAGTATTAATAATACCTTTGTCTCGGGAATCCCTGGGTGGCTCAGTGGTTTAGCGCCTGCCTTTGGCCCAGGGCGCGATTCTGGAGTCCCGGGATCAAGTCCCGCGTCAGGCTCCCAGTATGGAGCCTGCTTCTCCCTCCTCCTGTGTCTCTGCGCCTCTCTCTCTCTCTCTATGTCTGTCATAAATAAATAAATAAATCTTTAAAAAAATACTAATACCTTTGTCTCAAACTATAGTGCAGATTAAACACATTGATGTATGTAAATCCCTTAGGAAAAGTTACTGACACAGAGTATGATCCATGGTAAATGCTGGTCAGATAAAATAACTGCTTCAGAAAGTTACTTTTCTTTCCTGTGAAATAAGAAATTATCTCAAAGGGCACTGCCCATTGACTACAAAATCCAATTCTGTCAGTAATGGAATTTGGAGCATGAGGGGAGCCCAAGTTGGTGTCCTTTGTGTTAACTTCTCTGGGTTACATAGAGCAAAGTGTTTCTCTCAAATACTCTGGCGATTCAGAGCCTTAAACATGTTTGTGCCCAAAGTGCACATTTATTCATATATTTGTCATATTTTCTAGAATCAGGAACTTCTAGAAGATCTTGTTCTATGAAAGTATGTATTTCTGTATGAAGCGGATTTAGGCCACTTTATTCTGTCCTCTAATGCTCACTGCAGTATCACTCTATCTAGTTGACAATAGCTTTAAGGTCAACTTCCTGAAATAATATTTTTTTAACTCTAGGAATATTATAGAGTAAAAAAAATTGTTAAAGATACAAGATCAAAGTGAGCCACGAAGCACAACTAAATTGGGCTTATCAGCATGTCTAAATGTGATTAAGGCACAAGCATTTCAGAGAGAGGTAAATAATACCCATCATAGCTATCATTTGCTGACCTCTGACTATGTGTTGGTCCCTGTGTTTGATATAAATTATTTAATTTAATTCTCATAAAGCTTCTGTGATGTTGACATCATTATCTCTTTTTTACAAATGAGGAAAGAGAAGTTCACATAACTTAAGTGACTTTCTCAGGGCAACAGCTAGTAAGTTTCAGAGCTGGATTTAAATTCAAATTAAGGTGAGGGTTTTTTTACTCTATTTTTATTTTCCTCTTAGTAATATACCATACATTTACTATTTATATTTATTAGAAAGGCTAAAATAGAGGAAGATGATGGTGGAGTAGGAGGATCCTAGGTTCACTTCATCTCACAAACACAACTAGGTAACTAATCATCCTAAATACCCCAGAAGTAGACCTGAAGACTGACAGAACTAATTCCACAACCAAAGGCAAAGTAGAGGCTACGAAGAATGTAGGAAGTGTGGAGACATGGTTTAGGGGAGAAATAGATTCTGGGTGCTGTGGGGGGGGGAGAAAATCATGGCTGTGGAGAAGAGTGAGAGAGGAACACACAGGTGAACACATGAGAACATTTCCCCAAAGCCACTGGCTTATAAAATGAGAGGGGCTGAATTTCCTGAGTTCTTGCAACCAGCAGGTCTTAATGTCCTGGAGTTCTAAAGGTCAGCGAGCCTAGAGGGGACTAACCTGCTCTTGAAGAAAAGGCAAGCAAACAAACCAGGGGCATACAGCATGGAAACAGAGATCTGAAGAGCACCTGGGGCACACAGTGGGGATATTATTCAGTCTTCTCGGAGCATGCCTCTTAAGAGGCAGCTTTCATTGAGAAACCTCTCTAAGAATAAAGGAGCTGGCCAGCACCATTTCACTCCCCCACCCATCAGTGTAAATACAGAGCCACCTGTGGGAAGCAGCACAGCATTGACAATGGCAGCCTAACTTGCTAAGACCAAGCAACACCCCTCTGTGCTCTGGTGGAACTGTACTTTTCATTCATGCTTGCCTTAGTCCCAGTACAGTGGGCCCCTCCCCAGAAGACCAGCACAAACCTGCCCAAACCACATCTCCCAGGCAGAGTTTTGCAGGGCCTCAGTTCCAGTGGAGGTGGTGGAAAGTCTCATTTCACAAGCGGATCAGAGCACACCTAGTTAAAACTTGCTACATTCAGGTCAGGTACCAAACACTGCCCACAGCAAGCAAGGAGAGCCTCTGCAGTTGACTGCCCTAAAGGGCAGAAGATCCAGAACACAATAGCAGACTGCCTGCAGCACACATCTGGGACAGTTCCTGAAGTGCCAGGCCATGGACACTGCATGACCTCTTCATAAGGCCATTACTTTCAGAAGCAGGAGACATAACCAGATTTTCTAACATAAAGAAGGCAGAGACTGACAAAACACAAAGATGGAGGAATTTATCCCAAATGAAAGAACAACATAAGACCATGACCAGAGATCTAAGTGAAACAGGAACAAGTAACGTGCCTGATGAAGAATTTAAAGCAATAATCATAAGGATACTTACCGGGCTTGAGAAAATAAGACATCAGTGAGACCCTTACCACAGAGTTAAAAGAGCTAAAAAAAAATCAATCAGAGATGAAGAGTGCAATAAATGAGATTAGAAATACTCTTGATACAATGAACAGTAGGCTGGAAGAAGCAGAGGAATGAATTAATGCCTAGAAGAAAAGGAATGGAAAGTGATGAAGCTGAATAAAATAGAGAAAGAAGAGTTATCCAAAATGAGATTAGACTTAGGGAACTCAGTGACTCCATCAAACATAATAACATTCACATTATAGGAGTCCCAGAAGAAGAAGGGAGAGAAAAGGGGGCAGAAAATTATTTTGAAGAAATAATAGCTGAAATTTTACCTAATCTGGGGAAGAAAACAGACATCTATTCCTGGGGGCATGGAGAAATCTTATCAAAGTCAACAAAAGAGGCTAACACCAAGATATGTTGTAATTATATTTGCAAAATATAGTGATAAAGAACAAAATCTTAAAAGCAGCAAGATAAAATAAATCATTAATTTACAAGGGAAAACCCATAAGGCCAGCTGCAGATCTCTCCACGGAAACTTGGCAAGCCAGAAGAGGGTGACATGATGTATTTTAAGTGCTGAATGAGAAAAAATCTGCAGCCAAGAATACTCTATCCAGCAAAGCTAGCATTCAGAATAGAAGGAGAGATAAAGAGTTTCCCAGACAAACAAAAACTAAAGGAGTTCATGACCACTAAACCAGCCCTGCAAGAAATATTAAAGGGGACTCTTTGAGTGGAAAGGAGCAACAGAAAATGATAGTGTAAAGGCAAGAAACACAAAAGCAGTAAAAATGAATGTTTCTGTAAAAATCAGTCAAGGAACTCACACAGAAAAAGGACATAGAATATAATAACATATACCCAAAATGTGGGGAGTATAGGAGAAAAGAATGGATTCAAATGTGAATGACCACCTACTTAATAAGGACTGCTACTTGCAGAAGAGGTTACATACAAACCTAGTGGTAACCATATATCAAAAACCACTAATAAAAAGAAAACACTAATAAACATGCAAAGAATAAAGAGAAAGAAATCCAAATGTAGCACAAAGGAAAAATTTTTTTAAAAAAATGAAAGAAAGACAAGGATCAGAGAAAATTTCCAGAGACAACCACAAAACAAGTAATAAAATGGAAATAAAAACATATCTATTGATAATTACTTTGAATGTAAAAGGACTTAATGCTCCAATCAAAAGACACAGGATGTCAGAATGTATTTACAAAAACAAGAATCATCTATATGCTGCATATAAGAGACTCATTTTAGACCTAAAGACACATGCATATTGAAAATGAGGGGGTGGAGAAACATTTATCATGCTGGAGTAGTGATATGTATATTGTATAAACACTATAACAAGAGACAAAGAAGGGCACCATAGAATAATAAAGGAATCTATCCAACAAGAAGATATAACAATTGTAAATATTTATGCACCCAAAATGGGAGCACCCAAACATATAAAACAATTAATAACAAACATAAAGGAACTCGTTGATAATAATACAACAATAGTAGGGGACTTTAACAACCCACTTACCTCAATGAACAGATCATCTAAACAGAAAATAAAAAAGAAAACAATGGCATATTGGACCAAATGGACTTAACAGATATATTCAGAACATTCTATCCTAAAACAGCAAAATATGATTTTTTTTTTAATGCTGACACAGGAGTTCAAAGAACGCTAACTATGCTATTATCTTTATTACTGTCAATACTGTTGTTACAGTAGAAGGGACTTTGGAGTCAATGGAGACCCAATTTTTTTTAATAAAGATTTTATTTTTTCATGAGAGACACACACAGAAAGAGAGAGTCAGAGACATAGGCAGAGGGAAAAGCAGGCTCCCTGTGGAGAGCAGGAAGCCTGATGCAGGACTCAATCCCAGGAGCCTAGGATCACGACCTGAGCCAAGGGCAGACACTCAACCACTGAGCCATCCAGGCATCCCTGATTCTTTTCAAATGAACATGAAATGTTCTCCAGAATAGATCACAAATTGTGTCACTAAACAGACCTCAATAAATATAAAAATATTGAAGTCTTAATCATGCATCTTTTCTGACCACAATGCTATGAAACTAGAAGTCAACCACAAGAAAAAAGCTGGAAAGGTCACAAATACATGGAGGTTAAAACATGCTGCTAAACAATTAATGGGTCAACCATGAAATAAAAAAGAAATAAAAAATACATGGAGACAAATGAAAATGAAAACACAATGGTCCAAAACCTTTGGGATGCAGCAAAAGTGGTCCTAGGAGGGAAGTATATAGCAATACAAGACTAGCTCAAAAAGCAAGAAAAATCTCTGATAAACAATCTATCCTTATATCTATAGGGGCTAGAAAAAGAACAATAATCAAAACCTAAAGCAAGCAGAAAGAGGGAAATGATAAAGATTAGAGAAGAAATAAGTCATATGGAAACAAACAAACAAAAACACCCACAATTGAACAGATCAGTGAACCAGGAGCTGATTCTTTGAAAAAAAAAATTAAATTAAATTAATAAAACCATAGCCAGACTTATCAAAAAGAGAAAGGACTCAAAGAAATAAAATCACAAAAGAAAAAGGAGAATTAAAAACTAACACCACAGAAATACAAACAAGTATAAGAGAATATTATGAGAAACAATATGCCAACAAATTGGAAAACCTAGAAGCAGATATATTTCTAGAAACATATAAAGTACCAAAATTGAAAAAGGAAGACACAGAAAATTTGAACAGACTGATAACCAGCAAGGATATTGAATCAGTAATCAAAAAATTTCCAACGAACGAAAATTCAGGACCAAATAGCTTCCCAGGGGAATTCTACTAGACATTTAAAGAAAAAGCTAATACCTATTATTCTCAAACTATTCCAAAAAATAGGAAAGGAAGGAAAACTTCCAAATTCATTCTGAGGCCAGCATTACCCTGATACCAAAACCAGATAAAGACACCACTAAAAGAGAGAACTGCAGGTCAATATCCCTGATGAACATAGATGCAAAAATTCCCAAGAAAATACTAGCAAACCAAATCCAATAATACATTAAAAAAATCATTCACCACAATCAAGTAGGATTTATTGCATTGGATTGCAAGGGTGGTTCAATATTTGTAAATCAATCCATATGATACATCACATCAATAAGAGAAAGGATAAGACCCATATGATCATTTCAATAGATGTAGAAAAAGCATTTGACAAAGTACAACGTTCATTCGTGATAAAAACCTCAATAAAGTAGGTTTAGAGGGAACATGCTTCAACATAATTAAGGCCATATATGAAAAACCCATAGCTCATGTCATCCTAAATGGGGAAAATCTGAAAGCTTTACCTCTGTGGTCAGGAACAAGACAAGGATGTCCACCCTCATCACTTTTATTCAACATAGTACTGGAGTCCTAGCCACAGCAGTTAGAAAAGAAAAAGAAATAAAAGATGTCCAAATAGGCAAGGAAGAAGTCAGACTTTTGCTATCTGTAGATGACATGATACTCTATACAGAAAACCCCAAATAATCCACCAAAAAACAGCTAGAAGTGATAAATTCAGTCAAGTTTCAGGATACAAAATCGATGTACAGAAATCTGTTATGTTTCTAGACACCAATAATGAAGCAGCAGAAGGAGAAATTAAAGAAACAGTTCCATTTATAATTGCACCAAAATTCATAAGATACCTAGGAATATATCTAACCAAAGAGGTGAAAGACCTATACCATGAAAACTATAAAACACTGATGAAAGAAATTGAAGGTGACAGAGAAATGAAAGGACATCCCATGCTCATGGATTAGAAGAACAAATATTTTAAAAATGTACTACCCAAAACAATCTACACATTTAATGCGATCTCTATTAAAATACCACCAGCATTTTTCACAGATCTAGAACAAACAATCCTGAAATTTGTATGGAACCACAAAAAGCCCTGAATAGCCAAAGCAACTTTGAAAATAAAAAATAAAACCAGGGGCATCACAGTTCTGGACTTCAAGTTATATTACAAAGCTATACTAATCAAAACTCTATGGTAGTGGCACAAAAATAGACACACAGATCAATGGAACAGAATAGAAACCCAAAAATGAGCCCACAATTATATGGCCAATTTATCTTTGACAAAGCAGGAAAGACTATCATTGGAAGGAGAGTCTCTTCAACAAATGGTGTTGGAAAATCTGGACGGACACATGGAAAAGAATGATACTGGACCACTTTGTCACACCAGACACAAAAATAAATTCAAAATGGATTAAAAATCTCAATGTGAGACCTGAAATCACAAAATTCCTAGAAGAGAACACACATAGTGACTCCCTTGACATTGGCCATAGCAACTTCTTTCTAGATATGTCTCCTGAGGCAAGGGAAACAAAAGCAAAAACAACCTATTGGGACTACTTCAAAATAAGAAGCTTCTGTACAGTGAAGGAAACAATCAACAAAACTAAAAGGCAACCTATGGAATGGGAGAAGACATTTGCAAATAACATATTTGAAAGAGGGTTAGTATCCAAGATCTATAAAGAACTTATACAACTCAACACCCAAAAACCAAATAATCCAATTAAAAATGGGCAGAAGACATGAATAAACATTTTTCCAAAGAAGACATCCAGATGGCCAACAGACATATGAAAAGATGCTCAACATCACTGATCACCAGGGAAATGCAAATCAAAACTACAGTGAGATACCACCTCACACCTTTCAGAATTGCTAAAATCAACAACACAATGAACAACAGTTGTTGGAAAGAATTCAGAGAAAGGGAAACTGTTGCAGTGTTGGTGGGAATGCAAACTGCTGCAGCTATTCTGGAAAACGGTATGGAGATTCCTCAAAAAATAAAATTACAAATAAAACTGCCCTATGATCCAGCAACTGCACTACTGGGTATTTACCCAAAGAACACAAAAATTCTAATTCAAAAGAACACATGCACCTCGATGTTTATGGCACAAGTATCTACAATAGCCAAATTATGGAAATAGCCCAAGTGTCCCTCAATGGATGAATGGATAAAGTTGTGGTACATACATATGTTGGAATATTACTCAGCTATAAAAAGAATGAAATCTTGCAACTCGCAATGACATGGATGGAGCTAAAAAGTATTACCCTAAGTGAAGTAAGTTGCAGCCAGAGAAAGATTCAAATGACACATGATGTCATTCATATGTGGAATTTAAGAAACAAAACAAATGAGCATAGTTGGGGGAAAGCAGCAAACCAAGAAACAAACTCTTAACTATAGACTGACGCAGTGAGTGCCGGGATGGATGAACTTGGTCATGGGGATTAAGGAGGGCACTTGTGATGAGCACTGGGTGATGTGTGGGAGAGATGAATCACTATGTTGTACACCTGAAACTAGTATTATGCTGTATGCTAACTAACTGGAATTTAAATAAAAACTTAGAAAAAGATAAAAAGAAGTTTGGGCTCCTCTCTCACACAAAATGAATAAAATTCTGCATGGTTTAAAGATGAAAATGAGAAGGACAAACATTATATGTTCTCATTCATTTGGGGAATATAAATAATAGTGAAAGGGAATAGAAGGGAAGGGAGAAGAAATGTGTGGGAAATATCAGAAAGGGAGACAGAACGTAAAGACTGCTAACTCCGGGAAACGAACTAGGGGTGGTGGAAGGGGTGGAGGGCGGGGGGTGGGGGTGACTGGGTGATGGGCACTGAGGGGGGCACTTGACGGGATGAGCACTGGGTGTTATTCTGTATGTTGGCAAATTGAACACCAATAAAAATAAATTTATTATAAAAAATAAAGATGAAAATGTTAAATAAAATTAACAAACTGAGGGGTGCTGGAGGGGAGATGGGTTGGGGGGATGGAGTAACTGGGTGATGGGCATTAAAGAGTGCATGTGATGTGATGAGCACTGGGTGTTATATGCAACTGATGAATCACTAAATTCTACCTCTGAAACTAATAAAAATATGTAACATTTAAAAAATAAAATTAATATAGATATTTTGAAAGCTTAGGTATAGTCTAAGAGTCAAGAAACCTTTTTATTCAAGTTAGGAAACCCAGACACTATAGAGGAAGCTTTGACATATTTGAGTACCTCAAACTTAAAAGACAATCGTATGGCAAAAATAAAGGTAAAACAGAAAGACAAATAAGAGAGAAAAATATATTTGCAGTAGATATTACAAATAAAGGGTTCATATCTAACATATAAAAATTTCCTACACTTTAATAAAAAAAAGACAAACACCTGAATTGAAAGTGGTTAAAAAGTATAAAGATTCACAGACGAAGAAATCCATGTTGCCACTGAACAAGTGAAGTTACTCAACCTCACTAACAAGGATGCTGAAATTAAAATAACAAAGAAATATCACTTTAGGGCCATTAAATATGTTACCACATAGTGCTGGAGGGTGGTGGAAGTTAACATGTTATCTCATACATCTGCCGAGGGGTATGTGAAGTAGTAAAGGCATTTGGAATTCAATCTGGTAACATCTATTAAAATTAAGAATTCACATAAACTTTAATTTAGCAATTCCATTTCTGAGGCCCTATTCCATGGAAATAAAAGCAAAAATATACAATGATGAATATAAACAAAATACACACACACACACACACACTCAGATTAATTGTAACATTGTGGTGGCCAAAACCTGGAATCACCTTGAATGGCCTCGATAGAGGAATGGTTTAATAATTTGTCTGTCATTCAAACCATCACACTTCACATATCTACTTTAAAAAGTGTGTTATGTCCATACAGATGATGTGGAAAAATTTCTGTGAAATGTTTCCAATTACATAAAACAAGATGTGGTAAAGAGTAACTGGTGCCCTACTCATTTGTATGTATATGTATATATGTTACATTATTGTATGAACATGGAGAAAGATATGGAAAAGAGCACAGCAAGCTTTTAGTACTCATTATCCAGTGAAGGAGAGGGTAGTGAAATGCAAAAATTATATGCAATGCAAGAATTATATAGAGTTAAAGGTTTTCTCAGTATTAAAAAAATATAAAGTTATTTTACTTATGTAAATGGACATGTGTTTAAATCAGTGTAGAGCCATGCACAGAAAGATAGTTGCCAAAATTGTGCTTATTGCAGGGTGTTTTAAGTTTTAGGGATTATGGGTTTTCTAAACTTGGTTCCTGATATTTCGAATTTCTAGTAAGAAAATTTTTAAATGACTTTAAGTTTAACATTTTCTAAGCAAATATTACAGAGCAGATTAAGGAACCGATCCGGTATGTACAATGACTTGTTTACTCCTTCAGTTGTTTATGAATGCATTAAGCAGTCACCATGATATTGTGTTAGGTGTGTTAGGGAAATTGGGATTATACAGATGGATAAAATATGTTCCTCGCTGTTGCATATTGCATATCAGGGGAGATAAATATGTAAATGAATAATTCTCATACAATGTGGCAATTGCTTTAAAGTATTTGTAGGATAACAGGAGCAACTAACTCTGCTTGGCTTTGGTGGTAAAGAGGCTTCAGAGGGGAATCACCATTTGAAATTAGCCTTGAAGAATGAATAAGGTTTAATCACTTACCAGCCCAAGGTGGGGAGGGGAAAGCAACCCCTTCAAAGAAGGAAACAACATCTTGTCCTATTTCATTTGCACCAAGGATGTGGAGGAAGCAGTAAACAGCTTATGAATCTTAGTCTTAAATGATGATAATGCTCAAAGATGGGGAAATATCAGAGACCATAAAAAGAAAATAAAAGCATCAAGGGAACAAGGAAGTGTGGAAGAGAGTTCTGATCAGGAGGTAATAAAATGAGAACCTTTGAAAAATGCAAACAAAAGGAGAAAAAAAATGAGTGGGAAATGTGAGAAAGGGAGACAGAACATGAGAGGCTCCTAACTCTGGGAAATGAAGTAGGGGTGGTGGAAGGGGAGGTGGGCGGGGGGTGGGGGTGACTGTGTGACGGGCACTGAGGGGGGCACTTGATGGGATGAGCACTGGGTGTTACTCTATATGTTGGCAAATTGAACACCAATAAAAAATAAATTAAAAAAATAAAATAAAATAAAATAAAATGTACTTTGATATATATATATAAAAAGAAAAATGCAAACAGAGTTTTCTGAGGGAAGAAAAACTCAAAGCTGCATTTAATGGAAAGAAGCAACTGCCAAAGCAACCCGACTAAACGCAGAAGGTTATGTTTGCAGTTAGGAGTGAAACGGGTTGCTGTTCATTAAGGATTATGGAAGGAAGTTGGAGAGAAGAGGATAGATTGTCAAGTGATGATTCATTAGATAGAAAGAGGGAATTTTAAAGATCAGCTATCACTCACTGCCACTTCATTATATAAATTAATCGTAAGCCATATACAGACATTTATTGTGAAGTATCTAAAGGTACCAGAATGACTCACTGTTGTGAGAAGATGCCCCAAAATACTCGTGTCTTCAAGAAAAATCAAACAACTGTTTGGTAGTCATGGGTTAACAGCAGCTCACACAAGACATATTAGCTCTTGGGGAGTGGGGGTGTGGGAAGAAACAAGAAGGAATATTTATTTATTTACTTATTTGTCTACTTATTTATGTATATTATTGATGATAATAACAGAACCCACTTAATCAAATGCTTATTATGAGTCTAATTATAATGTCAAGCATTTCACATAAATTACCTCATTCAATCCAAGAATGACTCTAAGACACAGACACATATTATTTCCATTTTACAGGTAAGGAACCTAACCTTAGACATGCTAAGAAACTTACTTGAGGTCAAATAGCTTTTAGGTGGTAAATCTGTATATGGAGGTTGGACTGCAAATCACATGCTCAAAACTGTTCTACTCAACACTAAGTTGTGTTCCCCCTGCTACAACCCTAGTCCCAGCCACCATCACCTCACCCCTGTACTGCTGCAACACAATATCACCTCTCTGGTCCTACACAATCTACAACATCCAGTGAACTTTTTATTTTTTATTTTTTATTTTTTTTAAAAGATTGTATTTATTTATTCACGAGAAACACACACAGAGAGAGGCAGAGACATAGGCAGAGAGAGAGGCAGGCTCCATGCAGGGGGCCCGATGTGGGACTTGATCCTGGAACTCCAGGACCACTCCCTGGGCTGAAGGCAGGCACACCAGTGAACTCTTTAAACATAACTCAGACTACATCACTTGTATCAAACCATCCAGTAGCTTTCTACTGCACATAAAATAAAATGCAAGTTCTCACCTTGCAAGTCCCTGTTTCCGGTGCAGCCTCATCTCTGCCAGCTTCTGGTTTCAGTCATCACCTTCACCCTGCCCCTGTCTCTGTACTCCAGTCACACTCACCCTTTTGCTACTCCTTAACGCATTGTTTTTGTTCTTACCTCATGACATTGCTACTTGCTGTTCTTTCTACAAAAATGCTCTTCTTTCAAGTCTTCACACAGCTTACTCTATCTCATTATTTAGGTCTCAGTTCAAATCTCAACTCCTCAGAGATTTCCCCACATCCGCTGGCTGAAGCAGCTATCCTCTGCTCCACAGCAACACTCTTAACTATCTCTTCATTCATATAAATGTGATTACGTGACAGCAGGAACTATAGACCTTATGTTCTTCATGGTAAGCCCAGGTCCTAGAACACTGTCTGATACATACTAGGCACTCAGGATATATTTTTTCCTGAAATACTGGTATCTTTCTTAAAGTACCATACCTACATACATGCCTAACTAATCTCTCTCCTTCTCTCTCTCCATCTATGGCATTGAATTTCTGTGGAGTATGTAAGCTTGTTGTCACCTTGCAGAAGTAGGAGGTATACCCCCCAATCAAAATTTAGTTCAAGTTTCAAGACTAATGATGCCACACATGGACCAAGAGGGTACAAAAAGATTATTACTTACATAATGAGTTATGCATCAAAAATAGAGTAAAACAAAAAAAAACGGTAAATATGTGAAGTGATGAATAATTAGATGGTTGTGATTATTTCACAATATACATATATATCAAAACATTAAGCTGTACCCCTTAAATATATGCAGTATTTGTTTATTTTACTTCAATAAACCTGAAAAAAATGGAGTTAAACTCTACTTCAATTCATCCCTAATGTTTGATAACAAAAATATTTCATGGTATATTTAGCTTAATTTGGACTTGTTTATTCAAGCTATTATGGCACCTGTAGCCTGATACCAGTAGGAGAGGTAAATGCTCCATTGAATATTTTGTTCAAGAGCCCAGCATTGTGTATTCTGAGAATTGAAATGAATGCCTTGGTCACTATCAATGTGTAGAACTCTGAGGATGATAAGCAGTGACATGGTGAGACCTTGTATTGTGTCTTTAATAGGTGAGGAGAAATATGTGACCTTAATTTATATTTTAGATATTTTAGGTGAGGCAAGACATTCCAAGAGGTCTCTACCCTATGTAAGGCAACCCTGTGTAAGGAATTGTTTGCATTGGCCAGAACAGATGGTCAGACCATTGGCAGTGGCCCAAAGATCTGTAAAAAATGTGCGGATGAGACCAATTGTTGGCCAAGACATCCAGTGCTAAGATGACTGCCTAAAGTTTAGCCAATTGAGCTAACCCTTGGGTCCTGTCTTTTATCAGAAACTTCCTGATTAAGGGATGAAAAGCAGCAGCTCTGAAGCAAGCTCCATTAAGTGTGACAGTGATAATATCATTGATTAAGTGAATTAACTCCTTTTGGCATTCTCTCTGTTGATCCTAAGGAGATACCCAGGTATTCAAAAGTTCTAAGAGACAGATAACCTCTTCTAGCACTATGGCATCTGGCAAAAGATTGAGTGCAGGGGAAGTTTCCCTCTCCAGTTGGTGGGTTATACAGAAAGCCCTGCTTGGGCTTCATCCTGGAGCAAGGAGGCCTCATTGGCCATGCTGAGCTTGCAGAGTGCTGCTGTCATAATCAAAGTCATAATGAGCAGCTGGATATGGAGAGTCACAGCTTCAGGACTTGAGAAAGCCTATATTTCTAGGAAAGTACAGTATGTGCCATACTAATGGCATATAGCATTGGGCCAAAGAGGGGAGTTCCTAGTATCAGAAGTGCATGGGCAACTAATGGACATTATGGATATTCTAGGGACTCCAAGAAATATTACAGGAGGTTAAAACCTCTACAGTAAAGGAGTCTCTGGGGGGGCCTAATAGGAGCGCCAGTTCCAAATCAATTTAGAAAGATTCTTAGGCCTTTTATTTCAGGGCACCTCATTCAAGGTAGGCCTATTTGCAAGTAAGGGAACAAATGGACTTAAGTAAAATTTGTATTATGAGGAATATTGCCCCCAGAGTCCAAAAAAATGTCTAAAAGATTTTAGGCTTATTTTAACAATTAAGAAGGCTATTAGAAGGTATTAAGAAGGCTAAAAGGTGTCTCTTCACACCAACAGGACTGGAGCAGTCCTTAGCTTACCACGTAATTTTCAAGAACTTAACTGAGGTGGTAGGGTCCTGTACGGTGCATGGGAGTAATGGGTCATCCTCTTTTATAAGTTCCTTTGTGACAGTGAATAGGCATGTCATGAATGCCTATGACATGAATAGGCATGTCACAATCATCTCCTCAAAGGATGTCATTAGTGTGATGTCATACCTGTACATATGGGAAAAGCTAGATTAAGGTATTAAGATATTGCCTGCAAGATATTAAGATATTGCGGGCAAAGATTATGTGAGATGATAGGAATGGGAGAAGTATCCCATCCGCTACCCAGGTAAAGGTACAGTGTGTCCCTTTCAAGGTGAAGGTTAACTATAGCTGAGAGACTGCTGAAATAGGCACTGAATACAACATGTTAACCAAATACCTTGCTGTGCCTTCAAAGTATCAGTTACTTATTGGATGGAATCAGTAATTTCAATAATACTAAGATATGAAGTTCTAATGGGTGGGGCCATGACATTAAGGGCATGAAAATTCACACTGAGGCACCATTCATATTTCCCAGGTCTAAAAACAGAGTCCAATTTGACTGTTAAATGCAGAAACAGTGGGGATAATTACACCTTGTCTAAATAGGTCTTACATAATGGGTTTCAATCTTTCAAGTCCCTGTTTTCATTTAGATTGGGCCTTTTAAATAAAATCAGGGGTAGAAGGTGTTATTTTCACTAGGGATGAAGGTCCATAGGGTTGTATTTTTTCAAATTGATAAGCTCTTGGTTTGGGTTCAGGTCATGACCTCAGGGTTGTAGGATTAAGCCCCGCATTGGCCTCTGTGATCAGTGTATCTGCTTAAGTTTCTCTCTCCCTCTCCCCCTCCACACCCCCACTCAAACTCTCTAGAAATAATCAGATTCATTATTACACACTGCCACCCCCCATATATCACCCATCTCCCTATCTGGAACCCCCTAACCTGGAACACACAGAAACATCAAGTCTTTTTCTCACTCTCTAGTGGGATAATGTGTTAGAGGAAACTTATCTTCAGTCTGCAGTTCTCATCTAGTCTTCGTTCCCAATTTCCAGCTAACTATGGACCGGCTGGTCTGGGCCCCAAACTTCAAGGATTCCACCTCCCTCCCATCTCATACACTTGCCCCTTTCCTTTCCCCTCTCACCATCAGAGAACACAAAGACACAGACACACATCTCCATTTGCAACTTGTTGTTTTAATCAATATCCGTGCACTTCATTGGTCTCCTCACAGGTGACCACCATGAAAATTTTGATCTCTACCTAAGCATCCATCTCTCCAGTGCTTTTTCTGGGGAGGTAACAGCTACTTTGAGATCTTTGGCCCCTGGCAGGCATAGGGTGTTGCCCGGAGTGGGGACAGGCTTTCTTCTTCCGTCTTCATCTTCAGCTGATTTTCAGTCTTCACTTTGCTGTGTCTGCGGTAACAGACCAGTATGGTCGATTTCCTTCCTTTCTTACGCTTTTCTACATTGTCCTGAAGGGCCGATTTAACTTTTGCAAGTATCTTCCGCAGCTGGAAGGAAAACAAAGTGAGCCCGGAAAGACATTGGTTTTGGGGAAGGCAATGGAAAATAATTGGGAAGGGGGACTTTAAAAGAATGGGCGCATCCTAAGAAGGGGTTTTGTGCTAGACAAGGGCAGGATAGGGGTCTTGGGTAGGGTATCGAAGGAGAAAAAGAGGAGGTACATGAGTAGGGTAATCTGACCTTCTCACGTTCTTTGTCCTTCGATTGACAAGGGGTCTTCCTCTCTTTGATTTCTGGAACTTTTCTCACATCTGCGATTTCGGTTTTGTTTTCAGCATCTGAATTAGACCCCAGCACTGCCTCAATAACCTCCGCCATGTTGTAGCAACACTGGCCCTCTCCAGGGCCCCTGAGCCCTTTATATACCCTCCAGGGACAATGGGGAGCCACGCCCTTTAGCTTTGATTGGTCAGCAGGAAATTCCTCCAGCCAATGGTAGCCCTGGGGTGTTTGGCATCACAAAGCACCACCTGTGCACAGCCACTGGAGGAGGGGAAGAAAGCAGAGGAGCTCAGATGCTCTGGTTAGAGAAAGGGGGAGCTTTCTCAGCACTTCCTAAAGAGCCCTCTCAAACTGACCTGTTATTCATTCTCATCGACCCTGGTTCAATTCTTGTGGTACACATGGCAGGGAGAAGGTGATTCCTTCAAGCCATTCCCCATGGCCACTCCCATTCATTGGTCCATTCTGTCATCTCCTAGCGCTCAACAGTACCTGGTATTTTGTGCTTTTTAAATAAACTTTTAATTTTAGAACAGTTTTAAGTATACAGAAAAACTGTGAAAATCATACATAAATATCCCATGCCCAATTTCCCTTATTTATTAATGTCTTATATTAGTATGATACTTTCGTTAAACTTAGTGAACCAACAATGAAACAAACTATTATTAACTGAAGTCTGGTCCTTATTCAGATTCCCTTAGTTTTTACGTAATGTCCTTTTTCTGCCATATAGGATACCACAGTAAATTTAGTTAACTTTTTAGGCTCCTCTTGGCTGTGACAGGTTTTAGACTACTTGTTTTTGAGGATCTTGACAGCTTAGCGGTGTTTTTTGTTTGTTTTGGCTTTGTGTTTTCTTACATTAGACACTATTAATCAGACACTATTAATCTTATAGCTGAAGGTTTGCACCTTTTCCCCAACCTTTCCCTATTTCCTTTACTCCTCAGGCCTTGGTAATCTCTTCCATTCTCTATTTCTATGAGTTAGACTTTTTTTGGTGGGGGTAAGTGATAAGTGATACCATGCCTATTTGTCCTCTGTCTGGTTTATTTCACTTAGCATAATACCCCCTCAAGTCTATTCATATCACAAAAGGTGGGACTTCCTCTTTTTTCATGGCTGAATAATATATATAATATACCACATATACATTGCCTAACATTTTAGATGTCTTACTTAAAGCCCCTCTGAGCTAATGGGCCCATATTTAAGTCTCAGTAGAGACATGAATTATCACACTTCCCTCCAACACTTGGCTCTACCAGGCAACTTTTCCAGGGTGTGTGTGTGTGTGGGGGGGGGTTGCTGGATATACTTCAGTGGGTTCTTTTCTGCCTGGCTCATATTTATAAGTTTTTCTTCTGGAAAACCCCAAATCAAATCAGTATCATCAGGGTTATGAACCTCCATGGCAATGGTAGAGTTAATCCTTTGGCTTTGTTATAGGAGTGCCATAGATATTTCTCTATAGAACCCTGAGGATCAGTATCTCGTGTGTGTGTGTGTGTGTGTGTGTGTGTGTGTGTGTGTGTGAGAGAGAGAGAGAGAGAGAGAGAGAGAGGTATAAACAGCAGCAGAAACATTTTGTAAGGTCCTAGTGAATAGTCTGCTTTTAGAATTGTGACTCAGCATCCCACATAGCAACCATTCTTCCCCCGCCCAATGAGCCTATATATTAAACAGACCATCAGTCTCAACACCTGGTTGAGACACAACCAATATTTATAAGGTAAGAGTCATTCACTTGAGCTTAGTGCCAGTCACATAGTACTTTGTAATTGAGACACATGATTTAAAACTCACATATAGGTCCAAGATGAGACACATAATCTATGACTGCTTTAAGGAAGGCTCCAATCCAATCTTGTCACTATATGCCAATTTGCTAAACTGACTTATATTGATCAAATCTTCAGCACACTCTCAGTAGAATCCACAAATGTAGTACAAAAGATCACAGTTCAAAGTACAAGTCAGCCAGTGGGCAGTAGCTAAGAGTGCATGCTCACCAGCATGCAGCAGACCCAGTTAGGAAGCCAAAGCAAGAGAATAAAGACCCCTGGTGGTGGTGGAAAGTACCCTGGTGTCCGGCTTACAGGGCCAATTACTGTGATCACTCCACAGAGACAGAATGGGTCCTTTACCCCAAATTTAGTTGGATGTCAAGACTAAGGGCACATTCACCAAGAGAGTATGAGAAAGCTTGTTACTTACATAATGAGACTTTCTGGAGAGAGCAAGGCAGGCTCTCAAACAGGTTCAAGAATGGCTTGAGAGGGCAGAAAAAAGAGACTGGTTTGGTTTTTATGGTGGCAAATGAATGAAGCTGGACTAAGTGTTCCCACACAGAGGTCAGGGCTTGAATAGTCTAAACTTCCTCCTGGCCCCACAGGAGAAAGTACCAGGGCTTTCTTATCAAATATACTTAAGTAGAAGAAGAGAAAGTTCCAGGACTTTTTTACAAAACAGTGCTGTGCAAATGAAAGATGTTCTACCACAATTTAGAATTCTCATAACCACTATAACCAAGCTTCTCATATTGTTTTTAGTTTAAGCTGCTTTTCACTGCATTAGTATTTTCCAAATTATGGTTCTTTAAATATTATTTAAGGTGGCTTAGAATTATCCTGGTTCATTAACAGAGAAGCTGTATAAGAGAAGAGACTGCTAACATCAGCAAGCCTGACAATCTATAGGATAGCAGACCTAATTGCACTATCTGCTGAATTATGTAGGGTTTCTTATATTTTCGCCATCCCAGCTGATTACTGTGGCATCCAAAGACTGTAATAATTATAGAAACTAAGGTTTATTGACCATTAACTCTATGTAGGAATTATGCTAAATATTCATATCCATATTTAAAACTCATCACAACTCTATTGAGGTAAGTGGCAAAATAGCACTTATTGTCAGCTCTGCTGGGACTCCTAAGGCCATCTCCATTCCATTTGCAGAAGTAGAAAAGAACATGAAAGAGGGCACATGGGAATATTTATGGACCAGGATCAAAAGAGACATGCATTACTCCTACCTACATTTCATTGCCAAAAACTCACATAGCCACACCTAATTGCACAAAGAAGAAGAGAACTTGAACTGAGAGATTAGCTAGCAATTTCTGTCTCCACTATCCTGTTACATCACAATCTCCAGTATCTAGGGTAGGGCCTAGCACATAGTAGTAAGTGGTCACAAGTATATCTATTGAATGAATGTATTTGAGCTCTTCTGGTTAGTTATGGAGATTGGAAACAAATAGAAGTTTGTTAAGCAATGGTTTGTTAGATATGACACCAAAAGCACAAGCAAGCAAGAAAGAGTAAATTGGACTATATAAAAATTTTAGAAGTGTTTTCTCCTGCAAAAAAATACTAGCAAGAAAGTGAAAATGCACACTAGAGAAAAAGAAAAATATTTGCAAATCATATATTTGATAAAGATCAGTCATCCGGAATACAAAAAGAACTCTTACAACAAAAATACAAATTACCCGATTAAAAATTAGATAAAGGACTTGAATAGACATTTTCCCAATGAAGATATACAGATAGCCAACAAACATATGAAAATACGCTCAATGTCAGTCATTAGGGAAATGCAAATCAAAACCATGATGGGATACCACTTCACACCCACTAGGAAGACTATATATATATATATTTTTTTTTTTTTAATTGAAGAGGTCCAAGATGGCAGTATAAGATCTTGAACTTTCTTCCTTCCATGCACACACCAAATTTATAGCTACATATGGATCATTTCCCTCTGAAAGGATCTGAAAACTAGATTAACTTCTCTCCACAACAAAAGATAAAAGGACCACATTTAAACAGGTAGGAGAGGCAAGGCACAGTCTTCCCTCCCCTCACACACAAGCCCACCCGCCTCTGCATGGTTACACACAATAGAGAGGGATCTCACCAGACAAGTGCTTCTCCAGAATGAATGAAGGGCTGATGCCCTACATAGGGCACCCTAGTCCCTGGGATCTGCACCAGAAAGATGAGTCCTCAGAACATCTGACTTGAAAAACCAATGGGGCTGACATCCAGGGGCCCAAAGTGCTATAGGAAACAGATTCCCTCTTGGATGGCTCATATGCAGTTTCACTTACTCTGAGACACAGGGGGGAAAAAAAACAGCAGTTTGAAAAGTACCTAGACTATATATGAGGGAGATTCATATGTTGATTTGGGGGCATCTGCTGGAGGGACAAGGGATAGAGTTAAGATGTTCCCTGGAGGCAGGGATGCTGGTGGATGCCATTGAGGCACCCTCCACACAGCCTGCTAGCACAGGCAGGTAAGCTCAAACACAGCACCCTCCCACTATGTTGCTGTGACTGGGATGGGCAAGCAGTCCCAGCACTTGTTGAGGCTGGAGAGTGTGAGTGATTGCAATGCTCCCCTGCTCCCTGGCTGGGGCAGTGTAGCACAAACAGCCATGGAGTTCTCCACTCTGTACCTAAAGTCTGTGAATGTAGGTTGTTGTGACAGTCCTCCACTCCCTAGCTGGGACCAGCAAGAATGAGAGGTCATGGCATTCTCCTGCTCTCAGACTAAAGCTGGCACATGTCCATCGACAAGTGACTCTCCCAGTACATTGCTGAAGCCTGTGGGAAGGTAGAGTCAAAATATTGTCCCACTACCATTCTGAAGCCAGTGAGCATTCCCTACTTCCAACATTTTCCAGTTGCCATGCTAAAGCCAATAAGTGCACACAATCCACCCAGAGGACACCCCTTGATTGTCTGGACCTGTGGCCAATAGAACTGGTATTCCAGAGATGCATGAGACTGTAACAATTGGAAAGATAGATCTTGGCAGGCCATTACACCCAGGGCATTGCATAGACAGCAGACTGAAAGATAATTCCAGTCTCCTATGAAAAAGACTTATTTACTTAGCCTGCAGCTAAATTCTCCAGTCTAAAGTCATAGAGTGACTGAATGGATTTAAAAAGGAAGACACATCTATATACTACCAAAAACCTCATTTCAGAAATAAGGATACATGCAGACTGAAAGTGAAGGGATTGAAAAAGATGTTCAACATACATGGGAATGAAAATAAATATGGTGCAGCTATACACATATCAAACAAAAGAGACTTTAAAGACTGTAATAAAAGACAGAGGAGGGCACTACATAATGATAAAGGAGCCAATTCAACAAAAAGACATAATATTTATAAACATATATGTACCCAGCAAAAATATATAAAGTAAATATTAACAGACTTAAAGGAGAAATTGATGGCAATATAATAATAGTAGGGGATTTTACATCCCACTTACATCAATGGCTAGATCATCCAGACAGAAAATCAATAAGAAAATATCAGCCTTAAACAACACATTAGATCAGATGGATTTAATAGATATATACAAAACATTCCATCTGAAAGCAATAGAATACACATTCTTCACAAAGAACATTCTCCAGGGTGATCATATGTTAGGTAACAAAATAAGTCTAATAAATTCAAGAAAATTGAAATGATATCAAGCATCTTTTCCTACTATGATGGTAAAATACAGAAATAAAAGAACACTGAAAAACTACAAATATGTAGAGACTAAACAACATGTTATTGACTAACTACTGGTCATAGAAGAAACCACAAAAAATAAAAGTAATTTACAGATTCCATGCAATTCCTATCAAAATTTCAATGGCATTTTTTATAGAACTAGGACAAATAATTCTAAAATATGTATGTAACACAAAGGATCCTAAATAGCAAAACAATCTTGAGAAAGAAGAACAAAGCCAGCGGTATGTTCCCTGATTTCAAATATACTACACACCTATAGTAATCAAAACCATACAGTATTGACAAAAACAGACACATTGATCAATGGAACAGAATAAAGAGCCCAGAAATAAACCCATGCATGTATGGTCAACAATAAGGAGGCAAGAATATGCAATGGGAAAAGATGGTCTCTTTAATAAATGATATTGGGAAAACTGGATAGCTACATGCAAAAGAATAAAACTAGATGACTATCTTACAGCATGTATAAAAATTAACTAAAAATGGATTAAAGACTTGAATGAAAAACCCAAAACCATAAAACCCCTAGAAGAAAACATAGAGGGAAAGCTCCTTAACATCAGCCTTAACCATGTTTTCTTGGATCTGATTCCAAAGGCAAGGGAAACAAAAGAAAAAGGAAACAAATGGGACTACTGCTCAGCTAAGGAAACCATCAACAAAAGAAAAGGAAACATACTAATTTTGGAGAAGGTATTTGCAAATCATATATCCAACAAGAGGTTAACATCCAAAACTTATAAATCAGAGAGGCTGACAGAACATGAGAGACCCCTAACTCTGGGAAACGAACAAGGGGTTGTGGAAGGGGGAGGTGGGTGGGGGGATGGAGTGACTGGGTGACAGGCGCTGAGGGGGGCACTTGATGGGATGAGCACTGGGTGTTATACTATATGTTGGAAAATCAAACTCCAATATAAATATACAAAAAAATAAATTAAAAAATAAAAATAAAAAAAGAATTGTTATATTCTATATTGTACACCTGAACGAATATAACATTGTATGTTAACTACACTGGAATTAACATTTAAAAATAAAAAATAAAATAAAGGTAAAATGTGCTCTGAAAAAATACATAATTAACTCAAACAACTCAATAACATAAAAACAAACAATCCAATTAAAAAATGGCAGAGGATCTGAATAGACATTTTCCCAAAGAAGACATATAGATGGCCAACAGGCACATGAAAAGATGTTCAACATCACCAATCATGAGGGAAACGCAAATCAAAATCACAATGAGCTATCATTGCCTGTTAAAATGGCTTATGCCTGTTAAAATAGCTATTATGAAAAAGGCAAGAAACAGTAAGTGTTGGTGAGGATGTAGAGAAAAAAGAATCTTTGTGTGCTGTTGATGCAAATGTAAATTGATGCAGCCACTATGGAAAAGAGCATGGAGTTTCCTCAACAAAATTTAAAATAGAACTACCATATGATCCATTAATTCCACTACTGTGTATCCGAATAAAACAAAAACACTAATTCAAAAAGATCTATGCATCTTTATGTTCACTGCAGCATTTCTTACAGTAGCCAAGATATGGAAACAACCTAAGTGTCCACTGACAGATGAATGGATAAAAAAAGATGTAGTATATATACATAAACAATGGAATACTATTCAGCGATAAAAAAATCTTACTATTTGCAACAACATAGATGAACATTGAGGGTATCATGCTAAGTGAAATAAGTTAGACAGAAAATGACAAACACTGAATATTTTCACTTTTATATGGAATCTAAAAACAAGATAAAACTTAGACTCAGAGATACAAAGAACAGATTAGTTTGTTGCCAGGGTGAGATGGGATGTGGGAGGGCAAAATGGGTTAAGAAGTACAAACTTTCAGTTATAAGATAAATAAGTCATGGGGATATAATGTATAGTATGGAGAATATAGATAATGATACTGTATTGGGATGCCTGGGTGGCTCAGGGGTTGACTATCTGCCTTCTGCTCAGGACATGATCCTGAGGTCCAGGTATTGAGTCCTGCATCAGGCTCCCTGCATGAAGCCCGCTTCTCCCTCTGTCTATGTCTCTGCCTCTCTCTGTGTGTCTCATGAATAAATAAATAAAATCTTCTAAAAAATATTGTATTAACTTTGTAAGGTAACAGATGGTAACAGATGGTAATAATAACAGACTTATTGTTTTGACCATTTTGCAATGTATATAAATGCTGAATCACTGTATATTGTGGATCTGAAAGTAATATAATGTTGTATATCAATTGTGCCTCAATGACAATAATAAATAAACAGAAAATACCAAGTATTGGCAAGGAGGTGAAGAAATTAAGACCCTCATACACTTACAGTGGGAACATAAAATGGTGTTGCCTCTGGAAAACAGTTTGGCAGTTCCTCAACAAGTTAAACATAGACTTGCCGTATCACCTAGCAATTCCACTTCTGAGTATATGACCAAAACAATTGAAAACAATGGGGGGGCAGGTAAAATGAGCATTACAAAATCAAAGGGCTGATCATGTATAAGAAGGAAAAAATAGTCAACTTTATTAAATATTTTTCATAGGTAAGATGGGGACAAAGGCTACTGAACTTAGTAATATGGAGGTAATTGGTATCTTTTTAAAAAGGATATTAAAATAATGGAAAATATTTAATATAAACCTCAATAGTGTGTATTAAGGAGATCTTGTGAGGTGGGGATGTGGGTGGTAAATAGGCAATTTCTTTTGCAAGGATTGGTGCCAAGGAGAGGAGAAACTGGGACCATAGTCAGAGGGCAATTTGGTATCAAGAGAATATATTTTTAAAAGGGTATATTTTAGAGCACATCTGTATGCTGATGTGAATGATTCAATAAAATTGATAATATAAAAGATCAAGGCAATAGTTGTCAAAGAAAAAATATTGAGAACACTAATGGAGTATTTAGAGCAATGGTAGATAGGATACATAGTAAAAGTAGAAGGGTTCACTTTACATGAGAAGAGGTGATGTTTATATACTGTACAGAAAAGAAGGAAATGATTACCAATGCAGGTAAGATGATGGATTTGGTGGGAAAGATTTAAGGGAATTCTCCGTTGATTCTTCATTTTTCTCAATGAAGGATGAGGCAAGGTCATAAAATGATAGGAGCTAGTCTGGGGTGTTTAAGAACTAAGAAGAGGATAAGATGTTGAGTATTTATTTTGAAAAAATGGAAATGGGCACATGATATGGAAGGATTGCTGATTTGAGATTTGTGGTCAAGAATTTAAGGTGGTATGAGTTAGCTCAGTCTTGTAAATTTCTACAACATTCATCACTCATTTATAGGAACAGAATAGACAGATAGCTAGATTTCACAAGGGTTGTGATTTGTCTAGGAATGTACTAGAGTGTTACAGTAGGCATGGAGATGAAGGTCTATGAAAGTAAGTGATAATAATGATGAAATGTGAACTCTATATTGCTAAAGAATGAGGAAGTGAGGAATAAGAAGGGTGAAAATTACAGTAGATTTCATAGACTGCAATTCAAAGTTGAAGAACTGCTGGATTTGTGTGTATGTGTGTGTGTGTGTACATACATACATGTGGAGGAGGTATTTTTTGCAGAAAGAACAACCAGTTGTAGCTCAAGAGATGTATGTTTTAAAATAAAGATTTCAGAATTGGGGATCCCTGGGTGGCGCAGCGGTTTGGCGCCTGCCTTTGGCCCAGGGCGCGATCCTGGAGACCCGGGATCGAATCCCACGTCGGGCTCCCGGTGCATGGAGCCTGCTTCTCCCTCTGCCTGTGTCTCTGCCTCTCTCTCTCTCTCTGTGTGACTATCCTAAATAAATAAAAATTAAAAAAAAAAAAAGATTTCAGAATTGGTACGATTTATGAGAATGGCAATGTCTACAGCATGAGCATTAACGTGAGTGGCTTAAGTATGATGGAAGAAAAATGTCATTGGACATAAGGACATGAAAGATTTGCAAGGCCAAAACTGTTGGATGAATACCCACATAGATGACAGATGTTGAAGTTGATAAAATGGTGGCAGTGAGAAAAGTGGAGAGGTAAAAGGGACTCCAGAACTAAAGCGTCTAATGAATGAAGGGAAAGGAGTAAGGACATGATATTGTTTAATAATGTGAACTACAAATGAGGTCTGGATTTCCAAGGAGAAAGGAGCAGAAATGGTCAGAAGTGATAATGAGGAGCAAAGCAGCCAGCTACTCCACCTCTACTCCCTGGGGTATATGAGGAGACTAATGTTTGCCTAAGAGTACTGCAGGGAAGTGATTTCCTCAATGCAGAACCATATTCTACTTATAAAACAGAGATGAACATTGAGAGAAAAATTTGAAGCTACTGTAGAGTTTCTTAACCATCAACTATCAGTTACAGAGGGCAGAAAAGAAGAGCTTATGAAGATGGGGAGAGAGTTGAATCCAATTCTGTCATGTCTAGTAGAACAGTATGTGGATAAAAATCTAGGTAATGATGGATAATATACCAGGTAGTGACTTAAGTATAAGTGATGAGACAAATAAACCTTGCCATTGCATGGCAGTCTGGGAGGTAAGTAAAGCCCTCCTGACAGGGGATTGCTTAAGATTGACCTAGAACCCAGAAGAATCCAAAAACACCAATAGGAACATGTTTCCTCTAAATATCATGTATCCTGCATGATGTAGCCTTCCAAAGATAGATTAGGAAGGACATCTAAAAGGGTAGATTTGAAAGGAAAGGAGTGTGTGTGCTCAGGAGTGTGGGTGTGTATGAAAAATAGCAGCATATTCTAATGTCAGCAGGTTGCTATTATAGGCATATGGGGCTGTGCACTATTTTTAGACAACCCAAGATGCCCGCACACATGTGGCCCAGATGTAGGTACCAGCATTGGCCAGCTGCAAAGCTTAAACTGGGGAAGCAAAGAGGTCAAGGGGAAGTGGTATTATCCCAATACAGGAATGCATCTCCTTAGGTCTCCTAAATGGCAGGTGAAAAAAAATGGAAGGAAAAAAAGTGAACTTTTCCCCCCTAGCATCTCTCTTTAGGAAGAAGTACTTGGAATTGTATTTCCTACATAAATTCACCTGCTAAAACTCCAGGGAGCTCATCAGTGGGCAGATGTTCCCACCTAAGTATGGTTACCAGCAAACATTTAATCAAAATCATGGCTGCATCTGGCTCACATTAAAAGGTTTCTCTTTGTCAATGTCTTTTAAAAGAACAATTCCCCATGCTTATAAATCCAGACTCAGAACATCAATTCAACCTGCCTCGGGAGCTGTGTGGCTACCCCCTTTCTTCTGGGAATCAGCACTGTCCCCAGATAATCAATTTGCGAAGTATCGCCAAAGTGTTTTTTTTTTTTTCTTTTCAGTGTTTATCTACTGGAATGTCTAGGAGTGAAGCATAGACAGGCCAATGCAATCCTAAGATTCAATTTATTTCTTCAAATACATACAGTGTATATGAGCATCAAGGCAAGAGAATGGAGAGCTTTAGTTGAACTTCTAATAATAGATTGGGGCTCAAATCTGGGAATCATACCATATTAACCCTGTGAGTTAAGCTAGGTACCTAACCACTCTGAACCTGTTTTCTGATCTCTAAAAATAGGAGGGATAATATCTCATAAGGCTGTTATAAAGATCAAATGAAATAAATCACTTAGAGAATATAGTACAACACCTCACAGAATGGGAGAAAATATTTGCAAATCATATGTCCTATAAGAAATTTTTATCCAGAATATATAAAGAACTCTTACAAGTCAATGATAAAAAGATAAATAACCCAAATAAAAATGGGCAAAGGATCTGAACAGACATTTCTCCAAGGAAGATATACAAATGACCAACAAGCACATTAACATTCCTTGACATCATTAGCCAAGCAAATAAAAACCACCGAGAGGTACTACATACACACTAGAATGACTAGAATATAAAAATTCAGATAATGGTAAATATTGGTGAGAATGTAGAGAAATCAGAACTCTCACCCACTATTACCAAGAATGTAAAATGGTGCAGATGTTTTGGAAGAGTTTGGCAATTTCTCAAAAAGTGAAACGGAGTTACCATATGACCCACCAATTCTAATTACAGTGTCTCCCCAAGATAATGAAAATATATGTCCACACACAAAAAAATTGTACATGGATGTTCATAGCAGCAATATTTATAATCCTCAAAGTGGAAACAACCCAAATGCCCATCGACTGATGAATGGATAAACAAAAATGTGGCATATCCACATAATTAAATAGCATTCGGTCATCACAAGGAATGAAGTACTAATCCATCTACAACATGGATGAACCTTGAAAACATGCTAAGTGACACAAGTCAGTCACAAAAGACCACATAGTATATCACTCTATTCACATGAAATGCTCAGAACAGGGAAATCTACACAGACAAAGCAGATTAGCAGTTGCTTCTGGCTGAGGGAAAAAGCTATTGGGAAATGATAGCTAAAGAATATAGAGTTTGGGGATCCCTGGATGGCTCAGCGATTTAGTGCTGCCTTCAGCCCAGGGCGAGGTCCTGGAGTCCCAGGATCGAGTCCCACGTCAGGCTCCCTGCATGGAGCCTGCTTCTCTCTCTGCCTTTCTCTCTCTCTCTCTCTCTGTGTCTCTCATAAATAATAAATCTTTTTTTAAAAAAAGAATATACAGTTTCTTTTTAAGGTGTTGAAAATGTTCTACAAAGGACTGTAGTGATAGTTGCACAGCTCTGACTATATTTTAAAAATACTGACTTGTGCACTTCAAATGGGTGAATTGTATGGTATGTGAATTATATCTCATAAAGCTAATTAAACAGCCTGTGGGGTAGGCATGGAAAAAAAAGAAGAGTGCAGCATATCACCTGGAACATGTAAATGCTCATTAAGTGATAGCTATTATTATTCTATCATTTATTATATTCCTCTGACAAATTTCATTTGTCAGGTTCAAAATCAACCCAGAAAAAAAAAAAAGAAAAAAAAAATCAACCCAGAGCAAATGATTAATTACTGGGAAGGAATGAAATATGACCAATAAATCCCAATGACTGACAGACTGATCTTTGGAGCCAGCCAACAATGGATCCTTCATTACTAACATATGGCCCTGAGCATATTAGCTTCTCAGTTTCCTCATCTGTAAGCTGGAGGTGATAATAGCACCTGCCTCATATAAATATTGTCAAGAATAAACGAAAGGCCAGCACAGTAACTGGAACATAATAATTGTCAGCAAAAATTAGATCTCCCTATCTCAAGCAAATTCCCCAGATGTTCTAATTTCTCCAAAAGATCTTTTAAATATTTATATGCTACCAATTCTATTTTAAATGTCAAACTTTTCCTGGAAGTTTCTTCCAATAATGGTTCACTGCTTGAATATTGTCAGCTGCCAAAATGTCAATTATTCCAAAGGGCTACATTTTTATTCTCCTGTCCTCTACCGGTAACTTGTTGACGGATACAAGTCACTAATGTTCATTGGGTTAATAGGTATTCTTTATTTTAACCAACTACTGGTGCATCTTTGCCATTCTTTTACCCACCAGAAAGAAAATCATTCATTGAAAAGTCAACAGAATAAATGCGATTCAATGAATATGGCTGCCAATGTTAGAAATGAAAACTACTCCCAGCTAATTCAAGATTGTGCTATTGTGAAGGCTTCCACTCCCAAGGGTTTTGTTTTCAGATTTGCTCAGAATCAGTGACCTTAAATAACTAAAGAAAAAATAAAAAAAAAAATAAAAAAAAGAAAGAAAAAATAAAACAAGATGTTAACATGTCAAGATGTGCTTGGAAATCAATACACAGTTTCTTTTAATATAAAGAAAGCAAGACGAAACCTCCACAAAATCCCTGCTGGAACAAATCATGTTCTTCGCTCTAGGGATTAAAGAGAAGAGCAATTTTGTCACAACTATATATCATCCATCCAGATGTGTGACTTTTTTCAAATCTATGAAACCTGCAAATTTCATTCTGTAAACTTGAAACACATACACTGAATTTAAAGATAACCATATGTACTTTCGTAATCAAGCTTCAATTATACTACAGTGGAATAAAATACATTTTTATGCCTTACAACTTTATTCAGAAATTCAGCATAGGAATTGACTATAAACGTCTCAGACTTCAAATATAGCTTCTGAAGTTATGCTTTTGTTCTGGAATTTTAACTGTTTTAAACTAACTTAACAGAAACATTAACAAAAGCAAAACACACATTACAGGCTACTTCAGGGAAAGGTGTGCCCTGCAGCAAGTCTCTACACAGGGAATGGCACATGTCAAGTTCATTGCCTTTTTGCCAAGGTGTGAGCATGTGACAGGCCAATGTGAGAATTTAAATCCTCAGAAGAAATATCATGATGCTACTTCTGAGAACAAAGGTTGTTCTTGAGAGGAAAATCTCTTCAAAGTTTCACTCTGGTCTGCACAAGTCAGTAGCATTATTTCTGCCCACTCTTCCCATCCCCAGTTTTAATTCATAGGGGCACACTCATGGCCTTAGAGTCACCCTTCTCTCTCCTTGGCATTGTCTCTTCTGAAATGCCTCTGTATGTTCTCTTGCTGGGCCATGCCAAGGTCAGTGCCATGCAGATAGCTTCTCTCTCAGAGTCCTCTGAGTTATCTCATCCTGCCCCACTGCCAGGCCATTTCCCTGAACACCTTCTTCATGTTAATAGGTAATGTCATCAGAGCTAACATTTATTGAGCTTCTATCATGCACCAGACCCTATTCTAAGCACTTCACATGCATTACCTTAACTGATCCTCCCAACAATCTAAAAAGTAGGTTTTATTATAAGCTCCACTTATCCATTTTACTGAATGTATGGAAATGTTTCTCCTTTCATTAGTGTCAAATGAAATGAGGAAAAAATATTGAGTAATGTGTCAGTAAATAATCCAATTGACACCAGTAAAATTAATTAATTAAGAAATTAATCTTTCTTAAATTAATTGACCATATGCATTTTATTTTAGGAGTTACCTAACCAAATCTTTGCCCATTTTTCTATTGGGACATTTATATTTTTTTATTGTTTCCTTAAAAAATCTTTATGTATTAATCAATTCTTAAATGACACATGCATTCCTTTTTTTCTGGTTATTTGGCTTTTATTTTGTATATACTTTTATATACAGGATTTTTAATTATATTTATGCAGGAAGAGCCTTGCATTTTTGAAGCACACTTAATCCATAATGAGAATAATAATATAAACCTGAAATAGCAATAATATTGATAGTAACAGTATCAATAGATGTCTGTCTATTCCTATTTTACTTTCATAGCTCTTGTGGACAATGGTAATGGTAGAAAGAACAATCTAACAGGCTGCTGGAATTACACTAATTACAGGTCAATTTACATGGGCAGCTAAAAGAAGGAATTTCTGCCTCTTCCCAGTTCAAGTTCCCTTGCAGAGATTGATGTCAAAGATAAAAATGGTAAAACAATATATATTTCTAATCATATAATTTCTATACTAGTTTAAACCAAGTCAATGGATGACAAGGCAGGTCGTCAGTGCCCACAATCTCAGGAGTCAGCAGACTTAAGTTTCATTCTTGTATACAGACACCAATTCCTGATAGCCTCATTGCTTTGTCTATGTATAAATCCTACCAAAATTCTTCCTAATATCTTTCCCCGAAATGGAATTACCTTGACACAGTGCCGCTCTGCTTCTTACTATTCTTTACTTCCAGGAATAGCAAATTTTTCTGTAAAGGAACAGATAGTAAGTCTTTTACTTGTTTCTAAACTTCCCCTCCTCTTCCTCTTCCAGCTCCTCCTATTCTGGCTCCTCTTTTTCAAGTCACATTTTTCTTTATGTAATGCCATGAGATTTTGGAGAGTGCAACATGAGTAAGAATAGAAACATTATTTTTTAGTGGACCGTTTCTGTTTACCCCAGGATCATGTGTTCCCTGCTTTTATAGGCATCCCAGATTGGATGTGATCTGCTGACTCACAGGCAGTGGTGTCTGGTGCTGGCACAGACCTGCTTGAGAGAGTTGATTGTATGTCTCTTCATAATTTTGTGTTTGATGACAGTATATTGGTAGGCTGAAATTAGCCATAGTGGGAATATTTGCTTCATGGAATTAGGCAAATGCTATAAATCAGGTGTGTTAGTTTGCTTGTGCTGCTGTAACAATTACCAAAATCGGGGTGGTTTAATCAACAAACTGATTTTCTCACAGTTCTATCAGTTCTATAGGCTAGAAGTCTATAGGCTAGACTGGTAGGGTTGGTTCCTTCTGAAGGCTCTGAGAGAAGGATCTGTTCTAGTCATCTCTCCTTCACTTATAGATGGATATCTTTTCCCATTGTTTCTTCACATTATCTTCCCTCAATAATGTGCCTCTCTATACATGGCATCTTTTTATAAGGTCACCATATTGGATTAGGGGCCCAACCTAGTCCAGTATATTATATTATACTATATTATATTATATTATTTTTTTTTGCATTTTTATTTTTATTTATTTATTTATTTATTTTATTTATTTTTTTTAATTTATTTTTTATTGGTGTTCAATTTACTAACATACAGAATAACCCCCAGTGCCCGTCACCCATTCACTCCCACCCCCCGCCCTCCTCCCCTTCTACCACCCCTAGTTCGTTTCCCAGAGTTAGCAGTCTTTACGTTCTGTCTCCTGATATTTCCCACACATTTCTTCTCCCTTCCCTTATATTCCCTTTCACTATTATATAATATTATATTATATTATATTATATTATATTATAACCATATCATATCTATAATTATTTATAATTATATAATATATTATATAGTATAATAATTATATCTGTAATGTAACTGTTTGGAAATTAGGTCACACTTTGAGGTACTTAGGCTTAGAACTTCAGCATATAAATTTTGGGGGGATACAATTCAATCCTTAACATCTGGTCTTTGTTCCTTCAGAGAACCATTTGTTAAACATTTACCAGCATACCAATGGCCTACAGGCCTGAGATTGGTCTCTTCCTCAATTTTGAATGGAAATGCAAACACCTGATGACTGTAACTTGTTAGAACTTAGTGGCACTATGAATCCAGTGTTCCCCTTTCTTGAAAAAAGGTACTAACGAAAATGTAGAAACCTAAAACCATAAAACTCCTGGAAGAAAATATAGGAGAAAGGCTCCTTGACTTGGTCTTAGCTATGATTTTCTTGGTATGATTCCAAAAGCACAGGTACAAAAGCAAAAATAAACAAGTGAGACTATATCAAAATAAAAAGCTTCTGCACAGCAAAAGAAATGATCAAGAAAATGAAAAGGCTACCTATGGAATGGAAGAAAATATATGTAAACTATGTATCCAATAATAGTAAATATCCAAAATATATAAGGAACTTATACAACTTAATAGCAATAATAATAATAATAACCTAATTAAAAGTGGGCAAAGGATCTTAATAGATATTCCTCCAAAGAAGACATCCAAACGGCCACCAGGTATATGAAAAGGTGTTCAACATCACTAGTCATCAGGGATATGCAAATCCAAACCACAATGAAATAATCACCTCAAACCTGTTAGAATAGCTACTATCAAAAAGTCAAAAGATAAGTGTTGGCAAGGATGTGGAGAAAAGGGAACCCTTGTACACTGTTGGTGGGAATGTAAATTGGTGCAGCCACTATGGAAAACAGTGTGAGGTTCCTCAAAAAATTGAAACTAGAACTACCATATGATCCAGCAATTCCACTTCAAAGTATATATTCAAAGGAAATGAAATCAGTACCTTGAAGAGATATCTTACTCCCTTGTAGACTGCCGCATTGTTTACAATAGCCAAGATATAGAAACAACCCAAGTGTCCCTTGACAGATTAATAAAAAATTATGTATATAATTTGAAAATATAAATATATAATTAAAATATATAATGGGATACTATTCAACCATAAAGAAGAAAGAAATTCTTCTTTTTGCAATGACATGGATGAACCTGAAGGACTTTAAGTAAATAAGCCAGACAGAGAAAGAGAATACTTCACAATCTCAATTCCATCTAGAATCTAAGAGTCAAACTCATAGTAACAAAGAGCAGAAGGGTATTACGGTCTAGGGGATGAAGGTAATGGAGAAATGTTGGTCCAAGGGTAGAAACTGTCAGTTTATGATGAGTAAGTTCTAGAGATCTAACATACAGCATGGTGACTATAGTATTGCATGCTTAAAATTTGCTACAAGAATAGATCTTGAGTTTTCACACACCAAAAATTGGTAACTATGTGAGGTGATAGATGTATTAATTAGCTTGCTTGTGGTAATCATTTCACAATAGGTATATATATCAAAATATCACATTGTTCACATTTCATGTATAAAATTTTGATTTGTCAATCATGCCTCAATACAGCTGGGGAAAAGGACGTTTTGTCAATATAAATAAAGTATCTTTAAAAAATGGAAAATGTAGAACTAGAAGATAAAATTCCCCTACAAGATTAGAAAGGATTACCTAGGAATGTACTGTATACATTTCATCAAAAGGCCTCAGAAAAGATGATTGAAGTGTCTGTGAGAGTTAAGTAGTTGGTGACCCTTCATACAAATCTTACTTCAGTTTAGAAAGTATACAGATTTAATCAATATTATTCAGTTATCATCAAAATTAATTTTATTAAGTGTGAATAGCAGTAATGACTTTACAGGAGCATATCCACCTGAATCCAAAGCAGATCAATCCATCTATATTACAAACCTAAATGAATTCACAAAAAATAGATCAGTGAAATTGGTAAATTAGTGCCTATCAAAGGAATTTTCTAATTTTTAGCCAATTACTTTGACATCACATTGGTCACAAGGTAAGACTGACATATGCTAACTGAGTAGACCAAAATAGGGTGGAATTGGCACGGGATGGGCATGTGCAGACCTCATTCACAGCTAAATTGACTTTTTCAGAAATGGTGACTGAGCAAAGTCATGTAAGCTTCCTATGGCAACAGAGAACCTAAAATAACTTTGCCTGAATAAAATGAAGGCTTCACTCTGCTCCTTCAGAGTCATAGGGCATTTAATTTCTGAAAACCACCTCTAAGGTATAAGGTAGACACTGAGTGAAAGTTCTGGAGTCATATTCAGATAACTAGCAGATTTTCCCTTTTCTCTTTCTGTTGTTTAGAAATACACAATGGTTCACATTTCTCCTTTTTTCTTTAAAAAAAGATTTTATTTGTTTATTTATGAGAAACAAAGAGAGAGGCAGAGACACAGGTAGAGGGAGAAGGAGACTCCCTGTGGGGAGCCTGATGCAGGACTCAATCCCAGGACTCCGGGATCACGACCCAGCCAAAGGCAGACACCCAACCACTGAGCCACCCAGGCATCCTCACATTTCTCCTGTAATGCCATTCATGTGGTCCACCAACCCATTAGTTTATTTTAGGAATATTCTTTTTCTTGTATAAAAGCTAAGACAACAACTCCCATAGCTAGATAAATGAGACTAGTTAGTTATATAATCTAGCTGGTTTGGTTATGCTGGTTTGGTTACGCTTACTAACAAAACAAGCATGAATATGCTCGATGTGGTTTCCTTTCTTTCTTTTTTGCTTTTTTTTTTTTTTTTTTTTTTTGGAATGGGCACTTAGTGAATGGGCAAAATGCTTTACCAGCTCTCTGCTCATTTTGGTCATTAAGAATTATCACCAAAGAAATTTCTAGGATCTCTTTCTCTGAGGACTGTAAGCCTCACAAAGAAGCAAACAGAAATTGTGCCTGTTTTCCCTCTCATCCTTCCTTAATAGTTCTTGGCAGTTATTGATAATTGACAACCAACTGTAATTAATAACCAATATAAATTTTGAATAAATGGATCAATTGGTTAAGCAAGCATTCAATAATCATTGAATGAATGCTTGCTTTGCTGCTGCCATCATGGGACAGGTTTCTGTCATCTTTGGAGCCATCCTTAGATCCTAGAGCCAAGCTCTAGGTTTCTTTTGCAAGTTAAAAAAATGTTCAGCTTTATTGGGACGCCTAGGTGGCTCAGCGGTTGGGCACCTGCCTTCCGCCCAGGGCGTGATCCTGGAGACCTGGGATTGAGTCCCATGCCGGGCTCCCTATGTGGAGCCTGCTTCTCCCTCTGTCTATGTCTCTGCCTCTTTCTCTCTGTGTCTCTCATAAATAAATAAATAAATAAAATCTAAAAAAAGTTCAGCTTTATTAAGGTATAATTGATATATAAAAAGTAACCATACATATCTAATGTGTAAAATTTGATAAGTTTGGACAGTATGTACATCTGTGATCACATCACAATAAAGGTAAGGTTCTTCTGATTATACAGAGGAGATGAAAAACAAAAGCAAAGAAGTAGGTATTTACCCTGTCGTAGAGGTATTTAGTCTAACAAAATAAATTACAGTGTAAACTCAGAAGTTGTCTCTATCATAATATATTTGGGGAGCCAAAATGCACAGTAAGTTAGTCAAAAGGAAGTTAAATTGTAACCATTTGCAGATAAGGTCAAATGCAATTTCTTTTTTTTTTAATAAGATGTATTAATAGGGTAATGTTTCATTCAAAATTTTTTGTTCACTCAGGCCTTGCTGATAAGTGATTCGAACTTCCATCTCCAAAGAGATTAATCATATTTAATGTGTTCATTGGCACAGTGACATGCCTAAAGCAAGTAGGTGGAAAGTGATTTTGCCAATGTCATTGGGGTGTGTTTTTGCCAAGCTCTGAATGATATTACTTAATGGCAATTCTAAGACAGATGATATATGTCTTTCATCTGAAGAAATTTCTTTCTCTCTACTTAAAATAATTAAATGTATAGTCAAGTCTGTTTTCATATGTATGTAGTAAGTAGATTTCTTGAATTCCTACATCTATTCTGAACCCAGGCACATTTTCTTTTCAATGTTGGGAAGACAGACATGTGACTTCATAGGTGTGCTATCCTAACCCCCTATTAATGACTATAGTAGATAGAACAAAGGTAGCCCAAAGATTTCCATGTCCTAATTCCCAGAAACTGTATTTTACTTTACATCATAAAAAGGACTTAGCAGTTATTATTAAGTATTTTGAGATGAGGAGGTTATCCTAAATTATTCATGTGGGACTGATACAATTGCAAGAGTCCTGAGATGGGGACAAAGAAGGCAGAAAAGTTAGAAACAGAGAAATGGTATCATAATAAAAACTCCACCATTCATTGCTAGCTTTGTGAAAGAGGGCCACAAGTCAAGGAATGTGGGAAGTGTCCAGAAGCTGGAAAAGGCAAGAAAGCACATTCTTCCTGAAAAAGAAACCTTTCAGAAAGTAATATAGGCCTGCTGACATTTTTATTTTAGCCCAGTTGAAACCCACTTTGGACTTCTGGACTCCACATCTGTAAGATAATAAGTTTGTGGAGAATGTAGATGGAAAATAAGAAAGCTGATATTGTATGTGTTTTCTGTAACGAGTTCTAGGCAACAGGATTGTCAATCAACTAGTGATGCTATTTTGAGGAATCAGAAGAGACAATAAAGCTGTGAGAAGGTGTTAACTCTTCTAATCAGGTAAGAAAAACATCTGGACCATTATTTCCTACTAAATTTAGGGAAGCAATGGTTTGAAGTGCTGTAGAGTGAGCCTTTGATTCATCAGCACCAAAATAATACATTTCATGGAGAATTTTCCAGCAAGAGAAAAAGAAACTGTGGAAAGGAGTTTCTCTAGAGGCAGTACTACATTATAGTGAACTTGACAGCTCATATTATCTGAATCCAGCTCAAACTACATAAACAATTGCACAAAAATCAAGCATTTTCGAGTTATATAACTCGAAATTAATATATTCCCTTTTCACTACAAAGAAATGGAATTTATAAGCCCAATCTGGGCTATAGATGAAATCAACGTTTCTTTATATGTATCTAGGAAGTCTTTGTGGAGGAGCGAAGAAGTGTAATGCAGCATGCTAAAAGGAAGGCATCATAATCATTACAGGTATGACCTGACAGTCAGAGAGGCAGGAATGTAATGAATACCATCAAAAAGGAGAAAAGGCAAAGAAACTCACAGTTTTGAGATATGAATCCATTCAAATTTTCTGGATCTATGAGAAGAAGCCATTATACTTTAGAACTTGGAAACAATAGAGGTCATATACCTGACAATTCTAAGACAGATATTAACCTGGAAATACATGCACACTGAATCCCATAATCTAAATGAGATGCTTTCTCTCCATCCTCTCAAAATATATTTATTCTTAACATTCTTAAATTAGCAATAGATATCCAATATTGTAGTTGAAGAAATAAACCTTAACTATTCCTCTAACAAATTTCTCTAAGAATTCCTCTGAGATGTCCCCTAAAGAACACTGTAATGAATTTGGGGATCTCATTGGTAGTAAACTCATTCAAAATGTCATTTTTAAAATTTATTTGAGAGAGATAGTGAGGTGAGCCACCCATTCAAAATGTCAAAGAGATAACCTAATATGCTGGATTTATGTTCAAAGTCAGAAAGTGTCTGACTAGACAAAGGGTAGTCAAGTGGAAAGGGCCTCAGGCTACAATGCAGGAGACCTGGGTTTTAGTTCTAACACTGCCACCAGCTGACTAGAAAATCTTCAATAAATCACTTCTCCGATTTGGGTCTCAGTTTATGTATCTTGCAATTATGGGGGATTTAAAGAAATTGAAGAAAGGCATATTTGGAGAAAACAGGCTTCCCCTAGTTCCTCTTTCAGTCATGACAGATACTTATAATGGATCATGGCACCCTTTTTCCTGAACCTGGATGAAACCTCACAATCTCAACTCAGCAATCCAGGCAGCTGCTTCAAGATCATCAGAGTCAACACGCAGGTGAAACATATTCCCCTCCTTGGAAATGATCTCCAAAATGCCTTCCGCCTCCAAGAATTAATGTTTCTGTGCTTTTTTTTTTTTTTTTAAATTTCATGTTGCCTGTCCTGGCTATTTTTTTGTCCTAGCTGTTTAAAAATAGGCTTGATACAGTACACCTGGGTGGCTCAGTTGGTTAAACATCTGCCTTTGGCTCTCAGGTCATGATCCCAGGGTCCTGAGATCTGACCCCTGCATTGATGTTGGTGTATCTGGCCTTAATCTGCTGAAAGTAGATAGTAGTTTCAATAATAAGCATAATAATGATCTGTGAAGAAAACAAATTGTATATGGAAGGCTAAAATTTAGTCAAACGATAAAGTTAACTAGAAACAGGAAGTAAGATGCCCAAGAAACATGGAGGCAATCCTATGTGTTGGAAAGGGCACAGGCTCTAGAATCAGGCAGGCCCAGATTAAAAAAACAACAACAGCAAACAGTTCTGCCATTTGAGTTCTGTGCAACCTTAGGCAAGTCACTGGACTTTTTAAAGTCTGTCTTCATATGTAAAAGTGGGCATAAAAGCTACCTCAGAGAGTTGCTATGGAATTTAAATGAGATGAGTTTATTAAGGCCAGTGAAAACATCCAGCGTACTACCTGATACATAGTAAGTGCTCAATAACTGTCAATTTCCTTCCTTCTTTCCTTCCTTTTAAAGAGAAAACATGATTTGAAAAACCTTTCCTTATGCCGAAGTCTATCTACAAAGACTGTTGCATTCTTACTTCCTGAGGTGAACTTTTAAGATTTAGAAAGAATTTTTAGAAACTAATTTTTGATGTAAAGAAATCACTGTCAGATTAACTGCTACCTATAGAGTATTTCTGCATATTTATCTCAAGGTGGAGATTAAAAATTGGAATAGGAGGACATTTTGTAGTTCAGCTCTGAGAAAGTCTGATTGAACTGGGATTTTCTGATTAGGTTGGTAACATAAAAATGTTATTTAGTAGAATATAAAATCACTGGTAGTAATTCTACATCGAGCTGAATTTAAAAGGCAAATAATAGTGTATATTAACTGACTCAGCTGGGGCGGAGGTTTGAAAAATGTGGCTTGCAGATCTTCTGGGTCAGATGGTCAGAGAGGAGAAGGAAGGCAGAGCTGCTATCCCTAGAAAAGCAGCATTGCCTCAGGATACATCGCAGTGTTGGCCAGCAAGATCACTGGGAACTTCCAGGATACACCTTGCTGTCTTAAAGGTTACTGTACAAATGCAGGAACATCAGCAAAGAACACAAAATAATGCAAAATCACGAAATCCTTCATCTCTTGAAAGGAAAAGGAATGAAAATATATAATTTTGAGACCTTTGAATCCCACAAGCATGCAATCCCTAGTGCAGCATGGCCTGTGCTAAATAACAATCTCATCAGGATGCCTTGAGGAACATGATTGCTGTTTTCACTGCTGCTCCCATCTCAACCCGTTTTGTCCTTGGCATCTGTACTTGCACAGTCAAATACTGTAGTGCAGTGGGGATCCCTGGGTGGCTCCGTGGTTTAGCACTGCCTTCGGCCCAGAGCATGATCCTGGAGTCCCGGACCCGAGTACCACATTGGGCTCCCTGCATGGAGCCTGCTTCTCCCTCTGCCTGTGTCTCTGCCTCTCTCTCTCTCTCTCTCTCTCTCTCTCTCATCTCTCATGAATAAACAAATAAAATATTTTAAAAATGTTGTAGTGCATTTTGAATAACTGAGTATATTTTCTGGAAAGTTAATAGGATTTTTAATCCTTTAGAAAATGGATAACTTCTTGAAAAAATTATTTCCATCCATGGAAAAATAACACAGAGGTGTCATTTCAAGGGTTTCCTATGCATAAATATAAAGTTTGGTAAAGTTCCTTTAAATCTCTACAATCCACTAAGTTCTAGATGTACAACTTATGAAGAGCTGCAATAAAAAATGGCAGAGAACCAACAAAGAGGAGTAGCGCTTATATCGTTGCCACTTGCTTTCTAACCCTTCATCTGATGGAAGATATTATCCTGGTACCATTATATTTCCTTCAAACTCCTACAAGAAGAACTATGTTACTGGAGGGGAGAAATGTTCTGGACTATGAGACAGGTATACAGCATAAAGTGTGCAAAATATCTTTCCCTAAGTCACTGTGATTCTCTCACCTTGGGGCATCAACTATATAACCTACATTAAGGCCAGCTGCTAACATCAAATCCAATCCCACAGAGGTCTGCATCCAAAAGAACAATAGTATATTATAGTGTGAGATTATAGGAAATTTATTCTTTATCTCAAAATCATTTATTGATCATCAGCTATATGCTACTCGTTATGCTAGGACATGCTGATACAACGTTGAACAAAAACAGACACATTTCTTATGGACCTTATCTTCTGATTGGCAAAATATATATTAATTATATATTGTATTAATCAGATATGTGTATATTAATATATTAATCACATATGTACACATACATTGCCTCTTGTACATGATAAAATATTATTCAGTCACAAAAAGAAGGAAATCTTGCCATTGGTAATAAACATGGATGGACATGGAGGATATTAAGCTACATGAAATAAGCCAGATTGAGAAAGATTAACACTATATGATCTCACTTACATGTGGAATAAAAAAATGCAAAGTCAAGTCAGAAGCAGAGAGTAGAACAGTGGTTACCAGGGGCTGGTGAGGTGGGGGAAATGAGGAGATGTTGGTCAAAGGGTATAAAGTTACTGTTATGTAGGATGAATAGATATAGAGAGCTAGTGTACAGGCATGCTAACTATAATTAACAATACTGTATTGAACTCAAAATATGCTGAGAGTAGATCTCAGATGCTCTCATCACAGAAAAGAATGGCAACGATGTGAGAAAATGATACGTTATCTGACTGTAGTAATCATTTCACTATGTATATCAAATCATTATGTTTTAAACTTTATGTATAAATTTTATTAATTAATATATAAATAAATGAAGAATAAAAATATAAAGGGTCAAAAATAATTTTTTCATGTCTATTTTTTCAGGTCTATCGTACAGATGATGGTCCATTTTGTTCTGTCTTTAGGAAACATAGCTCAAAAGGCGATGGGTTATTTCACCACATAGGTAACTATCTCCTCCGTGTACCCATGGGACCAAATGTGCTGATCATCATTCTCATAGCATCCTATACATTTTCCTTATGCTACTTTTCACAGATATAATCGAATATTTCTTTCTCTCTTAGTGTTGGCTTTAAAGTATCTAGCCTGATAGATTTTAAACTCCATAAAGTTAGCAAATGTGCTTCATTTACCATTGTATGCCTAGTGCCTAGCATAATGCTTGAGTCTTAATAAATGATCCATAACTCTGTGTGAAGCGAAAGACTAGAGGGAAGGAAGAAAAGAACCTAAGAAGGAAGGGAAGAAAGAAGCAAGAAAGAAAGATGAAGGAAATGAGGTGGATATGAAAGTTATTTAGTGCAATCAATGTGACTTATGGATGAATAGGTTGTTAATAATCAACCATTTTAAAATCTAAAAAAGCAGCTTACATGGCAATGCATGGCATCTACTAGACAGTCACGTTCAGTTCTAACGTGCAGAGTGGATGTATGGACTATAACTTGTTTGTAGACGTTTGAAACCACTTTGGTTTTCTCATACTTTATCCTCTGTTTTCAAATGAATTCTGGTCTTTTTTTAAATGCAAGTATCCTGTCCAGAAGTCTTTGAAGTATGCGTATCACATGCACTCAGTAGTGCTACTCAAAAACCTCAGTTATTCTTGACACTTTTTTCTCCCTTATCATACATGTCCAATTCATTGCCAATTTGTCAATGTTGCTTCCTTGATACTTTTTTGAATCTGTCTTTCTCTTAGTCTCAGTCATCACTGTTGCAAGTCTATCCTAAACTATATTTCCTTTGGTAAATGGAAATAACCTCCCAACTGATCTCCCTGATTCCACTCCAGATCCTTCAATTCACCTTCTCTTCTGCAACTAGATGGTTTCAGAACACCAACATGGACACAACTGCATGCTCAAAAGTCATTAGTGACTCACCACTCTTAAAAACCAAACTTCTCAGTGACTTCTTAGTGACTTACATGGTGCTGCTCCCTTCCCATTCCCGCCTCCTGTTGCAGCACTCTCAGCTTCACCTCTACACTTAGTCACTCTGGTCTCATTTGAGTTCATTTCACGTATCATTCTACCCTGCCATTAGGTTATTATTCTACTGTTTCTTTCACCTAAAATGTTCCCACATACCTAGGCCTTTACCTAATCAAGGCCTATTCATGTTTTGAGTCTCAGCTAAAGTAAGATTTCTTCAGGGAAGCTTTCCCTAGTCAGCCTTGCCCCCTTAATCTAGGTCAGGTTCCTTTGTAATATACTCCATTAGCCATGTTCTTGACATTAATAACATTGTTCTCAGATTGGAACGATACACTTACTTATGTGATTATTTTGATTAATACATATTTTGCCAATTAGAAGATGAAGTCCATGAGACCCATGTCGTTTTTTGTTCAACATTTTATCAACATCTCCTGGAGAAATGAGTAGCACATAACTGATGATCAATAAATATTTTTGAAAGAGGTAAACAATAAGTGTACTCAAGGAGGTGTGATTTTTAAAATATTCTCATAAACATAAGGCGATTTTCTTAATCTATTTTTTTCTTAATCTATTTTTAACCTAAAGATGAAGACTCAGATTTAATGTTTAATTAACATCTCCTACGATTATAAACAAAATAGTAACATCACTATTGTCCTTGGTGACAGTTTTTTTATGAAAAATATTAAAACATTAGAGTTGTATTATAACTTTGTGATAAACCAAATTTATATGATCTATATATCTTGATCTCATCATCAAATCACCTTTAATTTGAATAATGAAATGTCTCCATGAAGCCAAGGTTTTTTTTCTTTTTTTTTTTAAAGATTTTATTTATTTACTCATGAGAGACACACACACACACAGAGGCAGAGACATAGGAAGAGAGAGAAGCAGGCTCTACGCAGGGAGCTCAATGTGGGACTCGATCCCGGGATTCCAGCATCATGCCCTGGGCTGAAGGCAGACACTTAACTGCTGAGCCACTCAGGCATCCCATCAAGGTTTTTTTTTCTGTGTTCACATGCCTGCTGATGGGAGAATGCTGCAAGTATATATTCAAATGATATCAAAGAGTTAGGTGAGATTATGGACTATGTCAAGAAATTGATTCACTGATCCATTTTGATAGAAAATGTCCTCAGAGACTGTTTTTACACTTAAAAGCATTGGGTCAGCCTTAGCAGCAACAAAGCACCTTAAGTTCTGTTATTTAAAAATTGTGATCTCTCTCAGGCCCCTCTTGGCTAAAACAACAAGGAAAATGGCTTTCTGTATCTCATGACACATACTGTATCTTGTTCTTACCCTTTTTCTTCCCCCGTTCTTATTCTTAAATGATAGGAAACATGAAGGTTCATTCATGATGCTAGCAAAAAGGTGTGGACACTACTAGTACTGAATGATTATAGCCTGGGGCTTAGCCAAGAAAGAGCCAAAGCAAATGAAACTACAATGTAGGACAAAAATTCATTCAGGACACAGTATTCACAAGAAAAAAGTAAAATTATTTATGGGAAAAGTAAAATTATTTATGGGAATACTTCAGGCTCTTAAAATTAAAACAAAAGTGTCAAAAATAAGCAAAATAAGAAATAAGAATTTCTCTAGCGTTTTTCTAATGAACGCAGGTTCTACTATCTTTACAGTTCTTATCTGGGGACAGAAGACTTCAAACTTGCATTCACTTGATTTTTGAAATGATTTTTGCTTAAATCTTGAACAACCTTATTTTAAAACTGTGCAAGTTACTTACAGCCACCTCCTTCATCTCTTTCCATATCTGTCCCTTGGCCTATCCCTCAAAAAAGACTATTCATGATCCTTTTCTATTCAAAACCTTTCAAGGACTTCCCATACTTTCCAGATGGATTCAAAAACTTTTAGGAGGACATCCAAGTTTCTTTAGCATAGTTTTCAAAGCATTCAAGGACCTGGCCCCAGCTCAACCCTTGCCACCTTGACATGCAGATCCATACAAAAAGTGAACCCTTTTCAGTTTCCAAATCCATCCTTTTTTTCTCTTATTTCTCTCTGTCTCTGTGTATATGCTGGGAATATCTTTTCTCCTGAAGTTAATTCCTCTTAGTCCTAAAAGGACCAGTTTAAGCAATAATCTTTTACTATCTCTGAAAAAGCCTTCTCTGGTATTCTCATTTTGGGTGAGGTATCAACCGTGTGCTCCCAGGTCAAGAATGAGAATAAATAAGCTCTATACCATTAAGTACAAGGAAAAATTATTGCCACTAAGGATAAGAAAACCCCTCTAACTGTATATATAACTAAGTAATATGACTTCATAGTGGAGCTGAAAAGGCCATACGTGTCCTCTACCCAGCAAAGTTTTACCACAGAAAAGTGACTCCCACAATGTAAGATGGCCACCTTGGCACGGTTGGTATGTTTTAGAAGTCCACTCCACTGAGTAATTTATAGTTCATCTCTGCAGGGATTGGAGCAGTAACTTCCTCCACAATACAGCAGGAACTGGTTACTCAGTTATCACAGATAGACATAGTGATGATGGTGAGGGTTTCTGCTGTAATCATCATCGTATATGTCTGTTTGATACACTGATGTTTTGGAATTAACTGATAGTCAAACTCTACTCTCCTTTCTCCAAATACCTGGTACCTGAATTGGAATGCTTACCCCAGCTGCAATCTCACTATCACTTGGGGACAGAAATGACATCTAAATCAAACTACAGTTATGACACCATTTTCTATCAAGAAAAGGGATCACTAACATTTCTAGACAATTTTTCCCAAATCCCATGTGACCCACAAAATGTAAAAATAAACTCAACACCAAAGAAACAAACAATCCAATCATGAAATGGGCAAAAGACATGAACAGAAATCTCACAGAGGAAGACATAGACATGGCCAACAAGCACATGAGAAAATGCTCTGCATCACTGGCCATCAGGGAAATACAAATCAAAACCACAAGGAGATACCACCTCACACCAGTGAGAATGGGGAACATTAACAAGGCAGGAAACAACAAATGTTGGAGAGGATGTGGAGAAAGGGGAACTCCCTCTTGCACTGTTGGTGGGAAAGTGAACTGGGGCAGCCACTCTGGAAAACTGTGTGGAGGTTCCTCAAAGAGTTAAAAATAGATCTGCCCTACGACCCAGCAATTGCACTGCTGGGGATTTACCCCAAAGATGCAGATGCAATGACACCGGGACACCTGCACCCCGATGTTTATAGCAGCAATGTCCACAATAGCCAAACTGTGGAAGGAGCCTCAGTGTCCATCGAAAGATGAATGGATAAAGAAGATGTGGTTTATGTATACAATGGAATATTCCTCAGCCGTTAGAAATGACAAATATCCACCATTTGTTTCAACGTGGATGGAACTGGAGGGTATTATGCTGAGTGAAGTAAGTCCATCGGAGAAGGACAAACAGTGTATGTTCTCATTCATTTGGGGAATATAAATAATAGTGAAAGGGAATAGAAGGGAAGGGAGAAGAAATGGGTAGGAAATATCAGAAAGGGAGACAGAACATAAAGACTCCTAACTCTGGGAAACGAACTAGGAGTGGTGGAAGGGGAGGAGGGCGGGGAGTGGGGGTGAATGGGTGACGGGCACTGAGGGGGGCACTTGACGGGATGAGCACTGGGTGCTATTCTGTATGTTGGCAAATTGAACACCAATAAAAAATAAATTTATTATTAAAAAAATAAATGATTAACTCATGAAATTAGGTTGAAATCTCTGCTCCATGCACATTAGTGATATTGATAGAGATAGTTACTATTCTAGAATTTTTATACTATTGTAGTTCGGCATCAGTAGTTGGTTGAGGGAAGTGAAAAGAAAGGCTGGAGAACTTGTCCTGGCTACAACTTGTTCCCTGTTACAAGAGTCCAAAAGCATGATCACCTCCAAAATCTACAAATAGAAGCTGTCTTAAGCTGAACTCAGCATTATTGTACCATGGGTTATAGGGGCCAGCCTGCATGGTATATATTTCAGTCAATAGCCAGGCATTTGTATACCCTGGCTCTCAAGTGGAATAGTGGCCTTGATCAGTGATTCTCGATTTCTATTGCCCATGAGAAAAAATGATGTTTTCATATGCAATATACAATGCAAGGACCTTTCTGCAGAATAGAGAAGATAGAATTCAAGGTATGCTTCTTTCTCAGAACCTCAGTTATAACTATCCGTTCCTCTTACACTCAAAAAAGCATACTAGAATGCAAGTGAGTTTGTGAGAAAATGACATTTTTATTGGTATAGTTGGTATATGAATATATCTGTCCAAACAGCTGAGCAAGAAATACAATGCTGTTTTTCTATAATTGGGCTTAATTTGCATGTGACAAACTTAATTCAGGATCTCTGTCATATCCCCTAGGGTTGTATCCATCTGACATCTCCTGAGATGTGCATCATCCATCTGGACCTTTGTGGTTGATTCATACAAAACACTTCTTTGTCATCCCTCGATCCCAACCACAGAGACTTTTCTAATTCCAACTCTCTTTAAGAGACTTCCTGGTCACACTTAGGGGCATGGGAAACATTTAACTGTTTCCTTCCACTATTCTGATTCTTCAAGAAACAAGGTAGGGCCTTTAGAGGACATTTATTGCCTGAGTGCTACTCTCAGGTAGCACTCTTACTTCTGATACACTGTGCACAGAAACACAGTGCATGGTAACCATGGAAGGCAGTCTTAGGCCCATCTTTCCAGGTAGAGCACTTGGACATTTCTTTCAATGTCCCACTACTCTGGCCTAGAGGCAATTTTGTCTCTTTTATCCTCTCAAGAATATGTATATGCTCTCATCTCTGGTTCCTAAACCTATTATTGGTTTCTTACATTTAATTATCCTCTACCCACTCAGGAGCTGTAGGAGCATGGATTGGGAAAGTTCAGCGTACAGTACTCCATCTCATGCATCAACAATATCTATTTACTAACTGTAGATTATGGTTACACATCTCTTCATTCCACACTTCAAGGATGGATCTTCACATGGTCGAAGAAATTACGACTATCCACTAAGATATACTAGTATTTGCTGGAGAAACAGACAAATCCAAACTCTTAGTGGCTTAATATAACAAAGATTTAATTTACACTCATGCTATATAGCAAGGGTGAGCTATAAAGTCCTATCCACAGGACACTGACTATCTGGATTACATACCAGCAAGTGTGTCAGAGGGAAAACAGAGTCATGGAGCATTTCATATCAGCAATTAAGTATTCTGGCCCAGAAATGATGTTTGCCATTTCTGCTACAGTTCATTGATCTGAATAAGTCATGCCTCTCATTGTCCTTCCCCACCCTAACTGTCAGGATTGGACATATAATTGCTCGTACCAATAAAAAGGAAGTGGAAAAAAACTAGGAGAAGTTGTAAAACCCACAGCATAATTCTTCATGTTCTATGTTTCTTCCACTACAAACTGGCAATGCCTTGCTTCCTCATTCAGCCTGCATCCTAGAATGAAGATGTCATTAAATAGAGCCATAGCTAACATGCAGTCAACAAGCAGCATGAGCAAGAAATTAAGTTTTATTAGTGTAATCCATGGAAGTTTAGGGTTGTTCGTTACTGCAATGTAACTGTTCCTAAACTAATTTATATAGTCTAGAAGGGAGGGGAACTGAAATATTTGATGAACAGCACTAATGACATATCATAAACTTTCTATGTTCTGAACACCTGGGTAAAATAATTATAGACTTGGAAAAACTTGAATTTATGGTAAAAGTAATTGGGGAAGTAAGAAAAAGTGAATCTATTTGAACCTATTGCTTGAAATATGCTCCTTAGAATGGCACTGATGTTCTGACATTATGCCCACAGAGAAAGAAATTTAATTAATCATACTATTGTTTCACAGTATGTGATATTTATATAATCAAGATAATATCAATATTTATGGTTGTCTACCTATATAATTAACTAGATGTAAATCAAATAATACTTAAGATAATCAGTTTTGTAATGATAGTGATCAGCCTTGGCAATATAAAATAAATGTAATGCTTAAAAAGCCTGGGTGCTAGAAAGAGGTAAGAATGGGTGCAGGGGGTATACAAGGAAAGAAGAAAGAGAGAACTACCAATATTTCATTCTACAAAATAGGGAGTTAGGAGAAACTGTTTCTGGTTGGTAAAACAAGAAATGGAGATTCAAATACTCGGTTTGAAGTAAAAGAGGTGCCCAGTGGAGAAACTGGAATAGTAACGTATTGTTGGTCAGAATAGGCTAAATCAGAATCAGCATCTGACATGCTTCTTATTTTTGTAAATAAAGTTTTATTGGAACATAGGCACCCCCATTTTTTTATGTCTTGTCTGCGGTGCCTTTCACACTGCAACAGCAGAACGGAGTAGTTGCAAGAGTCCTAAAACAGAGTCCTGGCTTAAAATATTTACTATCTGATTAATTAAGTAAAAAAAGTTGTGATAACTCTTGCACTAGATTATGGTGTAGTAAAAATTTAGTCTCAGAAACAAAGTGACCTATCATTAACAAGAGTTTTTTTTTTTTTTTTGCTCACAACATGTCCAGCATAGGTCAGTAGAAACCCTGCTCTCCATGTAGTCACTCAGAACTAAGCTGCCTGAGCATCCGTCATTTTACGAGCCTCCATATCAACACAAGGTTTCAGAGTTTGCCACAGTATAAGAGAAGTTCACATGAAAATTCCAGGGTGCCTTTTGAGTGCTTTGGGCTAGAAGCAAAATATTAGTTCTCTTCATACCCCATTAGCCAGCACTAGTCACATGGCCCTAAAACTGCAAGGTAGCTTGAAAGCATAATTTTCCAGGGAGTGTTCTGTGTGCCTGAAAGGAGAGGAAACACAGATAGTGGTGAGCACTAGAAACATCTAGCACAAATGACATAACACTACTGAAAGGAAGATGGAGACATAGAAGTGGAAGGTTGCAAAGAATCTAAATACATATCTCTCATTGCAGGGAATCAACAGATAAGTTGCTAAAGAATGGCACAACTACATGACTTTGAGAGAAGGAATTAACAACCAGAAGAAACTAAAACTAGAAAGTCAACAATGTGGTTTCTTCTGGGGCCCAGAACTGGGAGACGAATAGTGTGGACATAGAACTATTATGTTTCCTTACAAACTCTTCTATAGTCTTGCTCGTTTCTTAACTTAATGCATATATTACTTGGATGCTTTATTTAAACTGGATCATTCAAAAAAAAATAAATAAACTGGATCATTCTGGGCATGAATACATAACCTCTCTATACCAGCTTATCACACAGTTAATATCTGTCTGTTAAGATCTAGTTCACTGACAAACTAACAGATTTCCCTTTTTTCCCATCCAGTCTTCCCAATGAATTATCCACACTTTGCTAGAATGATCTTTCCAAAGTGCAATTAAATTATTTTACTTATTCTCTCTAATTTTTTTCCAATGTTTAGAGGTTCTGAAATAATAGGATATAAACTCAGTAATATGCTGACAAATGTTTATCAACTGGCTCTCAAAAAAAGCGCTGATTTGTAGCATTTGTAAATATGTGTAAATATTACCATCATGACTGCTTTCAAGCTGCCAACATGACTTCACCAAACCCAGAGTTGGGAAGAAATGCACAGTACCACATCATGATATATATAATATGCCCACCATGCAGATATAATAGAAGTAAATATCCTCAATAGCATAGATAATAGTTAAATGGGGTAAAATAATTAGGAAATGATTAGTTTTGAGTAGATACTATCTTGGTTTTTAATATATTCTGTTTAATTGCATATCTCACATAATTTAATTTTGGTTATTATATTATCTAAAATTAATACTTTTTAATAATCAACTAGGTCAGGAATTCTAGCACACTACTATAAATCTTCTTAGCAAGGCTTACAAAGCCCTTCATAATCACATCCTAAGCTTAGCTTTCCAGCCAATTCCATTCAGCATTCAGATCATAAAGAATGATTAATGGTTCCCTAAGGATGCTGTTCTATGTCCCTTTTCTGTGCATTTATTCTAAATTTCCTCTGCCTGGAGGGCCACCCTTTTCATTATGATAATGGAAAACTCCTAGTAGTCCCACAAGATCCAGATAAGGAGTGATGACAGTGAAAATAGTGGAATAAGTATCTCTACAAATTTTCTCTTTAATAAAAGCAAAGAGAAAACTAACAAAATTTATAAGAATCATCTCTTTCAAAACTGTGGACATTAACAAAAGACTAGTAACAATATGAGAATTATTTAATCAAGAAAAATGGTTGAATGCAGGTAAGAATAGTGAGCTTTATAGCATTTTAACTTGCCCTAGTCTAATACCCAGTTCTCTAGCTCCACAGGAGCCTTGAAAACTAACAGCCTGCATTCACAGTGAAACCAGTAGTCTGGCAGCCACTGGAGGGACAGAACAGTGTGAGAGCTTTTGCAAAGCTACATTCCCAGATGAATGTCATCATTTGATGTGTCTGATGTCTCCTTGGAAGATCCCACTTGCAAGGATGTCTGTATTTGACCTCATTCAGAGATCATCTACTAAGAGAAGCCCTTTCCCTGGAGTTTGAAGAAAACCATTAAAGGCAATTGTTTCAATTCGAGAGCTTCTGAGGAGGTGGATAACTGTTAAAGTGAACAACAGACTAGCCAAGAAAGCTTAAAAGGAAAAGCTAAAGAATGATATGGCTATAAAGACTTCAAATCCAGAAGGCCAAGTACATACAAGTGGCTAAGCATATGGCCAGGGCTGTGTGCATGTTCTGGAAAGACCTAAGAAGGCTCTATGCTCTCGCTTTTGCCTGCCCCCAAGGCTTGTAAAGAAGAAGTGAAAGATAAGCCAGAATGGTCAACTGCCACCCCCAATACACACACAGAGTCCCTTGGCAAAGACTGGAAGGTTTATTGGTTCCAATTTTTTAAGAAAACTTCTGTCCAATCATTAGTTTAGAAAACTTCTGTCCAGTCATAGTTGTCATTAGTTGACAACTAATCTGAGTAGAAACTTTAATGGCCACACATGACTAAGAATAGAGACTTTACATGATTAGTTGAGAAAAGTCACTAAATAAATGAACAAGAACAACAATAAACAGCAACAACAACAAACCTTGAGGTACAGAATTTCATTTCGAAAGTTGCTACATTATATTATTTTAAATATCTAGTTTTTGACAAACAATTATGAGACAGGCAAAGAAACAAGAAAGAATGGCTCATACAAAAATTAAAAACCAATCAAGAAAAACTATCCCTGAGGAGCAGACATTGGACTTATTAGAAAAGAATTTTAATAAGCTATTCAAAATATGTTCAAAGGACAAAAGGAAATAATTTATAAAGACATAAAGGAAAATATGAAAATCATGTCTCATAAAAGAGAGTATATCAAAAAGAAGATAGAAACTATAAAAAGGAACCAAATAGTAATTCTATAATTGACAAGTAAAATAACTAAAATGAAAAATTCACTAGAAGTCTCACCAGCAGATTTGAGACGACAAAACAAAGAACCAGTCAATGTGAGATTATCTAATCTGGAAGAATAGAAAGAAAGAATAAAAATGAACAATACACAGAGACTAACATCAGTCATACCAAAATATTCATAAAGAGAGTCCCAGGAGGAGAGAATGAATAATGACTACAAAAGCTTTGAGGAAATAACTGCCAAAGCTTCCCAAGTTTAAGGAAAAACATCAATCTACACATTAAGGAGCTCAGTGAACTCCAAGTACTATAAACTTAGAGATCTGCACCTAGATACACCATAATCAAATTGACCAAAACAACAACAACAAAAAGAATCATAAAAGCAGTAAGAGAGAAGCAACTCATCTTCCACAAGCAATCCTCAATAAATTAACAGCTGTTTTCTCATCAGAAACCATGGAGATCAGAAGGCAGTAGGATGGCATATATAAAGTGCTAAAAGATAAAAGCAGTGAACCTAAAATTTATATACAACAGAGCCATCCTTCAAAGTGAGGGAGAAATTAAGACACTCTCATATAAACAAAAACTGAGACAAGTCATCAGCAGCAGACATGCCCTACTATAAATTCTAAAGGAAGTTCTTTAGCTTGAAATGAAAGGAGACTAGACAGTAACTCAAAACCACTTGAAGAAATAAAAAGCATCAGTAATGATTACTACAAAGATAAAAATAAAAAACAGCATACATATATTTTCCTTGTAACTCCTTTTATCTTTTCATGATTTAAAAGATAATTGCTTAAAACAATAATTATGAATCCATGCTGAGAGGCATGCTTTGCACAAAGATGTAATTTGTATGACCATGAGAGCACAAAAGAGGAAGGAGAAATCAGAGCTATGTAGAAGCAAAGATTCTGTATACTATTAAAAATAAATTGGTATCAGGAGTACCTGGGTGGCTCAGTTGGTTAAGTGTCTGACTCTTGGATTTGGCTCAGGTCATGATCTCATGGTCAAGATTGAGTCCCCTCTCAGACTCTGTGCTGGGTGTGGAGCCTGCTTATGATTCTCTCTCTCCCCCTCTCCCTCTGTTCCTCCCCACTCCATCCCTGGGGTGCTATCTCTCTAAAATAAATAAATAAGTAAATAAATAAATAAATAAATAAATAAATAAATAAATAAATAAATATCAATCCAAAGTAGATTGTCATTAATTAAGATGATGATCACAATTCCCAGGGAACCACTAATTAAATAATTTAAAATATGTATTATGAAGGGGCACCTGGGTGGCTCAGCTATTGAGCATCTATCTTTGGCTCAGGGTGTGATCCTAGGGTCCTAGGATCGAGTCCCCCATCGGGCTCCCCACATGGAGCCTGCTTCTCTCTCTGCCTCTGTCTCTGCCTCTCTCTCTGTGCATTTCTCATGAATACATAAATAAAATATTTAAAATATATATGTATCATAAAATAAATGAAACAAAATGGTACACTACAAAATGTATTTAACACAAAATGAGGCATTAGTGGATTAATAGAAAAACAAAAGTAACATAATATAAATAAAAAAACAAATAGCAAAATGGCAGATACAAATTCTAATTTATCAATAATTACATTAAGTGTAAGTAGATTAAACATTCCCATTAAAAGGAAGATGCTGGCAAAACAGATTAAAAATAATCCAACTCTATGCTATTATTTAATAGATACATTTTAAATGCAAATACACAAATAAATTCAAAGTAAATGGATGAAAAAAGATATTCAATGTAAACATTAACCAAAGAACAATGGAGTAGCTTTCTTTTTTTTAAGATTTCATTTATTTATTCATGAGAGACAGAGAGAGAGAGAGAGAGAGAGAGAGAGAGGCAGAGACACAGGCAGAGGGAGAAGCAGGGAGCCCTATGTGGGACTCGATTCTGGGACCCCAGGATTATGCCCTGGGCCGAAGGCAGACACTTAACCACTGAGCCACCTGGGGATCCCCTCGACAAAATAGACTTCGGACAAAAATTATTACTAGAGACAAATAGGGCCACTTTTGCGACAGTAAATTTGTTATATCCATCAAGGATATATAAAAATTATTGAACCTAACAAGAGAGCCCCAAAATACATGAAGAAAAACTGGACAGAACTGAAAAAAGACTCAACCATAATCACTGGAGACCTCAATGTCCCACTCTCAGTAATGGAATGAAGAACTAGTCAGAAGACCAACAAAGAAACAGAAGACTTGGATAACACTATAAACCAACAAAACCTGACAGAAGTCTATTGCACACTCTATCCAACAATAATAGGATACATATTTTTCCCAGGTGTACATTGAACATTCTGTGGGGCAAACCATATTTTTAGGGTACAAAGCAAGTCATAATAAATTTACATACAGAGTATGTTCTCTGATCACGAAAGGATGTAATAGAAATCAATAAAAGAACAAAATTTGGGGAATATGTGTAAATTAAATCACAAATCCCCAAGTAACCAATGGGTCAAATAATAAATCATGGGTAATTTTAGGAAACACTTTGAGATGAATGAAAATAAAAATACAACTAACTAAAAGTGATAGGATGCAGCTAAAGCAGTACTTCAGGAGAAATTTATAGTTGCGAATATCTATATTTTTAAAAATTCAAATAGGCAAGAATGTCGAGAAAAAGGAAGCATTGTGCATTGTTGGTAGGGATGTAAATTGGTGCAGCCACTGTGGAAAACAATATGGAAGTTCCTCAAAAAATTAAAAATAGAATTATCGTATGATTCAGCAATTTTGCTTCTGGGTATCTATTTGAGGGAAACACAAATACTAATTCAAAAAGATATCTGCACCCCCATGTTCATTGCAGCATTATTTGCATTAGCCAAGACATGGAAACAATGTAAGTGTCTATAATTGGATGAATGGATAAAGAAAATATGTATATATATACAATGGGAATATTATTCAGCCATAAAATGAAGGAAATCCTGCCATTTGTGACAAGATGAATGGACCTTGAGGATATGCTAAGTGAAATAAGTCAGAGAATGACAAATACCATATGATTTCACTTATATGTGGAATCTAAAAACAAAACAAAATAAAACAAGCAGAAAAAATAATTAATTGATACAGAGAACAGACTGGCAGTTGCCAAGGAAGAAGGTTAGGTGGGTGAATGAAATGAGTGAAGGTGGTGAATAGGTACAAACTCCCAGTTATAAGATAAATAAGAAAAAACCCAAAACCTCAAGTCAATAACCTAGCTTACCACATTAAGAACCTATAAGAGCAAAGTAAAGTCAAATCAAGTAGAATAAAGAAAATGATAAAGATTAGAATAAAAATAAATGAAATACAGGTTAGAAAAACAACAGAGAAAATCAACAAAATCAAATTTTGGTTCTCCAAAAATCGACAAAATCAACAAACCTTTAGCTAGACTTGACCTAAAAAAGAGAAGATTCAAACCACTAAAATTGGGAATGAAAGACGGTGATTGAAAACATTTCATTCACACAAAAACTTATACACAAGTGTTCACTGCAGCATTATTCATAATAATCCAAAGGTGGAAACAACCCAATTTCCATCAACAGTGGAATGGATAAATAAAATGTGGTGTGTCCATACAATGGAATATTTTTCAGTTGTAAAAAGGAAAGAAGTTCTGATACATGCTACAACATGGATAAACTTTGAAAAGCTTGTGCTAAGCCAAAGCTAGACACAAAAAGTCACATACTGTATGATCATATTTATATGAAGTGTCAGCCAAAATATCACCATATATGAGTCAATGTAAACTATCTCCACTATTAGCTACAAAATGTTTCCATGACACTTACTATTCTATTTCTCCATCGTGGTATATACCACCCATATTGCAATTGCCTGCTTTCTTGTCTTCCTCCCCCACTATATCTACCAAACCATATTTCTTCAACGGTAGGGGACTGAGATTTACTCATCTTTGTATCCAGAGAACCTGCACGGTGTCTGACATGTCGCAGTTCCTCAAAAAATGTTTGTGTGATGGATGGGTAACTTTTATGACACAAATTTATTAGTGTTACCATTCTGTGTAAATCATTAAAGACTAGCCATTTAAGTCTCACTTTATACTGCCAAAAGAATGCTAGGTGAAAATCATGGGAAGCGAACAATATCTATATCAAATTTGCAGAATAGTAACAATCCTCACCTAGGATTGAGTACTATTTTTATTATTATTAATATCAACATGATTGTTTTACATTGTTAAGCACACATTTTGCCTTGAGACTTCTCCAGGTATCTTTTCACATTTTTTTCAGTTAATACTTTCTCATATTAGGCTTTGTCATGATTTAAAAGAGTAATTGGAAGAACTTACCCCTTTTTTCTACAGGAGACAGTAATACATACAGAAGCAGAACATTTAGTAGAACATCTTGGATCTTCTGTAGAAGTAACTGAAGCAGTCAAGGGCATAAACTTCCACAGGCCTCCATCACATCTATCCACCCATCTGCATCTGTACCATATACCACTCCCCCTTCATCCTGGTCACTCTGGATGAAGCATTCTTACTCCTAGTTAAAAGTAATTTCTCCACAGAGGCATTAGGTCCCATCTTCTCTTGCCAATTGAAGTACACAATTGAAGCAATTATCCCTTTTATTTACAGTATCATCAGGTTTTCCTTTTCCATCGCATATTTACATCCATATACAAGCACACTCTTTCCTCCCATATTGACAATCAACAAAACCCAAACCTTTCTCGATTCTACTTCATTTTGCCCTCTACTCACTCTCCAATAAACTCACTCCAATAAGAATTTCACCCTTACTGGTCCATCTAAACTTTTTTTTAAATCAATATCACTAATGATATCCACATTATTACATCCAATTTCAACTCTCAATCCTCATATTATTCAACCTCTGTACAGCATTTGACACAATTGCTTATTTTATCTTCCTCAGAAAACTTTTTTCACTGGGGTTCCAGGATGCTGTACTCTTCTTGTTTTTCTTAAATTTCCTGGTCTCTATTAGTCCTTACCAATCTTTTCTCTTACTTGTAAATGATAAAGATGGCTCAAAACTGAATCTTCTTATCAATACATCTCTTTAGGTGATTGCATTCATTCACATGGCTTTAGGTACCATCTTCATGTCAAAAACTCCCATGTTTGTATCTCCAGCACAGACTTTTCCCCTGAAGTCAACACTCAAATGCCTAATACAATTTTACACGAATGGCCCAACTAAGATTGTGATTCCCCCTTCTCCACTCGGTCTTTTCCATAGCAGTATATGGCAACAGCCTTCCAAGTTGCTCAGGCTACAAACCTTGGAGTTATCTTTGAGTCCCTCTCACTCCTCACATCTAATCAGACAGAAATTCCCACTTGGCTCTACTTTCAAAGTAGATCTACAATTCATCCACTTACCACTATTCCCTTGGATATCCAAGCCACCATCATTTCTTGTCTAGAATATCACAAGAGCCTCCTATCTGGACTCCTGGTTCCAGCCATTTCCCTCCTTTAGTCTATATTCTCAACACAAGGATCCTGATAAATCTCAAGTCAGATCACATCATTCTTTTTCTCAAAACACTCATCTTCAGAGTTAAAGCCAGAGCCCAAAGGCTTTTTATAATCTGCCCACCAGGAACCCTCCTTCCTTACCTCCAGTTACCTCCAGTTACCTCTGTGAGCTCATCTCCTACTACTCTGCTCATTCACTTTACTCCTTCACTGACCACCTGAATTTCTTCGAATATTCTAGGCACATTCTCACTTCAGTCTTTAAAGTTCTTTTTCCCTTTTTCTGAAGTTTTCTGCCTTTAGTTATCTGAATATTTCTCTCCCTCAAGTCTACTTACTCATCTCTTTTCCAGCTCTATACTCTCGGCCCTGATTTATTAATGGAGGTTTTGGAATTATTTTTGAATAACAACATACTTTAAATGAATGCCAGGATTATAAGCAATTAAGCAGTCCTGGAAAATACCAATTATACCAAGCATTTTCCCGGTTGAATCTCCCATTATCCTTAATGGTGCCATTATCTTCTGACTCTGTGCCCCAAATCTGACTGCCTTCTCTGATATCCCCTTGTTTACAGACATATTCTCTCCCCTCTGTTCCATTGTATACCTATCTATTGAAATTATGACTATCCCCCAAGACCTACTTGAAATGTTTCTTCTTCCATGAAGCATGGCCAAGACTTCTGACTAGAGATTGGCTTACTTCCTTTGAATTCTTATATTTCATTGTGACTCTCTTGCAACATTTCACATATGAAATATAGGGAGGATGTTGTGATAAAGTGGAAACAGCATTTGGAATTAGAACATGAAGGCCAGGATTCACATTCCAGCTGTCATTTACTAGATCTGTGATCTTTGGCATCGAAGTTTAGATAGATGATAGATAGATAGATAGATAGATAGATAGATAGATAGATAGATACCTATATCTCTATATATTTATCTTCCACTAACTGGGATTGTCTTAAAGATCCCATTAGCTAATACATGCAGAAGCATGTAACACACAACTTGGAATCTAGCAGATAAATAAATAATTAAAACACAAGGCTCATATCTTTAACTAGACTGAAAATTTATTGGTAACCAAGGTCATGTCCTGTCCAACTCTGTTTTACCCAACCCCACCTCAGATATAGTTAGCATATTGCCTGATTCATGGTACGTAATCAATGTTAAATGAGTTAATATTTAAGAATAAAGGCTTTTAAAAAACCCTGTTATCCAATACTGAAGACATCTTATTCTGAGGCTTGTTTCCAAATCTTCACTTTGCCACGTTAGAATAAGGTGACTTACCACATATACTCTCTTTGATTTGAGTTGTAAAAGATGTATGTTTCAGGAGTGGATTGTATCGATGTTTCCTTCAAGATCATGGCATGTGATAGTGATATATCTTATGTGTTAAAGGACTCTATGCAGGACCCCACACCCTTTGATCACACACTGTTTATTTTCCATTTACACCATTACTCTCCGGGCTACAGCAAAGGAGCAGTAAGATAGTTATATAACAAACTAGAAATAAATAAGTCTTATTTGGAATGTAAGTTGTTTAATTCCTCAATTCAACTTTTTCTTTCTGTGTGATAACTGTATCTTCATTTATAATAAGAAAAACTTATAAATTATACTTTTCTACCTGAAAGAAGATTGAAATGAAGGAGTAATATGAAAGATGTAATTATAATGTGCCAAAATAGGATCATTGCAAGTTGTTCTTTTTAAGAATTTATTTTGGATGACATTTAAATTAAACTGCATTTTAATTCAAATACAAAGAAGGAAACCCACATCACTAACTAACTTTGCCAATCAACCTGTCAATACACTAATTATCAAAAACTTAACAAGACAGAGTTGCCCCCCTTACAATTCTTATACTCTAGCCCCAGACACAAAGGCAATTACTTTGTTCAAGTTGTCAACTTTGTGAGTTAAGTTTAAAAGTGCACTCGCCAACAGTGCTAACAAGTCCTATCCATGAAAAGATTTTGGTAGCTACAGAAATGGCACTCCTTAACTATAGCAGAAACAAATCCACTAAGGGAACAACACTGTTTGCCCCTAAACCAGCCCTGTGCACAATCATAAACAATGAAATAACCATGTCAAACTAATCATAATTGCTGTCATTTACTGGGCATCTATCAATTTTAGATTTTTAAATGATACCTTTGATTTTCAAACTCTGAGAGATAGATATTAGGGCCAATTTAATAAGAAAGTGAGACTCAGCTAAGTCAAGCAACTCAACCAAGGCTGCATACTAGGAACTGCACAGTTTAGCCAGCTTTTATTTATTTTTTTTTAACCTGTGCTCTTGTTTTTTCATCTTATACCAAAACCGGAAGAAAAAAAATGCTATCCTTTAAGCAAGACTCCTGAAATCTGACTGCCCCAAAGTCAAGTGCCTCAAGGGCAAGTTTACATACATAAGTTCACTCCAGGAATTAGTTTTCAGCACAAAAATTTGTTTTTAAGGGATTCTGACCAGAACAATTTATTCTCTTTTCATAAACTTGGTGAAGCAGGAAGAGCTGCTAGATGATCTTAGGTCTTTTATGCTAAATATTTTGCATCATGGTTAAAATATTGTAACTTTTTTCTTTCTTTAATAACAAAATTTAATGGGAGATGTATGAAAAATAGAATAGCATTTACAGCATACAAGTGGAAAAACAATAACAGTACTGTTTTTTATTTTAATTCTAGTATAGTTAACTTATAATGCTATATTAGTTTCAGTTGTACAATTTAGTGATTCAGCAATTGTATATATTGCTCAGTGATCATCTTGATAAGTGTACTAATGCCAGTACCATGTTTAAAAAATACATTATTCAGTGTTTTTTTAATATATATGAATTGCAGATTTATATACAATCAATGTAGGCATGCAATGTAGACCTGTTACAATTCTCTATTATATTTATGTATCATGTCGTTTGATAATGGTCCGTCTCATCTAAGTTGCAAATATATGGTTATAAAGTCACTTGACATCTATATTATTTTTTAAATGACTATAGGGCATATAGTGGCATTCTCCCTTTCATTCCTGACATTGATAATTTGTGCCTTCTTTCTCTTAATTAATGAAAAAATCTTCAAAACTTACACACATAGTCATCATTTTAGGCCCTTTATTTTGTACAGATCCAAATTTCTGTTTTTTCCATTTAATCTGAAAAAAATTCCTTTAATATTTCTTTTTTTCCTTTAATATTTCTTTTACCTCAGGACTTATAAAAAATTATCTCTGCTTTTATTTTATTGTTTCTGAAAATTTCTGTATTTCTTCATCTCCAAAATATCTTTTCACTTGCTGTAGACATCTAGGTTGGCAGTTTTGCTGGTCTTAGCACATTTAACACTTTTGTCAAAGGGTCTTCTGACTTTCATAATTTCTGATAAGAAGTCTGTAATAGTTCTTTTTATATTCATCTACATGTAATGTGTCTTTATTGGTTTCATGTTTTTAATTTTATTTCCCGCACTTACTTTCACAATTTGGTTATGATGCTTTGGGCTTGATTTTCTTTGTGTTTATCCTTCTGTATTTAATTGAACTCCCTGGTTCCACAAATTCATTGTTTTCAAATCAAATTTATAAAATTGTATCCATTTATCCTCAAATAATTTTCTGCTTCCATCTTTCTTCCTTCTCTTTCTTGGATTTCTAATATACATGTATTGGGTCACATAACATTATTGTCACATCCCTAGTACATCCCCTGAGTACATCCCTAGTGGTCCGTAAATTGTTTAATAAACATTTTTTTTATTAATAAACATTTTTTAAGATGGTTTTAGATTTACTGTAAAGATGTGAAAATAGTAGAGCAAGTTCACCTATAAGAAAACCCCACACTCAATTTTTTCTCTTGTTAATATCTTACACTATTATGGTGTATATATCACAACGAATGAGCCAGTACTGATACATTATTACTGACTAAAGTCAATACTTTATTCAGTATTCCTTAGGTTTTACTTGAGGTCCTTTTTCCTGCTCCATGATCCTATGCAGGAAACCATATTACATTTAGTCATTGTGTCTCCTCAGGCTTCTCCTAGCTGTTTCTCAGACTTTCCTTGTTTTTGATGCCCTTGACAGCTGTGATAAGTACTGGTGAGGTATTTAGCAGAATGTCCCCTCAATTGGGATTTTTTTCTGATGATTTTTTATTATTAGACTGAGGCTATAAGTTTTAGGGAAGAATATCACAAAGATGAACTGTTTTTCTCATCACATCATATCAGGGCTACATGATAGCACATGACACATCACTAATGACATTAGCATTAATCACCTAGCCACAGTAGTGTAGGCCTGATTTCTCCACAGTAAGGCTTCAAAGCAAATGATTTAGTGCAGCCAATACTCAAAGGAGAAGGGAATTAAGTTTCACCTTTGGAGTAGGGAGTATCAACATGAATTATCTGGAATTCTTCTGTATAGGAGACTTGTCTCCTTTCTTCCACTTATGTATTTATCCAATAATTTATATTGCTATGGACTCCCAGACATTTATTTTATAGTTTGCATTATAAGTCAATACTATTTATTAATTTTATTTTTCATATTGTTCCAGCTTTGGTCATTAGGGGCTCTTTCTGTTGGTTTCTGTGTCCTTTTTACATGCCCCTATCCTTTTGCTTTTGAGATTTATTTTTTCTGCCAATACAAGATGCTCTAGGCTCATGTTGTTTATTTCCTACCTTAGCCCTTGATTCAGTCATTTCTTCAAGGAGCCCTGGTTTCTTTGATTGGAGAATGATATTAGAAGCCAAGATCTGAGTCCTAGGTGTGTTGGTTGCTGCTTGGTTGTCATCAAGTCTAGGCCCTCTCAGCTGATACAGTGAGAAAGTATATGATATGCATGTATACTCAATTGTGTATATATCCATATCTACAAATATATATATATATATATATATATATATATATATATAGTAGAGCAAGTTCACATATAAGAAAATATATATGGATGGATATATATATATCCATCAATATCTACCTTAAGCTAACCCTGCATTTATACTGTCTTCCACTCTAATCCAGTACCATATGTATCATTCTAGCCTTTTGCCTTGCTTGTGTACAAGCTCCCATTCCAATAGTGAGAAACTGATTTCCCCCAATTCATCATCTATTTGCTTAGTTGTTCCATTCAAGTATAGATGTCAAGGGGTTTCAGAATTGTTAGTCTGTACCCCAGTGGGTAACAATGTTATCCAACGGAGTGCACTGTTTATATAAAACTCTTTTTGCCTTTAGTCTTATAGACTCCATTCATATCCACCTCTCCCACCACCTTCCTTTTTTTTTTTTAAAGATTTATTTATTTATTTATGATAGAGAGAGAGAGAGAGAGAGAGAGAGAGAGAGAGAGAAAGAGAGAGAGAGGCAGAGAGACACAGGAGGAGGGAGAAGCAGGCTCCATGCTGGGAGCCCGACACGGGACTCGATCCCAGGACTCCAGGATCGTGCCCTGGGCCAAAGGCAGGCACTAAACCGCTGAGCCACCCAGGGATCCCTTCCCACCACCTTCCTTAGTGAAGTTATTTAATTTGTTCATAATGCAGTGAAATTCTGTTGTTACAATCTGAATTTTCTATTTTCATGTTGGTTTAGATAGTTTATTTTTTTCTTTTGCAAGTGTCCAATGTTCTGGAAATTTCATTCACTCAGTTTCTAATTTCAGATAGTATATGTTTTAGCTCAAAACTCTTATGTTCTGTTTTCTATTTATCTTCTCGTTATGTTCTGTTTTTTCTTTAAAATGTAAAACATAGTTACATTATTTTAAACAACTGTTTTAAAGCCCTTGTCAACTAATTCCATTATATCTGGTTTTCTTCCTGTTATAGCTCACAATTTACTGTTCAGGTTGTTTCGCTAGGCAGTTAAATAAAGATTTTTGGATTTTGATTTAAAATGACTTTTAATTAGATTTTTTAAATCTTGATTTTAAGGTTTGATGTTAAGCTTGCTAGACTTTACTCTTGGACAAATTTAGCTTTCTGGTGTCTACTTGTTTCTTGAAGTGTTAAGTGAGGTCTTTCTACTTTCACTAACAGGATTTCGAAGATTTCTTCAATCCTAGGTGTAAAAAATCAAAAAGAAAGAAAGAAAGAAAAAAGAAAGAAAGAAAGAAAGAAAGAAAGAAAGAAAGAAAGAAAGAAAGAAAAAAGAAAGAAAGAAAGAAAGAAAGAAAGAAAGAAAGAAAGAAAGAAAGGAAAGAAAGAAAGAAAGAAAGAAAGAAAGAAAGAAAGAAAGAAAGAAAGAAAAGAACCCAATCTTTAACATCTGGGAATTGGCCTGACACAGCTAGGCCTCAGAGGTATTAGAAGCTAGCCTGGCACTCACAATTAAGCCATATTATTCTCTTATGGGACATAAATGATTTCATATAACACCAATGATTGAGAGAAATAAGGCCATTTTATAATATTGTCTAAGCACACACAAAAATAAGATCTCTGTGTAACCCACAAAATACGAATACTCCCCCTCCCTGCTAATATGAGTAACTGCTACTTATTTTTCCAATTACAGTTTTATAATTGTTCTACTCTGCATTCCTTCTACATAAGATTTATTTTGATATCCAATCATAGAATTGTCTCTATCTTCTGGTAGCATTCAATATAGAGCAAAGCCCTACTTCCTTAGACCTTCTTCCAAATAACCCAGCCAAAGCCCAAATCCTATAATATGTTCCTTCTAACAGCCTCTTCCTGAGGTGCCCTGGTGCTCACTCCCCCTCACAGCAATGAGTAATAAACCCAACTTCTTCATCTACAAGTATGCTCCTGAAGGGCAGTGACAATGAGTCCTGGGAATTTTCAACTGATAACTCACAAGCAGTCATTCTTTCTCTGGTCTCATGGAACTCATCTTACATGTCTGTTGATTAAGTAGTCAGCCAAAGATTCCAAAGGCCCTCATGAAGATTTCTGGAGCTCCTTTTCTGCATAGCTCCCTCCTCTCTATTATTGTACTATGCAAATTACAATTATTTCAACCTGCCTGAACTCCAGTTTCTACTCTTCAATTTAGTAAAATAACAGTGGTTTACTTGAGTTTCTCTTTCTTGTGCCACAGTTCCAAATATCCCTCCTGGGAGGGAGCTGGAGTGATTGGAGAGCTCACTTCATTTGCTTCCTTCTCTTAGAGATCAGATTACAATGCTACAATGCCCATTGTTCTGATTTCTTTTTTTTTTAAATATTTTATTTATTTATTCATGAGAGGCACACACACACAGAGAGAGAGAGAGAGAGAGAGAGAGAGAGAGGCAGAGACACAGGCAGAGGGAAAAGCAGGCTCCATGCAGGAAGCCTGACATAGGACTCGATCCTGGGTCTCCAGGATCACGCCTTGGGCTGAAGGCAGCACTAAACCGCTGTGCCACCGGGGCTGCCCCCCTGATTTCTGATACGAGATTGTTTCAAATGTATGTTTTCTAGTTTTCTAGTTGTTTGCATAGATATGGAAAGTTCTGGATTGGTTATTCCTTCATGGGCAGAAGTAGAAGTTCTGTAATCACTTTTTAAAATCAAATTATACCATATATATTTCTCTGCCATTTGCTATCCTTACATCAAACCGTTGAAAATATCTCTAAGTTATATTATAAATAAAACTCTATTTCAATTAATTTTGGTTAATATCTTATAGGATATAGTCAGAATTATGCATATAATCAATGCACTTGTATTTTCTTCCTTTTTAAATTGAACTATAATTAACATGCAACATTATATTAGTTTCAGGTATATGACATAGTGATTCAACAATTCCATACTTTACTCAGTTCAGTGCAGTGAGATGGGTGAAATAGATAAAGGGGATCAAAAGGTACAAACTTCCAATTATAAAATAACTAAGTTATAGAGATTAAAAGTACAGCATGGGGAATAGAGTCAACAATATTTCAATCCGCTTTTTAGATTTTTAAAATTTCTTTGAGAGAAAGCGTGCGCACAAGAAGGGAGTGGCACACAGAGGGAGAAGGAGAGAGAGAAGCAGGTTCCCCACTGAGCAGGAAGCCTGGATATGGGGCACAATCCCAAGACCCTGAGATCATGACCTGAGCTGAAGGCAGACACTTAACTGACTGAGCCACCCAGGTGCCCCTTCTATGCACTTTTAATAAACATCTGTTTCTAGTGTGTATGTCTGTGTATATGATACCTTTTTTTGCCTCTACCCATTAAATTGCATTATTTTTATTCTAATATCCATATGCCCAACAAACTTTTATTGAGATGCTACTATGTGCCAGGCTATATGTATTACAATAATCATGGTTCCTACTGCCAAAACAGTGAAAGGAAAAAAAATATCAATGTCATTGTCTATATGATAAATGGCATTTTACTTTTTTCAGAGCTGACTTTCTGTAACGTCTATCAGACATGTAGTTTATGTGTTCTAGTAGACCCACTTTAAATTTCTCCAAAATATCCTTTTTATCTCTCTCATAAATGCATTTTGAAACAGTAAGTTCATGCATAAGTTGTGATTTTTATGAGCCTAATTTCAAATGACCTTTTGGGGACAGTCTGTAATTGGGAGATTAAAATCTAGTTGTTCCTACATTTCATTTTCTTATACCCTATTTAGGGTATTGATGGGAGCAATGGGATGTAGGAAGTTTTGAGAAGCAGGTAGTATGTGCTTAAAAAACAAATGAGGAAAAACAAAAGCAAAAAACCCTGAAACTTTTGACTGAAGAAACATAATCACAGATTTTCACACTAGTCAAAAGCTTTGCACTTTGGGATGAGAATAGCATAAAAGGAACCAGAAATTACAGCTATTTCTCTCCTCTTGGTAATTTCTTCTGTGTGCTACCTAAGTCAGGGAAAGGGCAGGTTTAGAAAAAGGAAAACTAGCACCTTTGATTAGTAGGAAACAGATAGTTCTTTCTCACCAGAAAATGAAGAACAAAGGCAAAGTTGTTTAATGTGAAACTGGCTTTAAAACCTAAGCCACAATCATAATTCACTGTTTATTGTATATAAAATGCTATTCTTTAGGACTTCTAATGTTAATCACAACAGTTTATGTTTATCGTCATAATGAATAATTAGGGGCTTTTTGAAAATAGCTTAAAAGAATATTTTAGTAAAACTGTATTAATGTCCTCTTCAGGTAATTATTTGCCACCTAATTTCCCTTCTAGTATACAAAATCCTATATATATATAATATATACATATATTATATATATATTATATATATATATATAGAAGTGAAGACACATTTGGAAAACTGAACAGGGTCGGCAAGTAAAGAAGAATCCCATGAAATAAATCCTTGTCTTAGGCAACTTGAAATACTAAGTCACCAAAACGAGACTGTCATTTTAAAGCATTTACTATATTCCAGGCTGACCATAGCTTTATGCAATATCCTTCATCACCCAGCTTTACTGAGATATAATTCCCATGTAACACTGTGTAAGCTTAAGATGTGCAACATTCTGACTTGATACACGTATATTCCAAAACAATTATCACCATAGTGAAATAAGTCAATTGGAGAAAGACAATCATCATATGGTTTCACTTATACATGAAATATAAGAAATAGTGAAAGGGATTATAAGGAAAAGGAGGGGAACTGGGGTGGAAAAATTAGAAAAGGAGACAAACCATGAGAGACTTCTAATTCTGGGAAACAAACAAAGGGTTGTGGGAGGGGAGGTGGGTGGGGGGATGGGGTAACTGGGTGATGGGCACTGAGGAGGGCACTTGATGGGATGAGCACTGGGGGTTATACTAAATGTTGGCAAATTGAATTTAATTTTTTTAAATGTAAAAAAAAATTATCAACATAGTGTTGGCTAACATGTTCACTGTGTCACATGATTACAGTTTCTTTTTTTGTGTTGAGAAGATTTAAGCAACTCTCAGCAACTTTCAAGTATATAATACAGTATTATTAATTATAATCACCATGCTGTATATTAGATCCTCAGAACTTAATCATCTTATAATTGGAAGTTTGTACTCTTTGACCAACATCTACCCATGTCCCCCTGCCCCAACTCCTGGTAAGCACCACTCTACTTTCTGTTTCTGTTTCTGTTTCTGTTTCTGTGACTCTCACTCTACTCTCTGTTTCTGTGAGTCTGGCTTTTTTTTTTAGATTCCACATATAAGTGAGATCATATAGTATTTGTCCTTTTTATGACTAATTTCAAGGTTCATTCATATTGTCACAAATGACAGGATTTTCTTCTTTCTCGTGGCTGAAGAATATTCCATTATATATTATATATCATAATACACACAATCATTTATCAATTTATCTGTTGACAGATACTTAGGTTGTTTTTTTGCTATAAGCACTATGCTTTTTAATCCTCAAACAAACTCTATGAATTGGGCAGTCTTACTATTTTCTGTTTCACAATGAGGTTACTGAGGCCTAGAGAAGTTAAGTAGCTTGTGTAAAGTCACACAGCTAATGAAAGGTAAAGCTAGTTTTCAAACCCATGTCTATGTTAATATTTCATTGTACTTCTTTCCTCTCATGTTCTATTGCCTCTATATGGGGTCTATGTAAAGTCTTTAGTCTCATTAAAGAGAATAATTGTTTCCTATGGCTAGCTTCTATAGAATATTCTCAGAAGAAACATCTTCACATAATGTGTATGACTTCTAATCCCCTGGTCATATGGCCAGGGGTTGACACCATGACTTTGGAGGTCCATTTCCCTAATTATATTGTTCTCTTCGGAGGTTAATGTGGTGAGATGAAGCAAGGCATGGTTTAGGAGCTTGAAAATTCTCCTTAATGTCAGCTCTGCCTCTAATTGCCCTGGTGCTCTTGGTTGATATTTGACCTTACTCTATCCAGGGGCAGGAAAGAAGGTTCCTACTAAACAAAGATCAATTATGAGACCTTCTCCAATATCCCATCATCTTAATGGGTTTCAATTTCCTCCATTCTAAAGGAAAGGGAACATGTTTTAATATATTTTCTTTAAGTCGTTTCAAATGTTATGTAAGCTCAAGAGATACTAAGACAAACATGGCACTCTCCCTTTTCACAGTCCACTAGAATAAACATACACCACAACAAATAATTAAAATTGATATGCCATGGTCTATTAAAGACAACGTTTTAGAATTCACAAGAGAGAATTTTGTGAGGAAAAAAAATCAGAGACAGCTTCAGATAAAAGGTGATATTTGATCCAGATCTTAAAGATAATGAAAACAACAGTTGCTGAGTATTTTGTGTCAAACACTCTTGTAAATGCTTTCTATGCATTTTTTTCTTTAACTCTTCCAGTGAAATTATAAGCCAATTATTATGACTGTTATTTTACAGACTCAAAATCACACAGTTACTAAAGGGCAAAATCATGATTCAACCCTATGAATCCTCATTTATTAATGAATAAGTATTGTTTCAAGAGCTGTTCTAGATTGGCAGTTCTCAACCAGGACTGGCTTTGTTCCATAGGAGATGTTTGGCAAAGTCTTGGGGCATGTTGGGTTATTTCAAGAGGGGGTGTGCTATAGGCATCTAGTGGGTAAAGGCCAGGAATACTCTAAATATCCTACAATGCACAGAACAGCTCTCCACAATGAACAATTATTTGGCTCAAAATGTCAATAGTTCATTAACAAACCTGTTGACATTGAAAAAGCCCTGTTTCAAATGTTTAGGGTACAGCAGCAGGGAAACAATGGCTCTGGGATCAATCATCTTACACTCTTTTGGATACAGAGAGAAAATAAACAAAATTAGTAAAACCATATACAATAGAATCCCATGTTGTGACAAGTAGTATGAAGAAAAATAAAGCAGAGAATGAAAACGTGCAAAAGATACTCTAATTTAAAAAGAGTAGTCAGAAAATACCTCTTTGTGGAAGTAGTACTTGAGCAGAATGAAATGAAGGAAAAAGCCATGTGAATATCTAGAAAATTGAAAGTGCAAAGACCCTGAGGCAAGAGGTATATTCTAGTAATAGAATGTTCTAAGAATGTTCAAGGTGGCCAGTGTGTGTCTACAAAAGGGATGAACAGTGCAGAGAATTCTGGGAGACTACGACAAGGAGTCAGTGGGAGGCCAGATCATGTAAGACTTTATAATTTATGGTAAGTATATTAGATTTTGTTTTATGTGTGATAGAAGGCCACTGGGGGATTTTAGCAGGGAAATAACATAATGAGATTCACATTTTAAGAATAACACTGTAGCTTATGTAGGGGGAAAAAACCATTTGAGATACTTCTCTTTCCATTAGTATGTCTGGCTGAGAAGACCAACATCCTGCTAAAATTAAGTAAAAGTGCTGAATTAAAAATAATCTTCTTAAAAACACTGAAAGACTGAAGTCATCAAGTCAAAATATAAATGAAGACAAGATTTCCAATAGCAATGAAACTACTTTTGTTGCCAAACCTGTAGGAACTGAACTTCCTTTGTGTGATCTCAGGGGCTGTGGGGAACAGAAAGCAATGCCTAGGATCATCACAAAAACGGACAATCTAATAAGAGCCCCTATTTTCATAGATCTTAGAATCCATACACTTACAACTTCAGTGTAAATGTGAACTACAAGTAAACCTGACTTTGTTTCACATTAATCTCTAATGAAGAGCAAGGAAAATTGCCTTATAAATGCTAATAGACGCTTGTTGGGGGAGACACATAGATTTTTCAACTAAAATCTGGCCCAAATAAATATTAGGAACCCAAATTCATATTGCCCGAATATCTTCCAAAAAAACTTAGGCCACAAAATTAGTTTAAAGTAATCCTCAATGGGTAGTAGCCCCAGACACTTGACACAAGAAAAAAAGAAAAATTCTCTTTGGAGAAAGTCATATACATTTGAATCTCAAAGAATATGAAACAATAATTTTCTGAGGAAAATGAAAGGCTCACCATAAAAAAAAATCATTTAATAACTAGAGTATGTCAGTTGAAAGAATTTAAGTGTAGCTAGTATTCTATGGTCCCTATATTGTCAAGAGGAAGAGAAATGTGTCTTTGGAGTATATACCTACTAGTGCAATTGCTAAGTCTTAATGTAGCTCTATTTTTAACTTTTTGAGGAACCTCCATACTGTTTTTCCAGAGTGGCTGTACCAGCTTGCATTCCCACCAACAATGTAAGAGGGCTCCCCTTTCTCTGTATCCTTGCCAACATTTGTTGTTTCCTGAGTTGTTAATTTTAGTCATTCTTTTTTTAAATTAATTTATTTTTTTTAATTTTAGTCATTCTGACTGGTGTTAAGGTGGTATTCTCATTGTGGTTCTGAAACTAATAATATACTACATGTTAATTGAATTTAAATTTCAAAAAAGAGGAAGAGAAGTGTATTGAAAAGTGAAGTATGCATGTTATAATTTATAGGGTAATCACTAAAAATAGAATTGTGTACCCGGAATTTAGTAGCATGAAAAAAAATGCAAATATAAAAAATATTTGATTCAAGAGAAATCATGAAGGAAGGAAAGAATAATAAAATAGCTCAGACAAGTAAAAGAAGAAAATTATATGTTAAGATATAAATGCAAATATACCAGTAATTACCAATTAATATATACCAATATACCAATTAATTTAAATTGAACTAAATTATCCAGCTATAAGACCAGTATTTTCTGGCAGGATTAAAAATTCCAAGAACAACAACAAAAATTCCAAGTACATGCTCTTAACAAGAAACATCTAAAATATAAATTCTGAAAGCAAAGGATGAAAAACTTTTAGCAAATTCTAGTCAAAAGAAAAAGAATTAGAGCTATTTCTATAAAACAAAATAGATTATAAGGCAAAAGACACTGCTTAAGTGATAAAGTATCTCTAAATGTAAGCGCCATTAGGGCGGGGATTTTTTTCTATTTGGTCACTGCACCTACTATACAGTGCCTGGTGCACAGTAAATGCTCAATAAATAATAAGTAGATGTTAAATAAATGAATGGATAAACTTTCTAATGAGAAAAGATTCACTTCATCAGGAAGATATGGCAGTTTTAAAATTTGTATTTATCTAATAACATACCTACCAAATATGTAAAGCAAAATTTGACACAATTATAAGAAGGAAAAGGTAAGTTTATGATTAGAGAGAGGGATTTTAATATACCCTCTAAGTGATCAATAGAAAAATTAGCCAAGAATATCAGTAAGATAGCTCATTCTTGATGATAGACTATAAATGAGCAATGATACAAACAGGGAGAAGAGTTAAGATGCTTTACAAAAGTCGAGTTGAAAGGTGGTACTGTTCTGGACTTGGATGGTCAGAGCAGAGAAAGTAAGAAATGCTGAAATTCTGGATATATCCTGAAAGTGGAGAAAACGGGTTTTGCTTATGGATTGTATGGATATCTGAGGGAAATAAGGAGTTAAGCATAACTTCAGGAGTTTTTACCTGAGCAACCAGGTGAATGGTGTTTCTTTTATTGAAATGAGCTAACTGGGGAATTAGTGGGTTTGTACAAAAGATGATTGTGGAGGTAGCTCAAGAGATCAGTTTTGGACATATTAAAATGGAGATGCCAATTAGGTGTCCCAGTTGGAGCTATAAGGCAGTAAACTGGAAATAAAAACCTGGAATCCATGGAAGAAGTTGAGAATCAAATATAAACATGGGGATCAACAGCCAGATGGCAGTTGAAGCCATAAGACTGGATGAGATTATCTAAGTGAGAGAAGATACAGAGCCAAGAACTGAGTCGTGGTGCACTTTTATTGGCTGGAAGAATGGGGGTGGAGATAGCAAATGAGACAGGAAGGGAAAGTCACAAAGGTAGGAAGAAAACAAGTATTGTGTCATATTCTGGTAGTCAAGTGAAAAAAAAAATTCTTCAAAAAGTGACCAGCTATGTCAAATGCTGCTCAGAAGTGGAATAAGATGAGTACTGAGACTTGATCATCAAATTAAGCAGGATGGAGGTCACTGGCAGCTTTGACAAGTGTGGTTTCAGTGCAGTAGTGAAGATAACATCCTGACTGAATCACTTTAGTTTCAAGAGGTAACAGGAGATATCAGAGAGGGAGACAGAACATGAGAGACTCCTAACTCTGGGAAACGAACAAGGGGTGGTGGAAAGGGAGGTGGGCAGGGGGTGGGGGTGACTGGGTGCCGGGCACTGAGGGGGGCACTTGATGGGATGAGCACTGGGTGTTATGCTATATGTTGGCAAATTGAAATCCAATTTAAAAAAAAGAGGTGACAGGAGGAGAGCAAGTGGAGATGGTAAGCATAGATTTTTTTCAGGCTTTAGTTTCAAACGGAAGCAAAGGAGGCAGAGAAAAGGCATGATAAAGTCAAAATATGTTTTTCTGTCTTAAAATGGAAAGAATGACAGTATATTTGTATAGTAATTAGAATGGTGAAATCAAAAGAAAAAATAATTATGAAAGGAAGAGAGAAGATAGCTGCATGAGAAAAGTCTTTGAGCAGAAGATACCGGGTGTCATCTAATGGCTTTGATAGACTCAAAGATAGATTGGTTAGATATTTTGACTCTACCACTCAGTACAGGAGCACAGCAGTAGCTGCCTTTTAAATGGTTTATAAGTCTCTTTTGCAGATGGCATAACCTTGAGATTGGAATCTGCGTGGAGAGCCACAGTCACTACACCAATCAACTTTGAGTTAGACGATCGTACTAATTGAAGATAATGTCCATAATAACTCTTGCTGTGACATTTGATATCTTTCAAATCTGCAGTGTTTCCCACTAGAGGTCCCTTGCAATTCTAAAATAATCTGACAAACTCCATTTCATCAATCTTCTAATCTGTGATCAATCCAAATGAAAGTATGTGCTCTTCCATAAACTTGGCTCCTCTCACTTCTGATTTTTTTTCCCATTATTCCTCCTGCCTTGAATCCTTTGCCCCCTCCCACCTTCTCCCCTTTTTAATTGCCACTGATCCCTATAAGATAGCATGAATATTCCTGAAAGCCTTCCTTAATGTCTCTAGCCTGTCTTCTCTGAATCCAAATGGCACTTCATCGTAAATATTCCTTGTATCTATATATGACCTCTACTCAACTGTTAACTCTTTGCTAAAAGGATCTGAGTCTGACAAAGCCAAAGGATTACTCAGCATATAGAAACAAGCAATTTACACTCCTTGAAGAGCTCTAAGTACTCAGCAATGTTTCTAGTACCCTCCATTGTTAGGGGATATAGATGGGCTATGGGGAATATGGATGGACCAGTACAGATAGTAAGGCTTGAAGCATGAATGGAAAGGAATAAGTTGTGTTAACGAAGCTCCTCAAGAGACCCTTTTCTTTCTTGTGTATGCAGCTTAGCTTAGTTCTTTATGTGAAAGTATGGGTACTAGAGTAGAACTTTCCTTGACATAGGTCAACACAAATATATAGAGTATGATCAATAGGATTCTACAGAGTAATAAACCAAGGCACCAAGTGGCAACAGGTCATCTGGTAAGTTATTAATATACCTCAAAGCCCTAATGTGCTCATCTGGGCTGAACAGCTCTTCCTGTGACACATTAGACATTTTAATGCAAAATCAAAGCTAAAATGCCAGCATGACTAATAATTAAAATGTTGAACATTGTAAGGGGAGAAGAGAGAGAAGAGGTGGAATATTTCACATACCAGGTAAGGATCACAGAAGGGTGGTTCCTTGCAGGTTCCAGAAGCTGACTGTGTTAACATATTCACGAAAAAAGGAATAATCAGTCACAGGGGACAGTCACATGCAAACTAAAGTCATCTTGATTAGAGTAAAAACTTCTGTGCCACTTTAGAAATGGAAATTCTAACTGCCAGGTAGAGCCACACGATAGAACCACAGCATGTCTGAACTGGAGATTATTTAATCACCATATTAAATTCCCTCATTTTACAAAGGAAAAAACTGAGACAAGTAAAGGGGATGTGATTTGTGCAAGGTCGCAGAGCTAGTTAGAGGCAGAGCTGAAGGCAAGACTCAAAATTCCTGATTCATAAGCCAGTGAAATGCAACTGTAAGTCAATATCAATTCAACACATATTTATGGAGCAGCTGAGATGGGTCAAACACAGTAAGTCACAAGCAGCAAAATGTGACATCAGGGGCTGACTACAGCACATTGACACTGCCATTTTCCTGATGAAGGACTAGCAGCTGGCTAGCTTTCTGGGTAGCCCAAGAAGCAAAAGTTTCGTCTCCTTTAAGGCATTTAAAAAATCTCTCTTCTCCATACAAGTGCTGACTAATAGAAATACAATGTAAGCTGATATGTAACTTAAAATTTTCCAATAGCCACAATACATTTTAAAAACCACTGAAATTAATTTTAGTAATATATTTGATTTTACCTAATATATCTAAAATAGTATCATTTCAACATATAACTTAAAAAATTTTAATGATATATCACACCTTATCTTATTTGTATTGTTTCCAAAATCCAGCATGTATTTTGTACTTAGAGCAAATCTCCATTTGAACTGACTACATGTCAAATGTGGCTAGTTATGGAACAGCACGGCTCCATATTACGTACTAGAAAAATCAGTCCCTGACACATTTCTGAAAAGTAATTAAAATGCAACTTTAACATATTACATTTAATAATCCAATAAGTTACAAAAAGCAGAAAAACGCCTTTTCAGATGAAGTCCTATGAACTTCAATTAAGTGTCCCACTTCCCTTGGTTATTCTATACCATGCCTGAGCACATCAGGTCACCAGAAAGGTTAAATGAAAAGAAGCAAAAAGAACATTTAAATAAAATGTTATATTAAACCCAATAGGTTTTTAATGATTTCTGGCCTTCATTTATTCCAAGTCTTTATAATTGGGATTAAACATTATTTTCACAGTAGCAAGTCTGAACAGATAACAACAGGAATAGAGACACTTTCTGGTAAGACATTAGGGACTAAACTATCCATTTCAAATTAGTTTTTTCCCCCAATATCACTGTCAAGACTAGTTTTTCATAAAAGGAAGATCATTTTACACGGCAGGAATTGCTAAGCAGGCTAGAGGTTTCAAACCCATTACCTGTTCATCATCTAGCTAATAGATGTTCATCCTCTATAACCTTGGAGAAATTCTACACAAAATTCAAATGCAACATCAACTCATATTTCTGAGCCCAGTGCTGCAAAATATGGCTCAACAATATTACAGAATCTTTCAAATGATAACTTTTTAGAAAATTCAGAATTTATGGTCACAGTAACTATAAATTAATGAAATGCCAAAATAAATTTTGGAGCCCAAGAAAATGTAGCCTAATGTTATATAGTAGCTGACTAGAAGGTAGTTTCTGCAAATCACTACACGTCACCCTCTTAGATGTACAGATTTCCTGTCACTCTATAGCATAGATGTATGGGGAAAATTAGGTACAAACCTTGGGCGTTTCTTAATTTTTTTTCATGGCTCTTGCTTCATGCACTGCCACTTGAAGAAATATCACTTTTCTTTTCCTGAAAAAGTGTAAAACACATTATTTCATTTCCAGGTCTTTGGGGAAAAAAAATCTTACTTTATCTCTAGTTTGTCTTCAATTTCAAAATGTGCTACTCTAATTACTAACAGGATAAACAGTGAAAGTTTATATGCCATATGGCTTAAAATGACTAAAAGATTGTATGTCTAAGGGAAATGCCAGAAATTTAATTTTCATAGAAATTCACTCTCAAATAGAGATGGCTCCATTTTTTAAAACCTGAGTGTTTGGAATTGTTTGGGGGGTGGAAACCTACCAACATTTTTTTTTTTTTGCCCACTGTGTAAATTCTGCAATACTCAGTATATTTATCTGGGGGCATTTGCAAATTGGAGGATATTCTAAAGAATGTGACTAGGATGTTATGTAAAGAGAATTAAATCATGTCATGTAAGAAATGGCTGAGGGAAATGGAGAAAAGACCATGAGAAGATGCCAACTTTAACAAAAATACTAACAGATCTAAAGGGAGAAATATACAACTGTACAGTAATAGTAGGGGACTTTCAACAAAGAATACAGCACAAAGACAGAAAATCAACAGGGAAACAGGGAAATATTGGACTTGGACCATACTTTAAGCCAAATGAAACTAATAATATACAGCATTCCACTGAACAGCAGAAAAATAGACATTTTTCTCAGCAATACATTGAACATTTTCCATTACAGATCATATGAGAGGTCACAAAAGGAATCTTGGCAAATTTAAAAAGATTAAAATCATACTGAAGCTGGGTAAGGACACTACAAGAGAAGAAAATTACAGGCCTATATCCTTTCTGAACATAGACACAAAAATTTTCAACAAGATACTACCAAACAGAATTCAACAACACATTAAAAAGATCATAAACCATGATCAAGTTGGATTTATCCCTAGGGTGCAATGATTGTTCAACATGCCCAAATAAGTCTATGTGATACATCACATAAACAGAATAAAGAATAAAAATTACATGATCACCTCGATAGGTGCAGAAAAATAATTTGACAAAATCCACCACTTTTTAATGATAAAAGTCTCAACAAATTAATTGTAGAAGGACCATAACTCAACATAATAAAGGCCATACATGACCAACCCACATTTAACGTCATACTCAACAGTAAAAAGCTGAAAGTTTTCCTCTAAGATCAGGAACAACAACAACAAAAAAAGATGCCCAAACTCACCACTTCAATACAATATAGTACTGGAAGTCCTACTGAGAGCAATTAGGCAAGAAAAAGAAATAAAAGGCATTCAAATCAGAAAGGAACAAGTTCCATTGCTTCTATTTATAGATGACATGATCTTATATGCTGAAAACCCTAAAGAATCCACCACAAAATTATCAAACTAGTAAATGAATTCAGTGAAATTGCAGGGTTCAAAACCAATTTACAACAATCAGTTGCATTCCTACACACTAACAAGGAGCTACTGAAAAGAGAAATTAAGGAAACAATAATTTATTAAGTGGTTTTGGGAGAAAAATATCTTCTATCAGCCCTGTCAGAGATTCTCAGGTTTGGCAGTTTGTCAAACTGGTGCTAACAACTCCAGTTTGTGTGCTTTCTCCAAATCTTGCAGTCAGACCAGCTTTCTGGCATGTTCCCCTACCATCTGCAAAAGCTTGCACACCCACCCCCCTCAAGGGCATGCACAGAGAGCCAGCCACAGTGTGTATGTGTGTGGGGGAGTGAACGGTGGGGGTACCTGTGGGCCTGTTGGACGATCCACAGGCTAGTCATCCCCAGTGGTTTTGGGGCAGGCTTCCTGATGAATTCTGCAAAGTACTTAGTAGGATCTACATCCCTTTGATGCTCTTGAAGAACCCTGTTGGCGGTTCTTCCAGCCACTCAGCTCTAGTTGTGCAGCAATCTTTATTCTGGACTGGATGAGAAAGAAGTGAGCCTCTCTGGCAGAGTTCTGCACGGCTGGGGCAGCTGGATGTTCACCTACACACTCACTTTCCCATGTGGCAGAAACAGCAGGCTAAGAACTCTCTCTTGGTACCGAGCTGTGCTGCTGTGGGGGAGGAGAGATGCTGGTAAAAGGAAACTAGTCCTTTTATCCTCTTCTGTGTTTCCAATCTCAGGTAGCTTTGTCCCAACAGCGTGCTGGAACTTCTCTGCTGGACTCTTGGACTTCCACAAAGGTACTCTAGTCTGTGAGTGATTCCCAAAATAGGTATTTTTTTTTCAATGGGAAGATAGTAGAAAACTCCTATTCCACCGTTTCCACTCAAGGAAGTGGAAGTTTAATGTCTTGGTAATGGTCCTCCTTGAGCAATAAAAATATTGTCCTTTAAGGTTTGGGACACTGACGTGACCCTTCTCACAATCAGCAAAATAAAAGCCTGGGAGCTCTTTTGCTCAGGGTTCTGTGGATCGAACATTATTCTTCGACCAGAGTCTACGGCATTATTACATGTAAATGATGTAGCTGTTAAGAACCATGTTAAAGGAATCTAACATTCCTCTAGTGAAATTTTGTGACATATTATATCCAAAAAGCAATCACTAAACAGCATCATAGCAGGGTAGCTAATTAAATTATAGCTATATATTTAGACACATATATAGAAACAATACAAGAAAAAGGTATACCAGCTTGCTCACAGTTCTTTTCTCCAGAGGTGGAATTTGGTTTATTTTCCTTTTTTGTAGTCTTATGCATTGGCTACATTTAGAGTAATTAATATGTATTATTTTGGTAATCAGAAAAAAATTACGTTATTCTACAAATATAATTAAATAAGAAACATTGAATGCCATAAAATTAATTGCTTGGGGTAGTTCTTAATTAGCCCAGTTTTTTCTACAGTATGCTCGAAAATCCCCACTGGGTCTAATAAGAATGATAAAGTCCTGTGGGGGAGGGGAAGAATTGATTCATTTTCTTTTTTTTTTAAGATTTTATTTATTTATTCATGAGAGACACAGAGAGAGAGGCAGAGACACAGGCAGAGGGAGAAGCAGGCTCCATGCAGAGAACCCGATGCGGGACTCGATCCCGGGTCTCCAGGATCAGGCCCTGGGCTGAAGGCTACGCTAAACCGCTGAGCCACCCGGGCTGCCCCATTTTCTATTTTTAATAATGGTCTCATGGATCGTTTCTAGTTTCTTTTTTTTTAATAATAAATTTATTTTTTATTGGTGTTCAATTTGCCAACATACAGAATAACACCCAGTGCTCATCCCGTCAAGTGCCCACCTCAGTTCTAGTTTCTGATTATAAAACTAACACACATTGGATTTATCCAGGAATATAATTCATAAAGATGAGTTTAAATATATAAAACTAAAAGTCTCATTTTGAACACACAAATAATACAGAACAAAATAATTCAGGACACTTCATTTAAATCCTTAAGATTAAATCTCTTAATTTAAATAAAGAAAATATATTATTTCCATTAAAATATCATCTTCTTGGAAAATGCAACATAGTTCCTACAATGAGAAACATAATAGACTGGTTATCTGGATCTGCTAAATATCTTACTGTGAATTAGATAAGTCAGATTTATCTCTATATCCTCTTCTGGAAATGATCAGAAATGATATAGATAATACATGTATTTCTACAGAGCAGCTCTCTAGAACACATCACGACTTCAAAGTTTATTTTCTGAGCAAGCAATATTTTCCTCAGGTATAAAATGAGGGAGTTGGAATAAATTGATCTACAATGACCCTTAAACAGGTCAATTGTCACCCTACAGACACACCAGCTCCATGAAGGAACCTGTATTTTTTTTTTAAGATTTTATTTATTTATTCAGGAGAGAGACAGAGAGAGAGAGAGAGGGAGGCAGAGACACAGGCAGAGGGAGGAGCAGGCTCCATGCAGGGTGCCCGATGTGGGACTCGATCCCAGGATTCTGGGACCACCCCCTGAGCGAAAGGCAGACGCTCAACCACTGAGCCACCCAGGCGTCCCAAAAGCACCCCAGTCTTATACAGAGTTTCAAAATACTAACTTAAGAACACATTTGTTCCCATGAAGGAATACCCTTTACCAATCTGACCCAATTTACCAATCTGACCACTTTGAAATGTCCCTGCAATTTTAAAGCATACCAGCCTCACCCACAGAAATACCTCCTGCTCCACAGAGCAGGAGGCAGGAGGCCTGATACAGAGGCCTTATTTGCAAGTAAAGGATGACATTCTGTTTTTCAGAAGTATTTAAACTGCACCATTTACCACTTTCCATAATGTTATCAAAATATACTATGTTTGGTTTGATTTCTGCAAAGCAAAAGTAAAACTGAAATCCTCAAAAATACAGTATAAGTAATTTAAATTGCATTAAAATTCCTTGTTACATCTAAGTGAACATTATCATCATTAATCCTATAATATAATTGTGACACCAATAAAATTAACATCTTTCCATTTAAAATGTTCCCCAGAACAAGAGGCCAATTCTTTGGAGTATATTTTATTAATTATTTTAAAAATTAAATTAGAATTTCTAACACTGCATCTCATAGTCACATTATCATTTAGTGAATTCATTATGATTAATATCACTACTATGACTATCAAGGGAACTAATAAATGACTACTTCTTTAGCATTTTAGCAATGAAAGCTAAAACGTACAGTTTTATCCCTTTTGCATGTGATTTTTCTCCTTAGCTCATTCCAATAAATGAAGTCTTTAATCTACCATTGTTTGACAGGTAATCTAATTTGGGTAATATATTTCTCTTTTTCTTTACCACATAACTCTTACTACCTACCTCATTATTTCTTAAATTATATCATCAAATGTAATCAATTTATTAAAAGAATTAAGTGTTATTATAATGGTAGTTATTGCACTATTGAATGTTTTTCTAATGGTTACGTAAAACGTTTCTTGATTGCTAAACATTAATTTTAGTAGGCATATAAATTCTTTTATTCTAATAATTTCAATGTTTCTATAATGAAGGGCCCCTACCAGCCTAAATCTGAGGATCATAATGGTGACAATAACTTTGCAGCTAGGGGCACCAGGTCTAATTTGCCAGGGCTTTTCAGACTCTTCCTCAATTTCCCCCAGAAACCATTGTACTTTGGAGCCTAAACAGACTCCATGGAGAAGCCATAACATCCAGAAGGACTGACTAGATAAGTCCAGATTAAACAAAGGGTCGATGCAAGTTTAATGGTGTCTCTGGCGAATGTTGGAGTCAGTAGTGGCTTGGTCTCTAGCTATCAGTAAAGCAGGTGCCAGACAGTGCATACTGCAAAATAGCAAAATAGGGCTCAGAAGTCAAGTCCTTAAAAAAAAAAAAAAAAAAAAAAAAGAAGTCAAGTCCTTGATACTGCTTTACAGACTTTATGAAAATGATGTCAGACTAAGGTTAGATGTCTTGCTTTGCTACTTAATTTTACTGTTTGGTGACCATCTTGTCTTGCTCTTTGTGTTTAATTCCTTAGGATCTGGCCAGTGACAATGAAACAGTGTTACCTCAGTCATCACCATTGGCCAGATAGTTCAGATTCAACCGTAAGCAAGTCAGATGCCATTGCTATAGCCACCACTGCAGTGAAAGTCTCTTTAAGCCAAAATTCAAATCTCTTTCTAAGGCCTACTTTTTTCAAAAGATCTGGGTAAATGCAGTTCTGACGTTTATCAAATGCCAGATATGCAGTAGACAAAAGATATACTGCCCAGACCCCTCTTCAAGGAAAGACATGATGCCCACCTGCAAGGAGTATGGTCAGCACACAACCTCTAGCTGTCAGTCCCTTCAAGGTCTACCTCAGCTGCAGAGAGCTGCCTCACTGGAAGTAATGCCCACGGCAGTCTACAGTCTACCTCTGGTGCCTGAGCAGATACAAAGGCAAAACTCTCTTTAGAGCTCCCAGTAAGATTGGATGAGTGTTGCGTGAGCTGCGGCAACACGATCAGGGTCCCGAGGATAAGGGGATGAGGAAAATAAAAGAAAAGTAAAGAGATGGGGACAGGAGGGACACAGTGGATGATGTCCAAGCAGTGCCAGCTTTATTCAAGGTTTTACAACATTTTATAGCATGAGCAAAACAAAGCCGAGAAGGTGTTTATTTTTAGCAGGTTTGTGAAACCCTCCAAAGTTCCCCTTTCTCAGCATGCAAGACAGACTCACAGCTGCCAGAAGACCTTGGTAAATAGATAAGCTTGTTGCTCCAGATGTGCATACTTCAAAGGAATATTAGGTATGGTAAACAGACCAGCAAGGACAGACAGACCCTTATTTACATGTATGACCAGGTCAGAATAAGTTTTATCTATTGTGTTATGTGGGCGATCACGTACAAGAGAGCCCTGAGAACCATTGCTCAAGCCCTTTCTCAAGCGTCTACCAACTATTCACCCTTTAGGCTCTCGAGCCTTTTGAGTGAATGAGGGACGCAAGTCCGGGCCTGGTTTGGTTCAGTTACTCCAGCTAGTTCGTGGTCACCCACAGATGAGATTTTGTTGAGACTCCATTGAAGTTCAATTTCCTCCTTTGCCCAATCCTGCTTTTTCTCCTTCCCTCTTATAGCCACTGATCCTCAATAAATATCTTGTACTCCAAACCCTCAATCTCAGGGTATGTTTTTGGAGATCTCAAACCGCAGCTATGTATCATGTGTGTGCTTGTGTGTGTGTGCGCGCGTGTACATGTATGTGTATACACACATATATGTATTTATGTATACACACACATGCATATACTGTAAATCCCAAATTCTGCTTCTAGAATTAAGGGAGACTTAACTCTCCTGCATTGTGAAACAATTAAAAATAGTGTAAGACCTACTTTTTAAAGCTTTCTAATGTATCACCAATCAGGAAAATCCTCAGAGGCCAACAATAAAAAGAAAGTCCAGATCTTCCTATAGATAGGTAGTCCATACGAACTCCTGAAGGACCTAGTAAAGAAGGTCTGATTCAGCAAAGAAGTATGGAACTAGTTAAGTCTCTATGTGAAGATATTAGAAAATAGGGAAAGACAGTGTGATAGTTTGTATAACTGTTTGCCAAATGTTCTTGGTGTCTCTCCTTTAGTCTTTCTCCCTTGAAAGGATTAATGCATATCCTATTGAATTCAGAGAGGCCACATGAACTACTTTGGCTAGTAAAATATGGAAATGGTAGGTGTCTTTTCCGGACAAGAGGTTTAAGAGAATGGCTCACCTTGCCTCCTTTCTCTCTGCAATGATGATTGGCAGTATTATAGGAAAAGGATGTTCCACCAGCCTATTTCCTACAGCAAAGAAGACATCAGCAAAAGAAGTAGCCAATCCAAATTAGACATGTAGCTTGAGTGAAAAATGAACTTTTATAATTGTGTGCACTGAGATTTTGGAGCCATTTGTTACTAAAGCATAACTTTGTCAGTCCAAAAAAAAATAAATTTAATTTTGTTCAGCATCTACTGTAGATATTATCTCATATGACCTTGAAGTCAACCATGTTAGGCAGATTATTATTCCAGGTGGTGACTTAGTTTGTAAATAATAGAAACCAAGTCTGCTAATGTAAGCAGAGAAAAAAACACTTTATTAAAGATATGTCAGATAGGTCTTAGAATCCATGAGAAGAGCAAAGAAACAGGTGCAAAGAATGGTTGGGAACACCCAAAGGGAAGGGGGAGTCACACAAGAGAACCAGTCTTCTTGAGACCCGAATGCAGTTATTACCACTACTAAACAATTTCTGCCACAATTCCTGGACTCTAGCCTCCGCCACAAACACTGAAAATAAGCTTTGAATTTCTCTACATTTTAGCATTACACCCTGAAGAGTCAAAACTCCTGAGCAAAACAGTCCAGATGGCTAAGCTTATGTCCCGGGCCTATGCCAACAAGTTGGCCAATAAGATTATTTATCCTTCATTTTCAGTTTCCTAGTGGGAAGTGGGGCCTTGCCTCATATTTCTCTTTGTATCACCCCCCAAAAGGGTATTTAGGTACTAGGAAGACAAAAGTGACAGATGTAATATTATTTCCAGAACGCACTTAAGAATACTGATGTTTGGAGAATGTAAGTGACCAGTCCAAGTTCACACACCAATAAGGACTTACATCAGTTAGAATGTTTTCACCTGCAAATAACCAAAATCACCAATAAGGCATTTATTATCTTACATAAGAGATATTCCAAATGAGGGTAAGGCTTCTGGATTGGCTGGATCAATTCCTTTCTGATGTCATTAGTTCTTGTAATTTCTTAGCCCACTTGTCCACAATATCAGTTTCATATCAATACAAGTAATCCTTATAAGACGGCTTCAGGAGCAATCAGATCTAAGTGTTTTCTGGTTCATTCTCTAGGGAAGAAACTCTCTTATTCCTTCATCCCTTGTTTCTAACTGTGCTAACTTACATTGTATATTTATTCTTGGACCAGTAACCACCATGAGGAGATTGCCATGTGTTGTTGATTAGCTTAAGCCTAGCTTCCTGAAATAATTGCTGGCAAAAGGACAGCATTACCATGATTGATTGGCTTATTGACCACACTCTGCAGCTGGAGATGAGGACACTATTTTTTATCATATAAGCTTCATGTAGGAAGGAAAATGCCTGAAGAAAATTGGGGTTCTGTTATGAAGAGAGAAGGGGAAAATAGGTGCTCTGTAGGCAACCAATATCCATGTTCTATGCACTTCTTATATATACATTTTTCTAAGTGCTCACACCAACATAAAATGATTTTCACCATCCCCAGAGAGTGGCTACCTAAAGTCTAATCTGGTTACTGCACTCAGAACTAATCATTCATTTGGGGAATATAAAAAATAGTGAAAGGGAGTAAAGGGGAAAGGAGAAAAAATGAGTGGGAAATATCAGAGAGGGAGACAGCACATGAGGGACTCCTAACTCTGGGAAACGAACAAGGGGTGGTGGAAGGGGAGGTGGGCAGGGGGTGGGGGTGACTGGGTGACGGGCACTGAGGGGGGCACTTGATGGGATGAGCACTGGGTGTTATGCTATATGTTGGCAAATTGAACTCCAATAAAAAAATTAAAAAAAAATAAAAGTGAGATATCAAAGCCCAAAAAAAAAAAAAAGAACTAAGCCCATGATCTCTCGGTGATGCATCAGTGACTCAGAGTGAAGTGATATCATATACCTCTCTGAAACACACCGGCATATCAAGATGGGGGAAGAATAGGACAAAAGCATTAAAACAAATTATTTTTGGAAGACAAGAATGAGGGAAAATAAAGCAGTAACTTTTCTACACAATATGTCTTGCTAGTCAGGAATAGAGAGGATACCTCGTACTAGAAGAAAGATAATCAAATTCCCTAATCAGCCAAGGTGGCTGCCCCTGGATCTGTTCTCTGAGAAAATCTCCCTCGTCAGTTTTCCTCCAAAGTCAAATCTGTGATGAGCATTTACCAGATATTTTTCCTCACAGGGGATTGCACTGCCTTAGTAGTCTACTTGGATCGCTGCAAGCATAGAAACTTAGAGATTGGAGCTCTTGGCTACAGTTTCTGTTTCTTTGGCAGCATAACACACTTATAGATTCAATAAACTCTCAGCCTATTTACTTTTAATCAGTTCTACCAGCTAGGAACCCCAGCCAGAGATCTTGTCAAGCCATAGTCTTTGAGTCTGAGAATATTTTTTTCCCTTGCTAGAGCTTTAAGTGGCCACATTCAGCTTAACTGTTACAGGACATTTGTGAAGGCAGCGGGAACAGTTAAAACACTCTAATATCCTAAAATTTCCTCTAACAATATATTCTAAGCACGAACATAGTTTGAGTCCCAAAGCAAAGCATAGGGTAGTTTAATAAAATGCTGTGTAATTACACAGTATGTGTCAACAACTTACTACTAATTCACTGACTTAATGATACTTATTGAACACCTAGTGTCTAAATCAGCTATTGCTACAATAATGCTGCATAACAAGCAAATATAATATCTCAGAGGCAGACAAAAATATTCATTTGTTCACTCACAGGTCTGTGCGTCTGCTGGGGCAGGATTTTTTTTTTTAAATAATAAATTTATTTTTTATTGGTGTTCAATTTACCAACATACAGAATAACACCCAGGGCTCATCCCGTCAAGTTGGGGCAGAATTGATTCAGGTTGCAGACTGAGTTGAAGTCAGCCCCACAATGTATCTCACACTAATATGCATGCTGAAGGGAAAGCAGGTACCTGGGGCATGTTCTTCTTATGGCAATGGCAGTAGACAAGAAGATAAGCCCAACTTTGAAGCTCAGAGCAGCCCCGGTGGCTCAGCGGTTTAGCACCACCTTCGGCCCAGGGGAGTGGTCTCAGTGATCCTGGAGACCCCGGATCGAGTCCCACGTCGGGCTCCCTGCATGGAGCCTGCTTCTCCCTCTGCCTGTGTCTCTGCCTCTCTCTCTTTCTCTGTGTCTCTCATGAATAAATAAATAAAATCTCTAAAAAAATTTTTTGAAACTAACATTTCAGACCTGTCTTCACATTACATCTGCAAACATCTCACTGAACCAAGAGAGCAAATGGCCAAGACCAAAGAAATGGGGTGGATAAATATAATCCACCTATCTATCACAAAGTCATGGTGAGGACACGGAAATATAATACTACTACAAGTGGCTGAGTAATTAGGGCCACTAATTTAATCTACCACCACATCTGCTACATATCAAGTGTTGTTACAAGCACCAGGGATACAGCAGAGTTCAAAACAGACAAACCTATCACACTTCTGGATTTTAAATTGTCATTGTGAGGGGACATAAAAACAATGAGCACAATCAAAGAGAATTTATAAAGTTCTACAATGCTAAAAATGTTAACAATAGAATCTCAGCAGCGGATAGATGGCTATTTGCTCCGAATTCCTTTCAATTACACTATATTTTTGAAAATGATCATAGTGAAAGTCTGGAAAAAGTAAAGCAGGTTAAGGGATTTATCAAGTGGTGTTTGTGATACCTTGGATAGGCTGGATCAGTGAAGCATTTATGAGGAGCTAACATTTGAGAAATGTTTGACCTGACTCGTGTGAGGGATTGATGCAAATGGAAATCAGAGAGAAAATCTTTTCAGGAAAATGGAACAGCACATTGCAAGGGCTTTAAGACCAGCGATGACTTGGTGTGTCTTAGGAGCAGCAAGAAAGCCAGCATGGCTTAGAAGTGTGGTAGCGGATGACATCGGAGTGATAGGGAGCAATCTGATCACATGTCCTTGTGGCCATGACAAGGATTTCTTATTTTATTTTAAATATCTGAGGGAGCATTACCATGTTTTCATATAAAAAGATAGTGAGCTTGTATGAACATTTATTAACTTCATGAAGAAAGGAACCAACAGGCAAGAAAGAAGAGCCACTTCAAAGATTACCTGACAAATAAGGCTTCATTTAGTCAGGCAGAAAAGAAATGCCTAAATAAGACTACAAAATTATATATACGGTTTCCCGATCATTCTATAAGAAAGCAAAATCACAACAATTTTGGGGTTAACATTCTCACCAGGCTACACAATCCTAACAATTTATCGATTTGTTATTTCTATTTACTATTTCCTGACATGGGAAGAACTCTGGAAGAATAAGTTTGATGCTGGTGATGGTGGTGATGGAGAACAGGAGCTCAGCTTGGGACATACACAAGTTTGACATATCTGTTAATTACTGGCAGTGGTGGCATGTAGTTCAGAGCACAGATTCTGGGGCCAAACTACCTGAGTTCAAATTCTCAGTCCACCACTGTAACTGTGGTTACAGGTTAACCTGGAACCTGCCAGAACTGTTACTAACAGTTGCAGATGGTTATTAGTCCAACAAACTGTGACAGTAAGGCTACCCTCAGACAAAAATGTGCGTCAGATGAGAATCAAGCAGGCTTCTTAGACATTATGACTTCTGTTTTAAAAAGACTTCTCTTTTGTTGTGTGGAGAAGAGACCGCAGGATGCAACAATCAAAATAGGATGACCAACTTGCCATCAGGGAAATACAAATCAAAACCACAAGGAGATACCACCTCACACCAGTGAGAATGGGGAACATTAACAAGGCAGGAAACAACAAATGTTGGAGAGGATGCGGAGAAAGGGGAACCCTCCTGCACCGTTGGTGGGAATGTGAACTGGTGCAGCCACTCTGGAAAACTGTGTGGAGGTTCCTCAAAGAGGTAAAAATAGATCTGCCCTATGACCCAGCAATTGCACTGCTGGGGATTTACCCCAAAGATGCAGATGCAATGAAACGCCGGGACACCTGCACCCCGATGTTTCTAGCAGCAATGTCCACAATAGCCAAACTGTGGAAGGAGCCTCGGTGTCCATGGAAAGATGAATGGATCAAGAAGCTGTGGTCTATGTATACAATGGAATATTCCTCAGCCATTAGAAATGACAAATATCCACCATTTGCTTCAATGTGGATGGAACTGGAGGGTATTATGCTGAGTGAAGTAAGTCAGTCGGAGAAGGACAAACATTATATGGTCTCATTCATTTGGGGAATATAAAAAATAGTGAAAGGGAATAAAGGAGAAGGGAGAAAAAATGAGTGGGAAATATCAGAAAGGGAGACAGAACATGAGAGACTCCTAACTCTGGGAAACGAACAAGGGGTGGTAGAAAGGGAGGTGGGCAGGGGGTGGGGGTGACTGGGTGATGGGCACTGAGGGGGGCATTTGACGGGATGAGTACTGGGTGATATGTTATATGTTATATGTTGGCAAATTGAACTCCAATAAAAATATAATAAGAAGAAAAAGAAAAAGAAACAAAAACAAGATTGGATGACCATTTAGGAGCCTGTCACAGTAGTTCTGATGAGAGGTGATAGGGACTTGGATTAAGAGAGGGTCAGTGCAGATGAAAAAAAAAAAACTATAGGGATTCCTAAATATAATTCTGATGTTTAGGTTTCAGGAATTGCTGATATGTACCTACATCAACATATGCCCTTTTAAGACTGCAACCATTGTTAGTAGTTTACAAGGCTTATAAATGTGGGGAGGAGGCCAGCTCCAAAGCATACCCCTTCCTCGATTTGTTCAAAAACTTTACCAGTGACTTATCTCCTCCTTTATATGATATCAATATCAGCAACTCATTGTATTTGTTAGATAAGTAAAAGGATAATGAAAACTAATGTCCTCTTCCACCCAATAATGTTGAGAAACATACTTTCATCATAACATTCCAACAATCCTCCCTTCTGTCTCTGATAGCATCATGCCTCCCACTCTCTTGGATCAATATCATCAGATATAAATACACTATTATTTCTACCACCTTCAGTAAAAATTTCTCTTGGCCACACATCCTTGTTCAGCTGCATGCCCATTTCTTCTCTGTACAGCAAAACTTCTAGAAAGATTTGCCTCTACTCTGTTTCTATGTCCTCTTTAACCCAAATAAATATTATACTCCTACAACTACAATAAGGAGTGTCACAAATGAATGAATTGAATGCACTGAATTGAAATAAATTAGAACCCACTATTTCTGAGGCCTCGTCTTACTGACTTAGCAACATTTGACTATGTTGATCATATCTTCCACCTTGACACACTTTCTTCATGTAATATCACAAATTTAGATTTATTCCCACCTCTCTGGTCACTCCTCAGTCCCCTTCTCATATTCTTCATTATCTCCCAGGCTTCTGAATGATAAAATGTGTCCCATTGCCTTTGAAGGGTCTAGGTACACTCATATCTTTAGTATTCTCTTTGTCTCCTGGCTTAAATGCCATCTATGTGGTGATGAGTCCAAAATTTATGTCTCCAGCATAGATCCCTCCCCTGACAGCTTAACTGAAATGTCTCATAGTAACAATAAGTACTAGTAATGATGGTGATAATGATAATAGTAAAAACTAATGCCTATATAGTGCTTATTATTTTCCAGACCTTATTCTAAGCACTTTTTCATATATTAACTCACTTAACCCTTACAACAACCCTATGAAGTATGTACTATCATCATTCCCATTCTAAGAGGAAGAAACAGGGACACACAGACAGATTAAGTAATCTGCTCAGGGTAACACAGTTGTTGAGTGGTGAAATGGGAATCCGAACTCTGGTAGTTTGGCTCCAGAATTTGTGCTCTGAACTGCATGCCATCAATAGCAATTAATGGTATGTCAAACTTACTACGTCCCAAGCTGAACTCTCATTCACCATCACCACCACCACCAAACTTGTTCTTCCAGAGCTCTTCACATGTCAGGAAATAGTAAATCCAGTTGCTTAGGTCAAAAATACTGGAGGCATCCTTAACTCCCAAACACCTCACACAATCCACATCGGGTTCATCAACAAATCCTGTTGGCTCTAATGTCAAAATACATCCAGAATCTGACAACTTCTCCACAATCCCCATTGCTACTATTCTGGTGTAAAACACCATTATCTTTCACTTGGAACATCGCAACATGTCATCACTTGGCACCTTCCTTCCATATTTGCCCCTCACCCCTTGATTCAAACTCTGCAGTGAATTCCCATCTCACTCATAGTAAGAACTAGAGTCCTTACAATGGTCCAAAAGGTTGTTCATGAGCTTCCTTATATCTTTTGAACTCATCTGGTACTACTCTGTATTTCACTCATTCTGGTCCAGCTATACTGGCCTCCCAGCTATTCTTAGAAAATGTCAGGCTTGCTCCTGCTTCAAAGCCTTTACAATAGTTCCACTGCTTAAGATGCTCTTCTTCAGATGTCTTCATGGTTTACCTCTTCACTTTCTTCAGAACTTTACTCAAATATCACTTTCTTAGTGAGGTTTCCTTTGTTGCCCTATGTAACTTAAACCTTACCCAACCAATGTACAATCCCTCCTATGTGTTTTTTTTTTTTTAGATTTTACTTATTTACTTGTTTATTGTCTATATCTTCCTACCAGAAATTTGTTTGTTTGTTTTTTTTTTTTTTTTTTTTGCTGCTATAACCTTAGTGCCTGGAATAGTGCTTAGCATATAGTTGTCATTCAATAAATGTTTGTTAGAAAAATGAATGAATGAAGCCAAATAACTAATATTTAACTGTGAGAATTTCTGTCATAAAAATAGGTAAGGTGAGGTTTCCCTTGATTAAGGAGTAAGTGGTACCTGAGATCTCTTTCTCTTAGAGAAAGATTCTCTCATTTCAGATTTGTTAAGTTGCACTTCTATGGACACTTACTAACCTGGGACTAAATTCGTGAAGCAGATTGATGTCTCCTACAGGGTAGATTTGACTATCATAGAGATAAGTGGAATTTCAAACTGATACTCAAAAACTTTGCAAAATTTGTTTACAAAGACTTTCCCAGCCAATATTCCTATAGCTCCTACATTGGAATATCAGAAGCCTCAAATACTTGTACTCTGCTGTCATCTTCTTAAACTCACAGTTGACTAGGAGACAATGCACTCTAAGGCAGAAGCTCCTTTCTTTCAAAGTTTCTAAATCTGTGAATTGTAAAGAAATTAACTGGAGGAAAAAAATCCTCATTAAACCTTAATTATTAAATTTATTATTGAGTACTAACTTAAAAAAGGAACTAAAAAATATCCAATCTTTTGATCCCTCACTTCTAAGAAGAGATTTCCAGCTGAACTCCCTTCTGGTACTGGAGCTGCATGTATATAGAAATTTTAATTGAACTTCCTCAAATGTACATATGCTTCATAAGTCATTTGCTTAACAATATTACCTTAATGGGAGCATTCAAATATTACATTTACCACCAATATCAGTAGAATTTAGTTACACTTTTAAAATAAATATATGTCAAAGAGCACCTAGTTTAGGTAGGACCTGGCATTTAACAAAATCTGATGCAATTTTAAGACCAGTGCTGCCGAGCATTTTATAGAAATGTCTTTATTAAGGCACTCCATTGCCCTGTTTTTCTGAGCCTGGCATTTTGGTCTTACCTTGAGGATGCATAATGGCCCAGAAACCACTTTGTGATTATCACACAGTGACTGCTATAAAAGTTATTAGCCTTAGATGGCTCAGGTACACAGTAACTGCTGATCCAGTTAGTAAAGTATGAAGGAAAATGAAGCCTGTGGTCTCTGGGAGATTTTGATTCTTCCATCACCTGCCATTAGCAAAAGTAAGTTTTATTAAGTCTATATTTGTTTCATCAATTGGGGACTAATGGTAGGCTGCAGAGTTGCTTCTAAGGAGTACTTTGACAGTTATTGATTTCAAAGTAAGTGGGGAGAACCAAGGGGATAATTGCACTCTAGGAACTTTTATCTCCATCTGCATGACCTTGGGTAAATTGTATATATTTTTCAAGCATATATAGATTTGTATTATTCTAACCCAAGAGGATCGAACCCAAACCCACACGGTACAGAAGAACAAAAATGAGGCCCAGAGAAGTTAACTGGCTTACCCAGTTAGTGAGATACACAGCTGTGATAGAACCTGGACCTCCAGATTTCCAGTCTAGTCTTCTTTCCATCAGCCAATTTACCAAAGATGTCTTGAACACCAATAATATTAGGCAATGTGTAAGAGGCATATTGGGGATACAAAAATGACCAAGCTGTTTCCTGCCTTCTAGATTTTTCCTAAAACAAAATATGTCCTAATCATACCACCTTACTCATTAAATATACAGGTTGAAAGGTATACAAAGAAGAAAAGCTGAGATAATATCAGAATGCTTCGAGGAGTTCAAGTTCAAAGCTATCCATCCCCCCCTCCCTAAACACACAGAAACAATCAGGTTTTTATTTTAAATAAAAAGGTATAACTGGATTTAAAAAACAAAACTGAAACAGAAAAATGGAGGGAGTATATTCATTTGCTAGGGCTGCCATAACAAATTATGACAGATTGGGTGGCTTAAACAACAGAAATTTATTTTCTCACAGTTCTGGAGGCTAAAGACCTAAGATCAAGGGATTGACAGGGCTAGTTTCTTCTGACAGTGTTTCTTCTTGGCTGATAAATGGCTATCATCTCCTAATTTTCACATGGTCTTCCCTAGGTGCCTGTCTGTGTCCTAATCTCCTCTCCTTACGAAGATGCCAGGCATATTGGATTAAGCCCCACCTATACTACCTCATTTTACTTTGATCATCTCTTTTAAAGGCACTATCTTCACATATATTCATATTCTGAGATATCAGGGGCTAGGACTTCACCGTATAAGTTTGGTAGTAGGAGGTGAGGTGAAACACAGTCAAATCCCATAACAATGAGTAAGTGAGGCTGAAGTTACAGGACAGAAAAAAAGAAACTCATTTGGCTCCTCTGAGTTGAAAGAAACCAAAACATCCTAAATAGAGGGATGATCAAAACTAGATCATTGATTGAAGCTGGAGCTAGGATGTAAAAAAACTATACCTGGTATCCATCAAAGAACAAAGATTCTTTTTATATTAAGAACAATTAAGTTTCAAGCAATAGCAAGGATAATAGGAGGTGGAGATTCAATGGTTTGTTGAACATTCTAAATCTTTTTTCTTGCAGTGTAGGAGGCTGGAGGAGGTTGAACGACTTTATAATTTAGTGGAAAACTATATAAGTTACTGTGGTTGCTAAAAATTAAAAAATAACATAAAAATATAGACATATAAGCTATAGTTTCTAAAACAGAATAAAATCAAAGTGAAGAGAAAAGCTTTATCCTCCAACCTAAATAAGAAAAGTCAAAAAAATCAAATAAAAAGTATAGTAAATAGAAAACATAATATCATATAAATAAATTCAAATATACAAAAATAATGACAATGAATGTTGATTAAACTCACCTGTCTGGCAAGAAAGATAATTATATTAGAACCTAAAAGTTCAGCTATTTAGTGCTTAAAAGAAATGTACTTAAAACAGAAAACAACAAAAAAGTTGAAATAATTAGTGATATAAAAAGATATGCTAGGCAAATACTAATCAAATCAAACTGATATACCAATATTAACATCATAATATAATGAATTTAAAGCATTATATTGATATAATATATAAAAGCATTTTATTGATATATAAAAGATTGATAGATACAAAGACGTACACTTCAACATGGTAAAAATCATTATCTACCTAGATTGAACTTATAGGAACTTGACTGCATAGTCTGAAAATACAGGAAGGAAAATTTGATGGAAGCACAAAGAGAAATCAATAGGGTAGTTTTTTAACACAAATTTTCTCCAAAGCTGAAAAATACAAAAATGAAACGGCAAAACTCATTTGAACAATTCTGTTAATATGCTTGATCATGCATATGTGCATGTGTGTATGTACGTAGAAAGAAATAGAGGGGGAGAAGCAAGAAAGAGCGATATGGTAAGGGAGAGAGAGTTTTTTTTATATGCACACAATGAACATTTTACTGTGTGCTAGGTCAGGGGTTAGCAAACTTTTTTTTTTTTTTTTTTTTCAAAAAGCCAGCTATCTAGTAAACATTTTAGGCTTTGTGGGTTATTAGGTGTCCTTCACAAGTACTCAAATCTGCCATCATAGTACAAAATTACTAATACACAATACCTAAATGAATGAGTATGGTTGTGTGCCAAAAGATCTTTACTTACAAAAACAAGCAGCCAGATGAATTTATTGTACAGGCCTTAATTTGTCAACTTAACCCTTGTTTTAGGTCATGAAGAAAATTTCAAAAAAAATTTTAAAAATTGATGTCTTAAAGATCTCACTGCCACAAAAAAGAAAAAAGTAACTAAAGTAGAAATCAAAGATTAAAAGAGTATTTTAAAAGTTAGGGAGCTAGGAAACCTGCTCTCACATCACTCATGTATTAGGAAAAAATATATTAGAATTTACAAACCACTTAGAATTGAATAACAAAAAGCTACTCATAAAAAACATGTGGATTTCTGCTTTGTTATGATAGGGAAGGATTCAAAGATGTTTTGAAAAGATTGATAAACCTGATGCATCTTTAACAAAATTAAAACAAAGAGATCACACAAATTTCCAATGTCAAAGAAGAAAGAGGGGAGAGCACTATAAGTCCTACTGGCAGTAAAATGATAATAAAAGAATATAAAACCAATTTATGCCAATAAATTTGAAGACAGATGAAATAGACAAATTACTTGAAATATGCAACTTGCGCAATTTTACATATGAAGTAATTGAGAGATATAATCTCAAATCTCTTTTAAAAATTGAATTCGCAAATAAACGATGTATGTGTAATTTTTTAAAATAACCCCCCCACACCCCGACAGGCTTTGATGTCTTCACTGGTGAATGTAGTCAAATATTTATTTATTTATTTATTTATTTATTTATTTATTTATTTTATTTATTCATGAGAGACACACACACAGAGAGAGAGAGAGAGAGAGAGAGAGGCAGAGACACAGGCAGTGGGAGAAGCAGGCTCCATGCAAGGAGCCCGATGCGGGACTCGATCCTGAGTTTCCAGGATCACACCCTGGGCTGCAGGTGGCGCCAAACCGCTGTCACACCTGGGCTGCCCTGTAATCAAATATTTAAGGAAGAAATAATGTTAGGGCACATGGCTGGTTCAGGCAGTAGAGCCTGCAACTCTTGATTTCAGGGCTGTGGATTTGAGCCCCATGTTGGGTGTAGATATTACTTAAAAATAAAATCTTAAAAAATAAGAAATTATGCCAAATTTACACAAACTGTTTCAAAAATAGAAGAGGAAGGAATATTTATCAATTTATTTTAGAAGACCAGCATATTCCTAATACCAAAATCTGTCAAGAAAATGGAAGAATATAGAAAACTCTGGATCAATATCCCTCATGAACACACGCACAAACATAGGCATAGTATATGAAACAATCAGCAAAAGGAAAAGTCACATGGAGCAAAGTTCAGAGAAAACCAGGCACAAGCTTCCAAGAATTCTCTGGGAATTAAACATAAGATATGTGTAACTCCTGTAGAGTTTTAACAAAGTATATGAAATGCTATCAGAAAATCTCATTAGAGACTTAATGACATGATTTTTTATTTGGGGGGCTGATCATGTAGGCACTTTCTGCCTAGCACATATCAAAATTCCAAACTCCAAAGGGGAAAGCAGGCATTCAGCATAACCACATTGTTTATATAAGCAGTTTAAGCACAGTGAGCCATTTTTATCAGTTAGAGAGAGCCTTCCCGAAATCCAAGTTCCTGAACACCAGCCAGTGGCTGCCCATGCAAGAATGGTTCCTTTTTTTTTTTTTTTTGTATATTTTTTTTTATTGGAGTTCAATTTGCCAACATATAACACCCAGTGCTCATCCCATCCAGTGCCCTCCTCAGTGCCTTAATGATAATAATCTCCAGACTACAATACTAAGTCTTTTCTGATCAATGACCAAGTGAGATTTAACCAAGGAATAAAATGTTGGTTTCACAATTAAAAAATCAACCAACGTAATTCACCATGTAACAAAATAAATAAACAAACAAAAATCCCCATATGATCCTTTGGATAGATTCAGTAAAAAGTATTTGATGAAATTCAACACTCATTCTTGATTTTAAAAACTATTAATAAACTGGACATGGGTGGGAATTTCCTCATCCCAATAAAAGGCATCTATACAAACCTATAACTAATGTCATACTTGTGAAATATTGAACATTTTTCCATAAAGCTTCCAGAAAGGAAATAGTTTTATTTTAGGGCCTGGACAAGCTAGTGAAATAAAGCAAGAAAATTAAATGAAGGTTTACATTTGGGAATAGAAGTAAAACTCTGTTAGCAGACAATATGGTAGTTTACATAAAAAAAGATTCTAAGTTATCTACAAAGCAACTGGTAAAATTAACAAGTGAATTAGCAAATTTACAGAACACAGAGTCAGTATAAGAACTGTAGTTGTTAATCTACTAGCAACCAAAATTTGAAAAGAAACTTTTAAAATGCCATTTCCAAAAATGAATGAATGAATGAATGAATGAATGAATAAATAAATAAATAAATAAATAAAATACCATTTCCAGTAGCATTCAAAAGCAGAAAATAATAAGGAATAAATGTAATAAAAATGTATAAAACCTCTACACTGAAAACTATAAAACATTGAGAGAGGTGACATCAGCAAGACAGCAGAATAGAAGATCCCCTACTCATAGCCTCCCTCAGCAATGATAATTGGCAGCTATCAATGGACAAAAGTATTTTTGGGAGTTCTGGGATTCCGATAGATTGTGACACCCAGTGGAGCTCAAGACAAAGGAGGGCCATTTTGAGAAGTTGGCCCATTACCAGGTGGTAGGCTCACTCACTATGCTCATGAAAACAGACTTATCCTCTTGTGGACTTGGCTAGAACCTCATTTGGCCTTGATCCTGCCCCAGTATCATCTGCCAGGGGACGCCAAAGGAGTCATGCCTGCCCATGCCTTGAGTTACAGGCTTGCTGATCTCAGCCCAAAAGTAGATCCAGATATGGCCCTATTACTCAGCTATAGCCTCTCTCAGCCATGGTCTTGAAATACTTCTGTCAACCCAGGGTCCTGGCAGGATAGATGTTCCTCTGTGCCCTCAGTGTGACTATAAATCCTGAAGCAGCCTTGTGATTTGGCTCCAGCTCAGCTTAGCTGCAGTCCAGCAGAAGTCTTGTCTACCCAGAAATTTGGCAGGATACAAACTAGTCCAAGCCCATAGAGGTAAGCCTACAGAGCTTGGTCTCCATTTTGAATTATGAAGCAGCCCTGTGCCTGCAGGAAGCATCAAAATGATTTCAAACTCTATTACAAAACTATAGAAATCAAAATGATATGGTACTGGCATAAAAACAGGCACATAGACCAATGACCCAGAATAGAAAACCCATAAATAAACCCATGTATGTATAGTCAACCAATTGCCTTTGATAAGAGCACCGAGAATATACAATAGGAAAACAGTAGTCTCTCAATAAATGATTCTGGGAAAACTGGATATCCATATGCATAAGAATAAATTGGACTCATTCAATTTACAAAAATCAGCTTAAAATAAAGACTTAAATCTGAGACCTGAAACAATAAAACTCCTAAAAAAAAAGAACACACAGGAATAAACTCTGTGACATTGGCCTTGGCAAATATTTTTTTTATTTTTACATTTTTTTTGGCAAATAATTTTCTAGATATGACATCGAAAACACAACTATCAAAAAGAAAAATAAACACATATGACTACACCAAACTAAAAGGTCTCTATACAACAAAAGATACAACTGGTAAAATGAAAGGGCAAACTATAGGATGGGAAAAAATATTTAAAAATTATGTATCTGATAGGGGTTGATAACCAAAAAAAAATCAGAAACTCATACAACCCAATAGCAAAGTAATAATCATCATCCATTTTTTAAAAATGCCAAAGGATCGGAATAGATATTTTTACAAGGAAGACATACAAATGGGTCATGGGTACATGAGAAGGTGCTCAACATCATAGAAATGCAAATCAAAACCACCTCACACCTGTCAGGATGAGAACTCACCTCGCACCTGGCTCATTAGGATTCTAGCAATTTTATTTGCTCTGAAATCTACTCTATGTGTTGATACAGCCATTCCTGCTTTATTTAATTCCTGATTATATGCTGTATCTTTTCCATTCTTTTATTTTTAACCTATGCATGTGGTTAAACGTGAGTTGAGTTCCTTGTGAACAGCATACAGCTGGGTTGTATTTTTTAAATCTACTCTGCCAATCTCTATCTTTTAAATAGTGTATTTAAAACATTTACCTTTAAAAAAAACATTTACCTTTAAGATAATTATGAATATCACTGGGCCTAAATCTGTCATTTTATTATTTGGTTTCCACTTATTCCCTTTGTCTTGTTTTCTATTTGTTTTATCTTCACTTTTGGGCTACTTTAACATTTTCTAGGAGTCCAATGTGAATTATTCATAATACCTGGGGATTTATGACTTTGTATAGTTTACTTAGTGGTTGCTCTGGGTAGTACAATATTAGTTTGTGACTTATCACAGAGTACTTGGTGTCAATGTTTTACTACTTGAAGAGAGATATGGAAACCGTGCTTCCATTTAGATCCCTTTACCCTTCATACTTTTAATTATCATCATCATGAGTACCAAATGGTGTTATAATTTCTGTTTCAATCATCACATATGATTTATAAAACTCATGAGGAGAAGGATAGTGTATTTTATTTACCCATATGTCTGCTTTTTCTGTTGTTCTTCCTCCCTGTTGCTGTGATTCTTTACTGTATCATTTTTCTGTTAAAATAACTTTCCTTAGCCATTCTTTAAGGTTAGTTCTCTTAGCAACAAGTTATTCTAGTTTTCTTTTATCTGATAATGTCCACTTTTCCTTTTTGTTTCTAAAGAATAGTTTCTCCAGTACAATTTGTGGTTGAAAGTTCTTTTTACACAGTACTTGGAAAATGCTGTACTTCTTTTGGCTTCCATAATTTCAAATGAGAAATACATTGTTGTTTCTCTATAGGCAGTGTGTTAATTCTCTCTAGCTTCTTTCAATATATTTTTCTGTCTTTAGTTTTCTGAAATTTAATTATGATGTGCCTTGGCATAGATTTCTTTTGGTTTATCCTGTTTGTAGTTTTCTCAACTTTTTTAAATTGTAATTTTATTTAAATTCAATTAATTAACATACAGTGTATTACTAGTTTCAGAGGTAGAGTTCGGTGATTCATCAGTTGCATATGACACCCAATGCTCATTGCATCACATGCCCTCCTGTTTGCTCATCTTCTTGAATTCATGAGTTTATGTCTGACCGTTTTGGTAACTTCTCAGCCATTGAGTACTTTTTCAGTCCCAATTTATCTCTCCCAATTTATCTTTCAGGAACAAAGGTTATCTGAATGTTGGATTTTTAAATTTTAGTCCCAAAGATCCTGTTCATTTGTAGCCTATTTTCTTGTTACTTGGATTGTATAAAGTCTATTGAGTTGTCAAGTTCACTGATTTTATCCTCTGTGTTTCCCGTTTTACTACTGAGACGTTCTAGACAAGTTTTTTTGTTTCTATCGTTATATTTTCAGTTCCATAATTTTACTGATTTCTAAAAAATATTTATTTATTTGAGAGATAAAGTGAGTGTAAGTAGGGGAGAAGGGCAGAGGGAGAGAATTTTTAAGCAGATTGCTCACTGAGCACAGAACCCGATGTGGGGCTCAATCTCATGACCCACGAGATCATGAGCTGAAACCAAGAGTCGGATGCTTAACCGACGAAGCCACCCAGGCACCTCTCACTAATTTTTAATAATATATCTCTTTTCTGAAAATGATTATTCATTTCAAATGATTTTCTAGTTGGTTGTTAATCATTTTCATGATGGTTTCTTTAATATCCTTAACAGACAGATAGTTTCAACATTTGATTCATGTGGTGTTGGCATCAGACAATTGCTTTTTCCCATTCATGTTGTGATCTTCATGACAGTTGATATGATGGGTGTCTTTTTATTGTATCCTGGACATTTTTACTAATATGTTAGAGGATGCTGGGTCTTACTGTTTTTATTTTAGTAGGAAATCTTGCTTTGATTTGTAACAAAGGTCCCAGGCTACTTTTGTTAACTGTGGTTCCAAGAACAGTCTAATTTTCATAGGTCAAGTAGTACCATTTTGGTTTATTTGGTGTATTTCATGTTGTTGGCTGCTAAATTCAATGGTCTCTGCTGATGCTGCTTCAGGGGGAAGAAAAAAGTTCCCCAGGACAGGTTGCCTAGTGCCTCTAGGTGGGGGAAAGAGAGTCTCTATACCACAAGGTGAAGAGTGATTCCTTGGTTGGACACTTGTGAAAGCTTTTCTTCTGCATGTGGTGGGTAGAGAGGTTACCTGGGTCCTGTCATAGCATGATCATCTTGGCTGGTGGCCCTCAGTTGCATGGCATCTCTGGCTGTGGGAAAAGGGCCTAACACCTGGTGGTGAAGGAGAGCACTTCCAGGACCAGGTGCTTCTTGTGATGACATTACCCTTACCATCTCTCCTGACCTGGGCATTCAGTGTCTCTAGGTTGGGAATGCACACTTGTTTTTAAAAATATATCATAATCTCATATACCAACAAATTGGACACCCTAGGAGATATGGATAAATTCCTAGAAACATATAACTTCACAAAATTGAATCAGGAAGAAATAAAAAATCTGAATAGACTGATTACCAGCAATGAAATTGAATCAGTGATAAACAAACAAAAACTCTCAACAAACAAAAGTCCACGACCAGGTAGCCTCACAAATGAATTCTACCAAACATTTAAAGAAGAGTTAATACCTATTCTCAAGCTATTCTAGAAAATGGAAAACTTCCAAATTCATTCTACAAGGCCAGCATTACCCTGTTGCCAAAATCAGGTAAAGACACCACTATTTGCAGATGTCATGATACTATATGCAGAAAACCCTCAAGATTCCATCAAAAAACTACTAGAACTGATAAATGAATTTAGTAAGGTTTCAGGATATTAAATCAGTGTACAGAAATCTGCTGCATTTCTATACACTCATAATGAAGCAACAGAAAGATAAATTAAGAAAGCAACCCCATTTACAATTGTACCAGAAATAACCAAATATCTAGGAATGAACTTAAGCAAGTAGGTGAAAGACCTATACTCTGAAAACTACAAAACACTAATGAAAGAAATCGAAGATAACACATGGAACAAATTGAAAGATATTCTATGCTCATGGATTGAAAGAACAAATATTGTTAAAATGTCTGTACTACCCAAAGCAATCTACAGATTTGATGTAATCCCTATCAAAACAACAACAGAATTCTTCACAGAACTAGAGCAAATAATCCTAAAATTTGTATGGAAACACAAAAGACTCTGAATACCCTAAACAATCTTGAAAAAGAAAAGGCTGGAGGTATCAAAATTCCAGATTTTAAGTTATATTACAAAGCTGTAGTAATCAAAACAATATGGTATGGGCACAAAAATAGACACATAGATCAATGAAAAAGGACAGAAAGCCCAGAAACAACTCGCAATTACACAGTCAATTAATCTTTAACAAATCAGGAAAGACTATCCAATAGGAAAAAGACAGTCTCTTCAACAAATGGTGCTGGTAAAAATAGCTACATGAAAAAGAAGCTGGACCACTTTCTTACACCATACAAAAAGATAAATTCATTTTTTTTACAAAGATAAATTCAAAATGGATTAAAGATCTAAATGTGAGACCTGAAACCATAAAAAATCATAGAAGGGAGCACAGGTGGTAATTTCTCTGGCATTGGCCATAGCAACATCTTTATACATATGTCTCCTGAGCAAGAGAAACCAAAGCAAAAATAAACTATTGAAACTACATCAAAATAAAAAGCTTATGAAAGGAAACAATTAACAAAACTAAAAGACAACCTACTGAATGAGAGGATGTATTTGAAAATGACACATCTGATAAAGGGTTAGTCCAAAAAATATAAAGAACTTTTACAACTCAACAGCCAAAAAGCAAATAATCCAACTAAAGAATGAGCAGAAGACATGAATAGACATTTCTCCAAAGAAGACCTCCTGATGGCTAATAGACACCTGAAAAGATGCTCACTCAACATCATTCATCATCAGAGAAATGCAAATCAAAACTGCAATGAGATATCACCCCATACATATCAGAATGGCTAACACAAAAACTCAAAAAAACAAGTGTTGGTGAGGATGTAGAGAAAAAGGAAGTTTCATGTGGTAATGTAAACCGGTACAGCCACTGTAGAAAACAGTATGAAAGTTCCTCAAAACTTTAAAAATAGAACTACTCTATCATCCAGTAATTGTATTACTGGGTATTTACCCAAAGAATATGAAAACACCAATGCAAAAAGAATATGCACTCTTATGTTAATTGCTGCATTATTTACAATAGCCAAATTGTGGAAGGAGCCCAAGTGTCTACCTATAGATGAATAGATAAAGATGATATGGTATATATATGGAATGGAATATTATTCAGCCATTAAAAAGAATAAAATCTTGTCATTTGCAACAACATGGATGGAACTAGAGAGTGTAATGCTAAGCGAATTAAGTTACAGAAAGACAAATATCATATGATTTCACTCATATGTGGAATTTAAGAAACAAAACAAATGAACAAAAGAAGAAAGAAGACAAGTCAAAAAACTAGACTCTTAACTACAGAGAACAAACTGATGGTTACCAGAGGGGAGGTGGGTAGGGGAATGGGTGAAATAGATGATGGGGATGAAGAGTACATTTACAATGATGAGCACTGAGCAATATATAGAATAGTTGAATCACTATATTGTACATCTGAAACTAATATAGTACTGTATGTTAAGTATATTGGAATTAGAATAAAAAACTTAACAAGTACAAAACACAATAATCTCAATTTTAGAAAGATTTTAATTCTGAAAATGGTCAAGAGAATCATATTTAATTTGCTCCATAAACTTACATGTGAGAATAAGGAATCAGCAAAATTCTAAAATTGTTAGTCATTGTGTTAATAGATGTTTAAGACATATGAAGACAACACACAATGGAGGATATCTTTACTCAAAATCAAGGGTCTGAATTTTTATTGTTGAAGGTCAGAAAGTAACATGAACTTGTCATGCCTCATGACAGTCTGAAACTCAGATGACACTAGTGAATTTTCTGCCCTTTTCATTCACAACATACTTTGGCAATAAATACTCAGAGTCTTAAGTCTGAGATATCTTCTCCATAAAACAAGAAAACCTTAAGAAAACTCCAGTTAACTAAAGGGGCTTTGATTCTTCATATTTATGACTCAAATGAAGATATAACTTGTTCTAGCTAGGCCTGTGAATTTTTATGCTTCATTATTTGGGAAAACAGAGAAACCAAAGAGCACTGTTACCAATAACTAGATTGAGAGAAAAAAGGGAAAATTTCTTTCTCTCTTCTTCACTCTCATGCCCAGTTGACTGCCTGCTAAGTACTCAATGGGAAATTATCAGGATTGGGGGAAACAGAAGAAAAAGAGGTGAAGAGAAATAAAAAAAGCAAAAGTAAGCTGAAAGGGAATCTGAACATAGCACATAAAAGAGGAAGGATGGAGGCAATAAGTATATTGACAAATAAAATTAATTATAATACAATCTTTCAATTCTATCATTAAAATCACTCTCTCTGAGGTCTTGCTTCCTCATACTCTATGTAGAATGTAATAGAATAAGAATACCCAATATATGAGATTGATTTTGGAATAATTATTAAGGATTGTTAACCAAACACAGTACTCTGGGCCTTACCAAATAGAAATGCTACTGAGTAGACTATATAACCACAAGATTTATTTAATTTTTCACTTTGTGTGCATCATATCAATTGGTCTAAATAAACAGATCTCAGGAATAATTCTGAAATTGGGTATATCATCAATTATCTTTCTAAGTAAGTCTTCCTCTCAGGATCATCCTTATATCTGAGTCCCTTAAATGTGTCAAGTACTCTATTGGTCCTAGGGCCTTTGCACATACTACTGCCCCTACCTTGACTATTATTTTGTCCCCAGCCTCATTGTTTGCAACCTATCTTTATTTTTGATTATTATTCAAATACTACACATCCCTGCTAAAACATCCAATTCTCAACAAAGTCTTCCCCAACAATGCTACTCATCACTACCAACATCTGTTAGGTGATCCTCTTACTGCACTAGCACAGTATTCTACATTTCCCTCATCATAGCATATACTTATCCATATCTCCCATAAGCACTAAGACAACACACACCAACTTTATCCTACTCATTGTGGTATTCCTGATACTTTGCATATTCTCTGATAAAAATATTCTCAGTACATATTTGAAAATGAATAAATCCCCCAAACCTGAAATAGATGGGGTATCGGTTATTAGAGTATGGCCTGAGAGATAAAAAGTGGCTATTAAATACTTTTTATGGAGTGGCTTTGATCATTCTGCAGTATTCCAAAATTATACGCAAAAGCCCACAGCACCAACTGAGGCACAGTCATTTACATTGCTAAAACTGAGAATTATATTGAGGGCATAATTACTCCTCAGGCTTTCCATGAAGTCATTTCAACCCCCACTAAGATCATAAAAATTTTTCCTAACTCAGGTTGAAATAACATAGGCCTAGGAGTCACAGACATGGTTTAAATTTCAGCTCCAACATTTCCTAGTCGTGTGAGATTCAACAAGCCACTTAATTTCTCAAATCCCAGATTTACTTGTGCTTTAATATCTACCTCCAATGGATATGAGGGATCAAAAGAGAAAGTGTATTCAAAAGGACCTAGTGCAGGGGATCCCTGGATGGCTCAGCGGTTTGGCGCCTGCCTTCGGCCCAGGGCATGATCCTGGAGACCTGGGATAGAGTCCCATGTCAGGCATCGAGTTGGAGCCTGCTTCTCCCTCTGCCTGTGTCTCTGCATCCCTCTCTCTCTCTCTCTGTCTCATGAATAAATAAAATCTTTTTAAAAAACCCAAAAGGACCTAGTGCATAATCCAGTATATAATACATGCTCAATAAAAGTTCCCACAGTAATTGTTCAGAGAGAGAAAACATGAGCAAGACTTGGTCCCTTTCTTTGATAAGCTTATAGGTCAGTTTAAATAAATCCTTACAACTCAATAGAATAAGAGTAAATGATTATACAAAATGATAGGTCACAAACGACATATTGATTTACCGGCAAGAACACGTGAAAGAAGAGATATTTGAGATAGATGATAAAGGAGGAGAAGATATTAGCAGATAAATAAAAGAATTGGAGGGAAATTAGGGGATAAGCATTTCAAGAAGTATATCCAGAAACAAAGAGGTATTCCAGAGCGTGGCACATTTAAGGAAAGGTAAATGATATATTTTAGTGTAGTACATGGTGAGGATGGGGAAGGGGAATAGTAAATGTTGAATAATAAATGGTCTTGCATGCTAGGCTAAAGGTCTTAAAATAGGGACAGCATGATCAGATTTGTGTTCTTGCATATTAATTTACAACTATGTAGAGGATGAAGTAGAGGAGAGAGCTACTGGAGGTATAGAATCAAGTTAGTTTGGAATACATTACATTAATAGAGGTGATAATTAAAAAAATCTGAACTAATGTAGTAACAGGAAAAGCAGAATACAAAACAGATTCAGGAGATAGTGGGACCAAATCCTCTTGGTGACTGTGGTAGAACAGAACAATGGTACCAAAAGATGTGTATATGTCCTAAGTCCCAGAACCTGTGACTGTGTTATCTTAAATAGCACAAGGGAATTAAGGTTGCTAATGGAATGAAGGCTTCAAATCAGCTGAACTTAAAATATGGAGATTATCTTGGATAATCTTGGTGGGTCCAATATAATAACAGGGACCCTAAAAAGTAGAAAAGAAAGTCAGAGTCAGAGTTAGAGGGATACGTGACTGTGGAAGAGTGTCAGAGTTATGCAGTATGAGAAAGACTATGCCAGCCATCGCTTGATTTGAAGACCAAAGGAGACCACAAGCCAAGGAACAGGAGTAGCATATCGAAGCTGAAAAAGGCAAGAAAGTTGATTCTTCCTTAAATCTTCAAGAAAGAAATACAGTACTGCCCAAATCTTGATTTTGACCTAGTAAGAGACTTCTAACCTCCAGAACAGTAAGATAACAAATAATAATAATAAATTTGTGTTGTTGGAGCACCTGGGTGGCTCAATCAGTTAAGCATCTACTTTTGGCTCAGGTCATGGTTCCAGGTCTCTCTCAAAGGGGAGTCTGTTTCTCCCTCTCCCTCTGCCCCTCTCCCCCATGTTCTCATGTTCCCTCTCTCTCTCAAATAAAATCTTAAAAAAATAAATTTGTGTTTTTTAAACCACTAAGTTTGCTAATTTATTACAGGAGCAATGGATGGGAGCCTAATAGAGTGACCAACTAATTCTGAATGGAAGAAAATAACAGGATTGAAGATCACTTCTGTGTTTCTGACCTAGGTGATAAGACGCTGCCATTAATCAAGATAGAAAATACAGGAAGATAATAAGGTTTGGCATAAAGGGAATGAAGACAGAAGAGTAGAAAAGAGAAGATATAATGAGTTTGGTTTAGAATATGTTGACAAATATTTATATAGCATACAGGACTACTTGTCTAAAGGGTAACTGGTACCTGAATCAAGATCACAGAAAAGAGAAATTGCTGGAGATACAAATTGGGTGTTGCTATTGTATGAATGATATGAGAAATCAGAAATCATGATATCACAGGTACAGAGAAGATCAAGTGAGAAGAGAGACAATGATGGAACATTGAAGAACATAGTATTTAAGGGTGTGTGTGTGAAGGAGTTCAAAGAAGCTGAAGAAATGAAAGAAGGTGGGCAAGAATTAGGAGATAGTGTAATAGAAACATAGGGAAAAGAGAGCTTCAAAAGAAAGTGAGCAAGAAATCCAACGGATACAGAGAGATCTAATAGTATGAGACTGAAAATTGGCCACGTCCAGTGCAAAATAACAACAATGATCCTAAGGATCAATCTATGAATATGAACAGTTTGAATCCCTCTGCTGGTTCGGTGTTTCCCCACATGCTTACAATTTAAGCTCATTAAGAGAAGAGCTAGATCTTAGATTAGCATACATAGGACCTTATATAGCTGATTATTATAAAAATTATATGTGATCTATCAAGTTTTCTATAAATTTCAATCAAGTTCACTTGAAGCAAAGTCCTAAGCACATTTAATGAATTGTTCCTAAATTAGACCATTTGCACACATTCCTTCACTTTGATAACATATTAGATGAATATATCACAGATTAACCCACTATTATGGTATTTATTTATTTATTTATTTATTTATTTATTTATTTTAATCAGACTAATTTCCCTCCTACTTATTTTTTTTTTCTGACTCAATTTGGTCATGCTGTTCTCACAGCTTATCTATCATGCTGAATCACCGTACTAAAATCTGAAATCTCTTCCTCTCAGGTAAAGAAAAAAGTTACTAGTTTAATTAATTAAATTCAAGCTGCCAACTTGGCTTAATAAAGATATGCACAGAAGATAATTCTCCTGTTGCTCCTGGAACAGTGTAGCATATCAAATCGTAGGAAAGCAAAACTTAAAGGGATAGCGATTTACCTTGTTAACATAACTCTTGCCCAGTAAAATCAGCCCTGTATTCTCAGGACTGCAACTTGTGGTGAAAGGCTCTCAGTTATTAAAAAAAAAAAAAGGCTATAGATTAATGCACAATGACTTAAATATTAAAAATTTAATGCTTAATTTTTACTATTCCAGGAGCAATGTGTTTATATAGTGGCTGATTCATATACATGGAGTAAATGCAAATAAAGCCAAAGAAAACATTTAAAAGCTGTCCCATAATGGGAAGAATAATCCATATAGTAAATGCTGTGTAAAAAGATCCAGGTTAAAATTTACACTGAAAATAATTAAAAGAAAATATGTTTGTGGTTATGTTCACACACCAGAAGTACATATAAACAGAATAAATCACCCATGTGCAGTATTATTTACTCAAAAGTTTTGTCTAAAATGACCACATATTTGGCAGTATCTAATTGATGGGATTTTATAGAGGTTTGGCAGCTGTAAACAATAGAATTGAAAATACTTGGATCTATATGGTAACAAACTAAATAAATAAATAAACATACAAGAACTTCCACCTTTATTTTTTTTTGTTTTTCTTTTAAATAACAATTGTTAGTATTGATGACACCAGTGTACAAAAGAGATAAAATGAGTAAGGAAATTGAAAATCCAAATAAAGAGTATTTAGAGCCACATATCCCCTCCTTATCTCAACTCAGGAGATCCCCGCCATGACTATTCTCACTCCAGCAGAAGCCTGGAGTTTGATTCTCGGGGAGGCCTCTGAATGGATGGATGCCAAGCACAAACCCTAACGCCAAACCTAAACAAAACACTTAAAACTAACCCATTGAAAATACTCAGTGTCCTAGTGCCAGGCACATGCCTGGATCCAATCTCTACCTGTGTACAGACACTAACCATAACCCTAATCTTAATCCTAACTTTCACCTAGCCTAACACTGGTCCTATCACTAACTGAAAACCAAACACGAATCACTAGCCCCTAATCCACAAACCTAACCATGACTCCAACCATAACCCTAACCCCAACACTAATCCTAACCCCTAACCCCTAATCCTACACACTGACATAACCCTAACCCTTTAACCCTAACCCTACCTCTATTGTAACCCTACCTCAAATCTGAAACCTAACCCAAACCCTAGCCGTAGCCCCTAACTCTAACCCCTAAGCATAACCCTAACCAAAAACCCCTAACCCTAACCCTAACCATTAACCCTCAACCCCCATCCCTAAACCCAAGCCCTCCCCCTAACCCAAACCTCTAACCCTAACCCCTAACTCAAATGTAACATTAACCCTAAACCCTAACACCTAACTCTTAACCCAACCCCAACTCTAATCCTAACACTAACCTTAAACACTACCCTTAACCCCTAACCCTAAACATTAACTCTAACCTCTAACCCTAACCCTAACCTTAACCCTAAAGAAAACACTTAAAACTAAACCTAAACCTAAACCTAAACCCTAACCCTAATCCTTAACCTAACCTCTGAGCTCTAAACCTAAATGGACTCTACCCCTAACCTCTAACTCAAACTCCAACCCTAACCCCTGTGACCAATACCCCTAACCCTACCCCCTAGCCCTAAACCATAACTCTACCCGAACTCCTAACCCTAGCCCGTAACCCCCAATCCTAAACCCTAAAGCTTAACCTTAAACTTCTTTTTTTTATAAATTTATTTTTTATTGGTGTTCAATTTGCCAACATATAGAATAACACCCAGTGCTCATCCCATCAAGTGCCCCCATCAGTGCCCATCACCCAGTCACCCCCACCCCTGCCCAACTCCCCTTCCAACCCCCCTAGTTCGTTTCCCAGAGTCATGAGTCTCTCATGTTCTGTCTCCCTCTCTGATATTTCCCACTCATTTTTTCTCCTTTCCCCTTTATTCCCTTTCACTATTTTTTATATTCCCCAAATGAATGAGACCATATAATGTTTGTCCTTCTCCGACTGATTTATTTAACTCAGCATAATACCTTCCAGTTCCATCCACGTCGAAGCAAATATCCACCTTTATTTTGGATGTAGCTTATGAGATCAGTTTTGGGAAGGTATACTTGAAGAAATTATTCAGAATGCTTCATGATGATAGAGAGATGGAAAATAGAAAAGAGTGGTTAAGAGATATGGAGAACAAAATAAACACTTCTAACATTCCTCCAGTCGTCTTTTCCCAAAGGAGAAAAGAGTGGGGGAAATAATCAAAACGCTTTTTGAAAAAGTAATGATTCAGTGTTATCTATAAAGAATGAATAATATGAATCCTCACATTCAACATACCAAATCTCAAATAGCATAAAAATAAATCCATATCTAGACATAATTTAGTGAAACTGGAGAACACACAAGTGAAAGAGAAGATCTTAAAAGCAACCAGAAAAAGAGATCATAATACACAAAAGAACAAAACTTAGTATGTCAGTTGACTTTATAGCAACAACATCAGATTCTAGAAAACTGGGGAAATTCTTCAAAGTGGAGAGTAAAATAATAAATAATAGACGGACTCAAATAATGGTCTCAATCTTTTGTACCTCCCTATATCAACTTCCTTTGTGGTACCTCCTATACTGATGTTGTACATATGATTGGTTTTGGCAAAGAAGTAGTAGCAAACTTTATACAAGAAGAAAATTAATAAAGAATTTACATATTTCTTCTCTTCCCCCCCATCATAATTTCGCACCCCATCATAATTTCCATAGCAAGATGCCTGGTCTGGACTTCTAGGCTGATATAGAAAGACATGGAACAGAGCCTGTCATCCTAGCCGAAGCTATCTTACATGTGTCAACATCCATCCAGTGACAAGACATAAATGAACCCAAGTGGAAAAGAGAAAAATTGAGCATATAAGTTCATCCAAGATAATCCAAACTCTACAAGTGATATGTACAACAATAAATGGTTAGTTTATAGATCACTGTGTTCTGGGTGCCTCATTATGCAGCATAATTGTGTCAATAGAAAATTGATACAGAAAATGGTACCAGACTGACATATTGGTGCTGTTTCAAAAACTTAAAATAAGGGGTTATCAGTGAAAACAGTGGAATTGTGATCTCTGAAAGTGGTCTTTTCATTAAAAGCAACAACAATGCTGAAAAATTATCAAAATCAATGTTTTTAGAACTATAGAAATTAACTGATGCTTTGTAGAAATTGAAGATTTATTTATTTATTGAGGAAAAAACACCTAAATCGTGGAACTAATAGTTAGCTTTTTTGCATTATAACTTTCTCTGCTCCTACCAACTCTGTTTCAACTCCATAATATTCATAAAAAACAACAGTCCACAATCACAGTGAAAACCAGCATCCTCACAAGCACTGGAGAGGATAGAGCAGAGTTAGAGATCTGTTAACAACTGAAGGTTTTTTAAATTCATATGTTTAAGCCCAAATTCCTAGTTTGGCTATACTTAGAGACAAAGGCTTTAAGGAGGTAATTAAGGTTAAATAAGGTTATAAGGATGAGGCCCTGATCCAACAGGATCAGTGTCATTTTAAGAGACAGCAGAGAGTTCACTTTCATACTACATGTGCACAGAGCAAAGATCATGTAAAAGCCCAGCAAGAAAGCAGCCACCTACAAACTAGAGAGTTCTTGCCAGAAACCAAATTTGCCAACACCTTTATCATAGACTTCTAGCCTCCAGAACCATGAGAAAATAAATTTCTATTGTATAAGGCACCTAGTCTACAGTATTTTGTTATGGTATCCCAAGTAGACTAACACAAGATCCTCCAAAGATTCTCAAAGAATGTCCTTATTTGACCTGTAATGGAAGGCTAAATTCCAAGGATGTCTTTCTTTGACCTGACAAAAAAAATCACCCACAAATAACAGCCTTTCCCCCAAGGGTGTATTTAAAAAATACTTTGAGCAAGTACTACACATTACAGCTGCCTAAAGTGGTATATAATAGTTGGGGCAAGCAAGAGGCTAAACAAAAAGCTAAGAAATGAGATGTTAATAGAGGGTTTTGTAATGCTCCAACATATTCCAGAGAATCTAGAAATCCACATACATGCAGGCTATACACTGCCCATGTCTATGTATCTGTTTGGAAAAGTCCTGAGAAGTCTTTAGGCTCTCATTTCTGGCTAACCTTGAGGTAATATATAAGCATTAAGTGAAGGATAATCCTTAGTTATAAACTACTTGTGTGAATGTCAAAAGCATGTTTTAAAACACATATAGAGCCCTTTGGCAGACAGATTTATTGCTTTCAGGCATTTCAGGAAATAACTGTCCAGTCATTAATTGACAAGTTAAGCTAATCAAACAGAAATTTCAGTGATTACACATGACAAAAAAATTACAGACTTGACTGAATTCATCTTGAAAAATCATTTAGGTATTAAATAAACCACCAACAACAAATAGAAAAATTCTAGGGGGAGGGATCTGATTTCCAGAGTTGCCACATTAAATTATTTGAAATGTTGAGTTCTCAACAAAAAAAAAACTTTTGAGACATGGAAAGGAATAGGAAAATATGGCCCATATATGCAGGAAAGAAGTAGTCAATATAAACTATCCCTGAGGAAGCCCAGACATTGGACTTAGTGAACAAAACTTTAAATCAGCTATTTTAAATATGTCCAAATAGCTAAAGTAAACCATATCTAAAGAATTAAAAGAAAGTATAAAAATAATATATTTCCAAACAGAGAACATTCAATAAAGATATATAAGTTATAAAAACGAACCAAAAAGAAATATGGAGTTGAAAAGTACATTTGTGGTGTAAAGCACAGTAAAGGAGCTCAAGAATTCATGAACTTGAAGATGTATCAATTGAGATTTTTCCTGTCTGAGGAACACAAATAAAAGAATTAAAAAAAAAAAACAGAGTCTGTGGGACATGATTAAGTATACCAACATATGGATAATGGTAGTCCCAGAGGAGAATAGAGAGATAAGGTAGAAATAATATTTGAATAAATAATGTCCAAAATCATCCTAAATTTGAGGGGAAAAATTGATCTATACATCAAAGCTCAGTGAATTCCAAACAGGATATATTCAAAGGCATCAACACCAAGACACATTACAACCCAATTACCAAAAGCCAAAAACAAGGACGAATTTCGAAAACAGCAAGAGGAAAAGAAAATCATCACATTAAAAGTATCCTCAATATTAATATCCAATTTCTCATCACAAAACACAGTGGACAGAAGGCAATGGGATGCCATATTAAAAGTAGTCTTCTAACTGTCCTCTAAGTCAACCAATCCAGTAACTATCCTTCTAAAATGTAGGAGAAATTAAGACAAAAACAGTACTCTTTTCTAGAAGACCAGCTCTAAAAGAAATCTTAAAGGGAGTTCTTCAGTCTGAAATGAAAGGATACTAGACTGTAACTCAAATCCATAAAAAGAATAAAAAAAACATTGATAAAGATAATTACATAGGTAAATGTAAATACACTATAAATGTATTTTTGTAATTTTCTTGTATCTGATTTTAAAGACAAGTGCATAAAAATAGTGATAAATCTCTACTAATAGGCATCAATGTGTAAAGTTATAATTTGAGTGACAGTAGTAACACAAAGGAAGAGGGAATGAATGACTCTATATCAGAGCAAAATTTTTGTTTACTACAGAAATTAAGTTGGTATTAACTTGAACTAGCTTGTTATAAATTAGGATGACAACTGTTATCCTCAGTACAACTACTAGCAAAATAACATTTTAAAATACTACCAAAATTATGAGGAAATTAAAAATCGCACACTAGAAAATACCTCTCTATAACAACAACAACAACAAAAAAGCAGTAATGGGAGAACAGAGAAACAGAAAGGAAATTACATATAGAAGACAAATAGCAATATGGCAGAGTAAATCCTACTTTATCAGTAATTGTTTTAGATGTAAATGGATTAAACATACCAATTAAAAGGCAGAACTTGGAAGAATTTTTAAAAACCCATAATTGAATCTTTTACAGTCTACAAAAGACACTCATTAGACCCAAAGACACAAATGAATTGAAAGTAAAAATGAAAATATATATAAGGGGATCCCTGGGTGGCTCAGCGGTTGAGGGCCTGCCTTCAGCCCAGGGCATGATCCTGGAGACCCGGGATCGAGTTCCACGTCGGGCTCCCTGCGTGGAGCCTGCTTCTCCCTCTGCCTGTGTCTCTGCCTCTCTCTCTCTATCTGTGTGTGACTATCATAAATAAATAAAAATTAAAAAAAAAGAAAGCTGGAGTGTATATATTGATGTCTGACAAAATACACTTAAGAAAAAAAATTGTTACTAAAGAATTTCAGATGATTAAAGATGGACATTTCATAGTGATAAAGGGTGAATCCATGAAGAATATGTAAGAATTATAATTATACAGGCACCTAAAAAACAACCTCAAAATAGATGAAGCAAAAACTGACAGAATTGAAGGAACAGACAACACAACAGTAGTAGAGACCAAATTCCCTTTTAAATATAGTCCCCCAAATCCTCAACAGAATGCTAGCAAACCAAATATATATAAGGATTATACACTATGATCAAGTGGGATTTATCCAAGGAATAAAATGTTAGTTAAACATATGAAAACCAGTGACTAAAGTTTTTTTTTTTTTTTAAAGCATGATCATCTCAATAAGGCAAAAAAAAAAAAAAAAAAAAAGCATTCACCAAAACCTAAGACCCTTTCATGGTAAAAATATTCAAGAAACTAGGGATAGAAGGGAGCTTCCTCAACCTGATAAAAGGTATCTGTGAAAATCTCACAGCTAACATCAATCATACTTACCGACAAAAGCCTGAACATTTTCCCCGTAAGATTAGAAACAAAGAAAGGATGTTTGTTCTTTCCACTTCTATTCGGCATTGAAATACAGGTTCTAGGTAGGGCAAATAGGCAAGAAAAAGAAATAAAAGGCATCCAGATACGAAAAAAGTTAAAATTTTCTCTATTTGCAGATAGCATGATCTCATATATAAAAAAATTTAAGGAGCTTGCAAAGAAACTATTATAGCTAAGTTCAACAAGCTTTCAGGATACAAATTAATGTGCAAAACTCAGTTATATTTCTATACATCAGCAGTGAGCAACTTAAAATGAAAACTAAAAAACAAGTCTATTTATAATAGCATCAAAAAGAATACAAAACTTAGGGATAAATTTAACAATACTGTAAGATTTGAATCCTGAAACTATAAAATATGTTGAAATAAATTAAAGAACACCTAAAAGAGTGGAAATAAATCCTGTGTTCATGGGTTTGAAACATGGTCAATTAGATGGTAATTCTTCAAAAATTGATCTATAGATTCACTGCAATCCCTATCAAAATCCCAACTGTCTTTTTAGCAGAAATTGACAAGCTGATCCTAAAATTCTTATGGAAAGGCAAAGGAACAAGAAAAGAAGACCAAAATTGGAAGAAACACTTTCCAATTTCAAAATTTAATATAAAGCTACAGTAATCAAGACCGTGTGTTATTGGCATAAGTATAGACATATAGATAAATAGAACAGAATTGGAAGTTCAGAAATAAACCCATATATTTCTGGTCAATTGCTTTCTGAGTGGCAAGTCAAATCAATGAGGGAAAGAACAGTCCTTTAATAAATGTTCTGAGATGACAGAATATACTATGCAAAAATTATTAATTTGGACCAGCTTATAAAAAAGCTTATCAAAAAACCCCTCATACACATACATGCATACACCTGCATACACACACACACACACACACACACACACACACACACAAGTTCTCAAATGTTAAGGAAAATCCTTACTATCTTTCAACTCCTCCTCTGAAAGCTTCCCATCCAGACAGCTGGAAATACATGGCCCAGGAAAAACTTTCTACATTCAAAGATGTGTTCAAAAAATAGCAGGCCCAAACCTATAAAAACTATACTGTCAAGAAAAAAAAAGAGGAATGGAACAGAAAAATAAAATAGTATCACATGAAGAATACTAACTGCTGAAGGCTGTCATAGAGGAGATAAAAAAAAAATTCACCAACTTCTGTGTTCCATAATGGCATCCGAGGTTATTTGGACCCACTCCTCCAATGAAACAATTCTAGACAGAAGGAACTTTAATAGTATTGGAAACTGGCAGGCTGCGAAGGAATGAGCAGCCTCATATATCAAGAGAAACTGTAACCAAGGCCCAGGGCTAACCTAAGAAAAGGAGTTTAATAGCAGACTATCTTCAAATGGGTCTGGGATACCAAAGGACCACATCTTTATGGTGAAACAAAGCAAATCTATTCCCCTTCCAATCTAAAGGAACTTCAGCAAAGGCTGCCTTGGTGCTGAGAAAAGCAAGCAGGGGAAACAGCAAAAATATGCATCCCTGACAAGTCCTGGTCACAGGCCAGTTGTCACATATATTTGAAGTCTGGTTCCATAGTGCTTCAGTACTACAGCAAACCTCAAGATAGGAATTTGTGTTGGGTTATCCCACAATGGCAGTAATCTTGGACGTGTGGCAGAAGCAATCTTCATCTGAAACCTCGAAGAATTCACACAAATGCTTTTACTTTTGTAATTTTACTACTTGTCTCATGGATAAGAATGGAGAATAATTTTAATATCTTTTTTTTAGTATTTTGCGTGGTGTTGGTTCAAACTTCTGTTAACCTCATAGAATAGGTTTTGGATTATTCTTTTTTACGTTTTAGAATTTGTCATATAAACTGTAATCCTCTATTTGGAAAAAAAATCTGTTGTGTTTTGCCTGTTGAACCAACTTTAATTAATCCTTCATTTCCTTTAATATTTATGACTATTCAGATAATATATTTTTTCTTGTATCAATTTTACTAAGTTACATACTTGTAAGACTTTCCATTTGATCTAAGTTTTCAAATTTTTGGTATAAAGTGTTTAGTATATTCTTATTAGTTTTTTAATCTATACTGTATGTCTAGTTATGTACCCCTTTTAATTCCTTTTTTAAAGATTTTATTTATTTGAGAGAGAGTGTGTGTGTGTGTGTGAGAGAGAGAGAGCATGAGCAGGGGGGCAGGGTAGAGGGAGAAGCACACTCCCCCACTGAGCAGGGAGACCGACACAGACTCAATCCCAGGACCCCAAGATCATGACCTAAGTCAAAAGCAGATGCTTAACTGACTGAGCCACCCAGGCACCCCTGTACTCCCTTTAATTCTTAATTTTATCTTTGCTTTCTCTCTTTTCTTCCTTAATTCACCTTGCCTGAGATTTGTCCCTGTTATTTTTTTCAAAGAGCAAATTTTGGCTGTACTTATTCTATTTTGTTTTATTAATTTCCACTTATCTCTTCACTTTAGGTTCTCAGAATTGATTCTGCTGTTCCTTTTCTAATTCTTGAAGTAGATACCTCGCACAATAATTTTCAAGTTTTTTCTTTTCTAATATAAACATTCGTCTATAAATTCCTATTAAAATACCACTTTTGTTGCTACTCACAAGTTTACCCTCTAATTTTCAAAATCACTAATTATTCCATTACGATAATCCATGAAATGCAGAGACGTCTGTATTTACATTATTGATTTTGTTATCAAATTCCAACTTAATTGTTCTTTGATTTTCACTAATTCAATCAAAAAGGTTTTAATTATCTAAATCTCTTCCCAAGGCTTTCCTCTCATCAATTGTTCTATCAACACTATTCATCTTAAATAATATTTATTTTTTTAAGACTTTATTTATTTATTAATGAGAGACACACAGAGAGAGGCAGAGACATAGGCAGAGGGAGAAAGAAGCAGGCTCCCTGCAGGGAGTCCAATGCAGGACTCGATCCCAGGATCCCGGGATCACATCCTGAGCGGAAGGCAGATGCTCAACCGCTGAGCCACCCAGGCGTCCTTTGAAAAATACTCCTGAAGGCTACTCACCTGAAATAGTCTATACTGGCTGCTCTATGTCAAGTTGAAATTTTTCATCCTCGGCAGCCTGGATGGCTCTGCGGTTTAGCGCTGCCTTCAGCCCAGGGCTTGATCCTGGAGACCCGGGATCGGGTCCCACCTCAGGCTCCCTGCATGGAGCCTGCTTTTCTCTCTCTCTCTCTCATAAATAAAATCTTTAAAATAAATTTTAAAAAAGAAAATTTTCATCCTAGGATCTCCCTTTGCCACATTTCTAGGGATTTTATTTTTCTCTCTTACATTATGTCTCCTATTTTGTGCATCCCACATTTTTCTCTTTCTTCATTTACTTCTTTCTTTTGGTAGAGAAAAATCTCCAATACCTTCCTGAAAAAAATGTGCATAGGGAGACAAAATTTTTGAGAGCTCATATATCTGAAAATGTCTGTTTTCTTTTTACATATTTGTTTATGTATGGCCAGAATAGTTTTCCTTATAAATTTTCAAAGCATGACTCCATTGCCTTCTGGTTGATACTGATGGTGTTGAAGATTCTTAAGTCATTCTTGATTCTTGACCTATTTTTAACCCTCCAGAAACTTGTACAATTTTCCCTTTGTTCCCAGTGTTCTGATATTTCCCAGTAATGTATCTTGGCATGAGTCTATTTTTCTCTCTTTTGCTGGGTGCTAGTCTTTTATTTACTTATTTATTTTTAAAGATTTTATTTATTTATGAGAGGGAGAGAGAGAGAGTGCATTAGAGGGGGAAGGATAGAGGGAGAGGGATAAGTGAGTTCCTCAATGAGCAGGAAGCCCTACTTGGGGCTCGATCCCAGGACCCTGGCATTATGACCTTAGCCAAAGGCAGACGCTCAACCAACTGAGTCACCCAGGTGCCCCAATTAGTCCTTTAATCTATAAATAAGCATCTTTAAGTTCTAAGAATTTTTCTTGAGTTACTTGGCTGACAATTTCTTCCCCTCCAATTTATGTATTTTTTTTTCTATTTAGAACCCATATAATTAAAATACCAAAGAAGGGGCACTTGGGTGGCTCAGTTAGTTAAGTGTCCAAGTCTTGGTTTTGGCTCAGGTCATGATCTCAAGGTCCAAGACTGAGCCCCAAATCAGGCTCTATGCTCAGCAGGGAGTCTGTTTGAGATTCTCTCTCTCCCTCTCTCTCTGCCCCTCCCCTTGCTCATGCTCTCTCTCAAATAAATAAATCTTTAAAAATAATAAAAATAAAATAAAATACCAAAGAAAATTTTCTTAGTGAAGAGTCACATCGATTGTTATATATATATATATATATATATATATATATACACTTTATATAACATATAGCATATATATAACTATATAAAATGTATTATATAATTAATGTTATACATTAATCATTATATTATTGTTAATATATTATTGATTGTATTAACTCACACTTTATATATTATATTTTATATATTAAATATATTTTTAAATTTAAAATATATATTAAATATCATATATTTATATGTAATCATATATAACATAGATATTTATGTTATATATAGATATATATCTATATAATATATTATATGCATATATTATATTGTATCTAATACACTATGTTGTATATATGTACAATATCGTTACCTTATATATTATATATAAACATACATGTCCTGAAAATCAATCTATCATAGCTCAAGATTTTCATATTTTGTTAATCAGAAATATTATATTTCTTGGTGTTCACTTTAAATGTGACCTAAAAAAGGAAATGACTGGTCAAAAACTGAACCATATAGGTGATAGAAGACACAAACACTGGTTCCTCCTAGAACTTCAGTGTATGAAAACTTTAAATTCCAGGCAAGTTAATCTGAGCTTCAACATTCTCTCCAGTTGTATACAAATGAACATGTTTTACGAAGCTTTGGGAACAAAAATGAATGCCACTTTCCCTGTCTTGAATTTGCTCTCAGTCCAATGTGAGACAAGCAAAAAAGAGGTACAGAATAATTTTGACTGGGAACAGTTGGAGACCAAGAGGTCTCAGAATGTGCTTCCATTGTGTTACATCTGAGCACAAGCAAGAGGGGTGCATTTTAATCTTTATGAAGTCACAGACCATTTGGGAGATATGATGAAATCTATGATATTCCTTCCAATCAAAATGCATCTGACAAATACATAGACGTAAATGTTGCTTACTAACTCAGAATGTGCACCATTAAGAACTCTTAGTATAAAAGGGTGAGTAGGAAATTTTAGACAGACAAGAAGAGAGAGTCCAAAGGAAATGGCATGGGCAAAAGTCTGCAGACATAAAAAGTCTGTGCATTATTGGAATGGAGGGGACAATAACATCATTTGGTGTGATTGCAGCATAAGCTGGAAAGAGAATCAGACACAACATAGGATGCAAACAGAAGATAAGAAGATAAACTGGGATAAAGCATGAAGTATTTCAGATTGTCAGTCATGCCCTTTGTTTACTCAGAGACTAGATCATGATTGATAAAGATTACGCATGGCACGTCAACACTCTCAACTCTTAAAAAATATCACTGGAACAGCTAGTGCCCAATGGAAGACTCATTGATATTCTGAGCATGGAGTTTCGCTGGCATTCATGGTAGGTGTTGAGTGTGCAGTACTCACATCTCAAGTTTGTAGCTTTATGAGAGAAAAAATACCATTAGAATGAAACCAAAAGTCCCTGAATATCAATTATTTTACTCCTTATTAACCTACAGCTGAATGTCAATCCTCAGTGAGCTGCAACAGTTCTCAACACTGGCAGCACATTAGATTTACCTGGGGAACTTTCTTTTTTTTTCTTTCTTTCTTTCTTTTTTTTTAATTTGTTTCTATTGAAGTTCGATTTGCCAACATATAGTATAACCCCCAGTGCTCATCCCATCAAGTGCCCTCCTCAGTGCCCATCAAACAGTTACCCCAACCCCCCACCCACCTCCCCTTCTGCAACCCTTTGTTTGTTTCCAAGAGTTAGAAGTCTCATGGTTTATTTTCCTCTCTAATTCGTCCCACTCAGTTCCCCTCCTTTCCCTTATAATCCCTTTCACTATTTCTTAAATTTCCCATATAAGTGAAACCATATGATGATTGCCTTTCTCCGATTGACTTACTTCACTCAGCACAGTACCCTCCAGTTCCATCCACATTGAAGCAAACGGTGGGTATTTGTACTTTCTAATGGCTGAGGAATATTCCATTGTATATATACACCACATCTTCTTTATCCATTCATCTGTCTATGGACATCGAGGCTCCTTCCACAGTTTGGCTATTGTGGACATTGTTGCTATAAACATTGGGGTACAGGTGTCCTGGAGTTTCACTACATCTGTATCTCTGGGGTAAATACCCAGCAGTGCAATTGCTGAGTTGTAGGGTAGCTCTATTTTTAACTCTTTGAGGAACCTCCATACTGTTTTACCAGTTTCCATTTACCTGGGGAAGTTTCAAAATGCCTACCAGCCTGGATCCACACCAGACCAACTAAATTAGAATATGTAGGGGTGGGACTTGAACATCTGAATTTTTGGAAGCTCTTCAGATTGCTTTAATGTACAGCTAGACTTGAGAACTACTATATTAAGAAAAATACTCCCCAAAGTAACTGCCTACCTGCTAATTTAGCCTTAATTCTGTTATGTTGTTGCTATGCAGCATGATACAACTCAAAAATAATTTTTAACAAAATTTAAAAATATATGTTTGGCTATTTGAATTCCTTTGCTAAGCTGCCAAGAATATCACATGAGTGACTATGGGGGTGGTGAAGGTAGTCTAAACAGTATGCTTGGGTGTCCATATCAGGACCTGCAGATAGCCAATCTGTGCCGGAAATGTCCGGAATGGGCTTTTTCACATTTTACAGTCTCATCTCCTGAGTGTGCTGCCCAAGGCTATTGTTCTCTTCATATCTTGCAGATCTGTCTGGCAAAAAGGCTACATGCATCAACAGTTTTTGCAAAGGGTCTTGTGATTAATTGGATGGCCTTTTAGTTGGACAGCTTCTGAGGACTTTTATTTTTCTTATTTTGGCACAGGAAGCCACAAAGATTAGTTGTGCAAATATATTTAACTTTACCACAGCTAATAAATTACCCTTTGCCTTAAACAAAATACTTAGTACTCATTTTAATTTTAGTTATGCTTAAACACTATATGGGTTTGCAATCAATTATCTGTTATATTCTGTGGTCTGTTTGATCCTGAACATAGAACTGCAAGATGAGGGTTGTGCAATGATTTATAAAAACAAATATTTGGGACGCCTGGGTGGCTTAGCAATTAAGCATCTCCCTTCAGCTCAGGACATGATCCTGGAGTCCCAGGATCGAGTCCCTCATTGGACTTCCTGCATGGAGCCTGCTTCTCCCTCTGCCTATGTCTCTGCCTCTCTCTCTGTTGTCTCTCATGAATAAATAAAATCTTTTAAAAATTAAAAATAAATAAAAACAAATATTTATAGACTTTGCTATGTATCAAGATATTTTGTATAAACTGTGCTATGAGTTTAGAAAATATAACATGGATTGGCCATCAAGGTGCTCTCACTCTACTAAAATGGCATGATATCTCCACAATGAGTCATTAAAGCTCCATAAAAGAGGTACAGTAGTCCCTCCTTACCTCAGGGGATACATTTCAAGATCCCCTGTAGATGCCTGAAGCTGTGGATAGTACCAAACCCTATATAGACTATGTTTTTCTCTATACACACATACTATGATAAAGTTTAATTTATAAATTAGGCACAGGAAGAGATTAAAAGCAAAAACTAAAACGAAATAGAACAATTATAACAATATACCACACCAGAAGTTCTGTGGTCTCTCTCTCTCAAAATACCTTCTTGCATTGTGCTCTCCGTTCTTGTCATGATGTGAGATGATAAAAAACCTACATGAGGAGATAAAGTGAGGTGAGTGACGTAGGCATTGTGGCATAATGTCAAGCTACTAGTGACCTTCTGACACTGTGTCGGAAGGAGAATCATCTGCTTCCAGAAGAAGGTTGATGTTGAGTAACCGAAACCATGGAAAGAGAGGCAGTGGATAAGGGAAGGCTCTCGTACATTAAAAAGAGATGAACTCATGAGATGTCATGATCACTTCTAGCTGAGAGGGGTTAGAGCCAGCTCTTTGAGGGCCATAAATGCCAGGATACAAAGTTTAGAAGAAACTCTCCAGACAAAAGGGAGGCTTTTTTTTCCATAGGAAAATGATAAAGTCTGAGGTTCAGGAAGGTTATAAGATTAACTGCAATTTATAGAATGAACTGAAGTTTGGTTTAAAAAAAAAAGAGGATCTTGGAAACTAGCCCTTTATCTGATATGTCATTTGCAAATATCTTCTCCCATTCTGTAGGTTGTCTTTGAGTTTTGTTGACTGTATCCTTTGCTGTGCAAAAGCTTCTTATCTTGATGAAGTCCCAATAGTTCATTTTTGCTTTTGTTTCTTTTGCCTTCGTGGATGTTAACTCAACACCAAAGAAACAAACAATCCAATCATGAAATGGGCAAAAGACATGAACAGAAATCTCACAGAGGAAGACATAGACATGGCCAACATGCACATGAGAAAATGCTCTGCATCACTTGCCATCAGGGAAATACAAATCAAAACCACAATGAGATACCACCTCACCCCAGTGAGAATGGGGAAAATTAACAAGGCAGGAAACCACAAATGTTGGAGAGGATGCGGAGAAAAGGGAACCCTCATACACTGTTGGTGGGAATGTGAACTGGTGCAGCCACTCTGGAAAACTGTGTGGAGGTTCCTCAAACAGTTAAAAATAGACCTGCCCTACGACCCAGCAATTGCACTGTTGGGGATTTACCCCAAAGATACAAATGCAATGAAACGCCGGGACACCTGCACCCCGATGTTTATAGCAGCAATGGCCACGATAGCCAAACTGTGGAAGGAGCCTCGGTGTCCAACGAAAGATGAATGGATAAAGAAGATGTGGTTTATGTATACAATGGAATATTACTCAGCTATTAGAAATGACAAATACCCACCATTTGCTTCAACGTGGATGGAACTGGAGGGTATTATGCTGAGTGAAGTAAGCCAGTCGGAGAAGGACAAACATTATATGTTCTCATTCATTTGGGGAATATAAATAATAGTGAAAGGGAATATAAGGGAAGGGGGAAGAAATGTGTGGGAAATATCAGAAAGGGAGACAGAACGTAAAGACTGCTAACTCTGGGAAACGAACTAGGGGTGGTGGAAGGGGAGGAGGGCGGGGGGTGGGAGTGAATGGGTGACGGGCACTGGGGGTTATTCTGTATGTTAGTAAGTTGAACACCAATAAAAAATAAATTAATTCTTCAAAAAAATAAAAAAAAAATTTAAAAAAAGTAAAAAAAAAAAAAGAGGAAATATGAGTTACAGGTTTTAATAGATGGTTAAAGTAGGAGGTGATGGCAACTTGAGCAAGGGAAATGGAAGTAAGGATTGAAAGTAAGAGAGATGTTAGAATCACTGCAGTGATATAAAGGACTTAATATGCTTTTTCAAGTGATACTACTGAACATTCTGTGGGACTATAAGCATTCATCTATCCATCAAATCATTCAACAAGTCTTTAATAAATAACTATTATGCATTAAGCATTGTGCTGGGTTCTGGAGGTACAGCAGTGAATATAGCAATGAATGGTCCTTGCCTTCATACAGCTTCAGTACTGGGAGAGGTAGACAATAAATAAAAGACACAAATAATTAACAAACCCTTGTAAGCACTATGAAGGAAGTTTTGGGATGCTGAAAGAGAGCAACAGGCAGTTGTAATTGTTGGGATGGATTGAACTACTTTTTATTGGGCATTAATTGATGTCCTCTCTAAGGAAGTATTATTTCAGAGGAGATCTGAAGGACTTATCAGAAAAAGCAAGCAGTGAAGAAGAGAGAAAATCAAATGAAAAGGCTCTGAAATGGGACAGTCTTGGTAGATTTCTCTGAAGAAGAGAGAGCTGCCAATATGTTAAATGATGCTGAGAAGTTGAGTAAGATGAAAATGGTAAATCGACCATTGGTTTTCGTAACACAGATGTTACTGTTGACCTTGATGAAAGCAGTTCCACTTGAATAAGGACAAAACTAAATTGAGGTGAACTGAAAAGTGAGTGAGAAGAAAGGGAGAAGAGAAGAGTGTGTTTAGTAGAGAAAATTCATGAGCTGGAGGGGGATATAGAACGGGGGATGTTCCAGCTCGTTAAAGCGATATAAGAATTTAGATCCCATCTGTATACTGAGCTGGTCGAGATGGAAAATCAATGCAGATGAGAAAAGAAAACTGGGAGCAGGAGATGATGCCTCCTAACACCTCCAGTTCACCCTCACTTTGCAACTGAGTTAAATAAATGACTCAATGCTAATTCTTTCCAAAGTTGGGCTCTATTTGAGGGAAAATGGAGTAGAACATTGTGGCCTGCACTGGAAAGTAAAGATATTGAGTACTGCAGAGGAAGAGAAGGGTGCAGGAAAGCTGAGATCCTGGTCACCAAACTGAATGCTGTCTAATTCCTAGTGTAGCTTCACATGAGCTCTGCCTCAAATTCCAAAAGAATCCAGATTACTTCATTTGATCTAACCAAGTATTGAGTAGTGAGATAGGGAGCATACTCTATGTCTCTTTTTCTACATTAAGAGCCAGAGTAGAGGTGCCTGGGTGGCTCAGTCTGTTAAGTGACTGACTCTTGGTTTCAGCTCAGGTCTCAGGGTTTGTGAGATGCAGACCCATGACGGGCTCCATGCTCAGTGAGAGTCTGTTTGATTTCTTGACTGTTCTCTCATTCTGCTCTCTCTCTTTCTCTCTCTTTCTCTCTTTTTCTTTCTCTCTCTCAAATAAATAAATAAATCTTTAAAAAAAGAGCCAGTGTAGTGGCCCCAGAATGTTATTTTCACCATCCAATAGCATTTATAAAATATATGAGGGAACTGCCAATGTTTCCTTTTGTCAACCAAGGACATTTTAAATGTCCCACCATGTACATTCATCATCTCACAGAAGAAATAATATTTTAGGACCAAAAAGTAGGAAGAACATAATACCAGGATTAAAAACAACAAATCTAGCTTCATAGAAAACCTCTCTACACTGTTTTCTTCTTTTATTTCTCTATCTGTCATGGACTGGTAAAAATACCATTCCAGTCTTGTGTCGGTATGGAAATTAGTCTTAGGAAATCACTGGACCAGATGACTTATAAAATCTCTTCCAATTCAAATTCTATGATTCAGCTAATAGTAACAAAAAAAGTATCATATTTAAAGTAAAATAGTTTCCTTTTCATGTTCTGTTGAACCATCTTATAAATAACTTTCCCCTGAGTCACCTTTGCAGTTCTCTCAGCCTTAGGGATCTAAAGCAATGCTTCACCATTCACCTCAGTTTCAAAGTCCTCTTCTCCCAAGTCTTCAGAGAGCCCAAAGCATTTACAATAAGCACAAAAGATAATAGCAGGTGCAACTGTTTTCTGTCAACTTAAATGTTGATTAAGACTTCAGTAACCACTCTAGTCTGTACAAATCTAAAATCAAAAATGCAGGTTAATTTTCAAAAAAATAGAAAGGAAGAACTGAAAGAAGACAAAGCACAAAACTGCCTTGCTGAAGCAAAAGAAAATATGAAAGAGAGCTCACTGGCTAGCTTTTTCGGATATTTTTATTTCTAAAGTAGTCACATATCCTAGTGGTTTTTGAGCACTCTTAAAGAGACATTTTAAAATATCACATCAAATAGGATATTTTAAAAGACGACTTGAGTTCACTAAAGGTGAACTCAGAACACCAGAATTGTAACTTGCTTAATGAGAGCTCTGATCCGGGGGCCTGTGCCTGATGACACCTTTCCAATTCCACCAGCAAGGTCCTGGAGCAAAGTTCCTTCCACTGCAGGGTCTGCTTTATTGAATTCCCTACCTGTCCTAATTCTATATATTTCCAATTAGCTACCTTCGAGGCTGACATGGGTGGAAGGGAATTGTTTTCTGACAAGCTAACATTTTAAGGCTAATGGTTTTTTAATAAGCAATTGAATTTGCAGCATTCAGCTCTTGTTATATTTTATTGGTTTTTGTGCTTTAATTTGGTATGTGTGTTTTGGCACAACTCCATGGCAGGTGCAATTTTAAAAATGGAATCAATAAAATTCGCTATGATGTATGATATGAGCATTCCAGGTTTAGCTTTCAAAACAAAATACTAGGCTTGGCTCTTTCTAGAGCCTTGCAAAGAAAATGTGCTGATTCCTGGGGGCTTTCCTCACTGTGGCTTTTTGAAATCTCGTTCACACTCCTCAAATGTCCAAATATGCCTTCCTCTAAACGGCTCTTACTTGGAGTCCATGACCTCATCTTCTTGTTCTTGAAGAGATGAAGTTCATCTTAGCAGGAGAGCCTAAGTACAGTTTGTCTTCCTCTTTAAAATCTCTCTCCATTGCTTTGTACAGCATTGTCAATCAATAGGGACATAATCAATCTTTGTTAAATAATTAGTTGAATACATTTGTCCTCTTCCTTTTTCTCTGACTAAAAGGAGGAGAAACTCCTCCTTTCCAAGACTAACACCTCATAATGATGTAGAATTTATCCGATTCTATCCTCTCTTGCCTTCTTTAAGACCTTGCTTGCTTCATCATGTCTTCTTTCTCAGTCTAAGTATCTTTGGTCTTGATTTCTCCATTGGTCACTTTGTGGCTTCCTATAAACACAGATATATTATCTTCCTTTTGTTAAACCATTGTCTGAGGGAGGGGGTGGTGGTTTGGGCAGGGCACACACGGGAGGATACCTAGTTGAGTAAGGGATGTTCTACAGCTTGATAGCCAGGAGGTAGAGATAAAGTCATATGCTCATCTTGTGCACTTTCTTTATCTTTGTTTTATTTAATAACAAAAAGTTTAAGGAGAGAAAAAGAAAACCACCTCAAGGGCAAGAGGATAATGAGAAATATTGATAATCGACTTGAGAAAGTGAAAAACTCTAATGACTATATAGCAAATTCTTTTTGCAAGTCAGCTAATTTCCAGTGCTTTGTTTTCAACAAAATTGAAGAATGACTTGCTATTGTCACAGAATCATATATAATATATAATTTTAATACATAATGTGTAAAATATATAATTTTGAGTACATAGCTCACAAAAAGTTTAAACAATAGAATGACATGACTATAAAAGGAAAACACCTCCAACCGTTCTTATGTCCTTATTTATGAGAACAAAGTCTCTGGTATTTTTAACAACAACAAAAAAATGAAGATAGAATCGATAATGAACCCTGTCTCATTCAAGCAATTCATGATAATTGTCTTTGTGTACAAAAATGAATGAGGAGACAGAAAAATTCCATGGATCTCATTAAGAAATGCATTTTCAACAAGTGTTAACATTTTGTATTTAGTAATTATTTTCCAAATATTAAAATATATTAATTTCAATTCATTGTTTGCTGCTATTACTTGCAAAGCTAACACAACTCAGAAGAAATTTAACACTTAGAGCCTGATGGTCACTTGATAAAAAAACAATGTGTACATATTTTTCCTGAAATTAATAATACAGTGATCCATAAAAGGGCTTTTAAGCATCAAAAAATAATGACCTGCTGTGGATGAATCCTACAATTATAATGTTGAAGAGGAAAAAACAAGTCACAATGAGTATATACCATATGATTTTTTTAAAGATTTTATTTATTTATTCATGAGAGACACAGAGAGAGAGGCAGAGACCTAGGCAGAGGGAGAAGTAGGCTCCACGCAGGGAGCCTGACATGGGACTGGATCCCGGGACTCCAGGATCATGCCCTGAGCCAAAGGCAGATGCTCAACCGCTGAACCACCCAGGCATCCCTGATTCTTTTTTTAATTAATTAATTAATTAATTAATTTATTTATTTATTTATTTATGATATACAGAGAGAGAGAGAGAGAGGCAGAGACACAGGCAGAGAGGGAAGCAGGGTCCATGCTGGGAGCCTCACTTGGGACTCGATCCTGGGACTCCAGGGCCAAAGGCAGGCGCTAAACCGCTGAGCCACTGAGGGATCCCCCCTGATTCTTTTTATACAAAGTTCAAACACAGGTAAAACTCATCTATATCAGGGATCAGCAGAGCCTCCCTATAAAGGGATAGATAGTAAATAGTTTAGATCTTGTAGGCAGTAAGATCTCTGTCTGAACAACTCAATTCAGACACTGTGACAGCAAAAATGCCAGAGCCATACATAATCAAAAGGGTATGGCTCTTTTCCAATAAAAATATTTACAAAAATTAACTGGTAGGCCAAATTTGGTCTATGAAGTACAATATGGTGATCCCTAGTTATGGGGTTCATACATACATGTAACACTACCATAAGCTATGATTACCACTGGGGGAGAGGCAGTGTTACAAATGGTCAGGGGTACAGGACGAAAGTCTCAGGCAACAGTAATACTTTGTTTTTTGACCTCAGTTTGTAATTCCAATGTTGTTCACTGTACAAAGATTAGTTAAATTTTACATATATGTTTTATGTCTTTTTCTTTGTATTACATGCAAAATAAAATTTTAAGATAATTCTATTTTATTACATATTATTAAATGATACTCTATAAAAATTATATTACTTTACTTGCATGCCAATAATAAAGATATTTTCTTTACACATTTGACAAAACATGTTACTAGTCTATTGGTCTCAAAATCTCAATTCTAGGAATTTAACCCAAAAAACTAATTGTATAAGGGAAAAACTATGTATGCACAAGAAAATTCCCCCAATATTTACTTGTGTTGGTAAAACCTTGGAAACACCCATAAGCAGCCACTAATAAAAGATTTATGAAATGAATTATGGAATACTACATTGCCACCAAGAGTGATAATGTAAATCTATATTTATTGATGTAGAGGTATCATGTAATGAAAATAAGCAGGTTATCAAATAGTATACAGTATGATTCTACATGTGTAATCAATATGCATATACATATATAAAAATACTCCTTAAAGTTCTGTTTGTGATTATCTAAACTCAAGAAGTGGAATAAAAACACAGATATAGGTTGCAGCTCCAGAGATAGGAGCTTCTTCTGCAGATGTATTTCTTCTCCTTCAGCCTAATACAGTCAAAGGCAAGTGTTCAGAGAGCAACTATTTGGCTCATGTATATGATGAATCAAAATATTGCGCTGTACGTGGTTGAGAGAACCCTGGCAGAAGAATGTTCTGGTTTATTAAATTTGTCTCTTTTAAGCATGATAAAGCATGATAAATCATCAAGTGATGAAGACACCATCTTCTCTGCCTGAATCTTAGGAGGAAAGAAGCCAGTATGCATGGTCCCCACTTTTGATGTGGCAGCCTTGGGGAAAGGGACCAGTGAAAAGCTGGTTCTACTCAAGAGTACATGAATATGACCCAACATTCATACTGGAAGAACTGCTAAAAATGTTTTGAGTCCTGTTTACAGCTTGAAATTTAGAACATTACCCATGACCTCAGGATGATCCCCTGGAAAGCAAATGCTACTCCTCTTGATCACCCTAAAGTGATCAAAAAGACACTTTAAGACAAAAAAAGAAGGGTGGGCAATGGAGATCCTTACAACTGAACCATGGTTCAGTGTGAGACAGTGTCTTTGTATTAACAATAAATAACATTCATCCCATTGTAAAGGATTTTCAACTCATGAGTCTTCTATCAAGGGCCAATAAGTAGGGAGAAAGATTTGAAAAAATTGTGTGATTGATGCCACTTCTCTCCTTTTTCCCCATATGTATAACAAATGGGATTCTGTTTTCATGTCTGGTGTTAAGATTTGAACCATATAGGTGAGGCATAGAGAACTTTACAAAATCATAAATATATGCATAGATAATTATCTGCAAGTATGTATATAAAAACAATAATGCTGGTTATGTTTCTGTACTGTTCCTTTTCAGATTTTTTACTTTCTAATGCATATTTTTTGAATTTTTTAATCTTTACAAGAAGTGTGTATCATATTCCCACAAAAAAAAGTAACCCAATGAAACTGTTTTAAAAATTCTTTCTCCTGAATACCAACCCCTGCAGGTATTTCTCTTCTTTTTTTTTTTCATCCTTTTCCTCATTATTGACTCATCTCTTTTTCACTAAGACTCTCACCCCCACCACTTCACTGAAAATGTGCTGCTCAAAGTCAACATTATCATTGCAAAATCCTCAGCCTTTATTTTCTTTGATAGCTCTAAGCCAACATTCAGCATAGTCAACCCCTCCTTGCTTTTCAAAATGTCTTTTTGGCTATTCATTCTTTGTTTGTTTGTTTGTTTGTTTGTTTGCTTCCTCTGCCTTTCTGCTGGCATCTCATCTATCTCTTTGATTGTCTTAATATCCTCTGCTGGTTGTGAAATGTAATCCCCAGACTCAATCCTTAGAACACCACTCCTAGTTGTGTCTCACGTCCATTACACTCGGCTGAATGACTGCCCAGACTGACTTCACCATTCAGTGTTCCCTAGGTTCGAGGACATCTTTGTAACTGCCATCTCCACTGGGATATCTTGACATCACCTTAAACCTAACATGTCTGAAACTACATATGTTGGCCCAAACCAGTTTTCCCTCTAGACCTTCCTCTTTCTGCCCATAGAACTAGATCATAATTTCATTGCTTTTGCAATAGCCTTTGGCCAAAAACAAAGCAAAGGGGCAAAGTAATCTTTAGCTACAATAGAAAGATCAAAACTGAACAAAGAGTGAGTCTGAATACAAGAATTTTTTCAGATCTGATTTCATAAAAGAAATCAGACCATTGTATCATGTCAATTTATGTGGAGACATAAGAGTAAACTTAGCTCCAATTTTGAAGTCAGTCAGTCCCTAGAGAGAATGTGTTCATTACCAATATTAACACCTCATCCTCCAAATCATGTGGATTAAGTATCATGAAGAGAGGTACACTTCTCTGCTCTTATTCAATCATTCACCAACTCTTATTAAGTCTTCCTTACTGTCTTTCCTTGTCCATTACTTTGTTATAGTTCCACTCTCACAAAATATCTAATTCAGGTCCTGTTCACCATACATCAAGACATTACAATGCTCAACTTCATACCTTTGTAACTGATACACTTTGCTTCTCATATTCTGTTTCTGTTTTCACAAATTTAACCAGCTGAAAAAGTTATCTTTGGTACTTTGCTGACCACAACACAGAGTCCATAAAGCTGAGTATATAAGGCCTATAAAATCTAATAAAAACTGCTTTTCCAATCTTATCCACCACTTAATTCCTTCACAAATAATTTCTGATCAACTTTTGATAAGTGCTATGTATGAAAAAAAATTTTGAAGTACATGGATAAGAAAAAAAAATCCTGGGAAGCAGAGATTGGGTGAGATCTAATGAATGTAGAAAAAGAGTAGAGAGCCTAGGACCAAGGTTTTGGGATTGAATAAAAGAGGAACCAGTAAACGAACAGAAGAAAGAAAAGTCTGTGAGGTAAAAAAAAAAAAAAAAAAAAAAGCAGGTTGAATGTGAAGTTACAAAAGACAAGGGAAGAAGATGTTCAAACCAAGATTTAAGTAAAGACTGGTGGTTGATCATTAAATTAGGAACATGGATGGCCAGAGAACTTGACAAAAGCAAGATCAGTGGAGTGGACAGAGTAAAGCCTGGAGTGGGATAAAGAGAGACAGGAATGTTGGGAGGAAGAAACAGTGAGTGTTGACAGCTTTTGCATGGTTTTATAGTGAGGAGAGCAGAGAAATTGGATTATCCATGGAGAGATAAGTAGTGTGAAGAAAAAATATTATAGCATATGTGTATGATAACAGAAATAATCCAATAGAGAAAGATAAAGTGATGTTGCAGGAGAAAGAAGGTGTAAGTGAAAGAACAAAACACATGGTCAGGTAAAAGAGAATGGGATTCAGTGCAATTGTGGAGGGATTGCTGTTTGATAAGAATAGGGATGCATTCTTGGTTGTAAGAAAAGAGAGAAGGTATGCAAATGTGAAGTGTAGAGATTTTTCTGTAAAAAGTTGGAGCAGGCTCTTCTCTATGGCTTTTAGTTTCTCAGTGAGATATAGAACCGGGAATATTAGAATGGGGATGGTATATAAAGTTTATGAAGAGAGAAAGTATTAAAATGAGGTCTCAAAGGGTAAAAAAATGAGCTTACTATAGAGAAACAGTTGAAATTCCAGGCAGTGTTGAGACCTAATTTGAGTTTTGAGAACATTACTTTAAAGTGAAATTCACTTTAATTTAAAGTGAAATCAGGGTGTCTGATGGGTTGATGTTCTCCAAGTATAAAGAAGGGGTAATTAATGCACAGGGCAGAAATAGGACCCAGCCCATGATTTCTGACTCTAAGACCAATGTTCTTTCCATTAAATTATTTTTCTAGTGGTATTTTTAAATACTTTCCTCTAGAAAAACTATAGTTTGGGTTATAATTGAATAAAGTATTTTCTTTGAATTAAAAATAATTAAATCTAAGAGGATGGTGAGCATACCTATGGAAAAAAAACAAAAGAGGCTTCCTACATGAAACCATTTGTAACCTCTATCCCAATCAGCGTACATTTTCCCCTGTAAATATTGCAAAATGTCCATATGCTCATGCTGCAAAAGCCCTCTTGGAGCCTGGTAATCAGGCCAGTGGACCATATTGTTATGCACAATCTAACCTCTTTCCTTCTTGGCCCCCAACAAAGGACAGCAGGCTGATAGGGCTAGAGCTAATTAGCACCCTGTTCATCTTGCCTTATGCTTAGAATGCCTAAAGGAAGCTTCTCTTCCCTGGCTGATGATAAAACAGAATCAGTCTCTTTGCTCTCTGAGCTGAGTCATTTATCAATTGTAATTCTGCAGACACAATGCAAAGCAAAGCAGACAGCAATAGGGACAGAGACATAGAGACCTACATTCCCATATTTAAAATGTGTCCTGTTGTGTATGTATGTGTGTATTTGTACATATGTATACTTAGTGCCACAGTCTAATGAAAAAAGTGGACAGAAATGGGGAAAGGTTGAGGGAAGAAAACTCAGGAAACTGTGACTAAGGCGATTCCTTGAGAGGGAGAACAGTGTGGGGTTAAAAGCATAGGCTCTCAAGTCAAAACTACAGGGTCAAATTCTGGCTCTGACACTTATTAGCCAGGTGGCCCTGGGCAAGTAACTTACCTCTTCTGGACCTCGGTTTCCTTAGTTGTAAAAGATGAATAACAATAGTAACTAAATTAAAGGGTTATTGGGAAGATTGAATGAGCTGCTGTTTGCAATTCTAGTACTTAGTAACTGGTGATCCCGAAGACATCATTTAACCACTTGAAGTTCAATTTCCTTGTCATTAAACTTATTTAGTTTTGTGAAGTTTTTCCTCTTACGAGATCCTACATTTTCTGGTATTTTTGGCAATATATATTGCCAGATTTGTGAGGAAACAAATATTGTATTAGTTAAGAACTTCTTTTTTTAAGATTTTATTTATTTATTCATGAGAGACACAGAGAGAGAGAGAGAGGCAGAGACACAGGCAGAGGGAGAAGTAGGCTCCATGCAGGGAGCCCGATGTGGGACTCGATCTCGGGTCTCCAGGATCACGCCCTGGGTGGAAGGCGGCTCCAAACCGCTGAGCCACTCGGGCTGCCCCTAGTTATGGAACTTCTTTAAACTTCTCTGTTACCTATGTCTATGTTCCCATCAGTGGCCAGATAAATCTATCATTTATATTTGATTCAGGGATGTCATATATGAACCTAAAAAGCAGATGTGTTTTTCTAAAAATGCATCTACATACTGATATAGTGAAACACCAGACACCTGCACCCCAATGTTTATAGCAGCAATGTCCATAATAGCCAAACTGTGGAAGGAGCCTTGGTGTCCTTCAACAGATGAATGGATAAAGAAGATGTGGTCTATGTATACAATGGAATATTCCTCAGCCATTAGAAATGACAAATACCCACCATTTGCTTCGACATGGATGGAACTGGAGGGTATTACGCTGAGTGAAATAAGTCAACTGAGAAGGACAATCATATATGGTTTCACTCATATGTGGAACATAAGAAACAGTGAAAGGGGTTACAAGGGAAAAGAGGGAAACTGAGTGGGGAAAAATTAGAGAGTAACACAAACCATGAGAGACTCCTAACTCTGGAAAAGAAAGGGTTGCAGAAGGAGAGGTGGGTGGGGGGATGGGGTGACTGAGTGACAGGCACTAAGGAGAGCACTTGATGGGATGAACACTGGGTGTTATACTGCATGTTGGCAAATTGAATTTAAATAAAAAATTAAAAAATAAAAAAGTAAAATAAAAATCCATCTACATTAACATTTAAGTTGGCTTGCATTCCATGAGGACTCATGGTGTGGCAAAGAGGTACACAACTGAGGGGGGAGCTTGATACCTCACCTACAAAGTTGAGGGAAGCTATAAAACTCTCAGTACCAAAAGATAGCACTTAGTCTCCTAGCCAAATGTCTTCTGATTCTTGCTACATTAAGAAACTTTGTTATTGGGGCGCCTGGGTGGCTCAGTTGGTTAAGCTGGTGGTTAAGTCACCCAGGTGCCCCATCTTTTTTTTTTAAGAAGCTTCGCTATATAGCTCCATAAGGGCAAACCTATGTCTTCTTCACTCTGCATTCTCAGGTTGACAATGGTGACTGTCACAAAATAGGTCTCCAAAATGTGTGAAAAATAAGTGAGGGAGGGAATAAAAAGACTCGTTTGATCATTTGTCTCATTTTTCATCTGCTTTGAAAGTGCACATAATCTAAATCCTTTGGGGTTAGGCTATGTAGTAAGCATTTAATCTAATATGATAGAAGCCGAGTAATAAAAATGTTTGTGTAATCAATTCCCGGGCAATGTCTAAAAGGTTCACAAAAAGTTCCCAGTTATTTGCAATGTCTAGATTATCATCTTTGCCTGCTGCATAAAATGTTGCTTCTTACAATGATTTTAGTACCCCTTCCCAATGTACTTCACACACACACACACACACACACACACACCCCACAATCTCTTTCTATAATACTCTATTTCAGCAGCAATTAAAAAGACACATACTCAAAATGCTAAGGGGGGAAGCAAAACAACAAAATGCTGGTTCACACTTAAGGCCCTGGGCTTTTGTGTTCCATATGGTTACTGAGCTTGCAACATAGCAAATACCGATTCTGAAAGATCTTTTTATCCCTCTGTTTTGTGATTTGTGCAGTCAAGCATGTTAGAAAGAATAAGTAACCAGAACAAAGAGTTGACCGGCAAATAGATAGCAATTCGTAATCAGTGAAAAGAATACTTTCCCCAGGTTCCAAGATTATTTTTTTTCTTTTTTAAACCCTCCATTGCAAAGCAGAGCAAACACAATTGTACAGCACCCAATTATAACCAAGTGAAACCACCATCAAATAAGACCTTAAATCTTGGTTAGACAAAGAGTCAATGCATTAAAAAAAAAAAAAAAAAGGTGGGGGGTAATTCCAAAAGAATCATTCAGATGTGAAAAGATTGGCAATTATTTTTTAAATACACGTTTGTGGCTTAAACATAATCTCATAAATACCCTGAAGCCTTTAATGCTGCAAATTGTTTGGGGGATTCAGGGGAGTTAATATCAAAGACAGTGTCATCTCAAAAAATCATTAGATAAATCAATTTTTGTAATAGAGAAGCAAATAAAGAAGAAAAAAGAAAAAAAATAGATGTCATGCAATAGGAAGGATGATAGTCTCAAAGTCATAAGACCTGGAGTCTAATCTCAAATTAACCCCCAAAGTTGCTTTATGATCTAAGGCAAGCCAATTCTCCGTGTTTTTTGTTTCCCATGAATAAAATGAAGTGCTGAAAGGGGATGTGTATGCAATCGGTTCCCTTCCAGCTCTAACATTAAATTTGCTTAAGTCTTTCATATTTACAGGACATAGCTTACAAAAGCCTCCATGTACTTTATATCATTTGATCCTCACAACAGCCTTGTAAAGTAAGACTTATTATCTCCATTTGCAGATGAGGAAATCAAAGCTTAGAGAGATTAGCAAATTTCCCCCAAACCATCCTGCTAGTATGTTGCAAATTCAGATCTTCTCACATCAAAACCACAGTGGTTTTGCAACCATAGTACACTGCTTTTTCAACCATAGTACTCCCTGATACTTAATATTTTACCCTCGTGTACATATTATCTCTGAATGTTTAAATTATTTTATGACTGGAAAACTGCCTTTTCTATTAAAAAGAAAAGCAGTTTGACTATGAGCCACAATATTTTCATAATTATTCTCTCAGAGCCCTTTAGCCAAAGACCAACAGGAACACACCACAGTGGCACAAGTTGGGTTTATTACTCATTGCAGTGAGAGAGCACACATGACAGGGAACTGTAGTGCATCCCAATAAGAAGATAACAGAAAGTGCTTGTTATAGGATTTGGGCTTATATAAGGTGATTCGGAGGAAGTTTTCAGAAAGCAGTGTTTTGGTCTGAATTGGATGCTGTCAGGAAGTAGGGGTAATAGGATGACTAGGTATCTTAATAAATCTTATCTATTGGGAAGCCAGTCTAAAGCAAAGGTAAAGCTGTAATTGGTAAATAAACAGCAGTCACTGCTATCAGCCAGCATAGGGTAATGTGTGGTCATTTTTCTGTGACTTGCACAGTGTTCACCATTTTTCTATGTTCAATCATGACTTTGGAGTGGTCTTTTTTTTTTCTTTTTGTCTTCATCTATCATCGCCACAGAGGGACCTGGTTTGATGTTGATGTTCTATGGAAGTGTTTATGTTCAATACAAGAATGCCAAAGGGTAGCTATGACTGCCAGGCCAGCTTGAAACACTACCCAGGCCTAGTGCCTGAATGTCAGAGCCTGCTTTTCTTTTTCTCAAGCCCAGTTAACGATTTTAGTGCTTTGCCCTCCAGCTGATGGATGAGGGGGAGTTTTCAAAAGAGAAAAAAGAAAGAGGTCTATTCTTTTTCAGAAGACATTTTTCATAAGGCAGATAGTGCCTTATACAAAGTCAAAATATAATAAACAAGAGCCTGAGAGAAAATAATCACAATGTATATTACAGAAAAATAAAAATAAAAATTCTCATATAAATCAAAAAGAAAAAGAAAATAATTGAAAAAGACAGTGAATAGGAAGAGTCAATTCATAAATTAACAACTACAAATGGATAAGAATAGACATTCAATGTCACTATTCATGTAGTAAATATAAATTAAATCAAAGGAACAAATTTCTTCCATCAGATTGACAAAAAAAAGTGGGAATAGGAAGTGCTCCTACCACACTGTCTTGATGACCACAGCTTTGTAGTACAACCTGAAATCTGGCGGTGGCCAAACTGTGGAAGGAGCCTCGGTGTCCAACGAAAGATGAATGGATAAAGAAGATGTGGTTTATGTATACAATGGAATATTACTCAGCTATTAGAAATGACAAATACCCACCATTTGCTTCAACGTGGATGGAACTGGAGGGTATTATGCTGAGTGAAGTAAGTCAGTCGGAGAAGGACAAACATTATATGCTCTCATTCATTTGGGGAATATAAATAATAGTGAAAGGGAAAATAAGGGAAGGGAGAAGAAATGTGTGGGAAATATGAGAAAGGGAGACAGAACGTAAAGACTGCTAACTCTGGGAAGCGAACTAGGGGTGGTAGAAGGGGAGGAGGGCGGGGGGTGGGAGTGAATGGCTGACGGGCACTGGGTGTTATTCTGTATGTTAGTAAATTGAACACCAATAAAAAATAAATAAATAAATAAATAAATAAATAAATAAATAAATAAAGGAAGTGCTCCTACACTGTTGGTTAGGAATGTACAGAGTACAACTACTTTGTAGGATATTTTGGCAAATCCTATCAAACCCTAAAAAGCACATTACTTTTTTTAGGAGTCTTTTCTACAGAAAAGATAACACATATACAAAGACATATGGTTCAAAAAATGCTCACTGTAATATTTGTAATGGTGAAAATTAGGTAAAAATCCTTATGCACATCATTAAAAAATAACTAGATTTTAAAAATGGTGCATCCTTACTATAGAGTTCTATGCAGACAATTAAAATGATTAGATGGGTCTGTATGGCATATTCCAAAAAGAAAAACCACAGTTACAGAGCAAAAACTCCAATTTATAAAATAATACCTAATATCTCATTTTTGTCAAAACATTTTTGTATACATAATGTTTGCATATATGTATATAGTTATACATATATATGATGTATGCATGTGTATATATTTTAATGAATATAAAATTATCTGCAAGTGAACATACCAACTACAAACTGTTTTCTCTGAAGAGCATGAATGCAGTTGAGTTTTGGGAGAATACGGGGTGGGGGGAATGGTGGGAATGCTAATTTTCCTATACACATGTTTGCTTTGCTAGAATATTTTATGAGAAAATACCATTTTCATAATAAAAAGTTAAGTAATAAAATAATCTCTTAGGAAACATATAGTTGAAATGGAGTAACAGAGAATGGAGTTATCCTCCTAACAGAAACAACTAAAAACACTAGGCTATATACGAAACAATGGCTTTCACATATTGGAGATGAGGTACAGCAAGACACAAAACAAGCAAAGTGAAGCTGTATTATTGTCCCAATTTATTGCCTGGAAGGAGAATTTAGGCTGCATCACAAAGAGGGAGAACTCAGGTGGAACCCAGTGGCCTCCCTAAGCTAAGAAGACAGAGCTGGGATTCTAAGGAGGGAAATGCAGATAGAGTTCTCAGGTCAGAAAACGAGAGAAAAAACCTGCAAAGAAATCTGTAGAGGGTCCCCTCAACTCCTTAGCTGAGCACTCATCAGCCCATAAATGTGAGGCAACTACCTGAGGCTGGGGGAAAGAATCACATGAGAAAAGAAGGAACAATTCTTGGAACTCAACCAGGACAGGAAGTATTTCATATTCCCAGAGGTCAGAATGGAAAACCTTGTGTCTCACATGGCTTCAGGTAGGGTCCTCAGAGGGCCTCTGCAGTGGACAAATATTAGCACTATATTAATACCTAGTCTGGTCCTATCTAATGAAGCTTAAAATGAAGCCTCAAGAAAATCAACCTGCTTCCAAATGAATTAAAAGCATTCGGATTTAAGTTTGAGAATAATTTTGGGAGAAAATACACACACAAAAAAAATCCAACATTATTTGGTGCCAATTAAAAAATCACCAAAAATGCATGAAAGCAGAAAAATAGGAGCAATAATGAACAGAAAATCCTTTTAACAGAAACAGATCAGAAAACGGCACATATGGTCAAATAAGTAGACAAGAACACTAAAATAGTCATTATAACTCTATTCTACATGTTCAAAAAACAAGAGAAAAGATTGAACATGTTAAGCAGGCATATGAAACATACCCAAGTTAAACTTCTAGTATTGAAATAAAAAAATACACTGGATGGTATACAGAGCATATTAGACACTGCAGAAGGGGAAAAATGATATAGGTTGAATTGTGTTCCCCCATAATTTATAAGTTGAAGTCCTTTCCCCAGGGGAAAGGAAGGAAAATGAATGAGAAAAATCAGAGAGGGTGACAAAATATGAGAGACTCCTAACTCTGGGAAATGAACAAGGGGTAGTGGAAGGGGAGGGGGAGGGGGTGACTGAACGACAGGCACTGAGGGGGGCACTTGATGGGATGAGCACTGGGTGTTATACTATATGTTGGCAAATCAAACTCCAATAAATAAATAAATATATATATATATATATATATATATATATATATATACACACACACATATACACATATATATACATATATATATACAAAAATAATTTAAAAATATCAAAAAAAGTTGAAGTCCTAACCACCATTACCTCAGTATGTGATCTTACTTGGAAATAGGGTCACTACAGATACAATTTGCTAAGATGAAATCACGACGGTGAGTCTTAATCCAATATGACTGGTATCTTTATATAAAGGAGAAATTTGGGCACAGAGTTATACGCACAGGGAGAAAACCATGTGAAGATGAAGGAGGAGATAGAAATGATGCTTTCATGAGCCAAAGAATGTCAAAGATCGCCAGAAAATCATCAGAATCTGGTTGAGAGGCATGGAAAAATTTCTTTCTTAGAGTTCTAAAGGATCCAACTCTGCTAACACCTTGATATTAGAATCACAGCCTTCAGAATTGTGAGACAATAAATTTCTGTTATGCCACCCAGTTTGTATACTTTGTTAGGGCTACTGTAGCAAACTAAAACTACCAGCAGCCTTAAAGACATTGAAATGATAACTATTTGAATTTATGCAGAGAGGAAACACTAAACAAAAGAAAGCTGGAATACCTACATTAATATCAGATATAGATTTCAGAGGCAAGAATATCACCAGGCAAAATGAGGGAAATTACAAACTTTCCAGTTTATAAAGTTCCAATATTCCAAGGCACAATTTGCTAATGGAACATGAGGATTTAAATATTTAGGCAACCAAAATAATAGAGCTTCAAAATCCACAATGTAAGAAATAAATAAATCTGCAAGGAGAAACAGACAAATTCATAATTATCATCAGATATTTCAATACCCTTCTTATAACAATTGATAAAAGAAACAGAAAATCAATAAAATATATCAGCCAAAACAATAATATCAAGCTACCAGATTTATTTGACTTTCATGTAACACTCAGCCCAAAACAGCAGAACACAGTTTTTTCAAGTCCACACAAATCACTTACCAAGATAGAACCATATATAAGGTCATAAAATGAGTCTGAATAAATATAAAATGATTCAAATCATACAAGGCATGTTGTCTGATCACTGTGAAATTAAATTAGGAATCAATATCAATTTTCCCAGAAAATATTTTAAAATCTACAAAAAAAGCTTCTAGAGCTAATAAGTGAGTTTAGAAAGGTTGTGGAATATAGAATCGATATACAAAAATCAATGATATTTACTGCTTAGATAAAAACTGTTGTCTGTTACTACTTCCTGTCTATTCTGGATGACTTTTATCTCTCATTTCCCCTTATTACATTGGCTAGAACCTCTAATACAATGCTGAAGAGAAGTAGTGAGCACATACCTTTGCCTTTTCTTTATTTTAGGGGGAAAACATTTTGTCATTTATCATGCTACTTCTAGGTTTTTTATGGATGCCTTTTATAGGATAGGGGAGTGAAACAAGTCAGAGAAAGACAATTATCATATGGTTTATGTGGAATATAAGAAACAGCACAAAGGAACATAGACAAAGGGAGTGAAAACTGGGAAGAAATCAGAGAGGGAGACAAACAATGAAAGATTCTGAACTATAGGAAACATAATGAGAGTTGCTGGAGGGGAAGTGGGTGGAGGGATGGGGTAACTGGGTGACAAGCATTAAGGAGCGCACATGATGTAAAGAGTACTGGGTGTTATAGGCAACTGATGAATAACTAAACTCTACCTTTGAAACTATATGTTAGCTAATTGAATTATTTTTTTAAAAAAAGAAAGAAAATGCTTTGTCTTCATGAAAGAAAAAAATCAATGGTATTTCTATATGCGAACAGTGAAAATTAGAAATCAAAAGAAAAAGACAATGCCACTCAGGATACCTGGGTGGCTCAGTGGTTTAGCATCTGCCTTTGGCTCAGGGCCTGATCCCAGGGTTCAGGGATGCAGTCCACATTGGGCTCCCTGCAGGGAGTCTCCTTCTCCCTCTACCTATGTCTCTGCCTCTCTCTCACCTCTCATGAATAAAAAAATAAAATATTTTTAAAAAGCCAATACCACTAACAATAGCATAAAAATATGAAATATGTAAGAACAAATTTCACAAAATATAAGGAAGAACTGTGTAGAGAAAACTACAAAATATTGTGAAGAGAAAGTATACTTAAATTTAGACATGTACCATGTGCATGGATGGAAGATTCATCATTGTTACGATTTCAATTCTCCAATTTTTCTATACTCAATGCAATCTGAGTAAAAATGTCAGTGGTGTTTCTAAAAACATAAATGGACAAACTAATTCTAAAACTTACACGGAGTATATAGAAATGCCACGGATTTCTGGGCATTGATTTTTGTATCCTGCCACACTGCCGAATTGCTGCATGAATTCTGGCAATTTTGGGGTGGAGTCCTTTGGGGTTTCTATGTACAGTATCATGTCATCTGTGAAGAGGGAGAGTTTGACTTCTTCTTTGCCAATTTGAATGCCTTTTATTTATTTTTGTTGCCTGATTGCTGAGGCTAGGACTTCCAGTACTATGTTGAGTAGCAGTGGTGAGAGTGGACATCCCTGTCTTGTTCCTGATCTTAGGGGAAAGGCTCCCAGTGTTTCCCCATTGAGAATGATATTTGCTGTGGGCTTTTCGTAGATGGCTTTTAAGATGCTGAGGAATGGTCCCTCTAGTCCTACACTCTGAAGAGTTTTGATCAGGAACGGATGCTGTATTTTGTCAAATGCTTTCTCTGCATCTATTGAGAGGATCATATGGTTCTTGTTTTTTCTCTTGTTGATGTGATCATGCTGATTGTTTTATGAGTGTTGAACGAACCTTGCATACCCAGGATAAATCCCACTTGGTCATGGTGAATAATCTTCTTAATGTACTGTTGGATCCTATTGGCTAGTATCTTGCTGAGAATTTTTGCATCTGTGTTCATCAGGGATATTGGTCTATAATTCTCCTTTTAGGTGAGGTCTTTGTCTGGTTTTGGAATTAGGGTGATGCTGGCCTCATAAAATGAATTTGGAATATCTATCTTTCGGAATAACTTTAGTAGAATAGGTATTATTTCTTCTTTATTTTTTTATGTCTTCTTTAAATGTTTGATAGAATTTCCCTGGGAAGCCATCTGGCCCTGGACTTTTGTGTCTTGGGAGGTTTTTGATGACTGCTTCAGTTTCCTCCCTTGTTATAGGCAAGTTCAGGTTTCCTATTTCTTCCTGTTACAGTTTTGGTAGTTTGTGGTTTTCCAGAAATGCGTCCATTTCTTCTAGATTGCCTAATTTATTGGTTCATAGCTGCTCATAATACGTTTTTAAAATCATTTGTATTTCCTTGGTATTAGTTGTGATTTCACCTCTTTCATTCATGATTTTATTAATTTGAGTCTTTTCTCTTTGTTTTTTAATAAGGCTGGCTAATGGTAAATCTATCTTATTAATTATTTCAAAGAACAAACTCCTGGTATTGTTTATCTGTTCTAGAGTTCTTCTGGTCTGTATCTCATTGAGTTCTGCTCGAATCTTTATTATCTCTCTTCTGCTTGGTGTAAGTTTTATTTGCTGTTCTTTCTCTGGTTCCTTTAGCTGCGAGGTTAGCTTTTGTATTTGAGTTTTTTTCCAGTTTTTTGAGAGATGCATTTCTATACACTAACAAAGAGACTGAAGAAAGAGAAATTAAGGAGTCAATACTATTTACAATTTCACCCAAAACCATAAGATACCTAGGAATAAATCTAACAAGAGAGGTAAAGGATCTATACCCTAAAAACTACAGAACACTTCTGAAAGAAATTGAGGAAGACACAAAGAGATGGAAAAATATTCCATGTCCATAGATTGGAAGAATTAATACTGTGAAAATTTCCATGCTACCCAGGGCAATTTACACATTCAATACAATCCCTATCAAAATACCATGGACTTTCTTCAGAGAGTTGGAACAAATCATCTTAAGATTTGTGTGGAATCAGAAAAGACCCTGAATAGCCAGGGGAATATGGAAAGAGAAAAACAGAGGGGGGGCTTCACAATACCGGATTTCAAGTTGTACTACAAAGCTGTGATCATCAAGACAGTGCGGTACTGGCACAAAAACAAACACATAGATCAATGGAACAGAATAGAGAATCCAGAAGTGGACCCTCAACTTTGTGGTCAACTAATATTCGACAAAGGAGGAAAGACTATCCACTGGAAAAAGGACAGTCTCTTCAATAAATTGTGCTGGGAAAATTGGACAGCCACGTGCAGAAGAATGAAACTGGACCATTCTTTTACACCAGACACAAAGATAAACTCAAAATGGATGAAAGATCTTAATGTGAGACAAGATTCCATCAAAATCCTAGAGGAGAACACAGGCAACACCCTTTTTGAACTTGGCCACAGTAACTTCTTGCAAGATACATCCATGAAGGCAAGAGAAACAAAAGCAAAAATGAACTATTGGGACTTCATCAATATAAGAAGTTTTTGCAAAGCAAAAGATAACATCAACAAAACTCAAACACAGCCTACAGAATGGGAAAAGATATTTGCAAATGACCTATTAGATAACGGGCTAGTTTCCAAGATCTATAAAGAACTTATTAAACTCAACAGCAAAGAAACAACCCAATCATGAAATGGGCAAAAGACATGAACAGAAATCTCACGGAGGAAGACATAGACATGGCCAACAAACACATGAGGAAATGCTCCGCATCACTGGCCATCAGGGAAATACAAATCAAAACCACAAGATATCACCTCACACCAGTGAGAACGGGGAAAATTAACAAAGCAGGAAAGCACAAATGTTGGAGAGGATGTGGAGAAAGGGGAACCCTCCTGCACTGTTGGTGGGAATGTGAACTGGTGCAGCCACTCTGGAAAACTGTGTGGAGGTTCCTCAAAGAGTTAAAAATAGATCTGCCCTATGACCCAGCAATTGCACTGCTGGGGATTTACCCCAAGATACAGATGCAATGAAATGCCGGGACACCTGCACCCCGATGTTTATAGCACAATGTCCACAATAGCCAAACTGTGGAAGGAGCCTCGGTGTCCATCGAAAGATGAATGGATAAAGAAGCTGTGGTCTATGTATACAATGGAATATTTCTCAGCCATTAGAAATGACAAATACCCACCATTTGCTTCGATGTGGATGGACCTGGTGGGTATTATGCTGAGTGAAATAAGTCAATCAGAGAAGGACAAACATTATATGGTCTCATTCATTTGGGGAATATAAAAAAATAGTGAAAGGGAATAAAGGGGAAAGGAGGAAAAATGAGTGGAAATATCAGAAATGGAGACAGAACAGGAAAGACTCCTAACTCTGGGAAACGAACTAGAGGTGGTGGAAGGGGAGGTGGGTGGGGGCTGGGGGTGACTGAGTGATGGGCACTGAGGTGGGCACTTGACAGGATGAGCACTGGGTGTTATTCTATATGTTGGCAAATTGAACACCAATAAAAAATAAGTTTATATAAAAAAACCTGAAAAAAACAAAAAGGTAAGGGGCAGACTGGGAGAAACTATCGCAAAGATCCCAGAAAGCTCTCTTATCCCTTCCACCATGTGAGGACATAGCAAAAAGTACCTATGAACCAAGAAACAGGTCCTCAGCAGTCACCCCACTGAATTTGCCAGTGTATCATCTTGGGTTTCCCAGCCTCCAAAACCTGTCAGAAATAAATTTCTGGTGTTCATAAGCTATAAACAGCGGTGGTCATTTGTTATAGCAGCCTGAAAAGACTAGGACACTATAAATGTATTTTTGTAAATATTTTGGCTTTAAGGAAGGGAAGTTATGTTAGATAATCTAGGTAGGAATGATTCAATTAACTAAAAGAGCAGAAATCACGCTTTCTTGAAGAAAACCTGTCTCTGAATAGGACCATCAACTCATGCCTGACAGTTGCAAACTGACCTTGATTGTCTGCCTCATGGATTTCAGATGTGCCTGGCCAGCCCCCAAAATCAAGTAAGTCAACTTCTAATGAATTTCTTTATATTGACATGATAGATAGAGAGAAGATAATGAATGATAGAGAGATGATAGATAAATAGATGATAGATAGATAGATAGATAGATAGATAGATAGATAGATAGACACATAGATACATATAAATATATTCTACTGGTTCTGATTTTCTGATTGAAACCTGACTGACACTTAGGAACAGAACAAAAAATAGATTTTAAAGAAAAACTAAATAGAAATTCTGGAGTTAAAAATACAATAGATGAAATGAAATGAAATGAAATGAAATGAAATGAAATGAAAAAAGCAGATTTGAACTACTGATATTGATTCCATAGAAATAGAAAATGTGAATAGAGTTATAAAAAGAAAAGATATTGACTTAGTAATCAAAACTTTTCCATCAAGAAAAACTCCAAGTACAGATGGCTTCATTGATGAATTCTATCAATCCTTCACAAACTTTTCCCAAAAATATGCAAAAGAAATGCATGCCAACTCATTCAGTGAGATCACTATTATCCTGATCTCAAAACCAGACAAAGACATCGCAAGGAAAAAAAAAAAGCTACAGACCATTAACTCTTAAGGATAAAGAAGCAAAAGTTCTTAAAATATTTTCAAAGTCATCCATCATCATTTGGAAATGATTATACACCATGACCAAGTCAGATTTATCCAAGGAATGCAAGGTTGGTTTTCATATGTGAAAATCAATCAATGTAATACAGCATGTTAACAGAATAAAGTCACAAAACCACATCTCAATAGATACAAAAAAAGGCATTTGGCAAAATCCAACACCTCTTCATGTTGCAAACACTCAAAACTAAGTTTAGAAAGGATCATTATCACCTATAAAGGTCATTTACAAAATTTCCACAGCTAACATCACACTTAATGATGAAAAATTGGATTCTTTTTCACTAAGATCAGGAAAAAGACAAAGGACGTCTGTTCTTACTACTTTTATTCAACATTGTATTGAAATCTCTAGCCAGGGAAATTAGTTAGCAAAAAGAAAATAAAAGACATCAGGATTGGGAAGGAACAAATAAACTATCCCTATCTGCTGATAATATGATCTCATGTAGAAAATTTTAAGGAATCCAGAAAAAAACCTTAGAACTAATAAACAAGTTCTGCATGGTAGCATGAAAGAAACCATCATTAAAAAAAGCTGTATTTCTATTACTAACAATGACAAATTGGAAAATAAAATAAGAAAAATTCCAATTACAATAATTTTTTAATTAAAGAAGACTTAAATATATAAATATATCCCATGTTCACAGGTTGGACAACTCAATATTGTTAATATGGCAAAACTTCCAAAATTTACACATAGATTTATCATGATCCCTATCAAAATCTGTTCCTTCCCCCCCCAATCCTAAAGTTAATATGGAAATACAAGAAATCCAGAATAGGCAAAATAATCTTGAAATGGAACACAGTTGGGGGACTCATGTTTCCTGGTTTCAAAACTTACTACAAAGCTACTGTTATCCAAATAGTGTGATACTGGTATAATTATAGAAATATAGATCAATGGAACAGAATTGCAAGTACAGAAACAGACCTTTATATTTATGGTAAACTAATTTTAACCTGAGGCAATTCAATGGAGAAAAAATTTTTTTTCAATAAATAACAGAGAGAACTGGATCTCCACATGCAAAATAAATAAATAAATAAAGATGGACCCCTACCTCACATCACAGAAAAATTAACTCAAGCTGGGTCATAGACCTAAATGTAGCTAAAGCTATACAGTTCTTAGAAGAAAATATAGAAGTAAATCTTTGTGAATTTGAGTTAGGAAAGCCTTCTTACACATGACATTAAAAACACAAGCAACAACAACAAAAAAAAGATATATTGAGCTTCATCAAAACTGTACATATGAAATCTAAAGCATAAGTGACAATAATATATATTAAACTTTATCAAAATTTAAAAAATTTGGCCTTCAATGGATACCAATAAGAAAGTAAAAAACATTTAAGATAAAAAAAGAAAGTAAAAAACAAATCACTGAATGAAAGATACATTTTTAAATCATACATCTGATAAAGACTCACAGTCAGAATATAAAAATAATTATTACAACAATAAAAAACAATTAACCCAATTAAAAATGGACAGAGAATCTGTAAAGACATTTCTCTAAAAAAGATATACAAATAGTCAATATGCACATGAAAAGTCGCTCAACATCATTAGTCATTAGGGAAATGCAAATCAAAAGCACAATGAGATGTCACTTCTCATCCACTACAATGGCTATATTTTTTTAATGCAGACATTAAATAACAAGTACAACGAGGATGTGGAGAATTTGGAACCCTCAAACATTGCTTATGAGAATGTAAAATGGTGTGGCTGCTTTGGAAGACATTTTGGCAGTCTTCAAAATATTAAACACAGAGCTACTGTATGACCTAGCAATTCTAGTTCAAATATATACCTCAGAATATTCATAAGATATGTCCACATAAGAACGGGGAACCCTCTTACACTGTTGATGGGGATGTGAACTGGTGCGGCCACTCTGGAAAACTGTGTGGAGGTTCCTCAAAGAGTTACAAATAGATCTGCCCTACGACCCAGCAATTGCACTGCTGGGGATTTACCTCAAGATACAGATGCAATGAAACGCCGGGACACCTGCACCCCGATGTTTCTAGCACAATGTCCACAATAGCCAAACTGTGGAAGGAGCCTCGGTGTCCATCGACAGATGAATGGATAAAGAAGCTGTGGTCTATGTATACAGTGGAATATTCCTCAGCCGTTAGAAACGACAAATACCCACCATTTGCTTCGACGTGGATGGAACTGGAGGGTAATATGCTGAGTGAAATAAGTCAATCAGAGAAGGACAAACATTATATGGTCTCATTCATTTGGGGAATATGAAAAATAGTGAAAGGGAATAAGGGGGAAAGGAGGAAAAATGAGTGGGAAATATCAGAAAGGGAGACAGAACATGAGAGACTCCTAACTCTGGGAAACGAACTAGGGGTAGTGGAAGGGAAGGTGGGCAAGGAGTGGGGTTACTGGGTGACAGGCACTGAGGGGGGCACTTGATGGGAGCACTGGGTGTTATTCTATATGTTGGCAAATTGAACACCAATAAAAAATAAATTTACAAAAACATAAAAAATAAAAAAAAATTAAAACTAAAAGTTCTTAAAAAAATAAATAAATAAAAAATAAAAAGTTTTTGGAAATGTGCCAGAAAAAAATATATATGTCCACATAAGAACCTGGACATGAATGTCCATTGCAGCATTAATCACGAGATCCAAAAAGTGAAAATAACCCAATGTCCTCAGCCAAAGATCAGATAAACAAAACAGGGTAAATCTATTTAATGGAATATTATTCAGTCATAAAAAGGAATGAATTACTGATGCTACAATCAGATGAACCTTGAAAGCATTACACCAAGTCAAAAAGTCCAAACACAAAAGCCCACACATTATATGAATCCATTTATAAAATGGAATAGGCCAGCCCATAAAGATAAAAAGTAGATTAGTGGTTGCTAGGGACTGGAGAAAGAAGCAATGGGGAGTGATTTCTAATGGATATGGGGTTGCTTTTTAGGGTGATGAAAATGTTTTTGAATTAGATTGTGGTTATGGTTACATAACTTTATGAATGTACTAAAATAAAATACTTCAGTGTACACTTCACAGTGTGAACTTCATGGTATGTTAATTACACCTGAATAAAGCTGTTATTTTAAAAATATCCTTCAACAGATGTTTAACAAATTGTAATATGTCCATATAATATAGTACTACTTATTAGTAAAAAAGGGATGCTCTTAGTAAAAAGCGATGCTACATAAAAACATTGATGAATCTCAAAATAAATTATGCAAACTGAAAAACTCAGACAATAACAAATACATATTGTGTCATTGCATTAATGTAAAATTCTGGAAAATACAAACTATTCTATAGTGCTGTAGTGACAGCAGATCTGTGGTTGCTTGGGGACAGGGTGAGGGCAAGGAAGAGTGGAAAGAAAGAATGACAAATGTGCACAAGGAATCTTTTGAAGGAAGACATGTGCTCACTTTATTGATTGTGGTGACATTTTCATGGCTATATACATTTTTCAAAGCATTTCAAATCATACACTTAGAAAAGTGCAGCTTACTATATGTCAAGTATACTTTAATACAGTTCTAAAAAGTATAAGTAGATATAAATCTATATCTTGTGCTGAGTAGATAATAATCTATACATGGTCACTCCCTATTTCAAACCTCTTCCATGGCTTCCCTTTATCTTTGAAATCAAATCTAAATTTCTTAAGTGACCTATAATGCCCCACATTATCCCATATGTTGTTAGTTCTCTGACATCCTCTACTATTCTCTCTCTGGTTTACTCTGCTCCAGAAACACTGGTCTTCTCTGGCTGTTCCTTGACATTTCAAGCTCTTTCATACTGTTGCACCTGCTCTTTCTTCTGTCTAGGACACACTCTCCAGGTATTTACTTATATCATTCCTTATGTCATTGAAATATTACCTCCTTGTAGGGGAACCCTGGGTGGCTCAGCAGTTTAGTGTCTGCCTTTGGCCCAGGGCATGATCTTGGAGTCCCAGGGTCGTGTCCCACATCAGGCTCCCTGCATGGAGCCTGCTTCTCTCTCTCTCTCTCTCTCTCTCTCTCTCTCTCTCTGTCTCATGAATAAATAAAATCTTCACCAAAAAATTACCTCCTTGTAGAAGTATTATCTACATCAATTCCTTTTTATTTTTTAGTATATGTGCTGCTGAAGCAAGCACTACACCAATTCCTTCTTCCACTTCGCTACTTCCTTTTAGTCAAATAACTACCTGAAATTATATATTTGTTTATGATCTGTAAGCTCTATCAGGACAGAGACATTTGGTTAGTTTTATTCACCACTGAATTACTCAGTGCCTGGAAGGGTACTTCACAAATGGGAATCTCTGATTAAACACCTATCGAAATGACTCTATGAATAAATGTTGCTTGACTTAATGTGCCTAAAAAGTCAAATAAAATACTAGGGGTTAAGGCAAAAAGTCTTTCATATTAGAATTTCATGCAAGAAATGCAGAGTGAGTCTGAGTACAGAGATATTGCAGCCATCAAGAGAGAAGAAACTTGAAAGTATGAAACTCAGATGGGTAAAATCCAGAGATTCTGAAGATTACAAATGTGTCTTTCACCTCCAGTATCTTATGGCTTGAAGGATGTGTGAATATTTCCCTTGGGAAAGTATGGGGAGTGGGAAAGTGAGGTAATAATTAGACATATCCCATACATATAATTATTTTATGTAATTACTGGTATGTCTTAATTTATTCTTTGATATGCCTAGTTTCCATTCATTTCCCATTGGTTTACTTCTGAATTCCCAGTATTCTAGATAGTTGAAAAGTTATGATCTGTTTATTTAAATATTAATCTCTTCATTTAATGTAATGTACCATATGCATTCCTGCTGAATTTATTTTCAATTTAACAATAATTTCTTTGTCCCCTCTTTATAAAATAATCAATATTTTCAGAAAAATATAATTAAGATATTTATGTCAACTACTGAAATTATTCTAAGTATTGGTAAGTGGGTCACTTCATCTTCTCCAAAAAGAGTTTGTTCCAGAAATCACAGGCACAGATAAACACATTTTTTCCCACTTCTGTAATGTTATATATTGTTGGCATTCACTGGATTCTCTTACAAAGAAATCATTTTGAGAAACAGCATTAATTATTAATTATATTAAAATATGTATACTTTTAAATAGATAAATGTATGCAGAGACTAAATGGAAAGAAACAAAAAATGAAATACTTTAAAAGGAGTAAATTTTCAAAAAATAATAATAAAAGCAGTAAATTCTTCTGAAGCATAGTAAAATATATTCTGAGCATAAATAAAACATGAGCCCCACAAAAACCCAGGAAGGTGGTATTTTAAAAATTCTTGTAAATAAATTTTATCTTCACTAATATCTTCATTTATACTAGTAGGCTATAACAAAGTCATTTCAAAATCTACATTGCATTAAAGAAATGAAACAATTCAGCCTGTGTTTTTTCATCCCTGTAAATATATTTACAAATAGATTTGAAGATGCATCACAGATGTTTTTCATGTGATTTTTTTTCTAGACACAGAAAGCAAATGAGGGTTTCACAGAAAACTTGTTTTTTAATAAGTTGGTGGCTGATTGTGCAGGTGTGTGAATGAATTTCAAGAGGCTCCCAGCATTCCTTGAGGCTTGCCCTCCAGAGGATGTACTGTGGGGTACAAGTACAGGGCTGGGGTCCCTGACTCTCTTTTCAATACCAAAAACTGAAAGTGCCTGATCTGTCCACATCCAGCCATACAAGGCCTTAGCCTACAAAAAATTCTAAAATGATCCAACTGTGATTGCTATTTTCATCAGAACCAGCATTAACGTAATCCTCAAAATGTTTTGTCCTCTCAATTCTAATAGGCAATGTTTCTCATAGACAAAGCCCCAGAATTTTTTTATGAAGCTTGAGTAGAGATTTTACAAAGCACTCACACAAAGCTGTTTCAGAATTTTGGAAGAATATGAGTTATATTATAAAAAATATATTAAATTCAAGGTGGTTTTTGAGTAGTGAAGGGTCTTACCTCACTTGATTCCAGTTACCTCATTTTATAGATTTTACATACCAAAGAAGGGAAATGACTTGTAGAGATTCATCTGTCAAATAGTGAGAAAACAGCAGTAGAAACCATGTCTCCTGTCCACATTCCCACTAATACTGCATCCCCTGACCTTTCCACTATATACTTTTCCATAGACTTTTAAATTCAAAGTAGAAAAAAAGAGCTGAGGGGCACCTGAGTAGCTCAGCGGTTGAGCCTCTGACTTTGGCTGAGGTCATGATCCAGGGGTTCTGGGATCGAGTCCTGCATTGGGCTCACTGCAGGGAGCTTGCCTCTCCCTCTGCCTGTGTCTCTGCCTCTTTCTCTGTGTCTCTCATGAATAAATAAATAAAATCTTTAAAAAAGAAAAAATAGCTGAAATGTGCTCTAAGTAGTATCTTGATTTTTGAATTATTCAATTAAGGCTAGGAGGAATATAAGGAGAGGCATTTTACTTTATAGTTAATATACAAAAACATATTTTTTTTTCTTAAGGAGAAAGGCAGAAACCAAGTTGACAAGTTTGGCACACAGGATCATTTTCCAGCATATCCTTGATGAAAAAAAAATTGAAAGGAACATAAACAACACTGACTGTTACATGAAGCATATGACAAGTTGGTAAATGCTTTTGATCCTTCCAGCAGGAAGGAAAAATAGAGTAGATGACCTCTATAAAATTGTGGGAATATATCCACTCCCCTCTACCCTGGGAACCTGTGTTCTGCGTGCAAACAGAAAAGGAAAGCAAAATTAAAAAAAAAAAAAAAAACAGTTCACCCATGTATAGCTAAGCTGAAAATACGTAGTATATGGTGCTGTAGTTGAGAGTGTCAAGTGTGAAGTTGGTCACCACAAAAAGAGAGCAAGCTAACTGAATCAGGGAGAAAAATGGAATGAGGGAGAGGTCTTGAATAGCACTGTGGGCTACAAATTATAAAAGACTATGTGAGCTGATGTGCAGGTTCACAGGGACAAGCATAAGGTCCTGGACTGGGTTCCAAAACTCAACTGTACAAGATGAAAAACAGTGCGTCACCGCTAGTCCATTCAAATAAGACTTGGGGATTTGAGCTGATAATTAACTTAATATGAATCAGCAACTTAGAAAAAACTCGTGTGGTCTTAGGTGCATACACTGAAATATGCATTCTTCAGTGCAGTCTTGGATAAATTATTTAAATTCCATGGGCCTCAATTTTCTCATAAGTCAAAAGAGGGGGGAAAAGCTCAACTCCTAGCATTGTTGAGAGGATTAAATGAATTGATGCATGTAAAATGCTTGGCACAGTATTTGATGCTCAATAAAGGTCAATTTCTCTTACTGAAAGCATCATTATTCATTATTATTATTGTTATTTAGTAAATTCTAAGGTCTTAAATCCAGTGACATAGTTTTTGTGTATTCCAATAAAGCTTTATTTCTAGAAATGAAAAATTGAAGATCATATAAATTTTAGTTATCATGAATGCATTCTTTTGATTTGTTTTCAACCACTTAAAAATGTAGAAAAACATTCTTAGCTTGTGTGACATAATTTGGTCTGCAGGACTTAACATACCCCTCCCTAAGAGAAAAATGTTTGGTTTTTAGAAATTTCTAGATTTTAGAGTTATGGATGAGGAATTGTGGACCTGAAGTCCCCCCATTTTTGGGTCACCCTCATGATGTAAATTGCTGAGCCCTTAACTAAGTGCCAAGTAAATACTATCTCTGGTGTAAAGCATTACTATGTAGGGAATGGTGGCCTGTTGTTATTTTGGTGGCTGTCTCCTGCCACGTGTCTGGGGCTGAGCCTTATGTCCTGTCCTGAAAAGGAGCAGCAGCTACCCTCGTTGACCTGATGAACCCAGAAATGTGCCTGTCTCTCTCCATGCTCTCAACCCCCTAAACCTGAGGCTCCCACCTGAAAGACTACAAGTTTTCATGTTGGAAGAGAGTGCTCAGCCCAGTGACACATTTCTTAAAAAGGGGGGACATGGATAAACTAGGAACTCTTCAATAGGAAGTAGCCAAGGAGGTGGGGGGGGGGCAAACCCTTAAAAATATATCAAATTAGAATCATATGGGAACTGGTCTGTTTAACATGGAAAAAAAGACACTTGAAGTACTATAGAAACTGTCACCATATATCAGAAAGTCTGTCATGTGGAAGAGGAGGCAGGTTTGTTCTCTGAACTCAAGACAGTGGGTAGAAACTACAGGGAAGCAATATCTGCTTTAATACAAGAAAGACTCTTCCAATTAACTGAACCATCCACTGATGGAGTGGGCTGTCTCAAGGGGCACAGTTCAAGCATCAGCTGTATGCTTGTTTGGCTCAGATTTTGAAGACAGAGCTCACACATCAAGTGGTGGGATAGGACTGAATGACAGCTAAGATTCAGTTCTTTCCAAACATGAGGTTCTGTAATTCCATGTCGGTCTTCAAAGTATACTTTGGTGGACAAGCCAGTCCAGAGATATCTAACCCAAAAATTTTCTGAAGGAAGAAGATTCTCATTATCATACCACTATTAGCTCTCTACAGTGCAACACTGACACCATGGTCATCCAGATTAACCATAAGCCAAACACTACAAACGGCAGAATGTGGCAATCCACAGGAGGAAAATAAATCACAAATATATATGTATATATCCCCCAAATCAGAGAAGCAAGAATTTGAAACAATAATTCAGTTGTTAACTTTTCCAAAGTTTAATGATATTAAGGGCTGGCAAGGGATATGGTGAGATAGGAACCCTCATACACTGCTGAAAGGAATATAAATTGGAATTCCTTGGTATTTTAAAACACTCACACAAAGCAAATATAGACAGGGTTGTCCATAGTAGCTTTGTTTGTCATAATGAAAAACCATGAACTATCCGTCAATATGTTATGGATAAATAACATATGGTGGACTGATAGCATGGACAAATTGAAAATAAAGTATATATACGTGCACTAACTTGGTGAATCTACAAGACTCATAGTAAAATGATAAAAGTAAGCTGCACGACAATGCATACAATATGAGACAATTTAAGTTAAAATTACACATAAAGACACACAGCAAACTGAATAGTTCTATAGAAACATCCATATTTATGTTACGTGCATAGAAAAATGCCTAAAAGATAGACACTAAACTGTTGGGAAAGGAATAGGAATTAGCTCGGTGGTCAAAGGTATTTTAGTTTAATATGTAATGTTTGGAATGTTTACAATAGGAATTTTTCATGGTTTACATATTAAATTAAAAATAAATATGTAAGTTGGAAAATAAGAGAAAACTCGGCCTGGTAAGGAAACTAGACATTACTGATCCAGCTACTTCATTTTAAAAATGAAGAAAACGGAGGCTTAGAATAGCTAGGCAAGTTATCAAAGTCCTACATGTATTTAAAGATAGAGCCATAATTACAGAACATTTGTGTAGTAAGAAAACAAAGGCTTTGAGTTGAGAAGCCTGGATCGGGGTCCTAACTCTACACACTAGGTATATGACACTGGGAAGCACACTCAGTTTCCTCTTCTGCACACTGGGGGTGGTTTATTCAGGTTTCATTCAGTTGTAAGGAACAGAACCCCAATTCTCTCATATAAAGGGAATATGTCATCTTAAATATAGAAGAGTGAAATAAGTAAATAAATAAATAAATAAATAAATAAATAAATTTAGAAGAGTGGAACAGACCTCAGGCACCGACCGCATTCAGGGATGCAAGGCATGTCCTCAAGACTTCCTGTATCCTTCCCCAAACATTGCTAATTACATGTTTGTTTATTCTCCCATACTGTAGAACTCTGTGGTTCTTGTGGGATGGTCAATCAGGATACCTTGCATCCCTCTAGATATGGGGGATGGGATATTCCCCCAAAGAAAAAGAGTTGCTATAACAAAAAAAATGGGGGCGGAATTTTTGATAGGTATAAACAACAACAACAACAACAACAGATCAAGTGTTTTAGCCACCTGGTAGTATTAATGGCAGAAGCAAACAAGAAAACTTAAGAGATGGTATTGCACACACTATATGATGTTATGCAAACAAGAAGAGTCCTTAAGCTACATATCTAAACTCCCAGCAGCCTGTAATTTCCACTCTTTCATGCTGTATCTTTGTTTTAAAACTCTGATAAGTGATCATTACTGATATGCTCACAATGACCCTCTTCTTCCCCAGTGTTTGCGCCTTACTTACCATACTTTGTCAAGGTCCCATAATGGCCATTGTATTTCTATTAAAATAGTCGGGACCATTCAGTCTAAAATGTTCCTACTTCAAAGCTTTGAAAACGAGGGAGGGAAGACTATGCAAATTTAGTAGCTATTAGCAACAAGACTGAGAGAAGTTACCAGACTGCAATGTTATTTCTAAAATAATAATGCAGAGGAAAATACTCTTAAAGCTGTACCTTCTCCTGTCTTTGCTGCTCCTGAGATTAGAGAGGCCGAATCCTTTATAGCCACATGCCAATAGCACTATAGCCTTACCCTGTCTCAAGGAACTATCTGAACAAACATCAGCATATGCAATAAACATAAATGTCTTACAACTTCTCTCAGAAGAAAGCCCATGAAGACCTAAAAGTTGTTTTCCCTTTCCTCCATGTGCACTACACACTAGTAAAGTTTTGAAGCATTCATCTGTATTCTCTAAATCCTTCTTATGATATTCCTCAGATCTTTAACATTTTGAGGGAACATAAGGGAAGAGCCCTAAAGTAAGGTCACTCTATAACCTTGACAACTCTTAAAAGTCTCAAAACTATCATTTTCTTCAGGTACATTTTAGCATTTTAAAATGTCAGCCCCAGGGCAGCCCCAGTGGCTCAGTGGTTTAGCTGCCTGCAGCCCAGGGTGTGATCCTGGAGAACCGGGATCAAGTCCCACGTCGGGCTCCCTGTGTGGAGCCTGCTTCTCGCTCTGCCTGTGTCTCGCCTCTGTGTGTGTGTGTGTGTCTGTGAATGAATGAATAAAATCTTTAGAAAAATAAATAAAATAAAATAAAATAAAATGTCAGCCCCAGCCACTATTAGGATAATGTGTTGAAAATATAACAGGGGTGCCTCGGTGGCTCAGTCAGTTGAGTGTCTGACTCTTGATTTCAGCTCAGGAAATGATCTTGGGGTTCTGAGATCCAGCTCACCTCCACCCACCCTTTACCAGTGGGCTCTGTGCTCAGCAGAGTCTGCTTGAAAAAATGATCTTGGGGTTCTGAGATCCAGCTCACCTCCACCCACCCCTTGCCAGTGGGCTCTGCGCTCAGCAGAGTCTGCTTGAAATTCTCTCTCTCTCTCTCTCTCCCCTTCTGCCCCCTACCCCTGCTTATGCTCTCTCTCTCTCAAAGAAATAAAAAAATCTTTAAAAAATATTTAACAACAAATAGAAGACAGCTCAAAATAGAGCAATCAGAATGATAGAGGTTCAACGCAACAGGTTAACTTTAATTTCTCAGCCTCATTTCCCATTTTCTGCAACTTCTTCCCCTCCCAAGTTAAAAATAACTTTCTAGTGTTTATCTGGTCAGTCAACAATGGCTATAACAGGAATGAGAAAATTTCGCAGAGTCTTATACCTTACAAAGCTTATTTATCCTCACGGTAAGATTCAATGAACTAGTGAGGCAGAGATTGCTGCTCCTACTTTGAGATGAAGAAATTAAGGATTGTATCGATGAAGTGACTTGTGTAAAGTCACAGGGGTAGTCAATACAAGGGCCGGCACTTGGATCCTACTCTAGTATTTTTTGTATGACATCCTCACGCCATTGAACAAACATGAGTATCCACTGTGCACAAACAGGGAGAATAATAAATGGTATATATATATGAGGAATTGCCATATATTCCTAAGCATCTAAGGGGAAAAAGTTTAAATAGCAGAAAGTTCTGAAAAATTAGCAGTAAAGGAAATTCCTTTTCTTGTTGATCTCATTTACCACAGGATGCCCAGTGCCTACCATGTGCCTGACACACACATTAGGTGCTCGATAAATATTTATAAAATGAAGAAATAAGCTAATGAATGAGAGATCACATAAAGGTCAAGGTGACAATAAATACAAAATATTGCAGTGTCAAGTATATAAGTGCTTGGGAGACTGTCATTCTTCAAAATCTTCCTTAAAACAGACTATGTAGTATGACACTTAAGAAATTTAGGCTTAAAAAAAGAGAAATTTAGGCTTGGGGTCTCACAGAATCCTACTTCAGATCTATTGGACCTTGGGAATGTTATTTCAGTTCTTGAACATGTATTAATTCCCCCATTCAGCAGATACGTTACTCTGTCAGAAACTAATAATAGGCTCAAGGAGTTGTTATGATGATGAAATGAAAGAGGACACATAGGGGATCCCTGGGTGGCTCAGCGGTTCAGCACCTGCTTTTGGCCCAGGGCGTGATCCTGGAGTCCTGGGATCGAGTCCTGCGTCAGGCTCCTGGCATGGAGCCTGCTTCTCCCTCTGCCTGTGTCTCTGCCTCTCTCTCTCTCCTCTGTGTGTGTGTGTGTGTGTCTCATGAATAAATGAATACATATATATTTTTTAAAAAGAGGACACATAAAATGACTACCACATAGTAAGAATACAATACATGGTTACAATACATGATTTTATTTTTCATTATATCTTCCAATATTCCCATTCTTGAAAAACCCTTAGACAATAAAACAGTTGAGGTGACCGAATGAGCAGAACACTGTGTCTTCTCAATTCCAGAGCAAAATAAATGAAAACTCAAGATCAAACATCCAACATAGATTTGCACTTGGATCTAACAAACCGGTTCTACTGGTATAGGATGGGGGACATCTGACCCGGCAACAGCCACCATTATTGGAGGAGACAGAGTCATCACAACAGAGTGTTTTAGGTGAAAGGAATCAAACAAACACCTCTTGGAGAAAAAGTTTGACAGGAACTATGGATATTTAGCTGGAGAAGACTGATATGTAGGAGTGGGGAGACACTGGGGGGCAGAGAGAACAAACAATGGATGAACTGTTCTCAAGCACTATTAAGGGGAAAAGGACCTAAAGTTGTTGATGATTATCCCCAAGGAGGGCAGATCTAAGTGACAGCTTCATAGAGGAAAGGTTGGATTCAGGGCAGCCCGGGTGGCTCAGCGGTTTAGCACCGCCTTCAGCCCAGGGTGTGATCCTGGAGTCTTGGGATCGAGTCCCACGTCGGGCTTCCTGCATGGAGCCTGCTTCTCCCTCTGCTTGTGTCTCTGCCTCCTCTCTCTCTCTCTCTCTCTCTCTCTGTCTCATGAATAAATAAATAAAATCTTAAAAAAAAGAAAAGTTGGATTCATAAAATATGACACGACTGAATTTTAAGCAGACATATTGGGAAAGAAGAGGCTGGAAGGGAGGACAGAGTGGTCCACAAAGACAATATAAAAAAAAATGTTAGATGTCCTTTGCATAGCGCTGTGGTATCAGAGTGCAGGTGCATTAGGCTAAAATGAACACTATGAGCTGACCTGGGTCAGATTTCGGTGTAACACAGACACTAATAGGAACATGTGACTGCCAGAAACTAATTTAAGGAACCAAAGTTAGGTGCTGCTTGAATGGAGAAAAATTAGAAAAACCCAATAAATAAAATTCAACATCTATAGTCTGTCTTGTCTTAATTTGGGAGGAGGGGGCTGAGGTGGGGAGAAGGTGTGCTAAGTCCTCTGATAGCATCCTGAATAAGGAATAGCTTAAAGATGATAATTATGATGCCTCACATACACCGGCACTTTGCAATTTTCTGAATATTCACATATATCTTCTCATTCAGCCTACAGCAAAATGGTTACATTGTAAATATTACTTAACATTAAATGTAATTGCTTCACAAATCTGCTTTTATTAAGCAATCCATAACAACAATTCAGTTATTCTCTTTCACTGCTCCATTAATCCTTCACTTCCCCACCAGGAGAGCAGAGAGGTAAAAGTTTTTTCTGTGTGTTACCAAATCTTATCTGAGCATCTCTGTCCTTGGGAATAGGTGCTTCAGAAAAGCACCTGTAGAAAATTAACAGCTTTAGAAAACTGTAGGGGAAATAAAATCTGAAGGAGAGATAAGATAAAGTCTCCTAATACTGAGGAACATGTCATAAACAAGCCAAATCAATAATCCTCATTAATCAATGAGAAAGGACAAAAGCCAGTTAAAATGCAGCAGGAAAAAGTTGCTTTAAAAATGGCTTTCAAATTTATTTTATTTCATAAAGATGTTTATGAAATCAAAAGAAACAGGGGCTATATATGACGCCCAATGAGAAGATAGGAACAATTTGTTTTAAAAAGTATTTTGGTAGAAAGAAAAATCTCAGATTTCTCTAGAGGTATCTTTCTCAAAATGATTCTATTCAACTATAAAGAATCTGTCTGGAAAATAGTAAATCTTCATGTAAAATGCAAATCAGAGATCTGCTAGTCCTCACGATTCCAACCTGGAATTTTATGGTAGACATTACTGTACCAAATATATATATCAATCTTGAGTATATTCGTTATAGGTGAAAGTCAGATATAATATGAAAACTTCCCGATGTCCATGAAATGTCTTGAGATTATGACCAGAAATATCTGCAAGTCTACTCTGTGGCTTTATTCATCTCAACACATACTTGTTGAATTCAAAGGAGATTCTAAGGAAGTGGCCTGTGCTTAGTACCAAATACCACAAAGAGATGAATAATTCATGTGTCCATCCTTTGAGAAGTGCTAATATAATGTGAAATGGGCACATATTGAGAACCAGTTTACTACAAGTTTGATAACAAAGGTACAAAAATTCATATCTGTCAAATGCTACATGAAGGTGAAGTCAAACTTTAAACCAATAATTACAAAGTTCATGAAGATGCTGACAAGACAGGGTGTGCTAAGAAATATATAATATTGAATTAGCAAAGAAAAACCATATGCAGAGGTTTAAGTGAAGCATGGATGCTTCTCAATTTTAGCACTGACATCCAACTTACTTTGGGAAATTAAATGACTGACTTTCTTAAAAATTACATCAACCATACAGTTGTTAGTTTTAGAAAATATAAAAAGACAAATGTCACACAATTACTGGAATCTCTGTTATACACATTTCCAAAATGTAAAATAGAATTATCTTTGCTTTCAGTCATGGATCATTTATGTAATGAGGATCATCATGAAAGATGGGTGACTGCCACATTATATGCACTACCAAGAGAACCAAAAGAATACTTGGACAGAGATTCTGAAACAGAAACCTAAGATAGAGTAACTGATGATTACCCAGAAAATACATCTTGTCCTTTAAGCCTTCTTTTTCTTGGATATCACTTTATTACCCTCAGTAACTGTTATAATTATTTCACTGGAACCATGAGAGACTGTTGAGCATAGTGCTTATGAGGACTGGCTTTGGAATCAGACAATCTCAGGTTCTAATCCAAACTCAGACATCTATCAGGTATGTGGCCTTTAGAAAAGGAATCTTAGTTCTCAGAGCTTCATTTGCCTTATCTTTAATTGCATTCTGGATGTTCTGGAGTTGCCTTGTTCCTTTATTCCTCTCTTACTGCCTTAGTTTATGAATTGAATGGTTTCCAGAGTGGTGTGCTCTGATTCCCTTCTGGTTATCTTTTGAAAACATACTGTTGGGCTTTGCTTTATTGGTACCATGTGGCTTACCTAAAAGGTCTTATTGCAATTTACTGTTGACCCTTGAATAATGTGGGTTTGAACTCATTTTATCTTCACAACTCTACTTTGTAGATATTAGAGACATATTTTGCAAATGAGGAGACTAAAATTCATAAAGGAACTTGGAAAAAAAATCTTCATATTGCTATGAAGTAGTGGGGCCAGAACTTGAAATGACAGCTGTCTAAATATAATACCCAAGCTCTTAAATTCTATAACAGTGTTGTTCAAAGTGTTACACAAGAAATGACCATGGATATCAGAATCTATGGTGAGGAATGAGAATGAGGTGGCAGGAAAAGTTTTGTTTTTTTTGTTTTTGTTTTTTTTTAATGAAAGGGATGCCTAGGAGAAAACCCATGTTATCCTAAGTGAGATTATGAGTTTCTAGACACAAACCAAAAGCATAATCCATGAAAAACAACTGATGCCGGATTTTATTAAAACTTAAAACTTATGCTTGCAAAAGATGCCATTAAGGCTATAGAAAGATAACCCATAGACTGAAAAAAAATTTACGAAACACCCACCTGATAATACATATCTGATAAAATACTTTTGTCCAAAGTATATAATGAACTCTTAAAACTCAACAATAAGAAACAAGCTAATTCCAAATGGACTATCACATCACCAAAGAAAATAAAAACATGAAAATGCTCAACATCATTTTGCATTAGGGAAATGCAAATTACAATGAGATACTACTATACATCCACTAGAATGGATAAAACCTAAACACAACACCAACTGCTGATGAATAACTCTATAAGTACCATTTTGCATTCATGCAAAATGAATGGTAACCATAAATGGTACTTTGGAAGACAGTTTGGCAGTCTCTTATGAAGCTAAACATAGTTTTGCCATATGATCTAGCAATTGTACTCCCAAGTATTTACTCAGTGGATTTGAAAACCAATGTTCACACAAAAACCTGAATGTAAATGTTCATGGTAGCTGTACTCATAATAATTCAAAACTAGAAGCAACTAAAATGCCCCTTAATGGGTGAATAGATCTTAAAACAGTGGTACTTTTATGCAGTGAAATGTTATTCTGTGATAAAAAGAAATGAGTTATGAAGCCATGAAAAGACATGGAGAAATCTTGAAAGCATATTGGTAAGTGAACGAAACCAGTCAGAATGGTTACATGCCGTATGATTCGAATTATATGCCATTCTAAAAAAAAGAAAAAAGCAAAACTATAGGGACAATAATAAAGATGAGTGGCTGGAGGTTTGCAGGGCATGGGGGTTGAGGAATATGGTTTAATGGCTGAAGCACAGAGGATTTTTTAGGTGGTGAAACTATTCTGTATGATACTGTATTTGTGGATTCATGACACTATACATTTGTCAAAACCCATATAACTTCACAGCACAAAGAGTGTACCTTAACATTTGCAAAGTTTAGAAGTCATTTATGAAGTATGAAATCCTAGGATGGACTACAGTGTGACAAAATCATGTAACCATATTATACAAGTATGAAACAACTTCACTGAAGGGGACAGTGCAGAAAAGACAGTAACCTAAGTAACTCTGGAGATGAGTGGATACTGTGAGACTAATGCAAAAGGAACTATACATAAAAGTGCTCTACTCAAGTTGGTAAAGTCGTTTGCCATAGGAGTACAGTTAGCAATTCTGAAACACTGAACATATATACTGGAATTGAAGAGTTAAGGAAATGGATAGAGGATGGTGGGAGCCAGGCTTCTCACTCTCAGAACAAGGGATTGCAACAAGCAGGCAACCTGGGTGACTCAGCGGTTTAGCACTGCCTTCCTCCCAGGGCGTGATCCTGAAGACCCGGGATCCAGTCCCGAGTCGGGCTCCCTGTATGGACAGTAGAAAAGAGGAAAGAGAGATAACTTTATAATGGACAACATGATTAATACTACCTCTGCCAAGTGACCCAGACTAATGTAAATCATGATAATTTATGTTGATAGTATATACCCTTGATATAATGTGATGAGAACGATAATTAATCTCTGTGGTTTTCTTCCCCAAAACACACAACTCCAGTCTAATCATGAGAAAAACAGAATTCCATTAGACAGATTTCTTAAAGAAGTATTTAACTAGTACTCCTCAAAACTGTCAGGGTCATAAAAAACATGAGAAGTCTGACAAATTGTCATGGTCAAGAAGAGGCTAAGGAATATAACAACTAAATGTAATGTAGTACCCTGGATGGGCTCCTGGAACAGAAAAAGGAAATTACATAACAACAGAAGTAATCTGAATAAAGTATAGAATTTAGTTAATAATAATGTATCAATATTAGCTCATTGACTGTGAAAAATGTACCATACTAATGTCAAATGTTAATAACAGAGGAAATGAAACTGGGTGTGTGATATAAAGAACTGTGTTTTATCTTCATAGGTTTTCTGTAAATCAAAGATGATTCTAAAAGTAAACATTTATTTTTAAAAAGATGCCCAAGGTCTAACCCAGACAACTGAAACAGAGTTTTCATAGAGGGAACTTCCTGGCAATCTGCATACTAACAATTGATCCTAGAAGAGTCTTATGGATACTGAAGTTTGAGAACCACTGCTCACAATTTATGTGTACCTCCCAGGGATGATGGCCAACAATTGTAAATGTAAACTACCACATTTTTGTGAAGAAATTATTTGCATTATAAGAAAGGGAGGAGGGGGTCAGTTGGTTAAGTGTCTGTCTGCCTTTGGCTCAGGTCATGTTCCCAGGGTCCTGGGATCTAGCCCCGCATCAGACGCCCTGCTCAGGAGTCTGCTTCTCCCTCTCCTTCTGAAGCTCCCCCTGCTTATGCTCTCTCTTTCTCTTTCTTTCTCTTTCTTTCTCTCTCTCTCTCTCTCTCTCTCTACATATATATATATATAAATTTATATATAAATATTTATATATTTATATATAAAATATATATAAAAGATCTATCTATCTATCTATAAAATAAATAAGATCTTTTTAAAAAGAAGAAGAAGAAAGGGAGGAGAATTGGCTGAGCTGCCATTTCTTCAGGCAAGGGTCTGGGAGTTTCACTCGCCAGTAAGTCAGTCAGAAATCTAAGTCAAAACCGTGATACGGGACAAGAAGCCTGGAAGTGCAGTGTCCAGAGAGCAAAAGTTCACTACACCATATTCAGTATGTGCTAGAGCAGTTATCAGTCTACCACATTCCACTCTTTTAGGCAACATGTTTAGGGTGGGGGATCACAGCCTAAAACTAGAAGCTCTTAATCTGGAATCTTCAAATATACTTCAAGAGGATCATCAATAATCTGCAAATTTCTGCAAATTTAATGCTTATGTCCATATATTCACTTTATTTAAGAAGAAAATCCTTACATGCTCTACTTTCGTGATCATTAACAACCACTGGTCTATTGTATGTCCTGACAGTGCGATCAAGACAGTGGCTATTTAGAAATCTTTCTTTGATCAACAATAGGAAGCTCACTCCTGCTATATGCATTCTATCTTTGTGGAAATTCTAGGTAATGTTTAGGACCATCAAGTCCACACCAGGCATTCCTCTGCCATCACAGATAGTTACTATGTTTATAACAGAAATTAAAAATATATCAACCAGGAAAACTTATCTGTCAAAAAATGTTCACTAAAAATGTAATACATTATTTGATTGAAAACACATCCATGTAGTTTTTCATTGATTTGCTTGGTCCTTATAGACATAATTATTCCCAACTTCCCAGAAAGTTAATATAAATAATTATGAGGTTCTGGGATTTGTTTTGCACTTTCAGAGCTAGACAATGGATACTACAGATGTTGCTGGGAATATAAATTGACAAACCGTTTAAAAAGCAACTTGACAGTATGCATCAAGAGCCTTAAAAAAAACCAGCTTTCTCTGCTGGGAATCTATCATATGGGCTGGATATGTTTATCACAAGATTATTGGCTACTATTAAAAAATAATTTCAGTTCACTTAATGGAAAGTATTTACAAAAACTGATAAATCCACTTGATGGAAACATATGCAGTCATTAAAATGTTTATAAAGCATTTACAAGCATTAGGATTAAAAAGGCAGATATAAAGATATACATAATACATCATTATAATTATGTAAAAGTCACACATCATAAAAAGACTAAAAGGATATACACCAAGAATATTTATAAGAGTTGTCATTTTAGTTTTATGTACTTTCCAAAATGTTCTAGAGTCAGCATGTTATCATGGCTGAAGTTAAATAAAGACTGTGTATCTGATTAGCTGCCTTCCTCCAGGGGTACCACCACAATACTGGAAAGAGCTTACCAGAATATATCGCCAGGAAGTATTTTAGCAGTATTACTGACTGCATAAAACTGTTATGGACAAACTACCACTGAGCCCCTTTTGTGTCATGGGGAAAATGTCGAGAACAATGTGGGCTTTAACTGTTTATTGCACTTTGTTCTTATTGTTTTTGAATCTCAACTGGTTTAGAGTTTTATCAAACAGACTAATAGAGAGTAAGGAGATACCAGACCCAGATAGATTCAGATAGTTTATTATCTACGCCAACAGCAAAAGCAAGACCAACATGGTGTTGGCTTCATGCATCACTTGGCTTCTGGGGTGACACCAAATCAAAGTGGCCAGATGAAAGACAACATGAGCAGTAGGTTGCTCAGTTGTTGGGGAGCCCATTTAGAATTCAGCTAAGTCGTCTGATAGAATGTGGCTGTACTCTAAGGAGAAGGGAGTGAGGTGGAATATCCTACGCCTCATCAAAACCAGGGAGGCAGATGAGAGCAGCCTCTCACAAGATAAGGGGTCAAATGAGAAATGCCCTGTGACATCTCTTCACCAGGCTGCCAATTTTGCTGTGCTCCTGCAAGAATGCCAGGGCATTCCTGTAAGACTCAGGCCAGTCTGTGTCAGAGCCTCATCTATGTGGCCTTTGCAGAGGTATGCAAGGTTGTCAGAGGATCAGTGTGGAGCTACTACCCTACACAGTTGTCCTACTCTCTTTCACTCTTAAGAGTTCCTGGTTTGGGGCAGCACAGGTGGCTCAGCAGTTTAGCGCCACCTTAGGCCCAGGGCGTGGTCCTGGGGACCTGGGATCGAGTCCCATGTCAGGTTCCCTGCATGGAGCCTGCTTCTCCCTCTGCCTGTGTCTCTGCTTCTCTCTCTCTCTTTGTTTCTCTCTCTCTCTCTCTCTCTCATAAGTGAATAAATAAAATCTTTTTTTTAAAAAGTTCCTGGTTTGGACATTAAATTAAATGGTCACCCTACCTACCTAAAGATGATAATCACTTCCCCTTTCCACAACATACAAAACTGCACACATAGATCAACTTATTCATAGGTCTAGAGTGAGAACAAATGGAAAAGTGAATGCCCACCTCTAATTTATTTGATGTGATTTTTAGAACTTAACAAAAATGATTCTGAGGATTACAGACAGTAGCTGGACAAGATTAACTAAGCAAAGCAAAAAAAAAAAAAAAGGACTCATATTAATATGCATTATAAAGCCACAATAATTAAACAGTTTAATACTGATAAAGGATTAGGTAGATGAATAATTGGAACAGAAAGAAGAAATCAAGAAACAAAGCTATGAAAAAAAAAAGAAAAGAAACAAAGCTATGTTTCTATGTTTACGCACAGGAGTACATAATGAAATAGGCGCAACACATAGGTGGCAGAATGAATTCCTTAAATAAGTGGTATTGAAACAACTGGCTAAGTGTTTGAAAAGAGAGGGATTAGGTTCCCTGTCTCACACCAAATAGCAAATGAATTTCAAGAAGATAAAAGACATAAATCTAAAAAGTAAAACGATAAAAGAACTAGAAAAGATAGATTGGGTAAATACTCACTTCTCTGATTAGGCATGGCCTTGCACTGTAGGAAACAAAGGCAACATAATGGAGAAAAACTATGAGGCTAAGCTATGCAAATATGAAGAAAAGTATGTCAAAATAATAATAATGCCTAAACCACAGCATTATGATCCCCATTTGTCAGATGAGAAATTGAGAAAATTTAAATTACTATAATTCTAGTACTATGGCACCAATTTGAGGTATAATAATATACCTCTTAGTGGCTAGCATGCCCTGATTTCCCCATGACTGTAGAGGTCATGGCTTCTCCAGGAATCCCCAAGTATCTAAATTCATGCTTCTCCTTCAACTCTGTGAGCTTAGTTAACCATAGTATCAATTAAAGTATAATAGTATCAATGATTGAAGTATCAATTATACTTCCAGGAAGGTTTGATACAGCCAAATGTATCCCATACAGAATCTGTGGGAAAAAGAAACAAGAAGCATATGTAGCCTCTGTTACTGGCTCAAAGATATGTTATGACCTAAACCCAAAGCAAGAGGATTATTTCTAGTCCTGATCTTACATTATTCATCTCACTGCTACTAATGCCATTACTAACTACAAGGAGAAAATTTAGTAGCAAAGCAGTTACCTAGGACATTCTGGGAGGAAAATTTACCTTTCTGAAGTTTAAGTGTATTATTTGATATTACTCCTTTGTAAAGACAAATAAGTGAATCTCAAAGCAAAAAAGAAAAATGATGGCCTTGAAGAAGGCTAACTCGAGGTGATAGTCACAAAACCCTTTCTCCTAAGCAATGAAACCTGAGCATCTTGGGAATAAATATATAGAATATTATAATGTTGCCTAACAAGAAAAACAGATTTTCAAGTGCAGATTGTTTCATAAAGTACAGTGTCAAAATGCTTTTTAAAACTCTTAGGGGTCCAAGTTTTTCTCACAAAAATGGCTCTGTCTTGAAGACACTTAGAAATCTGAAGAGTACAATGCCATACAGGCCTTTAAAGATCAGCTGATACAACCTCTTTATTTTGCAGACAGGAAGACTAAGGTCAAGATTTGGAAAGCCAATAAGAAAAAGATGAACACAACATTACAACCTTGGCAAGGAATGTGAATAGGAAATCCCTCCAAAAAGAAATAACAACAGAAAATAAACACATAAAAAGATCTATATACTCACTAGTATCCAAGAAATCAAAGTTAAAATAATTGGTAATATTTAACATTTACTGAGCATTTTCTGTCTGCTAGGTACTAATTGCTTATTTGATCCTCACACTGATACATGAAATAGGTACTGTTTTTATCCACATTTATGCATGAGCCTTGAGCCTTGCCTGCATGGCCTATGGGGAGACATGCAGGGTTGTCAGGGTGCCAGCATCGAGCCACTCGCTCACACACTTGTCCTGCCTCCTTTCATTCTCCAAAGTATTCTGGTTTGGATGCTCACCATCCTCCTCTTTCCAACCTCTAAATATAAGAGTGTCCTATGACTTTAAATATCTTCATGTTTCAATTTAAATCATCCTGAGAGAACTTTTCTAACTGCTTGATATAATGTACGTCATCCCGTTACTGTTTATCAAAGCACCGTATCTATTCCTTCATAGCATTAACCACATTCTATAATTATTCATTTAATTTTTTGTTATCTGTTCCCTGTTTCTCATTGAAGGGTAAGTTCTTTCACAGGACAGAAAAGACCTTAGCTGTCTATCACAGCACATATCACACACAGTATGACAAGCAGCAGCTTAAAATAACTTTCTCAGATTCCCAATGCCTCATACTACTTAGTATATCATGGATGGACTATAGGAATTTGCATTTTTAATAAATAAGCATCCCAGTGATTTTGATACAGTTGCTTTGCACATCACCCTTTGAGAAGCACAGTATGTTAGATATTATGCTAGGTACTAAGTCAAAAAATCATTCAAACAGCCCTCTTGAAGGTTGGCAAAGGTAATAAACCTCACTAATACAAGGGAAGAAAAATACTCTAAATCATGTAAAGCAGATAAGACAATGGGATAAAGTAAACAGCCCAGAAAGACACAGAGAAGTTTGTTAAGACTTTGGTTTTACTGATAACATAATGTCTAGCCAAACAGTGAGAAAGAAGTACTCATATTTATATTTCACAGCAAGTCACATGGACTTTCCTAAGTAACGTTTATACTTTGAGAAGCTTTCTTTGAAAAAAAAAAAAAGAGAGAAGCTTTCTTTGGACACTGGGGCAATTGTAATACCATGTGTTTTTCAAAATAAATGCTTTCAAACTCTACGGGATACAGAATAAATGTTGATGAAAAGCAGCTTGTAAAAACTCCTGTGTCAGCGAGTGATATTCAGATGTCTTATCCTTTAGTGTGCCTCCTCTTACTTCTTCACATAGGTAGCATTAAGGGGCCTTTCTTTAGGTAAAGAAAACTCCAGAAACTAAAAAATTTACACCCAAATTAAAGCCATTAAAACAAGTGGATTTTTTAATGTAAAAACTTTAAAGGCATCACAGTCAGAAAAAAGCAATTATAGGACTTGACTTCTATCCATGGTTCCTAACATTTTCTGTCTTTGAATTCTAAATAATCTTGAGAGTTTTTTTAATTCTCATAACTTACTCTTCCATGATGGAATTTTTAGCTATGAATATAATTTGGTCATTCATTCAACAAATACTCATGGGACCCCCAAATATGTGCCAGGTCCTGTCTTAGGAGGTAGGCGCATGCAAACAAAACAGACAAAAATGCATGCCCTCATAGAGTTTCTGTTTGAGTATGTGGGTATGTAGGTACAGTAAGTAAAGCACAATTTATGTCAAATGTCAGATGGTGATAAGCGCTATGGGGAAAAGCAGAGGATGTGAGTAACGATTGCTGCCAGCGACATTCACATTTTAAACATGATGGTCAAAAATAAATAAATAAATAAATAAAAGTAAATAAAAGTAAACAGGATGGTCAAGGAAGACATGAGAAGGTGACATTTGAGCCAAGTCCTGAAAGAAGTCAGGGAAAGAGACACACAGCTACCTGGGTAAAGTCCATTCTAGGCAAAATGAAGCAAATACAAATACATCCTGGTGGAAGTATGTGGGGCATACTCAAGGAAAAGAAAAGAGGTGAGTATAAATAAAGGGGAGGTCATAGGAGGAGATAAGGAGAGAGGCAGGAGCAAAATCATGGGGACTTTATGGTAAGGCTTTGATCCTAGTGGAGAGAGGAATCACCAGAAGGTTTTGAGTAGAAAAGTAAAATAATCCTTTAGAAATATCACTGTGTCTGCTATGTGGAGAACAGACTGTTATGACAGTCAAACATGGAAGTGTCAAGTCACATCAAAAGATACAGCTAAAAAATAAAAAAAAAATTTTAAAAAAAGATACAGCTACAGTCCAGGCTAGAAATTATCTTGGACCACAGAGGTAGTGATGAGAGTGCTGAATAATGAATGCAGAGAGGGTCCAAGGATGGATCCCTGGAGCAGTCCAAAGTTTAGCCCTGAAGAAGTGGAGGAGGGGGTCATCAAAGGACTCTGAGAGGGAAAAAGCCAGTGAGGTCAAGGGAAAATCAAGAGATTAAAACATCCTTGAAACAAAGTGAAGCTCTTGCATCAAGGCGGAAGAAGTGATTGCCTCTATTAAATATGGCTGATAAGTCAAGTTACAAGAAAACTGACGATGGGCCTTAGGTTAATAACATGACTGTGATTGATAACTGTATTCATCTGCTAGAGATTTATTTTCTCAGAGTTTTTGGAGGCTAGATATCCAAGATCAAGGAGCTGGCAGGTTTGGTTTCTTCTGAAGCCTTTCTCCTTGGCTTGCTGACTCTCACTGCATCTTTCTGTGTGTCCTAATTTCCTTATAAAGACACCAGTCCTATTGGATCAGAGCTCACCCAAGTGACCTGACTTTAATTACCTCTGTAAAGACCCTCTCTCCAAATAAGGTCACATTCTGAGGTAATGGGGGTCTAGGACTTCTCCGTATGACTCTGGAGAGGACACAATTCAGTCTTCACCAGTAACTTTCTCAAATCAATTGTGCCCGGAGTGGTAACATTGAAAGCCTTTAAGAACAAATTGGAGAAGAACCAAAGACACCAACAACTCTACACTGCTCTCTCTCAAGGGTTCTTATTGTAAAAGGGAAGGAGAAAGGGGGCAGCAGCGAGAGGGGAAAATAAAACCAAGAGAGCTATTTTTTGTTTGATTAGGACAAGAGAAAGATTAGTAGGTTATGTTTACGAGAAAGATCCAGGGAAAAATTAATGCTACAGGATAGGAAGAAGAGAAGTGCAGGAGAGATATCCTGCAGTTGGAGAGCAGTGATGGGATTAGGTGTAACAGGTTTAGCTGGGAGTATAGACAGTTCATCCCTGGTAACAGGAGAGAAGGCTGAATATATGGGCATAGAATTTGGTTGGTGGGAGGACGTGGTGGATAGTAGCTTGAGAAAAAACTCTTCTGATTATTTCTATTTTCACAGTCAAACAGAAAGCAAGTGGAGGGAGTGAATATTTGAGTTTTGAAAAGGGAGATGGCATGAAATAGTCATTGAGAGTGCTAATGGCATTGGCAAAGATGGCATAATTGCCAGGCAGCAATAAGGACCCACTTGAGGCTGGTGATCTTGAATTTAAAGTGAGACCACTTAACATGATTGTATGGGTTTCTCCAAACCACAGTTTGATTTAACTGGGCTTGGGATTTTGTCACATAAGTGTGAATAACAAGAGAGAAGCAAGGGAGTTTAATACAATAATGAACAATGGGCTCTGGGCCCAATATGGAAGAGAGGATATGTTGGTAGGGGGGAGGTGATGGGAAAAAATTAGTAGAGTCACAATTTTGGAGGTTCCAGTAGGGTAAAATAATTGTTATCAGGTACCAGAGAAAGTGATTGGTAGTCAAATGGGATGCTTCACACTGAGAGAGGGGTCACAGTATGAATAATGACAAGATAAGCTATGGCCATAGGAACAAGTAGTAAACTTGGTGAAGGTAATAAAACTGAAGAAAAAAATCATGGAACTAAGAGGCTAGGGTGTTGGAAGGATCATATGCATGGGTATCAAATTCACCAAGAATTGAAACAGGAATGGTATTGACAAGAGTTATAGTGTGTCATCAAGTCAAATATCTTCAATGACTGAAGGGTAAACTAGAAGTCAGTAGATGACTGTAATAAGGAGGTGTATATTAGGGTTCTCCAGAGAAACAGAACCAATAAGATTTAAAGAGATTTATTACAAGGAATTGGCTTGCACAATTATGAAGGCTGTCAAGTAGCAAGATCTACCGTCAGCAAGCCAGAGACCCAAGAGAGCTGATGATGCAGTGCTAGTCCGAGTCTGAAGGCCTGAGGATCCAGAGAGGTGATGGTATAATATGCTCAAGGGTCAGCAAGAGTCAATGCTTCAGTTTAAGTCCAAAGGTAGGGGAAAAAAAAACAAAAACAAGAAACAATGTCCCAGTCCAAAGACAGGCAGGAAGAATTCGGTCCTATTTAAGGGAGGTCAGCCTTTTTGTTCTATTCAGGCCTTCAACTGATTGGACAAAACACATCCACATTAGGGAGAGCAATCTGCTGTATGCAGGCTATCAATTTAGTGTTAAGTCATCTAAAAGCACCTTTACAGACACAGCCAGAATAATTTTTGACCAAATATCAGGGCACCCTATGGCACAGTCAAGTTGACACATAAAATTACCCATCAAAAGGAATAATGAGAGATCTATAATCTGATGTCATAAGAGTCCAAGCTGAAAGGAGAAGGAAGAGAATAGACAGTCATTAGCAAGGAAGAATAAGAAAAATACCTATCCTAACTCTAGGATCAACAGTAGTTGGGCTGTGTAAGAGAAAAAAAAAATCAACTATTTAAAAAGGCTGCAGTGACAGCCATTGCAGTAGAGCCAGATTTCGGTTAGAATGAAGGGAAGGAAATTTTACTGAAAATAGGATTTTGCTGAACACTGAGTCTGAGTTCTAGAGGGCATATGAGCTGGAAAATAGGGTTAAAATGAAGATGTACAAGGCAAATGTGGAGCTCAGGAGACCTGGGGTACCTGTGGGACTGAGGAAAAAGGGGCAAAGTGAAATTAGTCCTCACAGCTCCACAACAAACCCTGATTATTGCTGGCCAGAGAGGAAGGGTGAGAGTTTTGTCTGAGAGCAGGCCTGTTCAGCTTTATTCTGCTCTTCATGTTTTAACCCCAGTATGATGATTTCTTCCCTTAACCATGATTTTTTTTTTGCTGTGGATTTTTATGAAAAAATCCAGAATCTGATGAATTGTTATGATAGGCTCATGCTTTGTTCAATAAACTGTCATTCTGCCTAGAATGTAAGTCCCTTGAAGACAAGGTCTACACAGTGAACATTCACTCTAAAACTAGTTTATCCTATAGAATCTTTCAACTTTTCAGTCAATGATTTCATGTTGGCTGGTTCGAGTCCATAGGAATAATCTTGCTACACTGCTTCAACATACCCGTCTGTTCAATTTATCTGACTCATCCATCTCCTCAGGGCGTTGAGAGAGCTCCAATAATCCTATTTCCTCCAGGATACCAAAACTTGGAGGAAGGGAGCAAAGACACTGGTGCAACTCAGTCTGACCACAGAAGTCCATTACTCACTGCAGTAAGATGAACAGTATCTCACCAAACACCGTCCCCATAAAAAAAAGCATGCCTACATTCTAACTCCTGGAAACTGTGAAGGTTACTTTATTTGGAAAAAGAGGTATTTGCAGATGTAATCAAGTTGAGGATCTTGAGACAGAGGAGACCATTTTGGCTTGTCCTGGTGATCCCTAAATCAAATGACAAGTGTCCTTCTAAGAATCAGGCAGAATGAGATTTGACAGACATAAGAGGAGGTGGCAATGTGACTACAGAAGCAGAGATCAGAGTGACACAACCATAAACCACCAGAAGCTGGAAAAGGAAAAAAAAAAAAATCAGTCTTTCTCCTAGAGCCTCTAGAGGCAGCCTTGCAGTGCCATACACACCTAATTTCAGACTTTTCTACTCAAAAACTGTGAAACAACAAATTTATACTGCTTTAAGTCACCAAGTTTGTAGTAATTTGTTACAGTAGCCACTCACTCCTTCAAACGTCATCCCTGCTGTATACACTCACTACTCTATTACATGATATATTCATTTGATATATATGATTATTCATACAGAATCATGGTGTGGTAGTGCCTTTGGGATCACGTAGACTTGACTTTGAATCCTGGCTCTGGCACTCACTAGTTATAAAATTTGGGCAAGTATTTATAACTCACTGAGCCTCAATTCCTGTGACATAAGAATAATACTATTTTTGAAAGATTGCAACAAAAGTTAGAGATAATGATAGCAGAGTTTGGCCTACTGTACACATTCAGAGACGTTATCAGGTTCAGTATTCTATGGGGCTACAGCAGTGATGCCTAACATTAAAATGATAACCGTATCTATTTAAGCAAGTCAACCCAAGACTTCTTGCAAACTGCCACCATGTACGGTTCCCTTTATCACTATTTCTTAACAAAAGCAAGAACCTAGGGATTCTAAATTCTTTTTTTTAATGAATTTATTTTTTATTGGTGTTCAATTTGTCAACATACAGAATAACACCCAGTGCTCATCCTGCCAAGTGCCCACCTCAGTGCCCGCCACCCAGTTACCCCCACCCCCTGTCCTCCTCCCCTTCCACCACCCCTAGTTCATTTCCCAGAGTTAGGAGTCTTTCATGTTCTGTCTCCCGTCTAATCTCAATTCTGAGGTAGGCTTATGACCATAATCCTAGGTACTTTCAACAGTCTTTACCTCAATTTTGGTGTCTACAAAAAGTCTTATTATACCTCCTAAGATACACAAAGATCTATAAATAAATAAAATATCATAAACATTTATATTCTTGATGTGAACTGTGTCATCATGGGGCCATTAACTGCAGTGACATTGGATCTCTATTCAAAAGATCTCATTGGATCTCAGTAACTTTTTGCAAAAGAGCACGATTTATCCCAAAAGCTTTAAAAGCTACATTACCAGCAGTTGAAGCATTGCATGAGCAGAACTAAAGCCATACATTGGATGTCTGCTCCCCAGACCTCTCTTCAAGAGAATCTCTCCCATAGTGGATAGCCAGACGTACAGCTAGAAATCAAAACGGGTTTCAGAATATTGTTGTGTTCTTCAAGTGCATCCCTAGGTATTTTTAAGGTATTGAACAGATACATAATTGACAATGGCCTACATTCAATGATTTTAAGGAGGTCATTTATATTCTACAGGCATTTCTCAAATGCTATCTAGCAATGCTTTGACATAAGAGGATATCGAGACACTATTCACCAAGATGATTACCAAGAAGAACAGGAAATTTTCCAGTATTGTGTGAGCTTCGGGACTACGTGTCCATGAAACTGTAGCTCTCAGAGGCAGGGCTCTGTTATTGGTATTATTAGAGAAAGGGCAAAATGAAGCTCAGTAAATACACTTTCACTTCTCTCTTCTGTCTCTAACTCCTAAAAATGTGTTGACTGTCATGCAACTGATCAAAAAATTTCCCTCAGGTCTTCTGGAATAATCCAACTTAAGTGCTAAAGGAATATGAGGAAAGGGCAAGATTGAATCTGTTGTGTATATATGTGTTCAGGGGAAAGAAGCTGAGGCCTGGGAAGGCTTCATTTAAGAAGTAAACATTGGAACCAGACCACCAACAGCCATACAGCAGAATATCATGCAAATACTAGATATCGAATAAATACTTCTAACACAATTTCCAATTGAAAATTTAGAAATTACTTTCAATGATGCTTACATTTTCCATGAGCACTAATGACAAAAGAAATGATACAAATAACCAACCAAAAAGGATTAAATATGCAATGCTTAACAGACAAGAACACATAAATAAAATATTCTTTCAAGTTCTATTGTTCCATTCATATGTATGAGGGTAGCTACCATCCCAGAGGCAATTATACCAAGCTCACTGTGGAGTGGAATGTTCCATCTGGACTTCTTTTTATTGTGCCTTTAGAGATTGTATTCCTAAAGGTGTAGAGGCTGAGTGTACTTACAGAAACTACTTTAACTATTCCCTGGTTGACTTCAGTCAAGGGAAGAAGGAGGTATAGAAAAAAGAAAAGGGCATGGAAATAAGAAGGTATGAAAGAAGAAAAGCAACTTCAAAACAGTTAACTGCTGTGTGCATATAGACATGGCTCTCATATTGACATTTTTAAAAGCACAGTATCTTTCTCCAAAAGTGTCCTTTAACCTAAAACTTAAATCAGTGGGATTTCCCAATGTCCTTAGGGTAGCAACATGAATCCAGTGTTCTCAATGATGATGACTTTCTTTTTTTCCAAATACACTTATATCACCAGCAGAGCGTAAGAGAGTTTAATGCTATGATTGATGATCAAGTGATATGGAAAGCAGAAGCTTTGTACATCATTGATAAACCTCAGGAAGAATGCTACTTCCAGCGGTCCTTACTACTTTTATTGGTAAATTAAATAAGGAAATGATATGGTACATACAGTACTGAAACACGTTAGGAAAAGAGCTCCATGCCATCCTGCCTTTGCAGAAAGGCTTACTTTCTTTCTTAGGGCATGCTCATGCCAGTCTCTTTCCTTTTGTATTTGCTAACGTAATGATGCTTGAATTTTCTGATTTCCCTATATTTGATTATCATATATAAAAATTATTTCACATTTCTTATTTAAAATCATTCATTCAGGGGCACCTGGGTGGTTCAGTCAGTTAAGCGGATGCCTTCGGCTTAAGTCATGACTCCCAGGTGCTGGGATCTAGCCCCACATCGGGCTCCCAGCTCAGCAGGGAGCCTGATCCTTTCTCTCCTCTCTGCTCGTTCTCTCTCTCTTTCTCTCTCTCTCTGTGTGTGTGTGTGTGTCTCTCTCAATAAATTAAAAAAATATTCATTCATTTATATAACAAATATTTGCTAGCCTACTAGATGACTTACAGACTAGGGATACCTAGGGAGAATGAGACAAGCAATGACCCTGAAGTCAGGGAGGAGGTCTAATTTTATCCTGATTCTCCTTGGAGACAATAAAATCTACACATATAATTATTTAACAAATATTTCAAGGGAAAAGTATAGCATACGGAGAGTTTATAACAGGGTAAACTGGTATAATTTGAGAAGGGCACTGGCCAGCTAATGTTACTCTAGAAAAACTACATTTGAAGTAAGATCAGAAGACTGTTGGAGTTAGCTAGATATAGAGAGGTAGGAAAAATTGATACAGGCAGATAAACAGCATACGGATGTCCTTGTGGAAGGAAAAACTGTGGCGGTCCTAAAATATTAAAAATCCAATTGAGCTGAAGCTCTGAGTGGAGAATAGAAAGGGAGAGATGAATTCAGAGATAAGAAGTGGGAGGAGAGGGCAGCGTGAGTGCAGCCATGGCAAAAAGCTTACATTTGATAAGGTATTTCAGGTACTACTAGAATTAGATGAAATAAAGACAATCATGTAACTAACTTGCTAGAACTCTGTACAAATTAGTCTGAAGAAAAAAAAAATTAGTCTGAAGGTAAATGTACATCAAAATGAAAATGCTTCACAATCTACACATTCAATGCAATCCCTATCAAAATACCAACAGCATTTTTCACAGAGCTAGAACAATCCTAAAATATGTATGGAACCAGAACAAAAAAACAAATAGCCAAAAGATTGTCAAAAAAGAAAACCAAGGCTGGAGGCATCACAGTTCTAGACTTCAAGCTACATTACAATGCTGTAATCATCAAAACAATATGGCACTGGCACAAAAACACACACCTAGATCAATGGAACAGAATAGAGAACCCAGAAATGGACCCTCAACTCTATGGTAAAATAATCTTTGACAAAGCAGAAAAGAATGTCCGATGGAAAAAAGAGTTTCTTCACCAAAGGATGTTGGGAAAATTGGACAGCCACATGCAGAAGAATGAAACTGGACCACTTTCCTACACCATACACAAAAATAAATTCAAAATGTTTGAAAGACCTAAATGTGAGACAGGAACCCATCAAAATCTTAGAGGAGAACACAGGCAGCAACCTCTTCAATCTCCGTCACTGCAACTTCTTGATAGACACATCTCCAAAGGCAAGGAAAAGAAAAGCAAGAAGGAACCATTAGGATTTCATCAGAATAAAAAGCTTTTGCATACCAAAGGAAGCAATTAACAAAACTAAAAGCCAACCTATGGAATGGGAGAAGATATTTGCAAATGACACATCAGATAAAGGGTTAGTATCTAAAATCCATAAAGAACTTATCAAACTCAACACCCCAAAAAACAAAAAATCCATCAAGAAATGGGAAGAAGACACGAACGACATTTTCCCAAAGAAGACATACAAATGGCACATGAAAAAATGTTCAACATTACTCATCATCAGGGAAATACAAATCAAAACCACAATGAGATACCACCTCACACCAGTCAAATGGCTAAAATTAACAACTCAGGAAACAATAGGTGTTGGTGAGAATGTGGAGAAAGGGGAATCTTCTTACACTGTTGGTGGGAATGCAAGCTGGTACGGCCACTCTGGAAAACATTATAGAGTTCCTTCAAGAAGTTAAAAAGAGAACTATCCTATGACCTAGCAATTGTACTACTGGGTATTGATCCAAAAGATACAAAAATAGTGATTTGAAGGGGCATATGCACCCTAATGTTTATAGCAGCAATTTCCACAACAGCCAAAATAGGGAAAGAGCCCACATGTCCATCAACAAATGAATGGATCAAGATATGGTACATATATACAATGTAATATTTCTCAGTCATCAAAAAGAATGAAATCATGCCATTTGCAACAATGCAGATGGAACTAGAGGTTATTATGCTAAGTGAAATAAGTCAGAAGAAGACAAGTACCATGATTCCTACGTGGAATTAAAGAAACGAAACAGATGAACACAGGGGAAGGGAAGGAGAAATAAAATATGAGGAAAACAGAAAGTGAGACAAACCATAAAAACTCTTAACTATAGGGAATAAGCTGAGGGTTGCTGGAGGGCAGGTGGGTAGGGGAATGGGGTAATTGGATGATGAGCATTAGGAGGACACTTGATGTAAAGAACACTGGGTGTTATATGCAATTGATGAATCACTAAACTGTTCTCCTGAAACTAATAATACTCTATTTATTAAGCAAATTGAATTTAAATTTTACAAAATGAAAATGCTTCATATCAGCAAAATGTATATATTTTTATATTGATATACTATTGAGTTTATTGATTACAATATTATTTTATATTATTTACACTTATATGTTCCCATTCCTAGTTACTTTTTTTTTTTTTTTTTCCATTCCTAGTTACCTTAATACAAGTAGTCAAGTTTAAGGTATAAGAGATTATATATTATGCTTGTTTCTGGAATTTCAGTATCTTGTAGAAAGTATCTGACATCACATTAAATCTTAAATTTGTTCATACTGATATTTGGGATTTTTATTTTTAGTAGGCCTGTCGTCAAAATGGCTGGTAACATAGAGCCAATCTAATCTCTTCATTAAGCAGATGAGTAAAATGAGGATATACTATGAAATGAAAGTATGTTCCCTAAATAATAACAACTCCATATGCCAAAAGCCTATATGGGTTTTATGAATCGATGGTTTAAGGTAATCTCCTCCCCCTCCCATGGTGTTCTTAAAGGGTATGTGTGTGTGTGAGAGAGAGAGAGAGAGAGAAACAATATCCAAATAGACATACACACATTACTGCCTTCCATCACCAATGATACTAATTGTAGTGAGAACTGATAGTGTTATAGCACAGTAAAAATAGATTCAAAACCAAGGATGTTTTTCATTACTAAATACACACGCAAATTGATTTGTGGGTTAAAATGTTTGGCCAACTACTGACATAAAGTCAGTGAACTACATTTAATGGAAGCAGTACAGAATGAACAGAGTATATGGGTTTAAATTCTTTCATTGCTGTTTACTAACAAGTGTGGCTTGCACAAGCTACTTAATTCTTCTGAGCCTTGGTTTTCATATCGATAAAGTGAGTATAAAACATTCATAAAATCGAAATGCAGATCAAACTATACAATATAAAAGTATTTATTAAATGTTTTATTAAACTATTAACTATTATCAAAAGTTACCTTTGATTAAGCATTATTAAATCTATAGTAAACTATTTATTAAACAAAGTATTTTCAAATAATACTTTTTTTTCCACTAGAGAATTCTGATGTAATAATCTTGCAATGACTATTTTGTTCATATAGATTTAAATGAACCTGGATATGACAATCTCACTGCTACTTAAATTGTTCCAGAGCATAGTAAAACAAAAACAAAAACAAAAACAAAACCTTTCATTTTGTTGAGGAAGCATAATAGTGATACATAAACCTGATAAAAACACAAACACAAGGACTACAGACCAATCTCATAAATATTGATGGAAAACTTGGTATTATACGTACAAGCAGATTCCAATTACATATTACAAGTAAAAAGATATTATGACCAAATGAGATTTATTCCAGAAATGCAGGGAAAGTATAAAATCAGAAAATTCCAGGCCCCCGGGTGGCTCAGTCAGTTAAGCAAGCATCTGCCTTCAGCTCAGGTCATAGTCCTGGGGTCCTAGGACAGAGGCTGCATTGGGCTCCCTGCTCAGCAAGAAGCCTCCTTCTCCCTCTTCCCTCCCCCCTACTCATTCTCTCTCTCTCTCTGTCAAATAAATAAATACAATCTTTTAAAAAATAATAAAATTAGAAAATTCCTTATCCAGCATTTTAATAAATCTAAGGGAAAAAAACTAAACTATAAGGTTTTCTTCATAGATGCTGAAAACAGGCTATACAAAATTTAGCACCATGACGTATCATGATTCTCTCTTTCATGCACATGCGCGTGCACGCACATACACACAGAATACACAAATATATATCTATGCGTCTATATTTTTTTAAAGATTTTATTTATTTATTCATGAGAGACAGAGAGAGAGAGAGAGAGAGAGGCAGAGACACAGGCAGAGGGAGAAGCTGGCTCCATGCAGGGAGCCTGATGTGGGACTTGATCCCAGGACTCCAGGATCATGCCCTGCGTGGAAGGCAGGCGCTAAAATGCTGAGCCACCCAGGGATTCCCTATGCGTTTATAAATATGAAGATAGGGAAATAGTATAAGTACGGTCACTAAGGAGTAGAACAAAGGAAGAATTCTCTCTATCTCAACAACAATTTCATGACAAGAGAAAACAACTGTAGGTATGAGATTTGGAAAAGAAGTTTTACATATAGTATAATATTATATCTGGAAAAACAAAAAAAAATACAAAAACTAAGTTAAAGTTTTTTGGCATGACATAAAATTAGCACAGAGAAACAATAGCATATACACACACACATACAGAGAGAAATCCGTTAGAAGCTACTTAGGAAATACAGTATTCAAAACCTATGTAAGAAAATATTAAAACATTTTTGAAAGGCCTGAAAATAAATCTGAGCAACTGAAAAGGTAGCTCTTGTACTTGGTTAGGATAACTCAGCTTTGCAAAGATATCTTCCCAATTTAATACACTACTCTAATGCTATCTCATCAAATATAATAAGCTATTTTTTATAAAGCTAGCCATATGGGTTCTGAAATTGACATGGAAAATTCACATGTAAGAACCCTGAGACCAAAGAGCAATAAAAGGAGGACTAGTGCTACCAGATGTTAAAACATATTCTAAAGTTTCTATAATGAAGATTTTGTGGTAATGGCAGATAAATAGGCCTACAGACTAATTTTACTAAATAGTAAGTCCACATAGACAAAATGGTACATGGAAATTTAGTACATGATAACTATATCACATAACTGAGAAAAAGATGAATCTTTTAACAAATGGCATGGGACACCTACATAGATATTTGGGAAACAAGTTAAATTGGATACATTATACTCTAGAATAAACACCAAATAGAACAGAAATGTAAGTGTTCAAAAATTGAAACCACATAAGTATTAAACGAAAACACTGGGGGAAATTCCTTTACAGCCTGGATGTGGGACAAGTCTTCTAACTATAATTCAAAATCTAGAAAAAAGAAGAAAAGAATGGTGACTTTATCATTGTACCATCATCATCAATGGTGATGTTTTAAGAATGCAAACATCAACACTGAAGAAAATAGATGCCATAAAAAAAAGGTAAAAGACAAATGAAAAACTAGAAGAAAATCCATACAACTTTTATCATAAAGGACTACTTCCCAAGTATGTAAAGAGCTTTTAAATGATGAGAAAAACAGGATGGGAAAAATACTCAAAAGATATGAACAGAAGATTCATAGAAAAAGAAATAAAATGAGCACTGAGTGTTATACTACATATTGGCAAATCGAACTCCAATAAAAAAATATATACAAAAAAAAGACATCGAAAAAGAAATAAAAATAGCCCTTATCATAGGAAAAATACTTTACTCACAATAAGAGAAGTGCAAATTAAAACTAAACTGAGGTACTTTTTAAAAACCTATCAGATAATTCAAAATAACCCTTATCCTGGTAATGTTATAGAATAACAGGCAGTCTCATCCATTTCTGATGGAATGTAAAGTGGCAAAACCATTGTGGGAGGGAATTTAAAAATATCTCACAAAGTGCAATATGCACTTATTTTTTTGAGCTAGCAATCCTTTTCCCAGGAACTTACTGTAAAGCTATACCTCCACAATTATAAAAATAAAATATGCACGTTGTCATTAATGGTGAGACTTATTTTTGTAAAAACAAAATATTTCCCATACATAGCACCATGCATAAGAGAATTATTAATAACTATGGCAAATTCAGAAAGTTAGTTACATTGCTGCACAAAAATGAGAATGGTATCTATGAATTGACAGAGTTACTTCAAATTTACAGTTAAGTGGAAAAAAAAACAAGTGCAAAGGAATGTATGTAGAAAACTTCTCAACTCGTTCTATGAGGCCAATATTACCCTCATACCAAAACTAGACAAAGACATCACAAAAAAATTACATTACATTATTTCTTATGAATATAGACAAAAATCATCAATATATTAGCAAACCAAATCTAGCAACATATAAAAAGGTTTATATTACATGACTAAGTGTGATTTATTCCAGGAAGGCAAGATTGATTCAACATATAAAAATCAGTCAATTTAATACCCTGTATCAGAAGAGTAAGAAACTTAAACCACATGATCATCTCAATATATACAGAAAGAGCATTTTAAAAAATTCAACATACTTTCATGATAAAAACATGCAACAAATGAGGAATAGAAGGGGATTTCCTTATCTTGATAAAGGACATCTATGAAACCACAGCTAGCCTTAGACTTAATGTTGAAGGACTGAAAACTTTCCCTCTAAGATTAAGAGGAAGACAAGGATATTTGTTCATGTCACCTCTATTCAACATAGTGCTAGAAGTTGTAGCCAGAGAAATTGGGCAAGAAAAAGAAATAATAGGTATCTATATTGGAAAAGAAGTAAAATGATCTCAATTTCAGATGACATAATCTTGTATAGAGAATCCTATGCAATCTGCAAAATGAACTATTGGAACTAATAAACAGCAGAGTTGCAGGATACAAGACCAAATGAACAAAAATCAAGTGTATTTTTTATACACTAACAACAATCTGAAAATGAAATTTTAAAAATTCAATTTAGAGTAATAGCAAAAAGAATAAGAAACTAAGGAATAAATTTAACAAAATAAGTGGAAGACATACAATAAAAACAGCAAAATATCACTGAAACAAAGACCTAAATAAATGGAACAATAATGTTCATTGATTGAAAGACTAAGATGATAAAATTGCTAAGATGGCAATACTCCCCAAATTGATCTAGATTCAATAGAATTCTCATTAACTCCTAGTTGTCTCTTTTGAAGGAATTGACAATCTGAACCCAAGATTCATATTAAAATGAGAGGGAAACCGAATAGTCAAAAAACAAAAACAAAAACAAAAACAAATCTTGGGACACCTGGGTGGCTCAGCAGTTGAGCGTCTGCCTTTGGCTCAGATCGTGATGCTGGAGTCCCAGGATTGAGTCCTACATCAGGCTCCCTCCCTGCAGGGAGCCTGCTTCTCCCTCTCTGCCTATGTCTCTGCCTCTCTCTGTGTGTCTCTCATGAATAAATAAATAAAATCTTAAAAAAAAATCTTGGAAGAAGAAAAAAGTTGGAAGACACATGCTCCTCAATTTTAAGACTTACTACAAATCTACTATAATCAAGACAGCTTGATACTGGCATAAGGATAGACATATACCCCCAGTGAAATAGAATTGAGATTCCATAAATAAACCTATACGTCTACAGTCAATTGATTTTTCAGTAAGGGTGCAAAGATAATTCAGTGCGGAAACAGTAGTCTTTTCAACAAATGGTGATGGGACAACTGGATATACACATGCAAAAGAATGAATTGACAGTACTACCTCATATCATATACAAAAATTTAACTCAAAATGGGTCAAAAACCAAAATAAAAGAGATAAAACTTAAAACTCTGAGAATTATGAAAACATAGATGTAAAACATAAAAACTACGAGAACAGCTGTTAATTGTTGTGACCTGGGGTTAGGAAATGGTTTCTTAAATATGACACCAAAAGCAGAAAGAACCAAAGAGAAAACAGATAAATTGGACTTCATCAAAATTAAATACTGCTGTACACCAAAGGACACTATCAAAAAAAGTGAAAAGACAATCCACTGAATGGGAGAAAATATTAGTAAATCATATATCTGATAATAATTAGGCCTAGTATGCATAAGTATTTCTAACAACTCAACCATAAAAAAATCAACCCAATTAAAAAGTGGGCATTTCTCTAAAAAAAAAAGATATACAAATGGTCAACAAGCATGAGACAGAATACTCACCATCATTAATAATTAGGGAATCACAAATCAAAACCACAATGCTGGGGACCCCTGGGTGGCTCACCGGTTTAGTGTCTGCCTTCAGCCCAGGGCGTGATCCTGGAGTCCTGGGATCGAGTCCTGCATCGGGCTCCCTGCATAGAGCCTGCTTCTCCCTTTGCCTGTGTCTCTGTGTCTCTCTCTGTGTCTCTCATGAATAAATAAATAAAATCTTTTAAAAAAACCCCACACAATGCTATCCCACTTCATGCCAACTAGAGTGGCTAGCTACAGTTGAAAACATGGATAATGACAGGTGTTGCTGAGAATGTGGAGAAATTGTAAGACCCCTATAATACTGGCGGGATTATAAAATGGTACAGCCACTTTGGAAAACAGTCTGTCAGTTCCTCAAAATGCTAAACACAGGATTCCATGTGACCCAGCAATCCCATTCCTAGATATAAACCCAACAGAACTGAAAATAGGTGTTGAAACAAAAACTTGTATGTGAGTATTACAGCCAACAGTACTTATAATAGCCAAAATGCGAGATAACCCAAATGTCCATTAATTAAGGAATGGATAGACAAAATCTGGTACATTCATATAATAGAGTATTATTCAGCCACAGGAGGAATGAAGTACTGATATATACTATCAATAACAAGGGTGAACTCTTAAGATACTATATTAAGTGTAAGAAATCAATCACAAAAGGACATATATTGTATCATTCTGTGTGTATGAAATGTCCACAATAGGCAATCAACCCACTGAGACAGAAATTAGTGGTTTCTGGGACACCTGGGTGGCTCAGTGGTTGAACAGCTGCCTTTGGCTCAGGTCGTGATCCCGGGGTCCAGGATCGAGTCCCACATTGGGCTCCCTGCGAGGAGCCTGCTTCTCCCTCTGCCTGTGTCTCTCTGCCTCTCTTTCTCTCTCTCTCATGAATAAATAAATAAATCTTTAAGAAAAAAAAAAGAAATTAGTGATTTCCTGGGATGGGGGAGGGGAGGTAGATGGGGCAATGGGAAACAACTGCTAATGGATATGGAATAACTTTCTGAGATGATGAAACTGTTCTGGAATTAAATAGTGGTGATGGTTGTACAACTTTGTGAATATTCTAAAAATGCTGAATCGCCCACACAGAAGGGTTAATTTTATGGTATATTAATTATAACTCAATAGAAAGTTAATTCTTAATAAGAGTAATCCAGACGTAAATGTTATATTAAGGAATTCCAAAATTTTCTAAATATGGGCTCACTGATGAATTTTGAATAAAAAAGTGGTAAATGAGATTTAGGTTTCAAAAAGACAACACTACCAGCAATGAGAAGAACAGCTTAGAAGGAAGCGAGCCTGTAAGAGGAAGGATCATTGGGAGTCCATTCAAATAAAACTGGCAGGCAATGAGTGTCTGAACTAAGGCAAAAGTAGTTGAAAAGGAAGGGATAATCTGAGGAGGTATTAGGTGAATGAACCTGTTTCCAACCGTACTGACCTGAGTTACCACTAAAGTAAATGTCTGAGTAGAGGTTGTCTTCACTGATAAAAGAGAGTTTTATTATCAACTGTTCAGTAGAATTGAAGTAACATAGCAGAATTTATAAAACCAATTATCTGTATTTTATAACAAGTTGTAAATCAGTTTATGGTTCCTACAATATGAATCATTTCCAAAAGAGTACTAGTTTATAATAGTACCAACAGTTGCTTTTCATTTTCACCATAACTTTTCCAGAACAAGTACAAATTCTATTTAAGTTACATTAGTACTCCCAGTAATAAAGATGAGCAATATAGAGTAAAAGAGCAAAAAGACTCCTTTCATGCTATTCCCTTCTCTAAGGTAAACACTTTATTTTTTATTTATTTATTTTTTTTTATGATAGTCACAGAGAGAGAGGGAAAGAGAGAGAGGGGGGCAGAGACACAGACAGAGGGAGAAGCAGGCTCCATGCACCGGGAGCCCGACGTGGGATTCGATCCCGGGTCTCCAGGATCGCGCCCTGGGCCAAAGGCAGGCACCAAACCGCTGCACCACCCAGGGATCCCAGGTAAACACTTTAAAAGCTGTAATTTATCTTTCTATTCTTTTCACCTTTCGTTATATATATACATATATACATACATATATACATATACATACACACACATGCATACACATGGGTTTTAAAATATTTGTAAATGGTGGGGTGCCTGAGTGGTAGAGTTGGTTAAGCGTCTAGCTCTTGGTTTCAGCTCAGGTCATGATCTCAGGGTTGTGAGATCAAGCCCCATGTCGCACTCAGTGTGGAGTCGGTTTGGGTTTCTTTCTCTCCCTCTCCCTCTGCTCCTCCCCCCCCCCAAAATAAACAAATAAATGTTAAAATACTTGTAAACGGCATCATACTCTACATGTATCTGTGAACTACTTTTATCCTTAACAATTCCTATCAGAACTTCTCCTCATAAATATAAAGAAAAAAATAGTTTTACCTCTGTATTGTAGCTCAGAGTGAGATGTAATCTATCTTAATTTATCTAAATCTCTCTCCTTTGATAAACATTTCAGCATCATCGTTTTTGCTGTTAAAAAAATGAAACAGTAATCCTGGTATCTTTTCTAAAGCTCATACTAGTTTCTACAAGTACCAGTGTCTGTATAAAATGGGGACAGAATCACAGAAGTCCATAGTTGGAGGGGACAGGGGCCCTTGCTCATTCTAAGGGCTATTTTGTTAAATGAGAGAAGGACCTGCAGAGTTACCACTAATGAAAATACTTCAGGTCACAAATCAGGAAGCAAAGATCTATGAGGGATAAGCAACTTGAACAAGGCATTACTTTCAAAGGCAACATGAGATTATACAAAATCACTGGACCTGGGGTGGGAATATCTGGCCCAAATTCTGACATTTTCTAACATGGACAAGTCCTTGAGCATCTCTATCCTGAACCGTAAAATGTAAATAAAAATCCTTCTCCAGGGATCCCTGGGTGGCGCAGCGGTTTAGCGCCTGCCTTTGGCCCAGGGCGTGATCCTGGAGACCCGGGATCGAATCCCACGTCGGGCTCCCGGTGCATGGAGCCTGCTTCTCCCTCTGCCTGTGTCTCTGCCTCTCTATCTCTCTCTCTCTCTCTATCATAAATAAATAAATAAAAAATTAAAAAAAATATTAAAAAAAAAAAATCCTTCTCCACTGAGTTGGTGTGAGTCTCAAAGAAACTGAATACCAAAGTGACTCTTAAAGTGTCAAATGCTGTTCACATGTTAATGAATCTTTAATATCTATTCCGTGAACGTCCTTTGGTATTACTGTTAATTTTAACGTGCTAGATACCTTTTTTCCTGATACTCCAAATCTCCCAATATCAGTATTTTTGTACCAGAATATGCAAGTCTACCATAACAGTCAATCTGACATTCCTATTTTACTAAATAATATCTATTGAAGAAAAGAAGAATGAAGTTAACATTTACTGACTGCCAGATAAGGTACTAAGCAGTTTTTTTCTTATATTAGTCCTGAGATGTAATGATTCCCATGATAGGGGTACAGAAGTGTAGAATCAAGTAAACTGGGGTTGGCAGAGTAAATCTGTAACAAAGCCACAACAGGGATCAAAAGTCTTTCTGGTCATGAACACATTCTCGTTGAACTCATACTTTAAGAACAATCCATTCTCAACTCAAAACAAACCAATCTACCATATATACTTGTCTATCTCTTCTAAGGTCCATTTTCTAATACTAATTTCAATCTCCCCAACTTTTATTTCAATGAATAACAGATTTCTTTCTTTTTCCCATTTACATATTGATCAGATTTCTACACAAGCAGGTAGCTTCTCTACTCCATAGATGTCTAAAATCCTTCTCTTTGTCTTCTTGCTACATATGGGGGAGAAAATGTCCCAAAAAATTGATAGTAAAATTGATTTTTTAACACACACATGCACACACATACATAGCTCTAGTGAGAAAGGATTCTAAGTCATTAATATTTTAATTACCTTTCAGGTTCTTCCACCCCCAGAGCTGAATCTTTTTCAATCCCTCTCCAAAATCTAGCTTGATACTTCCCAGGAACATAGACTATCTCAGGTGATTGAGACATCAGAGCTACTGAGCAGCAGGGGTGAGAACAGAAAGTCCAGAATGTTGACTCTGAAAATAATGTCAGAAGTCATCTAGGTACATTCAGGTACAATGGAAACATGAGAGGGCTATTGAAGTGACCCATAAAATGTTAAAACAAAGGTAAGGGGTCAGATTTGTCTCATCTCTGGAAAGTGGGAAGTATACAAGGTACAATCCACCAGTGTTGAATTATCTGTGCCAGAGAAAATTGTTTTGGGGATGAACTGAAAAAGACAAAGGAGACGGACTATCTTTACTAAGGAAGAATAGCATCACTAGGAAGTAGACAAGATCCTGAAAGGATCCTTGGAACAACGCCACAGAGTCCATAAGTATTGCAAATAAATACTCAGTAGACAAATATTGCCAGGAAACAGATGTGACTTACCATATCACCGACATATCGTATCATAGTATCTCATATCACCATCAGCTTTCAAAATAAAAAGGAATCATAGCTACACAACAAGAAAACAAATCAGAGATATGAGATTCAGGAATATGCAGGAGTCAATAGAAGTTAAAACATGAGTTGGCTGAACCAGGCAAAGAAGTAGAAATCAAATCACAGAAATAAAGCCAAGTTGGAAGCAACACAGATAATGATGGATACTCCTGAAACCACTGTGAAGCACATATAAAATAGGATTGATAAAAGTAAGCAGAATAAAATAACATTGAAGAAAACCTTTTAAAAGCCTGAGAACATTTAAAACATCGAATGTAGGTAAAAAGGGGAGTCAACACAAATAAATATCAGTATATATTAGTTGTATTTAAAGAAATGATTAAGATGACTTTGCATAAATGCATCAGGCCTTGAACCTACATTTTCAATGGCCATACCAGGTTCCACAAAATATGACAAACAATAAATAACACTCAGATAGTAACTGGGTGATGGGCACTGAGGAGGGTACATGATGAGATGAGCGCTGGGTGTTATACTATATGTTGGCAAGTTGAATTTAAATTTAAAAAGAACACTCGGATATACCCTCTTCACATGTAAAGAAAAAATATTTGGGAACTCGATAAAAATATCAAATTGATTATGAGTGAAAAATATTAGGGTGACCTCATACTTCTACAAAGTAACAGTCAATGCTAAAAGTTAGTAGAGCAATGAAAGAAAAGAAAGGGTGACACACCAGCTCTACTCATAACAAAATTGCTCAGCTTTAAGAAAACCTCAGAGCATATAGTTCCAGGAGGTTTGTTTCTTTTTTTTTTCCCAACTAAAAAGGAAAGAACAAAAACTTGGCTAACCAAAGGGGGTTGTGAAAAGTGAACAAGATAATTATTCCATTTGTCACATATATTAAGATTGCAAGATGTGGGGATGGTGTTCACAGAAAAATGTGTAAATGTTACAAACACGAACAACATAGAAACAATGTAACTTACAAAGTTGATAGAGAAATAGAATTAGTGCATATGGTGAGTTCCTCATCTTTCATGGCTGAGAGTCAAAAGGTATCATTCGTATCTGAAAAATAATAGAGGTATATATACTATTTAAGGGTATAAACACTAAGAGAAAAAATGTAAGCACACAAACTGGGAAGCACAGAAATGGGAGGAGAAAGTGGAAAAAATGGGAATATATTAAACATTTTCACAACAGCCTGAAAATAAGGAAAATAAAAACGGAAGTGATAATCTGGACATAAATATTTGTGACATATATCACAAAACCCTAATAAATAAGGGGCTTCTAAAAAATTGAGGAACATCAACAACCCAAGAGAAAATTGGGCAAGTATATGAAAGAAATAAAGGAAATTCAGAATATAAAAACATTCCATAGGAGAAATGACCCAGTTTTCTCAATAAATGAATTATAGGGGGGAAAAAGGGTGGAAGGGAATTGTTACCGATTAAAAGAAGGTTAAGAGATATATAAGCCAAATGCAATATGTTGACATTTTTTGAGAACTAATTCAAGCAAATAATTAAGAAGACATTTTTATTTATGATCTAAAAGATATTTGAATATGGATTGAGTATTAAATATTAAGGAATCATGGCTAATTTTAGTACATGTGGTGATGATGTTATGGATTGTTTTTAAGACCATCTCTGTCAGAGGAATATACTGAAGTACTGATGATTCCCTTCAAATAGATATATCTGAGATTTGATTTAAACTATTTCAGGGATGCCTGGGTGGTTCAGTAGGTTAAGTGTCCGGGACTCTTGATTTTGACTCAGGTCATGATCTCAGGAGTGAAATGGAGCCCTGGTGTTTGGCTCTGTGCTGGGCATGGAGTCTGCTTAGGATTCTTTCTTTCCTTCTCCCTTGGTCCCTCCCCCTCCCATTTTAAAAATAATAATAAAATATTTCATAAAAATTATAAGAAAAGGGATAGATTTAGAAAAATGTTGGCAGGTTTGGAATCTGAAGATAGGTTTAAGGTGCTCATCATACTATTCTACTTGTGTATATGTTAGAAATTCAACATACATTCAAATGAACATCTTTTTTTCAAATGAACATTTCTTTTTTTTTAGATTTATTTATTTGAAAGAGAGAACACAAGAGAGAGGAGATGATGGGGGAGGCAGAGGGAGAGGGAGAAACAGACTCCCTGCTGAGCAGGGAGCCCGATGTGGGGTTCAATCCCAGGACCCCGGGATCATGACCTAAGCTGAAGGCACACACTTAACCAACTAAGCCACCCAAGTGTGCCCCTTAAATGAACATTTCTAAAAGTCCTATATGGCAACATAATTATCTGTGTCTAGAGAACAGACAAATTAGAAATATCACGATTATTTTAGTCAGCATTGAAACATAATTCCCTTTACTATTGTTTTAAGACTATTTTAAAGATTCAAAAAGAGACACATTGTTTCAAAAGACTATTTTAAAGATTCAAAAAGAGACACATAAAAAACAAACAAATAAATAAATGAATAAAACGAGGCACATAGATTGTGATGGGACAGTTTTTTATCTTGAGCTGACTGGTTGACCCCAAATGGGCTGTTCAATTAAACTAACTGTATAAAGACTTTGGCTAAAATATAAGCCTTATATTACTGCAGTTTTTCTGCTAAAATAAGTTATCATTTAGGGAGGGGAGGAGGGAGAGTATATAAATGTTGTGAATAGTATCATAAGAAAAATAAATTTGTTACTGATCATAACTCAGATACCAGCCGGAGGGGAGAAAGGGAGGTACACAAATGCTGCTCTATCTGGCTATTCTGAAATCCCCTTTGTAGCACCTTGCCAGTGCCCCCACACATACTCATCCAGGGGAAGGCTTCTGTTCCACGAACAAATCTTACTATGACATTCATAATTACTTCAAGCAAGCTATTACCCAGCCCAGGGTAACTGAATCATTAAAAAAAAAAAAAAAAAGTCTGTGGACAACAGAACATCTTAACACTTAAAAAGGGGCAGCCTGGGTGGCTCAGCGGTTTAGCTGAGGGCCCTTCAGCCCAGGGCCTGAGCCTGGAGACCTGGGATTGAGTCCCAAGTCGGGTTCCCTGAATTGAGCCTGCTTCTCCCTCTGCCTGTGTCTCTGCCTCTCTCTCTGTGTGTCTCTCATGAATAAATAAATTTAAAAAAAAAAAGATCCTAAGAGGAATTTTAGACAGGAAAAAAAATGCAAGGTGCGTGATCAGATTTTCATTAGGGGAAGTAGGTGGTTACCAGCATGGTCAAAAGGCACCAATTAGTTGATTGTATCTACCTTTAGAGCTAAGTGGTCATAAGACTATAAGGAATATACTTGGACTACTCAGTAGTGTAAACTACCAGACACTTTAAACACAATTTTAACAAAATTCGTATTTCAAAGAAAATAATAGATACGCTTCATACAATTATCTCATTGTAATCACCCATCAAGGAAAACATTCGCAGGACCTTGAACTGATGCCCCTTTATTAGCTTTAATTGCTTTAAGAACCTAGAAATTTTCTTAGAATTCATTTGTTACAAAACAAATGTTCCACTAATTTCAACAAGGCATCTCTCTCAATTCTGCCTGCTTCCAAACTGCTGAGGTTTTTAACCAGGTAGCAATAGCAGAGAATAACCCAAAACAATGTACTTAATGTACCTCTAGCTTCATATACCCTCCTGCAAAACACAGCCGCACGGAATTAAGGGATGGCACTGTTTACCTACTCAAATGATTAAAGAAATCCAAGTTGGTAGATTTAATATGATTAATTGATTATGACCTTTAATGTGATTAATTTCATTTCCGGGATAGCACGCCAGTGACCATTTCAAGGCCGGTACGACCAAGATGAGAATTCAGGAGTCTGAAGTTCTTATTTGTTATTTCAGCATTTCTACCTACTTTTAACACTTTGCATCCAAGTGGTGCTTTGATCTTAGACATGCTTATTCACTTCTCCATTCTCTTTCGCTCTGCCTTATGCCACTGCCATGAATTTCATCCTGAGTGGTAGAGTCCTTGCCCAAAACCGTGCTTCTTTGCAGCACCTGCCCCACCAGGCAGCCAGATTCTCATGCCATCCTCTACAGCTCACAGCACGGCCTGCCCTTCCATGATCCAGGAAGGACATCATGCCCGCCTGCCATACACCCACACACTCAGAGCAAGCTCACGCATACACACGCGCCTGGGATTTGTGCATCTCAAATCTCAGAAACTCCTTGGGCTAGCTCTCGTGGATGCTACTCAGATGCTGCCTTGGCAGGGCAGCCTCACTGTGCAGGAATCCCTGCCTTCCCCACACGGCATGTGCTCACTTGGTTTGCTGGTGGGGAATAGATCTCATCCACTCGCCTTCCACTTCCCTCTCCCCCAGAAAGTTCACTCCCAGATCTAATCACAGTCCAGATTCTCTTTCTGGACCTTAACTATAGCTGGGGATCATCCCAGTATCCGGCTCAAGACACCATAAAAGCAACCATCTGGAATCACTGTGAGGACAACCACCACCTTTCATTCATCACCGTATCCTTAACTCCTCTCAGTATACCTGGACCACTGAAAATTTCACTGATTGAGATTTGGTCTTCCTGGATCCTTTACCCAGCTTACAGCTCTAGCTCACCACTTTCCCACATCTACCCCCCAGTCTCGGCCTCAACCTCCTTTGCTAAACCATATCCACCCATCCCTACCCTCCAGAAACAACTTTCCTATGCCAGAGAAATCATTTCTGTCCTATACTTCTTCCTGTTTACCAAGTAAGCTTTCTACCTGACTTTATGTCAGATCTTGATGAGTAAATGAGCTCTTACCATGCTCTCATTTCCAGTCTCCCTGAACCTGTTCCATTCCTCTTCACTCCTGACATTTTCCTACTAAAGCCAAACTCACAGCAAGACACCTGCTTCCCAGATGACTTTCAATTCCAGGCCTGGGAGTAACAGTCCATGTTTACTGAGTGCTCACCATGTAGTAGGAACAGTTGTAAATACGTCATGGGTGCGATCTCAACAAACCCATGCCTCTGAGGTGACCGGTAGGATGACCAGTATCTCATTTAATCGACAGTGAGGTTTACCGGCACAAATAAAAGAATAACCGGCCTCAGAAGATCTTATGCAATAGGGAAGTTTATTACCTAAACTGGAGATGTTAAGGTAGGGCTGGCTCCAGCTATGGTACAATGAGTACATTTGGGCAGATAGAGATGAGAACTCTGAATCCCTCACATCTTCCTAAATGTTCCCGTGGCAGAGGCAGCTTCCACAAAACCCACAACCGAATTTATCTGATTTCACATTTCAAAGAGTTCTTCTCAGCACCCCCACCCCACTCCCTGAATGCCTCGGAGCCCTCCAGGCCCACAAAGAGGTCTCAGCATAGCCCAGATAGCAGTACAAGGTCTAGTTCAGGAGACAGTCAGTCTCCAATTTCCATAGGCAGGAATCTGGGACATATGTATGGGTGGGGATTCTAAGACAGTGCACCCGGGGTGCTGAAATGTTAAGATCACGCTCTATTTAGTATGGGTTCACTCACACAGGATCCAGGGCTTAATGTCAGTTCAAGCACCTGAAAGGGGCATTAAAACAATATGCTACGTAGTTAACTGAAGTCTGAACTCAACAGCGCCCCGCGGGCAACAAGACTTAAGGGACAGAATTTCTCTGGCAGTGTTGAGTAAGGAATCCAAAGGCTCAAGAAGATAATAACATTGTATGTGTCCAGATTTATGCCTGTTGTCCTAGTCTAATTATTAACAGTGTCCCCCTTTAACTCTCAAGTGTCCCAGTTTGGGATGGTGTGCCACCTGCTCAGCCACCCCTTACCCATGCCACCCTGGAGGCCCCAGAGGACACTCACTCCTTTTGCCAGGGCTTTAAGAAATGCCTTGGTGAGGAGAGTACCAGAATTCCTAGAAAACCCTGTGGTAGTTGTCCTCTGTAGCCTAGAGATGACAGTGGCGAATACTGGGACTGAACTAAGTTCCCTGACCTCAGGGGGCATAACGGGAGTCAGAGTGAGATTGGAAGAGGCCAATGATAGCACTTAACCATTAAAAGACACTCCTTTCTTTATTTTTGTAGTGCTTGATATTTATTGAAAAGAACGTAAATGCTTTTTTCCAGGTGGTATTGAGGAGCTGGGCTGAGTGCCTGTTTTTGTTTGTTTGTTTTGTTTTTAGTATTTCTGTCCAAATGCACACATCTGTTGGGACTGCTGCAGTTTGGAAAGAAAAAGGACAGCTGTGCAAAACTGGTGCATAGGAGAAAAGAAATGTCAACAATTTGGCTGCCAGGCGCACTAGGCCCCTGCAGCAATCTGGTGGGGAAGGGGAGGACCCTGGGAGTAGGCAGGGAACTAACCAGGTTGAAAGACTGGCCCCTTCAGGGGCTGGTGAGCTGTCCAAATCAATGTCCAAGGACATAGAGCCAACTCAGGCATCTTCTAGGTTGGTCCTTATTTTCAAAGGCTGTGTTCTGTCGCTGGAATGTGGTGGACGGTGGTGAAGTGGCAGCGTAGGTCTCTGGGCAGATGGAGGCCTTGCAGTCGGCAGGGCAGGGCAGGGCTGTGCGTGGTCTGACCAGTTTGTAACAGGGGCCTGCCCTATAGCTGGGGCTCAGGACACAGTCCAAATCAGCAGGGGAGGGCCCCGGGGCTGGCCAGAGTGGGTGGCGGCGCGCTTCCGAGCGAGGCCCCAGCAGCAGGTAACCGGAACAAAGGCAAGCACTACAGGGGGATGACGGAGAGAACCGGAGAGCTGGGGGTAGGGAAGGGGATCGGAGGGCGGAAGGGCGCTGGGCGGCTCCGGGCCGGGCAGGAGAGGCGGGGGAGAGGATGGCGGCGTGCAGGGCCCTCCCCCCTGGGCCCGAGGGTCTCCCGGCCTAGTAATCATCTTCCTCGTCGTCGTCGTCGTCGTCTTCTTCGTCGTCATCCCAGCCAAAACACTGTTTCATCTCATCGAGGAAGGCCCGGTAATCACCTAGGATGGGGCTATCCATCTCAATGTAGGGCACCACCCACTCCTCGGCTTCCCCGGTGAGCAGGCTGATTAGGAATGCCACCTTCATGGCGTCGTTGCAGAATCGGTTCTCGTTGACGAGCATGTAAGACGCCGTCTGCACGATAAACTCGGGGAGCCGGGAGCTCTCGCCGCTAAACGTTTCGGGGAAGGGCACCGGGCAGCTCGGCGGACGTACCTGGCGCAGCAGGGTGGCCCTCTCGCACACCAGCAGCCGCAGCTGTTCCATGAGCTGGCTGTTCTCGATGCTCAGGGCGCGGTGCCGCATCAGGAGCGCGTGCAGCAGCAGCACCAGCTCGTCCACCATGGCGAACGGCTTGCAAGCGCAGGGCTGGGCTCGGCTCAGGTGCGCACGGAGGCCTCGCAGGAAGTGCGTGTCCGCCGAGGCGCACGGTGGCCAGGGGCGGAGGGCGGTGCGCGCTGGGGTCCGGCTGCTGCGCAAGCTCCGCCCGCACAGCCACTCGGGCGGCCGGCGCGCCGGCGCGGCCCGGGTCGGGGGGCGTGGTCAGGGCGCTGCCGGCGCCGCGAGGGGGCGGGGCCGGGGCGGGGCCGGCGGGCCGGGGGCGGGGCCGGGGGCTCGGTCCAAGGGAGGGGGCGGGCGGGAGCCGGGGGCCCGCGGCCGGAGTTCCCGAGGCCGGCGCCCGGGAAGGGCAGGCTCCCGCGCTAGAGCCCCGGATGTGCGCCCCGGGACCGCCAAAAGCCAGCTCAGAGAGGGCCAACCTGCTCAACTTTAAAGGATCGGTCACGCTCGGACTCAGCCGACTCACACAGTGCGGGGCTCCTTGGTGGGTCTGTGGCTACGAGATTCCACCTGCGCGTTTCGGTGACACACGTCCTCGCTTATTGAAATCCCACTCACCCAGGGAACTGCTGGCACTGCGGCCTGCCCCGCGGGAGCCACGCATCCTTTCGGAGTTGCGAAAGACCCTTCCTTGGGGCTCCTCTTTGAAAACAAAACAATATCTAAATGGGGTTTTTTTTTCTTTAGTTGGGAAACAATATTGTATACCTACATCCTTTTTTAAAAAGTATTTTTTTCTAAACAGTCAAGTATAAAAACTTCTGCAAAAGCACCACTGGAGAACGATTTGCAGGCTCTCGCCTCTCTTTGACCCTCTGTTTCATGTCCTGTTAATGCCCCTTGGCCCTCGGTCGCATGTTGTTTGTTGCTTAACAATGAACACTTGTGTTTTTAAATGCTTTGGGCTTTCTACTTTGAACTGGATTATTTAAATCGTTGAGTCCAGGACCCTAGAGCTGAAATTTTGTTGGCTCTGCTTTTAAAATATATCCCCAGATCAGTCACTTCTCCCACTATACCACCCTGATCCAGCCTTCCTTATCCCACCCAGACTGCTGCAACTGCTTAGCTTTCACTCTTCTCTTCCTACAGTACACACAGGAGTCCCTCCTGATCCACGGTTTTGCTCTCCGGTGCTTTCAGTCACCCGTGCCAAGGGTGGTTTGATCCGGAATCAGCTGACCCTCCTTCTGACCTGGCACCAGAAGATCAACCAGTAGCCTGGCGTCGGATCACTACGCATTCTATCATCTCACATCATCACAAGAAGGGTGAGTACAGGACAGTAAGATACTTTAAGAGATATTTTGAAACTTGCATAATAGTTATGTGTTACAAACATTCTATTTTATCACATGAGCTAGTAATGTCTTAGTGTGCCTAACTTATTTAAATTGTATCAAGTACGTATAGGAAAAAATATAGTCTATATATAATTCAAGACTATCCTCAGTTTCAGGCATCTGCTGGGGATCTTGGAACAGATTCCCCTGTGGATATGGCCAGGGAACGAGTGACTCATGTCTCAGGGCAGTGGCTCATATTTCTCAGTGCCCACTCTCTCCAGAGAGTAGGCACAGGAATCCTTTTGAACAAAAGTGAGAACTTTTTACTCGCCTGCTCAAAATCATCCCAACAGTTTTCCACTCTCACTTGAAATAAAAATAAAATAAAAATAAAAATAAAAGCAAAGTCTTGGCTGTGGCCTGCAAAGCCCTGCCTCATCTCCTGTGCCTATTCCCATTTCCTGTTCTGCTCTAATCACAGTATTCTTCTTGCTTATTCTCCCCACATTATCAAGTAGCTCTGGCCTCAGGATGTTTGCATTTTCTGTCTTCTCTGCCTTGCAAGGCACTCTCCCCAGTTAGCTGCCCGACTCCTTCTCCCACTGTTTGAGAGAAGACTTTCCTGACCACCTCATCTATCAGAGCACCCCACTCTCTACCAGTAATCTCTAATCCCTAACCCTGCCTCATTTCCCTACATAGTATTTATCATACTAGCAGCCAACATATCTTATAGCACTTTGATCATCAGTCAGCCTCCACTTTAGAATGTCTTTGTGACCAAAGACTTTGCTGTGTTAGCTGCTCTATCCTGAATGCCTAGAAAACTGGCCCAGAGTGGAAGATCCGGAAATGTTCGGTGGGTGAAAGAATCTCAGGGTGCAGATATCGAGATGAAAAATAGAAGTGGTGGCTGCACAAAGTGTTCAAAATACTCTTCAAATCATCCAAAATGTTCAATCTCTGATCATGAAACAGTGAAATGATGACTGGCATAATAAAAATGGCAAAATAATTTTTTAAATACCCTATTTAATATTTTTACAGTAGAATGGGCATCCGTGGAGGTGAGAGGCTGTGGGGAGAGAAACAGGGCAAGGTAGGAAGAGGGGGACATCATACTACTGAGAGAATAGACAGAGAAGAGAGCATGTAGGAGGGACTATGAGCCTTGGACTCTCCTGTGATAGGAGCTCCCCTACTAGATCAGAAGCCGCTGGGGGCCAAGCAGAGACCCTCTCTCAGTCATCTTTTCATCTTCAGCATCTCAGAGTATATAGTCAGCAATCCTATCAGTGTTCAGTGGATGGAATGAAGGGACAGGAAATATCAGAGACAGTTTCTAGCCATTTTACACATTCATGGCTTGGAGTGGAGGGTGGACCTGCAGGGCAGCAGTGAGTGTCCAGTTCCACTTTCCATGTCCAGACCCTAATGACAAGAAGAGATGCCCAGGGTTCTATTCCCAGTAGCAAACATTCTGTGGCAGGCACTGGGTCTAGTGATTGATATGAGCTGCCTCAGTGACCCTTGAACAACGACCATACGCAAGGAAAAGCACTCTAGGGAGGCTGAGACCCAGGAGAGCAGCACATTGGTGGCACAGTACCACAGTCTCAGCTGCTCTCTGACACGTATGCCCTTCCACTGAATGAGTGTTAAACACTGGACTTCTGGGAATGAGGCACGTCTGGTGGGGACCCAGAGATAATTAGGTTCGTGCTGCCCCAGTCCTCTTCCTCATAACCCTGTGATGGAGGGACTCTAGAAGAAAAACAGAGGAGGCAACCATGAATAGCACATCTGACGGGGCTCTGAGTTCCTTGAAAACAAGAAATGCCCTGACCAGAAGTGATCACAGAGCTGAACAGTGACTTGGGGAAGTGTTTCTCAACTTGGAGGGAGGGAGGAGAGACAGGTGGTTCATCAGTGACCTAGGGGGAAGCACCTGGGAAGAGGTGAGTAGTATAAATAACCAAAATGTATAGACTCATAATGTTCATGATGCTCTCCTGCCAATGCTAAGGCCTGCTAGCACTTCCTTCTCCATTCACCTTGCTTAGGGCCCCATGTCATTCTCTTTACTCCCTTTCTCCTCTCAAGTGACCCTTGAATGTACCTTTTCAACTGTGTGGACATGCTGGGGGCAGAGCAAAGTACCTTACTGTGTGCCTTATCTCAGGCTCAGAAACGTAATCAGGACAGCTCTGGCTCAGAACATCCTGAAGAGGTTCAGACCCCAGTATTTAGCAGGAGCATCGGCCCAAGGGCAAGGGAGTGAGCTCTGGTGCTTATCTCTTCCACCACCTTCCAAGCTTTAAACCCTGCCCTGGTATAAACCAGCAGCCAGACTTGTAAAATTCCCTTGGTTCTTCACCCTCCAGAGGGATTGTGCACAGATTGGGTAAACCAGCTTAGCACTTGACTATGCAGCCAGGTGCAGAAAGAAGTTTTGGAGGGGATATTTGCTTGAGGGTCAGTTTGGTGCCACTAAGATCCAGGCTTCTGCCCATAGACCTCTCCCCTCCTTTGTCTTAACCAGGTGTACCTTGGGCTATTTTTTACAGTAAGCACATCAAAATGGCTATGAGAGAGGAGTGAGGAGGTTTAGCTTCACCCTCTCCAGCTTACAAAACGTCCTAAAACATTTTTATGTGTTTATTTAAATACTAAAGTAATTCATTCTTATGGTTAAAAGAAATTTGATATTACTGGTTTGTTAAAATAAAAAGGAAACTTTAGTAGTACCTCTCCTTCTCTCTACAAAATCTCACTTGAAAATTCAAAATTCTGGGCAGCCCAGGTGACTCAGCAGTTTAGCGCCGCCTTCAGCCCAGGGTGTGATCCTGGAGACCCGGGATCGAGTCCCACGTCAGGCTCCCTGCGTGGAGCCTGCTTCTCCCTCTGTCCCTCTGCCTGTGTCTCTACCTCTCTCTCTCTCTATCTCTATCTCTCTCTCTCTCTCTCGAATAAACCAAATCTTAAAAAAAAAAAGAAAATTCAAAATTCAGTCTGTTTCGTTCCAGATAGATAAAAGGGCTTCACAGAATCAAAATACACGTTGTTCTGGCAACAAATGTGTCAAACATATCACCTTGAGTTCTCAAGATACATGTCAGGAGACCCAGATACGATACACAGATCTGTCTTCTTCATGATCGCGTAATACCCCACCTGAATTTCTTAGGCACACTCCCACCTCAGAACTAAAGATACCCAACTTTGTTCAGTTTCTCAGACAATGCACAATGCAGGAGAATGATAGTGCCAAATACACTGACGGTCTGAAACACACAGAACCGGAAGCTCAGATATCAATAACTGAATGATTCCTGTAAGTTAATGTTTTATTACTGAGTAATTTGTATTATTTGTGCATATATTTCCATTTTGCCATAATCTAGATTCTGTTTCCTTCAGTATATTGCACGAGATTTTTGTTCTCCTTTTTTCTCATTCCTAATTATTTTGATATAATCAGGCACCTTGAACATACAAAAACTCATACACTTGGCTTGTTCCTGGCACTGTCATACATTTTAAAAAGTATCTGGCATCATGATAAATCTGTTGTCAGATATATCGGAGCGCATCCTGTCAATTTGTGTTTACTTGTTTTATTTTATTTTTTTTATAAATTTATTTTGTATTGGTGTTCAATTTGCCAACATATAGAATAACAACCAGTGCTCATCCCGTCAAGTACCCATCACCCAGTCACCCCCACCCCCCACCCACCTCCCCTTCCACCACCCCTAGTTCATTTCCCAGAGTTAGGGGTCTTTCAGGTTCTGTTTCCCTTTCTAATATTTCCCACTCATTTTTTTCTCCTTTCCCCTTTATTCCCTTTCACTATTTTTTATATTCCCCAAATGAATGAGACCATATAATGTTTGTCCTTCTCTGATTTTAAGTGTAGAATAGGCCTCTCTTTCAAATTGGCTGCTTACTTCATTAAGATTAAATTTTTCAGAGGAAGAATAGGTGTGGTGAACTGAAGATGACCACAGATTCTTTGCCACTTAGCCTATCAAGGAGGAAAAACAATTTCCTTTGCCTCTTTCATCTGGGCTGACCTTGCGACTTGATTTGACAAATTAATGTGATGGAAGTGACTTATAACTTATGAGGCAAGGCCTTACGGACCTGAAGATTTTGCCTTTGGCCACTTGGAATGTTCCCTCCTTGGAGCCAGCCACCATATAAGAAGTCTAAGTACCCTGAGAACACCATGCTGTGAGGAAGCCCAAGCTAGCCCCGTGGGGGAAGAGAGGCCACGTGGAGAAGCAGCAGGGCTGCAGACAAACAGGTCAGTTAGCCCAGCAGAGCCAGCACCACAGTGCAGCTGAGTGAACGACTCCAGCTGCCTGCCTAGAGAGCCAAAGCACTCTCATGAATTCTAAAACCACATGAATTACCAATTGACAGAATCATGAACAGACAAAATGGCAGCTGCTTTAAACCACAGAGGTTTGGGATAGTTTGTTCCATGGCAGGGGAGATGGAAACATGGAGACACTCAGGATATGCTGAAGATAAAAGCATGAACTGTGTATCAAAAGAACCGATAGGATATTCTGAATCTATAGTCCTGTTCTCTTTTCTTAGATTCTGTATATGTCTACTTGGTATTAATTAATTACAGGGCCAAACTAGCTGCCAGAGTTGTTTACATCTGCCCTGAGGTCCAAGTCCTTACCTTGAAACCATCTCCTTTCATGCAGTCCCACACACCAAGCCAGTATCGCCACTGTCCTGAATCAACCCAGAGCCAGGGACTAGACAATTAGAGACAGCCCCTGTGCCCCCAAATCCACTAGAATTATTTAAGCTAGCTAATTCTAAACTTGAACCTGCCTCATCCAGCCTTTCTTGGGAGAACTCTAGTAAGGGCTCTGGCCTGTGTCTTCCCCTTAACTCCTCTCTGCCTCCTGGCTAAAACCTTATGTGTCCCCACATGGCCCTGCATAGCATGGTATGCCCCCTCTTCTTTGGAAATATAAGTCATAAAAATCTTATTTCAGTGGCATTGGCCTCTCCATCATCTCCATAGATTAAAATCCTGTGTGTACAACTGAGAGACGTCCAAAATAATCCTCCCTAGTGGGAAACTCTAAGGAGACTGCATGTGATATATGTGTCATTGTGTGAGTGGCTGTATCCAGGTGGACATATGCATGTTGCTGCCCTCTTCTACCAATGATGCTACTTGTAATGAGAACTGGCAGGGTCACAGCATGGCAAAAATAAAATCAAAACTGACCGTGTTTTATCTAAGGGATATACATGCTACATAAAAGGAGTGAAGCGCATTTCAGGGCAGCAGCAGAAAAAGAAAAGAATTTTTGAAATTTGGGTTCAAATCGTCATATTCTTGTTTACTATGTGACTTGAGCAAGTCAATTCTTCTGAGCCTGGGTCTCCTTTTTAATAAATTTGTACAATAATAAGATCTAAATCATAAGATTGCAGTGAAGATCATGATAAAATGTAAAAGTATTTGGCAAATTGCGAAGTGCTATATACAGATTGCATATTATTTTTCACTGCAGACTTGTAATTTATTATCTTGCAATGACTATATTACCTGCATTTTAAATTGAATGTGTAGTTACTTTACCTCTCTTATTTTATCCAAGTATCTATAAATTTAATGATAAAATTTAAATTAAAATGTTTATTCTTGAATAAGAAGTAGTTGGAAGAATAAAAAGGGGTTTCCTGTTGATCTTGCTTTCTCTTAGTTCAAAACATGCTGTTCTCATAATAATGAGACAGACAAGCTTTTTTTAGGGAAAGAAGTAAACATGATAACATTCTGAGGGCTACCTTGTAACATCTCAGTTTTCTCTCTCAATCTTGGGAGAATTCATGCTACATTTGGATTGTGGATATATAATGTCCTCTCAGAGTAAAGAGACAACTGTACTATCAGAATCCCTCCTTCATCACTGTGCTACCATGGTGGCCCTCCTGGGAGAGGCCAGCAGTCCTAGGGCCATCTGAGAGAGGGAAACAGGATTTCTCTCAGCTCTAGGAGCATCTATGGTTGGCCCTTAGCTGAGTTCCAGCACCCTACCCTCTCAGGGTCCCTAAGCTTTCCTGCTCTCCTCCTTCAGCCTCCTTGGCTTCTCTTGTCCACTCAGTGCCTAGTTCTCTCAATATGGAAAATGGACTCATTGAGTAAAAATCCTCCCTAGGTAAGAGGAGGTGTGTGCTGTATAAGAGTAATCCCATGTCTTTCTCAAATCTCAGACTGGCTCCCACAAGTATCCCAGTGTTTGTGCAAAATGGGGATGGAATCACAGAAGTTCCGAGTTGGAGGGAACAGTGCTAGTTGCTCATTCTAAGTGCTATTTTGTTGTTAAATGAGAGAAGGATCTACAGAGTGACCTGCTCATGAAAGCCAGTCAGTCACAGATGAGGAAATGAAGTTCTAGAAGAGATAAGAAAAACATAATGTGAGGAGAAGGGGTGGGGCAGAATGAGAAGAAGAGAGAGAATGTTAAGCAGGCTCCATGCCCAATGCAGAGCCCAATGCAGGGCTCCATCTCACAACCCTGAGATCATGACCTGAGCTGAAATCAAGAGTCAGATGCTTAACCAACTGAGCCACCCAGGTGTCCCCATAAGACATTATCTTTAGAGGTAGCATGGAATTGTAAAAAGAAAGCTGGACTAGGGGTGAGAATACCCGGTCCAGGTTTTACATCTGACATGCCCTATCATAGATAAACCATTGAGCAACTCTGAAACTCTATTTCCTTATTTGTAACAAGTAAATAAAAATGCCCCCTTGTGAACTTGGTGTGAGTCTCAAATGAGAAAATGAATATAAAAGTAAGTTTTAAAGTGGCAAATGTTTTTCTTACATTCTTCTATTTTATTTAAATTCAATTAATTAACATATTATTGGTTTCAGAGGTAGAGTTCATTACCATTACATCACGTGTCCTCCTTAATGCCCATCACCCAGATACCCCACCCCCCCCACACCTCCTCTCCAACAACCCTGAGTTTGTTTCCTAGAATTAAGAGTCTCATGGTTTGTCTCCCTCTCTGATCTCATCTTATTTTATTTTTCCTTCCCTTCCCCTGTGATCCTTTGTTTTGTTTCTTTAATTCCACATATGAGTGAAATCATATGATAATTGTCATTTTCTAATTGAATTATTTCATTTAGCCTAATATCCTCTAGCTCCATCCACATCATTGTAAATGGTAAGATTTAATTTTTTGATGGCTGAGTAATATTCCATTGTATATATACACACATCTTCTTTATCCATCCATCTGTTGATAAGCATCTGGGCTCTTTCCATAGTTTGGCTGTTGTTGTGGACATTGCTGCTATAAACATTAGGATGCAGGTGCCCCTTCAAATCACTGTTTATATGCTTTGGGTAAATACCTAGTAGTGCAATTGCTGGGTCATAGGGTAGTTCTATTTTTAACTTCTTGAGGAACCTCTGTACTGTTTTCCAGAGGGGCTGTACCAGTTTGCATTCCCATCAGCCGTGTAAGGGGATTCCCTTTTCTCTGCATTCTCACCAAAACTTGTTGTCTCCTGAGTTGTTAATGTTAGCCATTCTGACCAGTGTGAGGTAGAGTCTCATTGTGGTTTTGATTTCTATTTCCCTGATGCTGAGTGATATGGAGCATTTTTTCATGTGTCTGTTGGCCATTTGTAGTTCTTCTTTGGAGAAATGTCTGTTCATGTCTTCTGCCCATTTCTTGATGGATTATTTGTTTTTTGGGTGTTGAGTTTGATAAGTTCTTTACAGATCTTGGTCCTACCTTAATTCTTAATTTGCATTGTTTTAAAATTTGTTTTGAAATTATTTCAAATGTATAAAAGACTGGTAAGATTTTTATAAATTCCTACGTATGCTTCTCTCAGGTGAACCAGTCATTAACATTTTACCCTATTTGGCTTATCTTTCTCTCATAGTCAGTGTGTGTGTGTGAGAAAGATAATTGTTTTCCCTAAACCATTTGAAACTTGAAAACATGAAGACTCACTTTTACTTACTATTACAGCATGTGTTTGCTATAAACAAATACACTGTCCTACAAAACCACAGTCTATCAAAATCTAGGAGATTAAGATTGATATAATGCTACTTTTTAAGTCCACTGACCTCATTAAGATTTTCTCCAGTTGTCACCAAAAGGAAAGTTTTAGGTCTAGCATCCAATCCTGGATCATATATTACATTTAGTTGCCATGTCTCTTCAGTCTTCTTCAGTCTGGAGCAGTTCTTCAGTCTTTCTGTGATATGACCTTGATAGTTTTGAAGAATGCAGGCTTTTTAGTAGCTTTACAAAGTGTCCCTCAATTGCTAGTATTTCTCCATTATTAGATTTATTTTATGCACTTTTGGCAGGAATATCACAGAAGTGTCACTGTGTTGTTCTTAGTGCATCATATCAGAAAGCACAGGATGTCCTTTTGTTCTGTCACGGGTGATAGTAATTTTATCAGTTGGTTAGAGTTTCTGCCAGATTTCCCCACTCCAAAGTTAAGATAATTACTTTGTACTACAAAGAAATATGAGTTTACATTCTACTTTAAAAGAGAATTTCCATCTTCTTTTATTCATATGTTTATTTTTATCAGGAGAGGCCCTTGAATTCTTATTTTATACAATAGATTATAATCCATTACTATCTTTATTCATGCTGATGAGCTCAATTTTCCCAGATTTGAAGTGGGAACCCTTTTAATCTGGCCCCTCTGTCCCTTTAACATGTTTACTTTTTTTTTCTTTAAGCACTTTCTTTTTTCTGGGACTATAAGATATTCCTGGCTCATCTTGTACTTTTCCTGCCCCAGCTCTGGGATCAGCCATTCTCGGGGAACCCTCATTTCCTTTAGTAGAGAATGGTTTTCAAAAATAAAGATATCAGAACTAGGAATGCAAATTGATATTATAGATTTTTCCTTATAGAATAACTATATAGCCATATAGGAAAGAAAGATGACCTTCAAATCTTACTTCATTTCATATATAACCATTAACTTGAGATAGACTTAAAGTAAACCAAAACCTATGAATGAAGCTTCTATCCATAAAAGAAAAAACTTATAAATTGGATTCATAAAAATGGAAAAGATATTGCTCATCAAAAGATGCTCTTAAGAAAATGATAAGTGTTAGAACTTAAAAGACTATCAATTTAAAATTGACTGCTATATACGTCAGGTGTTCTATATGAACATCATAGTAACCACAAACTAAAAGCCTATGACAGATACATAAAAAAAGAGAAATGAATCCAAACAAAGCACTAAGAGAAGTCATCAAATCGAAAGGAAAGAGAGTAAGAGAAGAAGAAATAAACAGAAAAAGTACAAAAATAACCAGAAAACATGGAACAAAAGGGCACCTTTTCTGATGATACCAGTATGAAACTAAAAATCAATTACAAGAAAAAAAAAACTGGAAAAAAAACACAAACATGTGGAGGCTAAAAAACATGGTATTAAACAACCAATGTGTCAATTAAACATCAAAGAGGAAATCATAAAATACCTTGAGACAGGGATCCCTGGATGGCGCAGCGGTTTGGCGCCTGCCTTTGGCCCAGGGCGCGATCCTGGAGACCCGGGATCGAATCCCACGTCGGGCTCCCAGTGCATGGAGCCTGCTTCTCCCTCTGCCTGTGTCTCTGCCTCTCTCTCTCTCTGTGACTATCACAAATAAATAAATAAATACCTTAAAAAAAATTAAAAAAAAAATACCTTGAGACAAATGAAAATGGAAACACAATGGTCCAAAATCAGTGGGACACAGCAAAAGCAGTGAAGTTTAAAGAGGGAAGTTTATAGTGATACAGGCCTGCCCCAAGAAACAAGAAAAATCTCATAAACAGTCTACTCTTTATACCTAAAGGAACTAGAAAACAAGCAAACAACACCTAAAGTCAGTAGAAGGAGAGAAACAATAAAGATTAGAGTAGAAATAAGTAAAATAGAGACTTTAAAATGGGAAAAAAATAATGAATCCAAGAGCTGGTTCTTTGAAAAGATGAACAAAATTGATAGAACTCTAACCAGACTCATCAGTTAAAAAAAAAAAAAAAAGATAGGCACCAAATAAATCAGAAATGAAAAAGGAGAAATTACAAACGACACCACAGAAATATAAAAGATTGTAAGAAACTACTATGAACAATTATATGCCAGCAAATAGAAGAAATGGATAAATTCCTGGAAACATATAAACTACCAAAACTGAAACTGGAAGAAAGAGAACACTTGAGCAGACCATTACCAGCAAAGAAATTGAATTAGTAATCCAAAAACTCCTAACAAACAAAAGCCCAGAAGACAACTTCACAGGTGAATTCTACCAAACATTTAAAGAGTTAATACCTATTCTTTTCAAACTATCCCAAAAATTGAAGAGGAAGGAATACTTTCAGATTCATTCTATGAGGCCAGCATTATCTTGATACCCAAACCAAAGACACTAGAAAAATTACAGACCAATATCCATGAAGAATATGGATGCAGAAATCCTCCACAGAATATCAGCTAACTGAATTCAATAATACATTAATATAATCATGCACCACAATCAAATGGGATTTATTTCAAGGATACAAGGATGGTTCAATATCCACAATCATATGAAACCCCACATTAACAATATGAGGGATAAAAATAATATGATCATCTCAATAGATACAGAGAAAGCATTTGAAAATATTTGACATCCATTCATGATAAAAATTCTTAACAAAGTGGGTATACACTCTGGAAAACTGTGTGGAGGTTCCTCAAACAGTTAAAAATATACCTGCCCTACGACCCAGCAATTGCACTGCTGGGGATTTACCCCAAAGATACAGATGCAGTGAAACGCCGGGACACCTGCACCCCGATGTTTATAGCAGCAATGGCCACGATAGCCAAACTGTGGAAGGAGCCTCGGTGTCCAACGAAAGATGAATGGATAAAGAAGATGTGGTTTATGTATACAATGGAATATTACTCAGCTATTAGAAATGACAAATACCCACCATTTGCTTCAACGTGGATGGAACTGGAGGGTATTATGCTGAGTGAAGTAAGCCAGTCGGAGAAGGACAAACATTATATGTTCTCATTCCTTTGGGGAATATAAATAATAGTGTAAGGGAATATAAGGGAAGGGGGAAGAAATGTGTGGGAAATATCAGAAAGGGAGACAGAACGTAAAGACTGCTAACTCTGGGAAACGAACTAGGGGTGTTGGAAGGGGAGGAGGGCGGGGGGTGGGAGTGAATGGGTGATGGGCACTGGGGGTTATTCTGTATGTTAGTAAATTGAACACCAATAAAAAAAAATAAAAAAATAAAAAAATAAAAAAAAAAACAAAGTGGGTATAGAGGGAACATACTTCAACATAATAAATGATACCTATATAACAAAACCACAGCTAACATCATAGTCATTGGTGAAAACTTGAAAACTTTATTTCTAAGCTCAAGAACAAGACAAGGATGCCCACTCTCCACTTTTTTTTTCAACATAGAAGTCCTAATGATAGCAATCAGACAAGAATAAGAAATAAATGGCATCCAATTTGGTAAGGAAGAACGAAACTGTCACTATTTGCAAATGACATAATCAATATAGAAAACTGAAGACTCCACACAAAAAAAACTTTAGAATAAATGAATTCAGTAAAGTTGCAGGATACAAAATTAATATACAGAAATGTGTTGCATTTCTATATACAAATATCGAACAATCAGAAAGTGAATTAAGAAAATAATCCCATTTATAGTTACATAAAAAATAAAATCCCCAGGAGTAAATTTAACCAAGCAGGTCAAAGACCTACATCATGAAAACTATAAAGACAGTAAGAAAGAAATTGAAAATGACACAAATAAATGAGAAGACTTACCATGCTCATGGATTAGAATATTGTTAAATATCCATGCCACTCAAAGCAAATCTACAGATTTAATGCAATCCCCTATCAAAATACCAATGACATTTTTTTACAGAACTTGAAAAAATAATCCTAAAATTTGTGTGGAACCACAGAAGCCTCCAAATTGCCAAAGTAATCTGGAAAAGGAAAAGAGCAGGAAGTATCACACTTCCATTTCTAACTATGCTACAAAGCTATAGTAATCAAAACAGTTTGGTACTGGCACAAAAACAGACATATAGGTTAATGGGACAAAATAGAGAGCCCAGAAATCAACTCATGCTTATATAATCAATCTACAAGAAAGGAGGCAACAATATACAATCAAGAAAAGACAATCTTTTCAATAAATTGTGTTGAGAAAACAGGACAACTACATGCAAAAGAATGAAACTGGACCAAAAAAATAAACTCAAAATGGATTAAAGACTTAAATTTAGACCTGAAATCATAAAATTCCTAGAAGAAAACATGGGCAGTAAACTGTTGGACATTGGTCTTAGAATGCATATGTATTTCTAAATCTGTCTCCTCAGGCAAAGGCAACAAAAGCAAAAATAAATGATTAGGCTCCTTCAAACTAAAAAGCTTTTATAGGGATCCCTGGGTGGTGCAGCGGTTTGGCGCCTGCCTTTGGCCCAGGGCGTGATCCTGGAGACCCGGGATCAAGTCCCACATCGGGCTCCCGGTGCATGGAGCCTGCTTCTCCCTCTGCCTGTGTCTCTGCCTCTCTCTCTCTCTGTGACTATCATAAATAAATAAAAATTTAAAAAAAATTAAAAAAAAATAAAAAGCTTTTATATAGCAAAGGAAACCATCAACAAAACAAAAGGTAACGTACTGTACTGACTGGGAGAACAGATTTGCAAATGATATATCTGGTTAATATACAAAGTATATAAAGAACTTATACAACTCAACACCAAAAAAAAAAAAAATCTAATTTAAAACAGGCGGAGGACCTACATAGAATTTTTTTTCAAAGAAGACTTACAGATGGCCAATAGACATGTGAAAAGATGCTCAACATCATCAGGGAAATGCAAATCAAAATGACAGTGACATAAGAAAATATAAATTAATGAGTTAGTAAAAAACAACAAAAAACATATAATACATGGCACCTGTCAGAATGGCATTATTGAAAAGACAAGAAATAAGTGTTGGTGAGGATGTGAAGAAAGGGAACCTTTGTGTACTTCTGGTGGGAATGTAAGTTAGTAAATGGAACATAGTATGGTATGCATTTTTTAACAAAAAATTAAAAATAGATATACCATACAATCCAGCCATTCCACTTCTGAATATTTACCCAAAGAAAATTAAAACACTAATTTGAAAAGATCTATCTACCCCTGTGTTCCTTGTAGCATTATTTGTAATATCCAATATATGAAAGCAACCTATGTGCCCACGAGTAGATGAAAGGATAAAAATGTAATATCACACCCCCACACACACCCACACACAAACATACACAGTGGAATATTAGTACTCAGCCATAAAAAAAGAAATCTTACCTTGTTATTGCAACAACATGGATGGACCTAAAGAGTATTATGCTAAGTGGTCAGACAGAGGTAGTCAGACAGAGAAAGACAAATGCCATATGATTTCACCTATGTGTGGAATCTGAAAAACAAAACAAAAACAGGCCCATAAATACAGAGAAAACCTGGTGATTGCCAGAGGGGAGGAGGGTAAAGAGATGGGCAAAGTAGATGAAAGGAATTAAGAGATACAAACTTCCATTTATAAAATAAATAATTCATAAGCATGTAAAGTACAGCATAGGGAATATAGTCAATAATATAATAACTTTGTATGATGACCGATGGTAACTAGACTTACTGTGGTGATTATTTCATAATGTGTATACATATTGAGTCACTAGGTTGCATACCTGAAATTAACATACTATTGCATGTCAACTGTACTTCAATAAAAAAAAATGTAGATTTTACAAAGGTTGTTTTAATTGGAAGCCATTAAAAATAAATTTTAAATCATCAGAAAAAATGAATAGGCAAGCCACCGAACATATATATATATACACACACACACAAGCACACACATACATATACACAGCAAGGACTAATATATATACTAAGTAAATATATTTTAGAATATATAAATAGGACATATGTATCAGGAATATATAAGTACATAAATAATTCCTAAAAATCAAGAATAAAAAGATGAACAACCCTTAGGAGACACTTTGGCAGTTTCTTATAAAGCCAAACATATTCTTACCATATGATCCAGCAATTGCATTGCTTAATATTTACTGAAATGGATTGTAAATTTATGTGCAAACAAAAATCTGCACATGAATGTTTATAGCAGTTTTATTCATAATTGCCAAAATGTGGAAGCAACCAAGATGTCCTTCAATAGGTGAGTGGATAAATAAACTGTGGTACATCCAGACAATGGAATATTATTCAATAAAAAGAAATGAGCTATCAAATCATGAAAAGACATGTAGAACTTTAAATGAATATTGCTAATAAAAGAAGCCAATCTGAAAACACTGAATACTACATGATTCCAACTATGTGACATTCTGGAAAAGGCAAGACTATGGAAACAGCAAAAGGTAAGTGGTTGCCAGGGGTGGGGTGGGGGTAGGAATGAATAGGCTGATCACAGATTTTTAGGAAGTGGAACTATTCTTTATGATGAAATAATAATGGATACATGTCGTTACACATTTTTCAATACCTATAGGATGTATAACAAAGTGAACACTAATATAATCTGTAGACTTTAATAATAATATATCACTATTGGCTCATCAGTTGGCTCATCAGTTGTAACAAATATGCAAGAGGTTAATAATAGGAGGAACTTGTGAGGTGATAATTGAGTGAAAATATGAAACTCTCTACTTTCCACTCAATTTTTTGTGAACCTAAAACCACTAAAAAAAATAAAGTTTATTTACTAAAAGCAAAAGGCAAACAACTCAATTTTTTTTAAATGGGCAAGAATCTTGAATAAACTAATTTGCAAAAGAAGACATAGGAATGGCTAATAGGTATATTAAAAGGTGCTTACCATCATTAGTATAAGAAAAATAGAGTAAGATACTATTTTGTACTTATTAGAATATCTTTTTTGAAAAGAATAAAAATGTACAATTCTTATACACTGACAGTAAGAATGGAAAATGGTACAGCCAGTCTTTAGAACTGTACTGTTTGGTAATTCCTTATACAATTAAATATATATCTGTTCCTAAAATAAAAATATATGTTCACAAAATATTTCTACTAGAATACTCATAAAGCAATGGAAACAACCCAAATGTCTATCAACAGAAGAATGGGTAAAACAAATTGTGGCATATCCCTATAATCAATACTGTTCAGCAAAGTACTAAAACACACAACACAAAGATGATCCCCAAAGCATTATGTTGAATGAAAGAAGCCAGCCATACTTGTGTGGTTCAATTTATATAGAATTCAAAAACAGACACAACTGCACTGTGGTGATAGAAATCAGAACAAGGGATCCCTGGGTGGCGCAGCGCTTTGGCGCCTGCCTTTGGCCCAGGGCGCGATCCTGGAGACCCGGGATCGAATCCCACATCGGGCTCCCGGTGCATGGAGCCTGCTTCTCCCTCTGCCTATATCTCTGCCTCTCTCTCTCTCTCTGTGACTATCATAAATAAATAAAAAAAAAAATTTAAAAAAAATTAAAAAAAAAAAAAAAAGAAATCAGAACAAAAGTTGCTTGGGGCTGGATGTGCAGGGGGACTGACTGCAAAGAGACACAACGGAAATTTTGAGAGTGATTAAAGAGTTCAAATACTTTAACTGTGGTGGTTATTATATGGTTCTATAGAATTGTTAAAGCGCATCCACTGAACACTCGAAATCTCTGCCTCCTAACTTATATAAATATATATAAATTTAGGGGGAAAACACTGGCGTGTTATCTTCAAATATCTTAAAAGAAAAGCTGACATAAGAATTCTAAGCATAACCAATCTGACATTCAAATATAAAGACACAGTGTTTTTAGCACTTGGGAAAAACTAATGGAACATATTTCCCGTGAGTCATTTTTGAAGATACTGCTAAAATTCAAAATTTAGCTATATTTTTATGAGGGTCCATTCAGGAAAACAAAGGATGGTCTCTTTTTGTACTATTTGTATATGCACAAATTTCACTTACCATGTGTTGTGAGCTGAATTGGCACCCCCACACACAACCTCCACCAAACTCATATGCTGCAGTCCTGAGCCCATATCTCAGAATATGACCTTATTTGGAGATAAGGAATTTAGAGGAGAAATTAAGTTAAAATGAGATCATTAGGGTAGACCTTAATCCAATATGACTGGAAAATTTGGTTGCAGACGTAGAGGGAAGTTGATGTGAAAACATGGAGAAGATGGCTGTCTACAAGCCATAGAGAGAAGTCTGGAACAGATCATTTTCTCAAGGGTCTCATAAGGAGCCAACCATGTTAACACCTTGATCTTGGACTTCTATCCTCCAGAACTGTGAAAACATAAATTTCTATTATTTAAGCTACAAATCTATGGTAATTTGTTATGGAAGCCCCAAAAAACGAATTGACTATGATTTAGTTAATTAACACCACTGCTCAAAGAATGATTCAGATGTCAGTTACCATAGTATATCAATTGAATAATTGCATAAAGTACAGACTTTGCTGTTAACTCTTCAGTCCACATATGACTATATAAATAATAAGTATGCATCATGATGAATGACCAATCACTTCACTTCTTGCACAGTCTGTCAGTGAATAGTCACTATATGCTTGGTATTCAGTTCAGACAGAAGCATATTTTCCTTCCATTGATTGTGTTGCATACTTTCCTTCCATTGATAAAGCTATGTGACATTTTATAAAAATGGGTAATATAAAAATGGAATTGACCAATAAATGAAAAGTATATCAAAGAAAAAATATCACCAAGCATGAAATGGAAAAGTGGTTGTAATTAGAAAGACAAAAGTGACTCAAGGAAGTGACACAGGCAAAACCCCTCACATTAAAGGAACCCTTAGGAAAGTTGCTCAATATTGAAAATGCAAGGGATAAAATATTGGGAGCCGATCCATACTTGGAAAGGAGTATGATAATTTGCCAAGGTATAGAGAAAATGTTTTATGTCATCACTTATATTACTCATATGCTGGGAAGTTATTGTGATTTTTCAAGAAACTTGAGGAATCTCCCAGTATCTATCTCTGTCTGCCACTACAAAGCAGATGTCTCTCAAGAGCTTACTAGGAAGCTCCTATAAATCTCACATCTGCCTGTGCATCTGGCTGCAACTGCTGGTACAGTATAATAGACTGATCTGTTCCACCTTCTAAATCTCATGCATGAGCCTCTCATAGGCAAACTTTAATACAGTACCATTTAGGAAAAGGAATCCTGGGAAACTTCTCTCTGGCTTCTCTTCTGTGATATGAGGAAAACCTTTAAATGGTGTAATGGTTGTAGTAGAAAGAATAATGGCCGCCCAAAGATGTCAAATTTCTGGGACCTTGTGACTATGTTATCTTTCATGTGAAAAAGAACTTTGCAGATGAAATCAAGGTTACCTAAAAATAGGAAGATTATCCTGGATCATCTACATGAGCCCAGGGTAATCATATGAGCTCTTATTAAAACTGGAAGAAGGAAGCAGAGGAGTAAGTTGGAGAGATTCAATGTGAGAAGGACCCCAAACCGCCATTGCTGGCTTTGAAGATGGAGAAAGGGAATCAGGAGCCAAGACATGCAGATAGCTCCATCTGTCAGCAAACAAGGAAACAGGAACTTCAGCCCTACAATTACAACAACTTGGTTGTAACAAGGAAACAATTATCACTAGAGCATTCAGCAAGGAATGCAGCTCAGCTGACTTGCTGATTTTTACCTAATGAGAAACTTGTCAGACTTTAGACCTACAGAACTATAGGATAATAAATTTGTGTTCAAGCCACTGAGTCTGTGATTAATACAACAGCAGTAGAAAATAAATACAGTGGTCATGCTGCATTCATGAGGAGATGAGTGAAAAATCTGGCAAAAAGAGGAGATGAGTGAAAAATCTGGCAATAAGTATCGAATCCATTGAAATGTAGGGCTAAAAGTAAAACAAATGTGGGGATTATAATTCCAGATACAAAGATACAAATTCCATAAACCTTGATAATGTAGAAAAGAGGTAATTAAGGAAGAGGAGGACTGGAATAAAATGGCTAGTGTTCTTTATAGCAGCAGCTTCATCTTTCATAACTGAGGTCAAATGATAGTATTCTAATTTGCTAAGGTAATTTGTGTATACAGATATTTTAAAAGATAATGATAAATACTTGGATAAATAGCTAAAATTTGAGTAACACAGAGGTGGAAAAGAAAGATGGAGAAACTGAAAATATGCTAATTCCACCAATGTTCATTATCAGCAATGAATACTACCTGAAGTGACAAACCATGAGAGACTCCTAACTCTGGGAAATGAACAAGGGGTAGTGGAAGGGGAGGCAGGTGGGGGGACAGGGTGATTGGGTGATGGACACTGAGAGGGGCACTTGACGGGATGAGCGCTGGGTGTTATACTATATGTTAGCAAATCGAACTTCAATAAAATATATATAATATAGATGTAATCCTTTAAAGTAGCAGAAGAAATGCATGAAAAATCAAAGAAAATATATTAAAAGCAATAAAAATGGAAAGCAGAGCATACAATAATTTGACAAAACTAAGTCCATATGTGCTTGCCATTTCAATAAATAAAATCAGATAAATTCGCTTATTAAAAAATAAAGGCTTTCTTGGGTGATACAGTTGGTTAAGCATCAGCCTTTGGCCCAGCATCTCCCTCCTTAGCAGAGAGCCTACTTCTCCCTTTCCCTTTGCACTTCCTCCTTGCTTATGCTCTCTCTCTCTCTCTCAAATAAATAAACAAAATACTTTTAAAATGAAATCTTTCCAATAAGACCATATAGGAAAATCCAAAGTACATAAAGTGACTCAGAAACATTGATATTAAATGAGGAACAGAGTCAAATTCTACAAACACAAGCAAAAATGAAGCAGGGTTCATGATTTCAAAATCAGGTATGATGAATTTACAGCAACAAATATTAAAATAGAAAAAATTGTGGAATATGCTTTGTAGTGATAAAGGGTGAAATTCTTAACAAGGACCCAAGAATTATGAAAATCTGTATGCCAAACAATACAGCATTAATTTTCAAAAGACAAAAAATAGCAGGAAATAAAATGAGAAAGATAAAAATATATGAGTAGTACAGGTTTTAATTCATCTCTATCAGACTGTGATAGACCCAAGTGGATAAAACAATAAAATCAAATATATAGAATACCTCGGTATTATAGTAAGTAAAGTATATCTAATTGATAAATACTGAACCAGACATTAGTGGCAGGAAAAGAACTGAACTTCAGATTCACAAAGTCCCAATTTGCTGCTTTGTTGCCTTTAAAACTGTGATCTCCTCTAAGAGAGTAACATGCAAAAGAAAAAAGTTGGACTCCTACCTCAGACCATGTACAGATAACTCAAAATGAAACAAAAACCTTAATATAAGAGCTAAAACTATAAAATTCTTAAGAGAAAACATAGGTGTAAATCTTTATAACCCTGTATTTGGCAACAGTTTCTTAGAAGTAACACCAAACACACAAGTGAAAAAAGGGAAAAAAGTAGGCAATTTGGATTTCATAAAAATTAAAAATTTTGCACCTCAAAAGACACTATCAATAAAATGAGCAGACATCCCACAGAATGGGATTAATTATTTGCAAGTCATGTATCAGGTAAGTGACTAATATAATGAATATATAAAGAAATCTACAATTCAACACAGAAAGAAAAAAAATCTCAATTAAAAAATAAGGATGCCTGAGGGATGCCTGGCTGGCTCAGTAGGTAGAGTATATGACTTTTTTAAAATTTTAAATATTTTATTTATTTATTCATGAGAGACACAGAGAGAGAGGCAGAGACACAGGCAAAGGGAGAAGCAGGCTCCCCACCAGAAGCCTGATGTGGGACTCGATCTCAGGACCCCAGGATCACGACCAGAGCCAAAGGCAGATGCTCAACCACTAAAGCCACCCAGGTGTCCCGAGTATATGACTTTTTATTTCAAGGTCATGAGTTCAAGTCCCAAGTTGGACATGGGACCTACTTAAAATCATTTTTTAAATGGGCTTGAATAGATATTTTTTCAAAGATATAGAGTTGGCCAATAGGCACATGAAGAGATGCTCAACATCATTAATCATTAGGGAAATGCAAATCAAAATCCCAGTGAGATGCCATGTCACACCAACTAGGATGGCTATAATAATAACAATAATAAAAAACACTAAGTGTTGATGAGGATGTGGAGAAACTGGGACTCTTGTTTATTGCTGGTGAAATCGTAAAGCAATGCAGCTGCTTTGGAAAAATCTGACATTTCTCCCTAAAGTTACCATTTGATCCAGCAACTCTATTCCTAGGTGTATACCTCTGAGAAATGAAAACATACATCCACACACACAATATATATATATTATTGTTCATAGAAGCATTATTCATAATAACTAAAAATGGAATTAACTCAAATGTCCTCAACTGATTAGGTAAGTAAGATATATCCATATGAGAGAATATTATTCTCCAAAAAAAAAGGAATGAAGTACTGATATATACTACAACATGGGTGAACCTTGAAAATATACTGCTAAATGAAAGAAGCCATTCAAAAAAGACCATGTATTATGTGATTCCATTCATATTAAACGTCCAGAATAGGCAAATTCATAGATCTAGAAAGTAGATTAGGGCAGCCCCGGTGGCTCAGCAGTTTAGCGCCGCCTTCAGTCCAGGGTGTGATCCTGGAGACCCGGGATCGAGTCCCACGTCGGGCTCCCTGCATGGAGCCTGCTTCTCCCTCTGCCTGTGTCTCTGCCTCTCTCTCTCTCTCTCTCTCTCTCTCTCTGTCTCTCATGAATAAATAAATAAAATCTTTAAAAAATATATTTAAAAAAAAGAAAGTAGATTAGTGGTTGCTTAGTGCTGGGGGAATGGCAAGGATGGGTGTGACTGCTAGAGGATCTGGAGTTTCTTTTTGTGTGAAAATGTTTTAAAATTCCTTGTGGCAATAGTTTCACAACCTTGTGAATATAATAGAAACCATTACATTGTTTGAATTCACACTTTGAAAGGGTGAATTTTGTGGTATGTGAATCATCTCTCCCTCTCCCCTCTCTCCTTCCTTTTCTCATATGTGTGTGTATGTGTATGTGTATGTGTATGTATACAAGCACGCACAGTTACACTCACTTTAGGATTTTGCAGTGTGGCAGTCCATGCACATTATCACAGATCTACTTCCTCATCTACTGGCATAGGTATTAGAGTCAGGCTTGTAGCCCCTTCAGCTCCTGCTGGACTTTTAGCTTCAGCTCTGACCTTTGGACCTGGTGTGTGTTCAGCTTCCTGATGAAAGACATTGGCTCCTCTTGCAGTTTATGTGCATCATCAAGGAAGTGGCAGGAGACTGAGATGGCTTCTAGCTTATCCTTGTAGATTCTGGTTTCTCCTTTCTTCCCTCCATTTTACATGCATCTTTCCTTCCTAGCTACCTGCCCTCCTATCTTCAAGGCAAACATAAGAAACGACAGATGTATAGCTATCACTTCACCAGTCCCCACAATAGCACACACAAATAATTCCTCTAATGAATGTGTTATTCTGTATCACTTGTAGAAGTTCTGATGTAACTGCCCCATAGGTCTGGTTCATAGCATTTGTGTCACTGACATCTCTCTGCCTGAACAATATGATTGCCCGCTTCCCTTACCCACATTGCTAAACTACATGGCAGTTCTCTCAGACAGCTTTTTTCTTATGACAATATTCTCTCAAAGCAACAGATTATACTTTAGCTGCTCTCTTAAATCTCATTTTGTCTCTCTTAGTCTCCTTCACAAGAGAGCAATATGAAAATAATACTTATTATTTTATTGATTTAAATGTGCATTATCAGATCATTTTTTGTACTCCAATTGTTCTCTGCTCCTTCTTATAAGACCTCCCCAAATCTATGAACTCTTTCATCTGAAATGAGAATTTTTTATATCAATTGCCTTTCATTAGAAGACTGTCCCAAGGCCGAGTGGAAGTGGGGGAAAAATAGTGTCCACATTTACAGATTTTCACACCAGTGAAAACCTGGTAATTTCTCTGCCAATTTTGGACAGATTTATTTTGGCAGCCTGGTAGTGACTCTTAGAAATGATCAACACAGGCCTTAGATATGGCAGAAAGAGAGATAACACTCTGGGGTTTAAGCTAATCTCCTGTGAGATATGGTTTCTCCTTTCATTTAAGAACTGCTATTCTGCTTGGCCTCAAAGACAGTAGAAAATCATAGTTTAGAGGAAGAAATGATCAAAATAAAACCAAAAGCACTCAGTTTCTCTGTATTGAAAAGCCCAGTCTTGCTATTACAAAAAGAAAGGCCAATAAACCCTTGAGTTAATTGGCCCCATTTTGTGAACAAAGTAAAACAAAATTGCAGTGTTGAGAATTTAGCACTACTTGTTCATATAACAAATTAAACTAGATATGCACATTATTTCAGTGAACAACCGCCTTAAGTGATTTTTCAGAGGAGTAGTTCATTATAAACAAAGAGATAAAATATGAAAGTAGCAGAAACTGATAATGATTTTTCAAAATAACACTAACTCTTATCAGACTTTCAGAAGAAACCACTGCAGACAGTGATAAATCGTAACTTTTCAATAGCAGGTCCCTAGGCTTTCAGAGAAAATAAGATGGATCCACTGAAGGTAAAATTAAAGTTTGCATTGCTGTTAACTTTTAATTAATCAATTCCACTACGTACATCTGAAAACATAATAGCACTGTATGGAAGCCCATTTCTGACAGACAGTTTCAAGACAAAACCTGTGTGTTACTTCTGTTGTGATGAGACCTGTTATCACATTAGAGCAGCTCAATGCCAAAAGGAGCTTTGTGACTTAACCAGAACTGAGGACAAAGGCATTTAAGTAAACACTGTGTTTCACTGGGGTTCTAATGAAGGAGTGCTCTCAGGCATTCAGATGATTTGGAAATGTTTTGTCTCATTATGTTGTGGAAAACGATAGTTCTTTTTATTGAAATATATTTGACACCTAACATTGTGTAAATTTAAGGTGTACGATGTGTTGATTTGATACATTTATATATTGTAATATGACTCCCATTGTAGTGATAGTCAACACCTCTATCAAGTCGTATAATTATCATTTCTTTTTGGTGATGGGAATAATTAAGATCTAGACTCTTAGCAAGTTTGATGATTATAATACAGTTATTGTCTATATTCACTATACTGTGTGTCAGATATCCCAGATTTGTCTACTAGTTGCAAATTTATATCTTTAAACAACATGTCTCCTGTTTCCCTACCCTGAGCCCCACATAGAAGTGATATCATACAACCTTAGTGTCCATCAATGAATAAATGGATAAAGAAGATGCAGCATGTATGTACGATGGAATATTATTTATTCATCCATAAGGAAGAAGGAAATCCTTCCATTTTGGATGATATGGATTGACTTTAAGGACATTATGTGATAAGTCAGATAAAGACAGATACTAGAAACCTATAGTTTTAGATCTGGAAGGTCACAAAGTCGAAGGCCTAGAGTTTATAGATTTGTTCCATTAACAAAGATAGAGGGCAAAAATTAGTAACATAGTAAGGGGTTGTAGGCACTTATGAGGAGATAACCTCAGGATCAAGTGAAGGTGATTGGAGGATGGTTTTGAGTCTCAGTACTTTCTGACCTTGCTGCTATGTACCTTATACACTTAGGGCTAAGCCACCAACATTATGATCACTCCACTTCCAATATACTCAAATTCTATGGGAAAGGACCTTTAGAATGAATGGGAGACTTTTCTGAGCAAAGTTCTTCTTTTGCATGTGGACCTTCTCACCAAATCCTTATCTACTCAGATCAGAAAACTGTACTTGAGATAAGACTCTTTTTCTGACTCTTCCTTTCTCTTACTTTTATTTTTCATTTTTCTTTCCAGTTTTAGTAAAATTGTTTTGTTTTGAAAATACTAGTTTGGCATATCTTTGTTAAAAGGAGCAAAAAAAAAATAGTTTTTAAAAAAGCTTTTGTTATTTATTCTTTGGCCAGAAAGAAAGTGGGTATAGCTTTCTCTTGACATGGGGTACAATGAGGACAGTAGGAAGAAAGAAATGCCAAGGGGAAGGCACAAACTCAGAGTGAAAGAAGAGAGGCCCACCAGCCCAACCTCTCACGGGGGCCTTGTGAAATTGTTTTAGGAGCATCTCTTGGCTCCAGCCGTGAAGAGCTTATAAAAGATGGCAGCAGGGGCACTTGAGTGGCCCAGTCAGTTGGGCATCTGACTCTTGGTTTTGGCTCAAGTCATGATCTCTGGGTTGTGGGTTCAAGCCCCACATCAGGCTCTGTGCTCAGTATGGAGTCTGCTTGTCCTTCTCCCTCTGCTCCTCCCCTGCCCCTCTCATTCATTCATTCATAAATATATATATATATATATAATATATTACATATATAATATATATACATATTTATCTTTTAACAAAAGGTGACAGCAGTAGAGAATTGGTAAGAACACTGAGAATAGGGATCCCTGGGTGGCGCAGCGGTTTGGTGCCTGCCTTTGGCCCAGGGCGCGATCCTGGAGACACGGGATCGAATCCCACGTCGGGCTCCCGGTGCTTGGAGCCTGCTTCTCCCTCTGCCTGTGTCTCTGCCTCTCTCTCTCTCTCTGTGACTATCATGAATAAATAAATAAAATCTTTAAAAAAAAAAAAAAAAAAAAAAAGAACACTGAGAATAATAATGGGCAGTTTTAAGTTAAAGCACTGGCTCTGCCATCTGATTTTTGGGTAAGCCACTTGACTTTTTACTACAGCTTCCCGTTTGGAAAAATGTAGATAATGTTGCCAAACTTGAAAAATTATTATATATATTAAATAATGTAATGTATATTAAAGTAGCACACAGATAATGAGCATTCAGTGGAGGTTTACTATTGTCACTGTTTGTGGGTTAGAGTATTTCTTCTGAACGCATTGTGTTCATTTATTGGGCAGAGTGCTCTCTTTAAAAAAAAATTATTTATTTATTTATTTATTTGAGAGAGAGAGAGAGAGCATGAACAGGAGGAGGAGCAGAGGGGGAGAGAAAGAATACTCAAAAAGACTCCCTGCTGAGCACAGAGCCCGATGTGGGGCTCCATCCCAGGACACCAAGAGCATGACCTGAGCCAAAGTCAGATGCTTAACCAACTGAGCTACCCAGGTACCCCGGGCAGATCACTCTTAACACAGAAATGTTTGGGGTTTGTGGATTCTCATATATGTTGTTAAATATCAGTTTTGGGCATTGGCCTTCCATCTGATTTTTGTCATAATAGAAGCCCTCTTCCATTAGATTTTGTAACTCTCTGTGTTCGTTATAATTTGTGGCTCTTGTAGAAGTATTCACAATGTAACTGACATGCCTATTACCCACCAGAAATATAATCTGAACTACCCAGTTGAGCTGGAACTAAATCAACTTTTCCAAAAATGAATCATAATCCTTACTAATATACTTTGACTGCTGTTCATTATGCTTGTAATTGTGGCTGATACATTTATTGAAATATTTCCATCTAATTGAATACTCTCTGAACCAGTTAGCATATGATAGATACTCCCTCCCTATCTACTCTTCTAATACTGAGCAAGAGTGAGGAACTAAATGCCAAGAAAGTTCTAGGTTTAATACTCATAGTCCTTTGTATCAACCACAAAAGAAAATCTCTCCTAAGAGGAAAGAGGATATTTTCTATCACTTTTGTAAATTAATAGATTTTTTATTTTAGGGCAGCTTTAGGTTTACAGAAAAATTGAGCGTAAAGCACTTCTCTCTCATTTTTCTATGTTGCGAAAACCTGATGTCGAACCATTTCAGATGAGAAGTTTATTGTCTGCTCCTTTCACTCCTGAAGAATTCAATTTCAATCCTGCTCCAAAATGAAATGGCATTCAATAATCTCATATTACTTCCTATTATGGGCTCATCAGAAGTGTAACTTTCTACTACTGATAACCAGTTCCAAAGAAGAAAAAGAATGAAAAATATAGGATATGCAGTTCTGAATAAGAAAAATATCCAAAAGAGATTTCTGTGAAATCTTCCTTCGGCAATAAAAACACCAACTTCAATTCAAAGAACATAACTGACCTTGTGAGCTGAAAAAGTCCTTTTACCTGGCTAAGTCCCACTTTTGTCTGCTGCAAAATGAAGAAGTAAGACCAGCTCCGTGGTTCCCAATCTTTGTTGTGGCATATTGTAACCTTCTAAAATGTTTTTCAATCTCACTGTGGCTAGGCATCAAAAACAGTTTGTATAATATAGGATCATCTCTTCCTTGAAGGTTTGACAGAACTTGACTGAGATGTGTGCATATGAGTTTGTGTGTGTGTGTTGGTGAAGTTTTCACAGGTAGATTTTAATCTACTGATTGTTTTTTTTTTTTTTTAGTGGTTATACATTTATTCAGGTTTTCAGTGCTTTGTGAAAGAAACACTGTTGAGAAGTCTTTATAAAATTTATTTAAATTCAATTAAGTAACATATAATGTATTATTTGTTTCAGAAAGAAAGGAAAGTGGTAACTATGTGAGGTAGTAGGTATGTTACTACTGTAACTACTTGTAGAACATTTCAGAGTAGAGGTCAGTGATTCATCAGTCTTCTATAATACCCAGTGCTCATTAGATCACATGCCCTCCTTAATGTCCATCACCCAGCTACCCTGTTCCCTCACCCCCCTGCCCTCCAGGGAGCCTCAGTTGGTTTCCTATGATGAGTAGTCTCTTATGGTTTGTCTCCCTCTCTGATTTTGTCTTGTTTTATTTTTTTCCTCTCTTCCCCTATGATCCTCTGTTTTGTTTCCTAAATTCCACATGAGTGAAATATATCATATGATAATTGTCTTTCTCTGATTGACTTATTTCACATAGTATAATATCCTCTAGTTCCATCCATGTCTTTGCAAATGGCAAGATTTCATTTTTTTGGTGACTGAGTAGTATTGAGAAGTCATATTTTTCTAAGAAATCATCCGTTTCATGCATGTTTACATATTTCCTGGCTTATTAAAGTTATTAATAGTACTCCCTTATACTTTTTTGAATCTTCTCTATTTTCAGTAATGTTCATATTTTCACTCTTAATATTGTTTATTTGGCCCCTTTGCCTTTCTTTTTGATCCATTTTTCTGAAGTTTTATCTGTTACATTTGCTTTTTATTTAAAAAAACTTTTTGTTGTTCCTGTTTATCAGTTTTCTTTTTCCTTTATTTCTGTTTTTATACTTATTTCCTTCATTCTTACCTTCTTTAGTTTTATTTTGCAGTCTTTATAATTTCTTGCATTGCAAATTTTTCTTACTAATTTGAAGTCTTTTTTCTGATATATGCATATGAGTCTACAAATTTCTCTTTTCTACAAATTTTCTCTCTTTTTTTTTTTGGCTGTACAACAATGTAAATTTATTTAATACTACTGATATGCATACTTAAGAATGGTTAAGATGGTACATCGTTATGTATATTTTAACTCCAGAAAAAAATGACCATCAAAAAAAGAACATATAATGAGGTATATTCACACCACTGAATATTGCATTAACAGTAAAAATGAATGAATTGCAGGGCACAGCATAAGTGGATCATATAGTGCTGAATGAAAAAGTGCCACAAAGGAGCATAAACAGAATGATGCCATTTACATAAAGTTGAAAGCAAACTAAAGTCTACTGAATACGGATGCATACAAGGGTGATAAAATTCCAAGTGAAAATAGGTAAGGAAGGATGACAACGATGACCCCTGCTGGTCCCCAATCTTGGCATGACCTCAATTACCTTGGGTTGGGGGTGGGATGATTTAAAACCTACCCTCATCTGGGCCCCCCACCCAGAGGTTCAGATTTCACCATGTCTGCAGGGCTGGCCTTGGGCCTTCCCTTCCAAAGCTTCAACAGGAAGACAGAACTGAAGATGAAGATGCACCTCTAAGGTGAGGCAAGAGGGCTGTGATTGGGAGGGGCAAATGCATGGCCACTGCGGTGCTCGCAGTGGTTTCCTTGGCTGGGGTGGGAGTGTCACTGGTGTTAAATGTTTAAGTTACTGTATTATACATTTGTGTTATGCCCTAGCTGTAGAGGTCAGCTCCCCTCTTTCTCAACAGCATACACGTAGGTGTTCCAGGGCCCACAGCTCACAGCCCTTACTTGGAGTTGCTTGTCTACAAAGTATTCCACATGGCAGGGCCGATCCAAGCTTGTTATGTCCTTGTGGCCAAGCTGTCCATATTTACCCCAACCCCAGGTGTAGAGCTCCCCAGTTCCGGTCACCACCATCTCACAACTTTTGATATGAACTTCTTTCATTGTCATTCAGTTTGTTGCATAAGTTATTAGAAATATATTTTAATATTTCTAAAAATATTGGGAGTTGGTTATCATTTATTTTTCTGTTATTTCATCTCATATTAAGCAAAACAAATACTGTTTGTTCTGTAAGATATTGGTTGACATACATTTATCAACATTTTCTTTCTGGGCTAAAACATGGTTAATATTTTTTCCTTGACATAATCTTATTTATTTATTTATTTGTTTATTTATTATTACATAAGTTTCCATCTTTTATTGAGGTATACTTGACAAATAAAACTTATACTTGGGGAATCCCTGGGTGGCTCAGCGGTTTAGCCTCAGCCTTCGGCCCAGGGCATGATCCTGGTGTCCCGGGATCGAGACCCGGGATCGAGTCCTGATTCGGGCTCCCTGCATGGAGCCTGCTTCTCCCTCTGCCTGTGTCTCTGACTCTCTCTCTCTCTCTCTCTGTCTTTCATGAATAAATAAATAAAATCTTAAAAAAAAACTTATACTTATTTAAGGTATACAACTTGATGTATTGATATACATTGTGAAATCATCAACACAATCAAGCTAATTAACATACCTACAACCTCACATAATTACCACTTTCCTTTCTTTCTTGCTTGCTTTCTTTTTTTACATGGATGAACTTGTAGAACATTATGTTAAGTAAAATAATCTACTACTGCCTGATCTCACTTGTAAGTGGAATCTAAAAATAGCAAAACTCATGAAAGCAGAGAGTAGTAGAGTGCTGGTTACTGGAGGCTAGAGTGGGGTGGAAAATGGGGAAATGTTGCTCTAGGAGTACAAAGTTTGAGTGATACAAGATGAATAAGTTCTAGAGATTTAATGTACAGCAATATGAATATAATTAACAATATTTTATTGAATACTTGAGATCTAAGAGGGTAGATATTAAGAGTTATCATCAATAAAACTATTTTTTAAATAAATGTTCCATTTGTGCTCTGAAAAAAATTAATCTCTAATTGTTGGGTGTGAGATTCTAAATATGTCCATTAGGTAAATCTTCCTAATTTTGCTGTACAAAATGATATAGTCTTAATGCTTTTACTGCTTGTTTCATTAGTTTTTGAGAGATAAATATTAAAATTTTTCACTACGATCATGGATTTGTGATGTCTCTTTATAGTTCTGATATTTTTGGTGTAATGTGTTTTGATGCTATGTGTTATGTGATTATAAATCCCCAATCATATATTGTTAGTATATCTTTTAGCATTATCTTATCCCTAATAATACTTTTTTCACCATAAAATTGATTTCATTTGATATTGATATTTCCATTATATATGAATTCTGATGTATTTTCTTTCATTCTTTTATCTTTAGCCTTTCTAGGTCTTTGCATTTTAGACATATCTCCTATAAACAACATATGGCTAAATGTTTCTATATGCAATATAAACCTTGTTTTTAAATAAAAATTATAGGCATTTATATTTATTATGATTACAGATATATTTGGATTTATTTCTAACATTTTTTTCTTTGCATGTCTTCTGTACTCTTTCTTTGCTTTAATTTACTTCTCTCTTCTCTTGTATTCTCTTTACTCACTCTTCTTTCTTTACCTTTTCCCCTTCTACTAGTACAGTTGACCCTTGAACAACAAACACAGGGTTAGGGTTAACCCCATACAGTCAAGAACCTCTGTATGACTTTTGATTCCCCAAGAACCTAACTACTGATAGACTACTCTTGACTGAAAGCCTTACCAATAACACAAACAGTTGATTAACATATATCTTGTATGTTATATGTATTATATACTGTGCTCTTACAATAAGGTAAGCTAGACAAAAGAATATATTGTTAAGAAAATCATAAGAAAGAGAAAATACATTTACAGTACTGTACTGTAGAAAAAAAATCACGTATAAGTGAACTTGTACAGTTCAAACTTGGTGTTGAGTCAGCTATAGGGCAGCCTGGGTGGCTCAGTGGGTTAGCACCACCTTCGGCCCAGGGCATGATCCTGGAGAGTATAGAGTCCATGCTTAGATAACCCACTTATTTATCACTTTCTTTTTCACCATTGCTCCTTACATCTTACTCTTTTTGAGTCCAATTTCTATAATATAAAGTAGTTCTGTTAATAGTTATTTCAGCAAGTGTCTATGACTGGTGAACCCTCATTCTTTATTTCTTTGAAACTATGTCCATTCTTACATTACAAATCAGCTAGTTGTAGAATGCTAGGTTCACCATTGCTTTATTTTTTTAAGATTTGTTTTTTTTTACAGTTGTTATTTTTTTAATAATAAATTTATTTTTTATTGGTGTTCAATTTGCCAACATACAGAATAACACCCAGTGTTCATCCCATCAAGTGCCCCCCTCAGTGCCCGTCACCCATTCACCCCCACCCCCCGCCCTCCTCCCCTTCTACCACCCCTAGTTTGTTTCCCAGAGTTAGGAGTCTTCATGTTCTGTCTCCCTTTCTGATATTTCCTACCTATTTCTTCTCCCTTACCTTCTATTCCCTTTCACTATTATTTATATTCCCCAAATGAATGAGACCATATAATGTTTGTCCTTCTCCGATTGACTTATTTCACTCAGCATAATACCCTCCAGTTCCATCCACATTTATTGAGAGAGAGAGTGAGCGAGAAAGAGCATAAGTGGGAGGAAGGACAGAGAGAGATGAAGCAGGCTTCCAGCTGAGCAAGGAGCTCGAGGACATGGGATGACACTGGGATCATGACACTGGGATCATGACACTGGTATCATGACCTGAGCGAAGTCAGACACTTAACTGACTGAGCCACCCAGGCATCCTGACAATTGCTTTCTTCTTCTTCTATTACTCACAGTAATGATTTCATTGTCTTCTGGCTTCTATTACTGCTTTTGAGACACTTAGGCCTATTTAATAATCTGTCATTACTTTGTATGTAATCCTCCCTCCTCTGGTTGCTCTTATGATGTTTTCCTGTCATTAGTTTACAGTTTCACTATTATGTACCTACAAGTAGTCTCAGTTTTATTTATCATCTCATGATTCATTAGACTTCCAGAGTCTGAAAATTCTAAATAAATTCTAGAAAAAATATTTGAATATTGCCTCATCCCTATTCTATTTTTTCTTTCTGAACTTCTATGAGACATATGTTGAATTGTCTATCTTCCATGTCTCTTGATATCTGTTTCACATTTTCTATTTCTTTATCTCTCTGCAATGGACTCTAGATAATCTTTAAATGTTTATAATTGAGTTCCTGAGTTCTAAATAGATTATAGACAGTTATGCCCAATATATTGCGTTTTAAGTTCAAAGACCATATTATTTACTTCTAGAAGTGCTATTTGGTTATTTTCCAGATATACTCATTCCTTTTCTTTTTCATATCATCTTGTTATTTCTTATGGCTTTTATCTAACCATATCTTTAATCATCATAAACATATCTATAGTCTCAGATTATTTTATTTTTAATTTTTTAAATTAAGTTGCCAACATATAGTACATCATGAGTTTCAGATGTAGTTTTCAATAATTCATCAGTTGCATGTAATGCCCAGTGCTCATCACATCATGTGCACCTCCTTAATATTTTAAAATCTACTGAGTGGATGGAGGAATGAAGGAAAAGCAGGAAGCCTCTATTTTGCTGTTTCTACTGATTTTCACTCATGATGAATTATTTCCTCTTGTGTTCTTAAATTTTGGATTGTAGGTTATTTTCTGTAGAGCTTTGTATGAATAAATTGTGAGTCACTGGGCTGGAGGCATACCCTTCAGGATGGTTTTGTTTGCTAATGTTCAGGGATAGTTGCAGCTCACCCCCAATCTTATGCTAATTTCTTGGCTTGGAGTTTCTTGCATCACACAGGTGGAGCATAGAGATTTTAACCCAAGTCTGCATGTGGTACAGACCTATGGATTTGAATTATTAAGAGATATTTTGATATTTTTCTACCCAGGTATATAGAGACAAAAATTCTTCCTCGTCATATCCCTGGGCTGTTGGGAGCCTTGATTGTTTTCTTTTTTTTTTTTTCTCATAATCCATCAGTTAGCTGAAAATGCAGCTCTTCAATGGTCCTAGCTTTAAGCCAACTTTTTACTTCAAATTATTTTTTCCTGTGTGAGCCCAAGGCCTAATCTACTGTCCTCAGGTGGATTTTAAAAACCCCAACCCTTAGATTATTGATACAACCCCTTATCATTTCTATTTCTATAGTAAAATGTTAACCCATGTACTTCCTGCTCTGGTTTTCAATTTTCACTTCATTTTTGATGCCAGAAATTATGATCCCAACTATGTAAGTGAAAGAATTTTGTTATATATAATTAAGCATTATTAGGTGTTCATTACAGGAGTATGTATTTTCAACTCTCTTTATCTGTCATTTTGCCATAATCAGAAGACGATTTTGGGTGTCTGTCTTTTGCAGTAGACTGAGAGCTTCTCCAGTTACAACTAGAGTCAATACTTCATGGAATGTGTGGCAGGGGCATTCCAGGCAATGATAACAGGATGTTCAAAAGCATGGAATTAAAAAGTCTATGTTTGGGGGATCCCTGGGTGGCTCGGTGGTTTAGCGCCTGCCTTCGGCCCAGGGTGTGATCCTAGAGTCCCTGGATTGAGTCCCACGTCAGGCTCCCTTCATGGAGCCTGCTTCTCCCTCTTCCTGTGTCTCTCATCCGTAAATAAATAAAATCTTTAAAAAATAAAAATAAAAATAATAAACAAATAAAAAGTATATGCTGTTTTCCAGGAATAGTCCAGTGTAGTTTATCTTTTGGTTATGTGAGATAGGTAGAGGAAGCTATGACAGGTGCCAAAGATGATGGTCATTTCATTCCATAATGAAGAATTTGGATTTATCCAACATCAAAATTGAAGCCATTAAAGAAATTTAAATAGTGGGATGTCATAATCAGATTTATGTTACAGGTTGACCACTCCAATTTCTTGGGCTGTATTGAGTGTAATAAATAGTATATACCAGGAGACCGATGAGATTATCACCATAGTCCAGGAAAGAGTGAATTTTTAATCAACCTATTTTCAATAGCACAGTTTGACCTCCAGATTTCTGGGGAGTAAAGAAGATACTTTATAGAAGTGTATTGTGCACACATATACCACCACTTCTCCCAAACTTGAAATAAAACTTGGCATGTTTATGCACTCCATAAGTCATTAATTATTTTCTAATTGATTTGACAAAGCAATCTACTATTCCATAGCCTCACCCCAGCTACAATATGAAGCCCTTATGAATCATATTAATCTTCCCAATAGCATGAAAAGAAACTAAAGTTTAAAATAAATAAAAAATAATGAGATCCCTGAGAAAACCTAAGTCAAAAAAGTGGCTGTCTGCTTATCTGTGGAAACAGTACTCGCTCTATTCTGGAGACATTCAGCTAAGCTGTATCACTATGCTGGCATACTGTGGCACTAAATCAATTGCTTGTGTGGATAATTAGTTCCTTCTATCAGTGAATTAGCAAGGGTATGAGGGTTCACCTTCCTATCAAGTTACTCTAAGACCTAAAATAAAATAACTCCGTATATAAAAACTTATTGTCTTCTCTAAGTAACCCACAATGAATGATTTCAGTAAGAGAGAAGCTGGCTGTCAAGATCAGTCTGTTTTCTGAAACTCCCATCTATCCTCTAGTGAATACCTTTCAGCACATACGCAGGCTTGCCTTTCTCAACCAATTCCCTAGGTTGTCTGATGGCACAGAGATCTAGTGGTGTCTAAACCTGTTTTACTCTCTTCAAACAGCTACTGAAGACAGGTAGAGTCCACACTGGTCAGCTCAGAAGGAAAAAAGATATAAAAATATACCCAGGTGAGCACAACATGACATTTTCTTTCAAATATTCTGTACTTGTGTTCTGCCAAACATTTCAAGAATATTTTTCTATCTTATTTGGATAAGGTTCTTCTGAGTAAATGGGCCATATAAAAAAACACAATGAATAGGATAAGAGATTGATGAGGTCTTGAGAATTAGTAAGCAAGCTGTACTCATAACACTATCCATATACTCTTTACTCAGTTAAGAGTAGTGTGACTTTTTAAAAATTTGCTGAGAAGATACCTTTTCTATCTCTCTCATCCTTATTTATCTAATTCATAATTTTTAAGGTTATGAGCAATTCATTGTTTTCTGATTTACAATGATGGCCTATTGCTTTCATATATGAATACTGTATTAGGAATAGGTGTAAATTTCCTTGAAAATACTCCATCAGCAATGGTGCACAGTTCTGGGAAGGAAGAATCTGGAGACACAGAGCTAATTGTGATGATCATGGAGAAACATCAGGTATCTGTGGATCACCCTTGTGTGGTGGTCTGTGTTTTCACTGGGTACAGAGACGTTGCCTGCTGGCATAGGGGTCTTTTCAGCCTCTCCTGAAGAGTTTATCTTCCATAAGTGCCATCTCCGGAGCCTACGTGTGTCTTATCCTTTGCACATTCATTAAGCAAATACATATTACAGTCTTAACATTTACCGTGCTCCAGAGACAGTGTAACATGATGGTTTGGAGCTAGAACTCTGCACCTGGGCAGTCAGTCTAAGTTCAAATCTTGGTTCAGGCAATTATTGCTTTATGACCTTGGGCGATTTGCTTAATATCTGTTCCTTGCTCTTTTCATCTGCAAATTGGAGGGTAATACCTCTTAGTTATTTGTTAAGATTAATTACTTAATATATAGTCAGTGCTCAGAAAAATACACCAACGCAAAAACACTGATTATTATTGACATATACTGTCCTAAGCACTGAGGGTATGCCTATCACGGTCTCTTATCTGAGGAATGACAAAATCCACCTGGGGAAACATACCTAAACTGGTATAACAAGAGAACATGGCAAGTGCTTTGAGGTGGAAGTTCAGGGGGTTATATAAACTCCGATGAGGAGGACCTAACAAATTCTCAGGTGAGTCACAAACAATTTAAGTGGCATTGAAACTAAGATCTCTGAAGGATGAAGGGAGTTAAGAAACTATGCATGTGGGAGTGTGTGCTCTCATTGGCTTGAGGGGGAGTTCAGGCTGGCAGAAGCTCATGTATCAAAATCTGAAGGAGCTCTTGATATGATGTGGAGTAGTAAATGAGAAAGTTTGACTGATCTAGGCCATAAACTGAATGAGTTTGAGTTCTGGGGAACATGTAGGGTTGAGGGCAAGGAATGAAAGTGAAGATGAAAAACAGATAATACAAAGCCTTATAAACCTTGTATGACATGTAAACTCTGATTAGCTATTAAGAGTATGGATTTTGCTCTGGGAACAATGGGAAACCCCTGAAAGATTCTAAGCAAGGAAATTATATAGTTATTTTTGAGTAATAGGAATATTGTTTTGGCTGAAGTAGAGTAAGTGAAGTGGAAGGATCTGCTCATTTATTCAATAGTTCTTTTCATTTAAATTTTATTTAGTTAACATACAGCACAATTTTAGATATGTCAATATAGATATAGATATAGAATTCTATGACTCATCACTTACATACAACACCCAGTGCTCATCACAAGTGACCTCTTTAATCTCCATCACTCATCTAGTCCATCCCCCACCCATTTCCCTCCATCAACTCTGAGTTTGTTCTCTATTGTTAAGAATCTCTTATGGTTTGTTTCCCTCTTTCCTTTTTCCTCTTCTCACATGTTCATCTGTTTTGTTTCTTAAATTCTACATATGAGTTAAATCATACGGTATTTGTCTTTCTCTGACTGATTTATTTCACTTAGCATAATACACTCTGGCTCTATCCACACCATTGCAAATGGCAAAATTTCATTATTTTTGATGGCTAAGTAATATTCTGTGTGTGTGTGTGTGTGTGTGTGTGTGTGTGTGTGTGTAAAGATGGAAGCATCATGAGAATTAAGACTGCTGGGGAATGGCTTGAAATTTTAAATGGGCCTCATTTGAGAAAGTGATATTTGAGCAAAGGCTTAATAGAGAAGAGGAAGTGAACCATGTATCTATAGGAGAAGGGTCATTCTCGGCAGAGGAGATAACCAATGAAAAGGGCCTGAGGCAAAAGTGTGCATCACATAACAGTATGAAAGCTAAGGAGACTAGAAGGCAGTAAGTAAACTAAGAGGGGTCATAGGAGATGAAGCAGAAATATAATGATAGGGTATGGGACCTTTGTAGGCCATTTTAAAATTGGTTCTGATGATGTAAGAAACCTTTGAAGGGTTTTGAATATAGGAGTGATTCAATCTCACATTTCAACAGAATCGTTCTGACTAGTTGGTTTAAAATAGATGGTACAGTGATATGTAAGCAAGAAAACCAGTTAGAAAATTACTGCAAGCATTCAGGTGAGCAATGAGGATGGCTTTGAACTCAGTGGGACCAGTCTTAGGCCACCCTAAATGTGTGGTGCTCAGGGAAGGAGTTTAAATGAAAGTCTACAAGTGTTAAATATGACATATTCTATCTTCCTATCTTACAAATATGCCTTCATATTGAGAAGTTTTTAATGCATAAATATATGCTTTTTAAATAACTGAAAGCTGGAAAATGCCAAATATGACCAAATTTATTTATTATTGTATGTATCTGGGAGTTCTGTTGGTGGACTGACAATGTATGCATTATTAATAACATAAAACATATATTTCATGGTTTGTTATATATCTATTCTATAAAATATTTCTTTATTTCAGCAAAATAATTGTTATAATCAAGATTTTAACATAATATTTATTCTGTTCATGACAATGGCAAGTATCCTTTTTTGAGTCATTATATTATTAATATATTGTTAATAATTTCAACTTGGGGAAACTATCTGTGAGACAATACAAACTACAATTGCAAATGAAATTGTTAAAGCAATACTTAGATTCATAAATGAACCATAGATTTTACTTATTAGCACATTCAAATAGTGTAACAGAGTGCATTTGGCAAATTTTCATTATTGCAGAAAATATTACAGTATATTTAAATTTTATTATTTATTCTCCAGGACATATACAAATTTCACAAACACTTAAAGTGATAAGTAGGGGATCCCTTGGTGGCTCAGCGGTTTAGTCCCTGCCTTCAACCCAGGGCATAATCCTGGAGGCTGGGGATAGAGTCCCACATCGGGCTCCCTGCATGGAGCCTGCTTCTCCCTCTTCCTGTGTCTCTGCCTCTCTCTCTCTCTGTGTCTCTCTCATGAATAAATAAATAATATCTTTTAAAAAAGTAAAGTGATAAGTAGATATGTACAGTAACTTTAAAAATTGGTTTCGTTCTTTCCACAAGTTAGAGGAAATTTAAAGAAATGTGAATTGTTTAATATTAAAAAATATTCCTGAGGTGCCATATCCAATTGTGAATACTGAATTAATTCATAACTCCCTCTGGAACCATGAACTAGAACATGAAAGTGAGAAAGTGGACACGGCACTGCTAGGAAATAATATTTTCTTATTCAAGATTCTATTGCATTTATGCTATTTGAGAGGGAAGATTTGGTAAGTTAATTTGTTCTTTTCATTACTTAGGAGCTTCTGCCTTTCAGATCCTCCCCACACTCTGCTGCAGTGTCTATCTTCAATTTCGGCAGCCACACAAACTGTGAGTCTTCAGAGAATTTATATGCAGTTATTTATCTTTTTAAGAATAGAGCAAGTGATGTTAAGTGTTTCTCTGGCACCTGAATGATATTCATCAGGAAAATAGATATTTAGGGTTACGGATTATATTTTGTCAGTGCTAAATGTTTGTTTTCATGTAACAAAAAATGCCCATGTGTTCCTTAATAAATTTATTTTTGTGTGTTTGGGCTAGGCAGGCACCCTCTAAAGAAGTAAGCAAAGAGAAAAGCCACCTCTTCTCCGGGTCTAAGGGTGGCACTGGTGGAGGGTTCAAAAGGAGACAGATTCTGGAAATATTTTAAGGTATAGTTAAAGAATTCTGCTGTTAACTGAGATGGGCAAGACTGTACTAGGAGCAGGCTTTAGTGTGGGATGATCAAGAGCCCTCATTTTGAAGCCTGAATTTGTGGATTCTATTAGATATTTATTAGACATCCAAGTGGAAATGCCAAGTAGACAGCTACATACACAAGTCTGGAGTTTAGGAGAGAAGGCTAGGCTGAAGATGTAGATTTGGGAGTCATGAGCATATAGGTGGTATATAAAGACATGAGATTGGATGAAATCACCAAAAGAGTAAATGTATTTTAGAGAAGAGTTATGAGTAAGGATCTCTTGTGTCTCCTATATTAAGGATTGGGAAGAAAAGGAGAAGACAGCAAAGGAGACTCAGAAAGGAAAGCCTATGAGGTAAAAGGAAAAGAATAAAATATATCATAGAATCCAGATATTTCAACCAGAAACAGTTTAAGAAGCACTATTCAAATGCTACTGATGGATGAGAACTGAGACTTGACCATTGTCTATAGCAACATGGTCATCATTGGTGACCATGAAAAAAGCAGGTTAGTATGAAGTGGTAGGAGTAAAAGCCTTGTTTGAAGATGAGAGGATGGAAGAAAAAGAATTGGATATAGCAAGTATAGAAAACTCAAGGAGTTTTGCTGCAATGAAAATGAGGTAGTGCCTGGATGGCAAAGTGAAGCTGAGATTATTTTTTTAAAGACAGAAGGTATAGCAACATTTTTATATGCTACTGGGAATGATCTAGTAGAGGGGAGAAAAATGATTGTGTAGGAGAGACCAAGAACTGCTGGAGCAATTCAGTGTCTAGAGTAAGTGAGGGGGAATGAGAACACATGGATCAGAAGGAATGGCTTGTGTTAGAAGTATTCATAATTAATTGATGGTAACAGGTGAGAAGGTAGAGTATGTAAGGACCAGCTGCTGGTAGGTGAGTATATTTGATGGTGCAAGTATATTTTGATGGTGCAAGTATGTGGAAATTTGCTTCTGATTACTGCAAATTTCTCAATGATAGAGTAAGCAAATTCGTCAGCTGATAATAAAGGTGGGGTAGGCAGTTGTAGAGGATTAAAGAGAGAGGACATAGTAAAAGTATGAATGTTAGAGAGTGAGAGATGCATGGATTACACTAAATATCCGCATGTACTTACTGGGAATGAATTTAAAATAATTCCAGTAAATATGGCTGTGTGATTTTATCCAGCTACATTCAGTTGCATAGATACTGGTACATAAGAGGAAGAGAGTTGGTTTTAATCATGTTATTGTTCTTCTAAGACAGTACAACAAAGCAAGAGAGTAGCAAGGGAGTTGAGGGTCATTGCAAGGGAAACATTTTAATGTTGGACTCTGGAATTTAATCTAGTCAAGGAGGTAAGAAAAAACATGAGGATTAAAGGAGAGTGGCAAAGCTGGTAGAACCACTTATGTCAACATGAGTTGAAGAATCATTTGAGTTGGTGTTAAGAGAAGGAATCAGATGGACAGATGGGAGGTAGTGGACAGAGTGATGATTAAAATGGAGATTATGGAAGAGCTGACCGTTAGTTATGATAAGATCAAGGTTATGACCGTGGGAATGAGTATCCAAGTGAGATTAAAACTAAAATCATTAGAGGGGAAAGCTTTAAGAAATTGGGACATTGGAATGCTGGGGTATCAGTTATGGCTATTATGAAATTGTTAAGAATTAAGACTGGAGTCATTTTAGAGAAAATGTCAATGTACCAGGAAATAACATCTTTGGGAAATGATTGGGGAATGGCTCAGCAGCCATTAGAAGTCACAACAATGGGAGACATCTGGTTGGCTCAGTCAGTTGAACTTCCAACTCTTGATTTTGGCTCAGGTCATGATCTCAAGGTCATGAGATTGAGCCCTTCATGGGGCTCCCTGCTCAGCGAAGAAGCTGCTTGAGATTCTCTCTCTCCCTGTACGTCTGTCTCTCCCCGTGCTCACTCACTCATGCTCTCTCTCAAATAAGTAAATAAAATCTTTTTTAAAAGCCACAACAATGGGACAGAGTGAGTAATTTAGCCTGGTGACAGGAGAATGAAAACTGTCAGGGATGGTGGGTTTTGCTGATGATAGAAGTGGTGAGTCAGAGGACATAGAAGAAGGCTTTCCAGAGTCAGGAAAAGGTCAGAGAAATGGACAGAAGAGAGGTGGTAGTCTGGAATTATATGGAATTTAGCCTGGGGGAGATGAACCCTGGGAATCTAGGACTTCTTGGGTATAACTGACATATCAGGGATAAAGTGACATAGGTCTGGTGGTCTCAGGACAGACTGTAGTAGTGAAGCTGTGAGTGTCAAAGTGTGTGGAATGATGAGTGTTGGAGAGTGAAAGAGTGCATGGACTGCTTTAAATGTCTGGGACTAACTCCCGACCCAGGAAATGTAAGAGTGTGAATTGGATTAGTTTGGTTTGATTTGGCCCACTATATATATATTTAAGATTTTCAAGCTTTACTATAAAACAGATATCAATTCTCCCTGCCATAGGTTTTTTTTGTTTTTTGTTTCCTGCCATAGGTTTAGTGACTACCTTTGATTTGTTTTTGTGTGTTTCTGTGTGTCTGTATGACCACCTGATGCCATTAAAGTAATTGTTTTTATTGACGCTAATGAATTAGTGAATTAATTACTGGTTTATTTAGAGAGCAACTTCCTTGGACCAGAGTGCCAGCTGCAGGGACTGAGAGTGGAATATTGCCCCCACTTTTAAATAGCTCACAGAACATCAAAGTAGCATGAGAGAATGATTGTAGTTATGTGTAATTAATAATCATAAATGTGGTATAAAAATAAGCTAATATATTGTCCATCAGACAGATGATTCCTTTTAAAAATTTTCCTTCAATGACTTCACTTATTCTCATTTGTTGATCCATAAAAATAAAAATTACATCTAGATACCAGCTGTTGCAAAGCTCTTTTCAGTTTACTGTCCCAAGGAATCTTGGGCTTGAGTGGCAGGGTATTTAATATGATTCCTGCTTCATGTCAGCAGAGTCCTTAGTGAGAAAAAGACTGGAATGAGAACAAGGAAACCTGGCCCAGGTGCATGGCCATATATTGGATCTCTGCTTTTTCCTATATAAAATGAGTGCATTGCCACTAACTTAGGTGTAAGAGCTTAGACATTAATTCACAAGACATTTATTGAGGGCTTATTACGTATAAGGATTTCTAATAGAAAGCAGGATCAAGAAAGATAAGTTTCACCTTGCACTCTGTTGTCTAATTATTTCACAAATGGAAAATGTGCTTTTCATAATGAAATAGAATTTCCTCATGAAAAAGTGTAGAATAAGAAAAAAAATCCTCCACCCTCCCCCACTTTGTTTTGGCAGGCAGGGCAAAACTCATTCTTGCTGATTACTATTGAAATCCCTGACAAAAGCTTGACTGAAAAATTAGGTATTAGTTTCCAATTACCTGATAATTAAGGTGCTAACTGAAAATTAGGGGGTTGGTTGGTAATAGGTCAAATTTTTAATACTCATAAAAACAATTACATTGTTAAGACGTGGAAAGTGAACAAAACAGCATGATGCTTTCTTGCGTTTCCTGTTTCAGCATTTCAGTGCTTTGCAACAGAGAAAGTGTTACTTTCCAGGGTTGAGGGGTAGTATCCAATTGGACACCAGCACTTTTTCTATTGGTTTCATGCTTCTGATGCCTTGGCATATGCTCTTTAAAGGGAATGGAGGGCAGCCCCCCGTGGCCCAGCAGTTTAGCGCCACCTTCAGCCCAGGGTGTGATCCTGGAGACCAGGGATCGAGTCCCGCGTCGGGCTCCCTGCATGGAGCCTGCTTCTCTCTATGCCTGTGTCTCTGCCTCTCTCTCTCTCTCTCTCTCTCTCTCTCTCTCTCTCTCTCTGTCTCTCATGAATAAATAAATAAAAATCTTTAAAAAATAAAGGGAATTGAAACAAGGGGAAAAATACAAGGAAAGAAAAGATGCTGAACCCTCTCCTACAAGAAATATAACTTCATGGAAAACAAAAACAAACAGCAACAGCAAATCACTCCAACAATTTCTATTTCTCCATAGCTTTAATTCAGATACACAAAGCATCACATTACCTAATACTGTTGCCCAGGCGATTTAATCAAGAGGGCAACAGGGACACATGTGAAAATGCCTCTGTGGCACAGGGAGGTGTTCTTGAAACCATCTGAACAGCAAAACTGATTTTATGCTGCTTTATTTTATGGTAAAACCAACAGTTTTACAAAGTCTGTGCCATCACTAACACAATGTAATTTTTGGAGGGGGGGGAAACGTAAGAAAAGGAGCAGTGATTATCTTTGAACATTGATTGGAAAGAGCTGCTGTTTCAGAGCTCAAATCATTCTGACTTGAGCAAAGCTGTTGTCTCTAGGTACAGGGCCAGTTAACACCCCAGAGGGACAGCAATTCTTGTGTGCACTGAGGCTCAGAGAACAATCTTTACATTCAATATTTGTTCACTTCTAAAGGTTCAGCCCTTTAGGGAAAGGAGTTTTGGAGCTGTTAGTCTTACACAGTCTTCTTGGGGAGAAAAGAAGGCCAGCATTCATAGTGGCTTTGTCGGCTTTGGCCAGCTTGACTCTTTAGAGTCAGCAAATATAGGCTTTTTGGGGGGGCGGGGGTTACCGAACTAGAAGCATTCTTCTGAGACATAGCTGGAAAGACTTCTATTTCTTCCAGAAAGAAGACAATGTCAATATTAATAACATACCAGGTAGGGCAACTCCAGGACCAACAACAACCTTTATTCATGGATTTATCCATATATTCAATAAATTGTACAAAGTACCTATTGTTGACAGGCTCTGTATTCAGTCAATACAAAAATAAGTAGTGAATATTAAACCATCTCTACCACGTAGGAGCTGTCTAGTGTGGAAGATTAATAGATAGTCACAATATCTACTCGTACAAACAGGGTAATCACAGCTTGCAATGCAAATACATTGGAGAGTCACCCAACAAAGAGTTAGCTGGTATGTGAAGAGATATAGGGAAGGTTGCCCGATATTTAAGCCCTTTTATTTGTACTCAGGTGACTTTCTTGTCTTTGTGTCAGGAGACATCAATTATTTAATACAAATTAGTGAGTATTTGTTGAGCATTCACTATGTTTTAGGTACCATTCTAGATATTGAAATAATGAGTAAGAAAGAAAAAAATATATATAGTCTAAAAGGTGGAGTCAGGCAATAAACAATCTAAGTAAGTAAAACAAATAGTATGTTAGAAAGTTCAAAGTATTATAGAGAAAGTACATCAAGGAAGGGGGATAAGGAATGTCAGATGGGCAGAGTATCAGATGAGGGGGGGAAGGTTGCAAAATTTAAATGCTTTTACTCTGAGTGAAGTATGTTCTAGCAGAGGAGTGACAAGATCTGATTTCTACTTCAGCAAGATCACTCTAGCTGATGTGTCAAGAACAGACTTATGGGGCCAAGTTGGGAATTGGGGAAGCTATTAGAATAATCAAGACAAGAGAAGATGATGGAGTGGATCAGGTTTATAGGAGCAGGGATTGTGAGAAATGGATAGACTCTGGATATATATTGAAGATATTAACTAGGAGCATTTGTGGATGAGTTTGGGATGTGAAAGAGAAAAAGAGAAATCAAGGACAGCTCCAAGAATTTTGGACTGAGCAACTAGAAGGATGGAATTACCATTAATTAAAATGGAACACAGAGAGGAAAAAGCAGGTTTACAAAGGGAAGATGCAAGATCATGCGTTCAGTTGTGGACTTAAAAAAGATCGAGGTGCTTCTTAGCCAAGTGTAGGTGTTGATTAGGCAATTGGACATGTGAGTCTGGAGCTAAGGGGAGAGCTTAGAGGAAAGATAAATCTGAAAATCAACTTATAGATTTTTTAAAGGGCTGAGGCTACACAAGGTCACCTAGGAAGTAAGTGTAGACAGAGAAAAGGCTCAAAGACTGAATGAACCCTATGGCACTGCAGTGTTTGAGGAGATGAGGATGAACTAGCAAGGAAGATGGAGAAGTACTGGCCAATGGGGCAGCAGGAAGAGGAGGAGTGTGATGTCAGCAGCTAAACAAAGGTAGTGTTTCAAGAAAGCGAGTCATCAAATATTTCAAATGCTGCTAAAAATTAAATAAATTGAGGAAGGTGGATTGAACACTGGATTAATCAATGTAGAAACGCTCCCTGGCCTACACAAGAGTAATTGTGGTAGAATGGTGGGGTAGTGGGTTCAAGGAAGAATGGAAAGTGAAGAATTGGAGACATTTACATAGACAACTCTTGTAAACCACTTCTAGCATCCTCTGTTTGATAGGTAAAGGTGTCCCCAAGCAACTCTCTGCTCTTTTCCTGTACTTTTAAGGATATGGAGTCTGAACTAGGAGCTTTATTTTATAGGAGAGAGGGAAACAGGGAGAAGTTATTTGGGATGGAATTCAGCAGGAGGTTCTCAAATTCAAAGAAGGCAATAATGTTACTGGAATCTTTCAGTTTGCAAGGAACAGAGACGTGTTCAGATTGACTGAGTTCAAAAGTGCTAGTTGGAAAAATACACAGAGAAACAAAGGACAGGAAAGAGTTTCAATAGTAGCCCTTGGAGAGCTGGAATATTACTCAAGATACAAGCAGCAGGGACCCAGTCTTATTTGTTTTTTTTTTTTTTAAAGATTTTATTTATTTATTCATGATAGTCACAGAGAGAGAGAGAGAGAGAGAGGCAGAGACACAGGCAGAGGGAGAAGCGGGCTCCATGCACCGGGAGCCCGACGTGGGATTCGATCCCGGGTCTCCAGGATCGCGCCCTGGGCCAAAGGCAGGCGCCAAACCGCTGCGCCACCCAGGGATCCCCCCAGTCTTATTTCTATCCCTTCACCAACAGATGTTTATTGCTCCCTATTATCACAGCTCTACCATATTCCTGACTCAGCTCTTCCCTCTATCTGCTTCCATTTGTTCCACTTGGGCTACTACTCCTGGTCATCTCTGTATTCTCTTATCTCACGGCTTCTGAATAATTATGAACTTTGCTGCCTTGTTCTTCTACTTCATATTTTCTCTCATCCAGTTTCTGCCCAACAACCAATCACTAACTTTTTCTGTATCTCCAAATTAAAATTCCTCAATAGAGGGGCACCTGGGTGGCTCAGTCAGTTGAGTATCTGACTCTTGGCTATGACTGAGGTCATGATCTCATGGGTTGTGACATCAAGCCCCGTGTCAGGCTCCCTGCTCAGTGGAGAGTCTACTTGAGATTCTCTCCCTCTGCCCCTGCCCCCCATAAATAAATAAATAAATCTTAAAAATAAAATAAAATAATAAGATAAAATAATAAAATAAAATAAAATAAATTCCCCAATAGAGAGGATTAGATTGGTTAGAGAGTAACCATTTTAATGAGCAGAGTTGTTTTTTTTTCCAAAAATTTTATTTTATATGTTACTGGTGCTGATCTCTGGTTGGTTGTGGTCAGAGTATTGGATCCATGTTCATTAAGGAAGAATCATGGGAGTGGTGTCATGGGCACTGGTAGGCATTCAGAGCTTCACAACTGCTCTTGAATATAGTTGACTGAATGCAAAATAAGTTGGAAAGAGATAAATACATGGAAAATATGGTTAAAATGACTTCAGATTCAATTGTGTAGAACTTTTTTGAGATAAAAATATATAATACATGACTGAAGTATACATATAAACAAGCATGAGGGTGGAGGTGGATCATATTTCTATATAAGAATATTCTATATTATAAAGATAATTCCCTCCAATTAAGCCATCAGTTCAGTTCAATTCAATTCAATTACAACCAAAAACCCAGTGAGAGTTTCTTTTGAAACATGGCAAGTTGATTCTAAAATTCTTATGGAAGAGAAAATATGTTGAGGGAATCTTGCCCTACAAATATAAAAATCCACTATAAAACTACAGCAAAAAAAGAATATAATCCTGACACTAAATAGAATAGACAAATAAATCAACTAAACAGATGGAGATTCCAGAAACAACAAAAAAAAAACAATATTTGCATTGTAATTCAATATGTGATAAAGGTTTTTCTGTCATCATTAAATATATAATGATAACACAACAAGCTGGGGGAAAAATGAAACAAAGTTAAACTGTACTTCATACCATACATCAACACAAAATCCACATAAATTAAAAATATAAACATAAAAGTTGAAAGCAAAAAATAGAAGAAAACAAAAGAGGCTATTTGTGTAATCTTAGGGTAGAGAATGCCTTCCTGAACATTAAATCAAATATATATATATATATATATATATATATATATATATATATATATACACACACACACACACACATAAGGGAAAAGTTCTTATATTTGACAACATAAAAATTAAAAACGTAGCACAAGGTGCCATAATAAAGTACTAACAACAGCAGAAAAATACAGATGGGAGAAAATATTTGCCATATGTATGAAAAACAAAAGGCTAATATACAATATACAGTGATACATTAGGAACTCGACAGAAAAATGAGCAGACATTATGTTCCATCCCTTCTCTTTTTGAGGATCTGAAAAGCTTGTCATGTCTGTAATTTGAAACTGTGTATACAGATACATGTTCTGCTATTGACTCTGGCAAGAAAATCACATCACTTAACGTCTCTGAGATACCAATCATACTTAATTCATGGAGAGAGGAGCACTTACTTAATTCAAAGACATGTATTACCAATGATGCCATTTCAACTATCAATGCAGGGCTACTTTTTACCATGGGACTATACCATGACCTTTAAATGATGATGTCTATTCACTGTGTGCATGCAGATTCTAAAGATCTCAGGAAAGATTTTAACTTCTCTTCTTGGTTTAGACCCTTCAAAATAGTGAGTAATTTCTGTGGGTAATTTTATTACCCAAATCCTTATCTTCCAGCACTTAAGGCCTCTATCAATTCATCCCGGATGCCTTGCTTACAAATGTTCCTAAGTCGTAGACTACAGCTCCCAATTGGATCATAAATTTTTCTAGGGCAAGTACCACATACTTGACTTCTTCTGTATTCCCTCCTAGTATTTAATAGTATTTAGTGGAGTTCTCTTCACATACACAATGAATGTTTTTCAACTACATATATCCGCATCTACTTCCAGACACAATTACAAAGGGGAACTTCTGATTGAAATGGAGAGGGGAGAATGGGTAACGGGCACTGAGGGGGGCACTTGACAGGATGAGCACTGGGTGTTATTCTGTATGTTGGCAAATTGAACACCAATAAAAAATAAATTTATTATTAACAAAATGGAGAGTGGAGTTGCAAATGAATTCCTTGAAGAAATGAGTTTCCCTCTAATTTAGGGCTATATATGCAAAATCGAAGATGACTTTGGCCTAATTGATTTATCACTATAACCATTAAGCCTACCTTTTTCTGGATTGCTTATTTTTATTACTAATCCTTACTCTACAGAAAACTAAAGTGCAAGTTACCCTTCAACATGTATGAAAAGAAAAGTAAAAATATTAGCCCCAATATGTCTTAACTGTTATGGGCTTGATTGTTATTTTCCAGCTGCACAGTGAGGTTATTAGGGATGACATCACTGTGTATATACAATATATTTCAAATCCCCATTTGGAATGCAGTGACAGTCCTAGTGCCATAAAAGTATTATACTACTAAATAATTAACTAAGAAATTATGAAAAACATAATGGAGAATAAAAGACAATTGCAAAAGCATCTATCACAACAAAATAGTTGTCTTTTATAGTCTATTCTGTTTTTCTGTGACTGAAGAACAAAATATCAATTATGGGCAGATGGCCATTAGCATAATCCATAATGCCAGAAGACAAAACAATGCTTTGTATCTATCACCTTTGATTAGTAGCATAATGTTTTATTAGACTCTGAATAAATAACAGTGAGTAACAGAATATGGGCTTTGACAAAGCAACAGTTTGTTTTCAGTAGTAGCATCTCTGTTAGTAAATAAAAGAAAGGAAGAAAATACCATCTAAAACCTTAAATATGGACCAAAACGTGGGATGTTCCTGATTTCCTCAAACCAAGAACACACACTCAGTATATAGCAGTCCACTTAAAAATATTAACATTTCCATAAAAATCTTCTTTAACAAGATGAAAAATAATTTGGACTTTCTAACACAAAACCAAACCCCTAAGGAACATATCCATGTTCTAAGTGTTTGAAGGAAAGTTTATGCTTTCAAGCTTGGTGGGTTTGGAATTCTTGTCTTAGATTTTACTTAATAAGCCTTTGACAGCTTCTGCTCCATGTGGTTTCCTTAACCTCCATTGCCCTCCACTCTATTCATGCGAGGAGGGAAAGAAATCAAAGGCCACAGACAACAAAGCCTACAGAGCCTCTATCCTTAAAATTTAAGATGCTCCTGTGGCTTAGATTGGCTGACTCACAGCTAATAGCAAATTCAGGTGAACATCTTTTCTAAATAAAATCTCCTTAGAAAGAATGGACAAAGGCTATAAAACATGAGACTGCAAGTTCTTTAATTCTGTGCAAGTACAGAAATTACAACCATTTTATAACCTGCATGAAACAGAGGAAAGCTGACCAGCAAGCCTGCAAAGAGACCAGTTTTAACTGGAATGGTGTCAACTAAGGGGATGATCGCTGGTAGAGAAAGAAGAAAAAGATCTCTAGGGGAGAAGGGAACTCTCAAGTGATGGGGGAGGTCTTCTAGGCAGCATTCGGCAGAAATTCTTTCTTTCCTCTACTTACGTCCAACAAAGTAGTCATTTTGCAAATACATTTTTCAGCAAATGCATTTTGCAGATGGCGTTGGCAGAGCCAGTTTGCACTGAAGGAGAGTTGCAGTGCCAGCATTCCATAAATCTGTGAAGAGAGCAACCAGAGTCATAGAAATATAAAGATGGGGTGTTGAGCAACTGCCATCATATTAAAAACTCTCTGCAGTTAATATTTTGGAACTTAGTGGCTAGACCTTGCGGACCAAGTAAGAAGCTCCTTCTCATTATCTGATAGTACTTCCCCTAAAAATCTCTATCTTGTTCTTAATATATTTGTGGTTTTATTCTGATCATGAGAACTGTATGTGCTCAATGTGGAAATTGTAAAAAAACAAAAAATATTTTTTAAAAGGGAAAATTCTATCATCCCATGTTGATACAGTTTCTATGTTGACTCACCCAGGGTTCTTTTTTTCTTTTGTATTTTATGTGAGAGTGTGTGTGTTTTAAAACTAGACTGTAGCCCAGAAATAATTCTGTATCTTTTTAAAATGAGTGCATGAGTGCATCTCCTTTGTCATTAAGTATTCAGATATTCCCCCTACATAGTATTCAGTATAACTATTGAGCATTAATATAAAAAATATTTTGCTCTATCTGTAATTATTATTTGGACTATTAATTAATGCAACAAGACAGCAAAATCAAATATGTAGAATTTTAGAATATGAGACAAAAATCAATATTACTTGCAAATGATTGTGTACCTAGAAAACTCAAAATCACCAAATAAATCAACAATCAGGATAAGGAAATTAAGGAAGTTGGCTAGAAATAAGTTGAACTTTGTTTTATACTAACAATATACAATTAGAAATTGAAATAGAAAGAATAAGAAATTCTGTTCACAATTGCCACAAAATCTATGAAATACCAAGGAATACATGTTGTAATGAAAAATTATAAGAACATACTGAAACCATATAAAAAGTACCTTAATTAATAGACATCTCATGGTCCTTGGAAAGGAAGGGAATACCTTAAAGGCATAATGTATTCCTAAATGCAAATTAAGTATCTGTTTCAAAATACCATTGAGTAGGTTTGATATGTTATAAGATGAAATGTAAATCTTGTGGCTTACATGAAAATAATTTTAGAGGGCTCTGGGGATCACCTCCAGGACTAAGGCAGATGCCCTTCAGAGTAATTGACGCTGAAGCATAAGATATCCATGTGACTACTCATCAGTAATGACATATAGGAGGCTACAGAGACAGAAAACATATGAGCAGCACATCACAGGATCAGACATGAATTACAGATTTTGATTTGCAGTCAAAATGATTTTTCCATCTGAATAGCAGTCTTTAAGGTTAAAGAGATAATATTTCTTTATTTAGAAATAGTTAATAAGGGGATCCCTGGGTTGTTCAGTGGTTTAGCGCCTGCCTTTGGCCCAGGGCGTGATCCTGGAGACCCGGGATGGAATCCCACGTCGGGCTCCCTGCATGGAGCCTGCTTCTCCCTCTGCCTGTGTCTCTGCCTCTCTCTCTCTCTCTTTCTCTGTGTCTCTCATGAATAAATAAATAAAATCTTTAAAAAAAAATAGAAATAGTTGATAATAGCAAGGCTAGGCAATGGAGTTAGTATATTAATTCATTTTCAATCGAAATCCAAGTGAATTTCTTTGCAATTATAAAAAATTAATTTAGAGTTCTTATGACAGAAGAAATGCAAGAAGTGACAAGATTTTTGAAGAAGAATATTGTAGAAGAACTAGACCTATCAGATATCAAAATATATCAAAAAGCTGCTATGATCAAAGGACTACGCTGTTGACAAAAGAATAAACAAATGGATGAATAGAACAGAAAAACAGAGTCAAGGAATAGATCCAAACATAAGCGGGGATGAAATATATTTAAATAGGAGTAATCAAAGATGTGAGGGAATGAAGGATTATTCGATAAATCTAATTGGGCCCATTGAAATATGTTAGGAAGAAAATTAATTTATATTTCATCTTGTTGGAATATTTGGAATTATTAAAACTGAAATGGAAAAAATATATATGTTGGAATTATTAAAACTGAAATGGAAAAAATGCAATGATGTAAGAAGATAATAATTGTGAATTCATATGGATAAGGATTTCCTAGTAAGATTAAAAAAAAATCCAGAAGGAATAAAAACCTGATCACTTTAATCAGATAAATATTAAAATTTCTAGTATCTCAAAAGATTCTATAAATAAATTCAAACAACAAAAATGAGAATAAAACATTTTTAGGGGGATCCCTGGGTGGCTCAGCGGTTTAGCGCCTGCCTTTGGCCCAGGGCACGATCCTGGAGTCCCGGGATCGAGTCCCGCATCGGGCTCCCGGCATGGAGCCTGCTTCTCCCTCTGCCTGTGTCTCTGCCTCTCTCTCTCTCTGACTATCAGGAATAAATAAATTAAATCTTTAAAAAAAAACATTTTTAGGTACGCCTGGGTGGCTCAGCAGTTGGGCGCCTGCCTTCGGTTCAGGGCATAGTCCTGGGGTCCCAGGATCAAGTCCCACATCGGGCTCCCGGCATGGAGCCTGCTTCTCCCTCTGCCTGTGTCTCTGCCTCTCTCTCTCTGTGACTATCATGAATAAATAAATAAAATCTTTTAAAAAAAATTTTAAATATAACAGACAAAAAACTCACATCTCTAATACACAAAAAATCCAGCAAGTCAATAATCATCTATCATAGAAAATACAATTAATACAGTATAATATAGGCAGAGTGTGAATACAGTATTTCCAGAATTAAAATCTAATCAATAAACATGTAAAAATAGTCACAACCTGAGTAGTTTTCCAGGAAATGAAAAATGAAATATCAAAAGTGTGTGATTTTTTTTTAATTAGAGTAGAAAATTAGAAGGTTTTATGATACCTACTGTGAGTGCAGGTACAGGAAAAGAGCAATATCTCACAGATGTTGGCAGGAGTATACATTTGCTCTAAGCATCTTGGAAAGTAATTTGACAGTAACTATGAACATTTTAATAGTGCATACCTTTTCATCCAACCACTTCATTTGTAGGATCTATCTCACTGGTATAAATTGATACTTATGTACATGAAAGCTCATTATAGCACCCTTGAGGTTCCTAGACACTGCAAAGGCTCTTTATTGTCCAAAAATACTTGAAATAACTTGTCTTTTTGATCCAAGATAATTGACCTTTAAAGTTTTACCCAAATAGCAGGCATCCAAATAATGCTATCAGGCTGGCACAACCCACTCTTAACTGACCAAGGCAGTCAATCCTTTTGTAAAATGTATTAAAGTACATTGAACTTCATAGAAATACTCTCTTAAAATTCCAGCAATAGACATGGGCATTAGGAGTAGACAAAAAAAAAAAAAGTCAGTCTATACCATTGTTAGATCTTTTATCCAGCTTTATCCCTTTAATTCTCTCCCTGTGTATAAATCTTTAGATGTGGAGTCAGATTTTATGATACCACATGATATACTGCGATTCCAGTTGTCTACCAATTTTCTTACTTCCCAATTGACAAAGATATAAGATGAACTCAACTATTAAAGATGTTTGGTCTAGTAATACATTTAGTTTAGTTAGTTTGGGTAGTTATATTATAATATCACTAGCACATATTAGACCTTCAATAAATTTTGATTGAAAGAATGAACAAATAGCTTTAATTGAGGGGAAGAGAAATGTGAAACATGGAAGGGGAAAGACATAAACCATTTACCCAGGTATTTGTGGTATGTCATAACTTCTTATGTTTTTCTCCAAATATTTGCGATGCACACTTTTTATCAGGCACCATTCATTTATTTGACAAATATTTCTTGAGCACCTACTGTAAGCCAGGCACTGTTCCAGAAACTGAGGACACAACAATGAGTAATATAGATGATGGATATTTCATTGTATGAGAAATGTCCTAGCCTTATACATACACTATCTACCTAAAGGTTTTTCCAGCATGTTTCAGAACACACACACACACACACACACACACACATATCCCAATAGGAACTTCCTTAAAACTGCAAATTGTCTTAGATTTCATCCATTCAATCAAAATATATCTACTGAATGTCTGCTACTATGAGTCAGCCACTGTTCTTGACACTGGGGAAACATCGGTAAATGAGAAAGACAAAGTCTTTGTCTTCAAGGGGATTGGGTTCTAAAAGCAAACAAGATAATTTCAGATATTGGTAAATGGCACAAGTAAAATAAAGAGGGCTGTATAATAAAAGTAATTGAGGGGAAGGGCTAAAACCTAGGGTGATCTGTGGAGGTGACATCTGAGCTGAGACCTGAATGACCAGAAGGAGCCAACCCTGGGAAGATAGAGAGGAAGAACTAGAGCTAGATCTTTCTAGATGAAAGGAACAGCTTCTGCCAAAATGAATGAACTCGAGGTATTCTAGAAACAAAGAGGCACAAAATGATCAAAGGAGAGGGTGGTAAAAGATGATTTCAGAGAGATGTCAGGAGGAAAAATCATGCTGGATGTTGTAGCTAGATAAGGAGCATGACTTTTATTTAAATATGTGGTGGAAAGTCATTGGAAGTTATTGAACAGGTAGGGGAATGATGAAATAAGATTTACATTTTTTGAAGATTGCTCTGGCTGCTTTTTAGAAAACTGGATATAGGGACATAAGAGTGGAAGCAGTACTATATTTTCCCAGATGACAGATGGTAGTCTGGACCAGAGCAGGAACAGAAAAGATGGTATAAAGTCATTAACCTCTGGATATATTTTGAAAGTAGAGTGTCTCATGGGCCCCAAGACCACCTTCAACTGTTGATTCACCACAAAGACAAGATTCAATAGCTGTAAGGTTCATTACAGCGAAGGCTATAGAGCAAAAGCAACAGGAAAAAATATGAATTGGGCAAAATCCAGAGAGGCTAAACACAGGCTTCGAAGTCTCTTCCCATCTGGGGCCACACAGGACATGCTTTCTATATAGCAGTAAATGTCGGAGACAGATGTGCAATGTATCAGTCTAGGGAAGCCCATTTTAGTCTTTTGGTCTGAGGCTTTTATTAAGATCGGGTAACACAAGCACATCACGATATATGATGGTTCTCAAGCCACCATACCTACCTACACATCTGTCTCAATCCTGAAAAGTAGCCACACCGCAGCAACTGGGCAACAGAATATCATGAAGACCTAAGGTCCTAAAAGCATATTGGGATAGAACTGAAACAAATGAAACTGTGAAAAGGGAAAATTTAATAGCCCTTCACATTTGAATAGATTTACAGTTTACAAAGCTTTTGTTTTCACATACAAAGTTTCCTGATTTATGTAGGCCAGAGTTTAAAACAAGGGTGGGGGCAGCCCCGGTGCTCCCTGCATGGAGCCTGCTTCTCCCTCTGCCTGTGTCTCTGCCTCTTTCTCTCTGTGTGTCTCTCATGAATAAATAAATGAAATCTTTGAAAAAATAAAATAAAAATAAAACAAGGGTGCATTTATCATTTCCATGCTTCTTGTACTACTAGCCTCTGAAAATTGCTAACTAAACACAGCTTCTTATCCTGATCTAGAAGCCCTGCACTGAGCACTGCTTCATCCACTGAGCATGCCCACTTTGGGTGGGACTCACTTCTATTTCCATGGGGCTACCATCTTCTCCAGAAACAACTGGTGAGATCAATTCACTAGGGCCCTCAAGATGACAAAGCTTCAGAGTTTTGTGGGAAAATGGGGAAGATCACTTCTTTTTCCTTTTTTTATCATAATCAGGTAGAGAAGTCCCAGAGCAATACTGCATGAGTCCTAATATATTACAGGCTCTTTAATGAAATGCCTATGTCAATTTTTGCTCCCAGTTTTCTATTTTGTTTGAAGACAGGCATAAGTCTGTTGGCAGGAGTGGATGTGGAGTGATGTCCTTTCCCACTGCATCATGTTCCTAAATGGAGGACCTGCACTAGAGTAGTGCTCCTGGCCTTTCTCCACAGGAGGAAGAAAATCTTCACTCAGCTCAACACTTCTTGCTTCTCCCTTTGGGACAGGTCTTCTGTAAGAAAACAAATAGTCTTAGTTCTATATACTATGAATTTTGTAAATGCAAGTCCCCATCGGAGGTGGTGTGCTGGATTTGTTTAGTGCTGCCTATGACTAGGTAAATCTAGCTAATTCAGGGGTACAGTACTAAGAGTATGTTGCTGTACACATAAACTATGTTCTCCAGACCCAACAGTTTTTAGGAATAAAGATAATATTGTTGATCTTCATCTCTCTACTCTTTTAGTTTCAAATTCAGCTGGAAAGGAGGTATTCCATTTCTTGGGCCCACCAAATTCCACAGTCTATGAGAACTAAGTTGGAGAGAGTTTCCAGTGACAGACTTTCCTTAAAACTACTGTTCTTCTCCTGTCACTGTATTCTTTTCACTGGGCTAATTAGCTGCCTATAATTTCTTAGGGGAATTAAGGTACAATGACATTTGAATTGGTGACAATGACATTTGAATTGCTGTGTTGAGCTCCTCATTTCTTGCTTCCTCCTTGCCTTCAGTAATATTTTATTAAATGAATGTTCTGTCCCAGGCACCACCCTGAGCTCTGGCAATGCAACGGTGAACCAGAGAGACATAGCACCTGCTATCATGACGCTTACAGTCTAGTAATCCAAAAGACATTAATGAAATGATCACCCAAGTCTTAGAATGTATAATATCAACAAAATAAGTGCTGAAAGTGCCCTGAGCTCTGATATAGTCTGAGGGACCAAGGAAGGCTTCCCCCACAAATTATGCTTTAGCTGAGGTTTGAAAGATGAGCTGGAGTTCACAAGACACAGAGAGGTGGGGCAAGAGCCAGAGAGTATCTTAGGAAGAGTAAAGAAACAAGCAAAGGCCCTTTTTTGCAGAGAGGTAGTGTCTTACTAGGTGCCAGAATTTGCACACATCTGTCATTTGAATTCTCTCAACAGTCCTCCCTACCAAGTAGCTAAGAACCCCATTTTACAGATGAGGACATTGAAGCACAGAGAGTTACTAGCAGCATGACCCCGGGTAAGCATAAGAGCTGGCATTTAAAGCCAGAATTGAACGCCTCTAAGGCAGTGGTTCTCAGTTGGACCCCTTCCCCTCAGGCACATTTGGCAATATCTGGAAACAATTTTAATTGTCACAACTTGAGGGGTGGTGTGCTACTGGGTTGAGGCCAGGGATGCTGCTAAAATCTTACAATGCACAGGACAGGCATCACAATAAACAGTCTAGCCCCAAATTTCAGTAGTGCCAACATTGAGAAGCTCTGGCACTATTGAAATTTCAGTTAAGCTCAAACTCAAGCTTTGCACACATTTGTCTTTCCCCCAAGAGGTTTCTCAGTCCTTTGTGCAAATAGACTTCTGGTCAGTCAGCTCCAGTTAGCTGTACATGCCATAGTGAGCATGGACTGGACTTGAGCAGGGACCTCTGCAACTCAGCACACCAGCTGGTGATGCTCACCAGCTTTGTATTATCAATCCCATCTCCCAGATGAAGAAACAGAGCTTAAATAACATGCCTCAAGTCACAGAAACCGCAGTGACAGAGCACACGAGTCCAGCTCTTTTCAAATTGGATCTGATGCCATTTGCCCTTCATAAGGGCAACCCTTCAAAGGACAAATTCTTAATCTCAGCTTCTTCAGCTAAAACTGGCGAAGGCTGGAGATGTAGGTCTGGATCTGGACTGCTGGAGTGCTATCAAGTGTTTATCAAGTTGAGTGCCTGCATTATTTTTTTAAGAGTTTAAAAATCAGCCCCGCATTTTTCAGCTTGAATTCTCTTGTGAGGCTCAAAGCACACCAGACACACAATCTGCTGTTTGTGTAGAGAATGTGTCAGGAGAGAAAAGAATAGCACCCACATGCGAGCATCTGCTTGAAAAATCCATCTCACCATTAACCATACAATTGAGTGAGAAAAACATCTGTGCCTGCTATTGCAGATGTAATCATAAAACCCAAATGCAGCGATGGAACAAACTGGAAGGGGGCAGAGGACAAGAAACAGGAGAAACACGTAGCTTTAGTGTCAGAAAGGGATAGGTCTGTGTCTACACTTCTGCATTGAATACTCTTGCCTTCATCTTTCAAACACTACACCATCTGTAAGAAACAGCAAGATCGTAAGCAGGCAGATTATGCAAGACAGCTCCAAGGAAGCAATAAACAAGGCAGAGGAATCCCAGAGACTGCAAATCAACAGCAAAAAATATACCTAACTCTGTGTTGGTGGCATTTCAGTGTTAAGGCTGATGACTTGGAATCATGGAGCTGGAGAATGTAAAAAATGGCAAAGCCAAAGGGCCTTCAGAGATCAACTAGTTCAAGCCCCAGTCTTACCCATGAGGCCACTGTGGCCCACAGAGGGATGTGACTGCCCAGGGTCACACAGCTAGTTAGTGGCAGATGATTCTGGGCAGTTCTGGGGAAACATTTTTTTCCCATACTGGCAAGAGAAGGGGCACTTCGCAGAACCTTACAAATAGCTGAGAACATCAGCTTGAAAGCATAGCTGCATTGCAGCAATATAAATGTACACTTTGATTCTGGGAGCCAAAGCCAATGCTGATTACCCATCTTTGTCCAAAGTGCTGAGGTGTAAGTCTGCCACTCGAAGTGCAAGAGAAACACATACTAGATCTCAGCAAGTGACACTGCACATCTGCTTTGAAAACATCCCAAATGTAAATGTGGCCCTAGGTCTGCTGGGCTGCCCGTCTTAAAGTAGCACACAGTGTTAATCTAAAGATGGGAAGAAAGAGCAACCAACCAGGCCCATGGCACCCCATGAAGAACCTACATCCAGGGAGTCAGGATGGCTTTAGCTTCTGGTTCTGCCTAGAACTAGCTATATGATCGAGAAGCAAATAAAGACCACTGGACTTGAGCCCTTTAAAACCTTCTCTCTTCAGGGTAAAAAGGATAAGAAGAAGCAAGAGGAATGGAGAAAATAGAGAAATGTATGGGAAGAGGTGGTGGGACACAGCAGGGTAGTCCTCTCTCCCTGCCCCTTGGCCTCAATTAGCAGCATAACTAGCAATATTTTATGGAGCCCAGACAATGCCCCTCTTAAATCTGGTCTTGGCTGCATCATTCGATGGCCATTTGTGACTATTTTTTTGGGGGGGGGGATATCTCTTCAAATCTTTTGCCCATTTTTATTGGTTGGTTGTTTTCTTATTAATGAATTATAAGAGGTATTTATACATCCTAGATATAAGTACTTTTGTCTGATGTAAGTGCTATGAATATTTTCTCCAAGTTTTGTCTTTTCTTTTTATCAACAATACCTTTTAAACAATAAAAGTTTAAAAAAATAAAAAATAAAAGTTTTAAGTTTTAATGACATCAAATTTATAACTTTTTAAATATTTTTGTGCTTCTTGTGTTCTATTTATGAACTTTTGCCTACCCCAAAGTCACAAAGATTTTCTCCTGTCTTTTTCTAGATGTTTTAGAGTTTGGAGTTTTACATTTAGGTCCATCTAGAATCCATTTACATTGATTATCTATCTTGAGTTGATTTTTACGTGTGACATAAGGTAGAAGTTGGTGTTCACTTTTTTTTTTTCCTATATTGATATCCAGTTAATCGGGCACTATTTTGTGAAAGACTATTTTCCCCTCCACTAAATTGCTTTGGCACCTTTGATCAATTGACCACATATGTGTGACATCTTTCATTTTTTAGCAAATTTATCCTTCAAGGACATAATCAAGAAGGATTTAATCTATGTGTACATTTGCCCTAATTATGTCTTGGTGGGGCTCAACTCATGAGGTCTGACTGTCTAGGACTTAACAGTTTTGCCCACAGGTGAAGGAGAATAGGACAGGAGGCTACTCAGAAGAGTAATTGGAACAGACACATACAATTGGGACAGTCCTTTTCTGCATTTCACGTGCATCACATCATTGATCTTTCAGAACAACCCTGTGAAAAAGCGATCAATATGATCCCCACGATTTAAAGTGAAGCTCTGAGAGGTTATCTTATCTAAGGTCACACAGAGCTGGAGGAGTTGGAATCTGAACCTGGACTCTGATGCCAGAGCTGTGCCTTCAGTTACTGTTTTCTGTTGCCCCATTACTTTTACCTCCATAATGCTTGATGAATACCAAAAGGTTCAGTCTTTCTACATTGATTACTTTTATTTTTATGTTTAATCTTTATGGTCTTTAACAGCTTTTGCACCAGTGCTCTTATTTGGTGTTTCACAACCTAGCAAGACAAGCAGAAGAGTTCCTACTATCCTCATTTTACTGATAAAGAAACTGAGAATCCCGTGGAGATAAGCGACTTGTCTAAGTTCACACACCTAGTATGCAGTGGAGCAAAGACTAAAACCTAGGTCCTCTGATAACCTGCTACTTGTTTTCAAATTAAAAGCCATTGATATAATAATCATCGTGTCTTAATATTATGTCTCACCATGTTCAGATGGAGCATATAGCTTCACTAAGGTCTCTAAATATTTTCTTTAATAATTCTTTCCCCAAATTGTGAGCATCCTAGTCTCACTCTCTGGACCACTGGTATAGAGACAGCTGCTCCCATGACCTTTCAAATGATGTCACTTTAGCAGGCTTTTAAAACAGAATGGGCCAAAGAAAAATTCCTGAGAGGAAGAACATGTTACCTTGAAGAGTAATCAATTACGTGAATGGTTTCCCTGCCTGTTATACCATGGATTATGCTTTCATTTTTCATATTAATGTTCTTTATGTTTTTCAATTAGTCACGGCAAATTACCTGTCCTTCGCCTTGGCAAGGGCAGCTCAGTGGTCCTCAGTGGAGTATTTTCCAAGTTCTGTCTGGTGAATTCTTGATCAAATTCTTCTTGCGGTGTTAATGTGTAATTTTTTGAATGAATGAATGTATTCCGTTTGACACCATCTCATTCATGTAGGAAATTGCCTATTGAATAAGGAATCGGAGAAATCTGCCTTTCTTTTTTTGCAATGGTGCATTGTAAAAAAAAATTATTTTAGCTTTAATATAAAAAAAAAGAATTAGAACATTAAAGAAAATTAAAATTCGTCTAATATTTCTTAGTCCTTCTAACAGAGAAGGCTTGTGGCGTGGAGCATACAAAACAGCAGATACTCCAAAATCCGTGTCTACCTCCGTTTCTCCCTGCTGGGTCCTGGCAAAGTGCCTGCCCCTCCTCTGCACTCCATCCCACTGCCTCTCATATTTCCCATACCACAATACCTAACTATCTGCATTTTAATAGCCTGTTTAATAGTCAGTTCCTGCCCCCTTCCCCTGAGTGTGTGAGATGTTCTGGGACAGGAATGATGTCTTAATCAGGACTGAATCTCTACCTCTTCACACACTGCACAGCACAGAATTAAGTGCTTAGTAAGTTGTAGTTTCTTACTACAGCTGAGTGAACGAAGCCATTTGCCTTTGGAAAACACAAGTACATGGTTGTTAGCTACAGCCTTATCTCACGAAGTAGGCTTTCCTCAGTCTGTAATTTAACCATTATGTTGTATTTCCACAATCCTCTCTGAGTGGGAAAACCAAATAGCTTCTCTGACCTTGAGGATCTCATAGTCTAACAAAACTCTGGCGAATGTTACCTTTCTAAAGGCCATATGGTAGCCTCCCTTCAAAACACTGTCGGAGCTACCATTTTCCTTTTCCCTTGATGTGTGAAATCATCTTTAAAATCCGCAAACTCCTTCAAATACCTCTAGGAAGGTGCCTTAGAAATCAAATACTTTGTTCTCACAGGCTGATAAGTTCTTCAGAAAGACAGAATATGGTGGGAGCAGGGGGGATGCCTCTTCCTCAGACTAGTTTCATTATATTTTGTAGTATTTTTGGCTGGAGGGTGCACTGTAGAAACTACAACTCAAGGCCTACCCACAATTATATCTTTGGTCTTCACCAGAGAATAATTTTAACTGAGTTCTTTTTTTTTAAAGATTTTATTTATATATTCATGACAGACACACACACACACAGAGAGAGAGAGAGAGAGAGAGAGGCAGAGACACAGGCAGAGGGAGAGGCAGGCTCCATGTAGGGAACCTGACTTGGGACTGGATCCCAAGACTGCAGGATCACGCCCCGGGCCGAAGGGCCACTGGGGATGCCCCTAGAGAATAATTTTAATGTCTTTACACTCCCTTCCTTTCCTAGTGTCATTTTATGACTTTGGGGAGGGGAGAGAGAGCCTCTGTGGACTCTGAGTCTCCCTAAAGATCTCTGAGTCATTCTTAAACCAGTATCTTTACCACTGAAATTCTTCATTGCTATTAATAATTCTGGCAGTAAACCAGGGTGGAGAGTTCTAAAAGAAAATGCTATTATATGTTCAAGCTTTAGGTTAATTAAGCCAAACAAATGATAAAAAAAAAGTAGATCTGAAAATATCTCTAATTTTTACGCATTATGCAAACAAATGAATACAAATAATATCCAGAGTGAGTGCTCACTTGACTTGAGATACAACTAAACTGCAAAAGGCCTGAAAAAGAGCCTATGAGGTCTCTCTTTCCAGAGAAGTCTTTAAATGACACTCGTTGCTGGTGGAATAGCGTGTGAAAACCATCAGAGGATAGTAGGATTGAAGAGCTGGAAAAAAAAAAAAGCTTGAAAGAATGTCTGTTTTCCTCGGCTTCAGTACAATGTAGGATCAGTGCAGTTTGGTACAATGCAGGATTATTTGCCCTTCCCTAGAACTCTCCAGGAAACAGAAATGCCACATAGCCCTCGGTCCCCATTCTTGCAATTTAACACATCAACAAGGAAAGTTCCTTACTATGACTAAAGAACACTTTCTGTTTTGCTTTAATGTGATTTCAGTTCCTTTTATTGTGATGTTTTGCTGCAAAGAATTCAACAAATCCCTATTCTTTTTATGGAAAATTTCCATGCCCTTTAAAACCATAAATAAGAGATGCCTGGATGGCTCAGTTGGCTAAGTGTTTGCCTGGAATCTAGCCCCACATTGGAGAGCTGGCTTCTCCCTCTCCCCCTCCCCTCTGCTCATGTGCTCTCTTGCTCTCTCTCACTCGTTCTATCTTAAACAAAAATTTTTAAAAAACATAAATAAGACGACTCTTATCCTCATAATCTTGATTAGACAAAATCTATCTAGTTCATTTTATTCTTATTCCCTTTAATTTTACTTCATTATTCCTATTTAAAGACCAAAACAAGAACAGCTCCAGAATCTACTTTATTCCTGGTTCTCAGAACTACTGGAGACTGATACAGACTGGATCCTTCACCCACAAAGTCACTATATCATGCCCACAACTGCATGTAAGTAATTGCCTGGTTTGGAAAAAAAATTCAGATATACAAAGAGTCCTGGAGAGAGGCAGGCTGTCTTGTGTGTGTGTGTGTGTGTGTGTGTGTGTCTGTGTGCATGTGTGTGTGTGTGTGTTCCATTAAGGGTTAGAATTGAGTCGACATGCAAATTTTGTAGCATTAACTCTGAAGTGGTCAATTTCAAAAATGAAAGAACTTAAGGGCAGCTAATTTGGAGATATAAATCTGATGAGAAAAAATAGGATTTTTCAGATTCCTAGAGAAGGCAAATCCCTATCAGTCGAAATGCCCACCAGACAGAAAGTTCAACAGTGTAACACAAATGTGGCAGAGTAGAAAAGAGGGAGCTAAGGTTTATATTTTGTGTGATGTTGGATACGTCTCTTAATCTCGATCATCCCATAGTAAATACCTCTCGGAATGGTGTTCCAGATGACAGTTCTTCCTCTGGGAATGGCCTCAATATGCAGGGATGACAGGCCACTAGTGTTCATGTTAATACTTTGAGATCCTGATCCCTTTGCCATGGTTATTTGCTCCAGGGGCGGGCGCAGGATCCAAACCAAGTAAATACAATTCTTTCAGGATTGTAAATCTTGAACAGAAAGGCACAATGTACTGTTTGCAGTTTGGTGTCGAGTCTTTATTTGATTTCATTATGCCTAGCCCATCTGCAGTTAGTTCTTTACCTGTCTTTAACTTGACATTAATTGATTGATTGATTGATTGATTGATTTCCTTCTGGACAGGATCTTTGTCATATGTCCCCCTATAGGCAAACAAAAAAAAATCTTTTATATTGATGTAAATATTCATTAGTTTTATTATGATGGTGAAGTCAGGAATGTATCCCTATATCTAAAATCATCAATTTTTGCACTTTAAACATGTACAGAATATTATATGTCAATTAAACCTCAATAAACCTGTAAAAAATAGTTATGGAAGCCTGTTGGAAAGAGTAATTAATCTTGACTGGGGTGAATATGGGAGAGATTTGTTTCAGATAAGAAAGTTTTATGGTTTTCCAATTAGCTCCAAGGACTTTGTGCCACTCTCACTGTCTTCCTCCAAGGGAAACTGCTCTTTCTGTAGTCTCTGCTAATAAAAACGTCAGCAGGCTGCTTCTTGAGCAAGGGATAGTACTTACTGTATCATCACTGGACCACCTGACCTAAGAATGGCTAATCCTATTAGGTGATTAGCTAGACCAGTCAAATTCTTTCCAGCCAGAAATTGATTGGATAATAAGGTGATCTTCTTGTTGGTAGCAGGAGAAAATGTTTGGAATGAAGAAAGAAAAATCAAGATGCCATGAGAGAAAGAGAGCCCTGCATCTACAATGACACCCAGACAAACAGAGCATCGGATCAGTTACTATGGCAACTTACAATGACTCCATGATTTAGGGTAACCTGAGTGAGACTGTAACTTTCTAATTAAAACACTTGAATCATCCTAACTTAGCACTGCATTGTTAAAATGCCCACTTGGGTCAGGAGCAGCACCGGATCTGATGAAATGTTTCTCTCTTGTCATTCCCACTTCTTGCCAAATAAGGACAGTTCTTTAGCAGTGGCAAACATACTGGTGTCTTGCAGCTTTAAAGAAATGTGCCCCAAGTGACGCTGTACAGGATTATTTTCAAGCAAGTTGTTTTAGGTCACTTTCAGAGTAGATATTCCAAATTCACCTGTTTGGCTATGAAACAGTTTTATTCCTTTTTTGGCAGGGGGATAGTGGTGGACCAATACTGGATATTCTATTTGCCCATTTTCTGACCTTCTCTGCCCTTCTTTAAGTCCTGGTAGACTGACATGATTGACTGGCTCATCCAGGCTCCATTTGGGAGAGCCTCTGGGAAGCTCTTGCAGAACACTGGTCAGAGGGAGGAGGAAGAGTTGAAAGGGGGTGCTGTTGGTCAGGGCCTGTCTCCTCTACCTAAGACTATAGTTCCTATAGGGCCCCTCTTCGATAGCTCTCTCTGTATTCCATTAATGGTTGCCTTCCTTGTCCCTTTAGGTTTAGGGATGATAATGGCTTCCACCATTGCTAAAATCTATGATACTTCACTATTCCATATTGGTTACCTTACTTTTAAGTAGTTCTTTTATTAAACTCTTTTCAAATACTCCTTTGAATATGTCATCTCTTTCTAGTGGGATCCTGACACAGGGGGCTGTTCAAATTTAACTGTGTAAGTTTGGAACTTTTCTACAAACCTTCTAAGTGACAGTAAAGGCCAACATATACCTCCTATTATAGACACAAGGAATCTGTTTGCCTTTGTATCTTTTATCTCTAACACGATATCTGGCATAGAGCAGATGCTCATCAAAAGTGTACCAAAAGATATATTTTAATGAATAAATGAATTTAAATTCATGTGAATTCTGCAATTAATGCTTGAATAAAGGTTTTCTGATATTTTACATGAACTATTCTAATCTGTGACAGAAAACCAGCAGTGAGCAACCTCAGTAGTAATCTGAGGAATGCAAATTAAAATAGCAATGCTGTAATATTCTGCACCTATTAAATAAACTAATTTAAACTATCACACCAAATGCTGGTATTGTAGCAAAACTGTATATTCAAATACTGCTGCTGGTAGCCATATAAATTCGCATAGCCCATTTAAAAAGCAATATGGCAATATTAATCAAAAACCATAAAAATGACCTAGTAATCTCACTCTTTGGGATTCACCCTAAGGATATATTTGAAGAGAAGCAAAAAGGCCATATGCACGAAGATGTTTAATGAAACAATACCTATAACATCAGGAAAATGGGAAACAACATAAAAGGCACAATGTGCATTCCAGTGCATCCACCCAACGGAACCCTCTGCTCCCTCCCAAGAAAAAATGTTTCCTATAGAGGTGACAGCAAAAGAGAAGAGAGCTCCACATATAAAAAGAAAGAGCAAATCTGGGGACATAGGTACAAACAAAGAGAAGACAATGTGAAGACACAGGGAGAAGGTGGCCGTCTACAAGCCATGGAGAGAGGCCTGGAATAGACCCTTGCCTCATGGCTTTCAGAAGGAACCAACCCTGCCAATACTATGATCTCAGAGAACTATAAGAAAATAAACCTGTCGCTTAAGTCACCCATTCTATGGTATTTTGTTATGGTAACCCTAACAAACTAATACTGAAGCAAAATTTAAAATTGTGAGTGTGCTGTAACTAGCAAAATATAGCTATGTGTCAAGAAACAAAGACAAAAAGTGAATATGCAAAAACAAAAATGCCCTAAATTAGTTATGGTCATGGGAAATGTGTGATTCCTTTATCTTGTCAAATGCTACAATAGCTGCATTTATCCATTTAAAAAAACGAACTAGGGGTGGTGGAAGGGGAGGAGGGCGGGGGGTGGGGGTGAATGGGTGATGGGCACTGAAGGGGGCACTTGACGGGATGAGCACTGGGTGTTATTCTGTATGTTGGTAAATTGAACACCAATAAAAAATTAATTTACTTAAAAAAATAAAAATAAAAAATAAAAATTTCCCATCATCTCTGGCAGATGAAACTAGAAAAAAAAATAAAAAATAAAAAAATAAAAATAAAAAATTTGCCACAGGGAGGGAAAATAAATGTGTATCAAAGATTTATTGCAGCAGCATCTATGAAAAACAGATTTGGTGGCAGTAGACTATGTACTTATGATGAAATGTATCCTAATTTTCTCTCTCTCCCTCTCTTTCACACAATTCCAATAGTTTTGCATGCTGTACTTGTGTAGTCATTTGGTTTTTTTTTTGTTTTGTTTTGTTTTTTGTGTAGTCATTTGTAAATGATGATGATCTGTTGAATGGCAAAAACATTTAATTAACATGTATGTTGTACTTCATATTTTTTTTTCTTCTGAGGAATAAAGCTTTATTCCTTTCTCCTGAGGAATAGGCTGGAAACAGTTGAACACTTCATGCTGCTGAACCGCAGCTCTACAGCTGGACCTTGTCCCTGCTTAGCAACACTCTTAGGCATCCCTAGAGAATTTTGACTGGTTCTCAGCTTCTTCAGACCTCTCCTTTGAACACCTGGGGTCATCAGCTTGTGTACCTATAGAGTCAGTCGTTGCAAACCAAATCTGACCTCAGGCAGAGAATTGTAAACAAGACAGACATTTTAGCAAGGTACCTTATTGTGAGTGCACCCGTAACCTTGTGTTACAGCCGTCTCTCATAATTGGATCTTGTCTTTTTTGTGCTTGAAGCTATATATTAATGATGTATCAAGTACTTCAGCCCCCTCAGAAGCCCCTGTCTTATTCTCTAAACCGTAATCTAGAGTTTGTGATCCTACTACCTTCAGTAATGCTATCCTATCTGGTCTCCCTCATCCTGGAATTGCCCCTAACTCCAATAGCTACCACCAAATCCATTTGAAGACCACCTGCAACCTGAAAAAAAAAACAACAACTCTGAATCCTTAAAATGCACATGCATGAATTCCATGCTCTCTTCTCTGGGAGTGGAATCCATAAATATGCATTTTATAAGCTTCCCAGGTTATTCTGAAAAACACTTGAGTTCAAGAACAATTGTTCACAGCAGCTGGAAAGATCTTCCTAAACTTCAAATCTGACAGACACCTCACTTCTCTGCTTTAAAACCTTCAATTTCTCATAACATCCAAGTGTAAGTCCAAAACGCTTAAGACAGTTGGCAAGATCTTCCAGGATCTGACTCCTGTCTGCTTGTCCACCCTCATGTCTTTCTGCTCCCTGTTGGCCCAGTGAAACTCAAATGCTGCAAGTTTTCTGTACCTACCATGCTGCTGTATGCCTCCATGTCTCTTCTTAGGCCTTGTCTGCTTGGTGAATATCCATTCTTCAAAACCCTACTCAAGTGCCCTGTACCAACACTATAAAGCCTTTACACAACACACACAGAGTCTCCAGACAGTTAATGCTCTTTCTATATCCTTGCTATGTATGTCATTCTTCTGTTGCATTTAACTCAGAGAAATTCCATTTCTTTTATTTATTTTTACAACTCTTCTACCCATCTCCTGTCACTACTCCTCTCTCCACTAGGCTGTGAGTTCATAGAAGGCAAGGACACGGTCTTAATCTCCATACTCAGAGCAACTTACACATAATAGGTGCCTTATAAATGTTAACTAGAACACATGAACACATTTGCACTCTTTAAAGCATGCAGATTCCAGTAAAACTCTTTCTGTTATGATAGTTAATTTCATGTGTTGATTAGCCACAGGTTGCCAGATTAAACATTTAGGACCTGAATAGAACAAATGGTGGAGGAAGGAGAAATTCAACCCTTTTTCTTTCTGCCTGGTTACTTGAGCTGGGACATGGATTTTCTTCTGCCTTTAGTGCTCCCAGTTCTTAGGCCTTTAGGCTCAGACTAGAGTCTGCAACATTATCTTTCAGGATATGTATATATCCTGAATTTATATATATCTTCCCATTGTTTCCATTTCTCTGGGGGAACCACTGAACCCTAATACATCCATGATACACTAATCCGGGAACAATTTTCCAACTATCTTGCCTTTTGGATTGCTACTTCATGCATGCTACTTCCTCTCCATAAAGTTTACTAGCTCTACATGACAAAATTAGATTTATTTTTCAAGTGCGACTTCTGGCACACAGCACATCTCTTTGCACCTCTATTGTTGCTATTATCATGCTCGGTTTAACATCACAGTTGATTGAGGACCTATAGTTTTATTCAACATGTGTTCAAGGATTGCCACATAGTAGGTGCTCACTGGGTAACTATCAGATTAATTACTGACCATAGACATGGTGTTCTTTTGCAAAAGTCATGAAATCTTATTTGATCAGAAACCTAGAAATGGTTTCCTTTATTCAGCAAAGACTGTAAATAGTATGTAACATTGATTTTATTTTTTTTAGATTAAACTGTGACATTGATTTTCAAGTATTTTGCTTCCCCTTGTCAGTTCTTGATTAGATGGTTCAATGTAATCCATCATTTTGGTATTTGATCATTTTCAAAATGAATTAGTTCCAAGTCTACATGGTAAACAGGTTACTATTCAGGAAGCGCAAATAATTCTGATTTGAAAAGTGATGCCTTTAGATGTTATCTTGTGCTCTTTAAAAGATTGAGATAAAATATTAAACTTCATTTAACTTGTCTCACACCAAAAAGTGCTTTGGGATGAAAGGAAGAGGGTGGGAAGGAAGATAATTAGCATTCCCTGAGATCCTGTTATGTTCTCATTGTAACACAACAATATGGGTATTACTGTCCCCTTGAACGTTAAAGACAGTGCAGCTATTATATTAATTCCCATTTTGGAAATGCAAAGAAAGCAAGTTAAGGAATATGAAGTATATTTCTATCACTCAACTCAACTAGAAGAGGAAGGATTCAAATTTAAGTCTGGCAGCCACTAAGACTGTACACTTTCCAGTAAACTAACTGCATCATCTGCCTTAGAGCTATTAAGCCTTTCCCAATAGCAAGATAAACAATGAAAATAAACTGTTAAGTAAAACCTTTGCCACAGAGAGATAAATACCTGATCTTCTGTTTATGTTTTCAACTTTCAGTCTGAGCTATCCATTCAACAAATAGGTATTGAGGGATTCTCCATGTGTATGCCACTGTGCTGGGGAGGTGGGGGTACAGCAAGTTGAGAGACTAGCACAGTCTCTGCATTCAAGGAGTATACATTTGAGAGGGAGATTTTAAACAATAATTACAAAGCAAATCACTCATTACTATTTTCAGTAAATGCTACAAAGGAGAAGAACAGGGTGTTGTGGATCATAGACATGGGCCTGACCTCCTCTAGATGTCAGAGAAGGCTTCTCTGAGGATGTATCTTTTAGAAATAAGATTTGGAGGTGGCAAAGAGTTGACTAGGCAAAGGATGGAGAGAGAGTTACAGACAGTGGGGACAGCGTGTGAAGATCCTTTGAGTCAGGAAAGAACACCGAGTTTTAGGAGAACTGAAAGAAGATAAAAAGACAGACAGAGGTAGACATCCTTAGCCTCTGCAGTGCTAAGCTTCTTCAAGTCAGAACTGGGTCCAGCCAGTTAGTGAAGAATATGTCCATACTCAGTTGCAAGGAAAACAGGGACAGCTGGTGAGATGAGCAACAAAGTGGGTACATGCCACAGTTCGTTTACTCTGGAAAACAACCCAACATGGCAAAGAATTCCAGGCCCTTCACTTCTGAGTCATCAACACCATCCTGTGTTCCCAGGGAACTTCGAGGCTCTGCTCTTGTATTTGAGATGAGAGCTGCCCAACTTCCTTCTTATCATGCCTATTTTTTAACCTACTCAGAGTATCTATCACGTGAACTAAACCTAGAAGGGTTACCTCCTAGCTTTGAGCTAAGTAAACTGTTCTCCAGAAGTTTTCTATTCCTAACTCTATTTCTATATTCTAGCCAGGAATGGTAGATGCAATCTCTCAGGGCCACATTTAGTGTAAAAAAGACACAATTCGCTGAAGAATTTTATTGTTTTCTGAGTCTCAGTGCTCTGAACAATAAGGAAATCAATAAAGTGCTGGTTTATGAGGATTAGAGTATAAGCTGAAGTTGATCAAATTCTCAGGGAAGTCATCTAGAAAGAATACATTTCGATAAGTTAAAGTTGTAAGTCAAGGCCCAACAGCAGAACAAACCGTGTAGCCTTTCAGGCCAACCAATTTCCAATTTTTATTCTTGAAAAGTAGTGTAAAATGATCATTATAAATGAAAAAAAACATGACATGAGTAATCATTTTTCTTAAAATTCAAGAGGAAAATTAATTCAAATATTGCTCTACTTGAAGTGCACAATTAGCAAAGTTTTGGAATGGCCCCAAGTGACAGCTTCAATCTTAGCTCTTCAAATAAAAGCCAACATATTTTTAGACAGAAGAACTGACTAAGATGTAAGTGGCTCGCAGTTAAAGTAATTGCATATCTGGTGGTGGTAAGTGAATTATAGAAGTGACAAATGCTATACTTAAATAATTTCAGGCAAACAACATCTCCCTTCTGCACAGAACAGATTCAAAAGAGCAGAAGTCAGTAAAAACATCTGCCTCATTTATTCTGTTCTTGCCTGCATGACTGAGGCCCAGTTCCCAGTTTGAGCTGGAGTTAGCCAAGCACACGATACGGACAGCAATGCCCTCCAATCACCATCCTGAAAACAGCAGATATGTGAAGACTGATTTCTAGCAGCAGTCAGCTTACTTTTCTTAAAAGTGAAAAAGTGATGAAAGTATTTTGAAATGTACAACATTTAACCTTGACAAAATTTTTTCTGCCAGTTTCAGTGGAAAAGGACTCTACTGTCCAAGAAATGGGAAGAATACCACTCTGCCTGGAATGCTTGTCATTGCCAACTCTCCACGTGGGTATCCTTTCTGTCCTTCAGGGCCCATTGAAATTCTACTTTCAACCTTTGTCATAGTGAATTTCCCCTTCCCTTGCTTTCTATAATCCTCAGTTACATGCTTGTAATTGTAATGTTGCATTCTTTTAGCTATGCAAGGATCCATCTCTCTTCCTAAATAATTTGCTAAGTTATAAGGTACTAGAAGACAGGTGCCCTGATCCCAACTCCACCTCCAATATCTAAAATAGTTTTTGGCACATAGTATCATTTAATAAGGGCTTTTTGAATTAGATTCCAGGACTTAAAAATCTTCCTTAAGCCAATCATTCTGAGAATTTTGAGGTAATACTTGGAAAACAGGTTGCATCAATATGTGCAGTGAAGAGACTATTACTGAACTATTCAATTGACCCTCTTAGTTGGAAACCAATTAGCCATGATCCAAGTATGCCACAGTAGAAATCAAGGGGTCTACGTCCCTGAGTCTTTGTCAGTCGTGTTCTTCTAGAAGCTGCTATGTTTGACAAATTCATGGTTGGATTGGTTTGGGGACTGTTATGCCACCCATCTGGTAAACAGAACTTCTTTGTCAAAAGAAGACAAACTGGGGTGCCTGAGTGGCTTAGTAGGTTAAGCATCTGTCTTCAGCTCTGGTCATGATCGTGGGGGTCCTGGGATCAAGCCCCTCATTGGGCTCTCTGCTCAGCAGGGAGTGTGCTTCTTCCTCTCCCTCTGTGTTTGTGCTTGCCTGCTCGCTCTTTCACTCTCTCTCAAACAAATAAAACCTTTTTTTAAAAAAGACAAATTCTAATTCCTGGATATTTTGGGGGAGCAAATAATAAAAATTACAAAAGAAAAATTCTGGATCTATCTTTATTTAAGTTCACAAATATTTATTCCTTTGAAAGTGCCAGCCTAAAGACCTCTTCTAAGTTGCTCTTTAAGAATAATTAAGAATATAAATTTGTTTGATGTGTATTTTTTTATTATCACAGTCATTGCATTGTTTCCATTAAAATATGCAACCTGATTATTGATTAAATGCTTGTTTATGCATTCAGCTAAGCTAAGTTATGTAGCTTCATCATCAACTTCTGCAGCTGGATCTCTGAAATATGAAATTGGATCAGCATGGGATAACTTTTTGTTAATAAAATATGCAGAAAAGGTAGCAAAGTGTATACCCTGAGTATTAAACTTGTAGACTCTCAGCATAAAAGTGAGACTATGTAAGTGCAGAGCAGAAGTGATGAAGTGTGCCATATGAGCCACTCGTTGTGCAGCATAATTCACAAATTACAGCCCTTTGTCACTAAGCTTATCTGGAACGCTACAAAACTGGATCAAAAACAGAAACAGATACCTGTCCATATGACATTTATGGGTCTTGCAGAAGAGAAAGTTTTTTCAATCTCATTTCTTTCCTCCTGAGATTTTACTTAGCAAAATACACTTTAGAAAACTGGCAAAGTTGTATCTAAATATATGTACAATTTAGCTACATTTAGACATCACTCAGAAAAATCTTAACACCTTTATGAAACTCTCTCTTTTTGATCAAGGGAAGTAGAAGCTTTTCACCTCTCCACTTTCTTTTTTCTTCTTTTTTTTTTTTTAATTTATTGATGATAGTCACACGCAGAGAGAGAGAGAGAGAGAGAGAGAGAAGTAGAGACACAGGCAGAGGGAGAAGCAGGCTCCATGCACCGGGAGCCCGACGTGGGACTTGATCCCGGGCCTCCAGGATCGCGCCCTGGGCCAAAGGCAGGCGCCAAACCGCTGCGCCACCCAGGGATCCCCACCTCTCCACTTTCATAAGGAATTTTTTGAAGGTTATTTTGTCAGTCAATTGGAGGCTGTAGTCTAACCAACTATTCTTAAGTACATGCATTTTTTCCTCTTAAGGTTCAGTACACTGTGGGACCAAAGTACCTTAACACAGATATGGGTCTTATTTACTCATGGAATGAACTTGGGGACAAAGGAAGCAGACTTCTTTCCCTCTCTCATCAAAGATATCACTCTGCCATCACCACTTTCCTTTGACTTCTGGCTTGTACTTATGTACCCTTAAGATATACAAACAGTTGGATGGGCAACTAAACATTACCCCAGTCTGAAAATATTTAGGAGTACAAATAAAATCCAAGTATCTAGCACTTTCTTCAGTCTGGACAATCATATTACAACATTCATATCCTAGGATTCACATAATCCTTTTATTTATTTATGTACTTTCCAGCTTCATTGAGATACAGTTGACATTTTGCATTGTGTAAGTTTAAGCTGTGCAGTGTGTTGATTTGATACATTAAAATATAGGAAAATGATTACCACCATAGCATTAGTTAATGCCCCCATCCCTTCACGTAATCACCATTTCTTTTTTGTCATGAGAACATTTAAGATCTACTATCTTAGTAACTTTCAAGTATATAATACAGTGTGATTAGCTATCATTGCCATGCTGTGCATTAGATCCCTAGAACTTAGTTAATCTTTTAAGTGGAAGTTTATACCCTTTTAGCAATATCTCCCCATTTCTCACACTCCTCAGACCCTGGTAATCACAACTCAACTCTCTGTTCCTTTGAGTTTGGCTTTTCTAGATCCACATTTTTAAAAATATTTTATTTATTCATGATAGAGAGAGAGAGAGAGAGAGAGAGAGAGAGAGAGAGAGAGAGAAAGAGAGAGATAGAGAGAGAGAGGCAGAGACACAGGCAGAGGGAGAAAAAGGCTCCATGCATGGAGCCCGACGTGGGACTTGATCCCAGGACTCCGGGATCGCGCCCTGGGCCAAAGGCAGGCGCTAAACTGCTGAACCACCCAGGGATCCCCTCTAGATCCACATATAACTGATAACATACAGTATTTGTTTTTTACTCTGATTTACTCATTTAGCATAATGCCCTGAACATTCACAAATGGTAGTATTTCTTCTTTTTTATGCCTAAATAATATTTCATTGTATATGTCTACTGCATCTTCTTTATCCACTCATCTGCTCATGGACACTTAGGTTATTTTTATATCTTGGCTATTGTGTATAATGCTATAATGAACATGGGGGCATAGACTTCTTCTTGAGATTCTATTTTCCTTTGTTCTTCTTTCTCTAGATTGCTTATGCTCTTCAGGGTTTTTTTCTGGCTCCATACAAATTCTAGTATTATATTTTTCTATTTCTGTGAAAAATGTTCCTGGAATTTTGATAGAGACAGTTCATTGACTCTGCAAACAGTTTAGGGTAATATATTAATAAATAATAGGGTAATAAATCTTTTAAAAAATAAACTGTTGTAAACTTTATTTATTTATTTATTTATTTATTTATTTATTTATTTATTGGAGTTCGATTTGCCAACATATAGTATAACACCCAGTGCTCATCCTGTCAAGTGCCCCCCTCAGTGCCCGTCACCCAGTCACCCCATCCCCCCGCCCACCTCCCCTTCCACTACCCCTTGTTCGTTTCCCAGAGTTAGGAGTCTCTCGTGTTCTGTCTCCCTTTCTGATATTCCCCACTCATTTTCTCTCCTTTACCCTATAATCCCTTTCACTATTTTTTATATTCCCTGTATGAGTGAAACCATATGATGATTGTCCTTCTCCGATTAACTTACTTCACTCAGCATAATACCCTCCAGGTCCATCCACATTGAAGTAAATGGTGGGTATTCATCGCTTCTAATGGCTGAGGAATATTCCATTGTATACATAGACCACAGCTTCTTTATCCATCATCTTTCGATGGACACTGAGGCTCCTTCTACAGTGTGGCTATTGTGGACATTGCTGCTAGAAACATCGGGGTGCAGGTGTCCCGGCGTTTCATTGCATCTGTATCTTTGGGGTAAATCCTCAGCAGGGCAATTGCTGGATTGTAGGGCAGATCTATTTTTACCTCTTTGAGGAACCTCCACACAGTTTTCCAGAGTGGCTGCACCAGTTCACATTCCCCCCAAGAGCGCAAGAGGGTTCCCCTTTCGCCACATCCTCTCCAACATTTGTCTTAATTTTCCCCATTCTCACTGGTGTGAGGTGGTATCTCATTGTGGTTTTGATTTGTATTTCCCTGATGGCCAGTGATGTGGAGCATTTTCTCATGTGCTTAGGAGCTGCCAAGTCTCATACCATTGTGATTAGAAAAGATACTTGGTATGATTTCAGTTTTCTTAAATTTGCTAAGATTTGTTTTGTGACCTTTCCTATGTTTTATTCTGAAGAATATTCCATGGTCCCTAAAAAGAATGTGTTTTCTACTGCTGTTGAATGGAATGTTTCGTGTATGTCTGTTAGTGCCATTTGTTTTATTTTTTAAAAAAGATTTTATTTATTTATTCATGAGAGACACAGAGAGAGAGAGAGAGAGAGAGAGGCAGAGACACAGGCAGAGGGAGAAGCAGGCTCCATGCAGGGAGCCTGACGTGGGACTCGATCCCGGGTCTCCAGGGTCATACCCTGGGCTGAAGGCGGCGCTAAACCGCTGAGCCACCCGGGCTGCCCAATGCCATGTGTTTTAAAGTGAGGTTTACATTCAGTGTTTCGTTGATTTTCTGTCTGGATGATCAATCCATTGTTGAAGGTGAGATGTTACTAATTACTGCTATATTGCTGTCTATGTCTCTCTTTAGGTCTGTTAATATTTTCATTGTATAGTTAGACACTTTGATGTTGGGTGCATGTGTATTTTCAATTATAAAGTTACTCTTGATGGATTAAACTATGTTTTATCCTCCAAGCTGATAATAATTATTGTGTGTGGTATCCTTCCCTAGCTAAAATGAATTCCAAATGAAGACAGGAAAAGCTCTACTAATCATTTGTTGTGTGGTGATATGGTTTATAAGGAATGTATATGTGATCATTTGCTTGTTGACGTCTATAGGCGTCTGTAACTACTTTGGCAATGTTGTTATAATATTGTCGGGTGGAACCCAAGTGAATTTTGGATTCTTTCATATTAGCACTTTATCTATGCTATGTTATACTTCGATTATATTTTAGTTATTATTTTTTCCCCATTGGATTGGGTACATGTATTTCTTTTTTATTATTATTTTTATTTATTTATGATGGTCACAGAGAGAGAGAGAGGCAGAGACACAGGCAGAGGGAGAAGCAGGCTCCATGCACCCAGAGCCCGATGTGGGATTCGATCCCGGGTCTCCAGGATCGCGCCCTGGGCCAAAGGCAGGCGCCAAACCGCTGTGCCACCCAGGGATCCCGGGTACATGTATTTCTACTGGTACCTGAATAGCACCATTCTGGTGCTCCTAATACTTGTGTAAGGATTAATTGAAAGATATAAGTGTAGATTTGCTGTTTTATTCCCTACTCCCCTGCTTGGATAGCCTGTCCCAGTGTGATGATAGACATGGAGATCCATGCAAAGAGCAAGCTACCTAAACTGTTGTGAACTTCAGGGGTGCCTGGGTGGCTCAGTCAGGTAAGCATCTGCCTTTGGCTCAGGTCATGATCCCAGGGTCCTGGGGTTGAGCCCCAAGTCAGGCTCCCTGCTGGGCCTGCTTCTCCTTCTCCCTCTGCTGCTCCCCCTGCTTGTGCTCTCTCACATGCACACCCTCTCAAATAAATAAATAAAATCTTTTAAAAAAATAAACTGTTGTAAACTTCATATAATATATCAGGAGAGTATGTCTCTCTTTTCTCAGTTCATGTTCCCTAACTTCTAAAGTCTCTTCGTAAGTAATGATGGCAGAGTAGACCAGTAACATGGTGTGTATACATAACTTTTATCTAACACCGATTCCACCAAAATTAGAGAAGCAACAGTGTAGAAAGTATGTGAAAGTTTAAGCCCAAGTTAACTTTTATATTTAAGTCTTTCTTCACCATTTTTTTTGCATCATGTATGTCTCTAAAATTTCTTTCCCAAACTTCCCTCAAAGAGGAACTAGCTGGAACATGTCACTTCAGCCCCAGTTATTGTTTATTTTATTTATTTGTACTTTTCCTATTGCAATGCTATTAACATAAAGAAGGAGACCTAGTGCTAAAGTAACTAAAAATGGACTATGGTCTTAGTCAAAGACCTTGTACTTTATCTGTTAAGATTCTTATTCTGCTCTTGGCCATCAGCATTCTTATCATTAGTAGAACTCAAGCCATTATTCCACTCTGTCTTTTACTGTGTAGGTTTGTCTCTTTCCCTCAAAGGTCTCTCTCTTGCCTGAGGTTTTGACTAACCTAAATAGCTTGCTTTCACTTCATTAATTTAAGTCCTTCCACTTCTATGAACTAACCCAAATGCCATTCTTTTCTTTTAGTCGATACTTTTCTTCTCTGATCTATAATTTCCACTTAATATTAAGTACATGTGCTGAACGAAGAGAGATCTGAATTACTAGACTCTGTACATTTCATTTTAGTTTTTAATAAATACAGTTGCAAAATAACAAGACCAAAAAAAATCAAAGGCAGGAAGAAAGAGCCAATAATGATAAAAGCAGAGAGTAGTAAAGTGGATAACAGAAATGGGCAGTAGTAATTAATAGATCAAAAAATGGTTATTTCAAAATTCCAGTAACTTAGACAAATCTCTAGCAAGTTTAATCTATTTAGCATTAGCAGTGAAATGGTCGAGGGGCAGGTTATAGCCACTGTACTACATTTTTAAAACAGTACTCATATATAATGTTTAAAGGTATAAAGTTCTCAAGGAAATAATCATTTTTAAAAACAAAAATTAACACTTGGTTCAAGAAGTAAAAAATCTGCAAGAGACATGGACTAAATGGAAAAAGTTGACAAAAAAACTATCTATATGGACAACTGGATAAAAAAGATGTTCTATACGCACGCGGGCGTGCACGCACACGCACACAGGATGGAATACCTCTCAGACATAAAAAAGAATACAATCTTCCCATTCGTAACAACATGAATAGATTTTGAGGGGATTGTGCTAAGTGAAATAAGTCAGACAGAAAAAGACAAATAAGGTATGATTTTACTTATATATGGAATCTAAAAAACAAATGAACAAGCAAAAGATAACTTATGGATACAGAAAGCAGAATGGTGGTTGCTAGTGGGGAAGGTGCTTGAGGGAGAGACAAAATTGGTGAAGAGTGTCAAGAGGTACAGGCTTCCAGTTATAAAGTAAGTCAGAGGAATGTAATGTACAGCACAGTGACTATACTAAATTTTTTTAAAAAATAAAGCTCCAACAAACTGGAGATTTCTCTTTTTGAAACTGTAATTTCTTGCACTTAAAATAAAATTGGACAATTCTTTCCTACTGCAAAAACTTTAAAAACAAAAGAACTACCTCAATAAAAGCACCACATTCCTATTGTTTTACAGATAGTTTGTTTCAAATCTTCAATAAATGTGTAATTTCTATGCTGTTACACTGTTTCAGAACATATGAATACATGTATATTTTCTTTTCAAATTTGAATAGATTATATAGCATAATAAAGTCCTGGCTTTGGAATCAGGCATATCTGAATTCAGTTCCTAGTTCTGCCAGTTACTAAAATTGTGTGCGTTTGAATAAGTCAGCTGACTGCTCTGAGCCTTATTTTCATCATTCTTAAATAGAGATTACACCTCTCTCTGTCTCTGTCTCTCTCACGCATACACATTCTTACCTCCTAATGTTATTGTACAAATTAAATATGTAAAACATTTTACCTTTTTGCCTAGATCTGGTAACAGTTTAAAAGGAAAGCAATTTTTATTAACAATTCCATTTGTTAAGCTGATAAAACCTTATAGTAAAACCTGACAATGCTAGGAAAAGAAAACTACCTATAGATTGTACTTACGAATTCACATGCAGAATCTATGGTTATAATAGCAAGTTATATCCAGCAGAATATTTTTTAAAAATCTTGCCAGTAGATTTTATTCCAAAAATGACTCAATATTAAGAAATCTCTTAGTATGTTTTATACCATTGATAGGTCAAAGGATAAAAGCCACATTATCATATTAATAGATGCCAATATGTTAAAAATCCAAATACTATTTTATAAAAATCTAACGTCTTTTTCTGATAAGAAGCCTGTTCATAAATAGTAAAGATACTCTCTTACCACATTTTTCTTAGAAATTCCCAAATCAAACACTCATCTAACTTCATATTAAATGACCAAACAATTAAGAGATTAATATTAAAGCTATGGTGGGAAAGGCCATCATTATTTCTATTATTGTTTGATACTAACCTAGAATTTAGAAAAAGAACCCAACCAACACCATGATCTTGGTTCCTAGATTCCAGTAACCTTTATATTTACTTCACTCTTTAGACCTTGTCATTATCAGGACTTGGTCCACTGCTGGCATCTTAAATTCATATATGCAATTCTCTAGCCATTATTTTCTACCACTCCTACTCTCTTATTCCATTATTCCCATTCTACTTGTTCCTTAGCTTCCTTTCAGTCCCCCATTTCTTATCCTCTTCCATTTCTTCCAATCTTTTTACCTCTTTGCTGGTTGCACTTTGTTCAGTATCTAACTTAGCTAAACCCTGCTGCGTATCACTGAAGCTGTTATCTTGCTAGCATCCTCCACTGCTTTTTTGCTGTGTCTCTCCAACATAGTTCCAGACCAAACGAATTCAACCACCTGCCCTCTTTGTCCCCTACATACATAAGCCCTGCACTTCATGGTTAGGTGCCACCACAAATCCATGGTTGGCTGGACCGCCAACACTGCTTGGAAGCATGTCTACATGTTCCTGACAGATTTCTCATTCTCACTGCCTATTTTTCTTTCTTCACAAATGATCTTATTTCCTACTTCACTGATGAGTTAGAAGTAATCAGTAATCAGACATGAAAAGCCCTAAACCTACACTCCTTCCCATGCAAGATAAATTTCTACATCTAAAATCTTCTGTATCGTAAGGGTATCAGTAATAGCTAACAATTACTAAGTGCTTATTGTGTGCCAGGCCCTGTGTTAAGTGCTTCATGTATATTATTTCACACAATCCTTCAACAACCCTATAAGTTAGGAACTATTATGAGGTCCACATTACAGGTCAGGAAAATGAATCCCAAAATGATCAGATAAGTTGCCCAAGATCACACAGTTAAGAAGTAGTAGAGTCAGTGATGAAAGGATAAAGAAGATGTGGTATATACACACACATGTGCGCACACACACACACACACACACACTGGAATATTATTCAGCCATCAAAAAGAACAAAATCTTGACTTTTGCAATATGATTGGAGCTAGAATGTATTTCGCTAAGTGAAATAAGTCAATCGGAGAAAGACAAATACCATCTGATTTTACTCCTATGTGGAAATTTAAGAAAACAGATGAACATACGGGAGGAGTTGGGAAAGGAGAGAGGGAAACAAACCATAAAAGACTCTTAATGATAGAGAATAAACAGGGTTGATAGAGGGAGGTGGGTGGGGGATGGGCTAAGTGAGGGATGGATATTAAAGAGGATACTTGGTCTGATGAGCACTAGGTGTTGTATTTAAGTGATGAATCACAGAATTCTGCTCCTGAAACCAATATTGTACCTTATGTTAACTAAAACTTGAAGAAAAATTTAAAAATAGAAGTAGTAGAGTCAGAAATTAAGCCTAAGACTGGTGTACTTCCATGCCTATGCTTTTCAATAACCACTCTATCATTTATCAGTTATGAACTTTCCTCTTTGTCTTTAACATTTTCTCCATTTTGGCACCTTACCTTTATAAATACATTCAATCCTATCTAAAAAATGCTTTCCTATAGTGATCTTATATTTCACTCTACTCACTGTATCCACATCCTTACTTCCCTTTGCTCCAAGCCCAATTTTTGTCTGCTTAGATTGGCACTGTCCAATAGAATTATGTGAGCCATGTGTGAGCCACACGTGTACTTTTAAAATCTCTAGTAGCCATATTAAAAAAGTAAGAATAAGTAAAATTATGGTTAATAATATCCTTTAATCCAGTACATCCAAAATATTATCATTTGGATATGTAATCAATATAGAAATTACTAGAGAGGTATTTTATATTCTTATGCTAAATCTTCAAAATCTAACGGGTGTTTATACTTGCAGCTGACTCAATTCACAGTCGCCACACTTTAAGTGCTCAGTAGCCACATGTGGCTAGTTGCTGTTGTACTGGACAGTGCAGACCAAGTATACTCCACAGTAACTATGTTTGAGGTGGTCCACACTGATTACTTACATGCTAAATCGAATGAGCATTTTTAATATCTTATTTGACTGTATGTTATAGAACAGTTAAGACAGTTAACTAATTCCTTCTTAAACTCTCTGCCTTTAGCTTCTTTTGAAAAATTTCCTCCTACCTATCCAGTACTTCTTAATATCATTTCTCTCCTCTCAAACCTTAGGTTTCAGTTTTCCCTGGGGCTCCATCCTTATGCAGAGGTCTACCACTGGTGGCCCTTGGACTAAAACTTGCCGGGTATTCAAATCTACCTCTATTCTTTACTGCCTTGCTGTTCCCAAGACAGCATCAGCATTACATGGAAAATGATTAGAAATCCACAATCTCAGGCTCCATACCAGACCCACTCACTCAGAATCAGCTTTTTGATAAGCTCCACAGGTGATTCACATGCACATTAATTTTTTTACTTTATTTCTATTTTTTTAAATTTATATAGTGTAACATATAGTGTATTAGTTTCAGAGGAAGAATTTAGTGACTCACCAGTTACGTAGAACACCCAATGCTCACTACTTCAAGTGCCCTCCTTAATGCCCACCACCCAGTTACCTCAGCCTCCCAGCCCCCTCCCCTCCAGCAACCATTAATTTCTTCCCTATAGTTAAGTCTCTTATGTTTGCCCCCTCTCTGTTTTTATTTTTCCTTCCCTTCCCCTATGTTCATCAGTTTTGTTTCTTAAATTCCACACATCAGTGAAATCAGATGACAACTGCTTTTCTCTGATTGACTTATTTCAATTAGCGTAATACCCTTTAGTTTCATCCAAATCATTGCAAATGGCAACATTTCATTCTTTTTCATGGCTGAGTAATATTTCATTTTATATACACATGCACACACACACACCACTTCTTCTTTATCCATTCATCCATTGATGGACATTTGAGCTCTTTCCATATTTTGGTTATTGCAGATACTGCCACTATAAATATTAGGATTACGTTTCCTTTTGAATCATTATATTTGTATCCCTTGGATAAATACCTAGTAGTGCAATTGCTGGGTCATAGGGTAGCTCTATTTTTAACTTTTTGAGAACCCTCCATACTGTTTCCCAGAATGGCTGCACTAGTTAGCATCCCCACCAACAGTGTAAGAGGGTTCTCCTTTCTCTGCATCCTTGCCAACACCTGTAGTTTCCAATGTTGTTCATTTTAGTCATTCTGACTGGTGTGAGGTAGTATCTCATTGTGGTTTTGATTTGTATTTCCCTGATAATGAGTGATATTGAGCAGTTTTTTCACATGTCTGTTCACATGCACATTAAAATTTAAGATGCATAGATCTCTATAGCTATTCCCCTCTGATGCCTTTCTGCATTATGTTTTCCTAGATATTGTATTGTTCCTCTTTAAAATTCCACTTAAGTTTTATTTCTTCTGTGAGGTCTTTTTTAAGAACACTCTACTTTCCCCCTAATGAAGAGCCAAGTACCCCTACTTCTCTTTGCTCCCTGTACATTATATCTCTATTAGTGCATCTATTATTTTGAAATAATTTTTCTACTTAAGTGTTTTTCCCAGTAGAAGATGATCTCCTTGAGGACAAGCATTTTATGCATTTTGTTTAGCCATTCTGGGATCATTCAGCTTCATGCCTCCATTTCAAGTTTCTTATATATATTGGGAGCTCAGAAATACTTATTAAATGAAAGAGCAGTGGGACATGGGCAAATAGCTTGCCCTTTCTGAGCTTCAGGGTTTTTTCCAACTGCAAAATGAATTTATTAATAATACTTCCCTTAACAATAACAAGCTGTTGTGAATATTAAATCAGAACAAATATTAGCTTTGTTTCCAAAGTAAGGAGAACTACCTCAAAAGTCAGTAAATAGACAAGTCAAGTCAATCTAAATAAAGATCTCATGATACTTGCATCTTAGTTGAGTTTTATAGATATGTTCACTTCTCAAACCCCTTCTGTGATACCTGGTTATTAGGCCAAAATGCAAACTCCATTGAAATTCTGGAGTTCCTTACTTCCAACCACCTCCAAAAATATCCTGGATTTCTTGACTGGAAATAAATATGTTTTGACTTACTAAATTTTTTCATTGTAAAAGTATCTTGTGAGAAAGAACATAATTATGACTAGCAATCTCGGATTGAGTTTCTTTCGCTAGTTCTGCTAAATCCTTCCCCTGCTTAAAAAAGCCATCTCTAGCCCAAATATTTTCAAAAATTTTAGAAAGAACTGTGTCATATTTTTATCATCGGCTCCCTCTGGAACCTTCAAAAAATGAGTAGTGAAGATTTTCCCCTGATTTTCTAGCACCTCTGCACTGCAGTGTGCTCAATTATCCCTTAGAAGTCGGTTTTGCACATTTATGGTTTGCCTTGTTTCCCCCCCCTGGATTTAGAGGTCAGCATCATTTTCTAGCAGTTGTAACTTTATTCCATCCATATTTTGCAGTGGAGCAGTTTCCATCTCATCAGTCTTTTCATGTTCTTGATGTGTTTGTATTATATGTCTTCCCAGCTTTATGTGCTGTGAAAGCAGAAGGGAGCTAACAATCAAACTGGTCAAATATCCTGACCTCTAGAGGGGTCATGCACACTGGACACTAACATTAAAGCCAGCTTGACTCTTTTCCTTGTTCAAGGGCAATCAGGATAATACAACATTCTGCTTTCTGAAGAGAGACCATGGAGTGCAATGAGAAGGCTCCTCTCCCTAAAATTTTTAATTCTTCGTATTTGACAACAGCAGCAAACATGCTTCTCCAACACTGCAAACAGGTGGGCTGGTGATCTGGGAGAAGAATGAGCAAATGAAAAAAATACAAACAAAACTTAAAACACAAGTCATGTGCTATGACATGACCTCTCCTTTGGACCTTACAGTGTAGACATCAGTTGTCTACTCAGAAGGAAATAAGCATGTGGTGTCATTCATTTGGGGAATATAAAAATTAGTGAAAGGGAATAAAGGGAAAGGAGAGAAAATGAGTGAAAATATCAGTGAGGGTGACAAAACATGAGAGACACCTAACTCTGGGAAATGAACAAGGGGTAGTGGAATGGGAGGTGGGTGGGGGCTTGGGGTGACTGGGTGATGGGCACTGAGGGGGGCACTTGACAGGATGAGCACTGGGCGTTATGCTAAATGTTGGCAAATTGAATTCCAATAAAATTTTTTTAAGAAAGAAATAGGTAAAGGCTTGTTTTAGTTCTTCATTAAAAAATAATCTAAGAGTTGGTTCATTTTTTAAAAATATACAGGACACTTATTTCAGTAAGAAGTAAAGAAACAAATTGTCAAAGTCAAATCTTTATCCCTGAGTTCTGAGTAATTCTTAGGCCCATTGACTGTATATGTCTTGTCTTCTTTTTTAGTTAGACAACTTCCAGCTCTGCAATTTACTAGCTCTGTGAATATGGCCTGTTACTCTACTCTCTAAACCTGAGTGTCCTTTTATGTAATATAGAGAAAACAAACCTATCTTTTGGCTTTTCATGTTATAAAACGGATAAAATGGATGTTATATTTTCTAACCCATGGAGCTATACAAGTTTTATTAGTAATAACAGGCCCTCATAGAGGAAGTAGCAATGGAATTAAAAAATGATGGATGAGCCAGATGGGCAGAATGAAGGGAAAAATATTCAGGAACATTCACATAATGCCTACTATGTTCCAGGCAGCATGCCAGGCACCTTTCCATGTTACATTTTCAAAAACTGTGAGTGAAAGCCTAGAGGTAGAATTTTACAGATTGTCACTGAGTGAAGGAGATTAAAGAAGCAGAGCTAGAAATGGAGGTTGGAGCCACATAGCTGTGGTCACAAATACCAAGCTCAACGCTTCCATTTCTTGCCTTGTAAGCAGCAAGGGCCATGCCACTGCCATTTATCTCAATGGTGGTTGCCTTACCACTAACTACCAGGGGTGGCATTGAGGACGGTGAATTCACTTGTCAGTGGGTGGGGAGAGTGGGAGAAATAGTGGTACGTATAAGATACCCTTGAATTAGCCCAGGATTGAAGTATTTTGGCAGTCCAAAAAAAAAAAAAAAAAAGCTGAACATAAGATGGAATTACTTTAATTCAAAATAAAACTTTGTATTTTTTTACCCAGACTTCTTTTTTAAAAGCCATGTGGAAATGTCATCATGTGAAGTTTACTGAGACTACCAAACAGTTGGGCCTGGTTACCGACTTACCATCTATTCCAGGAAGATTCAGGATATACACCTACTCTGGTGTTTCTATATTGCTCCTCATCTTGTATTGCTGAACCCCTGACTCTGTCACATTAGTAACAAGTAAAGGGCACTTCCCAGGAGGAATAATCTTTGCACAGAATTAAGGGAAGGGACTGGAGAATCCATGTCTGGGTGGACAAGTTTTATTGATTTTTCAACCATCCCACCTAAAGCGATGTTTATGGCTTTAGGGTTGTCACCTTTGCAAACAGGCCACACTTCAGAAGCTCATTTGGGAACCCATAGAGTCTTTCTACAGTCCTCAAATGAGCATCCTGACAGACCATGAAGAAGCAACAGGACAGGGAGTCACACCTCAGTGGCAAACATGGTCCAACATGACCAAAAGCCCCTCAGACAGTCAAACAGCACAGGCACAGCACTCTAATCAGCGAGATGATCAGCCATCATGTAGCTGCCTCCTCACACCACGTACAAAAATGTACCCAACAGATGGCTGGTTACCAAATAGAGACTGGCACACCTGCCTCCATGAGCTGTACACAGGAACATGTGCTACTGAATATGCAGAACATTTCAGAGCCAGCCAACTCCAGGGCCCAGCAGTTGCTTCCTTCGTGCTCACTTGACAGAGAGATTCCAAGAAACAAATCCTACATTTCATTAGTGCAGACAGAGATTTTCCCCGACGCTTCTCTTTATTGGTTTTGTATCCTATACGCTCACCCAGATGTGGACACTTTGGCACCAGTAGTGGAGAAACATTCACTTACAAAGCAAAGTGCTATTTGCAGCCCAGATGCCTCCCTAGGAACTACTTTGCCTTGACCCCAGGAAAGTGGAATGGATGACTGGCTTTTTCCTTTATGAAGGCTTTATACACTTTTTGCCAAGATCCTTCATAAGTGGCATTTGGTCTTTGCTTTAATGGAAGATCAGTGGAAAGTCTTTGTGGGTGAATGTTAGCATTTATATTTTAGTACCTTGAGACTGGGAAATTGCTTTACCAAACTTCATCCTGCCATTGAAAGCAGTGGCAAGGGTAGGTAGTGAGGGGTGTGTGGCAGATTGGGAAAACTACCCTAATTGTCCCCAAGCATAGCCAATGAATGCTTTTACTTTGAAGGTCTAAGGTCACTTATTTAAATCCTAGCCCCAAAGAGGTGAAGATTCGTGTTGGCTTTCCAGATCATAAAAATAGCTAGAAAGCCAAATTTGACACAACATGCAGTATTCTCCACATAAGAACACAAAATTAGCATTGTGCTTTCCCCTTCTGTTAAGGGTAAAGGGAAGGGCTCTTTAGATGCTCAAAGGAAGTGATAAAATAGGTGAGCAAGGAAAAACATAGTATACATTCCAGGCATACACAGTTTTCCCAAATTCAGCACCAAGGTAACTATATTCGGCCCTTCTCTTCTCTGCATCATCTCCCCCAAGATAACAAATTAAAACTAGACTTCACACACTGGTATGCCCAGACATGACCTTCAGAGATAAACAACAGAGCAACATCCTAGAATGTTACATTAACTCGAAAGTTTGGGGTGGAAAAGCACTTTATATCAAAATAAAAATAGATATGTTACAAATTAGAATGTTTAAATTCTCTTGTTTTAAATAAGAAGTCTTCAAAAAGTTTGGTGCTTATTAGCTTCTGCATCAAGCCATACATAAGTCCCAGAGGGTTGTACATTCTCATTCCTCTGCCATCGGCAGCTTTTGCTTGGAAGCATTTTCACATGACTGCAGTGAATATCATTCTCCAATCCCTGGGAATATTTCTTGGGTCTTTAAACCATTCAATTTTTTTTCTGATCTAATGACTACCTTTGTAAAGAAGAAGAAGAAGAAGAAGAAGAAGAAGAAGAAGAAGAAGGAGGAGGAGGAGGAGGAGGAGGAGGAGGAGGAGGAGGAGGAGGAGAAAGTCTTCTCTAAAATAGGATTAAAACTGGGGAACTTGGGGACAAAAAACACCCCAACTCCTCTTTAAGTAGGTAGGGTGGTTATTTACTCATTATTGTAATTTTACAGATGAGAAAACTGAGGCTTGGAGATAGGACATGGCTTGCCCAAGAGCACACCTCTAGTAAGCAAAAGAACTGTGACTAAAACAGGTTGTTTCCAGGAAAGTTGCTCCCTACCACATGCTGCTCCGCAGGGAATGGCACACACCGAGTTCGCTGCTGCAGGCCCAGACCACACCTAGTTAGAAGCCCTTTCAAAGACCTTATTTTTATTCTCGAATGATATGTCATGATGCTGCTTCTGACAAAAGACTGACATGAAGGTCACAGAGATTGTCTCTGAGAGAAAAATCTCGTCAAAGTTTCACCTCATTCTTGGAGAGTCAGTAGAGAGATAAAATAGCAAAGAAAATCCCTTAGCCCGCTAGTTCAGGCTTGACCTTCACTTCGCTCCAAGCTTTTGCCTCTGGCTTCTCATTAAAAAATAAACAAATCTCCAAAATAACTATAACTGATACTAGAACTGCATAAATAAGAATATTTGCCTTTATGTTATTTTAGCTTCTTTTTAAACATCTTTTTATTTGATTATAGTTGACACACAATGTTACACTAGTTACAGGTGTACAACACAGTGATTGGACATGTCTGTATGTTATGTTGTGCCCACCACAAGCGTAGTGTACCATCTGTCACCATACAGTGCTATCACAGTATCATTGACTCCATTCCCCACGCTGTGCCTCTTTATTCTCATGACTTACGTTCTTGATATATAATGGTTTTGTGCTAAGTGCTAACTAAGCCTGGGAAATCCGGAAGAGGTTCCCAGAGGAGGTGATACTATATGTACATCTTAGAGTAAATAAAAGGGATTTGACACAAAGGGAAAGAACATTCTAGACTGATGAAATAGCATACACAAGGCTGATTTACTGGGAGAGGTTCAGTGTTGGAAAGGTTGAAAAGATACGCTGGAGTCAGCTTGTAAAAGATCCTGATTTTAGACTTCATCCTGAAGAAAATAGAGAACGATGCAATGTTTTTTATGCATGGTGGTGCCATGTTCAGTTTTCCTAGTTCAGAACAGCATCCCATGGGTAAGATGGAAAGTGAGACGGACGAGTATGTGAATTTAGGGACAAGGGAGCAACTGGAGGCAGGGAATGAGGTTGAAGGTTACTACAAGAAAAGTACTCATAATTATATGAGTAATGATTATACCAATTACTTTCCATTTATTGAACCCTAGCTCTAGGCCCCATGCTGTGCTAGGGAAACAGCAGTGAACAAAGCAGACCTATTGAATGAATAGCAGACCTATTGAATCTCCAGAGTTCTGAGGACTGAGATTTTTAAAAGCTTCCCAGGTGATTTCTTATCCCCAGCTAAATTTGAGAACCACTGGACTAGTGGACTAGAGCACTCACTGATAAATCTCAGCTGTGAACAGCATATATTAATTCATTTAACAAATATTTATGGGGCACCTATTAGCAGATGGTAGGGAAAAAACTAAGGGAAACAAAGAAAGTTCCTGGTTTTTTGGAAATTGCTTCCTGGAGAGAAGAGAATGGCTCAGGGGCAGGATGTGGGAAGTACTTTAGATCTGGTGACTGGTAATGACTTCTGAAAGGAGATAACAATTGATCTAAGGAGAGAACTGAAAGGCATTAAGTCATGATCAGAAGGTGGTCACATATATTACTTGGAAGCTGTCTTTATAAGTTGGTAGTATGTTTTATATGCATGCTTTATTTGCAAAAAGATGTTTCTCTCAAACTCAAACTGAATATGTGACTATACATATAGGCATAATCGAGGACACACACAAATATACACATACACAAATGCATGCATGCACACACACACACATACACACAATCATCTCACACTCATACATTTAAATGGCCAAAACTGATTTCTATGAAAGTTATGGAAGTGCTACTTTGACAAACTTTAAAGAATTAAAGTTTCTAGGTGTCTGGGTGGCTTAATCCGTTAAGTGTCTGCCGTTGGCTCTCAGATCATTATCCCAGGGCCCTGCTTAGCAGGAGTCTGCTTCTCTGTCTCACTCTGTGGGCACACTTGCTCTCTCTCTCAAATAAATAAATAAAACTTTTTAAAAAAATTAAATTTTCTAAAGAAGAGCCTTTCTACAAATAGTCTGGAAAATTAATCCCATTTTTGTTAATACACAGGTTAATATTAGCTGTTAATAATACAGTTTCAAGTGTACACTATAGTGATATGACACTTCCATATGACACCAGTGCTCATCATGTCAAGTACACTCCTTTTTAAAATTTTTAAAAATGTTTTATTTAAATTCAATTTAGTTCAGATAGAGTGTATTATTAATATAGATTTTCTAGTACAGACTAGTGCTCATAAACCTCAGGAGATATATAGCCATATTATAAAGTTTTAGGGTACTGTAGAAGAGTCAGATAATCATAATTGTTACTAGAGGTGAGAAACTTAATATTATTTGTCATGATAAAAGGTGTAATAATCTTGCCATTTAAATCATACCTGTTATGTTAGAAGAAAAACCAAAGTGAAGGCCTGTGATTAACCCTGAACCTACAATTTAGACACAATTGTTATGTTCTTAACAAGCTTTTATGAAATGTACCCCTAAACCATTTAAAATACATATATTCCATAGTAAAAGGATTTTCCACTTTTATTTTTTATTTTTTGGATTTGCCACTTTGATATCAATGATACTTTATTAATAACCATGAAGAGTACATTTTAAAGATGAGGCATAATGCAAAGAGACTTTATATTTATTTTCAAAGAATATTGTATATAAGTAAACTGATACCTTATAAAGTTTAATATCATTACAATAAAATACAGTCAATAATCATATGAGTCCCTAATAATATTAGTAATGGTGATTATGACAATGAAGAATAAAACTTATGAAGTGCCTATTTATAATATATTGTACTAAATATTTCATATGGAGGATCGCATCTATTCTTTGCTATTTCCTTTCAAGGTAGTTACCATTACTTGTCCACATTTTGCAAAGGAGGAAACTGAGGTTGAATATGTCACACAAGATTATACAGCAACCCAGTGGGATTTAAATCCATGCTGTCCAATTCCACCACCTAAATGCTTAACTAGAAGAATGCAATGATTTTCCAAAATGATGCCCTTGTTTTCCTCTAATTGTTTTCTTAGAACAAAAAAAAATGGCTATTCCAAATAAAACAGATTAAGTTGAACACACTGTTTCTGACTGGAGAATCAAGGAAGACGTGGAGGAAGTGAGATGTGAGTGAGGTTATATAGAATGGAAAGGACACCCACAGAGGAATGTGAGGGGGGAAAGAAATGTCAGAAAAGGGGAAAACAAGAAATAAGACATGGAAATGAGAGTAGAACAAATTAGAGAAATGTATTAATCATTCCACAGTTACTGATAATGAGAATGTACTACACACCAGGCACTGTTCTATACCAGGAGGACACAGTTTACAAACAAGTTCCCCAAAGACCTAACCTCATGGAGCTTCATAAATTCTAATTAGAGGAGACATTCAACCAAACAAACAGGAAACCATCTGGTAACCGTAAATAACATGGAGAGAATTAAAATACTGAGATAGAGATGGAGTGAGTGCTAGTTAGATTAGGTGGGTACAGAAAGTGTTTCCGAAGACATTGATCTGAATAAAGTAAAAGTCTTGCTCCTCTTGCACCCCATGAACCGCCACTTTACATCCTAGGAAGGATGCAGCACGCAGTAGATGAGATGGATTGACACCCTTGATTCACTAAACCAGGTTCCTGATGTTCTGGGAGTGGTGCTGGTAGAGCCCGTGTTTGGTCCAAGTAAGCCAAGTGCATAAGCTCACAATCGGACTACATGCCCCCATGTGAGAGACTAGATTTCCTCTCTGCACCATGAGTCACATTCTGCACTCCATTAATTCTTGGTTTCTCCTGGCTTCCAATTTTCAGTTTGTTCTTACCATGCTGTTTTTGCCCAGCCCTTTCAACTCTACCCCTTTTTGTTCTCTCTAGGCTTTCCTCAAGATAATACTCTTCTCTCCACCATCATTCAATAACCCACTGTAGGTGGTCATTCTTCAGCCTTGATCCATCCCCAAGTGCTCACTTGCTCGCTCGCTCTCTCTCCTCTCTCTCATATCCTACTCCACGGAGACAGCTTTCCATCTGCCTTGTCTGCCTTGCTGGAAACTCTGATGATAATTGTGACAATTTAGCTATTAACATTTGTTTACTGAGCACCTACCATGTGCCAATCCTCTCAACAGCCTCATGAGATAGGTCATTATTATTGCTCGATTTGTATAGCTGAGGAAATAAGAGGCAGACTTGCAGAACCTGCCCAAAGATCACAGAACTTGTTAATTGACAGAACTTGGCTTAGGACCCACGTAGATTTGAATCCAAAGCCTATGTTATTAACCATTCTAATATATCAGAGCTTCTCAAACTATAATGTGCCACTTATTCACCTGGCATTATTATTAAAATGCAGATTCTGATCCCGTAGGTCTGAGATGGGACTTTAGAATTTCTATTCTTAACAACCCCCCAGGAAATATCAATGCTGTTGGTTCAATGCTCCTGACTTCATGCAGTAAGGAGCTATATGAGTTGGAGCAATTCAAAGAAATGGGTGTTTTAGGATTCTCTTCCACCTGCAGTTTACAGAGAAGAGATGCTATAAATCCACCACCACCACCCCCACCACCCCCCGCCAAACACACATCTGAGTTGTTTTTTTTTTTTTTTACAATTATATATATATATAATTCATTCATGAGAGACAGTGGGGGCGGGTGCAGAGACACAGGCAGAGGGAGAAGCAGGCTCCATGCAAGGAGCCTGATGCAGGACTCGATCCTGGATCTCCAGGATCACACCCTGGGCCGAAGGCAGATGCCAAATGGCTGAGCCACCCAGGGATCCCCACATCTGACTATTTTTCATGGTAGGTGAGGGATGAGATTGCTGGCTCTTCCAGGCAATACCAAATGCCTCCACTTTTCTCATTTCCAGTCACTATTGTAAGTACTTTATGTACACTAACTCACTTAACTTCTACAGTATTCCTATGCAGAAAGTCATACACTAGTAAAAGCAAAAGAACTGGCATTTATGCCTAAAGAATCTAGCCCTAGAGCTCACACATAACCAATATGCTGTCCATAAGTATGGAGAATAATCTAAGGGCATTTCAGGACAGTGATTATGAGAGTGGGCTCTGGCACTGGGTTCGAGTCTGGATTAATTACTTCTTAGCTTTGTTACCTTGGATATGTTCTTCAACCTTTATTTCTCCTTTCTGCCACTTCCAGTTTCCAGTTCGGCATGTAAGGAACTTAGGGATTGGTACTGCGTTTAAAAACATTGGTGCAAGGCTAAACAAATTTAAAAAAATCAACAACTCTTCTTAGATCCATAAGAGGCACGAGGTCACAGGATAAATGGTTTTCCCAGGATTTGGAGAGAGAGACAGGGAGATACAGAAAATTAAATTTACAGGAGCAGAAACCTCCATAAGAACTAGGATAAGTGCTAGGATAGGAAAACCTAAAAACTGTAATTGATGAATTGCTAGAAACTCTGGATGAACAACTCTGAGAGTCAAAAACTCCACAGGCCCAGTAACGGGGTGATCCCTATACTTTTGTGAGTTTTACCTCCAGGAACTCTGCCCGGTCCTCACAGTGAATATCAAAAATCCCTTAGTACAGGCAGCCTGGGTGGCTCAGCGGTTTAATGCCTGCCTTCGGCCTGGGGCGTGATCCTGGGGAGGATCGAGTCCCACGTTGGGCTCCCTGCATGGCGCCTGCTTCTCTCTCTGCCCCCCCCCGTCTATGTTTCTCATGAGTAAATAAATAAAATCTTTAAAAAAAATCCCCTAGTATTTTCTGCAGGAATAAGGAAAAAGGAACTATTTTGAAATACACCCAAGCTTTCTGTTTTTCATAGCAAAGTCTGCCCTAAGGAGAAACTACGTTACTAGTATTTAACCTGCTGGGGTTTTATCAGAGCTTAATCTTCCTGGAGGAAGGGAATATCCAACTCCAGCACTCTCTAGCCATCCTGTCCCACCTGATGGGTAAAACTAGAAACAGTTATGAAGTTCACAGTCCAGAGGCAAATACCAAAAGACTGAAACTGAATCACAGGAATATAGAATGCTTCCCCTCCTTTAAAGCTTACCACCACTTTACTAAAGGCCTATCTTTAGAAGGCCCTTTCACCCAGTACGTTATAGCACCTAAAAGAATAAGTTATAAGACATACTCAAAGCTAGAAAACAAAAGACAGAGGGAGCATCACACCAGATTCAGATATGGCGAGGATGTTACAATTATCAGACCAGGAATTTGAAGCAACTATGATTAATATGTTAAGGCCCTACCAGATAAAGTAGACAGCATGCAAGAACAGATGAGTAATGTAACAGAGAGATAGACATTCCTTTTTCTAAAAGTTTTTATTTAAATTCCACTTAGTTAACATACAGTGTAATGTTAATTTCAGGTATACAATTTAGGGGCTCAACAATTCCATACAAGACCCTGTGTTCATCACAAGTGTACCCCTTACTCCCTATCACCTATTTAACCCATCCTCCCACCCACCTCCCTTCTGGTAACCATCAGTTCATTCTTTATAGTTAAGACTCTATTCCTTGATTTGCCTCTCTCTTTTTTCCCCTATGTTCATTCATTTTGTTTCTTAAATTCCACATATGAGTGAAATCATGTGATACTTGTCTTTCTCTGACTGACTTATTTCACTTAGCATAATACTCTCTAGCTCCATCCACATCGTTGCAAATGGCAAGATTTCATTTTTTATGACTAATATCCCATTATGTGCATATACACAACCTACATCTACATTCTACATCTACATCTTCTTTATCCATCTATCAGTTGATGGACATTTGGGATTTTTCCATAGTTTGGCTAATGTACATAATGCTGCTATAAACAGTAGGGTACATGTATCCCTTTGAATTAGTATTTTTGTATTCTTTGGGTAGATACCTAATAATGCAATTGCTAGGTTGTAGGGTACTTCTGTTTTAACTCTTTGAGGAAACTCCATATTGTTTTCCACAGCGGCTACACCAGTTTGTATTCCCACCAACAGCAAAAGTGGGGTTCCCCTTTCCCCACATCTTTACCAACATCTGTTGTTTCTTGTGCTGTCGACTTTAGCCATTCTGAAAGGTTTGAGGTGATAATTCATTATTGTTTTGATTTGTATTTTCCTGATAATGAGTGATGCTTACCATCTTTTCATGTGTCTATTAGCCGCCTGGATGTCTTCATTGGAAAAATGTCTATTCATGTCTTCTACCCATTTTTTAACTGGTTTATTAATTTTGGGGATGTTGGGTTTTATAAGTTCTTTATATATTTTGGATACTAATTCTTATCAGAAATGTCATTTCCAAATATCTTCTCCCATTCCATAGGTTTCCTTTTAGTTTTGTTGATTGTTTCCTTTGCTGTGCAGAAGCTTCTTATTTTGATGAAGTCCCAAAGTTTATTTTTGCTTTTGTTTCCCTTGCCTCAAGAGATATCTAGAAAGAAGTTACTATAGCCAATGTCAAGGAGGTCACTGCCTGTTTTCTCCTCTAGGATTTTGTTTGTTTGTTTGTTTGTTTGTTTTTTAAGATTTTTATTTATTCATTCATGAGAGACACAGAGAGAGAGGCAGAGACACAGGCAGAGGGAGAAGCAGGCTCCATGCAGGGAGCCGGATGTGGGACTCGATCCTGGGTCTCCAGGATCATGCCCTGGGCTGCAGGCGGCGCTAAACCGCTGAGCCCCCCGGGCTGCCCTCTCCTCTAGGATTTTGATGGTCCTGTCTCACATTTAGGTGCTAGAGATTGCCTGCAGTATTGCCTTGCAAGAAATGTTGAAAGAAGTTTTTCAGAGAGAAGGAAAATGATATGTCAGAAATTTGGATTTACATAAAGAAAGGAAGATCATCAGAGAGTGAATAAGTGAAGATAAAAATTAAAACTTCTCTTTTCCATAATCCATCAGGTTACAGTTTGTTCAAAATAATAATGGCAACAATGTATTTGATTTTATTTATAATGTATCTTTATGCATGCATAAAATGAATGATAATTATATAGGGGACAGGAGGTAGGAACTAAAATTATTTTGTTATTTTAAGGTAATCTACTACCCATGAAATTTTATAGTTTTATTTGAAAGTGGACTCAGATTAGTTGTAAATGTATATTTCAAACTCAAAGCAACCACTAAAAATTTTTTTAAAGACATATAATTTTGGGGGGATGCCTAGGTGGCTCAGCAGTTGAGTGCCTGCCTTCAGCCCAGGCTGTGATCCTGGGGGCCTGGGATCGAGTCACACATCGGGCTTCCTGCATGGAGCCTGCTTCTCCCTCTTCCTTTGTCTCTGCCTCTCTTTCTATGTATCTCTCATGAATAAATAAATAAAATCTTTAAAAATAAAAAATAAAGACATATAATTTTTTTAAATTTATTTATTCATGAGAGACACACAGAGAGAGGCAGAGACTTAAGCAGAGGGAGAAGCAGGCTCCCTGCAGAGAACCTGATGTGGGACTTAATCCTGGGATCCAGATCACGCCCCCAGCCGAAAGCAGATGCTCAACCACTGAAGCCACCCAGGCGTTCCTTAAAGATGTATAATTGACATTCTATAAGAAAGGAGAAAAAAATGGAATCATACAAAATGCTTGATTAAAACCACAAAAAGCAGACAAGGTATGGAAGACAAAAATAGGAACAAGGACAACAAATGGAAAGCAATAACAAATATAGTACATATTAATCCAACTATCTCAATAATCACTTTAAGCATCAGTGGCTTAAATACACCAATTAAAAGAGATCATCAAAATGTCAGAGCAGATCAAAACAAAACTCAACTAAATGTTTTTTATAAACTAATATTAAATATAAGAACACATATAAATTAAAAGTAAAGAGATGAAGAGATACTATGCTAACACTAACGGGGAAAAAAAGAAGTAGCCATATTAATTTCAAGAGGAGCAAACTTCAGAGCAAGGAAAGTTATCAGAGATAAAGAGGAGCAATACATAATGATAAAAGGGTCAATTCTTCAAGAAGACATAGAAGTCTTCGATGGGCATGCACCTAACGACAGGGCATCATGACACATTAGGCAAAAAACGTTAGAGCCACAAGGAGAAATATAGTTGGAGACATTTTTTTCCTTTCTGTAAAATAGGAATAATATTAGTGTCAATAGGACAGGTATGAGGATTCAATGAATTGACACATACAAAGCCCTTAGAATAGTGTCTGACACATTGTATGAACATGAAAAATCCTAGCTATTATCATTATTATTATTATTATTATTATTATTATTATTATTATTAATCTACCCAGAACCATTATTATTTTCTGTGTTTGACAAATAGATTACTATACTAATCTGTCACTTTTGCTTTTTTTTTCTGGAAACCTGGTAAAAAGGGAGGTGAAGAGAGAAGTACAGAGATTCATTTTAAATCACAGAGAGAAGCCATGTATTCTTCACTCTTATCCTCAACATGACCCCTACTGAACTGAAGGGAAAAAGCAAATGAAAATAAAATTTAAATTTAAAAATACTATGGTGAAAAAAAAATAAAATAAAAAATAAAAATACTATGGTGTAGTAGGGAAAGTGGCATGTGAATTCATAAAAAATTGGAAGCACTAAAGATACATTTAGAACAAAAAATGGGGGCCCCTGGGTGGCTCAGTCGGTTAAGCGTCTGCCTTCCACTCCGGTCATGATCCCGGGGGTCCTGGCTCTGTGGGGAGCCTGCTTCTTCCTCTCCCCCTGCCTACCACTCCCCCTGCTTGTGCTCACTCTCTCTCTTGCTCTCTGTCAAATAAATAAAATCTTTTTTTTTTAATTTAAAGATTTTATTTATTTGTTCATGAAAGACAGAGAGAGAGAGAGAAAGAGAGAGAGAGAGTGAGAGAGAGGCAGAGGGAGAAACAGGCTCCATGCAGGGAGCCCGACGGGGGACTGGATCTGTGGTCTCCAGGATCGTGCCCTGGGCTAAAGGCGGTGCTAAACCACTGAGCCACCCAGGCTGCCCTAAATAAAATCTTTTTAAAAAGAACAAAATATATATATATAAGAGAAGAGAGGAACAATATATATTTATAATAAAGGCTAGTAGGCAGTATTTTTTGGGTTGCTCTTGAAAGAAGTTTTTGTTGCATAGAAACTTCTGAAAAATCCTGGTCTAAAGGAACCCTGCTTTGTTGTTTTGTACTCTAATTCATGTGTACAAGGGTTCATTAGGTGTAGATGCCAGTGCCCTTATGATAAGAAAAGAAGGAGGAAGGAGCTAATCTTTATTGAGTACCTACTCAGTGGAAAAGATACCTAAATAAGTTTATAAAAATCCCTTGAATGGGGTGCCTGGGTGTATCAGTTGGTTAAGCATCTGCCTTTGGATCAAATCATGATCCTGGGGTCCCAGGATTGAGCCCACTTTGGGCTCCCTGCTCCGTGAGGAGCCTGCTTCTCCCTCTCCCTCTGCTCCTCCCTCTTCTTGTGCTTTCTCTCTCTCTCTCTCTTTCTGTCTCTGTGTGTCAAATAAATAAAATCTTTTTAAAAATTCCTCAAGCCAACAAGGTTGATTTTTTTTCATTTTACATATGAGGAAACTGAAGTGCAAAGAGATTTAAGTAAATTACTAAAGTTCACATAGCAAGTCAATTGCATATCTGGAATTCAAACCAACATTTGTCAGATTCCAAAGACTCTTTCTGATGCTCTCTTACTATCTAAGAAAGGAATCTGGAGCTCCTCTAGACAGTCAATATGTGATATAAAATTGTACTTCTTCATACACAACTAGCCTTAGAATATAAGTTTTGGTTCCTGATGCCTAGAAACTTTCATACTGGTCCAAGGTAATCTATATTCGTAACTCTTCGGGTATATGATGTTGACTCTCCTGAGGCAAGGCTTATCAGTATGCAGACTGGCATAGCAAAAAGAACCTGGAATTGGAATCAGATATTCCTGAGTTCCAAAATTAGTTTCATAATTTGATTGTCTATAACACTGGGCATTTCTTAGGTTGTCTAAGCTTTGCTGCCCCACTTTAATTCTCTTTTTTGATCTCCCTTCTTCCTAATCTCATTTGGGATATATAAGCTGCATCTGACTTCTTACCTCTGGTTCATCCCTTGTGTGTGTTAAATATTGCCACTATGATTATGTGCAACAGCCCTCATCCACACTGTGGCTTAAAGTTATTTATTTTCAGGAATCTCTAGGTTGTCTGGGTGTCTCTGCTTTTCTCTCCATTGACAGTGTTAATTTCATTTTTTTTTTCATTATATTCACTCATCAACATACTGAAATCTGGCTTCTGCTCCCATCACTCTACTGATCATGGTCTCTCAAAAGTCATGTGGATTATTCCTTTCCTGAAACATTCTTCCTTTGTCGTACCTGAAATTACTCTCTTCCTAGACTCCTCTTATGTCACTGTATGCTTTTCCTCAGTTTCCTTCACTGAACTTTCTTCTTTGCCTGTTTTAAAATTTTATTTCCAGGGATCCCTGGGTGGCGCAGCGGTTTGGCGCCTGCCTTTGGCCCAGGGCGCGATCCTGGAGACCCGGGATCAAATCCCACGTCGGGCTCCCGGTGCATGGAGCCCGCTTCTCCCTCTGCCTGTGTCTCTGCCTCTCTCTCTCTCTCTCTCTCTCTCTCTCTCTGTGACTATCATGAATAAATAAATAAAATCTTTAAAAAAAAATAAAATAAAATAAAATTTTATTTCCAAAAAAAAAATAAATAAATAAAAAATAAAATTTTATTTCCTAAGTGTCCATCGACTGATGAATGGATAAAAAAGATGTGGCAAAAAAAAAAAAGATGTGGCATATATAGATAATGGAATATTACTCAGCCATTAAAAAAGAATGAAATCTTGCCATTCTTGACAGCATAGATGAACCTAGAGCATGTTATGCTAAAGTGAAATAAGCCAGATAGAGAAAGACAAATGCTGTATGATTTCACTTACATGTAGAATCTGAAAAACAAAACAAATGAACAAACCGTACCAACAATAATAACAACAAAGAGAGAAACAGACCCATAAATATAGAAAACAAACTGGTGGTTGCCAAAGGAGAGGAAGGTAGGAGGATGGGCAATATGGGTGAAGGGGATTAAGAGGTACAAACTTCCAATTATAAAGTAAGTCACAGGGATGAAGACTACAGCATAGACAATATAGTCAATAATACTGTAATAAACTTTTGTGGTGAGTATTTTATAGTATATATAATAGTTGAAGCAAAAATAAAATGTTTCCTAGAGGCTGGATCACAGTCCTCATCTTATTCATTATCTTTTCTACAAATTATCTAATCTGTTCACCAGGTTTTATCTATCTTTATCTTAGTTTAGGATCATTCTTCTAAATTCCAGGTGTCTCCAACTGAATATAATACAGATAACAGAAACCGAATCCAACCATTCTGAATTCACCACTTCTTATATAACACACACTGATTCTTACAGTTCGTAGAGGGTTAATGTTGCCAGTTTTTCTCACTCAGTCTTCCAAATAAGACCTGGCACTCATCCTTGTTCCCTCCTTTTTCATTTTTCCATTTCCAGCCAGTCACCCAGTTATATCAAAATAAAATCAAGCCTTCACTCCCCTGCCATAGTTTAGATGCTTGTCATTTCTGAGGGTTATTTTTGTTGTTATTTGTTGTTTTATTGTTTTGGACAGGAATTATTACAGTAGCTTCCCAAGGTCTCTCTTTATTTGGCTTTTAGGGGTAACGTGTTTATAATTAAGTGCCTACCACAATATTTGATACACATTAGATGTTCAGTGTGTGTTAGATCTCTCTCATCCTCAGAGCAAATGCATAGCAGTAGGCTGACCCAAAATGAACTCACCCTGTGACTTGATGACTTGTTGATTCACCTTTTGAGAAAAGGCTCATTCGGAAGTGAAAATTAGATTTGTTTCTGGCATCTTTAGTCTCCCATTTACTTTTTGGACCTTTGCTTGGATTTTGCTTGGATTTCAGAGTACTTACAGTTTTCCACTTCTCTTTACCAAGCCCTGTTCTTGAGATAGGATATGATTAACACCATGAGGATGATTAAGCTTAAGGAGTGTAGATCTTAAAATTTCTCATTATGGAAAAAAGTAGTGTGCAAGGTAATGAATGTGTTAACTGACCTTATTGTGGTGATCATTTTGCAATATACACATATAACAAATCATCACATTATACACCTTAAACTCATGCAATATTATATGTCAGTTATATCTCAAGAAAGCTGGAAAAAAATCAATGCTGTGTATAGCAAGGTAATAAGTTATTAGTTTCAGTTGCCAGAGAACTTTCTTCATGGAAAAAGAAGTATATTGGGGCACCTGGGTGGCTCAGTCGGTTAAGTGTCTGCCTTCGGCTCAGGCCATGATCTCTGGGCTTTGGAATCAAGGCCCGGATCAGGCTTCCTGCTCAGTAGGATGTCGGCTTCTCTCTCTCTCTCTGCCCCTCCCCACTGCTCATTCTCTCTCTCTTTCAAATAAATGAATAAATATTTTTTAAAAAAAGGAAAAGAAGTACATTAAGCATGACTTCTTTCAGAAGGACTAGTGTTTTAAAAGGTTCCAAAGCCTTAAACTAAAGGAGAAATTCTCTAATAGAAGAATTTGAGGGGGCAGCCCTGGTGGCTCAGTGGTTTAGCGCCACCTTCAGCCAAGGGCCTGGTCCTGAAGACCAGGGATCAAGTCCCGCGTCAGGCTCCCTGCATGGAGCCTGCTTCTCCCTCTGCCTGTGTCTCTGCCTCTCTCTCTCTCTCTGTGTCTATCATGAATAAATAAATAAAATTTAAAAAAAAGAGAAGAATTTGAGGACTTAGTAATTGGTAAATGAAATTGTTTGTGGATTATGTTGGGAGTGCCCTAAAATCGTAGCCATCTCTGTGGCCTGCTCCCATTCTCAGGCTAGCTCTGTACCTTGTTGAAAATTACTGCTATAGGGACGCCTGGGTGGCTCAGTGGTTGAGCATCTGCCTTCAGCTCAGGGCATGATCCAGAAGTCCTGGGATCAAGTCCCACATTGGACTCTTTGCCGGGAGCCTGCTTCTCCCTCTGCCTATGTCTCTGCCTCTCTCTGTGTCTCTCATGAATAAATAAATAAAATATTTTTTAAAAGTTACTGCTATAAACAGTGATTATTTAACAGTCTGCTCTCCTGTTTGGAGAGCAAAGTAGATTGCAATGGTAGCTCAAGTGCCTTCTGCCATCAGGTTCAGATAGAGTTCAGTTTCCTCCAGTGGATCCCAAATTGTTATTTTAATTAGCCAATTAATACCCATATTGTTGTTGGTGGATTACAATAAAATATCTTATTGACTGAATAATTTTCAAAACAAATTGGAAGGTGAAGATGAATTTGATTGCAAATCTAGACTATATTTGAATTAATTTGTAAAATAATAGCATACAGCAACATCAATTCTGAATATCTAATCATGAAATTCAATGACCTTGAACAAAGATGATGTTGGAAAAATTAGGTTACCTGAAGGAATAATAATGACTAGTGGGTAAAATTTATATGCTGCTAATTTGGGCTACTGCTTTAAAATTTGAAATGGCAGCAAATAGCATTGTTATCTTCATTTTGTTTTCTCAAATAAAAGAATGAGAAGCCAGATTGATTTATGAAGCATGCTGAAATCATTGCTAACAGGCTGCTTGTATTGTTTTCTTAAAATTCAAAAGAAAAGATCTCCCTTATAATGAAACATATTTAAAAGTGAATTTGTACTGTGGTTTGTTCTGTCTGCTTTTTTCCATCAAATTTTCATGAAAGCCTCTTCTCTGGTTTCATCCTTGGCCTCTTCTTGTTGGCAGAGGTGGAGGAGAATCTTTGTTTGCTTTTCGTTTTGTTTCAAGTTTTTATTTAAATTCCAGTTCGTTGACATACAGTGTAATAATAGTTTTAGGTGTACAGTATAGTGATTCAACACATCCACACATCACCAGTGCTCAGCACAACACATGCCCACCTTATTCCCCATCACTCATTTAACCCATCCCCTGCCCACCTCCCCTCCAGCAATCCTCAGTTTGTTCTCTATAGTTAAGAGCTTGTTTTCTGGTTTGCCTCTCTCGTCCCCCCCCCATGTTTCTTAAATTCCACATATGAGTGAAATCATAGGGTATTTGTTTTTCTCTGACTGACTTATTTCCCTAGCATAATACTGTCCATCTCCATCCACCTCATTGCAAATGGCAAGATTTCATTATTCTTTTTCATGGCTGAATAATATTTCAAAACACACACACACACCATCTTCTTATTCATCAGTCGATGGATATTTGGGCTCTTCCCATAATTTGGCTATTGTTAATAATGCTGTTACAAACATCAGGGTGGATGTGTCCCTTCAAATCACGTTTTTGTATCTTTTAGGTAAATACCTAATAGTGCAATTCTTGGATTATAGGGTAGTTTGAACACAGATACAAAGCTTCTCTTTGAGGATTCATTTTGAGTCAATCTTTACATAAGTAAACCAGTTTGATTATCTCAAAATGATAACTTATTCAGCCAGAGGCAGAGTTAAAATTAGGTAACTAAGTTTGATCACCCACTTCAAATATTTTTTTATGTAAATTTCTCTTTTTCTTTTCTGAGATTCTAAAAAAAACACATATCATAAGGCTTGATATTGACCCTAACTCATATGTCTGCTTAATCTTTTTTCAGCTTTTTTTCTTTTCTCTGCTTTAGCTTGTATAGTTTCTACTGCTATGCCTTCTATTTTACTGATCTTTATTTCTGCAGTTTCTAATTCATTATTAATACCATTAGTGTACTTTTAACTTCATATATTGTTTTTCATATCTGGAAGTTCCATTTGGCTTTTATTTATAGTTTTAATATGTCTCCACAACTCTCAAAATCATAGGACTACCTATATAATCTAACATTTAAGTTTCACCATTAGTTACAAATTGTTTTGTACTCTGAGTTTTGTATTCATTTTTGAGTTTTAATCTTAGTAAGCAGTTTACCAAGAGAGCCTCATTAGATCTCCCAGGTTAGTTCGTACCCTTCCTAACTTGTATTTTTCCTTCATAGCACTCATCAATGTTGTAATAATATACATTTGGGTGTAATTTAATTAATGTCTCTCTTGTTTAGTAGACTATATGAACATGTTCTTTTTGATTAGTCATATATCTTCATCACTTAGGCTATTGTAGTGCCTGGCATATTGTTTGCATTTAAATATTTCAATAATGCTTCCATGAAACGAAAGACTTAGAATGTATATTAGAAATATTGTCCATTTGAAGCCTTCAGATTAAAAAAAAGAAGCTCCAGAACTAATGGTGTATAACCTCACATATAATAATCAGGACCATCATGAACCGTTTTTGTAACTTTTCAGAGCTTGAAAATTATAATTCGTAAAAGTATTACAAGGAATATCTCTAACTTATTTATCTTATTTTGTTGTTTGTGAAATACATTCCTCTCAATTAAAAGAAACAGCCTTAACATACTGTATAATGTGTTAATAATCATACTTTCAAGTAATATTTGAAGAACATGCAGAATCTTAATTCTCTCTCATTTTAAACTGGGAAAAATATAACTTCCTTCTCAGGAAATCAATAAAGGTATTGTGCCAACTAATTAGTTTGTGTTTTAGTTGACCAGGCCAAAGTTTAGACTTTAGGAATTGCCAGTAAAGCCATTTGTATAATGATGCCAATGTCATTACTACCACCCTGCCAGTACTGCCATTTACTGAATATCTGTTGATGATCGAGTCAGTAATGTATCTCTATATATCTTGAATCATTAAAACATCCCTACCTGATTGGTATTATCTTCATTTTTGTAGTTACAGAAAATGAGCCTTCATGTGGCTAGTTACTTGCCCAAGATAACACAGCTGGGAAGTGCCCAAGTTGGTGTTTAAATCCATGACCAAGAATCACAAAGATTGGCTTTTATTTTATTCTGTTAACATGTCCATAATATAAAATGTGTCATTTTAACTGTTTTATAGTGTATAGTTCAGTGGATACCTAGTACATTTAGAATGTTGTACAACTATCACTACTATTTAGTTCCAGAACATTACCATCACCTCAAAATAAAACTCGATTCTCATTTAGCAGTCACTTCTCATTCCCTCTCAATTGGTTTTTGAGCATTGACTATGGACTCTGCAATTCTGCTAAAACTGTTTATTAGCTCTAAAATTTTGTGAATGAATTTTAAAGGATTATCTGCCTATGATCATGTCATCTATGAACAGAGCTAGTTTGACTTCTTCCTTTCCAGTTTGGCTGACTTTCTGTTTCTTGCCTAACTTCTCTGGCTAGAATCATCTATACAGTGTTGAGCAGCACTGGTGAAAGTCAGCATCCTTGTATTGTACTGATGTTAGGGGGAACACTTTTCAGTCTTTCACTCTTGAGTCTGACAGTATAGGTGAGTTCTCCACCATCCCTTTATCATGGTGAGGAAGTTCCCTTTTATTCATAATTTTCCAAGTATTTGTATTATGAAAGAACGCTCAATTTGGTCAAATGCTTTCTTTGCATCAGTTGAAATGACCATGCATTTTTTCATATATTCAACTGATATGGCTTATTAAATTGAATGACTTTTTTTCTACTTTGAAATACGTCACTTTCATCCTCACAATAAATCCTGGCTTGGCATGTTATATAACCCTTTTGACATGCTGCTGGATTTGGTTTGCCAGTATTTTATTGAGGAAATTTGTATCTATATTCATATGGGATATTGGCTTCTAGTGGTTTGTATTTGTTTTTACTATGATGTGTTTGTCTGGCTTTAGTATGAGGGTAATGATGGCTTCACAGAATGTGGAAGACTGAAGGCCTAAGAGTGGGAACCCATGAAAGATCTGAGACCTAAAACACAAAGTCCAAGGCTTGAGATAAAAATCTTAGCTTAAAGATCTGAGATCCAAGGATGGAAGGTCCTAGACACCCATAAAGACCTAGGACTCCAGCCACTCTAGATGCACAGAAGGCCCAGGAGAGAAAGATATCTCAAGGCTAAATTAGGTGGGAAGCTGAAAGCCCGTGACCCAGAATCCAGGAAAGATAGAAGCTCTAAGACCAAAGGACATCCCAAGTTGAGAATATTAAGTCCCAGATTTTTTTCTTTTGCTGTCCTCCCTGGACATTTTCAGTTCTTCCTTTCCAGTTCTCATGTTTCCATTTAAGCCCACTTGTTTTGAGATGCCCTTTTTGATGGTGCTATTACCCTAAGGAAACATATTCATTAGGTTGGCAATATTATACTTGGGCCGGGCTTAAGCCAATTTTGATCACAATTTTGAGCCATTTATTGAGTGTTTGTTTTTTGAATTTCCATTTCTCTTCACCTCCACCCCACTTGAGGGAGACATACAGGTAACATTGTATTTCAGTCTTCCCTTTTTCCTTAAGAGCTCCATCTGATGAGAAAAAGAAAGCATCAGGCTGCTGAGGAGGGAGGGGCGGAGTAATAAGCTATCTAGAGAAGATGTGAAGAGATGCAGGCCAGTAAGAATTAGACAAGAAATACCCAGATGTGCAGCCTGTTGAGAAGCACCAGCCAGCAACACCTTACTTCTGTGAGCTTGGTTCTGGCATCCTCAGACTATCACTACTGATAAGAATAAGAAAGCAATTCTATCATCATCTGATTTTTATGGCATAATGAAATTGTGAACACATCCATTTTTAAAGCAAATGACTTCGTCTCTACCCTTCTACCTAAAAGGAAATCTCTACCAAATGCTCTGATGGGAAGATACACTTTGACTTGTGAAATGATGTGAAATGCAGAATCTTTGAGCTGTGAGTGTTTTGAAGATTAAAAAATCTTGCTCAGTATGGGTGACCACCAAAAGCAATCTGCAGCCATCTACATGTCACAACTGAGACAAATTGGAGAATGTGTTGTCTAATGTCAAATAAAATGTACTGTTTTGGAAGAAAATAGGATGAGTTAGGAAGTATTCATTTCTACCTTTTGGGGAAGAGTTTGAGAAATATTGGTGTTAATACTTGGAAATTTTATAGAATACTCGTTAGTAAAGCCATCTGGTCCTGGCCTTTTCTTGTGTGCTGTTTAACAGCTGATTCAATCTGTATATATTACACATCTACACATTTTCTTTTTCTTCTTGAGTCAATTTTGGTAAGTTGTGTGTTCTTAGGATTTTGAGTCTTCCCTCTTTTTCTCTTAGACAGTCTTGATAATGATTTGTCAATTTTGTTAATCTTTTCCATGAACAAACTTTTGGTGCAATTAATTCTGTCTATTGTGTTTCTATTCTTTATCCCATTAATCTCTGCTCTGATCTTTATTATTTTCTTCCTTCTGCAATTTTTTGCTTTAGTTTGCTCTTCCTTTTTTAGTCTCTTCAGGAGTAAAGTTAGGTTGCATCTATGCATTTATAGCTATAAGCTTGCCTTTGAGCACTGCTTTCTTTGCATCCCATTAATGATGGTATATTGGGTTTTCACTTTCATTTGTCTCAAAATATCTTAGTTTCTCTTGTGATTTCTTCCTTGACCCATTGGTTATTTAAGAATGTGTTGTCTAATTTCTATATATTCCCGGAATTTTTCAGTTTTCCATCTGCTATTGAGAGGATGGTTTGCATGATTTCAATCTTTTAAAATGTATTTGGACTTTATAACCTAAAACAGTCTATCCTGAAGAATGTTCTGTGTGCACTTGAGAAAAATGTGTTTCATTCTTGTTGGATGGAATACTCTGTATATTTTTGTTAAGGATAATTGGTTTATTGTGTTGTTCAAGTCCTCTATTTCCTTACTGATCTTCTGTTAGTTGTTCTGTCCACTATTGAAAATAGAGTACTGAAATCTCCACATATTATTGTACAACTTTCTAATCTCTTCAATTCTATCATTCTTGTCTCATATATTTGGGGCTTTGTTGTCACATGTGTATATATTTATAACTGGTATGTCTTAATGGATTGATCCTTTTATCAATATGTAATGCCCTCCTTTGTCTCTTGTAACAATTTTTGACTTAAATTTCATTTTGTCTGATATTAATATGACCATCTCATCTCTCTTTTGTTTACTATATGCATATGATATAATTTTTATCTCTTTTACGTTCATCCTATTTGTGTCTTTCAGTTTAAATTGAGTATCATATAGTCGGCCTGTAGGTAGATATTTTTGCATTCATTCTGCCAATCTCTATTCTTTAATTGGGAAATGAATCATGTCTGCATTTAAAATAATTACTAGTAAGGAAAGACATACTTCTGCCACTTTGTTCTTTGTTTTCTTTTTTTTTTATGTTCTTTGTTTTCTATACATCTTATATATTTTTGTTCCTCGATTCCCCCATTGCAGCCTTCATTTGTGTTTAACTGATTTTCATAGTGTAGTATTTTTATTATCTTCCCAAGTATATTAAAAGATGCTCAATATCACTAATTATCGAGGAAACGCTAATCATCTCTTCACACCTATTAGGACTACATTCAAAAAGTCAAAGATGATAAGTGTTGACGAGGATGTGGAGAAAAGAGAGCCCTTGTGCATTGTTGGTGGGAGTGTAAATTGGTACAGCCATTATAGAAAATAATATGACGGTTCTGCAAAAAATTTAAAATAGAACTACCATTCGATCCAGCAACCCACTTCTTGGTATATATCCAAAGGAAATAAAATCACTATCTCAAAGAGATATCTGCACTCCCATGCTTATTGTAGTGTTATTCCCAGTTACCAAGACCAGAAACAACTTAAGTTTCTGTAGACAGATGAATGGATAAAGAAAATGTGGTATAGATATAAATGGGATATTATTTAGTCATTAAAAAAAGTAAATTCTGCCATTTGCAGCAACACAGATGAATCTGGAGAACATTATGCCAAGTGAAATAAGCCAGACACAGAAAGACAAATATTGTGTGATCTCACTTCTGTGTGGAATGTAAATAAAATAAAATAAAATAAAATAAAATAAAATAAAATAAAGCTGAATTCATAGTAACAGAGAATAGAATGGTAGTTACCAGAAGCTAGGTGTTGGTGGAAAAGGGAGTATTTTTTTAAAAGTAGAATAGTGGTTGCTGGGGACCAGAGGGAGAAAGTCATAGGGAGCTATTGTCTTAGAGGTTCAGAGTTTCAGTTTTGCAAAATGAAAAGAGTTCTGGAGGTGGATGGTGGTGAAGGTTGCATGGCGATATGGTTGCACTTAATATCACTGAACTGTAAACCTAAAACTGGTTAAGATGTGCATTTTATCACAATAAAAGATCTTAAAAAGAAACATTTTCCATTTATCCAGTTTGTCACATTTTTTGCCCTAAAATTATTCCTAGTATTTCCTATCATCTCTTTATTTTTAAAAATTTTTTATTTAAATTCAATTTATCAACATATAGTATAACACCCAGTGCTCATCCCATCAAGTGCTCTCATTCCTTAGTGCCCATCACACAGTCACCCCATCCTCCCACCCTCTTCCCCTTCTGCAACCCTTTGTTCATTTCCCAGAGTCATGTCTTGTCTTCCTCTCTAATTATTCCCTACTCAGTTTCCCTCCTTTCCTTTGGAGTCCCTTTCACTACTATTTCTTATATATAAGTGAAGCCAAAAATTGATTGTCCTCTGATTGACTTATTTCACTAAACATAATGCCCTCCAGTTCCATCCACGTCAAAGCAAATGGTGAGTATTCATCCTTTCTGGTGGCTGAGTAACATCCCATTGTATATACATAGACCACAACTTCTTTGTCCATTCATCTGTTGAAGAACATCGAGGTTCCATCCACAGTCTGGCTATTGTGGACATTGCTGCTATGAACATTGGGGTGCAGGTGTCCCGGCGTTTCATTGCATCTATATCTTGGGGTAAATCCCCAGCAGTGCAATTGCTGGGTCATGGGGTAGCTCTGTTTTTAACTTCTTGAGGAAACTCCACACTGTTTTCCAGAGTGGCTGTACCAGTGTGCATTCCTATCATCTCTTGAATTTTGTAGAACTTATAATCATGGCCACTTTTGTTCTTGATATTGGTAATTTGTGTTTTCTTTCTTTATCTTTTTCAGTCCAGCAAGAGGTTTATTATTTTATTTTCAAAAAAAAACAGATTTTGATGTCATCAATTTTTTATATTTTCAATTAATATTTAATTGATTTTGTTTTTTTTTCTATGATTTCTTTCTATCATTTTACTTTGGCTTGAACTTCCTCTTCCTAATTAAAAAAATTTTAGTTGGCAACTCCAATCACTGATATTAAATCTTCTTTATTTTCCAATATAATTATTGGAAGCTATAATTTTCCCTCTAAGCACTACTTTAATTCTACCCCACAAAGGTTAACATAATGTATTTTTATTGTTACTCCTTCAAAATAGTGTCTAAATTCTCTTGGGATATTTTCTTTGTTTCTTGTACTATTTAGAACTGCATTGTCTATTTTCCAAATATTTGGTTTTCTTCTAATCATTATCATTGATTTCTAATATAATTTATTAGTGCTAAGAGAACAGATTCTGTATTATTTCAATCCTTTTAAAGTTATTTAGACTTGTTTTATAACCAATCATATGGTCTATTCTGGTTAGCATAACATATGCCTTTGAAAGGAATATGTTATTTTGCCATTGTTGGTCACAGTGTTCTGTAAATATCAATGAAGTCACTGTCATTAAAAATGTTGTACAGAACTTTTAACTCATTACTTTTTTGCTGTTTATTTAGTTGTTCTAAATTCCAGGAGATGAATGTGTTGAAACATCCAACCATGAATGCAGAATTGTCTATGTTTTACTAATATCTGTCAATTTTTCCTTCACAATTTTTGAAACTCTGTTAATATACACAGTCATCTATTATAATTATATATTTCTAACAGATAGACACTTATTATTATGAAATATTTTTATTTCTAGTACTACTTTTTATTTGAAATCTATTGTATCTGGTATTAATGTAGCCACTCCCTAATTCTAATCCTTATTCTTTGCATAGTGTATCTTTTCCCATCCATTTATTTTCTTTTTTCCCCATCCATTTAACTTTCATTCTATATTTGTCCTTACATGTAAAATGTGTCTTTTTTAGAAAGTATGTAAATGTGTCTTTTAAGGAAATCTCTTATCCCACTTTTTCTTTTAATTGAGGTGTTTAATCTATGAATATTTATTATAATTGTTGATATTGGTGAATGGTATAGGCTAAATTATGTCCCCTCAAAATTCATATGTTGAATTCCTAACACCTGGTACCTCAGAATGTGACTGTATTTGGAGATAGGGTCTTCTTAGAGATAACTAAGTTAAAATGAGGTCATTAGGGTGGGTTCTAATCTAATCTGACTGATATCCTTAGAAGAAAGGGAAATTAGGGGGCACCTGGGTGGTTCAGTCAGTTGAGCATCCGACTTTTGGTTTTGGCTCAGGTCGTGATCTCATGGGTTGTGAGATTGAACCCCTCATGGGACTCTGTGCTCAGTGGGGAGTCTGCTTAAAGATTCTCTCCCTCTACCCCTCCCCCTGCGTACATGCTGTCTCTCTAAGTAAATAAATAAATCTTTTTTTTTTAAAAAAAAGGAGAAATGAGGACACAGGCATGTACAAAGGGAAGGCCACATGAAGACCAAGGAAGAATATGCCATTTGCAAGTAAAGGAGAGAAACCTGAGAAGAAACAACCCTGCTGGCATCTTGATCACAGACTTCTAGTCTCCAGAAGAGTGAGAAAATACATTTCTGTTGTTTTAGCTACTGAGTCTGCGCTAATGGCAGCCTTAGCAAACTAATACAGTGCGTTTGAATCTACCCATTTATTCTCTCTCTCTCTCTTTTTTTTTTTTTTTTTTTGGTGTTCTTTGATTTCTTGTCCTTCAGTTACTCCTTCCCTGCCTTTTAATCAGATTAACCATATTTTCAGGATTGTATTTTACTATTCTTATTGGGTTGTTAGCTAGACTTCTTTGGATATTTTTAGATTCTTCTGGTAATTTCAGTATACATCCTTCACTTTTCACAGTTCATTTTCAGTTAATATTGTACCACTTTACATAAAATATAGAAACTTTCCAACAATCCAGGGCCACATACACCTACCTACTACTTCCTTTATTCTAAAGTTGTTTTGTGTATTAAATCTACTTACATGAAACACCACAGGGCAATGTTATATATTTTCCTTTCAATCGTTATATATATCACAAAGAATTAAGAGGGGGAGAAAAGCCAAAATATTAGTCTTTTGCATGTAGTTTGACATTTGCCATTAAAGATGTTCTTTATTCTTTGTTTGAAGTTGTTACTTTCCATCTGGTATAATTTCCCTTCAGCCTGGATAATTTTTACCGGTATTTCTTTTACTACAGATCTGCCCATGATGAATTCTTTTTGTTTTCTTTTCTTGGAAAAACCCTTTATTTAGCTTTCATTCTTGAAAGATATTTTTGCTGAATATAGAATTTTATACCACATTTTTTTCCTTTCAGTATTTTAAAGATGTTCCATCTGTTCTAGCTCTCATTGTTTCCGATCAGAAGTCAGTTTTTAATCAGATCATTGTTCCATTGTATGTAATTTATCATTTTTCTTTTGCTATTTTCGACCTTTGTTGTTTGTATTAGTTTTCTTTTTTTAATTTATTTTTTTATTGGAATTCAATTTGCCAACATATAACATAACACCCAGTGCTCATCCCATCAAGTGCCCCCCTCAGTGCCCGTCACCCAGTCACCCCCACCCCCCGCCCACCTCCCTTTCCACCACCCCTTGTTCATTTCCTAGAGTTAGGAGTCTCTCATGTTCTGTCTCCCTTTCTGATATTTCCCACTCATTTTTTCTCCTTTCCCCTTTATTCCCTTTCGCTATTTTTTATATTCCCCAAATGAATGAGACCATATAATGTTTGTCCTTCTCTGATTGACTTATTTCACTCAGCATAATACCCTCCAGTTCCATCCATGTCGAAGCAAATGGTGGGTATTAGTTTTCAACAGTAAGACTATTATGTGTCTTGGCATGAGCTTCTTCATGTTTATTCTGCTTTGTTTTCTTGAAGCATCCTGTAGGTGTAAAATTTTGCTTGTCAGACTTTATTTCTTTTTTTAAGATTTATTTATTTATTTGAGAGAGTGCACATACATGGGGGGCAGAAAGAGAGGGAAAGTCAAGCAGACTCCACACTCAGCATGGTGCCCTATGTGGCACTCCATGCAGGGCTCCACACAGGGCTCCATCTCACAACTGTGAGATCGAGCCCTGAGCCCAAACCAAGATTCAGACACTTAATGACTATGCCACCCAGGCACCCCAGCCTTTTTTCTTCAAGTAACTTTTTGTGTTTCATTCTCTCTCCTTTGTTCTGGAGTGTCAATTACACATATACCGAAAAATTCAGTATTATCCATAAGTTAACGAGGTCTATTTGTTTATTTTTAAATCTTTTCCTTCTCTTTATCCACATTGACTATATTTTCCTTTTTTTGATGGCTAAAGTCACATGTATTTTCTTCTGCATATATTTGGAATTTTTAGTTATAACATATTATACATAAAACCCATCATTAAAAATCAGTGAGGGGGGCACTTGATGGGATGAGCACTGAGTGTTATTCTATATGTTGGCAAATTGAACACCAATAAAAAATCAACTAAAAAAATCAATAAAGAAATATCTTGGGGATCCCTGGGTGGCGCAGTGGTTTAGCGCCTGCCTTTGGCCCGGGGCATGATCCTTGAGACCCGGGATCGAGTCCCACGTCGGGCTCCCAGTGCATGGAGCCTGCTTCTCCCTCTGCCTGTGTCTCTGCCTCTCTCTCTCTCTCTGTGTGACTATCATAAATAAATAAAAAAAATTAAAAAAACAACAAAAAAACCTCAACATTTAAAAAAAAAAAAGAAATATCTTACTAGGTATTTTAAGCATTCTATTGTTCCACAAGTAATTGTTAGAGCATTCCTTAATATATTTTTCTTTAAGTTTTTTCAAGTTTTTAATTAAAGTTTAATTAACAGAGTATATTAGTTTCAGATGTACAATATAATGATTCAACATTCTGTGCATTACTCAGGTCTCATCATGATAAGTGGACTTTTAATCCCATTCACCTATTTTGCCCTTCCCCTCACATACCTCCCCCTGGAAACCACCTGTTTCTTCTCTGTATTTAGGACTCTGTTTGTTTCTCTCTTTTTTTATTTGTTCATGTGTTGTTTCTTCAGTTTCATATACGAGTGAAATATGGTATTTGTCCTTTCTCTGACTTATTTCACTAAACAGTATATCCTCTAGGTCCACCCGTGTTACAAATGGCAAGATCTCATGGATTTTTATGGCTGAGTAATGTTCCATTATATATATACCACATCTTTTTTATCGATTCATCTATGGTGGGCATTCAGATTGCTTCCACATCTTGGCTACTGTAAATAATGTTGCTAAACATAGGGGTACATATATCTTTCTGAATTAGTGTTTTTGTATTCTTTGGGTAAATAACCAGTAGTGGAATTACAAGATCATATGGTAATTCTATTTTTAACTTTTTGAGGAATCTCCATACTATTTTCCATGATGACCACATTTAATAATTTCTGTTGATTTACTTTACAGTTCGCATATACCTTTCTGTCGTTTCCATTTAGCTGTTAAATCCATATAATGAATTTTTTAAATTTCAGATTCTCTGGCCAGAAAGACTAGGATTTTTCCACTGATGCCTTCACCACTTTATGCATCACACATGCAGCTGAACTTAATCCACAAAAGGAGGAACTTCATGCAGCTACTCACATCCCGTTTTCTGAGAATATACTCCTTACCAGAATCTGTCTGCTTCTGTTGACATTCCTGTACCTTAATGCAGTTACTTTTTATATTAGGTCAGGATTTTATAATTATCTTCTGCAGGGGACTTTGGGAGTATCTGAGTCTGTCATCAGAGAAATCAGAAACCCCTCAATTGGTTTTTATTTGACTAAAGTGTGGGGTTTGAGTGAGTAGTGGTGATAAGCCGGGAATATGCACTTGAAGTTTTATTGTGAAATTCCTTGAATATCAGGTTGAAGAGTTTGTGCTTAATTTGGAAGGTAACAAGGAGTAATCAGAGCATCAGAAGCTGGAGCTATTTCTTTTTTTCCATTTTTTTATTTAAAATTCAATTAGCCAACATTACAGTACATCATTAGTTTCAGAGGTAGAGTTCAGTAATTCATCAGTTGCATACAACACCCAATGCTCATCATGTCACGTGCCCTCCTTAATGCCCATCACCCAATTACCCCATCCTCCCACCCACCTCCCCTCCAGCAACCCTCAGTTTGTTTCCTATAGTTAAGAGTCTCTTATGGTTTGTCTCCCTCTTTGATTACTTCCCATTCAGTTTTCCCATCCTTCCCCTATGATTTTAAATTCCACATATGAATGAAACCATACGATAATTGTCTTTCTTTGATCGACTTATTTTGCTCAGCATAATACCCTCTAGCTCCATCCATGTCGATGTAAATGGTAAGTATTTCTCCTTTCTAATTGCTGAGTGATATTCCGTTATATATATACACCACATCTTTATACATTCATCTGTCTACGCACATCTCGGCTCTTCCAAGTTTCGCTATTGTGGACATCGCTGCTATAAACATTGGGGTGTATGTGCCCCTTCATATCATTACATTTGTATCTTTGGGGTAAATACCTAGGAGTACAATTTCTGGGTCTTTGGTAGCTCTATATTTAACTTCTTGAGGAACCTTCATACCATTTTCCAGAGTGGCTAAACCAGCTTGCATTCCCACCAACAGTGCAAGAAGGTTCCTTTCTCCACATCCTCACCAACATTTGTTGTTTCTGGACTTGTTAATTTTAGCCATTTTGACTGGTGTGAGGTGGTATCTCATCATGGTTTTGATTTGTATTTCCCTGATGCCAGGTGATGTGGAGCATTTTTTCATGTGTATGTTGCCCATGTGTATGTCTTCTTTGGAAAACTGTCTGTTCATGTCTTCTCATTTCTTGACTGGATTTTTTGGTTTCTTGGGTGTTGAGTTTGATAAGTTCTTTATAGATCTTCGATACTAGCCCTTTATCTGATATGTCATTTGCGAATATCTTCTCCCATTCCATAGGTTGTCTTTTATTTTGTTGACTGTTTCCTTTGCTGTGCAGAAGTTTTTTATCTTGATGAGGTCCCAATAGTTTATTTTTGCCTTTGTTTCCCTTGCCTTTGGAAATGGGTCTAGCAAGAAGTTGCTGCAGCCAAGGTTGAAGAGGTTGTTGCCTGTGCTCTCCTCTGGGATTTTGCTGGATTCCTGTCTCACATTTAGATTTTTCATCCATCTTGAGTTTATCTTTGTGTTTGGTGTAAGAAAATGGTCCAGTTTCATTCTTCTAATGTGGCAGTCCAATTTCCCAACATCACTTGTTCAAGAGACTCTCCTTTTGCCATTAGGTATTCTTTCCTGCTTTGTCAAAGATTATTTGGCCATAGAGTTGAGGGTCCATTTCTGGGTTCTCTATTTTGTCCCATTGATCTATGTGTCTGTTTTTGTACCAGTACCACACTGTCTTGATGATTAGAACTTTGTAATATGGCTTGAAGTCCGGCATTGTGATGCTACCAGCTTTGGTTTTCATTTTCAACATCTCTTTGGATATTTGGGGTCTTTTCTGGTTTGGTTCCATACAACTTTTAAGATTATTTGTCCAGCTCTTTGAAAAATGTCGATGGTATTTTGATAGGGATTGCATTGAACATGTAAATTGCCCTGGGTAGCATGGACATTTTCACAATATTAATTCTTCCAATCCATGAGCATGGAATGTTTTTCCATTTCTTTGTGTCTTCCTCCATCTCTTTCACAAGCATACTGTAGTTTTTAGAATACAGATCCTTTACCTCTTTGGTTAAGCTTATTCCTAGGTATCCTATGGTTTTTGGTGCAATTATAAATGGGGTTGACTCATTAATTCCTCTTTCTTCTGTCTCATTGTTAGTGTATAGAAATGCAACTGATTTCTGTGCATTGATCTTATATCCTGCCACACTGTCGAATTCCTGTATGAGTTCTAGCAATTCTGGGGTGGAGTTTTTTGAGCTTCCCACATCAAGTATCATGTCGTCTGCAAAGCATGAGAGTTTGAATTCTTTGACAATTTGAATGCCTTTTATTTCTTTTTGTTGTGTGATTGCTGAGGCTAGGTGGAGTTATGTTCTTTAAAAATACCTATCTTGGGGGACACCTGGTTGGTTCAGTCGGTTAAGCATCTGACTCTTCATTTCAGCTGAGGCCATGATCTCAGAGTGGTGAGATCAAGCTCCACATCAGGCTCTGCACTGAGCATGGAGTCTACTTAGGATTGTCTCTCTCCCTCTCCCTCTGCCCCTCCCACCACTTGAATGTGCCCGAGCGCGCTCTCTCTCTCTCTCTCTCAAGAAAAAAAAAGACAAACCTATCTTAGTAAGCTTGGGCTGATAAAATACCATTGACTGGATGACTTATAAACAGCAGAAATGTATTTTCCACAGTTCTGGAGGCTGGAAGCTCAAGATCAGGTGGCCAGCATCGTCGGGCTTTATAGAGAGCTGCCTGCTTCTCCTTGTAAACTTACATGGAGATATCAGAGTGAGCTAGCTCTCTAGCCTCTTCTTACAAGGGCACAAATCCCATTCAATTCCACCTCTATGATATAATTCCCTTGCAAAGTTGCTCCCCGCCAAATACTATCACATTGGGAGGGTTTCAACATATGAATTTGGATGGGGGTGTGGGTACAAACGTTCAGTCCATAGCAATACCTGTATGTTCAACACAGTGTAGAACACAAAAAAATCATCTGTGAGAATAGGTATGTTTGGGAAAAGTTTCTGGACTGATATATGTTTTTTCCCAAAGTCTGTGAAGAGATTTTCAAGAGAGTCACAGAGGAATTACAAAACACACTTTCCTTCCTCCTAGGGTAAGCAACTCTGAGATGGGAGTAACAGGTAGCCAGTACATTGAAATTCAGTAACTGACTTTCAATTTCACAGACCATAATTCTGAACTGACAGGAAGCAACAGGGCTCAAACTAAGGCCCTTTAGTGGAGATGGGCCAGTAATTATGTGGGGTGCTACATGTTCTACTTTTGTTTGCTAAATAATAGCATACTCTAGGGTGCTTTCATAATCACATCATAGTCATTCACTCAATGCACTCCACTAGCTACCAACCTTGAACACTCTGAGTCGTTTCTAGCCAAGTAAATGAAAATGATTGAAGAAAATAATTACCCTAAATTGTCTGAAACCCTTAGGAAAAAATTAGTTTTATTAACCTGATGCCTGAGTCATCACAGGTCCTGTTTCTGAAAAATGTCCTGCAGTTTGGTTTTATACAACAGCCTTCTTTTTGTTGTTTATTAATTATCAGCAGGGTAACCAATGTTGTGTAGCAAAGGGACACTGAAGAAAGAGGTTTGGGAGAAAGAGTAATTTTATGATTAGTCTTTTATCCTTCCTAATCATCTTTCTCGTTAGTAAAACTCCCAAGGATAGCAATGGCACACAAGCGTTTGAAGTGGCAGTGAAAGCTTAAATCAGCTAAAATGGTAGTTTGTCTGCTGCATTTAAGATTTAACAGTGGCAGCAGTGCATCGAGGTGAGTGTGAAGGTGGAAAAGAAAAAAAATAATACGATACAATTGAAAAATATATTTCTTTGTGGTTACCACCCTGGAATGAGAACAATTACTCCCTTGCAAAGAGATTTTTACTTTATCACTTCTGCTCACCTTAGAGGACAATGAAGGTAGGTTAAAGTGGTCTACAGGGCCTTAAGAAAGCATTTCTAGTCATGGGATTGCATTCCCCTTTATAGAAGTTAAACCTTAATTTACCCTATATTCGGTTATCCTTCACCATAGCTGAGAAAATCTAAAATGTCTCTCTTGCCCCGTCCTCCTCTTGAACACTATCACAGTCTTCTACTGGATTTGTATCCTTGTCCACCTCTTAGAAATAGCTTTACAATTGCTTGCAGAAGTGGTACATGATATATTTTATAGGAGACAAATCTTAGTTTGAATGCTGGCATGATATTTATATATATGTCCTCTAATTGTTCTTCTAACAATTTTGTTGAGAAATACCACACTTAAAGCACAGTACTAAAAAAAAAAAAAGCACAGTACTGATGGTGAACTCCAAGTGTGAAGTATGAATGATGGTGCTGATAACAAGAGTGCTAGGATAAATTGAATGACCAAACATATACTTAATGGTATAAACTGGGACATTTGGGGGAGCGAACCGGGGTTACTGATATTTATAGAAAGAAATAAGCATAATAAATTAGGACTAATCCCAAGTTGCAGTCAACCTATTTATTAACAAAAATAAATGAAGATAGGAAGCCAATTAAAACTATTTTATGTACATGTTAGTTCCAGACTAATGGAACAGAGCCCAGGGAAAAAAATTCCCTGATGTGAGAAAATGAACAATTTTAAAATAATATTTTTATTTGTTACTTGTATGAAAATCATGCATATTAACTGCATAAACTTTTAAAATATATAAAAGAGAGAAAAATAATTTACCACCATGGAGAATGCACTATATGCAATTTTTGTGTATTTTTCTAGATATTTTTTTCTTGTGAATATATATGTTATATAAATAATACAAGTGGTATTGTATTCTAAAATAATTATTGCTACATGCTACATGGGGTGCTACATGTTCTACTTTTGTTTGCTAAATAATGGGATACTCTAGGGTGCTTTCATAATCACATCATAGTCTTTCACTCAATGCTCTCCACTAGCTACCAACCTTGAACAACACTCTGAGTCATTTCTAGCCAGATAAATGAAAATGGTTGAAGAAAATAATTACCCTAAATTGTCTGAAACCCTTAGGAAAAATTAGTTTTATTAACCTGATTAAAAAAATTATTTTTTAAAAAATAATTATTTAGGGGGACACCTGGCTGGCTAAATTGGAAAAGCATGTGACTCTTGATTTCGGGGTTGTGAGTTCAAGTCCCATATCAGGTATAGAGATTGCTTAAATAAGTAAAACTTAAAAAAATAATTCTAATAGTAGTAATTATATTTTATTATTTCATCATTTCCCCATTCCATTAAATATTTCCCCACATGATTTTTGTGAAATTGATACTAATTTATATATTCAATTAACATTTAGTAGAGTCTACATAATCCATTATATGAGTGAACCATATTTATTTAATGAGACATTATTCTTAGACATTTAGATTATCTTTTTCTTTTTAAATATTTGATTTATTTATTCATGAGAGACACAGAGAGATAAAGAGGCAGAGACATAGGCAGAGGGAGAAGCAGACTCCATGCAGGGAGCCTGATGTGGGACTCAATACCGGGACTCCAGGATCACACCCTGGGCCCAAGGCAGGCACTAAACCACTGAGCAACCCAGGGATCCCCATCATTTAGATTATCTTACTGCTTCACTTTTATGATAAAGGCTAACATAAATATCTCTATATGTAAATCTTTGGTTTGATTTCTGACAGTTTTCTTAGAACATACCTTAGAATTAGAAATCCTAGATCTGATCATATGTGTATATGATACGTGTATATGTGTATATGTCGAATATTAGTTGACCATAAAGTTGAGGGCCCATTTCTGGGTTCTCTATTTTGTTCCATTGATGTATGTGTCTGTTTTTGTGCCAGTACCACACTGTCTTGATGACCACAGCTTTGTAGTACAACCTGAAATCCGGCATTGTGATGTCCCCAGCTCTGGTTTTCTTTTTCCATATTCCCCTGGCTATTCGGGGTCTTTTCTGATTCCACACAAATCTTAAGATGATTTGTTCCAACTCCGAATAAAGTCCATGGTATTTTGATAGGGATTGCATTAAATGTGTAAATTGCCCTGGGTAGCATTGACATTTTCACAATATTAGTTCCTCCAGTCCATGAGCCTGGAATATTTTTCCATCACTTTGTGTGTTCCTCAATTTCTTTCAGAAGTGTTCTTTGGTTTTTAGGGTATAGATCCTTTACCTCTTTGGTTAGGTTTATTCCTAGGTATCTTATGCTTTTGGTTGAAATTGGAAATGGGATTGACTCCTTAATTTCTCTTTCTTCAGTCTCATTGTTAGTGTACAGAAATGCCATGATTTCAGGGCATTGATGTTGTATCTTGCCACACTGCCAAATTGCTGTATGAGTTCTAGCAATCTTGGGGCAGAGGCTTTTGGGTTTTCTATGTACAGTATCATGTCATCTGCAAAGAGGGAGAGTTTGACTTCTTCTTTGCCAATTTGAATGCCTTTTATTTCTTTTTGTTGCCTGATTGCTGAGGCTAGGACTTCTAGTACTATGTTGCACAGCAGTGGTGAGAGTGGACATCCCTGTCTTGTTCCTGATCTTAGGGGAAAGGCTCCCAGTGTTTCCCCATTGAGAATGATATTTGCTGTGGGCTTTTCGTAGATGGCTTCAAAGATGCTGAAGAATGTTCCCTCTATCCCTACACTCTGAAGAGTTTTGATCAGGAATGGATGCTGTATTTTGTCAAATGCTTTCTCTGCATCAATTGAAAGGATCATATGGTTCTTCTTTTTTCTCTTGTTGATATGATCTATCACGTTGATTGTTTTATGATTGTTGAACCAGCCTTGCCTCCTGGGCATAAATCCCACCTGGTCATGGTGAATAATCTTCTTAATGTACTGTTGGATCCTATTGGTTAGTATCTTGTTGAGAATTTTTGCATCTGTGTTCATCAGAGATATTGGTCTATAATTCTCCTTTATGGTGGGGCCTTTATCTGGTTTTGGAATTAAGGCGATGCTGGCCTCATAAAATGAGTTTGGAAGTATTCCATCCCTTTCTATCTTTTGGAACAGCTTTAGAAGAATAGGTATTGTTTCTTCTTTAAACATTTGATAGAATTCTTCCCCTGGGAAGCATCTGGCCCTGGACTTTTGTGTCTTGGGAGGTTTTTGATGACTGCTTCAATTTCCTCCCTGGTTATTGGCCTGTTCACATTTTCTGTTTCTTCCTGTTCCAGTTTTGGTAATTTGTGGTTTTCCAGAAATGCATCCATTTCTCCTAGATTGCCTAATTTATTGGCATATAGCTGCTCATGATACATTTTTAAAGTTGTTTGCATTTCCTTGGTATTGGTTGTGATCTATCCTTTTTCATTCATGATTTTATTGGAGTCTTTCCTTTTTGTTTTTTATAAGGCTTTATCTATGTTATTAATTCTTTCAAAGAACCAACTCCTGGTGTTTTTTTTTTTTTTATCTGTTCTACAGTTCTTCTGGTCTCTGTTTCATTGAGTTCTTTATTAACTCTCTTCTTCTGCTGGGTGTAGGTTTTATTTGCTGTTCTTTCTCCAGTTCCTTTAGGTGCAAGGTTAGCTTTTGCATTTGAGGTTTTTCCAATTTTTTGAGGGATGCTTGTATTGCAATGTATTTCCTTCTCAGGACAGCTTTTGCGGGATCCCTGGGTGGCGCAGCGGTTTAGCGCCTGCCTTTGGCCCAGGGCGCGATCCTGGAGACCCGGGATCGAATCCCACATCGGGCTCCCAGTGCATGGAGCCTGCTTCTCCCTCTGCCTGTGTCTCTGCCTCTCTCTCTCTCTCTCTGTGTGACTATGATAAATAAATAAAAATTAAAAAAAAAGGACAGCTTTTGCTGTATCCCAAAGATTTTGAGTGGTTGTATCTTCATGCTCATTAGTTTCCATGAATCTTTTTAATTCTTCTCTAATTTCCTGGCTGACCCATTCATCTTTTAGCAGGATGCGTTTTAGCCTCCACGTGTTCGAGTTTCTTCCAAATTTCTTCTTGTGACTGAGTTCTAGTTTCAAAGCATTGTGGTCTGAAAATATGCAGGGGACATTCCCAGTCTTTTGATATCAGTTGAGACCTCATTTCTGACCCAGTATATGGTCCATTCTGGAGAAAGTTCCATGTGCACTTGAGAAGAATGTGTATTCAGTTGAATTAGGATGGAATGTTCTAGGCATCCCCGGTGGTGCAGTGGTTTAGTGCTGTCTGCAGCCCGGGGTGTGATCCTGGAGACCCGGGATCGAATCCCACGTCGGGCTCCCTGCATGGAGCCTGCTTCTCCCTCTGCCTGTGTTTCTGTGTCTCTATGAATAAATAAATAAAATCTTTAAAAATAAAAAGGATGGAATGTTCTGTATATATATATGTGAAATCCATCTGGTCCAGTGTATCAATTAAAGCTCTTGGGTTTTTTTTGGAGATGTTGTGCTTAGCATATCTGTCATTTGCAGACAGTGCCATGTTGAAGTCTCCCAGTATTAGTGTATTATTATCTAAGTATGTCTTTACTTTGGTTATTAATTGATTGATATACTAGGAAGCATCCACATTAGGGACATAAATATTCATGATTAGGTCATCTTGTTGGATAGACCCTTTAAGTATGAGATAGTGTCCCTCTTCATCTCTTACTACAGTCTTTGAGATAAACTTTAATTTATCTGATATGAGGATTGCTAACCCAGCTTTCTTTTGAGGATCATTTGAATGGTAAATGGTTCTCCAACCTTTCGTGTTCAGGCTGGAGGTGTCCTTAGGTCTAAAATGAGTCTCTTGTGGACAGAAATTCTACAAGAAAATCTACAAGAAATCTTCCTTCATTGTGTGTTCCGTATCTGTTTCAGGTGTCTTGTTTAGAAATCTGACCCTGCACAGCCCGCCCTTGGTTGAGGATCACAAATTGAGGTGCCTTCCTTTTATGCTTTTTGTTACTGTTTTTCATTTCTGTTCCTTAACTGCTGAGCCTCAGCCAGTGTGGGTCCTGGGGGAAATATCATTCCAGAGGAAGCCATCCCTGCATGGAAATTGGATTTATACTGGATAAATTAGTATTATTCCTTCCTCACCACCCCCCTTCCTAGCTGTGGTGCATTTGAGAGATGGGCATCCACTGGGGAGTTTCCTCTAAGACCCCAATTGCCACCTTAAGTGTGGGATTGTGCTGGGGCTTCTTTCAAGGAGGCCCAGAAAGGCTGTGACCTAATCAGGGGGCTTTAACCAGAGCAGAAATTCCTCAACCAAACAGAACGTCTCTGCTTTATACCCCACCTTTCTTCCTCCACCATCTGCACTACATTTCCAGCCTGATCCCCAGTCTGATTCCTGCTAATGGAGAAGCTTTGAGTCCTTCAGGTGAAACGAAGTCACATCCAAACAAAACTATATATATTTTCTTTCTTTTGCCTTATTGTTTTTTTCCAAGAAAACTACTAAATTAAATAATTTTTAAAAAGTAAAAAAAAAAAAAAAACAGTCTGAAACCCTGCGTCTTTTGAGGGGATCATTTAGCCCATTCACGTTCAGAGTTACTATTGAAAGATATGAATTTAGTTTCATCGTAATACCTATTCAGTCTCTGTTTTTGTGGATTGTTTCTTTGGGCATCCTCTTTCTTTTACAGAGTCTCCATTAATATTTCTTGCAGAGCTGCTTTGGTGGTCACATATTCTTTCAGTTTCTGCCTATCTTGGAAGCTCTTTATCGCTCCTTCTATGCTAAATGAGTGCCTTGCTAGATAGAGTATTCTTGGCTGCATGTTCTTCTCATTTAGGACCCTGAATATATCCTGCCAGCCCTTTCTGGCCTGCCAGGTCTCTGTGGAGAGGTCTGCTGTTAATCTAATCTTCTCCCCATATAATTTAGGGATCTCTTGTCTCTTGCCGCTTTAAGGATTTTCTCTTTATCTTTGGAATTTGCATGTTTCATTATTAAATGTTGAGGTGTTGAACAGTTTTTATTAATTTGGGGGGGACCTCTCTATCTCCTGGATCTAAATGCCTGTTTCCCTCCGCAAATTAGGGAAGTTCTCAGCTATGATTTGTTCAAATATGCTTTCTGGTCCTGTGTCCCTCTTGGCGCCCTCTGGAACCCCAATTATACATAGAGTTTTCCTTCTGAGGCTGTCATTTATATCCCTTAACCTTCCTTCATGGTCTTTAAGATTTATTTATTTATTTATTTATTTATTTATTTATTTATTTATGATAGACATAGAGAGAGAGGCAGAGACACAGGAGGAGGGAGAAGCAGGCTCCATGCCGGGAGCCCGATGCGGGACTCGATCCCGGGACTCCAGTATCACGCCCTGGGCCAAAGGCATGTGCTAAACCACTGAGCCACCCAGGGATCCCCTCCTTCATGGTCTTTTAATTGTTTTTATATTTTTTTGTCAGCTTCCTTCCTTGCCATCAACTTGTCTTCTATGTCACTCACTGTTTCTTCTACCTCATTAACCCTCGTCGTTAGGACCTCCAGTTTGGATTGCATCTCATTTAATTGATTTTTAGTTTCAGCCTGATTCGTTCTAACTTCTGCAGTCATTAGTCTCTTGAATTCTGTATGCTTTTTTCCAGAGCCACCAGTAGCTTTATAATTGTGCTTCTGAATTGGCTTTCTGACATCGAACTGTAATCCAAATTCTGTAACTCTGTGGCAGAGAGTACTGTTTCTGATTCTTTCTTTTGTGGTGTGGTCTTCCCTCTAGTCATTTGCTCAGTGCAGGGTGGTTGTATGAGTGGGCTGAGTTAAGAATATCAACCACGACCTATGTAAATTTCACCCTAGATGATTTTGTTGAGGTCAGAGACCAGAAATTGAAAACAAAGATCAGAAAGAAATAAAATAAAAGGGCTACTAAAGTGAAGAGGGTGGGGGTGACTGGGTGGCGGGCACTTAGGGGGGCACTTGACGGGATGAGCACTGGGTGTTTTCTGTATGTTGGCAAATTGAACACCAATAAAAAATAAACTTATTATTAAAAAAATAAAACCAAATTTTAAAACAAAATAGTAAAAAATAAAAGGCCTAGAATCCCAAAGAAGAAGGAAAAAAAAAGAGAAGAGAAAAAAATAAGAGAAAAAAAGAAAAAGTAAAGAGAAAAAAAAGAAAAAGGAAAAAAGGAGAAGAAAAAAAGGAGGGCTGGGAGATGGTGGTGGTGATGAAGTTGTAGTGGAGGGAGAATGTATCTACCTGAGGGTCCTAGAGGGTGATCCTCTTGGTTCTGAGTAGATTAAGCTCTGTATATTAGAAGACACTCAGTCCCAAATTTATATAAGCCAGAAATACTTGTAGAGGGCCCCACCATTGACCACCAAAACATAAATGAGATAAAAGAGAGGGGTAGAATGGGAATGAGGAATCCCACGAATGAACCAGCATGGCATACCACTTGGTTCTGGGTGCATGCTGGTCATGTTTTAGGAGGTATTAACTTCTGCCATTGTAGAACAAAATGAGGCAGAGAAAACAAAAAACACAACACAAAACAAACAAACAAAAAAACCTATCTTGTATATCTCCCAAAATTAAGTTGAATATTTTGAAGGGAATCTAGAAGTGGAAAATATATCTAGGACCTGTAATTATAGGAATATGAAAGTCAAAAAGGAAGAAACTTAAAAATGAAGAGGTGGTAAAATATTGTAGTTAAGGTGGAAAAATAGAAAAATAAAGGAAACTTACAGTCTGATATAAAAATGAGTTGTACTGGAAAGACGAAGAAAAAAAAGGAGGGGTACCCTCTGGTTCTATATACTGTAAAGCCCTCGACTTCCCCTGGAGCTTTCCAGCGCTGCTGGGTCAAGAACTTGCTCTTCCCCTGTCCTTCCATCTGGTCTCTGGGGGAGGGGCCTGCTGTGCTCTTAGGTGTGTGCACCTGGGGGAGCTGCCCCGCCCCCTGCCAGGCTCAGGGAGAAGCAGGCTCCATGCAGGAAGCTCCACGTGGGACTCGATCCCGGGTCTTGAGGATCACACCCTGGGCTGAAGGCGGCCCTAAACCACTGAGCCACCCGGGGTCCCCTTCTGTAAGACTTTTAATATATGTTGTCAAATTGAACTCCAGAAAGAATATATCATTTTTTATACATTGCCTAAGACAACCACCTTACCTCACACGTATCAGCATTTAAATATTTAGAAAACCTTCATCAATGTGAAAGGCAAAAACCTGTTCACTGGTGTTGACATGTCTCTTCAATTTGTGCCAGTATCACATGGTTTAAAATATTGTCTCTTAAAAATAAATTTTAATATCTAGTTGAATTCCTCAACTGTTGTTATTTTACTTTGAAAATTATATATAAGTCTTGGCCATTTGTTATGCCAAATCAACTTCAAAACATCCATTTGCCTAAATATACAAATTAATTTGAAAAGGATTAGACAGATTTACGGTATCAAGTCTTGCCATTCGGGAGCATGGTCTAATTTTTCAAGATGTCTTTATTTTCCTTAGAAAGGTTTTATAATTCGCCGCATATATAACCTGCACATTCTTTTCCATTTGTAGGTACTTTACAGTTTTATTATGATTGTGAGTCAAATATATTTTTTGTTAATTTTCAACTCATTTGTGTTGATGTATATATGAGAGAGAAAGAGGAGCCATGTTTTCTTTTCATCTATAAAAGTTGTCAAACTGTTTCCTAAAAGTTTCTTAGGATCTTGTAGTAGATAATTTTCAGTTTCATGAAAATAATAAAAGCATGTTCTTCTGAGTCTTTATTATGAATTTCCTTTTTGTTGTTCTTTTTTTCTTCTTTTTGTTGCTCTTTAATGTTTTTTTATGGGTCTCAATTGTTTCCTTTATTTACCTTCAAGTAAGAAGTGTTCCCTCCAGAGTTAGTGTTTGCCAAACACAGGCTAGAAGCTACTTCCTTTCTGCTATCAAACAATTTAAGCTGTCTTATGAGGAGGGATGGGGGGAACCATGTGTACACCCCTAATTGGGTTTCTTAATCCAGATGCACTAACCATATAGTTATTATGAATTACATTGAATTTTTAAGAATTGTTTATTTTTAATTTTCCTTTTTTCTATGCCTTCCTCGGTCTTTTAGGAAGAATTTGGCCATGACACTTTCAGGAGATTTATACTCAGATAACGTTTTGCACAAAAAGTGAGAAATGGGCTGTTAAATGTTTCTCCTCAAATTCTCCCATATTTTACACCCTCAAATAAATGGAACTTTATCTTCTTCCTCTCCAAAGAGCCCTGAAAAAATAAATGGATGCATTAAAATTTATGCTTTAGATAAATTTTTAAGAAGAATTAAAAATATATAAAAGAAATATTAAATGAGATCATCTCATTCTGATTTACTTCCTATAAGCATGTGACATTTACTCATGTGGCTTCTTTATTCGAAATTATTATAAAAGTCCAATTTGCACTAGTGATCAGGTTTCATTGAGAACTTTTATCAAAAATTCCACTTAAAAGACATATACTAATTAAGACTTTGGTTTGCAGATGACAGGAACTCTAATTTAGGCTGAAAAAGTATGTATTGGGAGAAAATAGGTTTTTTTTTTCTTTTACAAAGCTAATGAAAGGATATATTTATTAAACCGTAGTAGAGGCAAGGCTTCAGAACAACTGGAAGCAGAAGTTTCTGTTTTTCGTTGGTTTTTCTTTCCACATGTCTGGTTATTCTCACGTTTTACATTTTATAGTTCCTGTTATCAAAGAAGGACTAACAAGCAAATTCAGACTGGAAATACTCTAAGGAAGACTATGGTCTGATCTAGGCCAGTTACTATACCCCGGGTATGTGATGCGCGAGGTGACTGATGCATCACCAGTATTGAGCACATAGCCATGTGTATTTGGGGAATCATTCTAAGTCAGGCAGCTGCACCAGAAGTACTGCAGCGCACCACGGAGGCAAAGGCATCCCCACACTTTTGGTAACTAGACAAAAGCTCAGAGTCTAATAGTAATGTCTTTCCTAGGCTGTTGTGTCCATTTATGAAATTATAAGACAGAGATCCTAGATCAGTAGATTCTGTTTTGAGTCTTTCAATCAGTTCTTAAGGTGTTAGGCAGAGCTGATCCCTAGAAAATGAAATATTTATTTCTCTTTTAAAATTAATATGACTATGGACCTTCACACGTAATTTTCTCAACTACGCATTACAGAATGTTTTTTTAAAAGACTGTTATTATCCTATTTAATTTTAAAAACTATTTTCTTAGCATACATAGACCATTACAATCCAATCGCCCTCTAGTTTTAATTTTTCTCTTCCTGTCTTTGTTTTTTTAGATATTTTATAAATCACAAAAATAATCTGTGATTTTAAACAATATCCTCAATCAGGCAGATTTTCAAGAGGAGAAATAATCCTGAGATATATGGAACCAATGGGAAATGTAGCATCATATTCTCTAAAAAAAAAAAATTCTACATTCTATTTGTAAATTCACTGGGTGACTTGCAGTGACATTCTGTTTCTTGCACACCATTGTACCAAGAACAAAACACCAGATGATGACACAGCTGTCTCAGTTGACAGTTACCATTCGTAACTTTTGATTATTTCAATTCAACTCAATTTTGCCCATTCTTCTTACTGGATAGGTGGAGGATCTACTAGACAGATATACAGATTTGAGTTATGCCTGCTTTTGTGGAAGAATACATTTAAGGAAACTTCAGATTTCAGAGGATTTGGTAGGAAAAAACTATGTAAGACCAAAACTATAGATATGACTCTGTGTGGTGGATTGAAAATAGCAGTGGGCGTTAGTCCTAGCTCTACTCCTGATGTGTGACCTTGGGTAAGTTGCTTCCACTCTCTGAGCCTTAGTTTTTTCATCTATAAAGTAAGGTTTGGGACAGATGATCTCGTTCAATAGGGGCTGATGTTTTGGTGAAATGCTCTATTTTAGAGTGCAAAGACACAGGTAGTTTAGATACAATTGGATATTATCCCTGGCTAATTGTGCAGTTACATATGAGAGAAGCTTCAGGAAACTGAGTGACTTTTTCATTTTCATTTTTTCATATTCTGAGGGAAGATTTGGCTCATAACCCACAAAGACATTATGAAAATGACCCTATTCATTTTGTCTATGCCATGCACTTTTAAATAATGATTACTTTCTACTGTTTCATTATGTAGCTAGGAGAAGTACTTTCAATTGCATGTTAACTCTTTCCTCTCATGTAATAATTTTCTCTGTAACATTCCTGAACTATATTACGTGTACTTATGGAATAATAAAATTTTCACATTTTACTTTTCTCACATAACAGTTTTAAATATGCTTCCTTCAGTGGAAATCCTTCCACAAAGATTTTTTTTTAATGAGCCAATGCAATCCTTATTTTTAAATCTTCAATGGCCATTTTGTGGGATGTATCTAGTTCATTCTCATTACCCAGGGTTTCAAAAGAAAGAGCATCATAATGGGGTAACTCCTGTGGTGTGCGGCACTAGGCAATGAGGGACAAAAGATAAATATCTTCCTAATAGACACAGAAAATGGAATGCCTTCTATCCTGTGTGACTCTAGAAGGTGTGCTACATTTTGAAGGTTAAGGGCAAAATCAGTTTTGCAAACCAGTGATAGTTCAATTCATATTTCTTGGCCCTGATTTGATTTGTTTCTGAGTTATACCAATAAGGTGGTTATAAAATAAAATGTGTTCCATCACTCACAGTCCCTCTGTGTTAACATTCTCAGCTCTTTATTATTTGAGCTGATTTTGTTCTTTAGCAGCTGGTCTCCAGTATCCACATACCTATTAGACATCCCTAAAACATGCCAATTACTCCTATTTGTACACCATGTTGTAGTTTACAAAGCACTTTCACATCTCTCTCCTCAAATCTTCAGTGACCTTCTGAGAGAGGCTGGACTAAGATTATCAACCCTCTTCAATCACAACCACTTTTATAAAGTTAATTTTAGAAGATATTTTGCTTTTATAAACAGGTGAGTTTTTTGAGTAATGTGTTAATTTCCTATTCCATTAACTGCAAAATAGCTGCACATATAATCAATGCATATATCCAGTACCAATACCTGAAATTCAGCATGTCAAAAACTGAACTCATTGTCTTGCTACCCTACCCTTTCCATCTCCTGCTGACCATCTAACTGATGTAGACCAAAGGTCATCATCCTCCTTTTTTTTTTTAATCATCCTCCTTTTTAAGTTTACTTCGTTTGTTGCCATTTCCCTAATCTTCCAATCTAGAAACCACTTTCTTTAACTTGCCCTCCTCAGTTACCTGTTTCTGTTGCAGCATTATCAGCAACAACTGCTGTACAGTTCCCCCCTTTTCCTCCACAGCCACTGCCATAATTCTGTTGCAGCAGCCCTATAATTTGATTCTCAATCTCTAGACGAGCTATTCTTCATTTTTCACGCTGCCAAAAATATGCTTTTCTTAAAACATGGCTTAGAACCTGTTACATCCCTCATCAACTATCCTCAGTTGATGAGCGGTATGGATTAATGCTTTGAAGTACAATGGATTTAAATTTAAATTCCTTCTCAATGATTTAAATCTGAATGTGTCTGAATCCAAAGCATAGTTATAATATGCTGACTTTCTGACCTTTAGGGTGGGCAGGGAACATAAAATTGGGCATTCAAGTTATGAGCTGAGACCTTAGATTAAGGGACACTAGCTCTTCTTGTTTGAGTCTGGTGGTCCTTGAAAACCTCTGTGAATCTCAATCTTACTTAGCCTGTGACTGGGAATTCTTGATAGTCAAGATTGGAACTCTTGCTCTAGCTCTAACCATAGCCCTCATATTGGTCTCTCTTGCCCTGCCCTGCCACTTCCTTAGACCAAGCATGACATATGTTGCCCAAAATTCTTTTTAGTTAGCCTAGTAGAGAGAATGGTATACAAATAAGATTGATCAGTGTTCATGATGTTTGTTTTTCACCATCTTTGTTGAGCTTCATGAGAAACTATCAGCATTGCTTGCCTGGGAATTGTGTGACATAGTGGACAGATATCGGCTTTGGGTTCACACAACCTAGATAGGAGTTCTAAGTCCTCCACTGGCTAGATGTCTAATTTGAGGGCAGGTCATTTGACCTCTCTAAGCTTCAGTTTCCTTTTCCTAACATAAAGTCGATATACATTAGTATTATTAATTGGGAGAATATGCAACGATAAAAATACTGTCACGAATTAAAGAACACTTTTAAATACATTTGCATTTTATTATCTAACAGTGCATATATCTATTAAGTATATTGTTTCTTCCATTTGCAGTTAATACTTCGTATACATACGACCTTGTGGTTCCTTTGCCATAATTCTAGGATCACTTGAGCTCCACAGACCACTTGTTGCTGTGACAGGTACTACTAATTGCCTTCCGATATCTATTCTCATATTCTAATATGATCAAATTTAGTTGCTCACATAGCTGCCTGAATAACAATTTCATACATTGGCCTCTCATGCAAGTATGAGTGGCCACGTCACCAAGTTATGACCAATGAGATGTAAGCATCTGGGAATGCTGATAAAGAAAAATCATGACCTCTTAATTTATCATCCTTTTCCTGCTGGCCGGAATGCAGAAATTTTACCTGAAACTAGAGCAGACATTCTAGGTCCTGGGTTTGAAAACTATGCTGAGAAAGTCAGAGCAATGATACTGTGATCCAGAACCACTGCTTGTTGTGGAGCACCCATTCTAGTCTGATCCACCACACTGGACCATTATGTGAAAGAAACCAATTATTATTTTATATATATTTTTCTATTAAAATAGCTGAAAAATATTCTAATTAATGTAGTTGGAAACCACTGAAATAATGTACATAAGAGAGCTGATCAGTGTTAGTGACTTCTTGTAATTGTCTACGTCAATTCCTCCCTTTTTTGAGCTAACTTCCCTTGGGCTTGACCTATTATCATGTAATACTGCTGGGTTATGGACTTGTGGGCCTCTGCAAGATCGAAAAAATCTCCCTTCCCTTAGGCAGCACATCCCATGCTATATTAGTTATTTTGACCTTCATGAACAGTTATGCATAGCAGTTCTCTGAGATGCCATCTGAATTCTCTGAAGCTATAATATGCGGTACTTTTTATAAGAGACACTTTTGATTATTACCTTCACTGAAAGTAATAGGCAGGCAGATTTGTGGTACTGTTTCCATGTGTATTCAAGATTGCATTGCTACTTCATAATGTTCCTCGTTATTCGCAAGCTGATTAGATAGAGTGTCGAAACCAAATGGAAAATGACACAATTTATTACCTTTACGGAGTGTATTATAAAAATATTATAAACAATAAAAAATTCTTTGGAATTAATAGAACATAAAGCACTCTTTTTCCCCTAGTGAAATTATAGGTGGAATTGGCTCATATCTGGGTGGTAATAAAACATCCCGTTAGCTTTCAATTATAGTCCTGAACAGCAACTCTTTCCACCCCACTCTCTCTCAATCCCCCTCATCACCCCCTTTAGTCACCCACCCCCAACCCCCCAGCCTGGCTACCCCCCTTTCTCCAATAGATATTATAATCAGGGGGTTAAACTAGAAGATAATCCGATTGACTGAACATTAAATGCATGACATAATAATTGTATTCTCATATATTAATATGTACCACGAATGTACTCAACTATTTAGAAAGCCAAAATTATACTTGAACCAGAAAATTGAATCGTTGTCAGAAGAGGCATATTGGTTGGGCCACAAACAATAAAATATCACCACATTCATTTGTAAAGTTCCCTCAATTTAATCATGTTAGTTTGAGATATTTATAACTAATATAGCATCATATCTAAATCATGATTTAGATAATCATGTTGTTAACTGTTGCAATGAGATGCTGAGAAGTTCTGTTCTTTCTTCACTAGAAATGAAGATATGTGCCTACAACCAAATACTTAAAGAACTCCGTGTTTGATGTTCTGCTCCTAACTGCAGCAGTGTATCACTGCGGCCCCTCCGTGAGCTTGTTCAATATTCTAGAGGCTTCTGTGGCTGGAAATTGGAGAGCATCAGGAAGATAAACTCTATGACAGCCATCTATTCATTCATATATGGAGCACATCTGTTGACATCTTAAATGCTAATTAATAAATACAGGACTTGGGCCTCATGCATAATGAAGATAAGCTGAATTAATGCTTTTTTCCTCTCTCCACATACAAAACTTAAATGGAACCTGAAGCAGCATTCTTCCTTCCCTAAAGGCAGTTGTGATTTCAGTTCATAGAGTCAGAAAAACAATTCTGAAGGCATAGGTTTACTTCCAGAGAAAGAACTTTTTAAAAGACATGGTATTTGGCTGCCACTGGAGGCAAATGCTTGAATGATTGTATAGGCGATGCCAAGAGAAACATGGATACTTTAAGGGCCACGTGGACCCAGTTGCTACTTAGGATGCTGGCCGTGACCTATTGCTATAGGTTTCAGAGCCTGTAGTGACCAATCATATCAAAGAACTTAAAGAGAAGGCCATTATTATGCACATTATAAAAATATATTGAGCCTTATTACCTGCAAGGCTATGCTTATTTAAAAGAAAAGAAAAACATGCCTTTCAATGGCAGCACTGTTACAACCAGAAAGAGTTCTGTTCACCTATGTGGTAGAAAATACTTCATGGCAGTATGTTTTAGTGACACAAGTATGTTTCTCTATTTAGATTTTTGGGATGGAGAAAAACTGCTGTTCTACAATAGTTCCTAAGTAAGCTATATTTAGTGTAAAAAGGAAAGAAATCAGCCTTTCTTGCGCCGTGGTAGTTGCTTGGTTGTTATGTTTGGAGCTGAATCTGTAGGTGTACTGATGCATTTGTAGGAAAGAAAAAGTGATTATATATTTTATTAAATTATAAGGTAATTTGTTCTCTTATCTCAGACTTGCTAATGCTCTAGTCATTTTTCCCTCTTTTTTGTTTGGTCAGGAGACCCGATTTGTCAGGGATATAGATTTTTGTCTAGTTAAAGGTCAGGTGCTGAACAATTGATTTGATTGCTGAGCCATTGGGTCATTAAGCTGCCTGAAATAACCTTGTTGCAAATGTTCATTAGTGATCCAATCTGGGACTCTGTACTCAGGACTTGCATTAGCATCTGTGGAAAATATTCCATTGAATTTTGCCTTTGGAATTGCAAAAAAAAAAAAAAATGTAGCCAGAGGTGTGTATGTCACAGAAGTAGAAGATTTATATATGAAACTGCTTGTGATTTGAGCATATACAAATGTCCCCTTCCTCTCCAAACATTCCTGTGACCTAAAATTCTACTATTAGAGTTTTTCTTACATTAAAAACTGCAGGACCCCTGGGAAGTGAGATGACAAAGATCTGGAATACAAAGCATTGCCCATAAATGCAGCAGTGCTGACTTGTGAGCAGAATAGGAATGCTGAGTGCCTGGAGGAAGATATTGAGAAATGGACAAGAAACCAAGGCCAAATTATTTCTTCTTCAAAATTTCGCTAAGGAACACATTGTTCTGATCCTATACTACAGAATCCAAAGAAAGTTAAAACTCATAAGAGGAGCACTGGACTTGGAGTCCAGGGTCCTAGTACAGGTGTGTTCACCCATTATGTACCCTAGGACAAGTCAGTGAACTCCTATGAGAAAATTCTGCTTCCACAGGTAAATTATGGTAATTGGAGCTAATGGTCTCGAAGCTCCAGAATTCTGTAGTTTGTATTTTAGATAGCTAGAACTTGGTCCAGTATCCAGTGAAGGGCATAACATCTAGCAAACTGATGAATTTTTGTTCCGTTTTCAAGTACTGTTGTCCAGATTAATTGTTTAAGCAATAGAGTCTTCTGGATTGTTGTTGAGAATGACTTTCAAGTTACGCTCCTGTTTGGGAATTTTGGAAAGGGTGTTGTATTTCTACATACAGCATGGTGGAAAGGCTATCTAGTTTCAACTTTGTCACTAAGTTTCAAAGAATTTCACTTTACTCCTTCCAGCTTAGCTTCATTATTTCTAAGGCTTTTTTTTTTCTTAGCTATTCCATTATATCCTTTTCTAATTGCTCCACATATCAGGGGCACCTGGGTGGCTCAGTTGGTTGAGCATCTGCCTTTGGCTCAGGTCATGATCCTGGAGTCCTGGGATCGAGTCCAACATCAAGCTCCCTGCTCTGAGGGGAGCCTGCCTCTCCCTCTGCCTCGCTCTCTGTCTCTCATGAATAAATACAATCTTTTAAAAAAATAATTGCTCTGCATAGCAGTTCGTTATAGATGTATACATGTTGGCTTTTACTCTTTTTTGTTTTCAGCAAAAGCCTGAATTTAATAATTCTAGATGGCTGTCATATAGTAATGGTTTAAAAGAAAAACTTTTTGTAGTCCCTAAAGTATTTCTGATGTAGCCATATATGCCAGCTCCCTAAGTCCCATTCATAAACTACTTATGGGGGTTCTATAGCCCCCAAGAGTGAGTATCCTCATGTTAGATAGTTTAAGTGCCCACGTTATGGTATTTTGGTGACTTAGTCATTTCCCTGTGAGTCAACCATTTCAGCCTGCTTATGTGCTCCTGTTGTTCCAGCTTCCATGCCTAGAGAATTTTTTATATAGATCATAGATACAGATAGATATAGATGTACAAGTAGAGATAGAGATAGAGATAGAGAGTAAGATGACTCTCATATGGGGAAACTTGAAAAACAATGGTCTTAATTTGGATCAATTTAATGCCATTTCACATTTTATGAGTATTTACTGTGTTTGTTACTCTGTTAGTCTGAGGTAAAAGATTGCTTTTGACCTGGGAGATCTCAGTCTAAAAGATATTACAAAGTCTTTCATCTTTCCATTCTCATGGAGATTGATTTTAAAGGGAAAATTGTTAGATTTGAAAACTTTCCCAATAAATCTATATTCCTCCGAATATATATCATTACTTTGCATTTATGCTTGACTGTTGTGGGGTAAAAAAGAGTTGATGCCACTCTCTGGAATCTTGTATGATTGTCATTGGTCAAGCAGTTTCACATAAAACCACATCTCAAAGGACCCCACTTTTGCCTTTCGGTAATGATCACGAACTAATAATTCAACCAAAATTTAAAATGGACGAAAGCTTTGGGGAACCTATGTGACTCAGTTGGTTAAAGTGTCCGACTTGACTTCAGTTCAGGTCATGATCTCAGAGTTGTGATATTGAGCCCCGCATCAGGCTCCGCTCTCAGTGCAGAGTCTACTTGGGATTATCTCCCTCCACCCCTCCCCCTGCTCACTCTCTCTTTCACTCTCTCTCTCTAAATAAGCAAATAAAAATCCCCCCCCCCAAAAAAATAGATGAAGTCCTCACACCTACAAGTTTTGAGATGTCCTTACAGTTCCAATTATTTTATTGGTGGGTATCCTTTATGTAACTTGAATCAAATTTGAGGCATTTTGCTGGTAGTCTATGTTAACTACAACCATGTGCTGCGTCTTATATGTCATGCTCAAGTGTAAATTATGTCTATAGAATTTATGAAAACCTTTACAATAGAGGAGGTCTAGGGTTAGACCATACCTCAGTTAAGTATTGTAAACCAGCTATAACTGGCATTACTTATTACTCTTAAACAGAGCCTCTAAAAATGTTTTTAAAATACAAGTTTATCACTGATAATGTACAATTTGAACAACTGTTTTTATGAAATATTTCACACATATAAAAAATAGATGCTATATATATATGTATAAGATAATAAAGAATAAAAAGATAATGACTGCCATTATATTCACTATGCATCTTAAAGGAAACCACTAACCTAAATTATATTTTTAATAAAAATTGTATATATTAAAGTGTACATCAGAGAGGGAGACAAACCATAAGAGACTCTTAACTCTAGGAAAGAAGCTGAGGGTTGCTAAGCTAAAGGGGAGGTGGGGGGGATGGGTAACTGGCTGATGGACATTAAGGAGGGCATGTGATGTAATGAGCACTGGGTATTATATGCAATTGATGAATCACTGAACTCTACATCTGAAACTAATGATACATTATATGTTAATTAATTTAATTTAAATAAAATAAAAGTTAAAAAATAAAGCGTACAACATGATGTCTTGATCTGCATATACATAGTGAAATGATTGCTGTAGTCAAGCTACTTAGCATAGACATTTCCTCATTCTCTATATATGTTTTGTTAAACATTATGCAATTACATTTTATGTGATCTTGAAGTCTGGTGTATATTTGTTTGACTTTACCTTTTTCATTCAACATTATATTTAGCAGTAGACTTTGTGTGAGTGAAGAAATGAGCCTTTTAAGCCACTGAGATTTTGAAGTTGTATATTATCATAGCATAACCTAGTATATACTGACAAATATTGTCACTTCCATTTTCTTAAGAGCACAAAAGAAAGAGAAAAAGGAACAACATAAGGAACATAAGGAACATCTTAAGGAAAATGAATTTAAGGCTCCAATTGCCCAAATAATTGTCTTTATACTTAATTATAGTGATGTAACTCAACCAAATTTAGCATCAATTCTCATATAAATAATAGTGTCAGATTTACAACTGAAACTTCTTTGACTGATGGAAGGGTATACCTATAGCAACTCATAAAACAAGAGGCATTCTAAAACTGAATTGAAACTAGATTAGACCACTAAAGAAAAACACCTTTACCATCAACCTACAGTCTTTTGAGGCATTTGGGTGAGATGGCTCCTTTGTAGTGCAGGTACCATCTAATATTCTTTTTTGTTTTAATTGGCCACCCTGAATTACTGATCTAAACCATCTTGGAAGTTCTGTCATAAGGCTGTCTTCTGGCTTCACAAATCATTTCTTTTGTTATCTGAGGACTCTAGAGAAATCTGACAGCCACTTCATTTTATTTCTGATACTAAAGTTGAACACCCTGGGGCACCTGGGTGGCTCAGTGGTTGAGCATCACTAGGGTCATGATCCTGGGGTCCTGGGATCAAGTCCTGTATCCAGCTCCCTGCAGGGGGCCTGCTTTTCCCTCTGTCTGTGTTTCTGCCTCTCTCTGTGTGTCTCTCATGAATAAATAAATTAAATCTTTTAAAAAATAAAAATAAATAAAGCTGAACACACTGCAGCCATATGCTGGCATCTGGTCTATGAAAAACAAAAACAAAAAGGTAATTTCATTTAAAATTGTTTTAAATAAATTGGAAGGATTTCCAAAAGCTTTGGCTACAATAGTAATATTGAAAGGGGTACTTCAAACTTCTTGGAAATGATCTTAACTTGAAAGTGTTTTTTTAGGCACATACCACAAAAGAAAAAAATTATTCAAAAAATTAACAGATTACTGATTGCCAGGAGTTAAGAAAGGTGTACAGTTGGATAAAAACCAATGTGGCTATAAAAAAAAAACCACATAAGAGATCTTGTGGTAATAGAAATGTTTTATTATATGACTCTATCAATGTCAATATCCTTGTTTGTGATATTATACTACTTTGCAAGATTTTACTATCAGGGAAACTGGGTAAGAACAATATAGGATCTTTCTGCACTGTTTCTTAAAATTGCCTGCGCATTTACAATTATCATGAAATAAAAAGTTTAATTTTAAAAAAAGACAAGTGAGGGATGCCTGAGTGGCTCAGTCAGCTAGGTGTCTAACACTTGATTTCGGCTCAGGTCTTAATCTCAGGGTCATGCATTCAAGCCATGCTGTGCATGGAGCCTACCTAAAAAAAGACAAACAACAGAAAGAGAGAATACATTCGCAAAATATGTATTTGATAGAGGACTCGTATCCAGAATGTGCAAAAAAGTTTTACACCTTAATAACAAATAAACAAATAATCCTATCAAAAAATGGGCAAAAGGTTTGAATAGACATTTCACTAAAAAAGATATATCAATTACTAATAAGCACATGAAAAGACACCCAACTGCACTAGTCATCAGAAGAATACAAATAAAAATCCCATAAATCCACTAGGATGACTATAAACAAAAAGACAGACAATAACAAGTATTAGAGAAATTGGAACCTACATACATTCTTGGTAGGAATGTAAAATTACACAGCTACTTTGGAAAAAATACTTGGCAGTTTCTCACAAAGTTAAACACGGTATTACCATATGACCCAGTAATTCAACTCCTAAGTATATACTCAATAAAACTGAAAATATATGCCCACACCCAAAAAAACTTGTTAGTGATTTTAATGGTAGAATTTTAATGGTAGAATTATTCACAATAATCAAAAGTTATAAACAGCTCAAACATTCACTCATGGATGAATAAACTAATTGTGGTATATCCATTCAATGGAATATTATTCACTGATAAAGAGAAATGAAGGCAAGCTACCACTCCTCAAAAACATTTTGCTTTGTGAAAGAAGCCAGACATAAGATACCACATATTTTATTATTCCCTTTATATTAAATATCCAAAATAAGCAAAGTTATAAAGATAGAAAAGAGGCTAGTGGTTACCTGGTGTGGTAGTGGTGGGTAACAGGGATTAACAGTAAATGTGCATGAAAGTTCTTATTGAGGTTCTGAAAATGTTGCCAAACTGATTCATGGTGATGGTTTTGGTGGTTTTACCACACTTAGTAAATTTTCCCCCAAAATTCATTGAATTATACATGAAAAGGGAGAATTTTATGATATACAAAATATGCCTCCATAAGATAATATCAATACAACCACAAAAAATTCTGCATATCGATTATCTATCACAGGTTACTGGGTAGTATAGGTTTTACTCAAGAATACCAGTTACTTGAGTATTTTCTTCCTCATGATTGTTCTGTGTATTGGAGTCTATCGGGAACTCAAATCAGATGCAGAATTTTTAGTGTAACTGGTATCTTGAGAATTGCTATATAATGGACTATTGCACATTTTATGTAAGTGATGAAAACAAGGTAGGAATATGTCTTTTTTTCCGATTCAACTCAATCACTATGTTGTTTTAATTCTATATCAAAATGATTAATATTCTTTCTCAGATGCATTTACCAGCTACAGTGTTTACATTGTTTGAATAGTCTTTTGTAGGAAATCTGTAGAATATGAGCAAAGCATTTACCTCTACCTAGATAGTTCCAAAGTCCTTTTATAGATGTTTCTTAAGTATTTGGGTCATTGCTCACATCCATCAAAAATGACCTTATTTTATGGGGCACCTGGGTGGCTCAGTTGGTTAAGCATCTGCCTTTGGGTCAAGCCATGATCTTGGGATCCTAGAATCAAGCCCACATTGTCGGGCTCCCTGCTCAGTGGGCAGTCTGCTTCTCCCTCTCCCTCTGTGCTCTCTCTCTCTCAAATACATAAATAAAATCTTTTTTAAAAAATGACTTTATTTTCTGGAGGTAGCCATGATTGTCATTTAAAAATAGAGCTATGAGAGGAATTCATAGTGACAAAAGCACGTTGTGCAGATAACTTCCAAATATTCTAGTATTTGTCATTTAATGAAATATATACATTCCTACAAAGTCTGCTATGAACTGACTGGGTATGTGTATTTGTCCATACAGATTGGAAAGGAACAAATAAAATTGTCTCTATTCACAATCAAACTGGCTGTGTAGAAAAACCCCAGTAAATCTGGAGAAAAAAAAACTTGTAGAAAAAATAAGTGAAGTTAGCGCAAACGTGTGGTATAAGATCAACATACAAATGTATTTCCATATACTGGCAATAAACAATTAGAAACTGAAATTTAAAATAAAATTAAATTTTCAATCACCCCAACAACATGAAATACTTATGGATAAATCTAACAATACATAAAATTATTTTAAAAATTAAAAATTTTATTTTTTAGAGTAAGTTTAAATTTATGGTAAAAGTGAGTAGAAAGTACAGATATCTCTCCCTACCCACACAGCTTCCCCTATTATTCCCCTATTCTTGCATTATTATGCTAAATTTTTTTCAACTATGAAACATTATAGAAATGCTGTTATTTAAAAATCCATAGCTTACATTATGGTTTACTCTATGTTTTGTTGGTTTTATTGGTTTTGATAAATCCATAATGTCATATATCCACTGTTACAGTATCATACCAAACAATTACACTGTCCTAAAAATATCCCCAATGCTCCACCTATTCATCTCTCCATCCCTCTGCCTGAATCTCTGGTAACCACAGATCTCATTACCATTTCTATAGTTTTGTCTTTTCTAGAATGTCACATAGTTAGAATCACACAGTATGTACCCTTTACAGACTGGTTCCTTTCATTTAGAAATATGCATTCAAATTTCTTCCATGTGTTTTCAAGTTTTGATAGCTGAAAGCTTGTGTCCATTAAAAGGATAATTTGAACATCAAAATGTTGATGATTGAACCAAAGAGAGTGATAATTTCTAATAGAATTTAGTTACTAGGATTTTATTTCATTCTCTTGATTAATGGATGATCTACTTATGGAAATTAATAGGTCTTCTCCCTCTACCATCTCAGAATCAAGAGAATCACCCCATGTTTCCACTTCATGAACCTATATTCTCTCAATATTGTCTACCTCTGCCAGCTTCCAGACACATCTATTTGTCCATTTTTTGAACAACACATTTGTGATTCATTTCCTTATCTCCTATCTAGACCCAACTGTGCCTTTTTTCACAAAAGCTTGCATGAATCTTTGAAAAATAAGTTCATGATATAAATGTATTGGGCTGAATTAATGATGAGTCATGCAAAATTATTGTGTCTTGCTGTAATACGGAGCACTTGGATGAACTAGCAAAATTTTAAAAAGTTCAGTTTTCACATATTCTTTTGATGCCTTATATAGCTAACACACAGAACATGGCCCAGCCATCAGCTTATTTAGCTACATATTTCTTTAATATGCAGTGTGCTTCAGCTATATTGAGTTAAAAATAAATGCTACTATTTTGAGTTCTATATAAATTTCTTTTTGATGTTTACATCTTACAGTTTCACCAAATAATTTTGTTTTGGGAATGACAAACCAATACTGTCAGCCATATTCCACCCATTGTTTTAGAAATCTGCTTTACTTGTTCATTTTACTTTTAATCATAGACTGTTTGCTTACCTTATACTTACTACTAAGGTTGAGAGCCTCTCATCATGTCATAGCTTTCTCTTTTTAATAACTCTTATATTTTTAAATGTCAATTAGAATTTAATAAAACACCTTCAATTTACACTGCATTGCAGATTTTAGCAAATGATTTGTTTTCAATGTCCCTGATTGTTTCAGGGACATTGTTTCAATGTCTCTGATTTGGGATAAAAATATTTTGGGTGGTGTTTTTTTCCTTGATTTCTATCTTGAAGTACCAGAGTATATTGAAAACATTTGTTGTATTGTGAATACCTTGTCATTTCTCCACATATTACTAGAAATCAGTTTTTATTTGACATTTCTGTTAAATCCCTTTCACATTGCTAGTAAAGATGTGGTTCCATTTCTTAAGTATCATGTACAAGGTACAATGTAACATATAAATCAATATGAAATATGATCCTTACTTTATAATAGCTAGCTTAGTCTAATTGAGATAAAACAGGGGTGCTTGTGTATGTGTAAATACACATGCATGGAATTAAGTGGCAAACCAAAGCATGATAACCAGTGGCAAAATATAGAACTTGAAGTTGGAAGACTTGGCACTTGGATCTGCCTCTTGCTGTGTGACTGAGCAAATCACTTACCCTTGTCAAGTTCTGTTGGTTCATCTCAAAGATAGGAGTAATAATGCAAAGTGATAATGTCAAGATTATACTGAATAACGTATATGAAAGTGTACAGAGTCTCATATCCAAATCAATAAAGTCCTTTTGTTTTATGCAAATATAGCACCAGGGCAATGACTACAGCCATTACTTAGATCTCCAGTTCAGATACTCTTTTTTTTAAAGATTTTATTTATTTTTATTAATGAGAGATACAGAGAGAGAGGCAGAGACACAGGCAGAGAGAGAGGCAGAGAGTGAGAAGCAGGTTCCATGCAGGGAGCCTGACATGGGACTCGATCTCAGGTCTCCAGGATCACGCCCTGGGTCAAAGGCAGGCGCCAAACCACTGAGCCACCCAGGCGTCCCCAGTTCACATACTCTTATGGTACTAGAAGGCACCCTGCCATTCAGAAAAGGATATGGGCTTTAGAGTCAGACCTGGATTTTGAGTCAGGGCTTGAGCAATTCATGATTATATCACATTGTGCAAGTGACTTAAACTTTCTAACTCTTATTTTCATCATTTTCAATCGGGGTATTATTATCCACTTACTAAGGAATTATTGTGAAGATTAAAATAATAATATTATTATTTAAGTTAACACCTAATGCCCAATAGATAATGGAACATATATTTACTAAAGTGGACCATCCTCTTGGCACTTTACAAGGACCACAGTGGGTTCAGCTGAGAAGTATGAAACCTATACTCTGAAAAAGATTATGAAACATTAATGAGTTTCTCTGTATGTTAGAGTTATGAGCAGATATAGATTGGTTTACAGAAAATCATGAGAACACAAAAGCATAACTAGGATGCCTTAGTGTTATGAACGGGATTGTATATGTTTGGGTATGAGACCCTGTATACTTTCATATACATTATTCAATATAATCTTCACAGTATCACTGTGCATTATTACTCCTGTTTTAAACATGAGACAAAGGGTGCCCTTTTGTTGTCAGTCAACCACCCTACTCATTAGGGAAGAGAGGGTGTGGGTATAGTGGTACTTGTCCCTATCCAGATCTCATCATTCCATCATACTGGCAGCTGCTGTGGCAGATGGACTCATGGGGGAAAGAGCAAGTCACCTGTGAAAAGGAACCATTTAATGCTCTTTTTTGTCTACTCCCAAATCAAGGTTTTCCCTGTAATCTGTTCTCAAGAATATTTAAAACTCAATGGCTTCTTGTAATTCTGATTCATTACTTTGTCATTTTGAGCTGAGTTCCAGTAACTTGCTACTGTTTTTGATTATATCTTTCCTGCCGCTGTTTACAGATTACAAATATTTCTAAATCTGTCCTGCAAGAAAAAGGACAAAATACCAATGACTAAGGTTGTACTGCATTTGTTATGTAAGCCCTTTGACAGGTACTTGCTAGTGAAAGAGGAAGGCAAAGCCAAGCACTTTATTAGGCTTATTAATGTTAGAGTTTCCATGGTTTTAATTTGATTGCTATTTATTGAGCAGTCAAAATGTGTTAGGCAGCATCAAGAACACATCAAAACCATGATCTGGATATTAAGGACTTTATACCCTAAAAAAGGAAGTCTATTAACTCAACTACAGAATGTATCCATTTCTGTAATCACTTGTGAAATCTTGATTGGGGAACTCATTTAGCTAGCCTTATACTTAGAGGGTATTTTTATGTCTTTCCAGTTAAAAATTGTGTTGCTTCAAATAACACTTTAAGATACTGTAATGTGATAGCACTCACATATATGAAATTGTTCCTCCTCAATTATAAGTTAATTAACAGATATCTCATCAAGTACAAGAACCTTGGCAGATACAGAAGACCCTGAGCAAACTGACTTCTCAAAGAATAAAGCTGTATTCATTTGGGTCTAGTTTTGGGAAAGTGATCATATAGGGAGAATGGATAGCCTCGGAATAACAAAGCAGTTGTTCAGTGGGAAATTGATGGAAGAGAGGAAAATTTGAGGTTGGCAAGACAAAGAGTTTAAAGATACCCTGCAGCTTGATCCATAGAAATGGGACAGACTGGCCACTTCTCACTCTACCATTCCCTAATTAGCACCTAGGTCCTATGTCCTCTGCATAGTGTCCTAGGTCCCCTGCAAAGAACTGGGGATGTAATGATGAAGACATGTTGTTTTTGCCTTTGGAGATATTTGCAGTCTAGCTACACAGACAAGGAAACATAATTTCCATTTGTTCAACAAATATTTATTGAGTGCTTTCTTTAGGCCAGACACTAGTCCTGAGGCTGGAGAGACAGACTAAAGGAAAGAGACAAAAGTTTCTGTCCTTGTGACCATATTACAATTGGAATAGACTGATGGCAAATGAGTGTGTGTGTGCACGTGCGTGTTGTTTGTAGATGTGTCTATCTCTATATCTCTATATCTGTATCTATATCTACATCTATACTCAGATAGTGACAGATGTGTGTAGAGCTATAAAGCATGGAAAGGGGGAGGACATGCTAGGTAGGAAAGGAAAGTATGGGAAAACCTCACAAGATAAGGTGATATTTCAGTTGAGACCTAGTGACATGAAGGAGTAAACCATGTAAATATGGAAATGGTGTAGGACAGCTTTCCAAAGGGAACAGAAAGTTCAAAGACCTAAAGAACATGGGTGTCTAGTGTATGCAGATGTAGGAAAGAGTCAGTGGGTCTGACTGGAGCATTCCACGGCCTGGTTAATATTTGTAAATGCCAACATTTCTGAATCAATTAACTCCATCCACACTTTACCCTTACTCATTAATCCAGGATCTCAACTTCCTTGGTCTGTGTCCTCCCTATCCTCTTCTGTCACCTCGGCACCTGGTCATATGATTTAGCCTCTCGTGACTTGTGGCCTTGACTTTCTTCCAGTCCCACTTGGAATGTCCTCCTTGATTAGCATGTTCCCAGAGGATGTTTGGTGTAATAATCCTTCATGGCCACTAGCCCCTGCCTACCCACCATGAACCATGCTAAAGGGTCCCAGACAGTATTTGCCTCAAATATATTGTAAGACCCAAAGGAGATACTATTTGAGTTAGCACTTTATGAGCTCTTAAGTGTTTTATTCTTGTAATGAAATCTTTCATTCTGAGGCCATGAGTTCCCTCACAAAAAGATTGCACCAGCAGTAATGTCATTTTACAATACCAAACATAGTAAAAGCAGGAAACAGGGAGGAGAGCAGCGAGGCAGGAGGTCTATCTCTGTCAAGGGGAAGATGAATCACCAGCAAGAAATAGAGTGGCCTTGGGAAGAGTCAGGGCAGCTGGGTTGGGTCCTCCCCATCAGTCTGGGAAAGAGTGCTACATAACTCGTCTTTCTCTCTGCCCCTCTATTTCAAACAATCTGTAGATTCTTCTTCATTTTTTGTCATGCCAGCTGTCTTTCTTCTTCATTTTTCCCCATGCTAGATCTTTTTCCCCCAGTGTTTGTTTGCTCAGGACTTTGTATCTTTCTGTTTCTCCCCTGTATCACTGTCCTGCTTCCTCCGCCTTAGTATTGTTTTCTAGTCCTTGCTCCTTAACCATGACTAGATTTCACAATGGTCCCTGGGAAAGTTGCTCCAGAAGCTTGCAGAACAGATGTCAGGAGTCAACATGACCATGTGGCCTGCTCTGAGAAGACGATGGCCCTAGTAAAGTGACCCCTTGGGAGAGGAGAACATGTTGACAATGGTGAACAGAGTGATGCATGAGGAGTCAGCTAAGCCTGGGTCAAATCTGGCACATCTCTACCCTCATGTGGGTCTCAGTTTCCCCAATATATACAATATATACAGTAAAGTTGCTAAACTAGATAAATCTAAAAGTTCTGATATGCTAGATTCTGAGAAGACTATGTCAGGAAACACAAAAAGAATTGCTGTTTGGTTTTGGCAATAGAGAACAGGACTGGAGCTGGTGACGGCACCACTGGAATCATAGCTCTCTTATTTCCTAGCACATTGCATCATGTGACAAGCCTCGGGGTCTCTAATAAATGCCTGAAAATATAGACTGGAGACCTTGCTTTCCTAGAAAACTTTCCACAGAGCTCTGCATATAGCATCTGCTCACTGAAAATAACTGAATATATTATGGGTTGACAAACTCCGAATAAACTCTCTTTGTTTCTAAAAGATGGTATTGGCAGATCGCCTAGGATGTAATGAAAGGGGGTAAAGCAACATTGGAGGAAGCCCCTAGAAAGAGTTCTTACAGAAGGGAAATGATGAAGTCAATAAAGCTTTCAGGTTGCTAAGCTAAATGGCCTAAGAGCTCTACAGTCCACTAAGCCCTAGATTGGTCAGAATCAAACAACATCGATCCCACCCTCAACTTCGCCAAGAATCAAGGGACAAATGCTTCTGAACCAAACAATTTTTTAGCCACCAGGCTAAAAATAAAATCTAAAAAATTTGGAATTGCTTTTGTGAAATTAGAAGAATCCTCTTTCTGACTTAATTTCCCTAATACCCACTTGGATTAACCCACATTTGGAAATTTATGAGGAATAAACTATGTAAGAGTATAATGCAACAGTGACAGGATTAACACTGAATTATAACCATGAAGTCTGGGTACAGGGAATGTTTGGATTTGTAGAACTGATCACAAGTATCCTCCATAATCCTAAATCCATTTTCTTGGTGCAGCTAAATTCAGAAAGTTCAACATCTTTCCAAACCTAAACTCCCAGCCTCCCTGCATCTGCATCCACACTCCTTTACTTTCCTTATGCTACTGTGGAAGCAGCACCTCAATTGCTATCTGAGCCCAACCCCACAACTGTGCTTCTGGTGTCATCCCCTCACCTTCTCGACATCACTGGAGAGCATCACTCCAGCAATGGATGTTCCCTTCTCTTCCTAATGAAGCATTACTCTTTCTACTGTGTCATTCCCATCAAATGCGAAGACCAAAAAATAGGGAAGGGGATTGAGAGGTACCAACTTCCAATTGTAAAATAGATAAGTCACAGGGATGAAAGGTACAGCATAGGTCATATAGTCAGTAATATTGTTAATAACTTTGTATGGCGACAGATGGTAACTACACTTTTTGTGGTGAGCATTTCGTAATTATAGAATTGATAAATCCCTATGTTGTGCACCTGAAACTAATGTGATGTTGTATGCCAACTATGCTTCAATTCGGAGTAGAAATAAAATTTTAAGCCCTTAGTGTTTCTTATGTCAAAGGCAAGAATAAACATTTTTTCTTACCTTTTATCACCTTCTAGCTACAGCCGCATTTCTCAGTTCCTTTTCTCAAAGAGCAATACTCTTTGGAAGAGGTATCTTTTCATTCTCAAATCCCTCAGCTCCCTCTTAGAAGGCTCATTTCATCCTTCTTAAAACATTTTTCCTTTCTCTTGGCTTCCAAGATGCCACATTCTCCTATTTATTTCCTATATTACTGGGTGCTCTTTCTCAGTCTCCTTTGATTGTCTGCTTGCTTCTTCTCTGCATTAGCTGAATCCTGGAGTACAGGTCTCCTCCACTATCCAAAAGTAGAGCGTCCCTGGGAAACCTGTCATTGGCCAAAAACGGTGTGAAGTGAAGAAGCAATTACCATGAATTTATATGGAAAATTTTCTGAGTGTTCCTGGACCCCAAAAGATAGCCTCTCTTAGGCTTTTCTGAGCCCTTATGACACATCTCGCTAACAGATGCACAAAATAATTCTGAATAAAGCATCCGATAGATGCTCTCAGATACAGTTCAGGGAATGGCACTGTGATGCTGAGATGCCGAGTTAGTTCCTGGGTAAGAGGCTGGGTGATGCCACTGTCCCAACTCCAGGTTGTATGCTGCCTGTATAAAACAGCTCACAGCAAAACACACTGCACACTCTTCTCACCTGCCACCTTTTTTTCAAAAAAGCGAAAATCCTCTTTGGATTTCTTTCAGTTATCCAAAATAGGTACTAATGTAAGTCTTTCAGAGAAGTTAAGAGGCACACCCTGAACTTTCAAAAAGCAGGGAATTCCTGTATCTGCAAGCTTGCCACTGGTCCTCTACCCACCTACATTCTCCCTGGAGAATTATATTTTAGTTTTCTAATAATAGATAATAAGATATAATATAGATATAGTTATAATATATAATTATTAATATGCTATAATAATTATATCTTAGTTTTCTATCTTGTAATTACCTTAGAAAGGAATTATGTACGATAATTAAGAACATGGTAAAGATCATACTATTTGTAGAAATAATTTCCCTGCATTATGCACCTAGATTAGCTTTTATTCAACAGAAATGCTATAATATAATTGATGTTTTGTTTGATCCTTGATTCCTTAAGTTAAAATGAAAAAACTATATCAAATAAGGAAGTAAACAGAATAAGGAAGTTATGTATCCACAACTTTTGGAAAATTTTATTGTATAAAACTTTTTGCCAAATATTCCTGGGTTAGAATTGATAATCAGGAAAACTGATTTGATTGCTTCACAAAACCCCATTTACCAAGAATGACCTCTTTTGTTCTTTTGTGCTTTCTCTGTTTCTTTTCTTTCTTCCCTTCTTTCTTTCTCTCTGCCATTAGAATTGATTAAGTCAAACACATTCATTTGGGATGGCTCTGTTAGGCAAGGAATGAGCCCATTTGTGTGACTAAATTGGGACCACCACAATCAATACATTCAGTGACCTTTTTTAATTCTTTTACTCTGAATAATTGCTTCAATAGAATTATAGCAGGAACTTAAAATCCCAAGATCAATTGTTTTTAAAGTACCCTTTACAAAAGCTCCAACATCAGTTGACATTGGGTCCTCTGGTATTACCCAGTGATAACCAGTCAGATATCTTAAAATGAGTTTATACAAGGAACTTTGGGGAACTATATTCAGAATCTGAAATAAAAAGTTGACTCGTAAGCATATGGGTCATACATTACTGATTTTTGTTTAGAAAAAAATCAACAAAAAAAACAACAAAAAAAGAAAAAAATCAACAGTTGTAATGCCAGTTTATTCCATTATTCTAAATATAATTTCCCTTTTTTTTTTTTGAAAGAAGGGAAATTTCCCAAAGCACTTATACACCTCTTGTCCTTTATAAATGCATTTCACATACTAAGGCAAACCATCTGTTACCCTGCTAATTTTGCCATGATGAAAATGACTATTATAACGAGACTAGCTTTTTTAAGCATATATGTTTATGTATATGAATACAAATGTGCACAGCAAGATAAACTTTTAGAATTTTTTCTAGCTTTTGAGGTTGGTGTGGGTATCCTGAAACACAGACCTTTTTCTACTCATTGCCAGCAAGGTGTAAGGTTGGTAGGTGGAGGTCCTGGTAACTACTGGGCTTAAGGCAGCATCATCATCGAAACAAAACAAAAAGCTGAACTTTGCACTGTGAAGCCTAGGTTGGAATGGAAAGAACACAACACCTCAGGAAGCTACATACACTTTTTTCATCCAAACAACTCTTGTAACCAGAACTTATGAAGTGAGGCCAGTCTTGAGAGAGCAAAAATAGAACAAAAATAAGTCAAATAGAGTGTGAGTTTAAAGAAAGACTGAAACTATACCATGCTGTCTCAAATGCAAAAAAAGAAAAAGTAATGAGAATAAGGAAAATATTCTTGAAAGTGCAGTTACCTCCTAACAATATTTTAAAAGTGAATCTCCATTTTCATTAAAAATTTATCTGAGCAATGTGATCATTTGGGCAAGGAAGAAGTCTGAGACATATTTATTTTTGTAAATCACACAGGGAAGAAACAAGAAACTAGGTGCACCAAAAATAACTGTATTTGATTAAAACTTTAAAAACTTTTTACTATTACTTTTTCTTTTTTCTTGTCCTCCCTCTAGCAGTCCTCGAACCTACCCCCTTTTATTTAAAAATACCATGAAAATAACAATGCCGGGTCTGTTTCCCCTTGGTTCTGTTTTCAGTTACGTTAGCACCTACAGGACTGAGAGGTACTATGGTAGGTACTTAGAGAGCCAGTGTGAAATCGAAATCAAATCTAGGTTCAGATCCCATCTTTATGGCTCTGGGCATCGTACCTAATTTCTTTGAGTCCCCATTTTTCTCATCAATGGAAAAGGGGCAGTAAATTCTACTTCCCAAAGTGTTGACGGTTGAATGAGAAAAATGCATGGGAGGTGCTTACTTCATAGTGAGCAATTAACAGATGGTCCTTCCCTCACATTTGTATGCTGAACAGTGAAATAGTCATAATCAGTGTGTAGTTCTGTTGGGCACTCTGTGCATGAGACCTCCTATCAACGCACTGCTTTTATGCCCCAAACCACACCTTGCTGCAAATATTTATATAGAACTGACAAATAACTAATTTAATGATCACATCATTCCAGTTTCCAATTGCCTTAACTATCCTAGTCTTCTTAAACATATTTTTAATGTTTTTATTTTGATGTTGCTGGGTGGGTAAGCTAAATTCTAATTAGTCTTTTGAATATATTAGGGTTTTTTGTTTTTTTTCCTAAGCGATAGGATGCACAGGCCTTCTTCTCAGAAGAAGTTTCTAAAAGGGAGAACATGGGGATCCCTGGGTGGCTCAGCGGTTTAGAGCCTGCCTTTGGCCCAGGGCGTGATCCTGGAGACCCGGGATCGAGTCCCACATTGGGCTCCCTGCATGGAGCCTGCTTCTCCCTCTGCCTGTGTCTCTGCCCCCGCCCATGTGTCTCATGAATAAATAAATAAAATCTTTAAAAAATATTAAAAAAAAAAAAAAAAAAAGGGCAGCCCCGGTGGCGCAGCGGTTTAGCGCCGCCTGCAGCCTGGGGAGTGATCCTGGAGACCCAGGATCGAGTCCCACCTTGGGCTTCCTGCATGGAGCCTGCTTCTCCCTCCGCCTGTGTCTCTGCCTCTCCCTTTGCTCTCTCTGAATGAATGTATAAATAAATCTTTTTAAAAAAAGATTAAAAAAATAAAAGGGAGAACATATCTTTGGAATGTGCCACTTCTATACCAAAGCAGTCCCTCCCCAGCAAGTCAGTTCTTCAGGGTGAGGGCCCAGCAGTGTGATCATTTTGACTGGCATGTTAATTTGATGACTTCTTGATGAGACCACCTGCTGTCCAACTTCTGATTATTCTGCTTACTCCAGCTTTTAGGGATATTAAATAACATGAATGATAGAGTTTTTAAAAAGTATTTCTTTTTAAATTATTGATCATATTCAAATTCAATAACTCTTTAGGTTAAAACTTTTTTTTCTTTCCTAGATGATACGGAGATCAACCATATACTCATTTTTTAAATTTTTTATATGTAATCAGTAAAACTTACTCTTTCTGCTATACAGTTCTCTGAATTTTGACAAATGCATAGAGTCATGTGAAAATCATCATAATTAAGTTAGAGTTCTGTCGTCCTAAAATATTCCCTTGTGCTGCCCTGTTGGAATAAAACCTCTTTCCTAAACTCTAGTAATCATTAATCTGTTCTCCATCTATATAATTTCCTTTTTCCAGAATGTCATATAAATGGGATTATACAGTACATAACCTTTTGGTTTTTTTTTTGTTTTTTAACAATAAATTTATTTTTTATTGGTGTTCAATTTGCCAACATACAGAATAACACCCAGGGCTCATCCCGTCAAGTGCCCCCCTCAGTGCCCATCACCCATTCACCCCCACCCCCCGCCCTCCTCCCCTTACACCACCCCTAGTTCGTTTCCCAGAGTTAGGAGTCTTCATGTTCTGTCTCCCTTTCTGATATTCCCCACTCATTTCTTCTCCCTTCCCCTCTATTCCCTTTCACTATTATTTATATTCCCCAAATGAATGAGACCATATAATGTTTGTCCTTCTCCGATTGACTTACTTCACTCAGCATAATACCCTCCAGTTCCACCCACAGTGAAGCAAATGTTGGGTATTTGTCGTTTCTACTGGCTGAGGAATATTCCACTGTATACAAAGACCACAGCTTCTTTATCCATTCATCTTTCGATGGACACCGAGGCTCCTTCCACAGTTTGGCTATTGTGGACATCGCTGCTAGAAACATCGGGGTGCAGGTGTCCCGGCGTTTCATTGCATCTGTATCTTTGGAGTAAATCCCCAGCAGTGCAATTGCTGGGTCGTAGGGCAGGTCTATTTTTAACTCTTTGAGGAACCTCCACACAGTTTTCTAGAGTGGCTGCACCAGTTCACATTCCCACCAACAGTGTAAGAAGGTTCCCTTTTCTCCGCATCCTCTCCAACATTTGTGGTTTCCTGCCTTGTTAATTTTGAATTTGGCATATTTCACTTCGCATACTCCTTTGGGGTTTCCTTCATGTTGTCCCATATATCAGTAGTTCATGCCTTTTTCCTGCTGAATGGTAGTCAATAGTATGGATGTACCACACGTTGTTCTTTCATCAGTTAATGGATATTAGGATTGTTTCCATTTTCTGGCTATTGTGGATAGTGCTGCCATAAATATTCATACACAAGGTTTTTTTTAATGGACATATGTTTTTGGTTATCTAGGGTAAATACTTCAGAATAGGATTGCTAGGTTACCTGGTAACTCTATGTTTAGCATTACCAAATCCTTTTCCACAATGGCTATCCCATTTTGCATTCCCATCAGAATTGTATGACAGTCCCAGTTCCTCCACATCCTTGACAATATTTGAATAATTTTACACACACATGTATGTATATACGTATAGAATTATATATGTGTGTATGTGTGTATATATATTCTAATTCATCAGCTGACTTTTTGATTGTATCTCTTTTGTTTAGCGTTTGTTCAAGAGGTTTCAACAATGTGTGTCTAACCACTCACAGTCAAGTTAGAGTCAACATTTTACCCCCTCAGGTGCAATGCAGAAGTCTTACAGCCACACAGATCTGTTTACATGATCCCCTTTGTGTTATAGTTGTCATATGTGTCACACCTACATACATTGAAAATGCCACCAGATAATGTATTTTTTGCTTTCAACAGTGATATTTTAAAGAACTTAGGAGAAAAATAGTCTTATTATATTTATGCAGACATTGGCCAATTCTTTTGTTCTTCCTTCATTCCTTCATTCCAGAAGTTCCTTCTGTTATCATTTTCCTTAAATCTATACAACTTTTTAACATTTCCTTTAGAGAAAATCTGCGGGCAATGAATTCTCTTAGTTTTTCTTCATCTAGAAATGTCTATTTTGCTTTCATTTTGAAAGGATATTTTCTTTGGATATAGAACTCTAGTTTGTCTGTTTTCTTCTTTTTTTCCTTATAACATTTAAAGATGTTTAATGTCTACTGGCCGTCATGGATTCTGATGAAGAATATTCAGTCATTTGAATTGTTCTTACTTGAGTATTCTGTCATTTTTATTTGGCTGCTTTCAAGATTTTTTTGAAAATTATCATTCGTATTCAGCACCTTAATGATGCTGGATCTGTTTTTGGTTTTTGTTGAATTTATTTTATTTTTATTTTGCTGAGTTTCTTGAATGTAAATTTATGTCTCCAAACAAATTTGATAAATTATTAGCCATTATTTCTTCAAAATTTAGGGGTATCAATATATTTCTCAGTCAATCAGTATCTTTTTGAGACTCTAATGACATGAACATATACCTTATGTTATTATCTTACAGATCCCTGAAGGTCTTTTCAGTCTTTCATTCCTTTTTTCTCTGTTCTTCAAATTGGATGATTCTTAGTGATCATTCTTCAAGCTATCTGAATCTTTCCTCTGCCGTTTTAATTCTATTAAGCACATCCAATGAGGTTTTTGTAATTTCAGATATTCTATATTTCAGTTTTAAAATTTCCACTGGGTTTCTTTTTTATAATTTCTTTCTCTTCTGAGGACTTTTACCTTTCCACTAATTTCAAGAGAGTTCGCCTTCATCTTACATGTTTTTAATAATTGCTTTAAAACCGTTGATAATTCCAACATCTGTGCCTTCTCAGTGTTGGCATCTGTTGATTATCATTTTCTTTTAAAATTGGCCTGATTTTCCTAGTTCTTTATATTTTGAATAATTTTGGATTGTAATCTGAACATTGTGAATACTATGTTGAAGACTCTGGGACAGTCGAATGTAGACTTTTGTTTATTTGCTTTAGGAGGCAATCACCTAGGCTCAAATCACAAGTTCCGCCTCACCTTCTGTGGGCAGTGGTTACAAGGTCAATTCAGGTTTTAAAACCTTTACTGTGGTATTTGGGTCTGCCTCATGTATATGCCACTCAGGAGTTAGTCTGAAACTCATGTAGTGGTTTATATCATAGTTCAATTCTCAAACTATGCCTCTTTGCTTCTGCTTTATGTGTATGTTGCTCAGGGGCAAGTCTAAGACATGTATTACTTCATACGCAGAATTAGGAGAAACCTTTCTCTAGCATTCGTACCTCCAGGATTTCCCTCGACACTTTATAGCTCTCAGGGGCCCCTTTTTTCTATTTTCTTTGGTCAGAATGTTGGGTTTCTCTTAGAGTCATAGTCCCCTTCAGGCTCTCTTGCAGTTCCATATCATCGGGTCTTCCCTCAAGGCAAGAAAGTGAGAAAAAATAGTTTGTCTCAGAATTTTTCCTATTCATTCTCACTGTGTACCTCTGCAACATGTCCTACCCTTGGGTTAAAACCTATTATAAAGGAAGAAAATAAAACCAAGCAGTTCACTACCATTGTAGTCATTCTTCAACATTTATATGTATATATAAAAGAAGAAAATAAAACCAAGTACTTCACTACCATTTTAGTCATTCTTCAAGTTTTGACTTTTCTATCCAGTCTTCCTGCTATTATTTACTTTACTTTTAGAGTACTCAGGCAATTCTTGTTTTTTCTCTTCACAATTTTTAGCTACAATTAATGGGAGAAACAGGATATAGTGAGCTTACTCCATTGTGGCCAGCATCAGAAGTTCTATCCATTTTCCAGAAGCATTTCAACTTTTGATTATCTGAATCACTGAATTTATGGCTATACCTCTGTCCTTTATATACATAGCCTGTACTGGGTATTTTCCTGAGGATGGATAAGGGAGCATCATTCAGGTGTCAGAATAATTTCTGTCATAAGCAACTGCAAATAAATCATATTAGTCATACAGCTACTTTCTGTCTTTTCATAAAAAGGAGTTCTACCCACAGGATGGTCTCTTGTGACAATGATTCACTGTAACTATCCGTCATGGTCATTGGCACTGACCAGTCTGTGACAGTTACATGTTATCAATATAGTGTATGTTAGGTGCCAGCTTAAGTAGCATAAGAAGCACAACATTTCCTTGAAAGGACAAATAATTTATAAGACTACTCCACTAAAGGTATGGGTTAGCACTAACCATCGTTTCTCCTACCACTATTACATTTTGGTTGGAGTTGGAAATAAACTTTATGGCTGTCCATCTAGACCTATGTATGTATGCATGTGGCTATATGTACATCTATTGATTGGCCTTCATAAAGTTTTTTGTCCAACACAGTTTTCTGCAAAGTTTCTGACTTTGATAGTTTTTTGTTATGGTTTCTTTATACTTACTTGACTGAGGAAAACAAATAAGTACTGTGTGGGATACTAAAGGCAAAGTTATTCATTCAACAAATATTTCTTGAATTCTTAATATGTTTACAAATTGTTTTAGATACATACTGGGTATGGAGTTCAGTACAAAATAATCAAGATCTTTTTAGCAAAGCATACATTCTGGTAAGTACAACAGATAGGAATCGCATAAACAAACAAATATAGTCAAGTAAATTATCAACTAGTATTAAGTACTACATAGAGAATTTAAATTGGGTGGCGTGAGAGTAAGTGTAGACGATTACTTTAGAATGAGTGGTCATGGAAGGCCTCTCTGAACAATGATAAGAGTCAGCCATGAAAACATCAGGAGTAAGACCATTGCAGGCAGAGAGATAAAATAAATGCAAATAACCTAATATGAAACTGAATTTGGCATGCATGAGTAACAGAAAGAAGGATAGTATAGTTAAGTAAAAGGCAAAAGGTTAGAGATGACGTCAAAGAGAGGGACATGGGCTAGATCACATAGGGCCTTTATAGGCCATTGGATGAGTTTGGATTTCCCTGCAGATGTGATATGAAGTCTTGGGAGAGTATGATTAGGAGGCAGATTTGTTATTATTTCCATATTAAAATCTTCCTTATAGTTCTGTGAGGAAACAGGGTGACTGGAAGCTGTTGCAAGATCAGCGATGTTGGTGACTTAAACAAGGTGTGTAGCAGAGAAAACAGTGAGAAATAGTTGAATTTTATAAGTTTTGGAGATAGAGCTGGCTATATTTGCTGATGCCTTGGATGTAGAGAGTAAGAGAAATAGATAAAATGAAGTCTGGATTCTAGGTGTCTGACCTAAGCAATTGGATGAATGGTAGTTTAATTTATTAAAATGGGAACACTACAGGAGGAGCAAATTAGGCTGAGAGCATGGATTTAAAGATATATTTTTGTCTTGCTAAGTTTGAGATGCCAATTAGATACTTAAGTGGAGATGTTGAGAATGCAGTTGAATACTTGAGACTGAAGCTAAGGAGAGATCTATTTTGTAGACATAAATAGTCATCAGGTACTTAAAGACATGAGATTAAATGATATCCTCTATGAATATTGAAGAGGCCTAAGGACTGAACCCTAGGCACTCTACCATTTAGAAGTGAAGTAGAAGAGGGGCTGCCAAGCAAAGGAAACTGAAAAGGAGTGGCCTGTGACATAGAAGGAAAATCAGAAAACTGGGATTTAGTGAAAAGTAAAAATTTTATACACACACACACACACACACATATATACATATATATGTATATATGAAGCACAATGACTTAATGCTTTGTATCCTTACACAAATTTCTTATTGCAAACAATGCATCATATGAAGAAAGAGAAAACTTTTCTGGGTAGAGGGGTATTAACAGGAAAGCCCTAACAGTGGTAGAAGTATTTTGGCTGAGCTCTGAAAGATTAACAGAATTTTGATAGGAACAGGAAATGGAATAATTTCCCACACTAAGGAAACAGAAGATCAAAAGTAATGAGTTATCAGAATTTGCTAACATTTATGTTTAGTGTTTGTCAGATTCTGAGGAAAGCGCTTTTTGATCCTAAAAACATATCTACAATGTAGGTACAGTTTTTATTCCCATTTTTTAAGATAAAGAATTGATGCTTATAGTAGTTAAGTGACTTACCTTCTAACTAATTAAACACTAGGAAGTGGTTGGAGTCTCAATGTGAACCTTTGAGACGATTTTAGAATCTGTGCTCCAGATGGCTATGCTAAGAAAATAACATAAGGAATGTACCTAAATAATGGAAGCTCCAAGTGAAGGCCCCATGCTGTAAAATAAAGTGTGGAAACCTGAAAAAGCATAGGCTTTGTACTAAGGGTCATCATTGTATTTCCCAAAGTCTTGTAGAAAATTCATAGAAATCCATCAAATCAAAAGATTTGTAAGATCCTTAGAGACTATTCAGAATATTCTTTTCTTCTTATTTGGTGAATATATTAGTTAGTATAACAGCTAACAAAAAAGAGTCCCTCAAATACATTGATTTAAATGATACAGAAATTTTTCTTTTTCATGCAACAGGATGAATAGCCTAAGGTGGTGGAGCAGTTCTACTATACAAGGTCATTCAGGGATACAGGAACTTTCTACCTCATTATATTACCAGCTGTTGTCTGCATGGTTAAAGTAGGTAGGGGAGGTGGGTGGAGGGATGAGTGAAATAGGTGATGGGAATTAAAGAGTACACTGATCATGATAAGCACTAAAAATATATATGCATATATATTTTATACATTTGTTGAATTATATATATAATGATATATATATATTTGTTGAATTACTATATTTTATGCCTGAAACTAATATAACACTGTATATTAGCTATACCAGAGTTAAAAAAAATAGAATTACCATATTATCCAATAATTCTACCACTGGGTATTTATCCAAAGAAGAAAAAACATTAACTTAAAATAATACATGCACTCTTGTGTTTATTTCAGCATTTTTTACAATAGCCAAATTATGGAAGCAGTCCAAGTGTCCATATATAGATGAATGGATAAAGAAGATGTACACACACACACACACACACACACACACACACATGCTGAAATATTACACAGCCATGTAAAAGAATGAAATCTTGCCATTTGCATCATGGATCTAGAGAATATTATGCTAAGTAAGTCAGTCGGAGAAAGACAAATACCATAGGATTTCACTCATATGTGGAATTGAAGAAACAAAACAAATGACCAAAAAGAAAAAACAAATTTGTACTTGTGTTCTCCTCTAGGATTTTGATGGTTGCCTGTCTCACATTTAGGCCTTTCATCGGTTTTGAATTTATTTTTGCATTTGGTGTAAGACAGTGGTCCAAGTTCATTCTTCTGCATATTGTTCTCTAGTTTTCCCAACACCATGTGTTGAAGAGAGTGTCTTTTTTCTATTGGATGTGCTTTCCTGTTTTGTTGAAGATTAGTTTACCATAATGTTGAGGGTCCATTTCTGGGTTCTCTAATCTGTTCCACTGATCTATATGTCTGTTTTTGTGCCAAAGCCATACTGTCTTGATGAGTACAGCTTTGGAATATAGTGTGAAATCAAAAGTTGTGATGCTTCCAGTTTTGAAACAACAGGTGTTGGTGGGGATGAAGAGAAAGAAGAATTCTCCTGCACTGTTGGTAGGAATGCAAACTGGTGCAGCCACTCTGGAGAACAGTTTGGAGGTTCCTCAGGAAGTTAAAAATAGAACTACCCTACAATCCAACAATTTTACTACTAGGTATTTACCCAAAGGATACACAAATACAGATTCGAAGGGGTACATGTACTCTGATGTTTATAGCAGCATTATCAACAATAGCCAAACTATGGAGAGAGCCCAAATGTCCATGGACTGATGAATGGATATATATAATGGAATATTACTTAGCTATCAAAAAGAATGAAATCCTGACATTTGCAACAATGTGGATGGAGCTAGAGTGTATTATGCTAGGTAATATAAGTTGATCAGAGAAAGACAAATACCATGTGACCTCACTCATATGTAGAATTTAAAAAAGAAAACAGATGAACATATGGGAAAGGGGAAAAGAAAAAAAGGAGAGAGGGAAACAAGCCATCAGTGACACTTAATGATAGAGAACAATCTGAGGGTTGATGGAGGGAGGTGGGTGGGGGATGGGCTACATGGGGGATGAGGTATTAAAGAGGACACTTGTGATGAGCACTAGATGTTGGATGTAAGTTACGAATCACAGAATTCTACTCCAGAAACCAATATTATACTGTATGTTAACTAAAATTTAAATTAAAAAATGAATAAGGCACTAGAATCAATGAGTACAGAGTGTCATATACAACTTATGAATCACTAAACTCTACCTCTGAAACTAATAATACACTATATGTTAATTAATTGAATTTGAATTTTAAAAAAACAGGCAAAAATGATCATTTCAAAAGATATAAAAAAACATTTGACAAAAGTTAACAATCATCCATGTTAAAAACTCACAGCAACCTGGAAATGGCATGGAAAGGAAAGAAAATATCATAACCTGACAAAGAACACCTAGTGAATCTTACAGCTAATAGTATACTCAAAAAGATTGAATGCTTTCCCCCTAAAATAGACAGTGCATTAAGGCAAAAAAAATGGCACACAGATTGGTAAGAAGATATAAAACTGTCTTCATTCATAGATAATATGATCACACGTGTAGAAAATTGTAAGGAATTTATCACAAAAAAGCTTCCAGAACAAATAAACAAGTATAGCAAGATTGGAAAATACAAGGTCCATATATTGTATTTCTAAATAGTAAACATAAAATTAGAAATTGAAATGTAAATATTAGTTAGAAATGCATCAAAAATATGAACTGCTTTTAAATAAATTTAACAATATATGTTCAAAACCTGTATACTAAATCCCACAAAACACAGCTAAGACAAATTAAAGATCTAACTAAAAGAAGTTGTATAACAGGTTCATGATTTGGAAGACTAATGTTAGGATGTCCATTCTTTCCTAATTGATCTATAGATTCAATAAATCTCAGTTGAAATTCCAGAAGGCATTTTGAAGAAATTAACAAACTATTTATGTAATTCATATGAAAAATGAAAGGACCTGCAGTAGCTAAAAGGTTTTTTTTAAGTTTTTAAACAGAACAAAGTTGGAGCATTTACACTGATTATAAGGTGGTCATCAAAAAAAAAAAAAAAAGGCTGGTCATCAGTATAGAGAAGCATTTGTGCAACTATAGATCTGAATTATTATATAGATCAGTGAAACTAAATGAGATAGTCTTTTCAATAAATGGTGCTGGAAAAAAACTATATGCAAAAATAAAAAAGAATCTGGAGCCACTCTTAATCATTTCCACTAGTGTAATCTATCATCTATTTTGAGTTAATTTTTATATATCATCATCTATGTAAAGCTAGCACCTAAAGTCATCAATGGTGAAAGATTGAACACTTTCTCTTTAAGACTGGAAACAAAATATATCTTCTCTCACCACTTCTAATCACAAATTTACTGGCCATTCTAGCTAATAAATAACGTAAGAGGAAAAAGTCATTCAAATAGGCAAGGAATGAGTAGAACTCTATTTGAAAATTGCATGATCATATACAAAGAAAATTCCAATAAATCCAAAAGAATACTAGAAGTAATAATCAAATTTAGCAAGGTTGCAGTATCCAAGGACAATATAAAAACTTTTTAAAAAAGACTTTAGGGACGCCTGGGTGGCTTAGCGGTTGGGCCCCTGCCTTTGGCTCAGGTGGTGATCCCGGGATCCAGGATTGAGTCCTGCTTCTCCCTCTGCCTGTGTCTCTGCCTCTCTCTCTCTCTCTGTGCGTGTCTCTCATGAATAAATAAATAAAATCTTTAAAAAAACACTTTTAAATGTAACATTTTTAAAATATATTTTATATATAATCTTTAAAAAAAGACTATTTATTTATTTATGAGAGACACAGAGAAAGAAGCAGGGAGCCTGATTTGTACATACTAGCAATGGAAAACTAGAAAAGGAAATTCAAGCTTACTATTTATAATAGCTTTACAAATAGGAAATTTTTAGAAATAAATTTACAAACATGGATGTAGGAACTATGCACTGGCAAATATAATACATGCCTGAGAGAAATAAAATAGACCTAAATAAACGGAGAAATATGTCATGCTCATAGATTAGAAGTTTGAATACTGTTAAGATGTGCATTTCCCCAAACTGATTTATAGATTCAATGCAATTCTAAGATGGCAGAAGCCTTATTTTGTAGAAATTGACAAGTTGATTCTAAAATTTTTATTGGAAATCCAAAGGACTTGGTAGAGTCAAAAATTATGAAAGGGAAGAGCAGAGTGTGAGGACTTACAATATTTGACTTCAAGAGACAGTGTGATATTCTAGGGGAGACATAAAAATAAATTGAAATGAATAGAGTCAGAAAATGGACCCACACATATATGGTAGCTAATTTTTGACAAAAGTCCCATGGTGAGTCAATGGAAGGAAAGGATAGTCTTTTCCACAAATGCTGCTGAAATAACTTGGTTTGAATATGGAAAAAATATCATCTTCAACTCTTCCTTCACACTATACGTAAAATTTAACTCAAAATATATCATATACCTGAATGTATAAGTTAAGGTTCTAAAACTTCTAGAAGATCTTGGGATATCAAAATTTTTATTTGAGTTAAACAAAGAATGACTCCTACAGAAAGTTCATAAGTTGGGTTTCACCAAACTAAAATAAATTGCTCTCGAAACATATACTGTTAAGAATATGAAAATGCAAGCTACAGACGGAAAGAAAATTTCTTTCTAATCTCTGCAAAAGAATTATGTCCAGGGGATCCCTGGGTGGCTCAGGGGTTTAGCTCCTGCCTTTGGTCCAGGGAGTGATCTTGGAGTCCTGGGATCAAGTCCCACGTCAGGCTCCCTCCATGGAGCCTGCTTCTCCCTCTGCCTGTGTCTCTACCTCTTTCTCTCTCTCTCTCTCTCTCTCTCTCTCTTTCTGTCTTTCATGAATAAATAAATAAAATCTTAAAAGAAAGAATTTATGTCCAGAATGTATAAAGAACTCTTACAACACAATAAAAAGACAAACAACCCAATAAAAATATGCAAACGATTTGGACACTTTACAAAGGCTGACATGTGAATGGCTGGTAAATACATGAACATACGGTAAAATAATTAGTCATCAGTAAGAATAAAACAAAACCATAATGAGATACCACTATACACCTACTAGAATGGATAAATTTAAAAATAAAGACTAATACCAACTGTTGGCTACGTTGTTCAGCAATGGGAACACTCATCGTTGTTTGTGGGAATGTAAATGTAACAACTACTTTGGAAAACAATTTAATAATCTCTTGTAAAGTAGACTTGAACTTACACTCTAAGCCAGCAAGTTTATTCTTAGATATTTACCCAATAAGAAATAAAAAATATATGTCCTCACAAAGGGCTGGCACACAAACCTCAATAGCAGCTGTATGCATAGAAGCCCCAAAGTGAAAACAATGCAAATATTCACCAGCTGATGAATAAACGAATTGAAGTATATTCATACAATGGAGGACTAGCAGCAATAAAAATGAATAAACCCCTGATACATGCAAAAATAGGGATGAATCTCAAAAAAAACCCATTATACTGAGCAATAGAACCCAGAAACAAAAGAACACTCCTGTGTGATCCTGTTTATATGAAATTCTTGAACAACAACCAAAAAAACTAGTCAGTTTTGTCAGAAAGTAGAACAGTGATTGCCTCGAACTATATTGGGGTGGTGGTAGTGACTGACTTCAAAGTGGAGTAGGGGAGCCTTGAGGGGGTGATGGAGCTGTTCTTTATTTTTTTTAAGATTTTATTTATTTATTCATGAGAGACAGAGAGAGAGAGAGAGAGAGGCAGAGGGAGAAGCAGGCTCCCCGCAGGGACCCCGATATGAGACTCGATACTGGGACCCCAGGGTCATGCCTGGGCCAAAGGCAGGTGCTAAACTACTGTGCCACCCGGGGATCCCCAGAGCTGTTCTTAAATTGTGGTGTTAGTTCATCAGTGTATGTATTTTTCAAATCACATCAAACTGGTCACTTAAAAATGGATATATTGTATCATATGCAAATTATTATATTTCATTAACGTTAAATATTTTTTGAAGATTTTTATTTATTTATTTATTCATAGAGACACAGAGAGACAGAGAGACAGACAGAGGGAGAAGCAGGCTCCATGCAGGGAGCCCGACGTGGGACTCGATCCCGGGTCTCCAGGATCACACCCCGGGCTGCAGGCGGCGCTAAACCACAGCGCTACCGGGGTTGCCCCAAAGTTAAATATTTTTTTTATATTTTTATATAATATTTTAAATAATTTTTTAAATATTTCCACTCATATGTGGAATTTAAGAAACAAAACAAAACAGATGAACATAGGGAAAGGGAAGGAAAAATAAAATTAGAGGTAAAAAGAGAGGGAAGCAAATCATAAGAGACTCTCATCTCTAGAAAACACTGAGAGTTGCTGGAGGGGAGGTAGCTGGGGGGATGGGGTAATTGGGTGATGGGTATTAAGGAGGGCACGAGATGTGATGAGCACTAAGTGTTACGTGCAACTGATGGATCACTAAATTCTACCCCTGAAACTAATAATACAGTACTCTTAATCCCATTCACTTTTCACTCACCACCCCACCCACCTCCCCTCTGGTTGTCAGGCATTTCAAGATTATTTTTCTATTCAAGTTCCTCTGTTTATCCAAATAAATTTTAGAATGAGCTTGTCAATTTCTATTTAAAAAACCCTACCACGATTTTGATTAGAATTACATTTAACCTATAGATAATTCAGGGGAGATTCAAATTCTAGCAATTAGTCTTCCAGTCCATGGATATGTTTCACTAATTTAGATTTGTTCTCTGTAACTAAGTCTTGTTTCTGTGGGTTTTTTTTTTTTTACATTTTTTACAGTTCAATTTCTTTTTTTTTTTTTACTTATATTCAGCTTGCCAACATAAAGTACATACTTCATTTCAGATGTAGTGTTCAATGATGTATTAGTTGTGCATCACATTCCATGCCCTCCTTAATGCCCAACACCAAGTTATTCCATCCCCCACCCAGCTCCCCTCCAGCAACTCTCAGTTTCTTTCCTATAGTTAAGAGTCTCTTATGGTTTGTCTCCCTCTTCCTTTTCTTTTTTTTTTAAGATTTTATTTATTTATTCATGAGAGAGAGAGAGAGACAGAGACACAGGCAGAGGGAGAAGCAGGCTCCACGCAGGGAGCCTGATGCAGGACTTGATCCCGGGCCTCCAGGACCATGCCCTGGACGGAAGGCAGGCGCTAAACCTCTGAGCCACCCAGGGATCCCCTCTTTATTTTCATCTTATTTTATTTTTCCTTCCTTTCCCCTGTGATCCTCTGTTTTGTTTCTTAAATTCCACATATGAGTGAAATCATGTAATAATTGTCTTTCTCTCATTGACTTATTTTGCTTAGCGTAACATCCTCTAGTTCCATCTATGTCTTTACAAATGGCGAGATCTTGCTTTCTGGTGGCTGGTAATATTCCAGTGTGTGTGTGTGTGTGTGTGTGTGTGTGTGTGTGTGTGTGTGACATATTCTTTATCCATTCATCTATGGTATTTTGCCTGTTAACATGGAAAATTACATCACTTAATTTTCAAATAAAAAACAATTTTAGGGCATCTGGGTGGCTCAGTCGGTTAAACATCTGCCTTTGGCTCGGGTCATGATCCCAGGGTCCAGGGATGATCGAGTCCTGCATTGGGCTCCTTGCAGGACTCGAGGGAGTCTGCTTCTCCCTTTCCCTCTACCACTGCCCCCTGCTTGTGCTATCTGTCTTGCTTGCCTGCACGCATGTGTGCACTTTCTCTCTCCCAAATAAATAAAATCTTTAAATAATAAAAATACTTTTTAAAAAAACCTTTAAATTCTTGATCAAATCCCATTTGATCATGATGTGATTTTTTTAATATTGTGGAATTACCTTTGCTAAAATTTTGTTAAGGTGTTAGTGTCTATGTTCATGAGGGATATGTGTCTAGTTTTCTATGGCTGTCATGCCTTTGTATGGTTTTCATATTCTGGTAATGTTGCCCTCATAGATTCAGTGATTGGTTCCTCCTCTCTTATTTTCTGTAATAACATATGTTTAATTGGCATGGTTTCTTCCTTAAATATTTGGAGGAATTCACCAGCATAGCCATATAAGCCTACAGTTTTCTTTGTGGCCAGATTTAATTTCCAAATATTTGGGAGATTTTCTAGATATCTTTTTCTTATTGATTTTTTTTTAATTTTTATTTATTTATGTCTTATTGATTTTTTATGCAGTCCTGTGTGGTCGCACAGCATATGGTTCATGATATTATTCTTTAAAATATGCTGAGTCTTGTTTAAGGTCTATCTAGTTTAATGTTGCAATGTGTCTTTGAAATGAATCCATGTTCTTTCTTGGCGGTGGAATGTTCTATATATGTCAATTAGGTCAAGTTGGTTGATAGTGCTTTTTCCAGTCTTCTATATCTTTACTGTGTCTGTGTCTTTCTCTTCTATCAATTAGTAAAGTAAGAGTGGTGACATCTGCAACTATTATTGTGGTTTTGTCTGTTTCTTTTTGCAGTTCTGTCAGTTTTTGCTTAGTCTATTTTGAGGTGCATAAACATTTTGAATTTTATGTCATTTCAATAAATCAGTATCATCAAGAACACTTTTTTTTAAGTTTTTATTCAAATTCCAGTTAGCTAACATACAGTGTAATATTAGTTTCAGGTGTATAATATGGTGATTCCAGTCTTCCACATAACACTCTGGTACTCATCACAAGCGCACTCTTTAATCCCATCACCTATTTCACCCACCCCCCCACCCATCTCCCCTCTGGTAACTATCAGTTTGTTCTTTATAGTTAGAGTCTGTTTCTTGGTTTGCTTCCTCTCTATCTTTTATATCCTCACGCCAATTTGTTTTGTTTCTTAAATTCTACATATGAGTGAAATCGTATGGTATTTGTCTTTCTCTGACTTTTTTCACTTAGCATAATACTCTCTAGCTCCATCTATTAAGTATAAAGATATAAATATGTTAAAACTGAAAGAATAGAAATATATATCATACAGAAACAAATCATAAGAAAAATAAAATGCCTATATTAATAACAGAGAAATAGACTTCAGAATAATAAATGCTATTACAGATAAAAAAGATAGTTCTTTGCATTGCCTCTCATGATTTATTTTTGTATGATATATATATATTGCTATTCTTTCAGTTTTAACATACTTTTATCTTTATATTTAATGTCTGAGTTTTAGTTCATGTCCTCGGAGAATGAGATGCCAAGGCAGGATTAGACATGCAGAAAAATGTATTAGGTGAAACACCTGTGAGGGAAAATTTTAAGACCGTGGTGCAGATCTGATTCTTGTACTCAGAAAGTCAAATGGAGGAAAAACAATAACATTTTTTATTTTTTGAACATTTATTTGAGAGACAGAGAGACAGAGAGACAGAAAGAGATACAAAATGTGCGTGAGCAGGGGGAGGGGTACAGGGAGAGGGGAAACAGACCACCCACTGAGCAGGGAGCCTGGCACCAGGCTCCATCCCAGGACCTCAAGATCATGACCTGAGCTGAAGTAGGGTACATAACCTACTGAGCCTCCCAGGCATGGCCTCCCACAATAATATATTTTTAATTACCACTTCAGTTATATTTATAATCTTCCCATTATCCATAAATATTATATTTAGTAATTCTCTTTATAATCCCTCTCCCCCTTTTTATGGATTTTTAAAAAGATTTTATCTACCCATTTGAGAGTGTGAGAGAGAAAGCATGAGCAGGGGAGGGGAGAGGCTGAAGGAGAAGCAGGCTCGCTACTGACCAGGGAGCCCTATGCAGGGCTTGATCCCAGAACCCTGAGACCATGACTTGAGCCAAAGGCAGATGCTTAACTGACTGAGCCACCCAGGTACCCCTAATCTCCCCCCTTTAAAATGTATTTTAAAAAGAAACATATCAAACATAGGCAAAAGAGCTTGCCCTAGTTGTTACCCAAGACAATTTTATCCATAACTACATTTGAGCGGGCTGAACGCAGGGCTCCTGAGAACACAGGAACACTGTCCATCTTGGAAGACATATGGGCCTGCTCACCGATCTACTCATCAGCACTTACTAGTCCCTCTGTCTACCTGTTTCTTCCTTCCTTCCTCCTTTCCTATGCCAAGCCCAAGGGCTATGGATGCCCCTGTCCCAGGTTTAAACCCTGGCACTGGCCAAGAACTAACTGCCCCTGGATTGTGCTGCCTGGCCTGTTTAGGTAAGGAAGGATTATGTTCATAATACTGAAATAATTTCACATATGACAAATAATAATTTTTCCACACTCGTGTCACCTCTCTCATTTTTCCTTTTCATGAATGCTCTCCTGGTAAGTAGTACAAAACATCACGCATGAAGGGAAGACCATTTCATCATTGGATTCTAATCTTCATTCTCACCCAACCTAAACATACTATTTATGAGACCATCTTCACCACATTATTTTTATAAACTCGTGTTTACCCTGTCCATCATCTATGCTTGCCATGTTGGCATATACACATCTGAAGCCCTAAATCCCTTCAGGATTTTTTTCTTATGTTAATCTCTAATATCCCCCACATTAATTTTTTAAATGCTGCCTTACATTCCCTTTTGTAACTGGTTTCAGAAGTTTATCAGGCCATATTTTCTACTCTTGCATCATGTTCAATATAAGCAAATGTATTTACCTCTATACTGAGATGCTAACTTGAACAAAGAACACAATTCATCTGATATCTAAAGCTACACTTTAGAAATTCATACCCTATTTCCTCAATAGGCAAACATCATTGACTATCCACTAAGCTTTCCAGGTACTCTTCTGGGCCCTGAGGATACAGTGGTAAATAGGACATGTGATGTCCTTGATCTCACAAAGCTTACATTCTACATGGAAGAGGGCAACATATCAACAAATAAATGTCACAAAGTAATAAATGCCAGACACGGAGTGAAACAGAGAGATGATATTGCAGTCTGACAGGGCTATTTTGTTTCTGGTCAAGAAAATGATCTCTGAGAAGTTGACACTGGAGCTGGACCTAAATAATAAGGAGCTGGTCACATGAAGTTCTGGGAGAAGAGCCTTCCACAGAGAGTGACCATCTAGTGCAAATGCCCTCAGGTGGGAATGAGCTTGAACTTGCTTGAGAAACAGGAAGGACAGTGAAGCAGAAGCAGAGTGGGCAATGGGAGAAAGACAGAAGACGAGTTTCAAGAGGTCAACAGTACACGGAGCAGAGGCGAGCCATAGCAATCATTGGTAAAGACTATATATTTTATGAGAAGGCATTGGAGAATTTTAAGTAGAAGTTTGAAGTGATCTGATTAAGATTTTACAAAGGTCGATTCCCTTGGGATCCCTTTACCAACCAGAGCTGCCTTTCTCTCCCCAGGCCTCAAACAGCAGGAGGGAGGGAAGAAAACACTACCTGGGTTACCAACTCTTTCAGTTTCTTGTCTAAGTCATATGCCACCTTGGTCTTTGCTGACAATCATTGGACGCCATGGGAATAAGCAGAAGAGAACATTGGGCAGAGTGTTTGGCAAAGCACCCTATGCCCTTCATCTATGATATCTGCTCCCAAATGATCTCACGGCTTTCTGCAAGAAGGCAGATCTATCTTGGTTCTTTTTTTAATTGTATTTATTTATTCATGATAGAGAGAGAGAGAGAGAGAGAGAGAGAGAGAGAGAGAGGCAGAGACACAGGCAGAAGGAGAAGCAGGCTCCATGCAGGGAACCTGATACGGGACTTGATCCCAGGACTCCAGGATCACGCCCTGGGCTGAAAGCAGGTGCTAAACCGCTGAGCCACCCAGGGATCCCCTCTATCTTGGTTCTGATCTACAGAGGTGTGTTCTGAGAAATGCTAGGCAGATTTGCAGCAGAACAACGCCTGGGTGGCTCAGCAGTTTAGTGCCTGCCTTTGGCACATGGCATGATCCTGGAGACCCAGGATCAAGTCCCACATCAGACTCCCTGCACGGAGCCTGCTTCTCCCTCTTCCTGTGTCTCTGCCCCGCCCCCTCTTTCTCTCATGAATAAATAAATAAAATCTTTTAAAAAAATTAAAAAGGAGAATTATTAACTGCAGGGTCTAAAAAAAAACAACTGAGTACAGAGTTACAGAGATTTAGTGGGGCAAGATGGTTTATTCAAGAAAAGAGAATTAAAATGTAGATCTAAATGTCACCTCCAATTTGTTTGGCAGCTGTGTCACCAACTGCTGTTGTTTTCTGCTATTTCTCTTTGCTTCTGAAGTTTGTGTTTCTAAAATGGCGACCCTAGTTTCACACAACCTGTAATTTAGAAATGTTCTATGCTGTAAATTGTACTTTGCTTTCAGTAAAAGCATTTAGGTGTCAAGTGGCAAAACAAGAATGTCATGAAAGAAGGTGAAGTTCTCCATTAAAGAAAGAGAAATTGGGTAAAGGCCTGCTAATATATACCACAGAAAAATCAAAGAGATGGGGATATGAACATGCCGATCAATTTAGCTTTATAATACAGTGATTTTCAAATGTTAGAGGAGCATTGGTGAGCCTGTGTTGTCACAGTGGAATAGTGCCAGAGGATGCTGTTTTCAGAAGGTCAGAGTTCCACAGCTGCTCAATCAGTATGTTGAGAATTGGTCTTTAATCTTCTGGCTTCTTTGTAGTTCTGACATCATGTCCTTTCTGTTTTTGCTATTATGGAAACATGCCTGCAGCTAATACTGTTACTTGTTGTACTGTGACATTTAGTCTCTCTTCTTCAGAACAACAACAGTGACAATAAGAACGATAATAATATCAGGAGCTACTATTTAGAGAGTGCTAGGCACTTTGCAGCATGATTTTACTGAATTTTCAAGAGGCCTGGATGGCAGGTGTCAAACCCAATTTCCAGATGAAGAAAACAGGGCTACTTCTGTGGAACTGACAGTAGGGCCATATTCAGGGAGAGGTCAGGAGATGGGAGCCTTAAGGACAGTACCATTGCCCCTTTTTCAGCACCATAGAGCCCGCCCAGTGAGTACAGCTTGGCAGCTTCCACAAGAGCTTTGCTAGTATTAAAAAGAAAATTCGATTCTCGCCATCATTTGAAGTAGGGACCTTTAAACTTTCTGATCCTGTTTAGCTTGCCAGAGACTGTCTGTCTAATAAGAAATAGACTTCCAAGTTTCAAATAGTCCTTATATAAAAGCGACGCTATGAACAGAAGATGTATAACACCTAATTATTGCCCAACAACTATAATTTGCATAGGGTAATATAGTATATTAAGTTCTTCTCTGTTGCCTTCCAACTAGATTAAATTCCGCTCGAAAGTTGCACTTCTGGTAAAAATTACAGCTTTTCTTTCAGCGAAAATGCTTGGTGCCCAAGCACTTATTAAAACTAGAATTCCTAAGAGGCAAATTTGAAAAGAGAGAAGTGCAGTTGTTGGCACTAATGGGGAGGAAGCTGTGCTTTCATCTCCACATTCTTTTCATTTGAAAAAAAGGACTGAGAGGATGGGAAGGGTACAAGGCTTTTTTATTTCTGTGACATTAGAAGATGCGAGAAACACCATGACTGGCTCTCTGAACCAGTTGCGATTGCATCCCGTTACGGATGCATGTGACTACGTCAAAAATAGCAATACCTTCCTCTCAAGGTAAGATCACATTACTTTCAATTTAATCCTGACTATTTAATCTAAGGAGGCTTCAAAAAATCAATTTATCTCTATTCTGTGTGAGAAAAAAATGTGCATGCCAGCAGCGGGAGTTCTGATTATACTATTTATTTGAAAACCACCAGCCTTAGCACAGCCTCTGCTGTCAGTGGAACCCGTTTCTTCATCCTTGTTGACACAAAATATTCCCTTTGATCTCACTAGATCACAGCTGTTTATTACAATGTCTGCATCTTGTCTACGTGTCTTACTGTTTACATACTATTTTTTGCAAAGCAACTACGGAGCTTTATACTTCTGTTCCAAACTCTGCCTCCGGTCCGGGAGTGTTCAGCAACATTACAGCTTGGAATAAGTAGTATTCATTATGAGACACTCCTCAGGATTCATTCATCTGATAGACATTACAGTCATTACATAGAACTAATTTGACACTATATCTCCGAAAAGAAACGTGTTAAGACTCTTTGATGCTGAAAATTGCATTTGCAGAACTGATTGTTGAAAGTCGCTGCATTGCTCCCAGATGATGCAGTGTCCACTTCTCAAAGGACATGCAGTGCAACACCTCAGGGTCATTACCCAGGCCTCCCTGCCCATGGCTTATTTCTGCCTCAAAGACAGCAAGTCCAGGCTCCTGGGCTCCCGGCTTCTATCTGCTCCACTCAGTAACTTCCTGGCTTTCTATTGGTTCCCTGAGGTACCAGGATGGGCTGGTGGCTAAGAGTCTAAGCAGAAAGCACCCAGTAGATTATACAGCCAGGTGTCTGCTGGGGAGCAATGGTAGGCTTATCTGATGGGGAGCCATTTGGTATTATGGAGAGGACATGTGTTTTATTAACAGGCCAGGGTTCAAATCTCAGCTCTGCCACATATTGATTGGATTTATCTGTTAACTTATCTGCCCCTCAGTGTCCCATTTATTGCAAGCAGAGAATTACACATGCCTTGTGGAGTTGTACGAATTAAATGCTGTAACGTGTGAAAGCACTTCACACAAGTGCTTCACACATGTGGAATATAATAGGCACTTAATACATGTTCATCTATTCTTCCCACCCAAGAATTAGAAAGAATACAATTTTCCCTGCTTATCTCAAACCAAACAACACAATGGCTTTTAAACTTTTGTTTGGAGTAGAGCCCTTTATCTTTCCCAAGAGGAGAACTTACATGGAACCTCACACAATAAAACAAATTAAAGTAGGGCTCTGGAGCCCACCCAGTTGGTCTTTCACTCATTGCCCTCAGTGGCCTCTGAGACATTTCCAGGTAACCCAGTTGGAAATTCACTGAGGTAGTGTATTACTGTGAAATGAGTGTGTTATGAGTCTCCCCACCCCAACCTCCAAAATCAAACGTTGACACCCTAATCCCTGAACAGATGGTGTTCGGAGGTATTTGACCTGGGAAGTAATCGGGTTTGAACAGGGTCTTAGGGGAGAGCGCCCATGATGGGATTGTGCCTCTGTAAGGTGATGAAGAGAACGGAGATCTGTCTCCCTTGGGAGGATACATCAAGTAGGCAGTCATCTGCAAGCCAAGAAGAGGGCTCTCAACAGAACATAGCCGTGCTGGCACTCAGCCTTTAGTATTTGTTACAGGCACTTAAACTGATTGTGGAATATGGGAAAGTGCTATTACGTCAAGTACAAAGTGACACAAACGTGTCAGTAACTTTTACTAGAGGTTAATGTGAGTTTGGGAAGGGAGTTGGAAGAGTGGTGGAGTAGGGAGGTGCTCTGAGGGAAAACCTGCCCTGATCTGGGCCAGCAAGGCCCACTTTGTGGGTACTTATGTCATTGCACAGGGCATGGCACTTAGAAGGGTCCTTCATTCTGCTCTGTGTTGCTGTTGCCATCCTGAAATTCTAGTAATATGTGAACAAGGTGCCATGCATTTCACTTAGGACTGGCCCCACAAATTCTGTAGCTGGGCCCCATCTATGGGGACATAAGTTTTATAGAATTCTCACTACTTGTTCTTGTTTCGCTCTCTGATGGGAGTAAACCATTATATGGTAGCTAGATCCTACCTCGAGTTCACTCCCTTTCTTCCCTCTTGAAACAGATGGCCTTTGTGAGCCCTGACTTCCTCCTGCCATTTGTCCTACTCGTGCTCATTCCGGACCTAAGCCTAAGCTTCACCAAAATCATTTTATTGCTAAATATGAACAGAATTAGTAGTACTTGGGGACATTAGAATAGACACACTGATTGTATTCATCAGCATTTTCCTCTGTGCAATCAGGCAAGTTTTCTCTAATCTAGGGCACAGGACCATCAGGCGACAATGTGATATCTGGAAGATTGTTCATGCTTCTGTTATAGCCATGAAATTGCAAAAATGCCTCCTTCAGGTTTGAGAAAGGTTTTTTTTATTTCCTGTATCTTGATCATTGGGAGTGATCATCCAAGTAATCATCTGAGCCGGGTCACTTTTAAGATTGAAAAGAGGTGCCATTATTATTAATAATTATGTAATTTTCCACAGTTGTAAACCTGGACAGTCCTGGGCAGTCTAAGATTATGATCACTCCACCAGTATCTTCAATTGTCATTTTTTTTCTCTCCAGGTTCTCTCAGAGAGAAAAAGATGTGGTTAGTTTAAAAATGTCCTTTTGAATCTGGACTTGACCATCAAAGCAAAAAGAGTAGCAGCCGTTTAAGGAGAGGTAGATGGTGAACATAGCCTAAAACCTGTTCACTTCCTTACCGCTTTTCTTGCAGTACTCTAGGTAGGACATGCGGCACAGTTTTCTTCCTAGAGACATTGCTACACATGGGCCCCAATGAATCAGTGCTCCCATCTGTCAGGAGTAGTGACTTTACATGTGACAACAGGCGTTGATCCGTATGACCCCTCTTCTACAATATGGATCATATAGTGTGGCGCTGTTTTACTATAATGCTGTTTCTTTCAATGCTGTCAGCTTTGAGTACGATGAGTGTGAAGATTTCTTTCATCCTCTGCACCCTGCCCTGCCTCAGTATCTGCTGCCATGTGGGGCAGGCTCTCTTCATGCCTTGCCTGAAATCCTGCAGTCCTGGCTGGCTTTCTCTGCACTCCCGCTTCTCTCCATCCACCCCTTCCATCTGAAACTGTGGCCTTTGGGACTTTTGTGGAACAAAACCACACTGAGTCTTAGCTATTAATCCTTCAGCGATGTTCCATTGTCCTTAGGGTGAAGCCTGAGCTTCTTAGCCTGGCTGGTAAGGATATTTCTGATCAGACAGGAATCCAGGCCCACTATAGATGTATCAGGGTGGACAGAGATGAGGGTGATGGAGTGGAAGACAGAGGAACAGGGTGAGATTTTCTCTGGATTATGGGTGTTTTTGCAGTGCCCATGTGTCCTCCTCCTCCTTTTGGCAGGGGTCTCACTTGCCCTTCCTGCTACCAATTGCACTGTCCTTGAGTTTTCTTTTGAAAACTTGTAAGAGCTGGGCATGTTCAGTGGCCACAGGTAGGTTTTGTTTCTGAATTTGCTCTCTGATTTTAAAACAACTCTGAGGCTTTGGTATGAGGGATGGACAGTCCCATCTTCACAATGTGGATCAATGAGATCCATCAGACGACCAAGAAAGAATCACAACCTTATTGCAACTATACAGATATTACTTTGAAAGAGATTTCCTAAACAGTAAAAAATATAGAATAATTTGGATCATGTCACTGGATTTTCTATTTTATTCAGAGAAATAGACTAAGGGTTAGTGCTGGCCTACAGTCCCTCCATGACCTGCTTGCTGGCTGTATTTCTGACCTCATTCCTACTCTTTCACTCTTCCCTTCAGTGGTAGGCTGAAAACGTCCTCCCTTAGGGGAAAAAGAAGGAAAATATGTCCCCTGAAGATACCCTCATCAAATCCCTGGAAGGTACCTGTGAATGGTACCTACTATGGCAAAAGAAGTGATTAAATTAAGGATCTTGAGAGGAGGAGCTTACCCTGCATCATCCCAATGGGTCCAACATAATCACAGGGTTCCTTATAGGGGAGAAGCACAGAGACATATGGAGTAGTCACAAAGAATAGGAGATGTAAAGAAGGGGGCAGAGGTCAGAGTGATGTGGCCACATGGCAAGGAATGCAGTCCCAAGAAGCTCGAAGAGCAAGGAATAATAGATCCTCCTCTGGAGCCTCTGCAGGGAGCATGGCACCGCCACCCCCTTGATTTTGGACTTCTAGCCTCCAGAGCTGTGAGAGAGTGAATTTTTTTTAAGCCACCTAGTTTGTGGTACTGTGTCACAGTAGTCCTGGCAAAATGATCTACCTTCCTTCTAATAGCCCTGGCTTCCTGGCCATTCCTCACATAGGCCAAGAGAGGGCCACATTAGGATTTCTGTGCTCCCTACTCTTTTGGACTAGGAAGTTCTCCGACCATATGGCTCCCTACTGACAGCTCCATGGCTTTCTCCTTTGCTTCCTTCAGGTGTCTGCTCAGATATTGCTTTTTCAGTAATGCCATCCATGACCACACTATCTAAAATAGGCCCCTTGGCACTCCTTAACATTCTTGCCCTGACATACTATCTGTTTTACATATTTACTCTTTTATTATTGTCTGCATTGGGTTCTCTACATACCCAGTAGGACATAAGCTCCACACTGTCAGGGCTCTTTGCCTATATCGTTTATTGCTGAGCTCCCAGCACGTAGGACAGTGCCTCAACACCCAGGACAAGGCCCAGTACATATTAGCATTCAGTGAACATTTGTTAAATGAAGAATCGTGTGACATCAGAGACAGAAAGAGGTAGCAATAGAAGAAGCATTTTATGACTTACCAGTTATGCTCCTCAAACTGTCCTTACCATTAACCATGCAATCTCCCTCCCTGCGAGAAATCACTTAATTTCCTTTTTACAGATCTTGGAGTTTTAGGAAAGACTTGGAGACACATTTCATGACTGTAGCTATGTTTTCAGTCATATATTTAAGTTTTTAAAAATCAAATGGCAGTTATCAAGTATTTTCTTCTGTAGCATGCTGAAATCCTCAGCACAGGGCTTCCTAATTAAGCAAACACTCTGCAGATAGGACAAAAAAAAAAACCATGAGTGTATTTATTTTGAAAAAAACTGTACCTTTTTTTCTGTTTCAACAGATGTCGGTACAAAGAAATCCCCCAGGTGCCCCCCATGTGCTTCTAAGCTGCTGAGTACATGGGACACAGGTTAATTTCTGGGCTGTTTACAGTTCAGGTGGATAAAGAGAAAGGATGCAAAGACACAGTATCTACACTGCAGCCAGCAAGTTATGCATGCAAAGGTTAGCCAGAGGCAGATTTCCTGAGTCTGTTGGATGAGGAGTCCAACAGACTCTTTTGTTTCTATCTGAAAGTAAAGCACAGTATTGTTTGAGTTCCTCAGTTCCATTTTGTGGAGGAAATTTGTGCCAGTTACCAAAAGGAGTTGGAGGACATCCGAGAAAGGATTCCAAGATTGTAAACTACACTCCAGCCCAAGCCTGTATTGCTGCCAATACTAAGAATTTCTTGATGAAGATCAGTCACAGTACTTAATGTTGCTATTATACAATGTCAAATGGAAGGGTCAGACAGGCTCTCTATGACTTTGAAGCTTGCTTTGTTGAAATAAAGCCTGTCTTAAACTGAAAAGCTGAATCTACTCAAAAGTGAAAAGGGACGGAATAATATGTGAAAGTCTTGTGTGTGTGTGTTTTTTTAAGTCTTGTGTTTTGATGTTGCAGAAGTCTACATAAATTTTTGCCTTAAGCATTAGAAGAGTACTTGGAATATTTGGGGCCAATTACTATAAATATTTATGAGTACATTAGACTAATTGGGGGAAAGAAAATGGTGGAAATAATTGTTCTAATTATTGAACTATTACTCTATTTTAAGTAAGATTGGTTAATGAAGAAAGTGACATTCATACAGAAAAGCACACAACACATATCATACTTGTGTGACTTGATGAGTTTTTCCCACAGTAAATTTATCCTGTAGCTACCACTAGATCAGAAACTAGAACATTACTAGAATAAGTACTGCTGGTGCCCCCACTCCCTGTCACTACCCTCTCTTCCTCCCTAAAGGTATCTTCTTACTTTTTTTTTTTTTACAACAAAACACTCAACATCGTATTTTATGATTACCACTGAGAGCTCCACAGACGTTGATGTGAGGATTTCAACTTACCCACCATCAAGTTTTATCAGTCTTTCTATTTTGTTTTTCTTTAAAACTGGGGGCTAAGGTTAGGGATCTGTACAATTTGATCTGAGAAAACTTCTGTTTCCCTCATCCCTGCTTCATTTATGTCCTCTAACACATGCTTTCAAAAAAAAAAAATCCTCCTTTTCCTCAAAATAAAGATGTGCTAGTAGCCAAGTAGCCAAGTGCTACAAAACAAGACAGAGTACACACGCACACCCAAAAAAAACCAAAACAACATAACATCAAAAAGCACACATTTTCGTTTAGAGTTATGACTTTAGTTTTATGCTTTAAAACTGTAGGTAAAACAATATTTTCTAAAGGACAAAAATACCTGAACTGTGTCCTTTTATTTATTTATTTATTTTTATTTATTTTATTTTTTTACTGTGTCCTTTTAAAAAAGAGTGAACTTAGATGTCAGGACCGTTGAATTCAAAAGTTCTTGTCCACTTTCCTGTTAGCCACCTTATATTTTTTAAGTAATGAAGAGCATTAAGCATAGGTTCAAGACACCACTGAAATACCATCTACTGGCCATGGGTTTTTTTCAGTTCTGTCCATCAGACCTCCCAAGAACGAGCCTGGGTGCCACCACCTGCAAGGAGTTCCAGCAGGTTCTGGCAGCACTGGCAGAGGGGCTCACTCTGTGGCTGGCAGTTTATCATTGTGAGGACATATCCTAGGTGGCTTTATGAAAGGATGAATGTTCAGCAAGTTCCAGCCCAAAGTTAATCTCAGAAAACCCAATGCTTCCGTAATTTTCATGGCATCTATGATTATCAGCCACTGAGACAGGACCTAAATACATATGCATGAGTGAAAAAAAAAAACACAGAGGTGCCACATCCAGGCTATAATCTCCTCTATGAATATAGCAAGGTTTCCAACTGATTAAAAAGGTTAATCTTGCAGAGGGATTTACTTAAAAGGCCTTAGAGTCAAGACCTAAGAGACCCGAAATCATTGCCTTTCATCCTTTTCGAATGGCTTTGACTTTCTGTGATAACTACAGAGTAGTTTCCACATAAAGTTTTTATGCCTAAGTACTTGAACATTGAAAAATAAAGCCATCTGAAAGAGATTAAGTAACCACACTCCAAAGATACTCGCCACTGAGCAAGTCTGATGGTTCTTCCACATTCATTCATGCAGTGAAAAAATTCTGGCATCTCCGCAGGGAGAGGTGCTGATATACAGATGAAACTGAACATTCTCCTTCAGTTTAAACCTCTCTCACTCAATTTCTGAAATATGGATCTTTTTTTGATCATCTTTGTCATTTAAGTAAAGCTCAAGTTGTGTATAAAGAAATCTAAGCAAGGATCTCTGAGATATACTTTCTGCATGGCAGTCATTTAATGCAAGGCCACAATCACTCATGTATTTGCCACTAATACATTTTGTTCCTGTGGAAACACTTATCACCTTGGCATCTTTAACATCTGTGCCTGTTGTCATGACGATGCCAGCAAGAACTTTTCAATGTGTGTGAGGGGAGGAGAAATTGTCAGTCAGATCATCGAATTTATCCAGAACAAGCACAACAGCATCTACTAACATTTCTGTTTTCTTCATCTTCTGTATCCAGAGCAAAATACTTCTGAGGATTTCTTGGCTGGCGGAGACTATTCCTGTCTTGAATTTTCAGTCTTTATGTTTGCTCTGATCCCAAAGTAAAGCTTCCTTCAGTGACATTAGAACTGAGATAATATCTCAGTAGGAGTAGACGTGAAATAATAACAAGTAGTATGCACTTTGTCAGTGGGTTTTCTTCAATCGCTTCTGAAACATTCCATGCCCAACTTGAAAGACTTCACCTATAGCCACAGCCACGCAATGTTCTTCCAGGACTTAGTCACCACCGCAGTCACGGCCACCCCAGCACCTCCTATCTTACCTTTTTGATTAGTTTCATCTGATTTTGAATTTTACATAGAGTTATACAGTATGTTCTCTTTAGTATTTGATTTCTTTCCACTAAATTTATGCTTGTGAGATTCATCCATGTTGCTACTTATGACAGCAATTCATTAATTTTTATTTCTGTGTAATTCATTGTTTTAATAATATACCATCATTTATTCAGTTATTTCAGTATTTATGAACATTCGGGTTGTTTCTAGTGTTCAGATACTACACATAGTGCTAATATGAACATTCTTGTCCATTTTTTTCAGTAAACATATGTATACATAGATGTTGAGTATATATGATGGAGTGAAATTAAAATTGCTGAGTCATAGGATATTAGTACATTCAGCTTTGATGGATACTGCCAGAGATTTCTTTTTTTTTTTTTAAAGATTTTTTATTTATTTATTCATGATAGTCACAGAGGAGAGAGAGAGAGAGGCAGAGACACAGGCAGAGGGAGAAGCAGGCTCCATGCACCAGGAGCCCGACGTGGGATTCGATCCCGGGTCTCCAGGATCGCGCCCTGGGCCAAAGGCAGGCGCCAAACCACTGCGCCACCCAGGGATCCCTCTGCCAGAGATTTCTAATGTGTTTTACCACTTTACATTCATACTAGCAGTGTATGAGAGTTCTAGTTACTCCACATCTTTGTTAACACTTTGTACTGTGTTTTGTTTTGAGTCATTCTGGTATCCGTATGGTGGTAGTATGGTGGTATCTCATTGTGGTTCTATTTTTATTTCTCTCACAATTAATCATGTTAAGCATTTTTTACATGTACCCATTTTTTATTTGTTTATGTGTTTTATTGACCATTTGGAAATCCTCTTTCTTGAGTGCCTTTTCAACTCTTTTTTAAGAATTTATTTATTTATTCATGAGAGACACAGAGAGAGAGAGGCAGAGGCATAGGCAGAGGGAGAAGCAGGCTCCCTGTGGGGACCCTGATGAGGGACTCGATCCCAGGACCCCAGGATCACTACCTGAGCCAAAGGCAGGCACTCAATCACTGAACCACCCAGGTGCCCCTCTTTTCAACTCTTTAGCCCATTTCTTCCGGACTGTTTATTTATTTAATAAGAGCAGTCTACAGTCTGGTTGAATCTTTTGTCATTTGTGTATGTGTGTGAGATATATATATGTATGTGTGCATGTATGTGTGTGTGTATATATATATAGCTTGAGGTAGAGAAAGAGAGATTGAGAGAAAGAGTCAATCAAGAAGATGCAAGGCTATAGAGCAACCAAAAAATTTATTTGGGGTTTTAGGGATTGGGAGACAGAGTGGACGAAAATCAAGGTGTGTACCCAGTTGCAAGCAGGAAAGGCAAAACCACGAGGTTACATAAGTTATTTTGAAAGAATAATGATTGATGCTGACAGAGCTTAAATTGACTATCTATACATAATTGGTTATTTATCTAACAAGTGTTACATTATCTCTATTTCGGTCCAATGTAGAAAGATGTGTTTCAAGAGGTAGTAGAGCTGCAGTTGACAAAAGTCAAAAGTTCATGGTGTTCTGAGAATCGAAACAAGAGACATGCACAGATCCTACTTCTTCAATATCCTCCTGACTCTATTTTGAGTGACTCTTTTAGCAATGCTTACTCCATTTTAGAATCTTCTTCCACATTTCCCCCTTCTGATGGAGATCTTTCTGGCAGGAAAACATCAATGATCAATTTCATGATTATGCAGTCCCGTTTTGTTGACAGAATGGTTGACAGCCTGCTCCAAGTGGTTGATGGTCTGTTCCAGGTCTATTACATCCTTCAAAATGGGGGGTTTCATAGTTGGTTGATATTTGATAGATTCCACAAGCATGTTAGGTGAGCGTCTTACATTTCAGTAAGAAGGAAGTTTGAGAAAATAAAGACTAGATATCAATTAAGGTCTCATTTATTTTAGTTAAAGGTAGATCTGGTGAATGGTTTTGAGTCTTTGAGCAACTATCACTATGACATTTTGAGCAGTGGTATAGCAATGGGAAATAGATAGCATAAGCAATTTGAAAATAGCATATAAGGCATAAGTGAAAATAATATACCTTATAAAAATATCAGAAAACATAAAGTTAAACCATTCTGGGGTAAAACTTGAATGTCCCTTTAAGTATTTGGCCAGTTTGAATAACTTATGAATAACTTAGTGGTTTCTAATTCTACTTGCTGTGAGGTGCTTATCCAAGTACAGTAAGAGGTATTAATTATGACATAAGCTCCTCTTTGGGCTGCAAGTAAAAAAATCTAAAGCAATCCCATTGTCAAAGACTACCTGGGTTAAGGAATCTAAAGAACTTTGTTGGGATCTGATGGCTCTGGATATGGAAAGAACTGCCCTGTTAACAGTTCTGGTCTAATTTCTTATCCTAACTTCTAAGTCTGTTGTGTCTGCTCCAAGCCATGAGCCTATGATTCTAAAGTGCTAGTTAAACAGATCTCCAGAATATATGGCAGGAAGATCACAGCCTTGGATGTAGCCACAACTATTGTCTTCATATTTGGAAAGGTCCTCATCGGAGTAATCATATATTTTTGTTAAGGTCCCTTTTTCTCTCAAGTGAGATTCAGGAGTAGTGGCTATAGCTATTTTAACAATAGTGAAAGAGGGGCACCTAGGTGTTTCAGTCGGTTAAGTGTTTGCCTTCTGCTCAAGTCATGATCCCAGGATCCTGGGATTGAGCTCCTTGCAGGCTCCCTGCTCAGTGGGAAGTCTGCTTCTCCCTCTCTCGGTGTCCCTCCCCCTACACTCATGCTTTTGCTCGTTCTCTCTCTCTCTCTCTCTCAAATAAATAAAACAAATCTTTAAAAAAAGGAATAGTAAAAGGATATTAAATGATCCAAAAACATGAACCACCAAATCCTCTCCAACCATCAAGATATTCAGAAGCCCAAGATTGTTAATCATATTCACAAACCAAAATATATCCCTTAGGTGCATAGAGCAAACCAGACATGTTGAAAGTATTTATAGATTCATTAAGAATGAAGAGGAGGTGAGCTCAAGCTATAGATCAGAAGTTTTATTAAGTTAGCAAGCCTGAGTTTTATTAAGTTAGCAAGCCAATTTTATTAAGTGGCTAAGAGAATAGGGTTGGATAAGAAAGTCTTACAGAGTGAATTCTTATCAGAAAAAGATGGGTCCATGCATTTGCATTGCAGATACAAGTAAGAGCCCAGAAACCCACCTTCCAGGAGTCTAATGGTCTTGTACTAGAACAAAAAGTGAATAGGTATAGGGTACCAAGGGAAAGTATGGAAAAGGGGTTTGGGGCCTGAAAACTTAGATTTGGTAGGATATAGCAGAAGGTTTCTTATCAAAAATCACAGTAAAGTTGGGAATGTTTGAGATAGGCATAATTACTGGGTCATTATTTTTTGCAAATGATGACAGATTCCCAGATAAAGCTAGAGATTGAGACGTTTGCACAATAACATTATCTTTCCAAGTACTGGAGGTGATGAGTAGGGAGAAAAACTAATGGGATTAAAAACTTTATAATGCTGGAAAAACGTAAAGGCAAGGAGGAAACAATAATAAGTATATAGAAACCTTTGAGATTTTGGTTACCACCAGTGAAAAAGTCCTGCTGAGTGTAAAACAGCAAAATCTATAAGAATTCCTACACAGAGAAAAAATTGTCCAAAGATCTCCATGACTTTAGAAGTTTCCATTAAAATTTTGGCAGTTATGAAAGCCATTTTATTGACCTGCTCCTGACTCTTGGGAAGCAGTCAACTCAGATGCTGTCTGCTTCTTTTTCCAGGATATAGTCAGTTTGAGGTCTCTGGTTAGTTTACTAGTTCAGTTGGATGTTGGGGCCTTTTTTTTTCTTTTTCAAAATGAGAAACATGAATCCATGAGCCCATGCCTTCTAATTTAGTGGTGCAAGGATCGGTTAGCAAAAACTGGTCTGGTCCCTTCCAGTGATGCTGGAGGGAGATGTGTCTTTTCTAATAAACGATGTCTTGGGGTTGAAGGCTGTGATGTTTGATGTCTATGTCTCCTGAGAGCACACAGTAGAAAGACTGTTATACAAAGTATAATTATTCCCTATGGATTTTATTAGGCTTTTGCAAAATTGAAGTATATCCTCTTTTATCAGCTGTGGATCAAAAGAAGCAGGAGATAGGTATATTGGGCATCCTGCTACAAGGAGAACAGTTTGTCATCAGACTTATATCAGAATTTTAGGAATTTGACATAATTTTTGAACACTTCTATTAACATATGTCTGTGTAAATACTATATAAAGAAGATTTAGTTTTCTTATTTGACAATGCTTCCTGTGTAATTTAACATATCAAATAAACTTAATTAGTTTAATTAATGCTTTGAAATGTTCCAGGGACCCTCTGAAAAGATATCCCAAAGTTTCTTCCAGGTCAAAAGACTTCATTTATAATTTGATTTGAGGAAGTTTGTCAAAAATATAAAAAATTTGGACACTTGGCTAAAAAGGACACTTGGCTAAACAATACTTAACTATCTACTTAAAACTAAACTAACAAAAAGATTTCAAGGACAAATTATAGGAGATTACATAGCTGCAAAAGCTGTAGCTTTTTTTTTTTTTTTTTGAATACAGGAGACTCAGTTTTTATGTCATCAAAGATGTGATAGACAAAAGACAGAATCATTGTTTCCCAGGCAAATTAATTAATGACAAAGAAACTTTGTTCATGATTTTTTATTCATAACAGACTGATAATCTAAGAAAATTTTGTTCTTTTAACAGAGAGAAAGCCAGACTCTAGTCTTATATCAGTACACTATTGAGTTCATTTTTTAAAACCTGTAGATACATCCACTCAATCTTAACCAGCTTTGACCATGTAACATAAAATTCCTTTTCCACAAATTTCTACAACTTTGTAAGTCCATTTGACCTTATCCCTTGTTCTTTCCCTTTCCAAAATAACCAGCTTTACTTTAGGACAAAATCCCTTTTATTTTCCCTCAACAGAATGTATTTCCATTCCTCATACCTTCTTTTACTAAAAACACACATTTCATTTCCTTGTATACTTTTCATACATAGTCCTTTTCTTTCATCCTTATTGTTTTTAGTTGTTTCATTTTTATATGCATATTAATTAGAATTCTTAACACTTAGAATCTTTAATTCCCAGTGAAAACTTAGAAGTAAGCTGTTGTGGACTAGCAAATTTATGAATACATTGTATGATTTTTAGAAATATGTGCTTTCTTGATGTGGCATAAAACATGTTTACTAATTCATCCAAATATTCTTAGTTCTCTATAATAAAAAGGCAAAAGTGGATAAACCTATGTTTAGTAATTTATGTTGTAGTATTTTATCTTGGTTAGAAAATACAATGTTATTAATTGCTCTAAGATCCTGTACAAATCTCCATCCCTTCCATGTGGCTTGTGGGCAGGAGGATGGGAGAATTGCAGGGACTAGTGTAGGGGGCAATTAATTTTTTATCTTTTTTCTTTGAATTCAATTAGCCAACATATAGTGCATCATTAGTTGCAGATGTAGTGTTCAATAATTTATTAGTTGGGTATAAGACCCAGTGGTCATCACATCATGTGCCCTCCTTAATGTCCATCACCCAATTACTCCATCTCCCCACCCCAGCAATTAATTTCTTTGTAAATAGTCTTCAGAGGTAAGTTTGATTCCTTGGATTGTCTCGATGTTTAAAAGATACTATTTGACATTTGGCAAAAGCTTTCTTTCATCAATCTGGGTTTTAATGGGTGGTACAGAATCAAAGAGGGATTCTGGGTTAGGGGGATTTACAGAAAGAATGGGAGTAGATATGGGGATGTCAAGATTTTCTTGAAGGTTTGGATTTGGAGGTTCAATATTCAAAAATATTTCCCCCTTTGAGGAAAGGGAGTTGTGTGCCCAATGGGCTTTAAGAAAATCTTGACCCAATAAATGAATAGGAGCTGAAGGTACCAGAAGGAACAGAGAGTGTCCCTGAATGGGTCCCAGTTAGAATGAGATGAGGAGGGATTTAAAAACAGTCACTGGGTGATTAGAAACCCCAAACATTTGTACAGTTTGAGTACTCCAACAAATGGGATAGGAGAGACTTTAGACAATTTTTCTAATTCTGACAGCCTCTCAGAAAGGTCTGAGTTAGCTTCCGAAAGCTTGAAGTCAACTGCCTAAAAGGCAACAACCTTTTCAGTGTTTCTTTCTGAGGCCTCCAGGTGCCAAATAAATAAGCTTTCCACTCATTTTGTTTGCTTTCATAACCCCATGTGTACAAGTAAATGAAGTTTGAGACCCCAAAAGGGCTCCATCTTGGCCAATGAAGTTTTAAATCATCCTGGGTGATGTGAGTCCAACAGGACAAAAGCAGGCTACTGCAATAAGGGCCATATTCCTTAAACATAAATCCTGCAGGAGTTCTAGCAGGGGGCTGATTAATCAGGAGTCTCCTTAGAAGAATTCTTTCTCATAATTGAAACCTGAATATTTCACTCAAAACCAGTGAAGATAATCCTCCCTTCAGAAATGAACGAGGACAGAAACTGACAACAGAAGACACTCAGATAAAGGGCTGAACCCCAACCAAGGTGGAAGATTCAGAACCAAGACAGCCAAAGAATGGATGTCTCCTTTTATGGTGCCTTTTTAAAAAAAGAAAGAGCTTCATAAAACTCATACGATTCACCCACCATAAGTATATAGTTGAATGTTTTCCACTAAGTTTACAGAGTTGTGTAACAATACCAAAATTCAGTTGTAGAGCATTTCCATTCCCCCAAAGGATCTCTTATGCTGATTTGCAGTTAATCCCCATTATTACCCCTAGCTTTAGGCAACCCCTGATCTGATCTGATGTTTTCTCCTGAACTTTGCCTTTTCTTTGACGCCAAGAAAATAGAAACACACGATATGTTGGCTTTTGTTTTCTGGCTTTCTTCACTTACCATAGTGACTTTGAGAGTCCTCCTTATTGTTTAATGTATCCTTAGTACCTTCTTTTTTATTGATGAATGATATTCCATTGTATGGATGTACCAAAATGTATTAATCCAACCATCTATTGAGAGGTATTTGGTTTGTTTCCAGTTCTCGGTGATTGGAATAAAGCTACTATAAAATTGTGCATACAGGCTTTGTGTAAATATAGTTTTTCATTTTACTTGGGTAAATACCTTGGAGTGGGCTCATTGAGGGATATAGTAAGTTATATGTCTAACTTTTTAAAAACTTCACAAACTGTTTTTTTTAAGTGGCTGATAACATTTTACAGTTGACCAGCACTGTATTGGAGTTCTTTTCTTTGCCAGCCCTTGGTGCTCTCATATTTTTTTCTTATTTTTTAAGTTGTAATACTAGAAGTATAGTGGTATCTCACTGTGGTTTTAATTTGCTAATGACTAATGATGTTGAGCATCTTTTCCTGTGCTTAATTACCATCCGTATATTTTCTTTGTTGAAGTGTTTACTCCAGTATTTGACCATTTTTTAAATTTTTGAGATGTTTCTTTTCTCATTGTTGAGTTACGAGAGTTCTTAATATATTCTAGCTACAAGCCCTTTATCAGATACGTGATTTGCAAGTATTTTCTCTCTGTGACTTATCTTTTCATTCTCTTAAGAGTATCTTTTCAAGGGTGGAAGGCTTAATATTGATGAAGTCAAATGTATCACTTTTCTTTGTAGGTATTGTGTTTCGCTGTGGCATATAAGAAATCTTTACTTAACCGAGGACCACAAAATATTCTTCTATGTTTTCTTCTAAAAGACTTATTGTTTTAGATTTTATATTTAGAACCTTGAGCACATTTGAATTAGTCTCATACATGTGTGTACAGGTTCATTTTCTTCCATATGTATATCCACTTGTTCCAGCACCACTTACTGAAAAGCCTGTCCTTTCTCTGTAGTATTGCCTTTGAAACCTTGCCAAATCAGAGTTGAATATATTTGTGTGAATCTATTTACGGGTTTTCTGCTCTGCTCCACTGATCTATATATCTATCTCTATCTTATTATATCTGTATCTTTTTAGAGATTTTATTTATTTATTAGACAGAGAGAGAGAGAGAGAACACAGGTAGGCAGAGCATCAGGCAGAGGGAGAAGCAGGCTTTCCACTGAACAGGGAGCCCAATGCGGGACTTGATCCCAGGACCCTAGAACCATGACCTGAGCCAAAGGTAGATGCTTAACCGACTGAGCCGCCCAAGTGCCCCTCATTTTTAGAATACTACACTGTTTTGATATATGTAGCTTTGTAGGGAATTTGGGAATCAAATCACTTGAGCCCTCCAAATTTGTCACTACTTTCAAGATTATTTTTTCTTTTTTTAAATTTATTTTTTATTGGTGTTCAATTTGCTAACATATAGAATAACACCCAGTGCTCATCTCACCAAGTGCCCACCTCAGTGCCCGTCACCCAGTCACCCCCACCCCCTGCCCACCTCCCCTTCCACCACCCCTAGTTCGTTCCCCAGAGTTAGGAGTCTTTCATGTTCTGTCTCCCTTTCTGATATTTCCCACTTATTTTTTCTCCTTTCCCCTTTATTCCCTTTATCTATACCAAATATATTCCCCAAATGAATGAGACCATATAATGTTTGTCCTTCTACAATTGACTTATTTCACTCAGCATAATACCCTACAGTTCCATCCACGTCGAAGCAAATGGTGGGTATTTGTCGTTTCTAATGGCTGAGTAATTTTTTCTATTCAAGTTCCTCTGTTTATCCAAATAAATTTTAGAGTGAGCTTGTCAATTTCTGTTTAAAAAAACCCTACCAGGATTTTGATTGGAATTGCATTTAACCTATAGATAATTAAGGGAAGATTTCAAATTCTAGCAATTAGTCTTCCAGTCCATGGATATGTTTCACTAATTTAGATTTTCTCTGGCTTTTTTCCATCAGCATTTCTAGTTTTTAATATACTGATCCTGCACAAGTTTTGTAAGATTTATACTACGAATTTAATATTTTCAATACTACTGACAGTTGTATTGTTCCTTCTGAAATTCAGTTTGCAATTGTTATTGCTAATATATAAACAAAATATTTTTATATAATAAATCTATAAATATCTTACAATCTTGCTAAACTGTCGATTCTAACAACATTTTTTAATATTCTTTGAGGTTTTCTACATAAACCTGTTTTCTGTGAATAAAGACCTTTCTAGTCCAAATTTACCTTTCCAAAATGCCTTTCAGTCCTTTTTCCTGATTTATTGTGCTGGTTAGATACAATGTTGAATATGGGTGGTGTATGGTGATGGTTCTGGAGGGTGACAACACACATCCGTTCCTTCTTCCTGATCTTATGGGGGAAGTACTCAGTCTTTCAGTATTAAGTAGGTGAATTGCAGATATTTTAATATTATATTAAAGGTATTCATTATCAGGTTAAACAATCAGTTCTGTCCTTTTTTGTTTCATGCATTTTGAAACTCTGTTATTAAATGCATGCACATGTAAGGTTGCAATGTCATGTTGAAGAAGTGACCTCTTTATCATTAGTGAGAAAGTAAACTATCTAAACCTGGAATTATATTCTTTTAAATCTTTTGGGGAGAATATTTCTTGTACTTACTGCATTACTTGCAGACAAAACATGTAATTCCAGTTCTAATCTCTTATTTTTACAATTTATACCAGATTAGTCTTTTAATATGAATTCTATAAACTCTACAATCTATACCAAACCCCACTTTGACCAAATAATTTATGGGTTTTAAAAACAGCTAACAAAATTTGACTCCAACATTACCTATTGTAGTTGATATGTAGTACCCTCTTCTTTGTGACTCTAAATAGCCTAATCTTTCACTACTCATTTATTCTCTATTCAAAATAGATGCACTACTCCTGTACAGAACATGGATCACTTACTTCACAACTCAGCATCCATCTGGAACAAAATTATTTAATTAAATTCCATGAAATTTTTTTTTATGAAAAAGTGTTCCCTATTCTTAAAAAGATTATAAGCTAAGGTATACAAAAAATACAAAAATAAGCATAGATTAGAAGATAGAGCCAGGCTATGATACGAACAGAATTGGAGAGGGCAGAGAGGTAGGAGAGCACTCTGTAAATCGTGCAGTAGTCTCAATGGAAAAGGACTCCGGGGCATGACTTTTTCAGAATCTAAAGTTATTCTGTAATTTGTCAGTTCCAGGATACAAAGGGTCAAGAACAAACAAAAATCCGAAGGCATTTAGTTGCCTATAATTCCAGAAACCACAACATCAAAGGACATAGTAATTGGTTTTGAGGGAATTGATCCTAAATATCTGTTTATAGCAGAATAACTTGCATGTTGGTCGACTGCAGTTTTAGGGATTTTAAATGGCATTTCTACTTAAGATTCTAGTTCATAGATAAATTTGGCTTAGATTTCAGTCTGTATTAAAGCAAGACTGAATATTAATTGTCTTAAATTATGTATTTGGAGAATAATTTATTCATATGAAATCTAGACCCAAATATAATATTCAGCACAATAATTAAGAATAAGAACCCAAAGAACCTCATGCTTCAGGCATTTAGCATCTGATATAATTTTGCATACTTATAAGGTGCACTGGAATGACCCTGAAAACACAGAGAGTGGATGCAATATATCACTCTGTAATTAGAGGGAACAGGTCTATAAAAGTATTATTAAAATAATTTGAAGAAGGAAACTGATTTTTTAAATGCATGTGTATTTTGGACATTTTTAATCTTTTATCTTAACCTTTTCAACAATGATTTGATTGACTTCATAACCCATGAGACTACTTACCTGTCAAATGGGCTGTTTTATAAATTATATTATAATTAAATCATGATCTCTAGAGCCCAGTGTCAAACCAAAGGAGGAAGTACAAGATTTCTCTTGATTTCTGGCAAAAGTGATTTTTTTTCCTCTTTCAAGTTTTTATCCTAAAACCCAGTTAGTTAGGGGAGCCTGGGTGGCTCAGTCAGTTTAGTGTGTGACTCTTAATTTCAGCTATGATCTCAGTCACAGGGTGGTGAGTTCAAGCTCCTCATTGAGCTCTATGCTGGGTGTGGAGCCTAAAGAGCCTATTCCTTTTAACTGGAATAAAGAAATTCCAGTTAACATGCAATGTGATATTAGTTTCAGGTGTACAATTTAATGATTCATCACTTACATACACCACTCGGTGCTCCTCGAAACAAGTACTGCCTTAATCCCCATCACCTATTTAACCCATGTCTCCCAGCTCACCTCCCCTCCAGTTTGTTCTCCATAGTTAAGAGTGTTTTCTGGTTTACCTCTCTTTTTTTCCTTATGCTCATCTGTTTTGTTTCTTAAATTCCATATATTTTTTAATTTTTTTATTTAAATTCAATTTGCCAACATATAGTATAATACCCAATGCTCACCCCATCAAGTGCCCTCCTTAGTGCCTGTCACCCAGTTACCCCATTCCCCTACCCAACTCCCCTTCTGCAAACCCTTTGTTTCCCAGGGTTAGGAGTCTCTCATGGTTTGCACTCTCTTTGTTTTTCACCATGACTAAGTAGGATTTATTCCCGGGACGCAAGGCTAGTTCAACACTCGTAAAACAATCAATGTGATTCATCATATCAGCAAGAGAAAAACCAAGAACCATATGATCCTCTCAATAGACGCAGAGAAGGCATTTGACAAAATACAGCATCCATTCCTGATCAAAACTCTTCAGAGTGTAGGGATAGAGGGAACATTCCTCGACATCTTAAAAGCCATCTATGAAAAACCCACAGCAAATATAATTCTCAATGGGGAAGCGCTGGGAGCCTTTCCCCTAAGATCAGGAATAAGACAGGGATGTCCACTCTCACCACTGCTGTTCAACATAGTACTGGAAGTCCTAGCCTCAGCAATCAGACAACAAAAAGACATTAAAGGCATTCAAATTGGCAAAGAAGAAGTCAAACTCTCCCTCTTCGCTGATGACATGATACTCTACATAGAAAACCCAAAAGACTTCACCCCAAGATTGCTAGAACTCATACAGCAATTTGGCAGTGTGGCAGGATACAAAATCAATGCCCAGAAGTCAGTGGCATTTCTCTACACTGAGACTGAAGAAAGAGAAATTAAGGAGTCAATCCCATTTACAATTGCACCCAAAAGCATAAGATACCTAGAAATAAACCTAACCAAAGAGGTAAAAGATCTATACTCTAAAAACTATAGAACACTTCTGAAAGAAATTGAGGAAGACACAAAAAGATGTTTTTTTTTAATAAATTCATTTTTTATTGGTGTTTAATTTGCCAACATACAGAATAACATCCAGTGCTCATCCCATCAAGTGCCCACCTCAGTGCCCGTCACCGTCACCTCCACCCCCCTGCCCACCTCCCCTTCCACCACCCCTAGTTCGTTTCCCAGAGTTAGGAGTCTCTCATGTTCTGTCTCCCTTTCTGATATTTCCCACTCATTTTTCTCCTTTCCCCTTTATTCCCTTTCACTATTTTTTTATATTCCCCAAATGAATGAGACCATATAATGTTTGTCCTTCTCCGATGGACTTACTTCACTCAGCATAATACCCTCCAGTTCCATCCATGTTGAAGCAAATGGTGGGTATTTGTCGTTTCTAATGGCTGAGGAATATTCCATCGTATACATAGACCACATCTTCTTTATCCATTCATCTTTCAATGGAGCCAAAATCATATGGTACTTATCTTTCTCTGACTTATTTCGCTCAGCATAATACTCTCTGGTTCTATCCACATCATTGCAAATGGTAAGATTTCATTCTTTTTAATGGCTAATATTCCACAACTTCTTTATCCATTCATCAGTTGATGGACATTTGGGATCTTTCCATAATTTGGCTAATGTTGATAATGCTGCTATAAACATCAGATTGCATAAATCCCTTTAAATCAGTATTTTTGTATCCTTTGGGTAAATACCTAGTAGTGCAATTGTTGAATTGTAGAGTAGTTCTATTTTTAACTTTGTGAGGAACATTCATACTATTTTTCAAAGTGGCTGCAACAGTTTACATTCCCAGCAACAGTGTAAGAGGGTTCCCCTGTCTCTGCATCCTCACCAGCATCTGTTATTTCCTGTGTTGTTAATTTTGGCCATTCTGACTGGGGTGAGGTGATATATCATTATAGTTTTGATTTGTATTTCCCTGATAATGAGTGATGTTGAGCATCTTTTCATGTGTCTGTTGGCTATCTGAATGTCTTCTTTGGAAAAATGTCTATTCCTATTTTCTGCCCATTTTTAGCTAGATTATTTAGTTTTGAGGTGTTGAGTTTTATAAATTCTCTATAGATTTTGGATACTAATCCTTTACTGGATATGTCATTTGCAAATATCTTCTTCTATTCCAAAGGTTGCCTTTTAGTTTTGCCGATTGTTTCCTTCACTCTGCAGAAGCTTTTTATCTTGATGAAGTCCCAATAGGTTATTTTTGCTTTTGTTTCCCTTGCCTCAGGAGACATATTTAGTAAGAAGTTGCTATGGCCAATGTCAAAGAGGTTACTGCCTGTGTTCTCCTCTAGGATTTTGATGGTTTCCTGTCTCATATTTAGGTCTTTCATCCATTTTGAATTTATTTTTGTGTATGGAATAAGAAAGTAGCCCAGTTTCATTCTTCTGCATGCTGCTGTCCAATTTCCCCAACACCATTTGTTGAAGTGACTGTCTTTTTCCCAATGTATATTCTTTCCTACTTTGTTACAGATTAGTTGACCATATAGTTATAGGTTCTGGCACAAGAGATTTTTTAAACCACTGGAGTGGTAGTCTATCTATTCATAATAAAAAGGAAAAAAAAAAGGCGTGTGTGTGTGTGTGTGTGTGTGTGTATGTGTGTGTGTATGCACATGTGGTTTTGTTGTTAATTTTGTGTTTGAATTAGGTAACAAAAGACAACTGGAAACTCTACTGGTTATTTATTAAGTATTTAAGAGAACCAGCAACTAGTAGACTGTTAGCCTTTGTTGTATACTTTGATTCTTTCCAAATATAAGTTATTTTCCCTTCTTGGAAGACTTTTTTTAAATTAGTAAACTTTATTTTTTAAAGAAGTTTTATATTGACAGCAAAATTGGGCAGTAAGTACATAGCTTCCAGGTGCCCTTTGTTTCCTCCCTTAGGCACAACCTTCCTCATTATGGACATCCCACAATAGTGATACATTTGGTATAATTGATGAACCTATATTGATACATCATTATCACTCTAAGTCCACAGCCTGCAATAAAGTTCATTCTTGGTGTTGTACAGTCTGTGAATTTTGATAAGTGTATAATGACTTGTATCCACTATTGTAGTATCATACAAAATAGTTTCACTACCCTAAAAATTTTCTGTGCCCTGCCTATTCATCTCTCCTATTCTCTCCTCAACCCCTGGCAACAACTAATCATTATACTGCCTCCATAGTTTTGCCTTTTCCACAATGTCATTTAGTTGGAATCAATTGTATATAACGTTTTCAAATCGGTTTCTTTCACTTAGCAATATAAATTTGTTTCCTCCATGTCTTTTGATGGCTTGAGAGTGCATTTCTTTCTAAAACTGAATAATATTTCCTTGTCTGGATGTCTACAGTTTATTTACCCGTGGTCTTAGTGAAGGACATTTTGGTTGTTTCTAAGTTTTGGCAGTTGTGAATAAAGCTGCTGAAAAACATCTGGGTGCAGGTTTTGTATGGACATTAGTTTTCAATACATCAAGGAGCATGATTGCTGGATTGTATGGTAAGAATGTGTTTAGTTTTATAAGAAACTGCCAAACTGTCTTCCAAAGTGGCTGTGCCATTTTGCAATTCCACCAGCAAAAATGAGAGTTCCTATTGTTTCCATATCCTCATTGGCATTTGGTCTTGTAAGTGTTTTGGATGTTAGCCATTCTAATAGATGTGTACTGGTATCTCATTGTTGTCCTAATTTTCAATTCCTTAATGTTATATGATGTTAAATATCTTTTCCTATGCTTACTTGTCATCCATATATCTTCTTTGATGAGGCATTTGTTCAGGGGTTTTTGTCCACTTTTAACTAGGTTGCTCATTCTCTTTTAATTAAGAGTTCTTTGTATATTTTGAATGACAGTCCTTTATCAGATGTATTTTTGCAAATATTTTCTCTTACTTTATCACTTATTTTTTCATTCTATCAATATTATCTTTCACAGAGCACAGGTTTTTAATTTTAATGAAGTTTAGTTTATTATTTATTTATTTATTTCACACATCTTGTCTTCTGGTGCTGTATCTAAAAAAGTCATCACCAGGGATGCCTGGATGGCTTAGTGGTTGAGTGTCTGCCTTCAGCTCAGGGCGTGATCTGGGGTCCAGGAATCAAGTCCCACATCGGGCTCCCTGCAGGGAGCGTGCTTCTCCTTCTGCCTGTGTCTCTGCTTTTCTCTCTCTCTCTCTCTCTCTCTCTGTCTCTCATGAATAAATAAATAAAATCTTTTTTTAAAAAAAGTCATCATCACACCCAAGATCAATTAGGTTTTCTTCTGTGTTGTCTTCTAGAAGTTTTATAGTTTTATGATTTATGTTTAAGTCTATGGGCCATTTCGAGTTAATTTTTGTAGAGTGTAAGGTCTGTGTCCAGATTCATTTGTCTTGCATGTGGATGTCCAGTTCTAGCACCATTTTCTAGAAAGATAATATTTACTCTGTGATCTTTGAGCAGGTTTCTCACTGTCTGAGCCTTATTTCCTCAGGTATAAACATCATCTAATAATAATATCTATCTCACAGGGCTGTTGAGAGGATTGGCACATGGTAGGTGCTCATAAAACAAATGTCAGTACCTGAATTGTTAAAATTATCATCAGAGTTTCCAGCAAGACTCAGACAGGCCAGATGGAAAGCTGTCCCTGTGGAGTAAGCATATGAGAGAGAGGAGAGAGCGAGCAAGCAAGCACTTGGGGATGGATCAAGCCCGTAGAGTCACAACCTACAGTATGTTATTAAACTACAGTGGAGAGAAGAGTATTACCATGAGGAAAGCCTAGATCATAAGGCAAAGAGAGAACAAAAGGGGTGTAGAGTTGAATGGGCGAGGCAAAAACTCCAGATAAGAACAAGTTGAAGATCAGAGACCAGGAGAAACAGAGAATTGAGTGGAGTATGACTCTTGGTGCAGAGAGGAAATCTAGTCTCTAAAGCTGGGCATGTAGTGAGATTGTGCTGTCATACACTTGCCTGATTTGGCCAGAACAAGCCTACCTCCTTCAAGACACTATGTGGGCTCCACCAGTACCACTGCGAGAACATCACGTATCTGATTTAGTGAACCCCTAAGCACAACAATCCATCTCATCTCCCGTGTATTTAATCCTTCCCAGGACCAACCACATAAAGCAGCGGTTCACTAGGTGCAAGAGGAAGAATTTATCTCCCATTTCCACCCATTTATCCTTTTCTTTCTGCTTTGGAATGCAAGAGGCTTGGCCATCATTAAATAGAAATACTATCTCAGATGTGCAATCCAAGGAAATAATTTTTCTCAACCTACTGGACCGAAAAATGTTTAGTCTTCCTAGAGGAGAGAATGGTAGCCCCCATGGTTTAGCTTCTTACATTAATACTCCCCTATGGGTTAATGTGCTATTAATATGGCCAAAAAGAAAGAAACCCCTTTAAATAGCAGCTTGTGCTTCTTTTTGATTTCTCTCCTGCAAAAGCTGATTTACTGTGTGTTTCTTCCATCTGGCAGGAAGCTAATCTGAATATGAATCAATCCTTGCAAAAATAACTGCAGGAAATTTTAGACATTCATAACTTTCCACAGTTTTTTTTTCTTTAACAATAGCATTTTTGTCATTCTCTCAGTTGAGCAAAGTTTTTCAATTGAAATTATGTATGACTATTTAAAGAATCGTGCCACCTCACCCTCAATGGCTTCTTTACTGTTATCGATTCACGTTGTTCATATTCTAGATATTTGCACATAAATGAGTAATTGCTGTTATCCCCAAAAGTTTTAATCATGAGAGGAAAGCAGATTAATGTGATGTTCACAACTTGATAAACAAAATGATCCAAAAAATCATTCTCAAATATCTGATTCTTCTTCCATTGCAGTATATTTCGTATTAATGCTGGTTTCTTCTAACATTGACTGTACAAACTAATATTTCTGATGCTATGGGGAACAAAACACCATTGACTCCTAAAATAAGTCTTGAATTTTTAGCAAGTAACTCCCAGTTATTTTCAAAGTAAGTGCTTCTCGACCGTTCCCACATCATGGCACATGAAGAAAATTATGCTTACTCTGGCATAAATGTAGACAGATCTGCCTGGGCAGAAGGTAACCCAGCCCTGGGGACTTCAGCTGCCCCATGCCCCATCAGGTACCCCAAAATGGAGGGAATAAATATCCTGTCACATCCTGTAACTTGTTTTCAGCACATAAACACTGCTCAAGGAAACCCGTTCCCAGATGTAAGAATTAGGGAAAGGAAATGTGCACCATGTGAAAATGGAAGAAACATCATCCAGACTAATGCATGAGTGTCTTTGGCAAAATTTCCAGACAGGAGCTGTGTGGCCAAGTCACCCCATACTTAACAAGTATAATGGACTAACTCAGCATTTTCCAAATTATATTTTATAGAATGTTAGCTTTCCATGAGATATTAATAGAACTAAAGTTATTTTTCCCCTGTGGTCAAATAATTTTGAAATCTATTGGGCTAAACAGAGTTCATTACTGTAAGACTTTCTGGGTTCTTTCACATGCTAATGTGTTATTTGCGAATCTCCAGGAAAGAGGTGGAGCTGCTCTGCAACATATCGTTGTGCACACCCTGTACTGCACCATGCAAGAGGTCACTATTCATATTGCAGTCTATTGAATCTCACTCATTTAAGCAGTGTACAACCTACACATGGCCACACTAGGATACACCATGCAATCTACTCCCCTTAGCTTTGACCTCGGGATATTGTTTGTCCAGAATACCTGTTAATAGCCAGTAGAACATATCTGGTTCTTTATGGACTCCATTGATCCTCTTGTTCCTTACGTTGCATCTCAGGGATACCACGTTGTGAGTAACTCTGCTCCTTCCTTTTCCCAAACAGATTGTGCATTCTCCTGCCTCTGTGAGGAAAGAACAGACTTGGACGTCTGATTGATCTGGGTTCAATATCAGTTCAGACAACGACTTTATCAGCTCTGGGCCTTGATATTATCTCTTATAATGAAAGCAAACAATACCATGGATATTAGAGAGTGATTGTGCAGATTAAGTTAGGAAGCATATGTAAAGCCTTTGCACAGTGCCTGACACACAGTAATAGACCACAAATATTCCTCTTCTCTCTTGGTGCCTTTGCTCATGTTGTTCCCACTGCCTGAAATGCTTTTCTATGCTCAATCTGCCCTTCAAGGACTACATTTACAAAGCCTGCCCTGATACAAATGTTCCCTCCCTCAAGCCTCCACAGCACTTTGTGTCTCTTTCAAAGGTACATCTTAACACATTTTTCTGATACTAGGATAATTGTGGCCAATTTCTCATCTTCCCTGCCACCACCCGCCCTCCCTCCCCTCTTGATTGTGAAATCTTCAAGGCTGCAACATTGTCTTGTTCACCTTGATCCTTGCCAAAATTTAGTCTGTCTTAGGCAATCAATAGATGTTTGTAGAATCTAATGGAATCCAAATGGCAAAGTAGCTGGCAGGTAACCACAGTGTATTTTTCACTGAGGAGGTGATAATATAGCAGCTCTTCTGGACTGACTGCATATACGTTATTATCTACAAATATCTGTTTACTGGTATGCAGAGACAGTCACTGCAAGCCTTGGAGATATATTTCGCACAGCACAAAGAAAATATTCTGAGGTTTAAGTTGCACAAATTGGTTGTACAATCAACACCTTCTATAAAATAAAGGGCTTTAAACATAGGGATGGTGGTGGCTAGTCTAATCATCAATTATAAACTCAGAAGTAAAGCAAATATTTTAGAACAGTCCTAGACTCGAAGGTCAATATGCATAAAATCTCTGTTCCTTAAGTTCTCTTTAAGTGCAGAGCTATACTAAATACTAAGCCAAACCACTTTTTAAATGTTAGTTAAGATGATACATTTGCTTATATTACGGTATATGCTGTTTTAAGTATATTTAGACAGCCTGTTTTTGCATTACTAAGTATGCATGATCTATATCCAGTGCTATATTTTATTCAGGTTCTCATGCTAAAGTATTTTTAAATAAGATGTATATGTGCAAAATAAATTACACATTAGCTTTTCAAATAAGAATTTTGTTATGAAAATTTGACAAATGCAAACAACCTTGTGAAGTAGATCTACATTTATCAACTAGAATTAGATACTTTAGGAAGAAAACCTAGGAATAAGAACCTCTTTCTTTAAAATAATGTTGGAACCAATGGATTTTCTACATGAACTGCCTGCTTAAAACCCACAGCTCCATTCTTTAATAGGTACTTCAGCCCTTGACACACAATTTACAGAGTGATTTATCCGAGAAGCACAAATAATGTAGTTGAAGGTTTTCATAACTACCATAACAAGCGATTAACTTCCATAACAACGTGATACAAATTGCCCCAACATAAAATTGTAATAATAATAATAATAATAATAATAATAATCAGTTATAGGGACTTAAGTGTTTGTCTCTGCAATTCCAAAGAGTTGGGGCTTTTGAAAATAAAAAGTTATATTTTCAAATACCTAGAGTGTGTGGACATAACCACTAAAGCAAGATAACAACTATTAAAGTGGACTTACTTGGTTAACTAATTTTTGGCAAAGCAGGAAAGAATATCCAATGGAATAAAGACAGTCTTTTCAACAAATGGTATTGGGAAAATTGGACAGCCACATGTGGAAGAATAAAACCGGACCATTTTCTTACACCAGATACAAAGATAAACTCAAGATGAATGGAAGACCCACACGTGAGACAGGAATCCATCAAAATCCTAGAGAAGAACACAGGCAGCAACCCCTTTGACCTCAGCTGCAGTAACTTCTTTCTAGACATGTCTCCAGAGGCAAGGGAAACAAAGGCAAAACTGAACTATTGGGACTTCGTCGGGGCAAAAAGCTTTTGCACAACAAAGGAAACAGTCAACAAAACTGAAAGGCAACCTACGGAAAGGGGGAAGATATTTGCAAATGGCATATTAAATAAAGGACTAGTATCCAAGATCTATAGAGAATTTGTCAAATGCAACATTCAAAAAACAAATAATCCAGTCAAGAAATGGGCATAAGACATGAACAAACACTTCTCCAAAGAAGACATACAAATGGCCAATAGACACATGAAAAAATTTTCCATATCACTCATCATCAGGGAAGTACAAATCAAAACCACAATGAGATACCACCTCTCACCAGTTACAATGGCTAAAATTAACAACTCAGGAAACGACACAAGTTGGCGAGGATGTGGACAAAGGGGAACCATCCTACACTGTTGATGGTAATGCAAGCTGATACAGCTGCTTGGGAAGACAGTATGGAGGTTCCTCAGGAAGTTAAATATAGAACTACCCTATGACCCAGCAATTGTACTACTAGGTATTTACTCCAAAGATACAAATGTAATGCTCCAAAGAGGCACATGCAACCCAATATTTATAGCAGCAATGTCCACAATAGCCAAACCGTGGAAAGAGCTATGATGTCCACTGATAGATGAATGGCTAAAGAAGATGTAGTACATATATACAATGGAATATTACTCAGCCATCAGAAAGGATGAATACTTATCATTTACATCGACATGAATGGAACTAGAGGGTATTATGCTGAGCAAAATAAGTCAATCAGAGAAAGACGATTATCATATGGTTTCACTCATACGTGGAATTTAAGAAACAAAACAAAGGCTCACGCAGGAAAGGAGGGAAAATGGAATGGAATGAAATCAGAGAAGAAGACAAACCATGAAAGACTGTTAACTATCAGAAACAAACTGAGGGTTGGGGGGATGGGGTAACTGGGTGATAGGCATTAAGAAGGGCATGTGATGTGATGAGCACTGAGAGATATATGCAACTGGTGAATTACTGAACTCTACCTCTGAAACCAAGGATGTAATATATGTTGGCTAATTGAATTTATTTTTTTATAAATTTATTTTCTATTGGTGTTCAATTTGCCAACATATAGAATAACACCCAGTGGTCATCCCGTCAAGTGCCCACCTCAGTGCCCGTCACCCAGTCACCCCCCACCCCCCGCCCACCTCCCCTTCCACAACCCTTAGGTCATTTACCAGAGTTAGGAGTCTCTCATGTTCTGTCTCCCTTTCTGATATTTCCCAGTCATTTGTTGGCTAATTGAATTTAAATAAAAAAATGAAGTAGACTTACTCTCTTCAGAACAAATATCAGAAATTCTGTTGTAATTGTTGCTGTCTTGTTTTTTTAGCCAACATTTTACAGGGTCTCACTATTTGCCAACTACTATGCTAAATACTTTGCACACATTATCTCCACACTTAAAAAACAAACAAATGTTGAGACCCAAGAGGGAGGAAGACATGGGGGAGAGTGAACTAACATTTTAAAAAACAAGATGGAAAGGAGGGGCAAATAAGGGTAATCTGGCTATCTGGTGAGAGATATCAAGGTGATTCTGACCAGAGTGAATTTCCTACTGCTCTGGGTCTGACCCTCAGCTTCCAAAGTCCAGAAATTTTTACCTGTACATTCCTTTATTGAAAGCAGATCTATGTAGGTAGCCAAACTAATCAGGCGGCTACTAGGTGAACTTGGAAGTAGAGCAAAGGAAAAGGAACAGTCTTTAAGGGTGTTTCATCCAGGCCACAGTGAGGCCCAGAAATGAGAATAGGTAAAGCCATAGGACGTGGGAAATAGTATGTGCAAAAGCAAAGAAGAGTCAAAAAGTACAATGTGTTTTTGAGAAATATCTCATAAGTCAAGACCTTGGGCTGGCTGGAGCAGGAAACCTGAAGCAGAGTTGTTATGGAAGACAGGACTGTAACAGCAGACAGGGCCAAAATACAAAAGACCTAGGACTTACCTTGATTGCAGTAAACTGTTTTAAAGCAAAGGATGACTCATGAGACTCTTCTGGAGTCTGGAGAAAAACAATAGCGAGTGCAAGGAAAACAGAAGACTGTTGTAAGTGGCCCAGGTGAAACGTTATACAAATCTAAATTAAGTTATAATTGAGGGATGAAATACCTTCATAATACTGCTTCCCTGAGAAAATGTGTTCTGAGTTGAAAACTACTGACTTCATTACACATTACATTTGATATTCAATACTTGGTACTCAATGCATTTGAAAGTTGACATGAGCCCATATTTAAAAACAAACTCTGTAGTGCAGTTGTTATTATTATATAAAATGTTTAGCGTTAGTGCAAGTCAGAAACCAAATGAGAAAAAAATTGAAACCTTAAATGATCAAAATGATTTTTATAAACTCCAGTAACAAGCACGGGTGACATCCCCTAAGAGTAAAAAATCAGTGTTGCATTCATTAAAAAGTTATCCTAGAAGTCTACTAAGCTCTTTCCCTCTTTTTTATTCTATATTTCCATGGATACTACTAGCTGATTCATCTTACTTCTTTTGTAAGCCTTTTAACACATTCAGTTTTTAGTTGTATTGAGAGATCACTGATTAATTTCTAACAACTAATAAAGGCAGACCAAACTTCCCAATTTTTATTTAATTGCCAAATAAAAATGTTTGTGCAGTTACCATATTAATCAAAATTTTAAAATTATCATGATCAAATAGTTTTCAATACAAAAACCCTAAAATTAATACTTTAAGAATTAATCCCACATAGTGCATGTTGTGTATGATTATATGAGAATGACTATTAGAAATATTAAAAGAAAATATGGAGAAAGTTACCAGTGTATATGTCTGTCAATGCATGTTGTGTATGTTTCTTGTAACAGGAGAAATAGACAAACAAATAAGAAGTAATAAGAGATTGAGGCAATGTCTACACATACACATCAGTTTGTGAGGGGAACATTGATTCAGCCAATCACCAATGACTGCATTCCACTGCTTTCCCCTAGCCTGATCGGTAAGCATAGATAAAATTTCTGTTCTTTAAATTTTAGAATAGGTATAATGCTCCCTGTGTTAGAATGCAAGTCCCTTTATTCTTACTCACATATAAGATGTTGTGAGAAAACACACACACACACACACACACACACACACACAGATTTGACCTTGTCCTTAAAATCCAGACAAATTAATTTTTTATTTAAATTCAATTACCAAAAAATAAATAAATAAATAAATTCAATTACCAACATATGGTACATCATTAGTTTCAGAGGTAGTGTTCAATAATTTAACACATATAACACCCAGTGCTCATCACAACCAGACAAATTATTTAAGAATGTGCATAACGCTTTATTCACAATAATCCAAATTGAGAAGAGCCCAGGTGTTCATTAATAAAAGCATGAATAAACAAACTATGACATAGCTATACAATGGAATGCTATTCATTATTTAAAAAGGATGGCCTTGGGATCCCTGGGTGGCGCAGCGGTTTAGCGCCTGCCTTTGGCCCAGGGCGCGATCCTGGAGACCCGGGATCGAATCCCACGTCAGGCTCCCGGTGCATGGAGCCTGCTTCTCCCTCTGCCTGTGTCTCTGCCTCTCTCTGTGTGTGTGACTATCATAAATAAATGAAAAAAAAATTTTAAAAAGGATGGCCTTAAAAAATAAAAAAAATAAAAGGGATGACCTATTGATATTGACCAAAGACAATGATAGATCTCAAAACCATTATACTGAGGAAAAGAACCCAGAAGAGTGCATTCTCTATGATTTTATCTCTACGGAGTTCTAGAAAGAGGAAAACTAATGTATGGTGTAAAAAACAAAAACAAAAACAAAAACAAAAACACGAAACATTGGTGTCTGGGAACAGGGGAAGAGGATTGACTGGGAAAGGGGAATGAAAAAACTTTCTGGGAACAATGGAAATAGTTTATATCTTAATAGGGGTTAGGGCTACACAGATACATGAATTTTACAAAAATCAATGAATTTGTGGATGTAATTTAATTTCACATTTGTTTATTTTAAAATTTTACGATTTTTAAAATAGAAAAACTCAAGTATCAAATTCTAGTTAATGCTATACATAATGAACTATGTAGGTAGAGTATACTGATGCCTGCAACCTACAGCTTACTTTCTCTAATACATCTAAACTATGATGAATTGATGAATGAATAAAAGGATGGGCCAGTTGGTAGATATGTGATAAAACAAGTACAAGAAAATGTTAATGGTAGGATCCAGGAAATGGGTGTGCCAGTTATTTATTGCCGCATATCTCCATCCCAACCCTTCTTGGCCTCATTTTGTGACTCTGCAGCTCACTCTGTCCTTTGCTAGCTAGTTTGCCATCTTGCTCTGCCCATAGTGGGTATGAGAGGGTAACAAGCTTGAAGGTGGAAAAAAAGTACTGCACTAATGCGAGAGGGGATGATACCAATACTCAATCAGCTTTTACCCAGTTAATGGTTTTTCATGTTAAATTTTCCTATTCAAAATTCTGATGTAGTTTCCGTCTTTTGACTGGGCATTGACTGATCAAGTGAGTATAAGAATGACTGATCAAGTGAGTATAAGAGTGCTCATTGTAAAATTCTTCCATCTTTGCTGTATGTTTGAAATTTTTAAAAATAAAATAATTCAAAAAATCTGAAAACAAGTATTGTGTTCTACTTCCAGTTTAGTCAGAGGAATGAAGGAAAATTATTTTATGCAATGAAAACAGGCAGCAGTATTTTTAAACCATAAAAATGGGAAGGGTGATAACTTTACCAGCAGCAAATTACCATAAGCCTATAACCTCATAGCAGACACTTCCAAAAAGTCATGGCCAATGGGAAAAAAAGAAGATCCTGGTATTCTAGGGTGATATATCAAAGAATTTGACCCAACCACAACCTGCAGAAATAGTCCTAAGGGAAAAAGTAGTTAATAAAAACTTGAAAATTCTTTCTGACACCCATCATCTGGTCAGAATCAGACTGATGACATGGATAGAGAGCCCAGAGAAAAGTCAAGGCTGAACTCTTGAAAGTAAAAGCCATTACTTACTGCTTTTAGGAATTTTTCAGTCAACATGAAGGGATCTTGAGAAAAGAGAACCCTTATAAAAATGACTTGGTGATGAAATCTAGCCAAACAAAAGATGAATGGAGAAGTCATGATAAAGGGTAGCCCAGAACTCAGGGCAAGCAGACAGCAGGGCCATTTCTGCAATCCTGGGAGTGGGCAGGGGTGGGGTAGGATCCATGGCATATAGTTTTATAACCGATCAAGATGTCCTTTGTGTATAAAGATAAAAGGCTTCTTCAAACATGCACACATTCAAGAGCCACCGTGAACCCTACCTGAAAAAAAGGGTTGATGATGCAACCAGTCACCTAAAAGATTGATCCAAATATAGAATTTAGGGCTGGAGAGATTGGGGCAAAAAAACTAATAAAACTAAAGTTATAGGAATTGGGATTTTTGAAGTCAATTTAAATGCTGATAGCCTTGAGAAAATAAAAATAAATAACAAGTATTCTCTAAAAATCTCCCATGGAACTTAAAAATAACTTTTAAAATAATACTTGAATTTTTTTTTTTTGCTTAGCCTTGACAATTTTGTTCAGTTTTACTCTGATTTCTTTTTCTTCTACTAAAGTCAAATTAACTTCAATGTCCTCCTTTTGAATTTAAAATTAATACAGTATAATCCTATTTTTATAGAACTATTTCATGAATCTATCATCTAGTCACTTGTAGATTTGCATAGAGAGATGGAATGATGAAAAGTTCACTAATGTATTTCTGGATAATGGGCTTTGAGGTGACTTCCTCCTTTTTTGTATTTTTATATTGCTTGATTTTTTAAAAATAAACAAGCATTTACTGGAGCACCTGGGTGGCTCAGTCAATTAAGCGACTGCCTTAGGCTCAGGTCATGATCTCAGGGCCCTGGGATCTAGCCCAGTTCTCGTTCCATGCTCAGTGAGGTGTCTGCTTCTCCTTCTCCCTCGGGCCCTCCCCCTCCCTGCTCCTGCTCTTGCATGCTCTCTCTTCTCTCTCTCTAACAAAGAAATAAAATCATTTTTAAAAGTAAACAAATAAGCATTTACTGAAAAAGCCATATGATAAAAAGGAAAATAAAACACATAGAGATAGGATTGCTAAACCAATAACCTATCAATAAACACACATGAGAAGGGATGTTCAAACCTTATCAGAGAAGCTGCTGTAGTTAAGCTTCAATTTACAAATAATTCTGGCATTATTTATAGATCATTCTCATCGATTCGTAGAAAATATTGGACTCTACAGGACAAGACAGTAGTTAGTTGGCCAATGTAACAACTATGTGTATGAAAAAGTAAAGAAACTCTGTTTAAAAAAAACTATCTTAGGGCAGCCTGGGTGGCTCAGTGGTTTAGTGCCACCTTCAGCCCAGGGTGTGATCCTGGAGACCCGAGATCGAGTCCCACTTCAAGCTCCCTGCATGAAGCCTGCTTCTCCCTCTGCCTGTGTCTCTGCCTCTCTGTGTCTCTCGTGAATAAATAAATAAAAATCTTTAAAAAAATAAAAATAAAAAATAAAAAAACTATCTTATAAATTAGAGTTTTAGCAAATTTAAAACTCCCCTCATCCAAATTGGTGAAAGTTTACTTCGTTGCTATCATATTTATTTTTAAAATGCCATTAATCAACATGAAATGTATAACTGTTATCAGTTTCCAATCAAAATATCAAATGGATTATTGAGCCTTAATATCTCTTACGTTTCTTTGCAATAGAGTTTTACATTCTCTAGAGCAAATATTAGCTTACTTCCTATCCATTTGTCAAAAATCTCATTTTAAACCTTTAAAAGTTCTGTGGCCTTCAGTATTGATGCCATGCATTTCCATCAACTGCACAGAGATTTTATCTATGTGTTTTTATTCATTCATTTGATAAATAATTTATGTGGAGTCATCTAAATGTGGGCAAATCGGAAAAGTTCAGTTCAGGGTGCAATTATGCCCAATTTCATTAAATTACTTTTGGCAAACGGTGCTGGCTCTTTATAATAGTTTTCAAACATCTAATAAGGAATTGCTTGTAATTGTGCCATTGTCTGATAGTGAAATGAAAGAACAGACACTGCAGTGCTGCTGAACCCCTCCCTTTGTGTTATCCTGCCACGCTTTCTGGCCACACGATTCCTCCTGACTGTCATGCTGTGGAAATTGCAGGGGGTAGCTGCATAGGCTTTTAATTTACAAAGAAGAGCCAAGAGGAAAGTGGAATGGAATTACATAAATTAGCCCTGGCAGCCAAAGTCTGTTTCTCTTCTTACCTGACACGACAGCTCCTGGCCACCACAGAAGGGCCCAGCGCCTTCTTTGGAATCTTCGTTATTTAGCAGCCTGCATTTCAGTCCCTTAAATTGGCACACTGCAAGATTCTCTCACCGCTAGAGGTGACTGCTCGGCCCAAAGGCCATTTGCCTTCCTGATCCTTTTCAGGAAAAGGAAGTTTAAAAAAAAAAAAAAAAAAAAAACTAACCAGCTGCTATTTCCAGCTGGAAAATTCATTTGTTCATTCGTTGATCAAGTATTTATTGAGAACCTACTACATACAAGGCACTGGTCTGGTCACTAGGATTACAGAGGTAGGTAAGATAAACAAGGGTCTTCTTTTCTTTTTTTTAAATTTTTTTTATTGGAGTTCAATTTGCCAACATTTAGCATAACACCCAGTGCTCATCCCGCCAAGGACCCCCCTCAGTGCCCGTCACCTAGTCACCCCCACCCCTGCCCACCTCCCCTTCCACTACCCCTTGTTCATTTCCCAGAGTTAGGGGTCTCTCATGTTTTGTCACCCTCACTGATATTTTCGCTCATCCTCTCTCCTTTCCCCTTTATTCCCTTTCACTAATTTTTATATTCCCCAAATTAATGAGACCATATAATGTTTGTCCTTTTCTGGTTGACTTACTTCACTCAGCATAATAAATACCCTCCAGGTCCATCCACGTCGAAGCAAATGGTGGGTATTCATCGTTTCTAATGGCTGAGGAATATTTCATTGCATACATAGACCACAGCTTCTTTATCAAGGGTCTTATTTTCAAATAGCTTACATTTTGCTAGGAGAAGATAAATAACTAAGTACATAATATGTCAGACTGGGTGTAGTATTATGAAAAATAAGGCAGGATAAGGAGGCCAGAGAGGGACTGTTGTGGGGACAGGGGTGTTCAGAGATATGACAGCTATTGAATGGACACAAAAATAATTTATTGCAACCTATTTAAAAATATTTCCTAATGCACACTGGAAATTGTCCTCTATATTAGACAACAGGAAACAAATGATATTCCTTCCATATTCTCTTCATTCAAAGTGTTCTCTCTCCTCAGAGTCGGCGTGGTCATCCACTTAAAATCCTTGCCTGATGCTTTGTAGAACAGTTATTTCTGTACAGCTAATCTCCCCTACTAAATAAGAATCACTTTGACATCAAGGACTGTGTTTTATTCAGCTTAGCATCTATTATGGGTTGAGTTGTATCCCCCAAAAAGGATATGTCGAAGTTCTAACCCCTACTACCTCAGAATGTAGTTTTATTTGGAAACAGAATCTTCAGAGAGGTGCTCAAAATGAGATCACCAGAGTGATCTCTAATCTGATATGACTGGTGTTCTTACACAAAGGAGAAATTTGGACACAGAAATAGATACACATATAGGGAAGGCCCTGTGGAGACACACAGCGAGAAAAACATATGATGATGTGGGATTGCAGTGATGTATCTACAAGCCAAGGAATGGCAAAGATTATCAGCCAAACACCGGAAACTAGGAAAAAAGCAAAGAAGGATCCTCCTCTAGCACCTTTGGACAAATTGTGGTTCTCTTGACACTTTGATTTTGGACTTCTAGCCTCCAGAACTGTGAAGGAATAAATTTCTGTTGTTCTAAACCACATAGTTTGTGGTATGGTCCTTTGTTACAGCAGACCAAACATGCTAGAATAGGGTCACTCTAAGCGTTTATGAATGAACAGTAAATATTGATGCATAAATAAATGAAGTACTTGATAAGTAAGAAATTTTGTAGTCACTTTACAAGTGAAGAAACTAAAGCATAAATATAATTGAACTCTTTATGTGACACAAGATACGGATTTGGTTGACCTTCAAAACTTACATATTTCTATAACAGAGGTTTTGTGATAGGTGTCCCTTTTCTTTAATAAACAATATTCCTTTTGCTTTCTATAGTTTAGTCCAGTAAGGGGTATGTGTGTAAGACCTCCACCTTTCTGGAAAAGAAGAAATGAAAATCAAAAAGCAGATTTGATTACTTGGAGATGACCTCACATGTCAGGCCATATAAGGGAATCAAGCCTCAGCCTGGCTGAAAGGGTAATACTGGAAAGTGATTTTACAAGCTAGAAAGCACTGATGCAAAACCTAGGCCTAGTTCTGCAACCCTATCAATGTAGATTATGGGTAATTTACCCAGAAACAAATCGTTTAGTAAAACCCTGTTCTGAATCTGAACATGTCCTTCTTGCAAAAGGTAAATAGTCAATTCATCTAATACTTAGTACCACTCAGATCTTACTTAACATCTAGAATAGCAACCCAACCCATGCCCAAATTACCTTAGGGAATCAGTGTACTGTAATATTAAAAGTCATGGGATTTAGGTTTTTTTCCTGGCCTTATTGACAGTTGACAAAAATCGTACACATTTAAGGTATACAACATGACCTTTTGATATACGTACAGATGTAACATGTTCATCACAATCAGGCTAATTAACATACCAGTCACCTCATATTGTTTACTTTTTTTGGTGAAACCAATTATCTACTCTCTTAGCAAATTTCAAGTATAAAATATAGTATTGTTTACTACAGTCACTATACTATACATTTAATCTCCATATTTTATTCACCCTACATATTTGAAACTTTGTACCATTTCACCGTTTCCCCACATTTTCCAGCCCCCAGCCCCAGGTAACTACTAGTCTATGATTTTAAGACTTCGAATTTTTCAAATTCTATATTTAAGTAAGACCAAGCAGTATTTGTCTTTCTATGTCTGCCTTATTTCACCTTAACATAATGTTCTCCAGTTTCATTCATGCCACAAATGGAAGGATTTCCTTCATTTTTATGAATAAATAATATTCTATTGCATATCTACATCACATTTTCACTTTCCATCCATTCTTTGATGGACACTTAGGTTGTTTCTATATCTTGGTTAGTGTGAACAAAGCTACAATGAACATCAGAGTGCAGATATCTCTTTGAGATACAAATTTTGTTTCTTTCAATTCAAGTACATGGAATATCTTCCTATTTATTTGTGTCTTCTTTAATTTCTTTCATTAATGTGCTATGATTATCAGTGTATATATCTTTCACCCCTTTGGTTAAATTTATTCCTCATATTTTATTGTTTTCAATGCTATGGTAAGTAGGATTGTTTTCTTAATTTCTTTTTTGGATGTTCATTGATAGTGTATAGAAATGCAACGAATTTATCTGGCCAGTACTGTGTTGAGTAGAAGTGGCAAGAATGGAGATCATTGACTTGTTCCTGATCTTACAGGAAAAGAGTTCAGCTTTTCACCCTTGAGTATAATGTTAGCTATGGGCTTGTAATATGTGACCTTTATTACGTTGAGATACATTCCTTCCGTATTTGTTGAGAATCTTATCATGATAGGATGTTGTGTTGTATTTTGTCAAATGTTTCCTTTTTCTCTCTCTTGAGATAATCATATGATTTTTATCCTTCATTCTGTTAATGTGGTATATCACTTCTATTGATTTGCAAATTTTAAAACATCCTTTCACCCCAGGGATAAATCTCACTGGTTCATGACATATGATCCTTTTTTTTTTTTACCTGCAAAACATCTTTGTTTTTATTTTATTTTTTGTAAATTTATTTTTTATTGATGTTCAATTTGCCAACATATAGAATAACACCCAGTGCTCATCCCATCAAGTGCCCCCCTCAGTGCTTTTAATATGTCGTTGAATTCAATTTGCTAATATTTTTTGACAACATTTGCATCTATGTTGATTAGGGATATTGGTCTGCAATTTTCTTGTCTTGTAGTGCTTTGTCTTTGGTATGAAGGTAATGCTGATCTCATAAAATTCATTTGGAAATGTTCCTTCCTCTTGAATTTTTTTGGATGAGTTTGAGAAGGATCTACATTAATTCTTACTTAAATATTTAGTAGAATTCACCAGCAAAGCCAGCTGGTCCTGGTCTTTTATATACATTGGTAGATTTTTTATTACTGACTGAATCTCCTCATAGGTTATTGGGTTGTTCAGACTATTTATTTATTCATGAGAGACACAGACGCAGAGACATAGGCAGAGGGAGAAGTAGGAACTTCTACGTGGAACTCGATCCCAGGACCTCAGGGTCACATGCTGAGCTGAAGGCAGATGCTCAACCACTGAGCCACCCAGGCATCCTTGTTCAGACTATTTATGATTCAGTTTTGGTAGGTTATATATATTTCTAGTAATTTATTCATTTCTTCTAGGTTATCCCATTTTACAGTAGTCTTTTTATTTCGAAGATTTTATTTATTTATTTTATAAAAATATAGAGAGCAAGAGCAGGTGGAGGGGGAGAGGGAGAGAGAACCCTAAGCAGACTCTATGCCAAGTGCAGAGCCTGCCACGGGGCTCAATCCCAGGACCCCAAGATCATGACCTGAACCAAAATCAAGAGTTGGAGGCTCAACAGACTAAGTCACCCAGGTGTCCCATAGTAGTCTTTTATAATCCTTTCTTTTTCTATGGCATTAGATGTAATGTTTCCTCCCTTATTTATAGTTTTATCTCTTTTTTATTATTATTGGTGTTCAATTTACTAACATACAGAATAACACCCAGTGCCCGTCACCCATTCACTCCCACCCCCCGCCCTCCTCCCCTTCTACCACCCCTAGTTCGTTTCCCAGAGTTAGCAGTCTTTACGTTCTGTCTCCCTTTCTGATATTTCCCACACATTTCTTCCCCCTTCCCTTCTTTTCCCTTTCACTATTATTTATATTCCCCAAATGAATGAGAACATATAATGTTTGTCCTTCTCCGACTGACTTACTTCACTCAGCATAATACCCTCCAGTTCCATCCACGTTGAAGCAAATGGTGGGTATTTGTCATTTCTAATAGCTGAGTAATATTCCATTGTATACATAAATCACATCTTCTTTATCCATTCATCTTTCGTTGGACACCGAGGCTCCTTCCACAGTTGGGCTATCGTGGCCATTATCTCTTTAAGTCATGTCTTCTTTTTTCCTTAGTCTGCATAAAACATTGTCAGTTTTGTTGATCTTTTCAAAAGGAAAAGAAACAGCTCTTAGTTTCATTGATAGTTTTCTATATTCTTTCCAGTCTTTACTTCATTTATTTCCACTGTAAACATCTTTCTTTTTTTTCTTTCTATCTTTGGGCTTAGTTTGTTCTTTCTTTTTTTTTTTCTTTTCTTTTTAGTTCCTTGAGGTATAAAGTTAGGTTGTTTACTTAAGATCTTCCTTTCTTCTTTTTTTTTAAAGATTTATTTTTATTTATTTATGATCGACATAGAGAGAGAGAGAGAGGCAGAGACACAGGCAGAGGGAGAAGCAGGCTCCATGCCGGGAGCCCAACGCGGGACTCGATCCCGGGACTCCAGGATCGCGCCCTGGGCCAAAAGCAGGCATGAAACCGCTGAGCCACCCAGGGGTCCCCCTTCCTTCTTTCTTAATATGGGTACATGTTGCTATAAAACATCCCTCTTTGGTATATTGTGCTTCCATTTTATGTTTTGAGATTTTTTTTATTTCTCTTTTGATTTCTTTGATCCACTGAATGTTCAAAAATGTGTTTTATAATTTCCACATATCTGTGAATTTTCTGATTTTTCTCCCACTATTGATTTCTAGTTTCATACCACTGTGGTTACAAAAGATTCTTGATATGATTTATCTTCTTAAATTGGTTAAGACTTATCCTGTGGCCTTATATATGACCTCTCCCAGATAATATTCCATATGCCTTTAAGAAGACTGAGTATGCTGCTAAGGTTGAATGTAGGATTCTGTATATGTCCATTAGGTTCATTTTGTCAATAGTGTTGTTCAACTCCAGTGTTTCCTTTTTGTTTTCCTGTCTGAACAGTCTATCCATTGTTGCAGGTGAGGTATTGAAGGCCCCTACTATTATTATACTGTTGTTATTTCTCCCCTCATATATTTTACTATTTGCTTTATATGTTTAGGTGCTCAAATATTGGGTACGTACATATCTATAATTGTTATATCATCGTGACGATTTGATCCCTTTATCATTATATAATATCCCTGTCTCATATTACAGTGTTTTACTTAATGTCTATTTGTCTGATAAAGGAATAGCTGCTTCGCTTCTCTTTTGGTGGCTATTTGCATGGAATATCTTCATCCAACCTTTCACTTTCAGTCTGTGTGTGTCCTTAAAATTAACTGATTGTAGGAAGTGTATGGATGGGTCTTCTCATTTTAATCTATTCACGCACATTATGTCTTTTGTTTGAGGAAATTAGTCTGTTTACATTTAAAGTAATTACTGATGGGTGAAGACGTTGCCATTTTGTTCATTGTTGTCTAGCTGTTTTGTAATTCCTTTGTTGCTTTCTTTACCTCTTACTGTCTTCATTTGTAACTTGATAATTTTTTTGTTCTTGTTCTGATTCCTTTCTTTATTTTGTAGATCTATTACAGATTCTTTGTGTTTACCATGAGGCTTAAATAAAACACTTATACAGTTATAATTATACATTATACAATTGTACAATGCATTATGCAATCATATATTATAGTATTTAAGCTGATAACAAAAACTTCAAATACATATTAAAATTCTATATTTACTCCCCCCACACACATTTTATGTTACAGATGTCACCATTTGCATTTTTTATATTGTGTATCCATTAACAAATTATTATAGTTATGGTTATTTTTATACTTTTTTCGACTTTTATACTAGAGTTGAGAGTGATTTATGCACTCTCATTACATTATTAAAGTATTCTGAATTTCACTGTGTACTTACCTTTACTGGTAAGTTTTATTATTCCATATGTTTCCATGCTACTAATTATTCTTTCATATGTTTTCATACTACTCTGCAACTTTATTATTTCATATAAAGGGACTTTTGAGATTTTCAGTCTTTCCATGTCGGTTTATTTCTAACTTAACAAGTACATGTGATCTCAGGAAGATTTTTATATTTTCATATAAACAATTGGCTAGGAAGTATCTCTCTTCCAACTATACTCTGAGGTAGTTGTTTCCTATATTCCAGGGGACTGATTTCAGGAAATGAAGAGCAAATTCTCATTGATAGAATGCTTTTCATAGGCAAAGCACAGTGATGTGTAATTCAGGTAGGTGTAATTCTGTCAAGGATCAGATCTCCCTCAGGCAAGGAGAGCAGGCTGCCAATATCTAAAACTGTGCCATAAGTAAGTACTTGGTCTCTAGGCAGACTACCAGCAAGGGCAAGTATTGTCCATATAATAAAAGTCATAATATGGTTGAATAGAAAAGAACCTTTAGAGGCTGCAAAAAGAACGTGGCAAGGAAAATGTTTCATGTTTCATAGGAAATGCTATGGTGTACATATATCTCCACCTTCAGTTTGCACCGTAATCAAAAAGGATGTTACTTTTCCCACTCAAAGGAGCTAAAAATATTTCTCCCATCACTGCAGTGCAGCAGAAAATCTAAATAAAAGAATTAGCACTTGGCAAGATTCAGGATACTGAATGTCAGATTGGAGAGAGGCAGATGAAGATTACAAACTGACACAGGAGAAAAGCCATTTCCTAGTAGGCAGTAATGCAGACTGCATTTTTTAAAAGGACATTACTCAATGCTCATCATGGTATGTGAACTCTTAATCTTCTTTATCTATTCCACCCCTCCCCCTACCCATCTCCCCCTGGCAACCACCAATTTGTTCTCTGTATTTAAGAGTCTGTTTTTCTGTTTGTCTCTTTCTTGTTTGTTATGCTTCTTAAATTCCACATATGAGTGAAATCATATGGTATGTGTCTTTCTCTGATTTATTTTACTCAGCATTATACTCTCTAGGTCCATCCAAGATGTTGCAAATGGCAAGATTCCATTCTTTTTTATGGCTGAGTAATATTCCTCTGTGTGTGTGTGTGTGTGTGTGTGTGTGTGTGTGTGTGCATGCGCACACATATCTTTTCAAGTTAATATTTTTGTTTTCTTAGGGTAAATACCCAGTAGGGATCATATGGTAGTTCTATTTTAAATTTTTTGAGAAACCTCCATACTGTTTTCCACAGTGACTACATCAATTTGCATTCCCACCAATAGAGCACAAGTGTTCCTCTTTCTCCATACCCTGACCAACACTTGTTATTTCTTGTCTTTTTTATTCAAGTCATTTGGATGGGTGTGAGGTGATATCTCATTGTGGTTTTGATTTGCATTTCCTTGATGCTTAGTGATAATGAGCATCTTTTCATATGTCTGTTGGCCATCTGTATATCTCTTTTGGAAAAATGTCTATTCATGTCCTCTGCTCATTTATTGATCAGATTACTTGTGGGGGGTTTTTTTGGTGTTCAGTTATATAAGTTATTTATATATTTTGGATATTAGTCCCTTAATAGATATATCCTTTGCAATCTCTTTTTCTATTCAATATGTAGCCATGTCATATTGCGGTTGGTTTCCTCCACTGTGCAAAAGCTTTTTATTTTGATGTAATCTCAACAGTTTATTTTTGCTTTTGTTTCCTTTGCCTGAGGAGACATATCTAGAAAAATGTTCTTATGACCAATGACAAATTACTAGCTATGTTTTCTTCTAGTAATTTTATGGTTTCAGGTCTCACATACAGGATATTAATCCATTTTGAGTTTGTTTTTGTGTATGGTGTAAGAAAATGGTCTGTTTTCCTTCTTTTGCATGTAGCTTTTGAGTTTGATGTCTGTATTATGGAGGGGTTGGGGGAGGTGCCTTAACAATGCAGTGACATTCTGTATCCAAAGTGAACTTTGATCAAGATAAAAATGTAAGAATTCTCTGCAAAAAATAACATGGACCCTGAGTTAAAATAATATCCTAACAAAGACATATGTAGAAATTTATTCAATAAATATTTGTTGGGTGAATGAGCGAGGAAGAAGTGGGAATATCAAGTGCAATCCATTGAAGGGGGGGGTTGAGAAGAGTAGAAACAAGGGAAATGAGGTGAGAGGAGACAAGTAGGGTTCACTTCTGAAGTACATAAGAAGAGCTATTTTTAAAAATGTATTTACATGATGGCTGTGGGGCTTGATTCTCCCTTAAAAAACCATACCCTGTGCGGGGTTTATAGATTATCTGGTTAACAGCATTCCATGTGCCCTTTTCACTCAAGTTCCCTAGCAGTATTAAAGGCATGCTTCAGCCTCAAGGTCAACTCCATTAGCCCAGATGGAAAGAATCTTGAATAAACAAAGCAAAGTGAGCAAACCTTCTACACAACATCAGTCAAATCCTACGGACTATCAAGAAAGACCAATTAACCTGTTTTCTCCATTTTTACTAGGACTAAGAGTGGGACTGGTCATCTATCATGAGAAAGCCAATTTTAACAAGATATCCAACCAGATTATAAATGGCTTACAATGTACTAGATGGCCTGTTTCTTAAGAGATTTTTTTCCTAAAACTGTGTGTGAATATACTCTTTGAGTAAGAGAATTTGTCTTTAGAAAAGACAAATTGGCAAATATATGAAAAGATATATACAAGGCTGTTCTTTGCAGCTTTATTTACAATACCAAAGGCAGGGCACAACCCAAATGTCCATCAATGGGGTACTGTTTGAATAAATTATATTATTTCATGTAAGGTGGAAAGAGTGCATACTGTTATGGTTAGCTAAGAAAGGTGGGGAGGTTGTATCTTATACACAGAATCAAAGAAGATGTCAAAGACTACTGAGGCTGTACCCAAAAAACCCAGGCACCAACTTAAAGAGGTTTCTACTGACGGGATAAACAAATGTGGGCATCAGTCAGAATAATAATTTTGATGGATTCAAACTCATAAAGTATGTTTAAATCCATGGCTTCATAGTGGTATTTTTAAACAATCGTTATTCACCTTTGGAGGACGCTAGGGAACTAACTCATATGTATTGGCTTGTATTTCAAAACTGAAAGCATGAACCAAAACCTCAAAAAATGTTCGAGGAAGAAAGGAATGGGATACAGACATTTTTGGTGTAACTATCAAGTGATGTAAAAATATAATTAATATGGGCGGCCCTGGTGGCTCAGCGGTTTAGCACCACCTGCAGCCCAGGGCATGATCCTGGAGACCCTGGATCGAGTCCCACATCAGGCTCTCTGCATGGAGCCTGCTTCTCCCTCTGCCTGTGTCTCTGCCTCTCTCTCTCTCTCTCTCTCTCTCTCTCTCTCTGCATCTCTATGAATAAATAAATAAAATCTTAAAAAATATATAATTAATATGAAATTCAGAATAGTAACCCAGGGTGGGTGTTGGGGGCATATGAGATTGGGAACAGACATGCAAGAGGCTTCAAATGCACTGGTAATTTTTTTATTTCTTAACTTAGATGGTGAGCATATCTGTTTTCATTGTATTATTATTGGTTACATAGTGTTTATATATACTGTATGTTGTATGTGTATGCATGCATGTGTGAGTCTTATATAGGCCTACACAAAAGTGGTTTATATAATAGCTAGAATATCATGTAGAACAAACATTTGAAAAAGAAAAGAAATTAACTATAAATAATTAAGTAAGGCACACAAAAGTAAATAATTAAATGGAGCTATTATGCTGCAATGGAAATGCAATCGTTCAACTTTGAAACACTGTAAGAGCAATTAAGTCATCAAATGTTTTTTAAGTCCCTGTGATGGGCATGCATTGACAAACCAAACACACACAATTCCCATTCTGTGGTGGGGGAGAGAAACATTGGACAAGTCGATGACCCATAAATGTGTACGTATGCCCTGCAATAAGGGCATTAGTCTAACAACCAACATTTACCGAGCAGGCTTGTGCCAGAAACTGCTGTAAAAGATAGATCACCATTTCTGCACAGGGAAAACTTAGTATACATCTATGTTAAGCAACTCGTTGGAGGTCAGATAGCTTATAAATGGAGCAACTGTGAACCAAACCCAGGCAGTTGGACTACAGAGCCCAAGCTCCTATGCCATGCTGAGTCAGAAAACACTTGAATTATCGGGAGAACAGAGGGGCTTATTTCTGTTTTTATTGGTCAGAGAAGGCCTCTTTGAGGACCTGACATTTATGCTTAGAAATACAGCATTAGGAAAAGCTAACTTGACCACTTGTATGTATTAAATGATCATCTAAGTGGTAGGAAGCCTAGAAGGCAGGTGTAGGCAAAAGGACACTACTGAAGGAGGTCAATGAGAAGTCTTTCTCCTTCAGCCCTTCATTCATTCCCTCAGACCTCAAGGGAGCATGCGACAAAAGGGACTGTGGTGAAATATTTGGCCAGGGCCTGGCACCAGGGAGCAAAGGACCAAGAAAGGAGTGTCAGTTACCACCTTAATATAAGCAAGTCTCTCTATGTTGGCTTCCCCTCGGGCCACTCTGGGGTTCCAGATGAGCTCCAGGGCCTTGGGCAGCTGCTTCTCAATGCTTTTCTCTAATGTTCCTTTGCTTCCTCCCTGAGGCCTACCCTACACTCTTCTCAAGACCAGGCCTCTGTTCAGTGCCTCAACTCAGGCTACTACTGCAACGTTCTACACTCTGAACAAATGGCAAGCCTCTACGCTGAGCCAAAAAAACCCCATCAACTATGGGAAGATGATTGCAATCCACTTCAAAAAATCTCTCCAGACATTGCCCATCAAACAGCATTCCAGGAGTGAGGTGTCATTTGGCATGACACCCAGAAAGACTCGTCCATAACAGTGCAATTACTATTTGACCTGGAGACAACAGGTTTTACAAATGCCCAGCAAAACAGAGTACAGGTTACTAAAGACCATTGTAAGAAAAGGCTAGATGATTTTTTAAATTAGGACAAATTTTTAAATCAGAGTTGAAATCACACATTATTTGAAGAAAATGAATGGTGGTTCTATTATTGTTTTCATAAGAAAAGACATTCAAAATTACTTTGACTTTAGAGGAAAACACTCTATTGCTCTTAAACCTCACTCAGAAGCAAAATTTTCAGATGTCTTTGAGGCAAATTTTAAAGAGAATACAGAATCCAAGGATACTTTGCTTCCTGATAAGGCTGTAGTCTTAACCTGAAGAACTAGACAGATAAGGAAATAGATTTGGTTAACCTGAAGCAAACTCTAAACTATGACTGGAAATGCAGAGAATAGAACTTTTAAAAGAGAAAGAAATTTAAGTACATGTTAATATGATACATCCAGAATTCCTTTTCACATAAATATTACAAATTCTATACCATTGCAGAGTCAAGGAAATAATCTACTTAATGGTTCACAAATGTGTTCTTTCACTGTGAGGATGATGCTGTCAAAAATAAGAAAGAGGATGGTAATGATTTAGGAGTTGGGGTTACTAACAATAGAGTTCCCCAACATTTGTCAGGCTAAATGTATTTTTAAAAGCTTTGCTATTTTAAAATCCGATGAATGGGGTTAAATATATTGGGAACAGAGGAAGCCTAATCTGAAGAAAAGTAGCCCTAGCAATAGCCACTCTACCACTCTCTTGGAGCTTTCAGCCATCCTAAGGCATGCTTTTGATTACAGAGCCTTTGTAGATGTTGGGTGTTGTGAATGGAGAACGTGTCACTTTTAAATCACTTTTGAGGTTATAACACAGACAGGAGGAGCGTAGGACATGATAATTGTGAGAGAAGCTCTGCTGAGTTTAATGACAGGCGAGGAACTTGGGAGAGTATCGTGAATGAAGAAGCCATTTGCTATGAAACCTGTGAGTCCACTTTGAAATGGAAGAAGAAACAAGAAAATCATCAGGGGGCAAGTTTAATCCTTTTTGGGGACATTTGAAGCTTTTTCTGAAACTTCGGTAGGAAGAGCTGTTTGGAAATTGTTTTTGTTTTTGTTTCTTTCCCTTAACATTGCATGTGGCCATTGCTCATTCCATGCCACCTACTCTTGTCAGAGCTTCCCTAAAGGGTTGGCGAAAAGAATCAGAAGAAACCACAAAGAAGACTTCAAAATTCAAAGCTAAAAGGCTGAAACAGAGAGACCAGGAACTTCTTATGAAATGGAAGATTACATCTTAAAGCTTGATTATGCTTCTGTTTAAAACATATAAGATACAACGTTTCATGCATCTTTCAATAAACTTTGCGTTCATCTTACATTTCTTTTGACATTTTATTAATGATATTTTTAAAATAGGCTTCTATATCCTTTAAAAATTGTATTTTACGGGCAGCCCAGGTGGTTCAGGGGTTTAGCGCCACCTTCAGCCCAGGGCGTGATCCCGGAGACCCAGGATCGAGTCCCACGTCAGGCTCCCTGCACGGATCCTGGTTCTCCCTCTGCCTGTGTCTCTGCCTCTCTGTCTCTCATTAATAAATAAATAAAATCTTTTTTAAAAATTGTATTTAATAAAGTATTTTGGATATATCAACACTCGGGATACTGCTCATATCCATTGGGAGTGAATGTATTTCAAATACAATTTTGTTTCAGTTGTGATGTTCCATTTATTGTATGGACTATTTTAAAGAAACTCTTAAAATGTCAAATAATTCAATAACTATATTCCGTTATTTACTTCAGAATTTCTAAATTTAATTTTTATGCACTCCTATTGTTTTTGTACCTAAGTGACTGTTACAAGATTCAAGTTTCTTTTTCCCTTATAGTAATCTCTCATAGTGCATTCATCTCTAAGGAAAAAAGATAGCTATGCTCTCTGCAAAAGGAATATATATATATATATATATATATATATATATATATAATGACTTACTATAAATACATATATGCATATGCAAAGATGTTTTTCCTTTTACCTATAATAGCAAGGAGGAGCAGATATACGCAGGAGGAGGTGGAGGAGAAGGAAAAGAACTAGGGGGAAGAAGATAAGGAAGAAGAGGGGAAGTAGGAGGAGGAAAGGAGGAGAAAAGAGGGAGAAAAGAGGGGCAGAGAAGACTTTATTAATCAAAAGGGAGCTGCCAAGTATATTGTATGCCATTTATTCCATGAAATGCTTACAGTTGTTAAGTATATCTAGCAATTTGCCAAAATGTTTAAAACATAATACATAGTATAAAAAGCGAATACACAGCTGTATGCACACAATGCTTACAACTATCTAAAAAGATATATGCTTGTGGGCATCGCTTGGAGGAGAATATACCAAAAAAAAGTTGTGGATAATGGGATTGAGAGTGGGTTTTTTTTTTTCCTTTTCAAAATGTGTTAGCACTGCTATATTGTTTTTGCAATAAAATAAAAATAAGTGAGAAAATGAATCACTGCAGTTAATTAATCAACACGGCCATGATAAAGAACCAAAGATTTATCTGAGAATGATCTTTCAGCTAAGAAAATAAATCCCCCATTATTTATCATTTTAAGCATGGGTCTTCTCACCCACACACACAATTTAATGGCGAGGTAAGGAGCATAAGGGAAAGAAAAGCAGTCATAAATATGGGCAAACTGTACTGAGGTAGAGAAGCTGCCAAAAGAGGCTTAAGTGTGCATCTTAGGAGTACCAGACCATGCAGCTGGGAAAACAACATCCGCTTCCAAGTCCCATGAAAATGCAATCAGAATCAGAAGCTAAAGGTGTGCGGAATATAAAATGAAATAAGTAAGCGTCTTCCTTAAAGTGCCTAGGCTTTCCTTTCTGTGTGCGAGTTATAAATGCATGGATCCCCCAAAATGATTAAACACCTAAAATTCGCGTTCTCTATTTTTCAGCTAACTTCCTGAACAAAGATTAGGAATGCAGCATAGGGTGGAATGTTGCACCTGGGTCAGAGGGTGTATTCTTGACCAGATGCTACCCATTGGTCATACCTGAAAAAGGCTTCAACGGCCCTTTCTTTTTTGGGTACTACTATTCTTAGCATAATTCCTCTGGCCTCCCTGGAGAGAAATGCCTCCAGAAGGAGAAAAAGGGCTGAGATTTAGAGGCCAATGTTTTTTCACAGGAATACACTACAGGGTTGGGGAGAACAGGCTAATTATCTTTAGCGATGAAATTCTGTTTCGAGAAGGCCAGGGATGGGGCGGGCCACATGAAGGAATAAATAGGTCAGTCAGTTCATTGTTTTCAGCTTCCCTGAGTCAGCAGCTCTTTGGCTGCTCTAACACAGGGGAATGGGAGCCCTGACAACTCATAGGTCAGCAGAGCATATGTTGTTTAAATAAAATCTATCAATGCATTGGGATATGGCTGGTCCTCAAAAACTTCTCTTTCCTACAAAAAATATCAACATCTCAGCTCGCACCCCTTGGCTGTTCTCTATCTCAGTGCCTGCCTTTCCCTGACTAACCACTTCTTTGCAGAGCAGGTATACAGAACCTGTAATCCTTCAGAAAATTGCACATCACCCCGAGCTACAAATATTTTTCAAGCACCAATTGAAAGTAGGGAATAAAAACTGTTAAAATTGCAAGCTTCCCACTGAGCTCCAGCCACTGATCTGGACTGGAACAAGGTCTGATGACTTGGGAAGGGTTGAGTGAATCTCCAGCAAGCTTATTAACGTGCAGAATAAAGCAGACTGGCAGCGTTGCTCAGCTCATCCACTGGCCTTTTACCTGTGGAAGCCGTTGTCTTTAGAGAAAGTCTTCAATCATTTCTGGTCTGATTACCACACTCCAGCCCCAGCTCCAGAAATCAATCTACGTCATCCACAGCCTGAGATTCCCTATCAAGAGGAGCTTCACACTCCCTTCTAGGGGCACTGGATCCCATCCCCAGCCTCTTCTCCCTGCCCTTCACACACACACACTGTCTGGACCCCGAACACTGATGTGAAAAATCACAGCTTCCAACACATTTCTAAATCTACCACAGGTCAAAGCTGTGTCTGAGTTACTGACCCATTCCATCAGAACATGAACTGGGTTGTAAATCACTCTTGGAACAAAAGGAAGGGGAAGGGGAATGGACATCATGCTAAGTGAAATAGGCCAGATTCATGAAGACAAATACCATATGATCTCACTTGCATGTGAAATCGAAAAATATCAAACTCATAGAAGCAGAGTGGCATAGAAGCAGGGACTTAGAGAAGGGGAATGAGAGAGACGTCGGTCAAAAGGTACAACATTTCAGTTATGACGTAGGTGAGTTCTGGAGATCTAATATATTATAACTACGGTTAATAATATTGTATAGTATACTTGAAATGTGGGTTTTAAAAAATATTTTATTTATTTATTCATAAGAGACACAGAGAGAGAGACAGAGACACAGGCAGAGGGAGAAGCAGGCTCCATGCAAGGAGCCTGATGTGGGACTCGAACCCAGGAATTTGGGATCACGCCCTGACCCAAATGCAGGCATTCAAATGCTGAGCCACCCAGGCGTCCCAAAATTTTGTGTGTTTTTTTTTTCTTTTAACAACTATCTTTTTTCACATGTTGGAAACACTTCTTACAGGCAACACAGAATGGGCAGCACATCCATTCACTAATATCGCACTATTTTTTTTAATATCACACTATTAAGAGAGCTGAACTTAGGTGTTCTCACTACAAAAAAAAATAATTAACTATGAGAAGTGATGGATATGTTCATCAGCTTGATTATGGTAATTATTTTGCAGTATATACACATATCAAAACATCACCCTGGTACCCCTTAAATATAAACAATTTTATTTGTTAATTATACCTCAATAAAAGCTCGAAAATCTAGTAAATTAGAATGAGGGCAGGATAAAAGTAGATGCTTTTGCAGTGCGGTCTTGGAAAGAGAAAGAGAAAGAGAAAGAAAGAGAAGAGAAAGAGAAAGAGAAAGAAAGAGAAAGAGAAAGAGAAAGAGAAAGAGAAAGAGAAAGAGAAAGAGAAAGAGAAAGAGAAAGAGAAAGACTTCGAATGGCACTCATGGATCTGTTGGTGGAGACGCATCCAATGCCTGATGGAGATGGTGGGAAGGGTTCATGAGTGGAACCAATGCTCACTCTCTGGAGGAATGCAGAGCAAGATAAAAGACAACCAATAAAAAAAAAAAAAAAAAGACAACCAATAGGCAAACATAAGGGGTTTTTCAGGAAAATGTCCACCAAGAATATTAAGTCAAGCTTTCTCAAGTGCTCTCATCTAACAACTAACATTTACCGAATACACTGTTTCAGACACTGCTTCAACTGTTTCTTCAACTGCCCCAATAATTTAATTATCACAACGCCCTATGGAATAAGGAAGATTATATCCGTATTGAAAGATGAAAAAACTGAAGCACAAGCGCATGCTTTTTACTACTCCACTATACTCTGCATCAGGAATCTGCAACCTTTTTCTGTAAATCCAAATAATAAATATCTTTGGCACTGCGAGCCACATACCATCATCTCTGTCTCAACTACTAAACTCTACCATTGTGGTGTAAAAGCAGAAATAGACAATATACTATGTTCCATGTTCCGATAAAACTGCCTTTACCAATAAAGTGAATAAAAGCTGCAGGGCAGATATGGCCTCAGGGCCATGTTTTGTGGATCTCTGATCTGTATTTCTGGAGCCACAGCTGAAGTTGGTCGGAGACACATAGCATCAGAACACAAAACTGTTGCTTGTAGATAATGGGATTTTTCACTTTCTGTCAGGCTTGTCAGCCTTGTGGGTCTGCATCACTGGGACAGTTTGCTTTAGGTGTGCAACACGTCCAAGGAACATAACTGCAGTTTATGAGAGCCAACAAGACTCTTTTGCCTCCAGAAGGAGCCATTAAGAGGTGATCTCAGACATAACCCATATTTGGATACAGAAAGAAGTAACAGCCCTGGCATCTTTAGACATGTTCTGAGACTCCTTCCTGCAAATTATAAAGGCAGAGTCCATCAGAATCACTCGTCCTAAAACAAGTGTCATTTTGGTGGATATTCGAGGCAAGGGAAGAGAGAAAAACATTTCTATATTGTTTGTAATTTGATTTTAGAAATTTCAGCATAGACCATGTGTAAATTAACTTTCTCTTACCTCCTAGGTTCTATAGTTACCATCAGAAGTGACCTAATCAGGAATTCATACTCAGGGACCCTAGTTCAGAGGTTCTCATGCCACGGGGAGCTACTACCAACCTTACGGAATACAGATATCTAAATCTGTACCAAAGGCTTGATAAGTTGGCATGAGGATATGTGGCTGTCTAGAAAGTGTTTACCTCAAGCTTTTCCTGAAGGAGATTGAGCAATCTGTCAAAGGCAGCAGCTTTACACATTCACAGTAACACCCTAGATCTAGATAGACCTCTAAATGAGGAATTATGTCACCTGAGCCTATAAACATAGGAACAGACTCTGCCTTCATAATTTCCTGTCTTTGCCTCAGAGAGAACCTTTCATGTGGAGAACGTTGACTAAGTGCCTAGGGGCCCTAACGGGACAGAGAGTAAGAACTGCCTACAGAAATAGGTTGTGCAACTGTGTTTGGGCCAGCTCATTAATAAACGTTTGCACATGTGCCAGAATGTGGTCTGAGACTCGCTTTCATCATAACACACCACCTGGTAGCGAGGTTAGAGGGGAGGAGATATATAGCTCCCATGCACCTTTAATTTTCTGAAGCTACTCAGATCTACCAAGAAACCCTGACAACTGCTTGACCAACAGATTGACTTAGGTCAGGTTACCCAGACGCATCCATTTGTTATCTAAAAGATCTTTTGTGCAAATTGTTTTCTTCAGTGCCGGGTGGGTGCCAAAGACACAGAAAACAAGGACCCTATTCTCCAGGCAAGCACAGTTTGGTAGTAGGTAAAAGAAAATGTAGTGAATGTATTTTAATATTTTCTAAGGATTGCTCTTTTCCGACTTTGCGTTAGCTTTTAACTCAATTTATAAAGCATTTATCAGCCACATTGATATACATGCATTTTCACCAATCTCGTTTTACAGCCGAGGAAACTGGAAAATGAAAAATTACAAATACAGCTCAACAAAAATCTGATATTTCCCTAAAGCCTTCAAGTACTTATTAGTAAGAATGATTAAAGAGGTAAGTGGGAGGGCATACAGAGGATTGCAAGCAAGTGGTAGTTGAATAGCAGAATAGAGAATTAATTCAAAGAGCAAGATTCTTATCCAAATTGAACTTGAATTCCCTACTACATAACCAATCATAAACAAAAATGCATTCAAACGCACTGAGTCTATTCTCTCCAAAGAAAATCCACTCAAGTACAGAGTGCAAGCTGTAAACATTTGAGCTGCCACGATACATCAGTCTCCTGAGATCTTTGCACAAGTGTACACATCTGGCTTTCGTGTGGCACATATTGAAACCAGAAACTGACGACTAGATAATCATGTTTGTAATTATGCTCCTGAAATCAAATAATGTAATTCAGGGGGGTTTTAATTCTGAGCCCAGTCTTGCATTTTAATCCGATCTTGTGTTATGCGAAAGGACCACAGTGGCCACCAGTAATGGAGTCATAGACGCGAAGACCAGAGATCACAGAAAAAGACATCTAGTCCTTGTTTTCTTTTATAGAAGCCAGAATATAGAACATGTTACCATTTTTTAAAAGATTTTACTTATTTATTCATGAGAGACACACACAGAGAGAGAGGTAGAGACACAGGCAGAGGGAGAAGCAGGCTCCATACAGGGAGCCTGACATGGGACCCGATCCCAGGACTCCAGGATCATACCCTGGGCTGAAGGTGGCGCTAAACTGCTAAGCTACCCCGGGCTGCCCAGAACATGTGACCATTAAGCAGTATTCCCAGAATCCTCTGTCACTTCTTAAAATATAGCTGGGAAAGATAATGGCATTGATTACACAGTGACAATAATGTTGTTATTCTCCAGATCCCTTGAAACAGTGAGGACGGTACCGTTGCCTGGCTTGACACAGCCCTCCTATCTTAATGAAAATCAAAACTAAGCAGCTCTGCCCTGATGGCTATTATGTTCAGGAATAATTTTCATGATAACCTACTCAGACTCTTCCCAAGTCTCAAAAAAGAAAGTTAATTCTCCAGCTTCACACACACACACAATTTCTAGCTACTGAGTCAGACTTTGGAGTCACATGATGACTTCCAGGGCACATGGTAAACAGAATCACAGACTTGTGTCTGGGAGGCAGGATGTCCAGCTACCAGAACGCTGGTAGATCTCAAAGTCTCATTGGCAGCTCCCCAAACCAGTACTGCCACCAACCACGTCTCCACACTTGGGTTTTCAAGAATCCCTAGCAGTTGGAGAGCAACTGCACCAGCATCCCCTCCCTGACTCCACTCTGGGACTGGAGTCAGCTGTCTCCCCACCTGTCTCCTAATTGCCTCCTGCATCCAGATTCCTAATACACACTCCCTACCCCGCCCTTCCTCTATTTCCACATCCCAGCACACACAGGCATACTCTCTTGTGATCGTATAGCTTCTGAGAAAAGTCATTCCTTCCTACACAGTTATTTGGGAGGCCCCAGGAAAGAATACAGAAAGATTACGGAGAAGCTATAGACACACACTTTCATGGATCAACACAGAATATGTGCACTGACAGATTCAATACGATTCTAAAGATAATTGCCAATTGAAATTCTTCAAATAATTTGGATATGAATTTTATTTAACAGTGAATGATGAGGCCGCCAGGGGGTGAGAGGGCAGGAGCTCAATTATATTAAATACACACCTACACTCTCTCGCTTAAACAATCAAACAAGCTGAAGGGAAATGAAGATGAAGTCGTAGAAAACACCAGAATAAAAAGTAAGAAATAGTATTGAGCTGACAGCTTATTCAAGTAGTAGATGGGGAGTTATGGGTTCAAATAATGAACCAGAAAGAGAAAACAAAGTAATCTATTAGAAAGATAGACTTCTAGCTAATAATTTTGGTGAAAGAATATAAAAAAAGCCTCCATATAGGAATTCTACTCACCAACTGATAAATTGACTTTATATTTTTCACTCCGAGGTGATCACACAAGATTCTTCATTTTGCAAAGAAGCAATATGCCATAGTCGAATGCACATGGTCTTAGAATGAAGTTCTGGGTTCCTGTATTATAAAGCAAGAGTTTTCAACTTCGTTGCATATTGTCATCACCTAAGAGGTTCTAAAGCTCCAGATGCCTGGGCCCCATTGCTAGATATTCTGATTCATTGGGAGGAGCCTGAGCATCTAGATCTTTTTAAAACTCCCTGATTCTAATGAACAGTCATATTCAAAAACCACTATCTTAGAGCAGTATTTTTAAAGTGTGGTCCCTCTCCCAACAGCATCAGCATCATCTGGGAACTTGTTAGAAATGCTAATTCTCCAGCTCCACTCCAGATTCACTGATTCAGAAACTCTGGAGGTGGAGCCCAGCAAAAGTTAAGCTGCCATAGAACAATGGTTCTCAAATTTTGATTTGCATAAAAATAACCTGGCGATCTTGTTAAAATGCATATCTGATTCAGTAATTCTGAGGTGGAGCCTGAGATTCTGCATTTCCAACATCCTATCAGTTACTACCTAAAAATTTTGAGTAGCAAGGCTTTATAGAAGGGTTTGTTCTCTGATTTTGATGTCCACAAGAATAAGCAGGATGCTGTATATAATGCAGATTTTCTGCCCCATAAATGTTGGAATTAGTATATGGAAGGTGAGGCCTTGGATTTTTTTTTCTTCATCATGATGAGTGTCCTCTTTAATCCCCATCCCCTATTTTTCTCATCCCCCCCACCACCTCCCCTCTGGTAACCATCAGTTGGTTCTCTATAGCTAAGAGTCTGTTTCTTGGTTTGTCTCTCTCTTTTTCTTTGCTCATTTATTTTGTTTCTTACATTCCACATATGAGTGAGATCATATGCTATTTGTCTTTCTCTGACTGACTTATTTTGCTTAGCATTGTACTCTCTAGCTCTATCCACGTTGTTACAGATGGCAAGATTCCATTTCATTTTAAAGAAGAGGTGGTATATATATACCTTTATCCATTCATCTATCAATGGACACTTGGGCTGCTCCCATAGTTAGCTTTTGTAAATAATGATGCAATAAACAAAGGGGTTCATGTACCTCTTTGAACTAGTGCTTTTGTATTTTGGGGTAAATACCCAGTAGTGGGATTCCTGAATCGTAGGATAGTTCTATTTTTAATTTTTTGAGGAACCTCCATATTGTTTTCCACAGTTTCAGCAACAGTTTACATTCCCACCAACAGTGCATGAGTGTTCCCTTTTTCTCCACATCCTCTCCAACACCTATTTTTTCTTGTGTGGTGACTTTACCCATTCTGACAGGTGTCAGGTAATAACTCATCGTAGTTTTGATTTACATTTCCCCGATGATAAATGATGTTGAGCATCTTTTCATGCATCTATTGGCCATCTGGATGTCGTATTTGGAAAAATATCTGTTCATGTCTTCTGCACATTTTTTAGTTGGGTTACTTGTTTTGGGGGTATTGAGTTGTATCAGCCTAACAAGAAGCTGTTGGGGAAAACAAGTTTTTCTTTACCCTTTAAGTTTCTAGCTGGCCCAAGGAATTAAATTGACATGAGATAGACTAACAGGAGGAAACAAGTTTACTTATATGCACACAGAGGCCCAATAATGAAATTGAGACCCAAAGAAATGACTAAGGCAGGCAGTATTTGTACTTTTTAAACAAAGAGATAATAAATCTTTGAAGAATTGATAGAATAAAGAACACATGTTCAGGAGCTCCAAATAGTAAAGAATTCTAAACAGAAAATGTAATAAGGGTTGTTTATACAGCCTTCTTGGCTCTTCATTTCCTACCTCTGGCAATAAAGATGTCTCTTTACTTCCTGGTATGAGGAGGGTAACTTTCACATGGGACATTTATTTCCTGATGTTTGGAAACAAAATGGAGAGGGGTAGTCAGAATGTTCTTCTTGCACTGGGTGTTTCTTAAGTAACTTTTAATTTAAAATAATCAATATGCCAAAGTGGCACATTTTGGGGTGGCCTACCATTGGCTCCTACAAAGCTGAGGCAATTCACACACAGATGTTCCAAACCACACTTTGAAACATTGACTTAAAAGCAAACTTTGAGCCTTAACCTGGGCAAATCATTTAGCTTCTCAGTCCTTATTCCCGCACCTGCAGAATAAGGGTAATAATTCTTACCCTAACTATCCCATAGAATTGTTGCCAAAAATCAATGGAGATAATACAGATAAATTAGCCAAGTAACACATTCCAAAGATCAGAGACAAAATCAGAGTTTGGGACTCAGCTACCAGAGTTATGAAAATGTAAGAAAGGATATGAAGTAGGAATCCCAGTATCCAATTCCTTGTGGGATGGCCCCTCAAGATTAAGAATAATGTTCTCAACCTCCTTGTGCCATAACCTGTTATCTAAACTACATCAAAAACTCAGAATCATGCAGAAAGCTATGTCATCTTGACTTCCAGATGGAATGAAAAACTCCTCTTAAAAATGCAGACCACAGACAAACACACACAGACACACAGACACACAGACACACACACACACACACACACACACACATTGATGTGCTATGCTGGTTACTTTGGTGGATGCTGTGGTGCTCCACCAAGGTCTTTTAGAGTCCTTACAGTTGCCAGAGGGAAGGGGGTTGGAGGGATGGGTAAAATGGGCAAAGGGGAGTGGGAGATATAGGCTTCCAGTTGTAGAATTAATAAGTCATGAGAATAAAGGGCACAGCATAGGAAATATGGCCAGTGATATTATAATAATATTATATGGTGACAGATGGTAGCTACACTTGTGGTAGCATAGTATAATGTATAGAGAAGTTGAATCACCATTTTTACACCTGGAATTAATTTTGCAACATTGTGTGTCAACGATACTCAATTTTTAAAAATTTTGAAGAGTTCTTTTGAGTATCCTACAGCTACTGAGAACATCAATTGCAGATGGTTGACAACTACATCACTCATTGCCTATTGTCCCACATCACCGCAACGCACCTGTCAAATAGTAAATCAAAAACAACTCTTCATCTTGCATGAGAAATGGTAGAGATTGGTGCCATCCTCAAAGACTTAAAGAATGCAGGGGTGGTCATCTCCATCATACCTTCATTCAATTCACCAGTAAAGCTCCTATAAAAACTGGATGGATCATGGTGAATGACAATGAACTACACAAACTTAGCCAAGTGGTAGCCCTAAATGTAGTTGTTGTGCCATAGGATACATCTATGTTAGTGCAGACTAACTTTGATCTGGAATTTTTTCCCTTCTGAAACACTAATGATACCATGGTTAACACAGCAGCTATAATCTAGATTACTAGATTTGAATTTGCAGTGACCTTCAGTCATTGTCCAGGATCTATGTGGTTTTTATGGTCCGAACTGCCAAATTTAATGGAGCTATAACAGGTACCACCATTCCTGTGCCTTTAAAAAAAAAGATTTATTTGAGAGCGAGAGAGCACCAGATAGAGGGAAAGGGAAAGGGAATCTCAAGCAGACTCCCTGTTGAGTATGGATCCTGATGCAGGACTCAACCTCACAACCCTGAGATCATGACCTGAGTCAAAACCAAGAGTCAGACGCTTAACCAACTGCACCACCCAGGCACTCCACTCCTGTGTCTTCTAGATCTTTAAGTGTGGCACTAATCTTTACTATCCCTTACCATGGGATGTAATATTATTTTTTATTGACTACATTGGATGAGAGTAAAGCAGCTTCAGAGGCTTACATTTGGCCTTGGACACTATATCTTTTACCCCATAGACCAACTCCAATACTAAGTATTGCAATACTAGGTATATCCTTGGGGAATGCAGAAATAACCATTGGGTGGGTCTGTGGGCCTCCTGGATCCATTGTAAGCCAGACTTTGAACAGTACTCTACTTATCACCTGGCTTCATGCACCCCCCTTTAATAGGGGGTCATGATGAAGTTTTGGGTCTCTGGGTATCAATGTCAAATCAAAGCCTGTGCCCAGTATTCCTTCAAGTGCCTGGTTATTTCCCCTTTCCCAGTATACAATCACCAGAGTAAATGACCAGAAGTCCCTTTAAGAAAGAACCAGAGAAAATATCACAGTACATGCTTGCTATAGTATTGCAAGTTTCTTCTTGCCAGAGACCTTGCCATCTCTGCAGTCAGTGGGTTATGGGTCTGAAATCTGGCTCTGGATCAATAACGGTACAATGTACCATGACTTTTTATTGAGGTGATATTCTTAGCCTCATGCTAATCAATTCTGGCTGTTTTTATTACATGTATTAAATAGTGCTCACATTGGTGGCCCATCTATTCTGTCCCGAGGAATAGTATGTTCTATTAATCATTTCCATAACTCTCTGGGAATCAAGTCCCCTTGGTTGCCTCTCTGACCTGGCTGGTCATTATAATAATTGTGACTCCCTGGCTTCTGGCCATTAAGCCTCACATTAAGCCTCATTTAAACACTATTGCTTCATGTCTCCATCTTCCCCATCACTATCAACAAGCTCGCTGACAGCCTCTCCCACCATCGGCCACAGCCTGCAGAGGAAAACTACTACTGAACTTCTGAGACATGCTGTTACTCCTCTTACCAGCATATTCCTGATAGCCTTGCTGTGGAATATAATCCTCTGGTATGTCTGGCCCCATTTTATCCACTCCTGCGTTCCCACGTTCTTAAGCCTATTAATTTTTGTCCACTGCTTACCATGACACTTCAACACTATTCAGAATGGGTCATTGCTTTCTCCTAGTTTGGGGGATGCACCCTAGCAGTAAGTTGTACCATTTCCTGGAGTTCTTGATACAATATTAAATCCAATATTCTCGAAGACTGCTCCCAAGTCAGTAACTCTTCCTTATCTAGTCTTATGATCCAGTCTTCTTGGTCAGGCATCTTCAAAATCCCGTTACCCAGGTAAATATTCCCTCAGCTCCTACAAATACATAATGGCTAATTCTTATAGCTCTGTTGAGGTATATCATGCTCAGTATGTCTCCAGATAGATTATTCTGTAACATGACCCTACTTATCCTCTTGGTCACCAGGAGAAAAAATGTGGCAAATTTTGATGGGCTCTCTGTTGTTCTGTGTAGAAAGGTTTCTGCAGTGTCTTCTGGAACAGATGGTTGGGGAAGAAAATGCTAGCTCTTAGTATAGAATAAAGGGTCACCTCTGCTGTTTATGAAGGTTCAGTGAAGTCTGGGGATCTAAAATATCTGGAACATACAACCATTTGTATCCATCTCATATGTCAGAGTCCCAGGCTTTCCTAATTTCTTAATTAAGTCCCTGGGCTTGGCATAACAGATATACCTAGACTGAGCATTCAATTATCTTTGAAGCTCAGTGACTCTAGCTCAGCAGTTCTTAGCAGGAGGAAATCTTACCCTTTCCCTATAGGGTATATTTGACAATCTCTGGAGTCAATGTTTATTGTCATGATGGGGTAGGGATGCTGCTGGTATCTAGTGGGTAAACACTAGGGTGCCAGTCAACGTTCTACAATATTTAGGACAACAAGGAACTATTCAGATCAAAATGTCAGTAGCATTAAGGAGAAGCCCTGCTGCTATTATGTCTTCAGCTCCTTGTCTTCCATTGTAAATTATAATGGCCTCTTTGTAAGCTACCAAAGAGATCCTCTGGCCTTCATACTTAGTTCCCCGCTATTTGTTAACTGCTTTTATCTTTTTATTATCCCTTTCTAGGGCATCAATGCATCTTAACAGCAAATGTCCTTGTCCTTGTATACATTTTTGCTTCAAACATTTTAAATACCTGGATCATTGCAACTGCCATGGCATTTCATTCCACTAAATACTTCTCTCAAGTCACCACTGGTGAGTTTTAGCAGTTAGTCCCCATTTAGTGGCAGAGATTACCCTCCAACACATCCCAGGCTGGTGCCCTCACTGCAAGCCATACATTGATTCAGTCCCCAAACCACATCTCACTGCCTGCTTTCTTAAACCACTTCTGTTACCACTGTGTCAGTTGTGTTAATTGGGTCCTCCAGGCAGCTGGTGCCAAAATAGAGTTAAGAGTACCAAAGCTGTACTGGGGAGTAACACTTGCAGAAGGAAAATGAAGAAGTAGGATTGGGTAGAGGGAACCATCAGACGATGATACAGACCTGACACAATGCTGTCAGCACAGTGGGTTGCTCCAGAGCAAAGTTTGACTTTTAGAAGAGTCGTACTTTGGGGAGAAATAGCTAGACTCTTATGCCACAGTCTTGTCCTGTCATTGGCTGGGGCCACTATAGAAGCAGATGATTTCTACCCAAAAGCCTAACAAGTCTTAATGGAAACAGAAATAGAACAGAAATTATTGGCTTACCAGATTCCTCAGGTCTGGGCAATGTGTCCTTTATTGAAGCAGGATCTGAGTGGCAAATCTCCACATCTCCCAACATGATAACCAGGGGCTCAGAGATGAGAATCTGCATCACTTCACCTGGCAAGATAATTAGGCCAACAAAGGTGTTAGCTGAGGGTGAGAGGAATATGCAACATGTGGTTGAGGAAAAGGATTATATGCATCATCTGTAGTCTCAAGATGAAATGCAGCAAGCATCAGGGCTGTTGTTTGTTTTTAACTCTGCTCCTGAAAAGTTCTCCAGGAAATAAAACTAATGAGACCAACCAACCAGACTTCTGTACAAACTATTCCTTTTTTTACGATTTTTATTTATTTATTCATGATAGACACAGAGAGAGAGAGAAAGGCAAAGACACAGGCAGAGGGAGAAGCAGGCTCCATGCAGGGAGCCCAATTCAGGACTCGATCCAAGCATTCCGGGATCACACCCTGAGCCAAAGGCAGACACTCAACCGCTGAGCCTCCCAGGCGTCCCTGTACAAACTATTCCAAATGAGGTGAACTTACTATGAGGAACAAGTAGTTCTGAGCGGTGTAGACTATGGATAGTGTTGTACTCCACCCAAATCTTGGTTGATACAAGGGAGAAGGAAGTGGATTTATCAGATGCTAATGGCTGATTGCTGAATCCCTCACTAGACATTCTCCTTGACTGAAAAGAATTGCCTCAACCTAAGCTCATGTCCCCTCCCAGGGGTTGTGCTATGACTAATGACTGGCTCAGAAAGAGATGCAAAGTTCCAGCCCTTTTACTTCAGTTTGAGACAACTCTGAAGGACCATCTTTACTCCAAAACTCCTCATAAGGTTGTGTGAGGTCTCAGTTATAACTTTATGTCAGGGGACACCTGGGTGGCTCAGCGGTTGAGCGTCTGCCTTTGGCTCAAGGCGCATGATCTCAGGCCCGGGATCGAGTCCCACATCAGGCTCCCTGGGAGGAGCCTGCCTCTCCCTCTGTCTATGTCTCTGCCTCTCTCTGTGTGTCTCTCATGAATAAATTAAATAAATTTTTTTAAAAACTTTTAAAAGAATAACTTTATGTCAGCTTCTCCCTTTGATCATCCTTGCCTTCCTCACTTCCTTGCAAGTAAATCTCCCAAGAGTACTAAACAAGAAACCTGCACCTAACTCCCCATCTCAGATTGTTGCCAGAGAACACAATCTATAACATTTACTTATGTGGATGTCAGCTACTGATAAACTATTTATATGAAATGTGTAGGCAATCAAAATAATGCTAACCTTCTTTTCTCCATTCTTGGGCCACAGTGCTAATGGGTAATATGAAGAGGCCAAGTATGTTATAAAGCATCCAGGTAGGAGAGGCCAAGATGGCAGAAGAGTGGCCTGGTCCCAGGAATTCAGCTAGATAGCTATCAAATCATTCTGAGCACCTGCAAACTCAACCAGAGAGCTAAGGAAGGGATAGTTGCAACTCTACAAATAGAAAAGCTACCACTTTCTGCAAGGTAGGAGGTGCAGAGAAGTAAATCCAAGGTGATATATGGGAAGATAAACCTCAGGGGGAGGGAGCCTCTGGCAGCCAGCTACCAGAAAGTGATACAGCAACAGAGAGCAAAATCAGAACTTTTAGAAGGGCGCCCAGGTGGCAAAGCAGGGGTGCATCTCCGGTGGGACAGTATGGTATCAGGATCCCTGGGGTCAGAGGAAGATGGGGGTGCCTGAGTGCAGCAGGGCCCCCCGGCATCGCAGTGGGGAAGGCGGCTTCAGTCAGCGAGCCCAGGAGCAGGCTCTTAGCTCAGGGTGGCCACACATGGCTAACAGGGGCACCACCCCTGTGTCTTCTCTCTGAGCAGGAGCCCAGCAAGCAGTGGAGCCCGGGAAATCCCCCTTCCTCCCCTAGGAGGAGGGGTACTGCAGAAATCTGCAGGGTTTGGGGACTCAAAAGGGGGGTCATATGCCTGAGACAGAAATGTTCAGTCACAGGCTGGGTGAGCAGAGTGCACCAGGGACCTGGGAGACAGGAGTGATTGGCTGCTTTTCCTTAAGGGCGTACTGAGGAGTGGGGGCCTGAGCTTTCCATTCTGGGGCTGGAGATTGGGAGCCCACTGTGTTCATTCTCATCCTCTAGAGCCCCACGGAAAGCCTTCAGGGAACAAGAACCACGTAGAGGAATCTGGAGCAGATTACTTAGCCTGCCCTCCTGCCCCAAAGATGGTGCAATTCCCCCCACCAAAGACACCTGACAATCAGTGCAACAGCCCCCACCCCCCATCCCAAGGCCAGCAAGAACATCCAGCCAAGACCAAGTTCACTAATCATCAAGAACTGCAAAACTCCAGGGCTAGGGGAATATAGCATATAGAATTCATGGGAGTTTTTTCCCATGGTTCTTTAGTCTTACAATTCTAATTTTTTTCCTCTTTCCTTTTTCAACCAATTTCTAATTTTATCAACTCTTTTTAAAACATCTTTTTTAATTTTCCTTTTTACAGTTACATTCTATCCTTTCATTGTACTTAATTTTATTTTTGTATGTATGTAAGTTTTTCTTTCTTTACAATTTTAGTATACGGTTTCTTCTAACAGACCAAAATATACCCAGAATCTAGTGTATGGCTCTGTTCTCTTCACCTTTCTGATCATATTCATTTTTTTAAATTCTTTTCGTTTTTTTTCTGTTTTGTTAAAGTCTTTAAATTTTCATCTTTATGGTTACATTCTGTCCTTTCAATGTATTTAAATTTTTTGTACATATATAAGTTTATCTTTTGTTACAATTTTGGGATCTAGTTTTCTAACAAATGGACCAAAATACACACAGGATCCAGTGTATTGCTCTGTTCTGTTCACCTGTCTGATTATAATCTCTTTATCTTTTTTTTTGTTTCAGGTCTCTTCTAATTTGTTAAGTGTATATTTCTTTGGGGTTGTTGTTGCCATCTCAGTATTCTGTTCTCTCGTTCATCTATTCTTCTCTGGACAGAATGACAAGACGGAAAAACTCACCTCATAAAAGAGAACCAGAGGCAGTATTGACTGCCAGGGACCTAATCAGTATAGATATAAGTAAGATGTTGGTACTAGAGTTCAGAATAATGATTATAAAGATACTAGCTGGGCTTGAAAAAGGCATAGAAGACACTAGAGAATCCCTTTCTGGAAAAATAAAAGAACTAAAGTCTAATCAAGATGAAATCAAAAAGGCTATTAATAAAATGCAATAAAAATGGAGGCTCTAACTGCTAGGATAAATGAGGCAGAAGAAAGAAATTGTAATATAGAAGACAAAACGATGAAGAATAAAGCAGAGAAAAGGGGAGATAGACAACTACTGGATCACAAGGGGAGAATTCGAGAGATAAGTGATACCATAAAGTGAAACAATATGAGAGTAATTGGGATCCCAGAAGAAGAGGAAAGAGAGAGGGAGGGTGGTTAGAGGGTATAATGGAGCAAATTATAGCAGAGAACATCCCTATTCTGGGGAAGGAAATAAGCATCCAAGTCCAGGAGGCACAGAGAATCCCCACAAAATCAATAAAAATACATCAACACCTGGACATATAATAGCAAAACTAGCAAATCTCAGAGACAAAGAGAAAATCCTGAAAGCATCTTGAGACAAGAAGTCTGTAACCAATAAGGGTAGAAACAGTAGACTGGCAGCAAACCTATCCACAGAGACTTGGCAGGCCAGAAAGTACAGGCATGATACATTCAGGGTGCTAAATGAGAAAAATACACAGCCAAGAATACTTTATCCAGCTAGGATGTCATTCAAATTGAAGGAGAGATAAAAAGCTTCTAGGACAAACAGAAAGAAAAAAAATTTGTGTGTGTGTGGGGGGTTTGTATATTTTTTTTATTGGAGTTCGATTTGCCAACATATAGCATAACACCCAGTGCTCATCCCATCTAGTGCCCCCCTCAGTGCCCATCACCCAGTCACCCCATCCTCCCACCCACCTCCCCTTCCACTACCCCTTGTTCATTTCCCAGAGTTGGGAGTCTCTCCTGGTTTGTCACTCTTCCTGATTTTTCCCCACTCATTTCCTCTCCTTTCCCCTATTACCTCTTTCACTATTTCTTACATTCTCTATGAGTGAAACCATATGATGATTGTCCTTCTCCAATTGACTTACTTCACTCACCATAGTACCCTCCAGTTCCATCCATGTCGAAGCAAATGGTGGGTTTTCGTCATTTCTAATGGTTGAGTAATATTCCATTGTATATATAGACCACATCTTCTTTATCCATTCATCTTTCAATGGACACCAAGGCTCCTTCCACAGTTTGGCTATTGTGGACATTGCTGCTAGAAACATTGGGGTGCAGGTGTCCTGCCATTTCACTGCATCTGTATATTTGGGGTAAATCCCCAGCAGAAGTATATAACAATACAAGCCTTTCTCAAAAACAAGAAAGGTCTCAAATACACAACCTAAACTTACACCTAAAGGATCTGGAGAAAGAACATCAAGTAAAGCCTAAACCCAACAGGAGAAAAGAAATAATAAAGATTAGAGCAGAACTCAATGAAATAGAGACCAGAAGAACAGTAGAACAGATCAACAAAACTAAGAGCTGGTTCTATGAAAGAATAGATAAACCCCTGGCCAGATTTATCAAAAAGAAAAGACAAAGGCCCCAAATAAATAAAATCATGAATGAAAGATAAGAGATCACAACCAATATCTAAGAACTACAATTATAAGAACATATTATGAGCAACTATATGCCAACAGATTAGGCCTTCTGGAAGAAATGGATGCATTCCTGGACACGTATAAACTACCAAAACTGAAACAGGAAGAGAGAGAAAACCTGAACAGGCCCATAACCAGTAAGGAAATTGAAGCAGGAATCAAAAATCTTCCAACAAACAAGGCTGTATGGCCTCCCAGGGGAATTCTAGCAAACATTTAAAGAAGGGTTAATATCTATTATTCTCAAAGTATTCCAAAAAGTAGAAATGGAAGGAAAACTTCCAAACTCATTCTATAAAGCCAGAATTTTACCTTGATCCCCAAACCAGATAAAGACCCCACTAAAAAGGAGAATTACAGGCCAATATCCCCAATGAACATGGATGCAAAAATTTCACCAAATACTAACCAATAGGATCGTATAGTACAGTAAAAGGATTATTCACCACAAACAAGTAGAATTTACTCCTGGGCTGCAAGGGTGGTTCAACATCCACAAATAAATCAATGTGATACACTACATTAATAAAAGAATGGACAAGAATCATATGATCCTTTCAATCGATGCAGGAAAAGCATTTGACAAAATATAGCATCCATTCTTAATAAAAACCCTCAACAAACTAGGGATACATGGAACATACCTCAATATCATAAAAGCCATTTACAAAAAGACCACAACAAATATCATTCTTAATGGGGGAAAACTGAGAGTTTTTCCCCTTAGGTCAAGAATACAGCAGAGATTTCCACTCTCAGCACTACTGCTCAACATAGTACAGAAATCCTAGCCTCAGCAATCAGACAACAAAAAGAAATAAAAGGCATCCAAATCGGCAAAGAAGTCAAACTCTCACTTTTTGCAGATGACATGATACTCTGTGTGGAAAACTCAAAAGACTGTGCCCTAAAATTGCTAGAAGTCATACAGGAATTCAGCAACGTGGCAGGATATAAAATCAATGCACAGAAATCAGTTGCATTTCTACACACGAACGAGACAGAAGAAAGAGAAATTGTGGAGTCAATCCCATTTGCAATTGCACCCAAAAGCATAATATACCTAGGGATAAGCATAACCAAAGAGGCAAAGAATCTGTACTCAGAATTAGAACACTCATGAAAGAAATTGAGGAAGACACAAAGAAATGGAAAAACATCCCATGCCCATGGATTGGGAGAACAAATATTGTTAAAATGTCTATGCTACCTAGATCAATCTATACTTTCAGTTCAATCCTTATCAAAATACCATTAATTTATTTTGCAGAGTTGAAACAAATAATCCTAAAATTTGTATGGAACCAGAAGAGACCCCTAATAGACCAAGGAGTGTTGAAAAAGAAAACTGAAACTGATGGCATCACAGTTCTGGAATCCAAGCTCTATTACAAAGCTAATCATCAAGACAGATGGCACTGACACAAAAACAGACACATAAATCAATGGAACAGAATAGAAAACCCAGAAATGGGCCCTCAACTCTATGGTCAACTAATCTTTGACAAAGCAGGAAAGAATATCTAATGGAAAAAAGTCCTTTCAACATATGGTGTTGGGAAAACTGGACAGCCACATGTAGAAGAATGAAACTGGACCGTTTCCTCACACCATACAGAAAAATAGACTCACAATGGATAAAAGGCCTAAACGTGAGACGGGAATCCATCAAAATCCTAGAGGAGAACACAGGCAGCAGCCTTTGTAACCTCAGCCACATCAACTTCCTACTAGACACATCTATGAAGGCAAGGGAAACAAAAGGAAAAATGAACTATTGGGACTTCATCAAGATAAAAAGCTTTTGCACAGCAGAGGAAACAGTCAACAAAACCAACTGATGTTGAATTTCCAGCCTCCAGAATTCTGAGAAATAAATTTCTGTTATTTTTAAGCCACCCAGTCAGTGGTATTTTGTTGTTTTAGTAGTCCAAATGGACTAAAACAAGACTTAAATTGATTTTCAATCTATCCTTTCATTAAGAAGGCAATTTTAATCCTAAGGAGCTTTTCCTTTCTTTACCATAAAAATATGTGTTAGTGGGCATGTTTTAACCAGAGATGAGAAGTTCTACAAATGTCTGAAAAATTCATGTAGGCAGAACCTGTCCTCCTAAATACTTAATACATCTTATTTTTTATCTTATCCTTGGAGCATATACTAATTATAGGTGTAAATAAGATGAAGCAGAATATTCATCTGTTTTTATTTTTTGTATTTATTTCATCATGAGAACAGAGAGAGAGAGAGAGAGGCAGAGACACAGGCAGAGGGCGAAGCAGGCTCCACGCAGGGAGCCCCATGCGGGACTGGATCCTGGGTCTCCAGAATCACCCCCTGGGCTGAAGGTGGCGCTAAACCGCTGAGCCACCCGGGTTGCCCCCATCTGTTTTTATTTAGAAGTGGGATGGACAGTAGTGGTTTCCCAGGACAACAGAAGAACTGGGAAACTTCATCAATGAGAAGACAATAACAACGGGAAAGAAAATCTCTACTGCTGCATGGCTTTTCTGTGGTCTAGAAGTCACATTAAATTACTTCAACATGAACAGTGTGACATACGTGTATGATTTAATCTATACCATTAGGAGGAGCTAATATTCTAAGTGTTCTAATCAAGAACGCAGACTATCTGTAGTTGCCTTTGAAAGACCCTAATCAGGACCAACTATCATTTTAAAAATTTAAACAAGAGGCTTCTTTTGTTAGCTTACGAGGCATTAGAAATAGATTTTTGTGATGGTCAATATATGTGGATTGGCTGGAAATATTATAAAGCCACCTCCATTCTTGCTAACTGGGTATAACTACTGGTAAATATAGCACTAGTATCCTTCACAATTGTGCTCCATGCCTACTATTCTTTTCCGCCCTACATCCCACCCCTTAATGGAGAAACATTGTCACCAGATCCAAACAAAAGATTGAAGGAATCCTAGGCCCGGATCACAACTGCCTGGAGTGAACCATTAATGCAAGGCTCTTGCCAAAATGCATAAAGAACAGAAAGCTGGAACTTCACCAACACTGGATGCACACTTGCTAATAATGTTTGTTCACTGGTAGAATTTGGTATGAAATTTACTTTTATTGTAGTATAGAACCAAGAAGAAACATAGGTTCGCTGTATCCAACCATGGTTTTGACAATTTTGTCAAATCTGTGGTTTTATTTCACCACAAATTCCAATTCCTACATGAAGGAGTAAGCATGTAACAAACTGCCCCTCCTGAAGATTATAACTAGGGAAAAAACAAAATGTCAAAGATATCCATAACTTATATAAGAAAACAAAAATTTGATAAACTGCTGACTTCTGTTCAGGAGACCATATCTTTATAGGAGAACAACATCTTTAATTTCCTGAGAAAAAAAATGAAAAACTGTCAACCCAGAATTCTATATCCAACAAGATATTTTTCGAGTGTGAAAGCAAAATAATGACACTTTTTGTCTTCTTTATATTCTTCTGTATTTTTCCCTTTTTTAATAATCGGAACTTTTTAAAAATTTTTTACAATGTTATATTGGTTTCAGGCATACAATATAGTGATTCAACATTTTCATACATCACCAGATACTCATCATGACAAGTGCACACTTTAATTCCCATCACATATTTCACTAAAAACCCCATCCCCTCCCCTCTGGTAACCATCAGTTTGTTCTCTATAATTGAGTCTCTTTCTTGGTTTCTCTTTCTCTCTTTTTTTACTCCTTTGCTCATTTGTTTTGTTTCTTAAATTCCACATATGAGTGAAATCATATGGTATTTGTCTTTCTCTGGCTGACTTGTTTCATTTAGCCTTATACTCTTTAGCCCCATCCATGTCATTACAAATGGTAAGATTTCATTCTTTTTTTTTTTAAAGATTTTATTTATTTACTCATGAGAGACACAGAGAGGCAGAGACACAGGCAGAGGGAGAAGCAGGCTCCATGCAGGGAGCCCGACGTGGGACTCGATCCCGGGTCTCCAGGATCAGGCCCTGGGCTGAAGGCAACGCTAAACTGCTGAGCCACCAGGGCTGCCCAGATTTCATTTTTTTTATGGCTGAATAATATTCTATGTGTGTGTGTGTATATATATATATATATATATATATATATATATATATTCCATTATATATTCCAATAATATTCCATTATATATGTATATGTATTATATATTCCCATATATTCAATATATACCCAATTACATATATTCCATTACATATATATATATATGTGTGTGTTTGTATGTGTGTGTATCTCTTTATCCATTCATCAATTAATGGACACTTGGGCTACTTCCATATCTTGGCGATTGTAAAAAATGTTCCAATAAACATAGGGGTGCATGTATCCCTTTGAATTAGTGTTTTTGTATTCTTTGGTTAAATGCCTAGTGGTATGATTGCTGTATCATAGGGTAGCTCTATTATTAACTTCTTGAAGAACCTCCATACTATTTTCCAGAGTGGCTGCACCACTTTGCATTCCCACCAACAGTGCGTGGGTTTTGCTTTCTTTCTATATCCTCAGCAATACCTGTTTTTTTCTTGTGTTGTTGATCTTAGTCATTCTGACAGGTGTGAGCTGATATCTCATTATAGTTTTGATTTGTATTTCCCTGATGATGAGTGCTGTTGAACATTATTTCATGTGTTTGTTGGCCATCTGGATGTCTTCTTTGGAAAAATGTCTATTCATGTGTTCCGCCCATTTCTTAACTGAATTATTTGGGTTTTGGGTATCCAGTTTAATAAATTCTTTATACATTTTAGGTACTAACCCTTTACTGGATATGTCATTTGCAAATATCTTCTCCCATTCTGATGATAGCCTTTTAGTTTTATTGACTGTTTCCTTCACTGTGCAGAAGCATTTTATTTTGCTATAGTCCCAATAGTTTGTTTGCTTTTGTTTCCCTTGCCTCAGGATACGTATCTAGAAAAGAAGTTCTTATGGGTGCTGTCAAAGAGTTTACTGCCTGTGTTCTCTTCTCGGATTTTTGTGGCTTCAGGTCTCACATGTAGGCCTTTAATCCATTTTGAGTTCATTTTTGTGTACGGTGTAAGAAAGTGGTCTAGTTTCATTCTTTTGCATGTTGCTGTCCATATTTCCCAACACCATTTGTTGAAGAGACTATCTCTCTTCCACTGGATATTCTTTTTCTGCATTGTCAAATATTAAGTGACCATATAGTTAGCTGCAGGTTTATTTCAGGGATTTCTATTCTGATCAATTGATCTGTCTGTTTTTGTGCCAGCATCATGCCATTTTGATTACTACCGCTTTGTAATATAACTTGAAGTCCAGAATTGTGATGCCCCCAGCTTTGCTTTTCCTTTTCAAGATTGCTTTGGCTATTCAGGGTCCTTTGAGGTACCATACAGGTTTTAGAATTGTTTGTTCTAGTCCTGTGACAAATGCTGTTGGTATTTTGATAGGAATTGCATTAAATATGTAGATCGCTTTGGGTAGTATAGACACAATAACAATATTTGTTCTTCTAATCCATGAACATGGAATGTTATTTCCATTTCTTTGTGTCATCCTCAACTTCTCTCTTCAATATTTTATCGTTTTCAGGGTACAGATCTTTCATCTCTTTGTGTTTATTCCTATGGATCTTATTATTTTTGGTGCAGTTGCAAATGGCATTGTTTTCTTAATTTCTCTTTCTGTTGCTTCATTATTGGTGTGTAGAAATGCAGATTTTGTATCCTGTGACTTTACTGAATATGTGCATCAATTCTAGCAGTTTTTTGGTGGAGTCTTTCAGGTTTTTTATATATAGTATCATGTCATCTGCAAATAGTGAAAGTTTTACTTCTTCCTTACCAATTCGGATGCCTTTTATTGCTTTTTGTTGTCTGTTTGCTGTTGTCTAGGACTTCCAGTACTATGTTCAATAGAAGTGGTGAGAGTAGACATCCCAGTCTTCTTCTTGACCTTAGGGGAAAAGCTTTTAGTTTTTCCCCATTGAGGATGATGTTAACTGGGGGGTTTTCATATATGGCCTTTATGATGTTGAGGTATGTTCTCTCTAACCCTACTTGGTTGAGGGTTTTTATCATGAATGGATTTTGTATGTTGTCAAATACTTCTTCTGCATCTATTGAAATGATTATATGGTTCTTATCCTTTCTTTTATTGATGTGGTATATCATGTTGATTGGTTTGCGAATATTGAACCACCTTTGCAACCCAGGAATATACCCCACTTAATCATGGTGAATAATTTGTTGTTCTTTCTCTAGTTCCTTTAGGTGTAAAGTTAGGTTATATATTTGAGATTTTTCTTGCTTCTTTATGTAATCTTGTATTGCTCTATGTTCCCCTCTTAGGACTGCTTTTGCTGTATCCCAAAGGTTTTAGATTATCATGTTTTCATTATCATTTGTTTCTATGTATTTTTCATTTCTTCTTTAATTTCCTGGTTGACCCATTCATTCTTTAGTAGGATGTTCTTTAACCTCCATATATTTGTGGTCCTTCTAAATATTTTCTTGTGGTTGACTTCAAGTTTCATAGTGTTGTGGTCAGAAAATATGCATGGTATGATCTCAATCTTTTTGTACTTGTTGAGGCCTGTTTTGTGACCTAGTACGTGATCTATTCTGAAGAATGTCCCATGTGTGCTGGGAAATAATATGTATTCTGATGCTTTAGGATGAAATATTCTGAATATATCTGTGAAGTCCATCTGATCCAGTGTGTCATTCAAAGCCATTATTTCTTTGTTAATTATCTGCTTAGATGATCTGTCCATTGATGTAAATGGGGTGTTAAAGTTCCCAACTATTATTGTATTATTATCAGTAAGTTCCTTTACATTTGTTATTGTTTTATATATTTGGGTGCTCCCATGTTGGGTGCACAAATATTTACACTTCTTAAATCCTCTTGTTGGATAATCCCCTTTATTATGATATAGTGCTCTTCATCCCTTGATACAGTCTTTGTTTTTTTTAAGATTTTATTTATTTATTTGAAAGAGAGAGTGAATGAGTGAAAGAGAGCATGAACGTGGGGTGGAGAGCAGAGGGAAAGGCAGAAGCAGACTCCTCTCTGAGCAGGGAACCCGACGTGGGGCTCAATCCCAGGACTCTGGGACCATGACCTGAACTGAAGGCAGACACTTAACCAATTGAGCCACACAGGTGCCCCAAAGTCTTTGGTTTAAAATGTAGTTTGGTCTGATGTAAGTATTGCTACTCTGGCTTTTTTTGACAGCCATTAACATGATAAATACTTCTCCATCTCCTCACTGTCAATCTGCAAGTATATTTAGGTCTAAAGTGAGTCTCTTGTAGGGAGCACGTAGATGATTCTTGTTTCATTTTGTTTTGTTTTTATTCATTCTGACACCCTATGTCTTTTTATTGGAGCATTTAGCCCATTTATGTTCAAAGTAATTATTGATAGATATGAATTAGTTGCGCCATTTTATTACTTGTTTTGTCATTGTTCCTAGAGATTTTCTCTGTTCCTTTCTAGTCTTTGTTGCTTTTGGTATTTCTTTCCCACTCAAACAATCCCTTCTAATATTTCTTTCTGGTTTAGTGGTCACAAACTCCTTTAGTATTTGTCTGGGAAACTCTTTACTTCTCCTTTTCTGAATGACAGCCTTGCTGGGTAAAGTATTCTTGGCTGCAAATTTTTGCCATTTCAGCACATTGAATATATCATGCCACTCTCCACTGGCATGCCAAGTTTCTGTGAAGAAATCTTCTACTAACATTATTTGTCTTTCCTTATAAGTTAAGGACTTCTTTTGTAGTACTGCTTTTAGGATTCTTTTCTTTATCACTATATTTTGCAAATTTAACTACAATGTCTTGGTGTTGGCCTGCTTTTGTTGATTTTGATGGGAGTTCACTGTGCTTCCTGTATTTGGATGTCTGTGTCCTCCCTCAGATTAGGGAATTTTCATCTATAATTTCTTCAGATAAATCTTTTGCTCCTCTTTCCTTCTCTCCTTCTTCTGAGATGCCTGTGATATGAATATTATTATGCTTTATGGAGTTACCAAGTTTCTGAAGTCTATATTTGTGACCTAATATACTTCTTTCCCTCTTCTTTTTGGCTTACTTCCCATAATTTTATCTTCTATATCACTTATTCCTTTGCTTCTTCCATCCTTTTGGTCATTATATACAGTCAATTTCTACTCTCAGTTACTACATTTTTCATATTGGCTTGACTAATTTTTAGGTCTTTTATCTCTATAGTAAGGGACTCCCTGGTGTCTTCTATGCTTTTCTCAAGGCCAGACAGTATTCTTATGATTGTTGCCTTAAACTCTGGATTAGGCATATTACCTATATCTGTTTCAATTAGATCCCTGGCCATGACCTTTTCTTGTTCTTTCTTTGGGAGAAATTCCTTCATCTTGGCATTTTGTCTAGGTGTCTGTCTTCTTCTAAGTGTTAGGAAAGCCTTTATGTTTCCTGCTCCTGAAGGTAAGGCTTTATAAAAAAAAAGAAGCCATGTACTGTCCAGGGCTTTAGGAGGTGTCTCTGGTGTATGCTCCTGTGTGCACTCTGCTGCTGTGTTTTGGCTGCTCTATCCCTCAGGTCAGTCCTCTGCAGAATTTCCCCTTGCCTGCAGTGGGGAGCATTTGGACCTTGGCAAGAGTGTGGCAAGTTCTAACTAGGTGTGCTCTGGTCTGCTTGTTAAAAGAGATCTATTGCTCTTTCCACTGTAGCTGAAGCTTTGTAGAATCCTATGGTCAGTAGATGTGGTGTGTGTATGTGGGGGGGGGGGTTGTGCTTGTCTTCTGGGGGAAGGACTCGCTGTTCTAGTTTTCAGGCACACTTGCCAGAAAAGAAGCAACACCTGCAGAGCATGGGACTGGCGGGGGGAGGGGGGCGGCACTCGGTGTAAGCAAGTTAGGCAGCCACTGTTGGTGCTGTGCTGCCTACTGAAATTAGTTTATGCTGAGGGTCAGGGGAGAGAAATGGCGCCCACCCCTCCCTTCTCCCCTGAGATGGGAGTTCATGCCTGCCTGGGAGGCCCTCCCAAAAGAGTGAACAGTTTCCCCTTGTGTGTCCCAGACATCCCTCAGATCCCTGCTTTCACCCTGTGTTCCACCTATCTGCTGCTCAGCAGCACAGTACACACACATTCTATCCCAGGCAGGCCAGCTGAATTGTAAAACTCCAAACCCTAGGGACCTGGTGTGGTGCAGACCCTCACTGGTTCTCTGGGGGAGGGTCTTGCCACACTGGGACTGATGCAAGTTTGACCCACAAAGGCAGTTGCACCAAAGCATAGGGGCTTGGAATTTGGAGTAAAGCAAAGAGTTGGTGTCCCGGTTAGCTGCCCTCAGCAAGGGTCTCTGTGTCTATGCTGAGGAGCAGGGGAGGGAAATGACACCTGCTGGCTTTTTGTCCACAGAGAGGCAATGTCACCTCTCCCAGAGGTGCTCCAAGAAGGGGGAACCATCTCTCCCAGTGAATCCCAAGGGATCCTCAGATCATGCCATCTGTCCCCAGGCTGTCTGCCCATCTTCTCCACAGGAACACTGCAGTGCCCTTAGGACTCCACACCAGCCACTCTACAGACCTCTAAAACGCCAGTCTTTCAGACCCACTGGTTGTAAAAACTCTTGAAAATCAGCCCCTGTCATTTTTCCAGTCAATGGCTTTGGGGAGGTGTTTTCCTTGTGCAATCTCTCTCTCTCTCTCTCTCTCTCTCTCTCTCTCTGTGTGCGTGTGTGTGTGAGATCAGGGTTCCCTCCCCTCCACAGCATCCACTATCTCTTTCTCCCCCAAATCACATCTCCACACCTCCTACCTTCCCTAATGTGGCCTCTTCTCTCCCTCTAGTTGTGCAGTCCTCAGATCAATTTCTTGGGTATTCAGAATGAATTGATATGAACCTAGTGTTCCAGGGATTAGACAAGCTTAGGGCCTCCTACTACTCCACCATCTTAGCCAAAATAATGACACTTTAAGATAAAAGAATACTAAGAGAATTTGTTGCCACCAACCTCCATTAAAAGAAATGATAAAGCAAGTTCATTGTGTTGAAGGGAAATGATAAATAGAGGGAAACTCAGATCTTTAGGAATGCAGGAAGAAAAATGGAAATGGCAAATATATGAAAAAATAAAAATATTATTTTTCTCTTAATATAAAGAATACATAACATTGTCAAAGTAAAAATTATGATACTGTCAACTGGGGTTTATAATATATAGAGATGTAATATATACAAAAACTATAGCATAAAGGTTAGGGAGAGGAGATAAATGTTTCCATATGGTTGCAGGGTTTCTACATTTCATGTGAAGTAGCATGAAGTAGTATTCACTTTGAGCAGACTGAGAAAGTTAAGAATGTATATTGTAATTCCTAGAGGAACCACTAAAAAAATATAGAGACATAATGAAAAAGTCAATAGATAAATTAAAATGGAATTCAAAATATATTTAAATAATCCAAAAGAAAGGGGAGAACAGAGGAATAAGAACCAGAAAACAAATAATAAATAAATAACAAAATGGCAGATGTGAATACAACCATATTAATAATTACATTAAATGTTAATATACTCGCCATTCCAGTTAAAACTCAGAGATTATCAGAATGAATGAAAAAACCAAGACTCATTTATGTGCTATTCACGGGAGACAAACGTTAAACATAAAGGCAAAGATAGGCTGCATATAAATAGATTGAATAAGAAAGATACACTCATGCAAATAGTGTAAGAGGGAGTGGTTATATTAATAGATAAAGTAGATATTTAAGAAAAGAGTATTAACAGAGCTAAAGAGTGATATTTCCTTATAACAAAAGAAATAAGGAAGACATAACAATCATAAATCCCTCTATATGTAATAATAGCAGCACAAAATACATGAAAACTCAATTGATAAAAATAAAGGGAGAGTAGACAATCCCAATTATAGTGGGAAATTCTACCAACCCTTTCTCACGAAATGATAGAACTGAACAAAAATGTATTAAAATTATAGTTTACCTGACCAACACTATAAGCCTTCATCTATTTGTAGAACAAAACATGCAATTGCTATTACAGAATATAATTTCTTTTCCAGGACATGTGTTATGTTCAGCAAAATAGAACCTATGATGGGCTATAAAATAAGTCTTAAATAAATTCAAAATGATTGAAATCATATAGATTATATTATCTGAACAAATTATAAATCAATAATATGTTGATAATTTGGAAATTAAATAACATTTCAAAATAATGGGTCAAAGAAAAAATTAAAAAACAAATTGGGACCATTTGAAAATTAATAACAATGCAACATGGTTTGTGTAATCCAGCCAAAGAGGTACTTTGAGAGAAATTTTATCTTTAAATTGTTATATGAGAAAAGAAGAAAGACCTAATGTCAATGAATTAAGGTTTTCATTACGAATCTCTAAAAAGAAGAACAAAGTAAATCCAAGCAGATAGAAGGAAGGTAAAATAAAGATAATAGCAGGAAGAAACAAAATAGAAAATAGGCAAACACTACAGAAAATTACCAAAGCCAAAAGCTAGTTCTTTGAAGAAATAAAATTGATAAATCCCTTCTAGGGAAAAAAGAAAAAGAAAAAAGGGGATACTAGACAAAAAACAAAACAAAACAAAAAAACACATTAGGAATGAAAGGACCTTTAAATACGGAATTTACTGACAATAAAAAGATGATAAAAAGCTATTTTAAGTAACTTTATGCCAATGGCATGAAGTAGGCAAATTTCTTGAAAATGTAATTTAATATCTTACTATTATTTAATATCTATTAGATAAATTTATTTTTATCAAAAATCCTCCCACTTATACATATTTGGTTTCTTTTTTTTAATAAATTTATTTTTTTATTGGTGTTCAATTTACCAACATACAGAATAACACTCAGTGCTCATCCCATCAAGTGCCCCCCTCAGTGCCCGTCACCCAGTCACCCCCACCCCCATTCGCCCTCCTCCCCTTCCACCACCCCTAGTTCATTTCCCAGAGTTAGGAGTCTTTATGTTCTGTCTCCCTTTCTGATATTTCCCACACATTTCTTCTCCCTTCCCTTTCTTTTCCTTTTAATAAAATAATTTTTATTGGTGTTCAATTTACCAACATACAGCATAACACCCAGTGCTCATCCCGTCAAGTGTCCCCCTCAGTGCCCGTCACCCACTCACCCCCACCCCCGCCCTCCTCCCCTTCCACGACCCCTAGTTTGTTTCCCAGAGTTAGGAGTCTTTATGTTCTGTCTCCCTTTCTGATATTTCCCACACATTTCTTCTCCCTTCCCCTATATTCCCTTTCACTATTATTTATATTCCCCAAATGAATGAGACCATATAATGTTTGTCCTTCTCCGATTGACTTATTTCACTCAGCATAATACCCTCCAGTTCCATCCACGTTGAAGCAAATGGTAGGTATTTGTCATTTCTACTGGCTGAGGAATATTCCATTGTATACATAGACCACAGCTTCTTTATCCATTCATCTTTCGATGGACACCGAGGCTCCTTCCACAGTTTGGCTATTGTGGACATTGCTGCTAGAAACATCGGGGTGCAGGTGTCCTGGCGTTTCACTGCATCTGTATCTTTGGGGTAAATCCCCAACAGTGCAATTGCTGGGTCGTAGGGAAGGTCTATTTTTAACTCTTTGAGGAACCTCCACACAGTTTTCCAGAGTGGCTGCACCAGTTCACATTCCCACCAACAATGTAAGAGGGTTCCCTTTTCTCCGCATCCTCTCCAACATTTGTGGTTTCCTGTCTTGTTAATTTTCCCCATTCTCACTGGGGTGAGGTGGTATCTCATTGTGGTTTTGATTTGTATTTCCCTGATGGCCAGTGATGCGGAACATTTTCTCATGTGCTTGTTGACCATGTCTATGTCTTCCTCTGTGAGATTTCTCTTCATGTCTTTTGCCCATTTCATGATTGGATTATTTGTTTCTTTGCTGTTGAGTTTAATAAGTTCTTTATAGATCTTGGAAACTAGCCCTTGATCTGATACGTCATTTGCAAATATCTTCTCCCATTCTGTAGGGTGTCTTTGAGTTTTGTTGACTGTATCCTTTGCTGTGCAAAAGCTTCTTATCTTGATGAAGTCCCAATAGTTCATTTTTGCTTTTGTTTCTTTTGCCTTCATGGATGTATCTTGCAAGAAGTTACTGTGGCTGAGTTCAAAAGGGGTGTTGCCTGTGTTCTCCTCTAGGATTTTGATGGAATCTTGTCTCACATTTAGATCTTTCATCTACGAAAAGCCCACAGCAAATATCATTCTCAGTGGGGAAGCACTGGGAGCCTTTCCCCTAAGATCAGGAACAAGACAGGGATGTCCACTCTCACCACTGCTATTCAACATAGTACTAGAAGTCCTAGCCTCAGCAATCAGACAACAAAAAGACATTAAAGGCATTCAAATTGGCAAAGAAGAAGTCAAACTCTCCCTCTTCGCCGATGACATGATACTCTACATAGAAAACCCAAAAGCCTCCACCCCAAGATTGCTAGAACTCATACAGCAATTTGGCAGTGTGGCAGGATACAAAATCAATACCCAGAAATCAATGGCAGTTCTATACACTAACAATGAGTCTAAAGAAAGAGAAATTAAGGAGTCAATCCCATTTACAATTGCACCCAAAAGCATAAGATACCTAGGAATAAACCTCACCAAAGAGGTAAAGGATCTATACCCTCAAAACTACAGAACACTTCTGAAAGAAATTGAGGAAGACACAAAGAGATGGAAAAATATTCCATTCTCATGGATTGGCAGAATTAATGTTGTGAAAATGTCAATGTTACCCAGGGCAATTTACACGTTTAATGCAATCCCTATCAAAATACCAGGGACTTTCTTCAGAGAGTTAGAACAAATTATTTTAAGATTTGTGTGGAATCAGAAAAGACCCTGAATAGCCAGGGGAATTTTAAAAAAGAAAACCATATCTGGGGGCATCACAATGCCAGATTTCAGGTTGTACTACAAAGCTGTGGTCATCAAGACAGTGTGGTACTGGCACAAAAACAGACACATAGATCCATGGAACGGCATAGAGAACCCAGAAGTGGACCCTGAACTTTATGGTCAACTAATATTCGATAAAGGAGGAAAGACTATCCACTGGAAGAAAGACAGTCTCTTCAATAAATGGTGCTGGGAAAATTGGACATCCACATGCAGAAGAATGAAACTAGACCACTCTCTTGCACCATACACAAAGATAAACTCAAAATGGATGAAACATATTTGGTTTCACTGGCAAATTCTACCAAACTTCCAATAAAGAAGTAACAGCAGTCTTATTTACAGTTTTTCAGAAAACAAAGGAAAAAGAAACACTTTCCAACACATCCTGACACCAGTGAAGCCACAAGAAGCCAATGTAATCCTGATACCAAAACCTAACAAGGACATTACTAAAAAAGAGGATGGAGGCAAAATTTTTTAACAGAATAGTGGCAGATTAATTCTACAATTTATAAAAAGGCTAATGCATATTGACCAGTTAGTATATATCCCAGTAATGCAAAATTGGTTTAACGTTTGAAAATCAAATAATGTAATTCACCATATTTACAGCCTAAAATAAACAAAACATATGATTAACTAAATAGATGTTGAAAGAGCATCTGGCAAAATTCAATACCCATTCGTGATTAAGGAAAAAAAACTCTCAGCCAAATATGCATAGAAGGGAACTTCAATATGATAAAGGGCATCTCTGAAGCTCCTTCAGTTACCATCGTAATTGATAAAGTATTGAATACTTTCCCCTAATATGAGGATAAATGCAAGCATGTCTGGTCTCACTACTTCTATTCAACATGGTATTGGAAGTCCAAACCAGTACATTAAGGCAAGAAGAAAGACTAAAAAGGCATAAGCACTGAAAATAAATTAGTAAAATTGCTTCTGTTTGCAGATAATATGATTATTTACATAGAAGACTTCAATGAATCAACAAAACAGCTATTAGAACTAATAAGAACATTAGAAAAGTTGTGGGGTATAAAATTAATATACAAAAAGTAATTGTAGGGACACCTGGGTGGCTCAGTGGTTGAGCGTCTGCCTTTGGCTCAGGGCGTGATCCCAGGGTCCGGGATCGAGTCCCACATCGGGCTCCTTGCATGGAGCCTGCTTCTCCCTCTGCCTGTGTCTCTGCCTCTCTTTGTGTCTCTCATGAATAAATAAATAAAATCTTTTTAAAAATTAATTGTATTTCTGATAATAGTGGCAAGCATCTGGAGAACTAATTTTTTAATTCAATTTACAATAACATCAAAAATTATAAAATATTTAGGAATAAGATTAATAAAATATGTGTAAACCTTTCACTGAAAACTGTAACATTACTGAGAAATTTTTTTAAAATCTAAATAAATGGGGGGATATACCTTTTTCATGGATTGGAAGACTCAATATTGTTACAATGTCAATGTGTCTGAAATTGGTCTACAGATTTTTTTAAAACCCCAAGCAAGATCTCAGCAAGCTTTTCCGTAGAAATTGACAAGATGTTTCTAAAATAGATATGAAAAAAATAAAAAATAAAATTGATATGAAAATTAAAATCTAGAATATCCAAAGCAACTTTTAAAAACACTCTTGAAGTGGCACCTGGGTTGCTCAGTCAGTTAAGTGTCTGCATTTGGCTCAAGTCATGATCCCAGGGTCCTGAGATCAAGCCCCGCATGGGGCTCCCTGCTCCGTGGGGATTCTGCTTCTCCCTCTGCTTCTACCCTGCTCATGATCTCTCTCTCTCTCTCAAATAAAGAAATAAAATCTTTTTTAAAAACTGAAAAATAAAACAAATAATAACTAACCTTTATTTAAAAAAACACGGAGGATTTACACTGACTTCAAGATTTACTATAAAGCTACAATAAATAAGACAGCATGATTTTAGCAAAAGGATAAACATAAAAATCAATAAAACAGGATAAAGAATCTAGAAATAGACTCCAAAAAAATCAATAGATTTTCATCAAATTTTCCAAGACAATTAAATGGAAAAAGCAGAGTTTTTTCAACATATAGTTGAATAACTGGATATCTGTTTTTTTAAAAGAACATGGTCTCCTATTTAATTAATTTGAAATGGATCATAGACCTATTTGTAAAAGCTCATACTATAAACCTACAAGGAAACACAAGAGAAGATATTTGCAACTGTGTATAAACACTAATTTCTTAGAACATAAAAATTATGAAACAGTAGAAAAATAATTGATAAATTGAATTTCATCAAAATCAAAACCTTTCACTCTTAGAAAGACACTATTTTAAAAACAAAAAGATGAGCCAGGAAATGGTAGAAAATATTCACGATGCATATAACTGACAAATTATTTGCATCCATATTTTATAAAGAACTTTTACAAATAATAATAACCAGACAAACAATCCAATCAAAATGAGCAAAGGATTTGTACAGGCACCAAGAAAATACACATGAAAATATGATGAATGCCATCAGTCATCAGAAGAAATGCAAATTAAAACCATGAGATAAAAAAAATAAAAAAATAAAACCATGAGATACCACTATACACTCATTAGAATGATCACCGTAAGACTGATCTTACAAATGTTGGTATGGTTTGGAGCAACTAGAACTTTCATACAGTACTGTGGAGATATAACATGATATAACCCAAGCATTGGACAGTTTCTTAAAATTTTAGGCATGTGCCTGCCATAAAACCCACACTCCTAGGTATTTACTCAAGAGAAATTTAAACATACATTTGCACAAATGTTCATAACAACTTTATTCACAATAGCCAAAACTTAGAAACGATCATAAAGTCCATCAATTGGTAAATAAATAAAACTGGAATACATACAAGAGAATACCAATAAGCAATTTTTAAAAAGGAACTTCTGATACATACAATAACATGGAATCTCAAAATAATTATGCTAGTGAAAGAAGCCATATCGAAGAAAAAGTACATACTGTGTGATTCCATTTACATAAAATTCTGGAAAATGTGAATTAATCTCTAGTGAAAAAATACAGACCATTTATTGTCCAGGGCCAGGGGCAGAGGGACGAACAGACTACAAAGGTACATGAGGAATATTTTTCAGGATCATGGAAGTGTTTATGCCTTGATTGTGGTGGTTGGTTTGATGTGTGTATACAACTACCAAACTCATCAAATTGTACACTTTAAATTGATGCAATTTATTGTACATAAGCTATAGCTGAACAAAGTAGATATTTATCAAAGTCCATTTCAACAGTAGAGCAGAAATAACCCATTTTAGCAAAGTTTGAGTAAATAGGTTTGTCTGCTTGCTGTTTAAATGCCTATCCTAACTACTCTGATGTAAACCTGCCCAGGGCTAACCGTGCTTTAAACTAGAACCTGAAGCAAAATCAATTTGTCTAGATCCCTCAGCCTACAGAGAACCAACTGAGGCCCAGTGAGATGGAAGGACTCAGCCAAAGTTACAAATCCAGTCACTAGCAGAACCAGGCCAATAATTTGGACCCCATACTATCCAGTGCTTTCTGCCATTTTACACAAACAGCTCACAAGGTTTTGACTTACCAAATTGCAAAGAGACCAAGAAGGTATAAGCTGGAACAAATGGGCGACACTGCGTCCTACCAAGAAAAGTCATTGGCCGTCATTCTTATAGTGCAACTTAGAGTTTAGAAACCAATGGTCTTGAGAATAGTCTTTAGAAACCTGGAACATAACCTGTTCATAAGTAGAATACCTGCTGTATATTCTATGGGATAGATCATTGTGATTCTTATTTCGGTGCTTTTGACTCCCAAGAGCCATGAGGATAATTAAACCCATCATTCATGCATGTATCAGTGGCACAGGCAAATATCCATAATGGAAATCTTGAAAATCAATTTTTAAAATAAGAAAATTAGTTACTAAGGAAGTATAAGGAATAAACTTCAGGAATTTACCATTAAAATACATTATTCTTCTAATACTGATTTTATCAACACTGACAGATATCACATCGAACCCAGCCCTTTATAATAGGATTTTGGACAAGAAGAATCGGCCTAGCAGCGTTCCATGCACTCACTCCAGCTCTTGCATTTTCTTTTTGCGATACCTAAATCTAAGCCCTGTTTTCCTTTATTCTGTTAAGGTGTCTAATATTTTTCTGGGCTGAGGTAACTTTAGCAAACAGTGTTAGCAATTTAATCATATATTTCTTATAAAATAAAATTTAAAACATTTCTCACGTAATAATCCTCCCTTAACCCAATTTTTTTTTTCTTTCCTGTTCTGTAGCAGTAAACCAAGCAGTGTTTTTCAAGGTGAATAGGTTTCATTTAGGGCAAATCTACTTCCCCCCACAAAGCAAACTCAGAGCAATGTCTGACTACTTGTCGTTGCTTAGGTGGAAAATCACTCTTGTCTTTGCCACCACACAGCAACCTGTTCCCCTTATTTTTTTAGTTATACTCCCTCTCCTATCAGAGCTGAAATTGGCTGATGAGAAGCTCTGATAACTGTCTCAGAGCAGACTTGATTAGGAAGCATGTTACTTCTAACCTTGCTCCAAGGAGTTTAGGGCATGGTAAGCCATGACTGCAACATGTGTCTAGCTCCTCTTTCCCTTTTGGGAAAGAGTTAAGCCACAAATGAGAAGAGCACTTCTCCATCTAACAATAATCCATTTCACTTCTTACAAGTCACCCTTAGATTTCTCCCTCTACATCATTCTCTTGCCACAAACACCTGAGAAAATACTCACTGACATCTACTTTTATAAAATATACACTTTAATACTGAAGAAAAAAACTATTGTTATTCCAAGGCTAGAGTGATATCAGCCCATGATTCATGTACATGCTTGGTTGAAGAAATGTGTGTGGGAAATATAGTACCAAATCAAATGGCAAACAGTTTCTCAGAAATGTTTTGTGAGGTGCACAATGTTCTTTTCTCAAACATATGCCTATACTCCTTTCCCAAGGGCATTGCTGTTTTTTAACAAAGAAATAATTATGAATATTAAATGTGGCCAAAACATCCAGACAAGTACTGCTGTCTCCAAAATACAAGGCAGAAGAACTTGGCAAGGCAGTACAACTCTTCTTCCTGTAATATATTAATACTGTGTACGAAATTTCTATTTTTTCCAGAAACCACAGAGGGCGTAAAGAAGAAACAAAGAGCAAGTCAGCATGGTCAGGGTCAAGATGCTGACTTCTTGTCTCTGCCCCACCAACTTTCATCATCCCCTACAGAAAATATATAGGAAAAGGACAACCCAAGGTTGAATGCAGGATAACCCTTTGAGAGACACCTCCATGAAATGAGAATCTCATAATAGACATTTGATGCTGAAGCCAGACTCCTTCTCAGAACATTTCTTGCTTGGAGGAATGAAAGTGGGACCCGCAGAGAGAAGAATCTCACACAGCAGAATTCTTATAGAGTATGTAATAGGCTATCCTATCTAAGTGCCTGGAATAACAGAACTTCTTCACTTTGGCCTCAGCAATGTTATGATATATGAGCATGGAATTTCTGTAAAGATAAAAGTTCCCTGTTATTCATTGTTTGTAAAAAAAAAAAATCTATGCTTAGAGGCTTCTAGGACAGCTGTGTCAAGCAGCATTGTCTCTTGGGTGTAGAAAAACAACTATAACAACAGCAAGGAACTGAGTCATATGTAGATTATAAGAAGCTTCTAGAAAAAAAAAAGACATGAGTTCTAGCCCTGATTGCCACTTACCTATTGCATCTTGAACCCCAACTTCTTGAGCTATAAAACCTGGCCTACATGTATAAGCCTCAGGGTAGCTGTAAGATCAAATGAGATGATCTATATAAAGATATTCTTTATAAAGCTCTGGGTAAATGTTGTGAAAAGCTAGAAATGTATGTTATCATAATGTTTGTACTATTATACTTACGGCATTAGTTCCTCTACTTAACTTCTTTCTAATTCTCAAGTAGCTGCTCTCAATGGTGTGCAAGACCTAGATGACTTGTTTCTGAAGTGTGCATTGATTAGGCTGCAGTATTCACCAGCATTTATATTATACTTTTTATTTCTGTCTTTCATTTTCAACCAGAAAGAGCCCTTCCGAAAATATTCCTGGACCTCTGACATACATAAGGAATTATCTTTGGGGTTCAGGTAAGCAGTCAATGCTAAAGACACAGTTCTTCAGTAAAGACCAGTGGCTTTTAACTGATGGGCCTCTCTCTCAAGACAGCCAGTGAGTCCCAGGAATCTGTATATTTAACAGGAAACCAGCACCATGCCTTTTTGAGGCAGGCAGTTCCTTACCAATCTTTAGCATATTTATTTCCTGATAAGAATTATTCAGAGTGCTTAATAAATATATGGATACCAGGCCTTTTCTTGGAAAATCTGACTCAGTAGGTTTGAGTTAGGACCCAGGAATTTATGTTTTGAACAGGCACCCCAAGTGATTGTTACTGTGGACACAATTCTTTATGCCATCTTTACATCTTGCGCAACACTGGTAGAGGGAAACTACTGTTCATTCCAAAAGTAGGGGCACAGTTTGGTTTTTTTTTTTTTTTTGGTTTTTTTTTAAAGATTTTATTTATTTATTCATAGAGAAAGAGAGAGGCAGAGGGAGAAGCAGGCTCCATGCAGGGAGCCCGATGCGGGACTCGATCCCGGGTGGGGGGCACAGTTTTGGACCCTTTTCAGTATTAACCTTCACTAAACAGAGCCAGTAAAATTAATTATCATTCTTACATGAGTGGTTCAGGAAGAAATAATTTTCCATGAAATGCTTCTTGCCCCACTGAGAGACACTGTATACTTAACGGTAGACAATATAAAAACTAGGATTAGATACTGTCCTCAACTTTAGGCAGCTCTGTCTTATACCAGCATTTTACCTGATGTTATCCTTCCAATTGCTGGTGGACTCGTCCTAATTTTGTATTTATCCCATCACCAAAATCTCACAAGATCTGCCCTGATTAGCAATCATCGCCTCACAAGGACGGTCACATTTGACTTCGACTTAAATTAAAAACGTGGTGCCATTTTGGGGTTCATGGTGGCTTATTTGAATGAATCAGGTATGAAGAAAAGGATCAAGAGATAAGAATCTCTTTAAGTGATGCGAGCTAGGTGATAAAGAAAGCTATAAAAGAAGTTCTCTGCCGGAAGGTGGAACTGTTGAAAGGAACTGTAACTCTGAGTCATAGGATGGCTAAATATATTTTGTGCTACAGGAGAAGGAAATGTCTTTCAGAATGGTATGAAAGGCCCCGATTGGTATAAAAAGACAGTGTATGCTGTAGGTGCGTGGCTCCAACAACTGTCTGAAAGCCCATGAGAATAAAAGTATTCTATGAAAGTCTCTAAACAGTTGTTTCATGGATGCCTTAAAAACCATCATTTCCTTATGTATTTTTTGGCTTTTAGCCACCCCTCCCATACCTCTGTGGGATCAAGAAGCTATCCCTGATTAATAGGTAGGCTCTGCACCCGAGAGGTAGCCAAATCAGATAGGAAAAGTCACAGCCGGAAGAAAAATTGAGAAGCTTCAGCTGACACTACAGGTCTTATTCTTATCTCCAGAGATAATACCGATTTCTAAAGAACTGGAGGTTGTAAATGGGTCAGCTGACAGATAACAGCCGATAGGCTAGCTCCTGCAGAATAGCAAATCCTGGCACAACCCAACATTTTAACCCTTAGAGTTCCTGAATGTATATTTTACATTGTTTTGTCCTATTATAAAAGTAACATGTAAGTATTGTAAGAAATTTGGAAAACTAGGAGCAAAATGACACTACTGTGATCATTTATTGTAGACAAACAGCGAAAAACAACTGTGTTCAGTGAACTGACAGGGGAAAGATCACCCCATTCTGCGAGTTGGAGGAAGGAGGCGAGATCAAGAGGTAGTCTGAAGGGGTAAAGAAATTGTGTTCTTTTTTTTTTTTTTTTTTTTTTAAGAAATTGTGTTCTTAATGTCTCCCCGTCCCTATATTTTTCTTTTCAACTTCTCTGCTCACTCAACCCTTCCCACCTCTGTTCCCACCCCAAAGCCATCCGCTATGTCCTTCTTTCAGAATTCCTAGTCTACATATAGCAAGCCCCTCTAAATCCTAAACCAGTGCTACACCAGCATTAATGTGCACTCGAATCACTAGGAGATCTTGTTAAAATGCAAATTCTGATCCAGTAGGAGGGATGCAATCTCCCCTCCTCCTCCAGCTCTCAGAATGTGGTGGATCTTTCCCATGTCGCTTCACTGAACACAGTTGTTTTTAGCATTTGTCTGAGATTCTATGCTTCAAACAAGCTCCCAGATAATAATGCTGGTCATTGGGACAGATTTTGAGTAGAAACTCCTAAACCTCTTGTCAAGTGATCACTTCATCACCTAAACTTCTCTTGAATCTTCAGCTGTCTCCTCTGAGGACACTGTCTTCCTTTCAGTCCACTCAAGTGGGGGCTATTTTGTCTTTCACACCCCACATGCCTCAAGTGCCATTTTCGGACAATTATTTTCATTTACTTCTCTAGTGGAAAAAACAAAAAACAAAATCTGGCTCCTTTGGGGCTTATGTCTTCCAGTTATGCCAGCCCCCTCCTCCTCAAGGCAATTGTCACCAACTTCGTGTCACTCTTCCTGGCAGTAGACACTGGCACACAGCACGAGGTACAATATGGAAAGATACAATGAGGAATTTTATAAGAATGGCTGAGAATTACAGGAGAAATTCACAAAATCTGCCTATCAAATGTATGTCATTATAAATTCCTTGTCACTAAAGGGGTGCCTGGGTAGCTCAGTCAGTTGAGCATCCAACTCTTGGTTTCAGCTCAGGTCATGATCTCAGGTTTGTTAGATCAAGCCCCACATGAAGCCCATGTCAGGACCCCTGCTCAGCTGGGAGTCTGCATGAGAGTCTGTCTCTGGCCCTCTCCCCACTCACGTGTATGCATATGCATTCTCTCTCTCTCTCTCTCTCTCTCTCTCTCTCTTTCTCTCTCTCTCTCTTTCTCAAATAAATAAATCTTTAAAAATAAATAAATAAATAAATAAATAAATAAATAAATAAGTTCCTGGTCACTTATGTAAAAGACTGAGTGTTGTGAGGAGCTGATGTGGCATCATAGCAAGATCTTGATGTTCTCCTGTTGAACATGAACAATTTCACAGAACATCAACATCAAACAAGGCTACTCTGTGATCATGATAGGTCAAGACAAAAATATGATCGCTCCATAATCACATGTAAGCACGGACAAGATGTGAATACTGGGCAAGCCACAAAAATGACCAAACGTCCTTCAACTTGGCTAACGTGAGTGACTGCAGCTTCTATGCCAATTATAGCTTTAGTCTGTGTTTGTTTTTACTTCCCCTAGATATGATTTACTAAAATACCCAATCATAAAATTACCCCTGCTTCCTGACGGCACCCAATCCAGAGCAAAGCCTTGCTTTCTTAAATGGTATCTCAAATCACCTAACTCAATCCCAAACCCTACAATAAGCTGTACCTAACGCTGTCTTCCTGAGAGGCCCCATGGTTCCCCATGACGTGTGTTCTCCCCTCCTGAATGAATAATATATAGACCAGCTTGTTCAAACTACAGTTGTGTTCCTGGTGGCCTTTGCCATTGGCAAACTGTATCCTAGAAGATGCTGCCCTTATTAGATAAATGTGACTGTGATTAGTTCTTGCCAGAATCACATTCACTCAGAATGTCAGTGGAGACAATATATGCCACTTCTGGGTTAAAGATTTTTTTTACATTTTTTAAAATTTTTATTTATTTATGATAGTCACACACACAGAGAGAGAGAGAGAGATGTGAGCTAGAAACACATATTTTTTCAAATGGAAAGGAAATTGCTCCAGCATCATTGGCAAACATTTCATTCTTTTTCCCAAAGATCTTCAGGGCCATTTCTATCATATCAGCTAAGTTTTTAGATGTGTGTGTATGTGGAGAGCACTGTTTATGGTTTCTCTACTAATTTGTCTAGCAATTTTGTCTACTAATTTGGTAGCAAATTTTCTTATTTTGCATAGTTTTTTAAAAAGATTTATTTATTTATTCATGAGAATACACAGAGAGGAGAGAGAGAGAGAGAGGCAGAGACACAGGCAGAGGGAGAAGCAGGCTCCATGCACCGGGAGCCCGACGTGGGATTCAATCCCGGGTCTCCAGGATCGTGCCCTGGGTCAAAGGCAGGTGCTAAACCGCTGAGCCTCCCAGGGACCCTGGGTTAAAGATTTTAAAGAAACAATATGTCAACTCCATGCTGTTTCTGCTTTCCTTGGCTGGGTGAAAATAAACATGGGGAATGGCAAAGTTACACGTGGAAGAGAGGCCATGTGCAGAGGAGCTGCCCATTAAATTGGAACACCCGACATGAGCAAGAAGTATGGCCTTTCAGTTGTTATGTATTTGAGGGTCTATCGTAACAATAGCGGTTTAACCTACACTAATGAATATAATCACCAAACCCAAATGGATTTCCAAGACTTCCTAACCATCTATTATATTTCTCCATAAACCCTATTCATGAAGGCTGTAGAATAATGAGCTTATACCTTCTTTACTCTAGTCAGGCTTCCCACAGATGCTCCTCTTCACTATCTCTACTGCCACGTTATCTCATGGCTCATATTCCATATCCAAAATAGAAACCTTCAAAATGTGGTGCCCTCATTTCCTCACTAGCAAACTCACCAGCTTACCTATAATCCTCAACGATCCACTCTGTCTTCACTCCAATAACAACTAAGGAAGTATTCCTCCCAGTATCCAAAACCAGTCCTTCTACATGTGCTCTTTCTGCCTTCCCATTCTTTCTTCTCAGCCACTGTCTCTGTTCCTTATATTACCTCACATCTCTCATGCTTCTTTATTCTATATCTCTTTCAACTGCATCCTTCCCATAAGTAATTAAATATACTCCAGTACCTCTCATTTAAAAAAAAAAAACCCTCCCTCTGCTACCATTCTATTTCTCAGCCTCACTTCATGGGAAAAGTTTCTGATTTGATTTATCTTTTCATGGGAAAAGTTTCTGATTTGATTTATCTCTTATTGCTGTCATTTTCTCCCAGTTCACTTTCAAACTCTCTTCACTTAGACTTGAGCCTCTACCACTCCATTTCAACATCTTTTTTTTTTTTGCATGTCACCAACTACTTTATTTTGGCCAAATCTAGTGATTACTTCTCTGTTCCCACTGTAGTTGACTTCTTAGGAGCATTCCGTGTGGCTTTGAGTCCCTTAGTTCTGAAATACTTTCTTCCTTTGGCTTTCCTGATTCCACACTTTCCTTGTCCTCTTACATGACTCCTCAGTCTCCTTTGAGATTTATTGAAAAGACTGTTCTTTCTCCCACTGAATGGGCTGGGGGTTTTCTTATATTTAGAGTTGGGAAGAAAATGAAGAACAAGCAAAGAAGAAAAGATATGCTGTACTCATAAAATAGTCAATATCGGAATGATGTCAAATCCCTGCAAATTAAGCTATATATCAATGCAATTTCAATTGAAATCCCAAAAGAATGTTTTTCTGTGTAATGTGCCAAACTAGCACTAACATTTATGTGGAAGAATAAAGAGGAAACTCAGAAGGAAAGAATAAAGTGAATGAAGTTCCCTCCTAGACTTTAAGACTTACTATTAAACTATACAAAATAAGGGCAGCCCAGATGGCTCAGCAGTTTAGCACCGCCTTCAGCCCAGGGCGTGATCCTGGAGTCCCAGGATGGAGTCCTCCGTCGGGTTCCCTGCAGGGAGAACTCTGCCTGTGTCTCTGCCTCTCTCTCTCTCTCCTCTCTGTGTATTCTCATGAATAAATAAATCTTTTTAAAAAACTATGCAAAATAAGAAAATTTGCTACCGATAAAGAGTAGACAAATTAGTAGAGAAACCATAAACAGTGCTCTCCACATACACACACATCTAAAAACTTAGCTGATATGATAGAAATGGCCCTGAAGATCTTTGGGAAAAAGAATGAAATGTTTGCCAATGATGCTGGAGCAATTTCCTTTCCATTTGAAAAAATATGTGTTTCTAGCTCACATCTTATAAAAGAAATCAATTCCAGACAGTAAAGAATTAAATGTAGAAGGTAAAGCTTTAAAATATATAGAAGATAGTAGAGTAAGAGGTAAGAGGTTCCCCACTCATATCTTCCCTAAGCAATAACAGTTTGGCAGCCATCCACATATAAAAATGCCTTTGTGGGATGTCTGGGTGGTTCAGTGGTTTAGCCTCTGCCTTCAGCTCAGGGCCTGATCCCAGGTCCAAGCATCGAGTCCCACATCGGAGTCCCTGCAAGGAGCCTGCTTCTCCCTCTGTCTATGTTTCTGCTTCTCTCTCCATGTCTTTCATGAATAAATAAATAAATTTACAAAAAGAAAAAAATACTTTTGTGAAAGCTTTGAGATCCAGATAGGAGCTTGTGATATCCTGGTGGAGCCTAAGACCAAAGAAGGCTGTTTTGAGAAGGCATTCCCATGCCCAGGTGTCAGGCTTGCCAACTGTGGTCCCATCTAGGAGACCCAAAAACCACATCATCCCTCTATAGAATCAACTATATTCTTGTTTACCTTGGTCTTGCCAGTAGCACCACCTACCCAGGGTCCTGGTTGGAGTCATGCCCTCCTATAACCTGAGTAACAGGCCACCAAACTCTATCTCAGCTGAAGAAACTATGGTGGTTCCACCGAGGGGCCTGCCAGGAGATATGCACATCCATGCTCCCAGAGGGAGGCCTGCCAACCTCAGTCCATCTGTAGATCCAGAAGTAGCCCTATAAATTGGCCCCAGCCTCTCAGCCAGCCTGGGAGTGATCTACCCATCCAAGAACCTAGAGGGAGACATACCTATCGATGCCCCACAGGCAAGCCTGTGATTTTGTTTCAACCCCACTTAGTTGCACTCTGGTGCCAGTCTTGCCTGCCCAGAGACACATCCAATGAACCAGCAGAAGACTTTCTAAGGATTCCAGCGGGAGTGCATACTCATCCATGCACCTGGAAACAGGCCCACTGTCTGCAGACCTTGAAATGGATCCTTGTCCCAGCACCAGCCCCATAGACCAGTTCTATATGTAGTCCTGATCCACATCTGCATTAGCCTCTAGTAACAAGAGCACCAACCATGGACCCCACTGTATATCCAGCAGTAGTCATGTAAATTAATTCCCAACACGACTCAACTGCAATCCAGAAGACAGTATTATCAGCCCAAGGATGCAACAGAAGGTCTTCATCTGACAAAACCAGTCTGTAAAGACTAGAAAAAGGCCTTTCTCCTTCAAATGTACAGAATCATTGCAAGACTACACAGATTGCCAAGAATCAGACATGACACCACCAAAAGAAACTGATAAACTTCCAGTAACCAACTGCAAAGAAAGGAGACGTATGAACTGCCTGAAAAGGATTCAAAATAATAATTTTCTAAAAGCTCAGTGAAAAAAAAATAAAAAAAAAATAAAAGCTCAGTGAGACGCAGGAGAACACATATAGACAACTAAATAAAATCAGGGTGGAAATAATGAGTGGGAAATATCAGAAAGGGAGACAGAACATGAAAGACTCCTAACTCTGGGAAACGAACTAGGGGTGGTGGAAGGGGAGGTGGGCGGGGGTGGGGGTGACTCGGTGATGGGCACTGAGGGGGGCACTTGCTGGGATGAGCACTGGGTGTTATTCTATATGTTGGCAAATTGAACACCAATAAAAAATAAACTTATAAAAAAATAAATAAAATAAAATAAAATGGAAAAAAAATCAGGGTGGAAAAAAAGCGTGAGCAAAATGAGAAGTTTACTCAAGAGATAGAAACCATAAAATCAAACAAACGGCAATTCTGAGCTGAAGAATACAATGACAGAACTGAAAAATTCAATAGAGAAGTTAGTAGCAGACCCAATCTTTTAGAAGGAAGAATCAGCAAACTCAAAAACAGGTCATTTTTGAAATTAGACAGAGGAACAAAAAGAAAAAGGGACTGAAAGGGAGCAAAGAAAACACATGGGATACCATAAAAAAAAAAAAAGAATGTACACATTATGAGAGTCTCGGGAGAAGAGAGAGAGAGAAAAGGGCAGAAAGCTTATTTAAAGAAATAATGACTGAAAACTTTCCAAATCTTGGGAGGGACTTGGACATACAGATTCATGAGGCTCAAAGGACCCCAGGCAGATCCACCAAAAAAACTGTTGGAATGAATAATCGAATTCAGATAAGTTGCAGGACACAAAATCAGCATACAAAAATTAGTTGTATTTCAATACACTAACAATAAACTATCTGAAAAAGAAATTAATCAGATTTACAATAGCATAAAAAACAATAAAATGTGTGGAATAAATTTAACCAAGGAAACAGAAGATCTGTACCCTAAATCTATAACATATTGATAAAAGAAATTTTAAAAGACACAAATAAATGAAAAACTATCCCATGCTCATGAATTGAAAGAATCAATATTATTAAGATGTCCACACTATCCAAAGCCATCTATAGATTCAATGCAACCCTATAAAAATTCCAATGACATTTTCATGGAAATATTAAAAACAATCCTAAAATTCATATGGAAACACAAGAGACCCTGAATAGCCAAAGAATCTTGAGAAAGAAGAACAAAACTGGAGGCACTGTATTTCCTGAATTCAAGCTATATTACAAAGCTATACTAATCAAAACAGAGTGGTAGTAGCATAAAAATAGACATATAGACCAATAGAACAGCATACAGAAGCCAGTAATAAACTCATGCATATATGGTCAACTAATCTTGGACAATGGTACCAAGAATACACAATGAGGAAAGGATAGTTTCTTCAATAAATGGTGCTGGGAGAATGAGATATCCACATGCAAAAAGATAAAATTGGACACTTACACTGCAACAAAAAAATCAAAATTAATTAAATATTTAAATGTAAGACCTAAAACTACAGTCCTAGAAGAAAACATAGGGGGAAATCTTCTTGACAGTGATCTTAACAATGATGTCTTGACATGACACCAGAAGTACAAGCAACAAAACCAAAAATAGAGAAATGGGATTGCATCAAACTAAAAAGTTGCACAGTAAAGGAAGTAATCAAAAGAGTAAAAAGTCAACCTACAGAGTGGGAGAAAGTATCTGCAAAACATACATCTGATAATTTAATATCCAAAATATAAAAGGAACTCATATAACTCAATAGCAAATAAGTAAAAATAACACAGTTTTAAAATGGGCAAAACACTTGAATAGACATTTCTCCAAAGGAGACACACAAATGGCCAATGAGAAGGTGTGTAGACACACCCTAATCATCAGGGAAATTCAAATCGAAACCACAATGAGATATTGCCCTATACCTGTTAAAACAGCTATTATCAGAAAGATAACTAGTGTTGGTTAGGATGTGGAGAAAAGGAAATCCTCGCACATTGTTGGTGGGAAAGTAAATTGGTATAGACACTATGGAAAACATAATGGAGGTTCCTTGAAAAAATTTAAGTGGAACTACGATATGATCCAGCAATCTCACTTCTGCATATATATCCTAAGGAAATGAAATCAGTATCTTGAAGAGATATCTGCACTGCCATGTTTATTTAGCAATATTTATAAGACCCAAGATATGGAAACCACCTAAGTGTCTGTTTGTGATAACATGTTTGAACCTGGAGGTCATTATGCTAAGTGTAACAAGCCAGACACAGCAAGACAATTACTGCTATGATCTCACTTATACATGGAATCTGAAAAAAATCAAACTCACAGAAGCAGAAAGTAGAAAGGTAGTTGACAGGGGATAGGAGTGGGGAGAATGGAGAAATACTGGTCAAAAGATACAAGCTTTCCATTATAAGATGAGTAAATTCTGGGGATCTCATGCACAAAACATGATGACTAAAGTTAATACTGCATTTTATACTTGAAATTTTCTAAGAAGATGGATCTTATGTGTTTTCACTGTACACACAAAAAATCAGTAACTATGTAAGGTGATTGATGTGTTAATTAGCTTGAATGTGGTCATTATTTTGAAAAGTATACATACATCAGATCATCACATTGTACATTTTAAATATATGCAATTTTTATTTGACAATTATACCTTAATAAAGCTCGACAAATAAAAATAATAAAACTTATAAAAGGAAAGTCTCTTATAAGAGACTGTTTTTGTGGCCCTGGGGAGAGAAAGGATTTGTTGAAATCACACACACACACACACACACACACACACACACACCATATAATAGAACGTTGAAAAACTCAACTACAAATAAAAATAATAAAACTTATAAAAGGAAAGTCTCTTATAAGAGACTGTTTTTGTGGCCCTGGGGAGAGAAAGGATTTGTTGAAATCACACACACACACACACACACACACACACACACACCATATAATAGAACGTTGAAAAACTCAACTACCTAATGTTGATTATTTTTGGTCTTCAAAATAGCCATGATATAGAAAGTGAAAAAGTGAGACATAAACTAAGAAGTAGTATCCAAAATATATTTAAAAACTAAAAAATCAATGACATAAATAAAAATAAGTAACATTTTTAAAATGAGTACAAACCAAACAGATACTACACAAAAGAGAGAGTGAGCATGGCCAATAATCATGAAATCCATTGAACCTCATTAATAATTATGAAAATGCAAATTAAGCTTAAGATGAGATAACATTTTATCTCCACAATATGGGCAAAAATTAAAAAGTCTGACAATCCTAATCGTGGGTAAAAGTCTGATGCAAGAGGAAGTAGTTCAATACTTGTGGAAGTGTTATGTGGAAAACAATATGGCATTGTTTTGTAAAGCTAAACATGCTCACAGAGCACGACGTAGCAACTCAGTTTCTATGCATACACCCTAGAAAAACTCTTGACTATGCTAACCTTGAGACATGTATAAGAGGGTTCATAAACAACAAAAAAATGTTAAATAACTCAAATTTCCATCAACAGTACAATGGATAAATTGTGAAATATTCACACAACAAAATATTATACCATAGTTGAAATGTATGACTGCAGCCAAATCATCAGCAGATATGTGTCCTACAAACGTAATGTTGAGGTTTTTAATGACTTGTATAATGACTATACATATAATGTTTTTTATGAAGTTCAAAAACAAAACTGTATATTGTTTAGAGATTGTGTATATATGACAGGGCTACTGTAAAAAAAGAAAGAATAAAGGAATGTTAAAAACAAACTTTAGAATAGTACTGTGGGGATATGATAGGGGAAAGGCATTGGGGAAGAATTCACAGGTACTGTCAAAACTAAAGGAGATTGGTCATCTTCTAATTTTTAAATTGGGTAGTAGGTTCAGAGGTATTCATTTTTCATTTTATTATTATTATTCCTAACTTATAAGTAAGTTGCATTTATTATTGACATGCAATACATAAACGAAATTAAAATCTTAAAGTAAATGTGCATAATATGTACATATACATATATACAAATTCAGATCACGTCATTCTTCTACTTGAAACCTTTCAATGGCTCCCCATTTTGGACTACGCAGCCCCGAATTATCTCACTATCTATCCCCCTCCTGCATTTCCAGCTTTATTTCATTTTCCCTCCCTTTTCACTACACACTAACCATCCTGGCTTTCTTTTGTGACTTCAAAGAGGCAAGTCCTTTCCTGCCTCAGGAGCCTTCGTGCTTACTATTCCCTCTGCATAGAAGATTCTTCTTTGCCATCCACCCACATCACTTTTTGGTTTCAGCTTAAACTTATCTTTTCTTAAAGAGGTCCTACCTAACCAGTCCCCTCCATCCTCTCTCTTGGATTTATATTAAGTCTGTTGTTACGTTGAACTTCTATATTTATGCAATAATTTCTTTAATATTTGCCTGCTCCACTCTAAGCTCCATAAGGAGAGCAATCATGGTAATTTTTGTTCATCACTGTGCTCACCAGCATGTAAAACGACATTCTGTCTAGAGTAGGCATTCAAAAAATATCTGTTGCATAAAATAAGTAAATGAATGGAAAATGAAAGAATGTGAATAAATAGCATGAATACTCATTCGCAAGATGGGAGAAAGAATCATGAAGCTGGTGTGTTTGTGTGTATATGCACATGCGTGCACACTCAAATATATGTGGCATCACTAAAGCAACTACTAAAAGATGAACTTAAAGTATAAGGAAAATGATTACAGAAGAAGATCTGAAGTGTGAGAAGATAGAGTGGGCTTATGTTAAACATGAGATCAATCTAAACACACATATAAAATATTAATAATGATGATTACATTAATAGTGCAAAAAAAGAGGGTGGAACAGAAATACAAAATACTGGTAAACAGTGGCATAAACGTTTAGATGTACAAATTAAAGGGGGAAGTATGAGCCTGATTGTATCAACTTAGTTAAGTCAATCTTTTTGAGCTTTAGTTTGTTTATCTATAGGCACTCAATAAATATTGAAAAAAAACTTAACCTACAAAATGGGAGACGCCTCCTTTCCAGGTAGAATGTTTTATGCCTTCTTAAATGAAGATGAATAGTTAGAAACACTTACCACTTGGACAGTCAGCCTCAATTATGTGCAAAACTTATTCCAGTATTCTCTCAAAGTGCATATAAAAGCATAGGAAAGACCCTGTAAGGGGAAAAATGTAGAGAAATATTGGCATGGATAAAGCATCATATCTTTCAAAATTAAAGTCTGTTCAGATTTGAAAAGTATTTTTCCCATCTTTAAGGAATCACCAAACTTTTCCTTTAATGAAGTGTGGTGATCCTACATGTTAGCACTTGCTACATTGCCACTTGCAAGCAACCATTTCTCTCCCATTCTATTTTCTATGGCGGGACACTAAGTAAGCATATCTCCAGGATGAAAGCTTCAGAAATACTTAGTGAGCTCACACGCCCTACTCTGAGTCAAGCGTACTTACTACCACCAAGCCATGGCCATCTCTCATAATTACCATCCCTTCTGACCAACCTGTCAGGAGCACCACTGTTTGCTCCCAAGGCAGCTCTGGCCTCAGCAGAAGTACACAACTTTTTGTTTTGCATATTCTACTTTCTATTCTCTGTGGTTAAGGACTATTATACTATTATTGTGTCTGACAAATATAACCCAGCAGGTATCATGACACCACTTGGAGAGGAACATTTTTGAAGGATTTATGTCATAAGAAAACACACTAACAAATATAGCTGAACAGATGGATCCTGATCACAGATTCAGAGAGGTTGAACACAGCAAGTAGTGAAGATTGATACCTACCTACAAAGCAGCAATCTGGGCTCAGAGAACAGCAGGCTGCCACAGATATTTGGCATATTTATTGAAGCATTAAAAGAGTTTCACAGTCCTCCTAATTATTATACCTACCTCTGGTTACATAGAGCTAGTCTATAGTGAGTTCTCCACTGATTTATTTAACTCTTAAATACCATAAACTTCTAAGCAATACCTATGTTCATGCAGAGGCAATAAATTTTCTGCCGTGCTATTAAACATTGTTTGCACTTTCGAAATGTCAGTGATATTTGCAGTTCTAAACACTGTGTTTTATGCCATTTTAAAGGTGCAGTTGTTAGAGCCAAAAATATTCATGTTTTAAAAACCTTTCTCATATAAATGGTTCAGGGTCAAAAGACATGAAAAATCTCTGTTTCATCTTAAGTCTGCTCAAATGTGTTATATAAAAGAATGTCAAGAAGAAAATAAATCCTGGAAGATGTGCCTGCTTTGCAAAATGAAAAGAAGCTTTAGATTCACCTCAATTCCCATTTACAGCTTGGAAAAGTGTTTCTCGACTAACAAGTTTCAACACATAACTAAAATCACTCCATTCACTCTATTTAGCTAAACACTGAGGATAACATTGTGGTTTTGATTAATGGCAATAGGAAAACGTCCTCTTCCTTGGCAACTGAAGATGCTATTTTATGTATGCTAAAACTTGCCCTCACCTTCTGAATTTATGCCTTCCACTTAAATCCTACAACCTTTAAAGAAATCGTGAAAATCAAAGCTGTTCAGCAAGTCCGAGAATCCAATGTGGTGACCAGAAGGCCCACGGCCCAAGCTCATGCATTCAAGGGATACCAAGTCGCTGGAGCCTAACTTCTTGTTAATGTTTACTGTATTTCCCTAACCAAAGTAATGAAAAATCATTATTCATTCATCCAATACTTTTTGAGCAGCTACTCGGTATCAAACATAACCTTAGGCACTGAGGAGAGAGCTATGAGGAAGAGGGGCAAGGCCCCAGCACCCACAAAGCTCACAGCCTACTGGTAAGACAAACATTAAACAAAAATGTTAAGTGAGATTCATGCAAAGAAACAGATCAATATTATTTTGAGAGTACATTATAGGGAAGCCTTGCCTGGCCTGAGGGGTCAGAGAAGGCCTCCTCAAGGCAGTGGCATTTATTTTTATTTTTTTAATTTAAATTCAATTTGCCAGCATATAATATAACACCCAGTGCTGTGGCATTTAAATGGAGACCTCATGGAGGAACAGGAGTCAGCCACATTCAGAGAAGCCACTGGCCTTGGTTCCGATAAATCTGCGAACTACTGTCCCCCTAGATGATAACACCCCCCCCCCTTCTAGCTGCTTCAACTACTAAACCACAGTCTTATTTAGAAGAGAGGGTAACAAATTCTTCTATCTGCCAGTTAAGATACTATGGCTTGCCAAATAATGATTGGTATCTTTAACTGACAAGTCCTTTTCTTCTCCCCTGTGACCTAGCTTATTTCTGCTGTGATAAATGGAGCTAAATTTAACCCAGGAGGAAGGTGACATATTGGTCCAGGGAAACAAAGTAGCCAAAATGTCTAGCCTCTAAGTTCAAAAGCCAGGGGTTCAAGTGTAATGCAGCAAGATGCAGACACACTCTGGGACAACCCATTCTCTTCAACCCTTCACACTCCCCAGAAAAACCCTTTTGAGAACTATCACGCTGTTGACAAAATACCAAGGAAGTCATGCCCTTGGGTGACGTAAGCAAAAAGAGGGTTTAAGAGCATTCCCGCAATGTCTTTATCTCCAAAATTTCTGCAGGTGCCCAATGGGGGCATAGAAGTTGGCAGAGACAGACAGAGGGTCTGCCCACTGTCCCAGGGCTCTGAGGCAAGAACAGGCAAAAAGGGATATAGTGACAAGCACAGCTCTGCCCACCCCACCTCCCAGGACCCATTCTCTGGAAACAGGAGAAGACATAGTTGCGTAATAGTTGTGTGCCACAGTGAGAACAGTCATTAGCGGTTTAAACCATGGAGACAACTGCATAAGAGATATGCAGAATCCACTCAGATGTCATTACACTGTAAGAATTATGGCTCAGCGGGGGTCCCTGGGCGGCTCAGCCGTTGGGTGCCTGCCTTCGGCCCAGGGCGTGATCCTGGAGACCCGGGATCAAGTCCCACGTCGGGCTCTCTGCATGGAGCCTGCTTCTCCCTCTGCCTGTCTCTCTCTCTCTCTCTCTCTCTCTCTCTGTCTTTCATGAATGAATAAATGAAATCTTAAAAAAAAGAAATGTGGCTCAGATAGGAATATACAAAAAGACTCTTGAATTCACTCAGGCAGTAGGCATTCATTCAAGGAAGTTAGCTAAGAACTTGGGTGAGGGAGGGGGCAGTTTGAAGACTCCCATTATTCACATTAGTAATGATGATGGAAAACTGATTCAAGGGTGTAGCTTGAATTTATAAGAACAACCCCAGCTGAAAAATATGGATCTAGAGTTCCCCGTGGCCATAGGGATATAGAAAGGATCCCAGTTTACACAACTGCACACTATAGAATAGCCATGGGATGTCGTTTCTCCTGATACTGCATCCCACTCCCACATCTCGGACTCATAAGTGATCTCGGCTCACTTGTAATGGCAAGCACAGCTTATTTGGCCGGAGGTGATGCACTACTCCCCTTAGGACTAGGTCTCTATCAAATCTTAGGGAGGTTTGGAATAAAATACAGAGATAATGAAGTGAACCACATCCACTGTATTAATACCAATATGTGAAGTTCAGAATAATGTGTGTGCACTTGGTATTTAGTGTGCTATGTGGAAGAGAATGTGGCATATTTTAGAATGACAGTTTAAACAGAACAGATTCCAGTTTTAAAATTTCATGATTTTGTGATTTTTCTTGAAGTACATAAGTTATGTTTATTATATTTATTTTTAATGTACTAGAATGATTAAAAGAACTTGATCTTCCTTATATTAAGTTTAACTTATAAAATATATAAAAGTTATTCAAGCAAAAGATTTTGCTTTTGGGGAATCATAAATTCACCTGGCCAAGTATTTTAAGTGCTTGAAAAGAAAATCAGATATATTCGACTTAAATATGCACTTAGAAAGGTTGAAGAGAATTGAGGCACCTAAGTTCACAAACTATTATTCACGAAATTAAGCAGAATTTAGCCTGTTCGGCCTGAATTGATCTAACATTAATTGAAGGCTTCTTGCAAGTGATTGAAAAAATAAGTTAGATTTATGGAATTGACTAATATTTTTAAATTGACTTTAAAGACCAGGAGAAGATTAGTTTTTAATTTGTAATTGTAATAAATTAATATAAAACCAAGTAATCGCAAATAGTGTTTCCCACATACAAAAGGTCCCCCTTCAAAAGCAAAAAAAAAATCAGTGATGGAACCTAGTCACTCTCAGACCATCTCAGTCATGATCTCAGGGAGCATTGTGTATTTCCTGTATCAAGAACCAGACTGGGGGATCCCTGGGTGGCTCAGCAGTTTAGTATCTGCCTTCAGCCCAGGGTGTGATCCTGAGGACCCGGGATCGAGTCCCTCATCGGGCTCCCTGGATGGAACCTGCTTCTCCCTCTGCCTGTCTCTCTGTCTCTGTCTCTCTCTGTCTCTCTGTGTCTCTCATGAATAAATAAATAAAATCTTAAAAAAAAAAACAAAAAGAACGAGACTGGTAGTGGTTCTTGACGGCTGGCCACTCAAGATGCTATTCTCAACTCCATCTCCCTTGCTTGTCTTCCATGACAGAAGTGGAAACCCAGAAAGTCACTTTCCCTTCCTTCTTCATAGCAAGTGGTACCCTTGATTCATTTCTGCTCAGAGCAAGTTTTTGAGGACCTCCTGCTCTCCTGATTAAAGAGATATAAACAAGTTTCTTCTACTGATTAATGATGATTCTTTCCTGATAAAAGAAGTATAAACAAGTTGCATCTCCTGATCAATGATGTTTTTTTTTCTGCCTTGGAAAGCATATATGATGTCAGGATGTGCAGTGGCCATTTTGTGACCATGAGGTAAGACGCACAAAATTGAAAAGCCAACATGCAAAGAAATGGCAGAGCAGAAAGATAGCAAAAGCCAGGATCATTGAACTGTCAGAACAACTTTGAGGCCACTTGCATCTGGATGTTCTTATTACTAAATAATAAATAACCTTGGGGTTTAAGGCACTGTTAGTTGGTTTTCTGTTACTTTTGGGCAGAAACCCTAATGGTTATACCAGAGATCAGCTGGAGTAGGAGGATTTCATAGGATCAAGACAGAAGAGGTTAAAGAAGAGAGCCTTTCGAGACTCCTTCCTCAAAAATGCCATGGAACAGCTGCATAAAGCCAAGTTCCCACAAACATCACCGTGCATAGAAGCTTAAAAGAAACCACAAGGAAAAAAGAAAAAAGAAAGAAACTGCAAGGAAATGGAGGCAAGAGAGAAAAAGTGAGATGTTTTAAATCTGAATGTGGCTGAATTATTAACTTGTATTAACTACACCATAACAAATTTGGACTGGGTTTACCTGGCAGCAACTAGATTAAGGTAATTATTGCTATTGTTATGGTTGTGGTTGTTGGTGCTACTTCCTACTAGTATAAGATAGACTAGGAATTGGAAAAAGAAAATGAATTCACTAACAGAAAAATGAAGTAAGCTATATTTCTTGCATATTTAAGTTTGTGGCTATGAAATCCACACATTGCTATCTCCCCTCTAGCTGCTCAGATCTTAGGGAGCTACCTGGCATCAAACAGGAGAAATGGACCGACAAATGAAACTGCTTACAATATATATCTGCCACACTACATCAAATTAACACATAAATTGAGTCCTTACTATATGTCCGGCTCTGCTCAAGTTTGCTTTTGCTAATTTAAGTACCTTCTAATATGTAAACAGTTGACTTTGCAAACTTCGGTGATACAAACCACAAAAGATACATCTGAACTAGAGGCTTCCCAATGCTCTCAGGAGGCTGAAAGCTCTGAAAAGAAGTCAAGCGCTGGTCCAAAAAGAAGATGAAAAACAGATGTTCTCCTTTCTCTCTTTTCCACTATTAGAACTGTCAGGATTTTACCTCTCTTCATATTGATCTCACCTATGATTCCTCAAATGCCTGAAAAGAAGATTAAATGTTGAAATGTTGTCTTTTTTCATGATCCAGCTGAACCCAATGAACTTTTCTATGTTCTGTGATACATACTTGGAATATAAGAAAGCACTATGTATGGAAAAGGTTATTTCAGATGTTATGGAAGTAGGAAGCATGAGAAGCCAACTCAACTAACTCTGATTTACTAAAAGGGAGAAGAAGATAGAAGCCCACAAAGTCTAGCCCAATGAGGCCTTATTGTTTTTAAATTTGACTAAAAGAAAACTATCTGACTTAATCATCCTCATCAGTATCATCAACTAAGAGGGGAAGCATGAAAGTGGATCTATTGATTTTGCTCTGGCTTTTAAGTAAACCGGACACTGTTGTTTATCTAAGCATTTCCAAAACTACGGAGTAAGCAAAATGGAATATAAACCATTTTACATTTGGATTCAGTTCATTCATTAACTTTGATAAGGGTATATTGTATTTTGGCTTTTGCAAGAAATTCATTCAAGAGCAGATCAATAAATAGAGCATACAGAGCTATGAATGGCTGCAGATTATTTTTTTAAGATTTTATTTATTTATTCATGAGAGAGACGAGAGGCAGAGACACAGGCAGAGGGAGAAGCAGGCTCCACGCAGGGAGCCTGATGCGGGACTTGATTCCGGGTCTCCAGGATTAGAACCCGGGCTGAAGGCAGGTGCTAAACCACTGAGCCACCCAGGCTTCCCTGCAGATTATTGTAAAAAGAAAGGAATGGCTACTTCCAATTTTTTGCCAAGCATTTTATATAGCCTGATGTGGGTTAAGTCACATTTTAATCATTAATTTAACCCTTAGTTGAGGGTCTCCTTAGCAGACATCACTTCCGGCCCATCTTTGCAGGCGCTCACTCCACTCCATCATGCTTCCTACCTATTCCTATATCAGCAACGGATGGTGTACTTTCTCTTCTGTAGGAATAGAGGTTGCCTCACCTCCCACTGCACAGCCTGCATCAAACTAATTTTAGTCAGTCCACATCAACAACTCCTCGAGGTGACTGTCAGTATCTGTAAGCCCTCAGCAGAGAGATGTGCCCTCAAGGGAAAAAGTCTTTTTAATAAACAGCATCTTTCAACCACCTTAAAATAATTTTCTCTACATCGTGTTCATCTTTCAACTCACTCTTTAGCATTTTAAAGTACATATACAAAGGCAAAACTTACTTTTACTCTATCCTAGGGAATAAAAGGGCTAATGTGGTGGGGGGGCCTGCTGACATTAAATGTATGTTTAGTATATAGATGGAAATATACAGATATAGATGTATTTTACATAATATATATGTACCTAGATACATATATAGATGGAAAAATTAACAACTAACATATACATCTACTATACTTTATATCTTAAAAACATCTTTCACATGTATTATTCATGCATTCATTTATTCAAAGTATATATTAATAACCTACTGTGTCAGGCACTGTTATTGATAAGTGAGATAAATAAATAGACAACAAAACATCCAAAGACCCCTATCCTTGTAAAGCCAAGCAAAGGGAGACATATTTTTTTAAAATCATCATGAATTACTCAGTCCCAGTTTATACCTGTTATCCTGGTAAACTTTAATGGCACTCACTTCCACTCTCATAAGTTTTCCAGTTGGTACAAAACTCATAGCCACTATATGAACAAGTATGTATTACAGTAAACAATGAATAGTGCTATGGAAAAGAAAAAATCCAGCAGAGTAAGGGGAGCTGAAATGTAAGAAAGATAGTTGCCATTTTAAACAAGATGGGCACAGTAGGCTCCATTAAAAAAGCAGCATTTGAGCAGAGATTTGAAGGAAATGTGAGCGTTAGCCATGTAGTTCTCTGCCCAAATAGCATTCCTGAAAGAGGCAAAAACAAGCAAAAGCCTCTGAGTTGAGATTGTACCTAGTGTGATTGAGGAATACCAAGAAAACCAGTGTGGCTGGAGCAGCATGAACGAGAGCACTAGAGAAGAGGTCAGCATGGTGATGTAAGTGGGCAGACCACAGAGGGATGTGTAGACCAATATTAGGACTTCTGCTTTAATTCCAAGTGAATTATTGAACCACTGGAGGATTTGGAACAGAACAGTGAGTCCCACTGAGATCGAATTTGCTTTTTAGTGGGATTACCCTTGCTCCATTCAGAATGGAGTTGGCAGGTGGGGTGGCAAGGGTGGAGCAGGAAGGCCAGGTCTGCTATTACAATAATCCAGGAAAGAAATATTGGTGGTTGGACCAGAATGGCAGCAGTGACAGTAGTGAGAAATAGTTGGATTCAAGGTATATTTTGAAGGTAGAGATATTTTTATTAGATATTCACAATAACTCTGAGATTTAAACAAGAAAGATAATATTATTCCCATTGTACAGATGAAGAAACTGGAACTCAGGTTGTAGCTTACCTAAGTGTACACAACTAATTGAATGGAAGAAAGAGCATAGAAACTAGTCCCCTATTAGTCACAGACCTTGTGTATGTTACACAGTGGTTTCCAAACATACCACAGACTCTGCAGTAAGCATGCATTTTCCTCATAACAGGTCCCAAAGGAGTATTCTCCAACACAAAAGGGTGAAAATGCCTTTATCAGCATCAGCTTGGGGTTCTATCTGGACACATGTTAGGGATTATGTCCCTTCTCAGATGTGACAACTTTGAAATGATTAATGACTTGTGCATATATGGACATAGCTTAATACCCTCTAAAAGAGCAGTTTCATATAATGGGAAGAAGAAAGGAATAAGTAGATTTGGGTTTAAATCTTACCTGCACATGTATAAGCTGTGAATTTAGCACGTTACCCAGTATATGCCTCCCAAGATTGTTGAAAACATTAAATTTTAAAAAGTCTAAAAAAACACACCAAATATATTCTCATAGGCTGATCTCACTGCCTGGAATCCTCCTCCTCCGGGTATTTATCTGTCTCCTATTTGCTCAAATGGTACCTCGTCGGAGAGCCCTTCCCTGGCCACCCAGTTTCATCTTCTTAAGAACACATCACTATAGGAAATTAAATTAATATTGAGTTGTGCATTTATAGTCTCTCTTACCAACTAGAAAGTAGTTACATAAGGGCAGCAATTTTTTTCCATTATCATATCCCCAATACCTAGAACAGTGCCTTGTACAATGGGCCCCAGAATATTTGATGAAAAAATGAGTCTTGTGCCCCTTTCCTGCTCATTCCTTCAGTCATTGGAAGACATTAGTCTTCTTTCAGTGCTCTGGGCTCTTTCTCATTTCAAAGCCTTTGTATCTAGAGTTCTCCACCTGGAACACTCTTCCTCCCACTCTGTGTCTATTGAACCTCTACTCATTTTTCCATTCTTGGCCTAAATGGACATTACCTTAGCGTGGGCTTCCTTGATCCTGGACTAGGTCAGTTCTCCCTATTAGAAGCTCCAAGAGCACAGTGTGCTTTTCCTTCATAGTGCTTACCATAGTTCTTAATTATTTATTTCCTTGGGTGATTATTTAAGATCTGTCCCCACCATTGGAAGATAAGCTTTATGAGTTCATTGCTGTTTATATCTAGCACCTAACACATAGTAGACAATAAGTATATACAAAATGGATAAAGGAAGAAAGGCATGCATGTGCAGGAAACTCAGAAATCCTACAGAACTTGTATTTGTTTATTAAAAACCCAAAAGATTGGTTCCAAAAAAGGATCCATTTCAGGAAAATTATAAATGTGAGGCCATAAATTGGGGCCATGCTTCCCCTTGCACAAGCAGGAAGGATTCACTGACAAGAAGGCAAAGGTGTTCCAGTCACATGAATAAGTAGCTGATCCAAAGGTCATTTCAAAATATTGTCCAATAGGCACACAAGCAATTTCCCCTGAAATTGTTTTTTTCTGTTGATCCTATTTTCTTTCAAAAAATCAACCAAGAGGGCTTGCACTCTCTATGTAACTTCTTATAAACAAGTATGTGGTTCATTGACTCCAACTCTGAAAACTGTTCCAATTTCATTGTGAGGCTGCAGAGTGAATATAACGGTTAACTAGATAGTGATGGCTCTAGCACAAGAACAAATTCCATAAGAATTGGAATCTTTGAGTCATGGGTCTTCTGTATAGTTTCTTCTACACTTCGGTAGGAGAGGATATGAAAGACTACATAGTTCACTTGATATTTATATGTGCACTTGGCATTTGTAAGTATACTCGACATTTAAGATTAAAATCTGGCCCTTGGCACTAAATTGACTTAAAAATGAAAGATACTGAGAGAGGGGAGCATTTTTCCAAAGTAAGGAGTGAATCAACACAATCAAACTTTATAATCCAAATACTTGCTTTCTTTAGAAGCAAAAGAACAGAACTCAGCATTTGCTAGATTCCACTCTCCATGGCCACTGGTGATGGAGGCAACATATATACATTTTGTCTTGGTTAGGTAACTTGCCCTCTGTTAGAGAGTAAAAAATAAAACTATTGGATAATTCATACCTATGTACATAAGTTGTACCAAACCATCCTATCTCCTTCAAGCATCTCAGGCCCCCTAATCTATGATTCACTCACTCCCCAGTTTTTCTCCTATGGCATCCTAGAAGTGGAGAATACCAGGGGAGACAAAAGGAAGACATTAAGAAATCAGGATCATTGAAAATCTAGAGGAGGCAATGATCTGGACAGCTGTTCCCACCTTACAAGGTTGGATGACTGATCTACTTTATCACTCTGATTTTTTACAGCTCATTAACAAATCAAACTAGTCAACTGGGTTTATTTCTTGTCCCCTAGACTAGGGGTGAACAAACTACAACCTACTCATAGGACAAATCTGGCCCTCCAGCTGTTTTTATCAATAAAGTTTGTTGGAACATGGCCATACTCATCCATTTATTCAGTGTCTATGGCTGCTTTTATGATAAAATGGTAGTGTTGAGTAGGTTTCCCTCACTATCCAAAAGTAGAGCAAAAAGAAAAAGTTGAGCAAGGTAAAAGGGACTCAAATATGAGAAAGGTGGCTGCCATTTTAAATAGGATGGGCACAATAGGCTCCATTAAGAAAGCAGCATGTGGGGGTGCCTAAGTGGCTCAGTTGGTTGGGAGCTCCCGCATGGAGCTCTCTGCTTGGCAGGGAGCCTGCTTCTCCCTCTCCTCCTCGTTTGTGCTCTCGGCTGCTATCTTTGTCTCTCTCTCTCTCAAGTAAATAAATGAAATCTTTTTAAAAAGAGAGACAGAAGAAGAAGGAAGCGGCATTTGAGCTGAGACTTGAAGGAAATGTGGTCATTAGCCACGTAGCTCTGAAAATTTTCCTAAGCAGAGATGGCATAAAGCAAAGAAGCAATTACTATTAATTTACAGGGAAACATTTGTGAGCATTCCCAGACCCCAAACAATAATCTCTCTTGAGCTTTCCTGATACCTTAGGATACATCTTGCTAACAGACGCACAAAAATAAACCAAGATCAAAGCACAGATGTTCACGGACCCAGTTCAAGGACTCACCCCTCGACGCTGAGATGCTGAGTGTGGTTCCTGGGGAAGGCGCTGGGCGGCGCCACTCGCTGCTCAGGATGCACAACTTCCCAACAGCTCGCTGGCTGCAAAACAAATGCTCAGTGCTCTTTTTGCTTTTGGCTTTTTTCTTTTTTCATAAAAGCCAAAATCCTCTTTGAATTCTTTCAGTTAGTGAATACAGGTACTAATGTAGGTCTTTCCTAAAAGCTAAGCGGCTTAATGGGAACCTTCAAAAAGTGAGGGCTACCTAGAGTTGCAACAGAGACCATCTATCTCTCTATCCCAGGATGCCTAAAATATTCACTCTCTTGCTCTTTACAGAAGTTTATTGACCCCTCGCCTTAGACAATGGTTACCTGACAACTGAAAAAGAGTCTGGACAATTTGGGATATTAAACTGTGTTAATAAATGAAATATAGTAATGTCTTCTCTTTGTTGGTCAGCCTTTCAATAACCAAAAGCCTTTAACCTTTAAGCAGTAAGTTGTTTTTGTTTTTGCTTCAAATCGTTATGAAATTTAACCAGATTGCCCCCGTTCCACTCTAAAATGTATTGCACAATTAAACAGAAGATACTGAGCATAATTTAATAATGCAGTATAACAGAATAAGCCTGGGCTCTGGAGTCCAACCAGAGATTTGACAGGATTTGTGCTAATTCCATTGACAAACAGCCCAATAGGCGTTTAGATAAGGATTTAGGAGCTCCAAGTCCTGTCAGATATTTCCCTTTTGTATCCCTCTATTTTGAACAGCCATATGTTCCCAAGAACTTGTCAGCCATCAGTCCTTTCTGCAAAAGGAAAAATTGAGGTCACATCCTCCATTTGGTGGCAATTTGCTCACCTAACCTGCTGACTTTATTCCGTGTTCTCCGTGCTCACCAGCACTGTTCTAATCTAGATCAAACTCCCTAGTGTCTAATAAAAGCCAATCAACATCAAAACCAGATGTATTGCCCTGCTCTGAGCAATGGTAGTCCAGAAACAGAAGTTGTAAGGAATATTACAAAGAACTAAATAGTGATTATAAACTAACAGCAGTGGGGCACCTGGGTGGCTCAGTCAGTTAAGTGTCTGATTCTTGACTTTGGCTCAGGTCATGATTCAGGGTCAATGAGATCAAGCCCCACGTCGGGCTCCACACTGTGCATGGAGTCTGCTTGAGATTCTCCCTCTCTCTGCCCCTCTCTGACCTCTGTCTCCCTCTCTCAAAAAATGAAAATATAAATAAAAAATAAATAAACAAGCAAACAGACTAACTCACAAGAGAGTTTACCAATTTACTTAATCATCTCCAGGAATGACTCTCTTTACAAATATTTAGAGTGTGACTATTTACTGTAGAAATTGGAAGGGTCGGCCATTAGAAACGACAAATACCCACCATTTGCTTTGGCGTGGATGGAACTGGAGGGTATTATGCTGAGTGAAGTAAGTCAGTCGGAGAAGGACAAACATTATATGGTCTCATTCATTTGGGGAATATAAAAAATAGTGAAAGGGAATAAAGGGGAAAGGAGAAAAATAAGTGGGAAATATCAGAGAGGGAGACAGAACATGAGAGACTCCTAACTCTGGGAAACGAACTAGGGGTGGTGGAAGGGGAGGTGGGCGGGGGGTGGGGGTGACTGGGTGACGGGCACTGAGGGGGGCACTTGATGGGATGAGCACTGGGTGTTATTCTATATGTTGGCAAATTGAACACCAATAAAAAATAAATTTATAAAAAAAAAGAAATTTGAAGGGTTGGGAGATAGAGCTTTGCCTCACTGAGATTTCACAAATGATGACGAATGAGATTTTTTACTTTGTCACAAAAGAGGGATTCTTTACCCCTGGATCTCCAGAAACAGGTTGAATTAATGGCCCTGGAACATTTGAAAAGACTTTCTGATTTTTTTTCTCCTGTTTTGTTTCTGTTCTTAGCTTTGTTTGAGATGAGTGGAATAAAGCAAGTTGTAAAAGTGTGTCTGCTGACTTGGGCATTTAGATGGTATTTGGTTTCTCTGTCATCTATGCAAAACCAATGAAAATATAAGCTACTCTAGCAGTTTCTTGGTTCTCCTGGAAAAATAACGCTCTTCTGCAGAAAGATCTATCAGGCTCCACAGCTATTGAGATTATACTCATTACCCACTCTACCACACCAGACCCCAAAATTTCCTACCTCAGATGCTCGGACTGGGAGCAGCTCCTTTGGAACTTTTCACCAGCCTTCCCACAATCAGGAATGCAGTTTTCCCCTTTCTCCACCGCAAAATATCCAGAGTTATCTGAAGGAGGCAATCCTGTTTGAGTTATAGAAGCCTTCTAGAGACCATCCTGGCTTGGTCCTGAGGAAGACTTAGAACTGAAAACCTAACAACTGTGCTCCTGTGCTTCACAGGGTGATTCCCTCGGGACTAGGGCTCCATCTCAGTTCTTATGGAAGTAGCTGATATATTTATCCAGAAGTCATTATCACCATGTTTCCCAGGGGATGAGCCTGGAAAATGTTTTACTATACTTTGTCCCTGATAGGCAGTATGTGCAATGGCTCTTTTTTTTAGACAAGTGGGCTGGCTCTGGAACAGGAATTCCACTGTTGAAATTGCAATCTACATGAGTGGTGCCCCATTGGAACTGTGTTGTACGGAACTTACACAGCCATACTGTGGTACGGAGAATAATGGTCCCAAAGATATCCATGAACTAATCCCTGGGAATGACAATATGTTACATTACCTGGCAAGGTAAAATTAGGTTGAGGATGGACAGGAGGTCACTAATCTACTGACTCTGAGAGAGGAAATGACCCTGTGTGATGGACAATTTTAAGTGTCAGCATGGCTGGGCCACAGTGCCTAGTTATTTGATCAAACGTTATTTTGGATTTTTCTGTAGAGGTGTTTTTGGATGAGAAAGATATTTAAATCAGTGGACTTTGAGTAAGGCAGATTGCCCTCCAAAATGTGGGTGGGCCTCATCCAATCAGCTGAAGGCCTCAATAGAGCAAAAGACTGACCTCTCCGAAGCAAGAAAGAATCCTCCAGCAGATGGCCTTTGAACTTAAACTGCAACATTGGTGTTTCCCTGGTCCCCAGCCCGTTGGCCCACCCTGCAGATTTTGGACTTGCCAGCCTCTATAGTTGCATAAGCCAATTCCTTAAGTCAGTCTCTCTCTTTCAATCTCTCTCTCTCTCTCTCTCCACACACACACACACACACACACACACACACACCCTATGGGTTCTGTTTCTCTGGAGAACCCTGGCTAATACACATTGCTTTATCTGGTTGGACCTAAGGTTATCACAAGGACCCTTTAAATATGGAAGAGGGTGGTGAAGAGAAGGTCGGAGTGATGGGATGTAAGAAGAACTTAACCTGTCACTGCTGGCTTTAAAGATAGAGGAAGGGGGCCATGGGCCAAGGAATTTGGGCAGTCTCTAGAAGCTGGAAAAGGTAGACAATCATTAAAAAAAAAACTCTGGCCCAAATTGTCTGCAACCTGAGGAACATACTGGTCAAAGGATCAAAGGGATAGGTAGGAAGAAGAAACTTGTTTGCTGAGCAGCGGCAAGCAAAAATCATTTATTAAAAACCTGATGCATACTATAGAGCTGAGAACAAAGAATCACACAGATATGGCCCCTGGTCTCCGAAGCTTATAAAAAAGCCAGTCTACAATAGAGTAGAGACATCACAATGACATTAGGATGTTATTGAGAAGACAAACTTTCACAAATACCAGTTGCCTCAAATCATTCAACAGACATTTCTTAATCATCTGTTAAGTGCCAGGACTTTCACATACGTTACTCCACTTAATCTTCATATCAGTGTGACATGCCTTTCTACGACAATATTTAATTGATAAGAAACTGGTACAGAGAGAGATGAAGTGACTTACTCAGGGTGATATAGTGGCAGAGTCAGGATTTGAAGACGATCCCTCTGTTCACATTGCCTATGCTACGCTGCTGCTTACTTTTTTAAAAATGCCTCTTGATTTAGATAAATTGGCTGAGGTTGTAGATAGGAGAAGAGAAAGATTTCCACAAGAGGGATTAGGGAAAAAGCTCAAAACATTGTTAACTTCTTTACTTCGCTAAGGGTCTGTAACTTACTGTTACAGTAAGTAACTGTAAGGGTCTGTAATACTATCCCTTGAATTTTTTTAAAAAGTGTTTGTCTTCCAATTCTTAGAAAGAAAAGCCTCAGTATCCATGAGCCAAAATGCACATTGTTAGAAGGCATTCTTTTTAACCTTTGAACACTGGAAAACAAGCAAAAGCTCCTTTCCTGTGAGGGTTTTTTTCTCCCTCTCCTTACACATGCAGATCACACCCCTTGGAGATGCTGATCTTTTCCCATGATGCACTTGGCTGACAGAAAGACAAGCTTTCACACAGAAATGCCAGTTGAGTTGACAAGCAAACTCCATCAGTATGCAATGTTTACACAGTACAGTTTAGCAACAGCAGTTCACACAGTCTGCTGTCTTGGATCAGAATTCTAATTAAGCCTTAAATCTTCTGAGTTCAGATTAATTCCTATCACTGAGGTCTTAGACTTTTCGTTGTAGAAATCTGAAGCTTTGTTTGTCTGCAAAGAAAACAGTTTAGGCTGAGCAGTTGTGTATAAACATCCTGGAGCACTGTTTGTGGTGCGAATGCAATGCGCTTTGGTCCACCTAGATTTTTTTTTTTCTCATTAATTACCACCTTCAGTGGTTGCTGAGGATCGGAGAACTGTACTTTTCTGGAGTTGCCTATACTCCAAGGAACACACAAAATAAATGGGTTTGTGACAAACTTCTGGTTGTTGGCAGTAATGACTACTCAGCATCAGGTTACAAGTATCTCTATACCATGTAAGAAAGAGACAGTATTGGTAAGCTTACAGCAAATAGTATCTTAATTCAGTTTCTACCTATTAAAACTTCTGAAGTATACTTCAAAAGAGACAGCTGGAAAGCCAAATGCCAATTCCATCTCTTTGAGCTTTTATCTCTTCAACAAATTTCACCATCTCTGTCACAAAGGCACAAATGAAGCTTATGAAGTACCAATTACTGTGGAGCAACCCCATTGAAGTCAACGTTTTCCCCTCCCTTAGTTCAGACTACATATCATCAACATTTTCACCTAAGATGCTTTATTGGAAATTAAAAAGAAGTGATTAGCGCTAATCCTTTTCCAGAATTAGAAGTGGCAGAAAAATAACACATTTTAGAACTTCACTCTTTAAAAAGCGATTTTGTTTCCATTGCTATTCCTGAACAATGCACTCTGATAGCAGTTCAAAAGGCATGGGGATGGGGGGAGCGATTAGCCAGCTAACAAAAGGCTTGTGATTCTCTCTGAGACCAAAATGAAATGTGATTCTCTCTGAGACCAAAGACTCAGCCACGTGCAGGACTTCATATCTAAGCAAAAATGAGCGTGGATTCCACAGAGCTGAAGTATGGAGAGGACTATTCCAGAGTTATTTAAAAAGAGGGAGGTTTCAAGGATTGTGGACTTGGAGGCTAGTTGCACCCCTCAGGTGAGGGATGGAGAGCTAAGAAAGAACAGCTTCCTGGCCTACCAGCCAGATTATTGGTCTTGAACCATCACTGCCCCTCCTAGTGGGCCTAGCGCAGGTCATGGCCGGAAACAGGAACTAAATAAATATCTGATAGACGTAAGAGAAGATTTTTGATCAAAAAAGTAAAGTGATGAGAACTAACCAGAGGAAAATTCACTTGGTAGCAATATGGAAGCTGACCTGGGTCTGGAAAAAACTGGAGAAGAGGAGAATCATCAAGAGGCAGAATGATACATGAATGGAAAATATGAATTAAAAATAAAACAACAGGTCAAAAAAAAACCCAATAGGTCAACCTTGTTAATGAAGAAAATAGAAATTAAAATGGCAATGAAATAATTTTCCCCTGTCAGATATGCAATGAATAAGAAATCTAGCAATGTCAAGTGTTGGCAAGGATTTGAGGAAGAGGCTTTTCGGAGAACAACTTAACAGTATCTCATGGGATTTAAAATGTACAAATCCTTTGATCCAGGAATTTTACCTATAGAAATGATATCACTTGTGCACATGCATTTTTAGGATATTCACTGCAGTATGGCTTATAATCAAACACAACAAAATCATGACCCAAAACACCCTTGGAAAACAGCCTAAATGTCTACCAGAAAAGGACTGGCAAAATAAATGACACATCTTTATTTTGTTAAGACAGCTTAAACAGCAATTTAAAAGAATGAGGAAGAGGGCAGCCCGGGTGGCTCAGCAGTTTAGCGCCGCCTTCAGCCCAGGGGGTGATCCTGGGGTCCCGGGATCGAGTCCCACATTGGGCTCCCTGCATGAAGCCTGCTTCTCCCTCTGCCTGTGTCTCTGCCTCTCTCTCTCTCTCTCTCTCTCTCTCTGTGTGTGTGTCTCATGAATAAATAGATAAAATCTTAAAGAAAAAAAAGAGTGAGGAAGACCTAGGTGTACTGACATGAAATGATCATCACATTGTGCTAATAGGGGAAAAAAACAAGTTAACATACTAATGTATATAGCATGATCCAATGTGTATAAAAATAACCAAAACTAACCAAATATGCGTATATATGTCTAGAAAAAAAGTCTGGAAGAGTACACACCAAACTATTATTAACTGATGCTATCTTTTTGTTTTAATTATTGAGTTGGAAATATTAAGTGACATACCGTTAAGTGACAAAAGCATGTCACAGTGAAATATGTATAGTATGGTCCTGTGTAGGTGTTTGAAAATCTCTGTATGTTTGTTTCAATCAGTTTCAACTGTTACAACAAATACCATAGACTGGGTGGTTTAAACAACAGAAATTTATTTCTCACAGTTCTAGAGGCTGGAAAATCTAAGATTAAGGTGCCGGCAGCCTCAGTGTCTGGTCAGAGCCCCCTTCCTGGTTTGTAGGCAGCCACCTTCTTACGGTACCCTCACATGGCCAAGAGAAATTATCTCTCTTGTGTCTTATAAGGACACTAAGCCCATTCATGAGGGCTCTACTGTCATGACCTAATTACCTCTCAAAGGTCCCAGCTCCGAATACCATCACATTGGAGACTAGGTTTTCAACATATGAATTTGGGGAAATGCTATGCTCATATACAAATAGAAAGTGGCCTGGCAGGACTCATATCAATGATTCTAAGCAGACATCAGTGGTTACCTCTGAGTAAAAAAGTAGGATGTGTATGGGGTAGGGGTGCTGCATGGATAAGGTTGATGGAGCTGGTTGATGAAAGAACATATTTTCATTGCTTATTATATATAATTTTGCATTAATTATATTTTTATAATAGCCATGTATAAATTTGGAAAATTTTGCTTGTTTTGAAATATATATATTTATATATATAGATATATCAAAAAGAACAACCCCAAGTTTGTATGGTTTTCATTCTGAACCCCTCTGTGGGCCACCTAGAAGCCAACTCAGAGCCAGTCAGCTGTAGATCACCACTTGAAATACAGGTTGGCTTACTCTCCCAGGGTCAAGTCCACTCACCGAGGCACTTAATCATGGTCTTCTGATACTCTCACATACGGAAGCTCAAAAAGCAGATTCAGCAGATGAAGCTCCAATGATATGTGCTGCCCAGAATCCCCGCCCCTACTACACACACACACACACACACACACACACACACACACTGCAACAGTTATCTTGGTCCTCGGGAAATTCTGTACAAAATCACTATGGCATAGGGCTTTGGTACCCTAGTCTGTTGTTGCTCTGGAAGACTAGTTAAACTGCAAATCGATCTGCTCTCATCCCTAGGCAATGTCTCAGTACAATACACACTGTAGATCAAATGGCACATTGCTTACACATCTAGCTAAAGCACAAGGTAGGGTTTCCTTCAAGCAACTGTAATTTATACCCCTTCTTCTTAAATAAAGAGCCTCTGTGTTTCCTACAGGCACACAATTCTTCCAAACTGGGCATACTTCTTTTAGAGCTGTCCATATTTGGGGCACTGAATGTCTCCTGGGGATAATTGTAAGTCAGTAATTTGTACTGAGTGAAGACGGCTTTAGCACCACCGTTGGCTCCACTTGTTTTATGATGTGTCACACTTTCAGACAATACAGTTCTGGGGAATTGGTATAAACAAAGTGAAACTTATACTTAATAGAGTCTTCTTAAAAGGACACCGAGGAGGCTTCCATTAGGATTCTTCATGAAGTTTTGCTTTGGCTATTTTTGAATTATTTTAAGATAGAAAATGAAAACATTCATCCTCATTCTATCATATGACATTCATTCATTCAATCAATCGATCATTTCACTTCATTCATTCAACTAATATTTTCTTAGTACCATTTATTTAACAAACATTCACTGAAACCTACTCTGTTCCAGGAATTGTGCCACACGCTGACATGCAGCATTCTCGGTGGATGACAATACTGGTGATAAATGCCGGCATGGAAGAAAAAGAAGCATCTCTGCCTTCACTGTGCTCAGAGATACTGACACTCAATTAACTTGGTTCAATTAGCTCTTCTTTTTTTTCAAGACTGACTTTATTTATTTATTTATTTATTTATTTATTTATTTATTTATTTATTTGCAAGTGCTCGCACATGTGAGAGTAGGGGGAGCAGCAGAGGGAGAGGAGAAAAAGAGAGCCTCAAGCAGACTCTGTGCTGAGCATGGAGCTGGACACAGGGTTCAATCTCACCACCCTGAGATCATGACCTGAGCCAAAACCAAGCATCAGATGCTCAACCAACTGAGCCACTGAGGTGCCCTCAATTAGCTTTTCTTAGCTTCCCCACCATCCATTCATTCATCAACACACACACACACACACACACACACATATTTATATATATAATATCCAGGCATTGTATTAGGCATTAGGGATACAGCAATGAGCAAAAAGAAACAAAGCCCCAGGCTGGAGTGCTCTCTTTTAATCAAATAATCACACATGTGCAAAACTGCAACAGTGACACATGCACCAAGATATCCATTGTGCCCCTCATTCTTGCTCCCCACTCCCATAAAATCCAACTAAAGCAGCTTCACTTTAATCTATTTTATGTATTGGACTTCCAGGTAAGATTTATTTAGGGCAAAAATGAGGTTTGATAGTGTATAAAGTTGGAAAAGTAACTTTCTTTTATTACATTGGCTATGAACTTTCTTTCTATTGAATCTTTATAACTGTATGTCTCAAATCTGGGAAAATATAATTTCTTAAAAATTATTTCTTAATATTGCTGACAGGTTCTTATTTCCCGAGGATTTTACATTCACTCATTTTATAAACATTTCCTCTGAGATTTTCATCTATCTTTACAGACCAAATGAACTCTTATCAGTGCACAAAAATCAGGCAAGAAGGAATTCATCTTGCTGACTCACCTACTTCCTATATAAGGAGCTGGTCTCTAATGCAAACTTAATTCACCCTTGATGATGGATATAACCTGTTAAATTGATTTAAGAGCATATACTAAACTATCATGACCACCCCCACTAGATACAAACCTCTTTGACGTGTTGAACAAAAAAGTCCTTACTTATCCATACCTTCTACTTAGCAAGAATTTTTTCTTATTTTTTTTTTGAGAGAGAGAGAGAGAGCAGCAGAGGGAGAAGCAGACTCTCGACTGAGCAGGGGGTCAGATACAGGGCTCAATTCCAGAACTCTGAGATCATGACTTGAGCAAAAGGCAGACACTTAACCACTGAGCCACCCAGGTGCCACAGCAAACATGTTGTGACGGTGTTCAACTATGAGATTGTACTTGTTCCTACCTGCTGCACAAGTAGCAATGATAATTCCTTACACTAGAGTAATATAACACAATTTACAAAGAACTTCAAATGCACCACCTTATGTGATCCTTAAACAACTCAGTAACTCACAAGTAGTATTTGAAAATGGCACAACACAACTAGCCAGCCATGTTTGTCAATGCTTTATTTTTGAGTTTGAGGAATGCCTGTTTTCTAGTGATATTATCCATGTTTATAAAGTTCTGGACTGGGACCCCTGGGTGGCTCAGCGGTTTAGCGCTGGCCTCTGGCCCAGGGTGTAATTCTGGAGTCCTGGGATCAAGTCCCACATCGGGCTCTCTGCATGGAGCCTGCTTCTCCCTCTGCCTGTGTCTCTGCCTCTCTCTGTATGTCTCCCTCTCCTCTCTGTGTCTCTCATGAATAAATAAATAAAATCCTTAAAAAATAAATAAATAAATAAAAATAAAGTTCTGGACTACTAACAAGCCAAAAAAAAAAAGAGGGAGAATAATTTATATATTTTTCTGCTTTATGAAATTTCAATTATGCCCTTATCTCCAATTTCCCACTTATGAATTGTTAAGTTATGGGATTATACTGATGTGGAAGCTGATTAGTTAAACATTGTGTTTTGGTCAAACATGCCACTGTAGCTAACCAAACTATATCCATATCTTCATTATGCAAATAAGATATTGATGTAATCCTATGCTCCTCCTAATTATTTGAAATGTTTCTGAGCAGATGGTACATCCTGAATCCCACTAAAAGAAACTGGAGCAGGTTGAAAGGTGACCTCCCAAAGGGTACATATACATCCAAATACTTGGAACCTGTGAATGTTGCCTTATTTGGAAAAAAAAAAGGGGGTCTTTGTTGATGTAATTAAAGATCTTGGGATGAGATCATCCTGCATTATCCCAGGTTGGCCCCACACACAATGACAAGTGTCCTTATAAGAAAACAGAAGGAGACACAAACATACAGAGGAGAAGGTAATAATGTGAAGACAGAGGCAGGAACTGGAGAGACGCTATCACAGCCAAGCAATACCTGGAGCCATCAGGAGCTGGAAAAGTAAAGCAACAACTCTTCTAGAGCCTCCAGAGGGAGAGTGGCCCTGCAGATGCCTTGATTTCAGATTCCTAACCATCAGAGCTGTGAAAGAATAAATTTATGTTATTTTAAACCACCAACTTTGTGGTGATTTGTTACAGCCGCCACTGGAAACAAATACACTAACCAAGTGAAAATTTCAAGTACTTGCAGCCATTCCTCACATTAAAGTCTGGACATTGACTCTGTTCTAATGCAGTCAGATTCCTTGTTAGACTAACCAGCTTTTATCACCATTGAGCAAAGGTAAACTTCTAGCATTTCTAAAATTGCAATTCAAAAAAATAAAAAATTAAATTGTAAATCCACTTCAGAAGCCTGTTAAAAATTAGTCAATATTTTTAAATTCAAGCAAAAAAAAAAAAAAAGAGCTGAATTCCCTGGGTGACTCAGTCAGTTAAGCATCTGACTCTTGATTTCGGCTCAGGTCAAGATCCCAGGGTTTGTGAGATGGAGCCACACTGGGCATGAAGCCTGCTTAAGATTCTCTTTCTCTCTCTGCCCCTCCCCTACTCCCTCTCCTAAAAAAAAGTTTAAACTTTGTGATTTTGGTTTATTGTTGTAGAAAATGTAAAATGGTGTGTCTATAAACATCTAAAGAGAAACTTCTAAAATCATTGCATTAAATCTTAGTGCAATATGATTTTTGTTTGCTTCCAAAGTATTCTCTATTTTTATTGCTCTAATTCAGTTAGCTAGACTGTTTTATATTTAGAAACTGTGTGTGTGTCTGTGTGTGAGAGAGAGAGAGAGAGAGAGGGAATGAGTGTGTATGTATGGGGGGATGGGTGTTTCAATAGACCACTAAGTCACTCAATGGTATGCTTCTGCTCTAGCTGGGCTTCACGTATGATATTATTTACTGTATTCCCTGTGCATTAGGTAAAATAACAATGAAAAGATAAAAATTGGTTTCACTTAGCATTGCTAGCATAAATTTAAAAAAAACAAATGGCCAAATCTATCAGAGTTCACTAAATATTAAGCCTTTTATCATATTTGTGCCATAAAACACTCCAAACAAAAACTCTTTTCACATAGCTTGTAATTACAATCCAGATCACAGAAAACAGTTCTCATTATGGGGGGAATATGAATGTAAATTTGATCTGCATGAAAAAGGTCACCGTGTTATTTTACTTCAAAATTTACACAAAACATGTGACTATTTTTACTTTGAAAAGATGTAGCAGATTTCTTTGAACTCTTGTTAATCACTTCGGTCCTTCTTAGTTTTGACAGCCTGGAGTTGAAGAAAGACCATTGTCTCTGATGTTAGAAGACTTGATCATTATCCCTTCTCTGGCAGTGTGAGGGTGGCCTCTCAAAACCCCTGATTCTTAATCTGAAAACATGAAGGTAAAAGCATCGGCGCCACCTACCTCAGAGTCCTTACCAGCATCGCTACTGAAATTTCACTCATCCTTCCCTAAGCCCATCACATCTCCCTGTAAAGTGGTTCCTGTAGCTGCACACTGGAATCTCCTGGAAGGCTGGAACCACTCCCAGAGATCCCAGATTGACTGGTTTAGGGTTCAGTGTGGATATTAAAACATTTTTAAGGTCCCCGAGGTGACTTTAATGTACAGCCAGAGTTTAGAACTACTGCTGTTAAGCCTTTTTTTTTTTAATCCAGAGCAGCAGAATTCATCTGTATCTTGCTGATAACTCTTAACCTAATCAAACTCTGTTTAAGTGACTTGGCCAAACAACTGAAATGCTTCCTTCCCCCTGTAAAACATACTAAGTAGTGCCCTCAGGAAATGCGCAGCTGATGGATTACTCTCTGAAAATAGCTAAAGTTTCTGTAAGGTACTGCTCCAAGAATTCTACAAGTACTAACTCATACAATCCTCACAATAACACCAATATCATCTCCATTTAATTTTTTTATAAATTTATTTTTTATTGGTGTTCATTTTGCCAACATATAGAATAACACCCAATGCTCATCCCGTCAAGTGCCCCCCTCAGTGCCCGTCACCAGGTCATCCCCACCCCCCGCCCACCTCCCCTTCCACCACCCCTAGTTCGTTTCCCAGAGTTAGGAGTCTTCATGTTCTGTCTCCCTTTCTGATATTTCCCACTCATTTTTCTCTCCTTTCCCCTTTATTCCCTTTCACTATTTTTTATATTCCCCAAATGAATGAGACCATATAATGCTTGTCCTTCTCCGATTGCCTTATTTCACTCAGCATAATACCCTCCAGTTCCATCCACGTAGAAGCAAATGGTGGGTATTTGTCATTTCTAATGGCTGAGGAATATTCCATTGTATACATAGACCACATCTTCTTGATCCATTCATCTTTCGATGGACACCGAGGCTCCTTCCACAGTTTGGCTATTGTGGACATTGCTGCTAGAAACATCGGGGTGCAGGTGTCCCGGCGTTTCACTGCATTTGTATCTTTGGGGTAAATCCCCAACAGTGCAATTGCTGGGTCGTAGGGCAGGTCTATTTTTAACTCTTTGAGGAACCTCCACACAGTTTTCCAGAGTGGCTGCACCAGTTCACATTCCCACCAACAGTGCAAGACGGTTCCCTTTTCTCCGCATCCTCTCCAACATTTGCGGTTTCCTGCCTTGTTAGTTTTCCCCATTCTCACTGGTGTGAGGTGGTATCTCATTGTGGTTTTGATTTGTATTTCCCTGATGGCCAGTGATGCAGAGCATTTTCTCATGTGCTTGTTGGCCACGTCTATGTCTTCCTCTGTGAGATTTCTGTTCATGTCTTTTGCCCATTTCATGATTGGATTGTTTGTTTCTTTGCTGTTGAGTTTAAAAAGTTCTTTATAGATCTTGGAAACTAGCCCTTTATCTGATACGTCATTTGCAAATATCTTCTCCCATTCTGTAGGTTGTCTTTTAGTTTTGTTGACTGCGTCCTTTGCTGTGCAAAAGCTTCTTATCTTGATGAAGTCCCAATAGTTCATTGTTGCTTTTGTTTCTCTTGCCTTCATGGATGTATCTTGCAAGAAGTTACTGTGGCCAAGTTCAAAAAGGGTGTTGCCTGCGTTCTCTTCTAGGATTTTGATGGAATCTTGTCTCACATTAAGATCTTTCATCCATTTTGAGTTTATCTTTGTGTGTGGTGAAAGAGAGTGGTCCAGTTTCATTCTTCTGCACGTGGATGTCCAATTTTCCCAGCACCATTTATTGAAGAGACTGTCTTTCTTCCAATGGATAGTCTTTCCTCCTTTATTGAATATTAGTTGACCATAAAGTTCAGGGTCCACTTCTGGATTCTCTATTCTGTTCCATCGATCTATGTGTCTGTTTTTGTGCCAGTACCACAGTCTTGATGACCACAGCTTTGTAATACAATCTGCAATCCGGCATTGTGATGCCCCCAGCTATGGTTTTCTTTTTTAAAATTCCCCTGGCTATTCGGGGTCTTTTCTAATTCCACAGAAATCTTAAAATAATTAGTTCTAACTCTCTGAAGAAAGTCCCTGGTATTTTTATAGAGATTGCATTAAACGTGTAAATAGCCCTGGGTAACATTGACATTTTCACAATATTAATTCTTCCAACCATGAGCATGGAATATTTTTCCATCTCTTTATGTCTTCCTCAATTTCCTTCAGAAGCGTTCTATAGTTTTTAGGGTATAGATCCTTTACCTCTTTGGTGAGGTTTATTCCTAGGTATCTTATGCTTTTGGGTGCAATTGTAAATGGGATTGACTCCTTAATTTCTTTCTTCAGTCTCATTGTTAGTGTAGAGAAATGCCACTGACTTCTGGGCATTGATTTTGTATCCTGCCACGCTACCAAATTGCTGTATTCATCTCCATTTAATTGATGCACTGAGCCCAGAGAAATTAAGTAAATGGCTCACTGTCAGCATGCAATACACTGAGCAGAGGTTTGAACCAGGGTAACCACTAGGCAACACTGCAGCCTAGTAGAATGACTGCTCACTTCTGCTCCCACCAAGTGGGTTATACGCTAAGGAAAATCAGTATGGATTTTCCCAAACCTGTTTGTGTCTGTTGTGGCAAAGTTCCATAATTTAATTAACTATAATGTCAATACCACCCCCCAAAAAACCAGATGAGTGCAAAAAAAAAAAAGCTGCTATTTCTATGAAAACTGAGATAATTGTTTTAGAAGGAAACTCACTAAAAAACTGTTGTCAAATTTAAGTGCGGGTGAGGCACCTATAACTTAATTTTTTTTCTTTATCCATTCATCTTTCTTTTTTTAATTTATTTTTATAGGTGTTCATTTTGCCAACATATAGAATAACACCCAATGCTCATTCCGTCAAGTGCCCCCCTCAGTGCTCGTCACCCAGTCACCCCCACCCCCCGCCCTCCTCCCCTTCCACCACCCCTAGTTCGTTTCCCAGAGTTAGGAGTCTCTCATGTTCTGTCTCCCTCCCTGATATTTCCCACTCATTTTTTTCTCCTTTCCCCTTTATTCCCTTTCACTATTTTTTATATTCCCCAAATGAATGAGACCATATAATGTTTGTCCTTCTCCGATTGACTTACTTCACTCAGCATAATACCCTCCAGTTCCATCCACGTCGAAGCAAATGGTGGGTATTTGTCGTTTCTAATGGCTGAGGAATATTCCATTGTAGACATAAACCACATCTTCTTTATCCATTCATCTTTCGATGGGCACCGAGGCTCCTTCCACAGTTGGGCTACTGTGGACATTGCTGCTAGAAACATCGGGGTGCAGGTGTCCTGGCGTTTCATTGCATCTGTATCTTTGGGGTAAATCCCCAGCAGGAGGCACCTATAACTTACTTGTGAAAAGTCATTAAATATAGGATCCTGTTCCCTAATTGTTTTCCAAATATTTTTTATTTAATTTTGTGTTCCAATTTAAAGAAGCTGACACTGTAAACCATAAGTAAAACATTATGGATATAATGAAAGAGGACGGAAACTGCACTCAGCAGATCCATAATCAAAGAAAAGGCCTTAGACCTGTATCAAAATATATAAACAAGTATATACATGTACATATTTAAATTAAAATAAAATATTTCAGGCATGTATATATAATTTTTTAAAGATTTTATTTATTTATTCATGAGACAGAGAGAGAGAGAGAGAGAGAGACACAGGCAGAGGGAGAAGCAGGCTCCATGCAGGGAGCCTGATGTGGGACTCGATCCCGGGTCTCCAGGATCACGCCCTGGGCCAAAGGTGGTGCCAAACCGCTGTGCCACCGGGGCTGCCTATATATATATATATATATATATATATATATATATATATATATATAATTTTTTATAATTATCCAATCTAATCAATTTTAAATTGACTGACCAACTACCGATACCTACCATCATGTTGGATACAAGTCTAAAGACATAGAATACCCTTGATCGTTTGGTATTCTGAGTGTTGACAAGTGTATTTCCCTCACCTTACTATGAGTACTTTGAGGACAGGGACACCGTCTTATTCATTTCATGTTCAGGCCTGGCACAGAATACAAACTCAATTAATATAAAATTAAATGAGGGATGCCTAGGTGGCTCAGTGGTTGAGTGTCTGCCTTTAGCTCAGGTCATGATCCCAGGGTCCAGGGATCAAATCCCACATCGGGCTCCCTGCAAGAAGCCCGCTTCACCCTCTGCCTGTGTCTCTGCCTCTCTGTGTTCCTCATGAATAAATAAATAAAATTTTTAAAATATATACATAAAATTAAAGAGATTATGTATGTGAAAGTACTTTGAAGCTATAAAGTGCTGTGGGACTGTGGACTGTGCTTCGAATGGGCACACAGATCAGTGTGTTATGGTTTCTCAAGGAAGACATTCAGGAGCACAACCACTCCCAGGATTAATCAGAAATGTCAGTATAACCTGGTGGTTCAAAGAGTGGGTTCTAGAGTCCGACCTAGTTTTGAATGGCTTCACAACTTTCTAGCTGGGTGACCATGGAAGATGGTAGATGCTTAGCACTAAGACTATCACTCAAAGTACCTTCAAGTATGCTATTCTAAGGAAACCGAAAGTTACAGTCCCAGTCTTTCCTATCTAAAATTAAAATCTCCACGGAAATAGCATTATAATGAACATTCCCACTTAATAATCTGGCATTTCTTTAACACTTTTACAATCGGTACTTTTTCACGGCAATTAGGATTGGCAGTTTGGTTTTGTCTTGGCCCCACCACCTTGTGAGTTAGGTAGTGCAGATGTTATTATATTCCACTGTGTCAATAAATCCCCCTAGTTCCTAAGCAATGAAGGGGCTTGCCTGGGGTCACACCACAGGCCAGAGAAAGGTTATGTTCTTACTCATGTTCTTACTCATGTGGCATTGAACTAGGATCCTGGGTTTCTGACTATCAATCAAGGGCTCTTTCCTTGAATGTCAATTTAAGTGAAGGTGGGCTGACTGGTGACCCAAGCTAGGAGAGCAAAGAGTGAGGGATATGTAGGTTATTACACTGATGTAATCTATTTTTGTTGTAAGCATTGGCTGGTGGATTCTGAGGATGATCTAGATATGATAGTAATTAATCCGGCACCAGCTATGTACCAGGCACTGTAGTGAGCATTTTCTGTTTATTGTTTCATTGAAGCTTTTTCTTGCTCAGACCAAAAAACATGAAGTCTCCTCAACTCCACTGTTTCTCTCATAACTTCACACCTCATCTTTCAGAAAACCCTGTTACACTGCTATCAAATCTACTCAGGGTATGGGGTGCCTGCGTGGCTCAGCGGCTGAGCGGCTGCCTTCGGTTCAGGGCGTGATCTCAGATCCCAGGTCCAGGCATCGAGTCCCACATCAGGCTCCCCTCAAGGAGTCTGCTTCTCCCTCTGCCTGTGTCTCTGCCTCTCTCTGTGTGTCTCTCATGAAGAAATAAAATCTTAAAAAAAGAATCTACTCAGGGTTGGTCCACTTTTGACCCCTTCACTGCTATTTCTCATCATCTCTCACTCAATTATGGCAATCACTTCTTCACTAGCCTCCCTCCTTCCACCTTTTCCCTACCTTAATTTATTCTCAACACAGCAGCCAGAGTGATCCTTTGAAAATCTGAATCAGGGATCCCTGGGTGGCGCAGCGGTTTAGCGCCTGCCTTTGGCCCAGGGCGTGATCCTGGAGACCCGGGATCGAATCCCACGTCGGGCTCCCGGTGCATGGAGCCTGCTTCTCCCTCTGCCTATGTCTCTGCCTCTCTCTCTCTGTGTGACTATCATAAATAAATAAAAATTAAAAAATAAAATAAATAAATCAAAAAAAAAAATGAAAATCTGAATCATACCATGTCATTACCCTGCTCAAAACCGCGTTATGCCTTCCAATTTCACTCGGAGTAAAAGCCAAATCTTGACAGTAGCCTATGAAGCCTACATGATCTACCAAACAGCCCTCCATGTGGTTCCCTTCCACTTGCCATGCTCTATCTTTGGAATGCTCTTTTCCAAGAATCTGCATGGCCTTTCTCCTCACCTTCAGATTTCTGCTCAAATACTATCTAAACACAGAAGCCTTCCCTGACCACTCTATTTAAAATGACTTTCTTCCCCCTACCCCAGGACTCCCTAACCTTCCATATTTTTTTTCCTAAGCACTTATTCCACATGACATACTAAATCTTCTAGATGTTTTATTTTGTGTGTTCCCTTACAAGAATGTAGGCTCATGAAGGAAATTCTGGTTTGTCTCCAGCACCTAGAACAGTGCCAGATACAGGATAGGTTCTGAAGAAGTATTTGTTGATTAATACAAAAAAGAATTATGTATCATAATTATTCTCATTTGAAAATGTAGGGTCACAGAGTTTAAGTGACTTGGTTAGCATCACTCATCTGATAAGAGAGGAGTGAGGAGTTGAACACAGGCTACGTTTGTAAAGATAGCATTCTATGTGTGTGTGCCTCTCTCTAGTTTTTCTTTCTCCCTCTTTTGCAGAAGTTAAATCTTTTAAGAAAAACTTCTTTCATGAGACTCATCAGCTCTAGATGCACTAAAATTTGTATTTTGAAATGATTCATTAAAAATTTATTCCAATATTTCATAGCCTAAAAAAAATACCCTTAACATCTCTAGTAACAGTTGCATCAGCAGAAAAATCCTTCTCAAAATTAAAAATCATCAGAACCTACTTGCAATCTTGCATTCGCCAAAAGCAATGGATGATTCTTTCAATTATATCAATTGAAAATAAAATTATTAAAAGGCACCTGAGTGGCTCAATTGATTAAGTGGCCAACTCTGGATTTCGGCTCAGGTCAGGGTCCTGGGATTAAGCCCCATGTTGGGCTCCATGCTCAGTGGGAAGTTGGCTTAAGGATGCTCTCTCTCCCTCTGCCCCTTCTCCCTCTGTTTCTCTCTCTGTCTCTAAAATAAATAGATAAATCTTTAATGAAAAAGAAAAGAAATCATTATCATCATTATCATTTCTTATATTTAACAAATTATGACACCAAAATATTATTTGCATTTTGAAAGGTTATGTTATTACTCATGTATCACTATTACTCCTAATGTATTTCATAAGTAACCAAATGTTTTTAAAGGGAAAGGCTTTATATTTTTGTCCCTTTAATGTTCCGTTTTCCTGCCTTTGAAACAAGGGGCTCTGTATTTTCCTTTTGTACTGCGTCTTTGAAAAGAAATACATGGAGATAATACCCTAAGAAGATATTTCCCTTTCCAAGTTTGATCTGTAGCCTGCCCTGCTTTAAGACTATACCATCCCGCACCTCCTACCTGACTCCGCTGCCACATACACATAGCTAATAAAGTAAACTTGCCCTTGTCTTATATATCATTTAATTAGGGCCTAGCATTAGCCAGGGACTAATCACCTGATTAATGTTGAAATGCTCTAAAGTGATAGTAAACATATTCTCCATCCCAGATAATACATGGGTTTTAATAGAGGCCTCCACTGATAAGTATCAAAGGCTTATTCATCTGGATCTCTAGCTCCTAGCACAAGGCCTAACACAGAGTTGACACTTGGTAAATGTCTGCTGAACTAAATGTATAATAGGGGACTTTGGGGCTCCCTAGCTGGTTGTTAGTGGTACAATTCTTAGTCAAGGGTACCTTTCTTGGTGCTCCTTTGCCAGTCCCTCTCAGATGATGGTATGTAAATCAAAGTAAAATAACTTATTATTGTCTATGAGGGCAGGGACTGCCCATCTCATTTCCCAGTATCCCTTCACCCTAAAACAGTACCTGGCACTCTATCAAAACTTGGTACAGAAAAAATAAATAAATAAATAAATAAATAAATAAATAAATAAAACTTGGTACAGGGGCAGCCTGGGTGGCTCAGCGGTTTAGCGCCACCTTCAGCCCAGGGCCTGATCCTGGGGACCCGGGATCGAGTCCCATGTCAGGCTCCCTGCATGGAGCCTGCTTCTCCCTCTACCTGTGTCTCTGCCTCTCTCTCTCTATCTCTGTGTCTCTCGTGAATTAATAAAAAATCTTAAAAAAAAACTTGATACATGATAAATGAGTAAACAGCGCATGTAGATCACTGCTCTACTATGGCCCCAAAGTATAATTGAAGTCTAACCTGGGCTTTCCTGTGTTACTGGAGCCCAGTGAAGGAAATATATTATGCTCCTATCCAAGAACACCATATCACAAATAATGAATGTTTTTTTCTTTTTAGACAAAGCACCAAGATATCCCTGAATTCCAAAGCAAGAGGTCCCAAAGAGTTCACTGAATGAAAAGGTTAACAAGGTTAACTCTACTGTCAGCCCCTAATGCCTTCCTTCTTCTTTTACATCCCAACAAGACTCCCTTATTAAAATACCAGTCTACATTTAGACAACAATCCGTTTTGTAGAGTGGAGTAGGGTGACATTATCCAAGAGTTTTACTACATGCCATGGAAATATAAAAATTAAATTGACATAAAATACAAATACAAAATACAAATGGGGCTAAACAGTATTTCCAGGGAGTCTGAATGGCTCAGTCAGTTATACATCTGCTCAAGTCATGATCCCAGGGTCCTGGGATTGAGCCCCACATCAGGCACCCTGCCCACCTCTCTCACTCTCTTTTAAATAAATAAATAATTTTAAAAAGATTTCCAAAGTACAGATTTCTAATTCTAAGAATGTCAATAAATGAATCAGTTTGACCGTCTCAAATCACCTGACAAAAATCTATCCTCTTAATCTACGCAATGAGCCTCTTTCTCTCCCAGCACCATGCCTATCTCTCAGCTTTCTTGCATCATATTACCTCTCAACCTGAGACCCTCAACCTCCACCGCCAAAGACTTGCCAAATCCTCAGGTGCTTCCCAGACTTTTCTAGAACTAGAAGTGAGCTAGATTATTGACTTGCTGCAGAACAGAACTACTTTCCAAATCTTTGCTGGATTGAATGATTGCCCTTGTTTTAAATTCGATTCTATCACTCAGAAACAATTTTACTAAAGAACATTAGCTTTTTACAAAATTCTATAATAGCACTTTAAACATATAGCACTTGAAGTACAACTAGGTCAGCACATATACAGAAGTGGGTGGGAGTGTCAGAAAGAAAATGATTCAGATCAAGGTGCACAATGAGTACTAAGGTATGATGAAACAAGCCTATGCTATGAATCACTTCTGATAGAGGTGTGTCTGTGATATGCCATGGCTCATACTTCATTGCATCTCCCATAGAGCCCTGCACCTAGCATATGCTCTCCAACAGTAAAGTGCTCCATAAAGGTCTATAAATGATTTACTGGTTGCTGGTCCTTCAACAGAGGAAAAAAAATCACTTTCTAGAGAGGTCTGTTTTTAAGATACAAATCAGACAGGCAAATTATTTTTCTTCAAAAATGGCAATTATTTACTGTATTGTAAATAAATATAGAATGTAATGTTATCAAGGAAATATTTTTGGATCTAAGGGTACGAAGTCAAAAGGAATACGTTGAAAGAATATCCAAGGGGAGAGCTAAGATGGTGATGTGGTAGGAGGGCCCTAAGCTTGCCTCCTCCCCGGACATAGGTAAATAGCTATCAAATCATTCTGAATACCCAAGAAATGGACCAGAGGAATGAAAGAACAAACTACACTACTAGAGAGAGAGAAGAGGCGACATCAAGGAAGGTAGGAATCAAGGACACATGGTTTGGGAGAAAACCAGATCAAGTGTGCTGCCTGAGGAGAGGAGGGAGCATTGGTCTCAAAGAAAGGCAATGAGGAGAAGAGAACACGGGGAATCACAACAGGGATAACACTTTCCTGAAGCCATTGGTAGGAAAAACAAGAGGGTCTGGTTTTTGTGAGTTCTTACAACCAGCAGGGCTTGAAAACTGAAGTTTTAAAGGTCAGTGGGCTTGGCTGGGAGAGAGCTCTAAAAGTGCTGCCTTATTCCTGGCTAGAAGGCAGGTAAGCAACCCAAAGGGCAGATGGCACAATCCAAGGAACACCTAAGGCTCACAGGGGAGAGATTTTTTGCTCTTCTTGGAATACATCTGTGCATCTGCACAGATGCTTCTCTGGAGACAAAAAATAAAAAAAGCCAGTGGGTGCCATTCCCCTCCCCCATAGACATAGATCCACCTACTGAGGGCAGCTCACCTAGATACTGGCCACCTAGCCTGCTTGCTACAGGCCCCACCCTACTGTGCTCTGGCACAACTGCCCTTCTCAGTCAAACCTGCATCCATCCCAGTGTGGTGAGACCCTCTCCTAGAAGACCATTGCAGGCCCCTACCACACCACATCCCTAAGTTTTGAAGTTTTAAAAGTTAGCAAGCTTGGCTGGGATATAGCCCAAAGTGCAGACAAGCAATCTGTAGATATGATGAAAACAGTAATCTGAAAAATGCCTGGGACATACAGGGGGAGATAATTCACTCTTCTGGGAGGGATTGCCTAAAAGCACCAAGCATGGAGGCCCCTCTCCCAGGACAACGGAGCTGGCTGGCACCATTTCCCTCCCCAACCCTTCAGCATAAACACAAAATCACCTTCTGTAAACAGCACAGTGCCAACCCTGGCTGCCTAACCTGCTTACACCAAGTCCCACCCCCCAACCCCCGTCCTCTGCTGGTACTGCCCTTCTCAGCCAAGTGTACCTAAGTTCCAGCACAGTGGAACCCCGTCCCCAGAAGACCAGCTGAAATCTCCACACACACCACATCTCCCAAGAGAGTTGGGAACTCCCAGAGAGTTCTACAAGTATTCAGTTCTAGAGAAATAGAATCAGGTCTTATTTAATAAGCAGACCAGAGCATACCTAGTTAAAACTCACCACACTCTAGCAAAAGTCCAAACACTACACAAGGCAGGCAAGGATAGCCTCTTCAGGCTACTGGCCTGAAGGATAGAGCGGCCAAAATGCAGCAGCAGAGTGCACACAGCATCACACACCAGACACACTGCCTGAAGCACCAGGCCCTGGGCACTATACAACCTCTTCTTCATATAGCCATTACTGTCAGAATCAGGAAACACAACAAGCTTTTCTAACACAGAAAAAACAAAGACCTAGATGAAATGTCAAGACAGAGGAATTCATCCCAAATGAAACAAGAGAAGATCATGACCAGATAGCTAATCAAAACAGATAAGTAATATGCCTGATAGAGAATTTAAAGCAATAATCATTAAGGATACTCACTGGGCTTGAGAAAAGAATGGAAGACATCGGGGATCCCTGGGTGGCCCAGCGGTTTGGCGCCTGCCTTTGGCCCAGGGCTCGATCCTGGAGACCCGGGATCGAGTCCCACATCGGGCTCCCGGTGCATGGAGCCTGCTTCTCCCTCTGCCTATGTCTCTGCCTCTCTCTCTCTGTGACTATCATAAATAAATAAATAAATAAATTATTTTTAAAAAAAGAATGGAAGACATCAGGAAGATCCTTACTGCCAGAGATAAAAGAGTTAAAAAACAAAAAAGGAAAAATGCAATAACTGAGATACGAAATAGACTGGATATAATGAGTGAACACAAGGATGGAGGAAGCAGAGAAACAAATAAGTGATGTAGATTATAAAATAATGGAAAATAATGAAGCTGAAAAGAAGAGGGAAAGAAAAACATTAGACCATGGATGTAGAGTTAGGGAGCTTAGTGAGTCCATAAAGCATAATAACATTCATATCATAGGAGAAGAAAAGAGGGAAATGGGGACAGAAAATTTATTTGAGGAAATTATAGCTGAAAACTTCCCTATCTGGAGAAGGAAACAGACATCCAAATCCAGAAAGCACAAAGGACCACCATCAAATTCAACAAAAACAGACCAACATCAAGACATATTGTCATTAAATTTGCAAAAAAAGAAGAATGATAAAGAAAAAACCCTAAAAGCAGCAAGAAGACAAAAGTAGCCCCTAACTTACAAGGAAAGACCCATAGGCTAGCTGCAGATCAATCCACAGAAACTTGGCAACAAAGAAGAAAGTAGCATGATATATTTAATGTGCTGAATGGGAAAAATCTGCAGCCTCTCCAAAAAACTCCATCCAGCAAGGCTATCATTCAGAATAGAAGGAGGGATAAACTGTTTCTCAAACAAACAAAAACTAAAGAAGTTCGTAACCACTAAACCAGCCCTGCAAGAAATATTGAAGGGAACTCTTTGAGTGGAAACGAAAGAACAAAAGTGACTATGACTAGAAAGGAACAGAGAAAATTTCCAAAAAGAACAAAATAAGTAATAAAATGGCACCAAATTCATATCTATCAATAATTACTCTGAATGTAAATGGACTAAATACTCTAATCAAAAGACATTGAGCATCAAAATGGATAAAAAACAAGATCCATCTATCTATAGCCTACAAGACTTATTTCAAAACTAAAGACAACTGAAGATTAGAAGTAAGGGGTTGGGAAATATGTATCATGCAAATGGACATCAAAAGAAAGCTGGGAAAAAAAGAAAGCTGGAGTAGCAATGCTTATATCAGAAAAACTACATTTTAAATCAAAGACTGTAACAAGGGACGAAAAAGGGCATTATATCATAATAAAGGGGATTATGCAACAAGAAGATCTAACAGTTGTAAGTATTTCTGTGCCCAACTTGGGAACACCCAAACATATAAAACAATTAATAACAAACATAAAGGAACTCACTGATAATAATACAATAATAGTGGGAGATTTAACACCCCACTTACATCAATGGATGTAAGATACATTCAGATCATTTCATCCTAAAGCAACAGAACACATATTTTCCAGTGCACATGGGACATTCTCCAGAATAGTTCACATATTGGGTCACAAATCAGTCCTCAATAAGTACAAAAATATTGAAATCATACCATGCATATTTTCAGACCACAATGCTATGTAACTTGAAGTCAACCACAAGAAAACATTTGGAAAGACCATAAATACTTGGAGGTTAAGCAACATGCTACAAAAAAATGAACCAAAAAATCAAAGAAGAAATTTAAAAAATACATGGAAACAAATGATAATGAAAACACAACAATCCAAAACCTTTGAGATGCAGCAAAAGCAGTCCTAAGAGGGAAGTATATAACAATACAGGCCTATCTCAAGAAACAAGAAAAATCTCAAATATGCAAATGAACCTCTCACCTAAGGGTGCTAGAAAAAAAAAACAATAAATGAAGCATAAAGCCAGCAGAAGGGAAATAATAAAGACTAGGGCAGAAATGAATGATATAGAAACTAAAAAGAGAGAGAATGAAACCAGGAGCTGGTTCTTCCAAGAATTAATTAAATTGACAAACCACTAGCCAAAATTATCAAAAAGAAAGAGAAAAACTCAAGTAAATAAAATCACAAATGAGAAAGGAGAAATACCAACCAACACCAGAGAAATACAAATAATTACAAGAGAATATTATGAAAATGTATATGCCAACAAATTGGACAACCTAGAAGACATGGATAAATTCCTAGAAACATGTAAAATACCAAAGCTGAAACAAGAAGAAATAGAAAACATGAACAGATCATCAACCAGCAAAGAAATGGAATCAGTAATCAAAAATCTCCCAAGCTAACAAAAGTCCAGGGCCAGATGGCTTCCCAGGGGAAGTCTACCAAACATTTAAACAAGAGTTATTACCTATTCTTCTCAAACTATTCCACAAATAGAAATGGAAGGAAAACTTCGAAATTCATTCTATGAAGCCAGCATCACCCTGATACCAAAACCAGAAACTCCACTAAAAAAAGAAAATTACTTGCCAATATCCCTGATGAACATGGATGCAAAATTTCTCAATAAACACTAGTGAATCAAATCCAACTATACATTAAAAGAATCATTCACCACAACCAAGTGGAATACATTCCTGGGCTGCAAGGGTGATTCAATATTCGCAAACCAGTCAACACGATACACCACATCAATAAAAGAGAGGATGAGAACACTATGATCCTCTCAACAGGTGCAGAAAAAAAAAGCATTTGCCAAAGTACAACATCCATTCATGATAAAAACACTCCACAAAGTAAAGGTGAGAGGAAACATGCCCCAATGTAATAAAGGCCATATACAAAAAACCCCTCAGCTAATATTATCCTCAATGGGGGAAAACTGAGAGCTTTCCCTCTATAGTCAGAAACAATGCATGGATGTTCACAATCACCATTGTTACTTAGCATAGTACTAGAAGTCCTAGTGTCAGTAATTAGACAACAAAAAGAAATAAAAAGCATCTGGGATCCCTGGGTGGCGCAGCGGTTTGGCGCCTGCCTTTGGCCCAGGGCGCGATCCTGGAGACCCGGGATCGAATCCCACCTCGGGCTCCCTGCATGGAGCCTGCTTCTCCCTCTGCCTGTGTCTCTGCCTCTCTCTCTCTCTCTCTCTCACTATCATAAATAAATAAAAATTTTAAAAAAAAAGCAATAATAAAAAAAAGAAATAAAAAGCATCTGGTCAGCAAGGAAGAAGTCAAACTTTCACTATCTACAGATGACATGACATGGTACTCTATATAGAAAACCCAAAAACCCCACCAAAAGGTTACTAGAACTCATACCCAAATTCAGTATAGTTGCAGGATACAAACTCAATGCACAGAAATCTGTTGCGTTTCTATACACCAATAATGAAGCAGCAGAAAGAGAAATCAAGGAATTGATCCCATTTACAACCACGTCAAAAAACGTAAGAAACCAAGAATAAACCTAACCAAAGAAGTAAAAGATCTGTTCTCTGAAACTATAAAAACACGGATGAAAGAAATTGGAAATGACACAAAGAAATTGAAAAACATTCTTTGCTCATGGATTAGAAGAACAAATACTGTTAAAATGTCTATTCTGCCCTAAACAATCTACATATTTAATGCAATACCATCAGAATACCACCAACAATTGTCACAGAGCTAGAAGAAACAATTCTAAAATTTGTATGGAACCACAAAAGACCCTGAATACTCCAAGCAATCTTGAAAAAGCAAAGCAAAACTGGAGGCATCGCAATGCTGGACTTCAAGTTATATTACAAAGCTGTAGTGATCAAGACAGTACGGTACTTGCACAAAAGCAGACACATAAATTAATGGAACAGAATAGAAAACCCAGGGATGCCTGGGTGGCTCAGGAGTTAAGCGTCTGCCTTTGGCTCAGGGCATGATCCTGGAGTCCCAGGATGGAGTCCCACACTGGGCTTCCTGCATGGAGCCTGCTTCTCCCTCTGCCTATGTTTCTGCCTCTCTCTAGCGCTCTCTCTCTCTCTCTCTCTCTCTCATGAATAAATAAATAAAATCTTAAAAAAAAAAGAAAATCCATAAATAAACCTATATGGTAAACTAACCTTTGACAAAACAGGAAAGACTATCCAATGAGGAAAAGACAGTCTCTTCACCAAATGGTGTTAGGAAATCTGGACAGCAATATGCAAAAGAATGAAACTGGACCACTCTCTTATTCAATACACAAAAATAAATTCAAAATGAATTAAAGACCTAAATGTGAGACAGGGATCCATCAAAATCCTAGAGGAGAACAAAGGCAGTAACCTCTTTGACATGGGCCATAGCAACTTCTTTCTAGATATGTCTCCTGAAGCAAGGGAAACAAAGGCAAAATACGAACTATTGGGACTTCATCAGGATAAAAAGCTTTTGCACAGTAAAGGAAACAATCAACAAAACTAAAAGGCAACCTATGGAATGGGAAAAGATATTTGCAAATGACATATCTGAGAAAGGGTTAGCATCCAAAATATATAAAAGAACTTATACAACTCAACACTCCCCAAACAAATAATCCAGTTAAAAAATGGGCAGAAAATACGAATAGACATTTTTTCAAAGAAGACATCCAGATGGCTAATAGACACATGAAAAGATGCTCAATATCATTCATCATCAGGGAAATACAAATCAAAACTACAATGAGATATCTCCTTACATCAGTCAGAATGGCCAAAATTAACAACATAGAAAACAACACATACTGACAAGAATGCAGAGAAAGGGGAACCTCTTACATTTTTTATGGGAATGCAAACTGGTGCATCCACTCTGGAAAACAGTATGGATGTTCCTCATAAAGTTAAAAATAGAACTACCTTGCAATCCAGCAATTGCACTACTAGATATTTACCCAAAGGATAAAAAGAATTACTGATTTGAAGGAATGCATGCACCCCAATGTTTATAGCAACATTATCAACAATAGCCAAATTGTGGAAAGATCCCAAATGCCCATTGGCCGATGAGTGGACCAAGAAGTTGTGGTATTAATATATATATAAATATATTAGTATATTATATGTATAATATATTAATATATAAATATATTAGTATACTAATATATTAGTATATTTATATATGAATATATAATTTATATATATCAATTAATTATATTATAATTAATTATACATATAATATACTAATGTGTATTCGTATATTAATTTTAATAATATATATTAATAATATATCAATATATATTTATATATATATATTACTCCACCATAAAAAGAGTGAAATCTTGCCATTTGCAATGACATGGATGGAGCTGCAGAGTATTATACTAACCAAAATAAATCAGAAAAAAACAAATACCATATGACTTCATTCATATACGGAATTCAAGAAACAAAAGAGGGGTGCCTGGGCGGCTCAGTCAGTTGGGCGCCTAACTCTTGGTTTCAGTTCAGGTCATGTTCCTGGGATTGGGCCCTGTGCTGGGCTCCATGCTCAGCAGGGAGTCTGCTTGAGGATTTTCTCTCTTCTCCCACTGCCCCTCTCCCTGCTCCCATTCTCTCTCTCTCTTTCAAATAAATAGATAAATCTTTTAAAAAGAAGAAAAATGCATGTCATTGGTATTAAAAGATAAGAAAAATGATTTTTTTAAAAAAGAAACAAAACAAATGAACATCAGGGCAAAAAAAGAAACAAACCAAGAAACAGACTCTTAAATAGAGAACAAACTGATGGTTACTGCAGGAAAGGTGGGTGGGGAGATGGGTTAAATAGGTGATAAGGATTAAGGAGGGCACTTGTGATGGGCACTGGGTGTTGTATGTAAAATGATGAGTCACTAAACTCTATACCTGAAACTAATATTGCACTCTATGTTAACTAGCTGGAATTTAAGTAAAACTTGGAATAGAATTAGGGAAAAAATACCCTAAGAAGATATTCCCCTGTCCAAGTTTAATAAATGACTATTTTAACAAAAGCTTATGAGATGAAATTGCTGTATGAATGAGACATTTCATGCCAAGTTCCAGCCAGTAGCCAACAATATTGCATCTTCAATGCAATGTTAATAATTTGAAATATATTGAAATAATTTTATAAATTAATACTGTAGCTTTGAAAAGCTCAACCTCATAACCATTCTCCTCTGGAAACACTCTATTCCATCTTATTTTTATAAGCACTTTATATGGAAATATGATACGTTATTCCTGTTAAGCAAACTACTTTAGGAGGCAATAAATGGATTTATTAAATAATTAGCATGCAGATAGAGGAAATCTATGTGCCTTGCAGAAGATCTAAAATTATTATTGGGAGCAAAGTGATATTCATATTTTTAAACTATATCAGAAATTACAGATGCCAAGCACATTCACAATAACGGTCAATTCAGTCATGGATTAGATATGGACACGGTGCTAGCATTTTAGTGTGAGAATAATTTTGGTAATATAAATTTGAGCAAACCTATGAGGATCTAGAAAGGCCAGAAAAGGCATAAAATATATCCTGGCTGCAGCAGGGTAACAGAGTCATTCTAGAAGAGGATATATAATGTGTATTATTCATAACCTAAGAGAAGACTTAGCAACACACAGAAGACTCTTACTAATAGAAATGGAGATGATAATGCACACATTTATTAAATGCCCAGAGGGTAGCAAGTGTAATATTGGACATCTAAAAAGGCCAAGTGTTTCTCTCTTGGCACTACAAAAGAAATATCAGAATGTCCCTAAAGATAGGAAAAGCATAAGCCAGTGAGTTTTGTTTTAATAAAAGATGTGCTTGGCAGAGACAATGGAAATTAATGACCAAATAAGTGACCAAATTTGTGCCTCTGCTACAACCACGGATAAACTCCACCTCTCTGTCAAAGAAAAACAAACAAATAAATAAACAAAAAAGAAACCCTAAAGATTTAGGATGACATCCAAATTATTCTTTGTTTATATTCTCCTTCAGAATAGCCATGAGGGAGAAAACATGAAAATGCGACAATAAGGTGAAGTTTTAGAGATGAAGAAAATAATTACCTCAAAGCGCTTTTGTACTCAGTAAAATAACGAATGAAAAATAATTATGATTTGTAATACAGTCTTGGGATTTCCAATATGTTTTCAGATTCCTGTTCTGATTTAAGCCAGGTGTTTTCACTTATCTATTATTTCCTTTACTACTCAAAATGTTAATGATTCCCATGGAAAAAAGAGATTCCAAAAAAAAAAAAAAATGAACGACTGGACTCTGGTCAGGCAAGCCAGTGAGTGGATAGATCTGGGGAGAGTCAAACTCCGGTGCTCTGCTTCCTAGGCCAGAAACATGGCTATTAGAGCTATTAGGTTCTTAATTAATCTGCCTCTCTTTTCACTGAGAAGATCCCCATTTGTTCAAAGTAGAAGCCACCTCATGTTAATATTCTACCCAAAATGTAAACACTGGCTTGAGACACAATTTTTTCTTCATGTTCCTATGACCCATTTAATTAATTATTTTTTGCCCTTATTCTAAATCTTTTTTTAATCACAAGAACAATCACCCAATAACATTGATGAAATTCTGACTTGAAAATCCAGCACCATTTCAGCCAATACAACAAATAGAAACTAGTTGACTTATGAGGCAATGTGTAGCTCTTAATGTTTCTTCCCTGAGGATTCAGAGTTGTTGGCAGTAGAAACCAATGCAAATAAAAATGCCCCTAAGAAAAGATGTTTGACTTTATTGAGCATATGCCATGTTAAACTGAACTGCAACTTTAGTGATAACAATGGATAATCAGATCATTCCTTTAAGTAATTTAAATGCATCTAATTCTTCAACTTAAAATTTGCTATTGTGTGATTTTCCAGTTTCCACATTCCATGTTCAACTTAGTATGGAATATTTGCTATATACAAATAGCAAGAGAGGTAAATTATTATTTCAAGGCTTTTTGGTATGCCGTTAAAGTTTGGAAATATGCTTATTAGCATAAAAAACAATTCCCCTAGTAGCTGAAGGAAGTATCAGGTATATAGAAACATACCTCCCAGCCCTGCTGAGAATGAGAGCCAGTAAAACTTTGGGATTTCCCACAGGTTGGTCTTGGCATTCAGAAATAGCCTGGGAATGAGCAAGCAACAAGTAGGCCGAAAGGGAAATTCTCTTCCTTTACTGAAAGACAGGAAACTGAACTTCTCTAAAGTTTTCTCATGACTTAATAAATTAAATGTTTATAATAATAAATCTGAATCATTGGCCTCTACTCCTCCTCCTCGATACTCATACAAAACAACTCCATAAAAAGACAGCACCGAGAAATGAGATGCAAGCATAGGCATAACTTTATCAGATCTTCTGGGGAAAGGCCAAAAAAAGGAACAAAAGGTAGAAAGTAAGCCTGAATGATGTCTTGTGGCATAAACTACAAAAATATGACAACCCAAAATGCTTATCTCATATCCTGAAGGGTCATTCATATGTTTCCTTGTGCTCATAGTGAAGGTCCTGGCTTCTGTCTCCCATGTAAGCCAATTGGGTTTTACTACCTCTCAGGTGTCTCACTGTGCCTCTAACCCCAGGTGACCCTATTGCAAAGGTGTGCCTGTGGCCAAAAAGACTGATACAGTGAAGGGAACTCACCATGAGGAAAGCAATCTAAAGCACAAGGAACCAGCCATTTTAACCAAATTACTGTGATGAAACAGAGCCTACAGAAAATTGGTAGACAACAAGTTCTTGGACCACTTGGAAATAAGCTGGATGAGATGGCAGATTTGAAACAATAAAGGGGGAGCTTCAAAAAGACTCTTGGCACAATTCAATTTCAAAGAAGAAAAAGATGATGGCATACCAGATTTTTCAAGATGGTCCACATGGAGGACATAGATATTGAATTACATCTTAAAGACTGAGTAGGAATTAACTGAGAAGAGAATAACAGTATCCATGGCGTGAGCACTTATTCTGTGCCAAGCGCTGGGCTACGTCCTTTGCATACATCAAGTGACTGACTTCTTATATAGGGGAGATTTTATTACCCTCATGTTAGAAATCAGGAAAAGAGGCTCAAGATGATCAAGTGACTTTCCCAAGGCCAGACTGCTACAAAGGGCCATCAGGAAAATGTCACAATCATGACTTACACCATTTTGCATAGTTGACCCCTGCTTGACTTTCCAGCCTCACTTAACACCACTCACTTGCTCATTCAATACACTCTAACCATAAATGAACCAATCTCTTTCATCATAGAATGTTCACATTTTAAATCACTTCTCCTTCTCCGACTGGCTTACTTCACTCAGCATAATACCCTCATGTTCTCATTCATTTGGGGAATATAAATAATAGTGAAAGGGAATATAAGGGAAGGGGGAAGAAATGTGTGGGAAATATCAGAAAGGGAGACAGAACGTAAAGACTGCTAACTCTGGGAAACGAACTAGGGGTGGTAGAAGGGGAGGAGGGCGGGGGGCGGGAGTGAATGGGTGACGGGCACTGGGGGTTATTCTGTATGTTAGTAAATTGAACACCAATAAAAAATAAATTAAATAAATAAATAAATAAATCACTTCTCCTTTCACAAATCTGTCTTATTTGTCTGCAAAACTTCTATGTATCTAGCAGATTTTTTTAAATGCTACTTCTTTAAAGAGGCGTCCTCTGCTGATTTACATTAAGTCCCACATAAAGACATACAATTCATAGCACTTATCATAGATTACATCTAAACAATTATATACATGTGCTAGTGTGCTCCAGGCCAGCAAGCTGGAAATTCAGGTAAAAGTTGATATTGGAGTCTTGAGTCTGAATTCTGCAGGTTGGAAACACAGACAAGATGTCTGTGTTGCAGTCTTGAGAATAATTCTTTCTCCTTGGGGAATCATCAGCCTTTGTCCTCCCAAGGCCTTCAATGGATTTAACAGGGCCCACCCATACCATGGGGAGCAATCTGCTTTACTCAATGTATATAAGCTATATGGTGTTTTTTGTTTGTTTGTTTTTAGAGAGAGAGAGTGCACACAAGTGGCAGGGGAGGGGCAGGAGGGAGAGAGAATCTTAAGCAGGCTCCACACCCAGCCTGGAGCCCGATGTGGGGTTCCATCCCCCGATTCTAAAAGCATGGTCTGAGCTGAAATCAAGAGTAAGATGCTTAACTGACTGAGCCACCCAGTCACCCCTACTAAGATTATATATTAATCACATCTTCTTAAAAAAAAAAACAACTTCCATAGCAACATCTACACTGGTGTTTGCACAATACTGCACTATATAGCCTAGCCAAGTTGACATATAAAATTAAACATCTGCATGTATATTTAAGGACTGTTTTCCCTACTTGACTATAAGCTCCATGAGGATAGAGATCCAGGCCATTTTTTTTTTCAAAATTGTATTCACAGTGCCTAGAACAGTGTTTGGCATATAACATATGCTCAAAAATTATTTGCTGCTGAATAAAAGAAATACCTGCCAAGTCTAGATTGATGACTCAATCTAGCACTGGCAGAAAATGGGAAACAGCAAGTGCTAAGTAACTACAGGACAGAAAGCATTTCTAGCCAGTCATATTTAATTCTATGTAACCAACAATTAAGTACTGGCTTTCATCAGCACAAAACTATTTTATGTATACAAGGAATATCAAAATGAATCTAACAGAAGTCAAACAAAGATTATAATACAAAGATGTTTATCGCTGCACTATTTATAGAGTTCAAGATTGAAAATAATCTCTATGTCCAACCATAGGGAACTGAAAAAAATGATTATTGATGTTACAGTGAGCACCGATAACTAGGTTTGAACAATTTATGTATGGCATACTTTTTCTACTATGGACTGTTAATAACTCATTCATTTATATGCAAAACTAGATGCCTTGAAGCAACACTGGATGGCAGTTCTAGTAGATCATCATGTTTAGTATGTGTTGTCAGCCTGGCCTCAGTTAGAGACAAATTTGCTTTAACAGGGTAATCCCATCTTCAGATATTGATACTTACTATGTGCTAAGCTCTGTTCTAGGTAATAGACATATAGTGATGAACAAAACACTCAAATATTCATGCACTCATGGACAGAAAAGTAAACCATGGAAAGGAAAAATACGTCTGGAATGAGGATTAACATATTGGATTAAAACATCAAAAAAATACTTCACAGAGAAAGTGACAATTTAAAATTTTTTGAAAGTGGGGGACAGCTGGGTCGCTCAGTGGTTGAGCTTCTGCCTTTGGCTCGGGTTGTGATCCCGGGGTCCTGGGATCGAGACCCACATCGGGCTCCCCACAGGGAGCCTGCTTCTCCCTCTGCCTATGTCTCTGTCTCTCTCTGTGTCTCTCACGAATAAATAAATAAAATCCTAAAAAAAATTTTTAAAGAAGTGAGGGGGTGAGCTATTTGTATAGCTACAGTAGAGAGTTCCACGCAGAAGGAACAGCAAGTGCGAAGATCCAAGATGGGAGTTGTCCTGGCATGTTTGAAGTTGAAGCAGGGTGAAAAAGAGGGAGAGCAGCAGTAGGACATGAGATCAGAGATGTAATGGTAAGGGTGAGAGGAAGATGAAAGGGACACATAGTATCATGTGTGAATGTGAGAAGAAAAGTAATTTTGGAACTGGTTGGAGGATGAGGTACAAGATGGTGCAGAATGTTAAATCCAAATGTAATATCTACACCCATTAAACACAAAGAAAGACCCTGTCCCTATAAGCAACTTACCTAGACCCTAGTCAAACTAGCAAACCCTTGAAAATAGCTTATATTTCCTAACATTGCTAGAATTTGTAGCTTATATTTTCTAACATTGTTATATTCTAACATTTTAAGCCAGACTGCAGATACTTGGGCAATTCTTATAGTAACACACCGTTTTAGTAACCATGCCTAAACATATCCCACCAACACCAGAATCTCTCCCTTGCTGCCCAAGTGTTATGGGAGAAATTTATCTTATTTTTATAGGTTTCATAATTAGATTCATTCAAATTAAGAAAGAATATTGACTTTGAGTTGCTGCATGAGGTGCTTCAAATACCCAAGATCAGAAAGTCTACAGTATAGCCTTGCTTTCCATAAGGAGATTGCAAATTGGGTAGATATAACTGAACTTCATTAAGCTACAGAGAAGTAGTGGAGCAAAAGGGACACCGAGAACAGTATAAAATTCAGGATAGTAGTTACTCTGGTAGGAGGGGCATAGTGACAGAGAAGGACCATAAAGAGGGTCTGAGGGGTGTTTGATATGATCGATCCATAAAAAAGTGTATTTACATTGTAAAAAATATATGGAATTGCATGCTTATGATTTGTGCACCTTTTTAAATTCATGCCTACTTAAAAGAAGTATACTTAAATAAACGTCAGAATGGAAACCAGGGGTAGAGCTATCAAGCTAAAGGAATGATCACAATCAGTAAATAGCTGTCCAGGAGCTGGTGGAGACAGCTCCATCCAATCCTGTCTAGGAAACCTGACAGAGCTAAAAGAAAATACCTCTAATACGGCCCAAAATGAAAGCCCTTCCCAGTTCTAGAGGAGGAATGTGAGGCTAAAGGTAGGATGAGAAAATAAATGGAGGGAAGAACAAAGATAGTTGGCACCCTAGAATGGGAAGTGGGAATCCTCCCATAAAGGGTGGTATACCAATTGCCATGTGGTGATGGAGGGTAAGATGCAACCTGCCTTCCTTGTGATCCCTTTCCTCTTTCCTCAAACCTACTATAGCCTCACTCACACGCTTGCAGCAGATGGCTTCGCCTTATTCTTCATTTGATCTTAGCCAAAAGGCTGAGAAGCGATCACTTTATTCTTTGAAAAATTAGAAGTAACTAACTTGAATTCCCTGATCTTCTTCTTTAAGGTAACCAATGATCTCCATGCTTCCAATTCCAGTGGATCTTCTCAGTTTCTGTCTTAAATACTCCTTTAAACCCTCTCATCTCTCAATTCTCAGGATATTACAATGTTCTGATTCATTTCACACCCAGCTGGACAACCCTCAGTATCATCTTCCATTTCTTTGCCTTACATTATTGAAGAGTCCCAATATTGAGGAGGACTGTCCTCTAAAAATAGTTTATCCCTAAAAAATCTCAACCAAGCATAGTGCTTTAACTGTCATCCATATACCAAATTTATAGCTTCAGGTTTGACCTTTTCTATGAACTTCAGATTGCTTTATTCTTCTTAATATCACCACATAGTTCTCTATTACAATTTATTTAAATTCAATATGACCCAAGATCCTGATTTTTCACTCCGAAATTAATGCTGACTCATTCCTCAGTCTTCGTGTTGTGGTAAATGGCACTATCATCCATCCACTTGCTCAAACCAAGAATCAAGAGGCCATACTTGATTCTTCCCATTCTCTAATCATTTAAATCCAATCCAACAAGTTTTGTTAATTTATCTTCAAAATATATCCCTGAACCCATGCACTTCTGTCCATCCTTATTGCTTTCAGGATAATCCAAGTCACTATTATCTCTCACCAGCTTGCTTTCACTCTTGCCCCTCACACCTGAGTCTAATCACCAAATACAGTTAATTCCCAAATATAAATCATATCATATCATTCTCCTGCTTAAATCCCCTCAGTGGTTTCCCATCACACTCAAAATACAGTTCCCAGCCTTTCTCATGGGTTACATGGCCTCAGAGGGTCTGCTCTTGCTAAGTTTCCAATCTAACCTTATCCTTCTCTTCTCATTTTACACTGGCCTCCTTTTTGTTCCTCAAATTAGCAAAACTCTTTCTTACTTCAGAATCTTTGTGCTTGCTGATTCCTCTACCTGGAGTGTTCTTTTCTCAGTTCTTCATGTGGCTGGCCTTTTTGTGGTTATTTAAATCTCAGGACAAATGTCGTGTCTTCAGAGAGGCTTTTCTGAGACATCTTCCTACCCCTTAACCCCACCACATTCTAACATGCCACCCTTTCCATTTCTTTCATATCAAAACAACCAGTAATTATATTTTGGTTTGTTTGTTTTTGGGGTTATTTCTAGAATATAAGCTTTTAGAGGGCCTATCTTGTCTTTCATGTTGTGGACATATGGAGCACCCTGACTATATGATCTGATGAGTTGTAAGGAGTATACCCTAACAAGAAACAATTCCAACTTTTCTCCTCCTAACAGGGTAGCTAGAAGCATAGCCTAGGGGTATCTACCACCCAAGTCTCATACTATCCTCTGTGTCACTATTTCGAAAATAAGTCTAATAATAAAACTAACTTGAAAGGTATTTTGTTGCTGCATGTATCTAGAACCAGAAAAACTACTCTTCAATTCCATTAGGCAAATACTTATTCAGTGCCCACGCTGGTTCTGAACCCCTTCCCTCAATACATGTGATACAGTGGTCAATAAGACAGGGACCTTATCCTCAAGAAACACACAGCCTGGTGGGAAAGGGAAGGAGAAGCTGTAAAACCTAAATATCTCTACTACAACTCCTTTATAAAGCAGTGAGAAATGCTGTCCTGAAGATGCGAAAGGAGGTCAGAACACAAAAACAGTAGGATCTGTGAAGGCTTTTGCCAAAAAGAGGCATGCTTGGACTACTATTTGAAGCCAACATCACTGAAGCAAAGACATAAATCATACACAAACTAACCCAGAGTGCATCTGGAGGTTTCCTGAATGGAAATGGAAACACACTAACTGAGGCATTTTTTATACCTGTTAGCAAGATCAAGTCCAACCCTGGGGTCCCTAGACTCTGTTTGAAAGCCTCATGCATCAGAAGCACTTCTGTGTCCTTGAACTTTCTTTGCAGTCAGAACCATAGAGTGTTGGGGCAGGGGAATAACTTAGTGGAAATCATTTATCTGTTCAGCTATCAAAGAATCAGGTACTCACGGTGTCGTGTCTAAAGGGTCAAAGTGTCAGAAAAAGTACAACTCCCTGATGTGCAATTGATTACATAAAAGCAAGAGGACAGTTTGTCAGAAACTTCTATTCTAACTCTTGCACACCAGTAGGACAATATATAAAACTACCATATAATATAGACTGGTCCCAGCACTTACAGAAGAGGCCAGGGCTTCCCCAACTCCTAAGTCAGGATCTCTAAATAGATTGTTAGAGCATGGAGTGAAAATTCATAAGTACATGTAAGCTTAGGTAGACTCTCCTCTTGTCTGAATTCTAGTTTTCCCCTATGTAAAAAGAAGTTAATAATACCAATATCTGTGTTATCCTAAGCACCGAATGAAATAATAGATGTTCTACAATATCACTTGATGTATTTACAAGTGCAATATTGCTTCCATGCCACATTACCTTCTGAAAAAAAAAGTCAATTTTTTCTCTTCAATTCAGGAGATGGACTTTACTATTGACCCCTGCCTCACAAAGAACATCAGTGATTTAACCCTCATTCCATCACTGCGATGGAATCTCCTCTAAGAAACGTTGGTGTCCCTTTGAATAATCAATCACTTATCACTCTGTAAGTAACGTTTAGAAACCCTGTCAATGTATCATTGAAAATTGATCCCAGTACCCTGAATAAAATATTTTTTTACTTAAAAATAAAAGTAAGACTTAGCCAGTGCAATAAGGTAAGAAAAAGTAATAAAATGCATACATGTTGGAGAGGAAGAAATAAAATGATTTTTATTCACAGATAACATGACTGTCTCCACAGAAAATCCCAAGGAATCTAAATATACACGTATGCCCTAGAACTAAGGGAGTTCAGAAAAGTTGTGGGATAAGAAGTCATATAAGGACAATATACAAAAGTCAACTGCATTCTTATATACCAGCAAAGAAAAATTGGAAATTAAAATTTGAAATAAAAAATACTATTTGCAATACCATAAGATGTGAAGTATATAGATATGAATCTAACAAAATACATGCAAGATCTGTACATAGAAATCTATAAAGCACTGATGAAAGAAATTTAAAAAGACCTATATAAATAGAAATGTAATCCATGTTTATGGATTGGAAGACTCAATAATAAGATGTTGATTCTCCCTCACTTATCTGTAGATTCAGTGCAAACCCAATCAACTCCCAGTACAAATTTTGTAGCTATCGACAAACCAACTATAAGATTTATATGGAAACATAAAGGAGTTAGAGTAGCCGAAACGACTTTGAACAAGAGGAACAAAGTTGTAAGGTACTACTTGATATTACAGTTTATTATAAAACCATATTAAGCAATGCAGCATGGCATTGTCATAACAATAGATAAGTAGTTCAATGGAAGAAAATACAGAATTCGTAAACCTATACATATACGGACAACTAATTTTTAACACATACACAAAGGCAATACTGTGGTGATAGAATGGTCTTTTCCATAAGTGGCATTGCAACAGTTGGATATCCAAGTGCAAAAAAAATTTAAAAAAAGAAATAACTTAAATCTACACCTCATACCATATACAAAATTTAATTCAAAATAAAACATAGCCCTAAATGTAAACTTTAGAATTATGAAATTTCTAGACCAAAGAATGGAAGAAAATCTTTGTGATCTTAGGTTAGACAACAATTTTTTGAATATGATACCAAAACACCAAATCCATAAAAATAAATTGATAGATTGGACTTCAAAAAATGTTTAAATCTTCTCGCAAATGTTGTTAAGAAAATGTTAAGCCAAAGCCTGGGAGAAAATAATGGAAAATCACATATCTAATCAAAGACTTATATACAGTGTATACAGAAAATTTTCAAAACTCAAAAATAAGAAAACTAATAATCCAATAAAAATAGGTTAAAAATCTTGAACAGACATATCAACAAATAAGAGTCAAAAATGGCCAATAAGCACATGAAAGGATGGTAATTTGGGAAATACAGATTAAAACCACATGATATACCATTCCACACCTACCAAAGGCTGAAATTAAAAGGTTGACCATAGGGATCCCTGGGTGGCGCAGCGGTTTGGCGCCTGCCTTTGGCCCAGGGTGCGATCCTGGAGACCCGGGATCAAATCCCACATCGGGCTCCCGGTGCATGGAGCCTGCTTCTCCCTCTGCCTGTGTCTCTGCCTCTCTCTCTCTCTCTCTCTGTATGACTATCATAGATAAATTGAAAAAAAAAAAAAAGAAAAAAAAAAAGGTTGACCATACAAAGTGTTGGTGAGTGTACCCTAATCTTCCCACTCTCCCATTCTATCACTCTAGTTCAAATCGTTATGAATGCTTGTCTTTACTGTTCAAATAGTTTCCCAACATGTCTCCCCATTTTTACTACTGCCACTTTCCAGTTGTTCACACTGCAAACAGTGTGCTGTGATCTGAATGTTTGTATTCCCCCAAAATTTATATGTTGAAATCCTAAGGTTCAATGTGGTGTATTAATAGGTATAGCCTTTGGGGGGATGATTAGGTCATGTGAACAGAGCCCTCATGAATAGGATTAATGCCTTTATAAAATAATGAGACCCGAGAGAGCTCTCTTGCCCCTTTTCATCATTAAGAAGATGTCTGTGTGTCTGTGACCCAGAAGAGGGCCTTCATCCAACTATACTGGTGCCCTGATCTTTGGACTTCCAGCCTCCAGAACCATGAGAAATTTGTTATTTATAAGCTATCCAGTCTGTGGTATTTTGTTATAGTGCCCTAAACAAACTAAAACAGAAAAGTGGTCCTGGAAGTGAGGTTGCCACTACAACGAATAGTTAAAAATGAAGAAGCAGCTTTGGAACTGGGTAATGGGCAGAGGCTGGAAGAGTTTGGAGGTACATTCTAGAAAAAGTTTACATTTCAGTGAATAGACTACTTATGGTAATTCTCATTGAAGACTCAGAAGAGAAAGGATAGAGAAAACTTCCATCTTTTTTGTTTGTTTTCTTTGATTCTTTTTTTTGTTTCTTTACACTGAAGTATAGTTGATGCACAATGTTACATTAGTTTGAGGTGTACAGCACAGTAAGGTGACAAGTTTGCATGTCATACTCTCCACAAGTGTAGCTACCATGTGTCACCATACAATGCTATTATAATACCATTGACTATATCTCCTATGCTGTACCTTTCACCCCCATGACTTATTCATTCCTTAACCGGAAGCCTTTACCTCCCACTCCCTTTCATTCATTGTGCCAACCCCCCACTCTGCCCCTCCCTTCTGGCAATCATGAGTTTGTTCTCTGCATTTATGGGTCTGTTTCTGGAGAAATCCTCCATCTTCTCTCCTCCTTCATCACTATGCTCCACCCACGCATCCTTCTCTCTTCTAGCTTTTTAAAAGCTGTATCTTATGCCTCCTTCCGCGTATATATCTTATACATCCCATCAGACAAAACCACATGTTATATTCCCTGAGCACATTATTTTATTTCAGACTGCTGTGCCCTTTACAAATTCACTATTCTTTTTATGTGGAATGTCCTCTCTTCTCCTGGCCAACTTGTAACCATTTGTCAAGATTCTGCAACAACATCATTTCTTCTGTGATGTTGTCCTCCAAGCATTATCTCTTCTGTGTTCTCATAACACTTTACGTTTCATCAGTCTGTAAGAACTCTCTTGGTGTATTATACGAACTAATTTACGTGTCTGCCTCTTCTATGCTATGAGCCCTTTAATGGTATGAATTGTGACCTTATATATTTAGTGCTACCATAGCACTTAATTCATGGTAGGTGCTCAGTAAATGTTTGAGAAAGATGAAATATTCTTAAGCATAATTTAATTTATATCTACTCTAAAGCATTCTTTCTTTTTTATGCCTAAGCTGTCTTTAATGTAGGAATGATTTGCAATTTAGAAAGACACTTGCCTGAAATATAAGCTTAATTCTTTTTTTTTTTTTTTTGTCTAAAAATAGGAGAGGATCATTAAATGTCATCTGGGGACTTCCACGCTCCCTGTACCCTGGCACCAAGCAAGATGATCCTTTTCAAAAAATTGCAAATTTAATGAAAACAAATGAGCTGTCGGGTCTGGAAAAGACTTCTGACTTTGGGCTCTTTCATAGGAAGTGAACAAGGCAAATCAGTGATTGTTTCAAGATGAAGTTTTTGGATTTTTGGTTTTCCTTCACTTTCTTTTTGTCTAAATTGCTTTTCTTTTTGGTGCTCACTAGCATCAATACAGGCAGGTTCACACAGGTAAAACTTAGAAGTTTAAACCATCTTTTTTCTTATTTGGGTGTGTTGATAGATTCCTGGTTTTCAGATCCTTTTGCTGCTTATTTTGAATGCATCGGCCATTTACAAAATGTCTGAAAATTCATGTGGAGGAAGTTACATAAGAAGGGAGGCTGGGTACTTGAAATCCAAGAAATTTTTTTCAGACTCAGCATGATGTTATGAAATATTTATAGCCTCACTGTAGTCCTGAACTGATGATCATTTTCTCCAGGAGATTTCTGGGATTTTTTTGTCACAGTCATATATTACCTTCAAACAACTACCTTAATAGTCCTCCAAGGAGATCAACCTTATTCTCCCTAACATGTTTGTAGAGTTGTTTATGGCTGTGTGATCTGTGTTTTTAACATAAATCTGGCCCCTGGAGCACTGTGTTTGAAATTTTCTTGCTGCGATAGATGATTCTCTCAGAAGCTTATATTATTAACTTAATCGTTCCCAGCCCCATTGGGAGCTTCATTTTTTGGGGGGGTTGGGAATGGTTATAAGAAGTGTGGTCCAACCTTAAACCAATTAGGCAATAAATATGTGACCCCTGACCAAACTTACCATTTTTTGCATGCCTCTCAGGGACACTTAAAATTCTTTGAAACACACATGAGACTTGAACATTAGGTATGTCAAGAGCTTTGGGGGCAGAAAGATCAGTTTATTTTTTCCCAGCTGTCCTGATATGGGTAGAAGACTAGGACTAGGAGCAAAGTTCAGAGTGAAGCAAGCTTTGGCTCAATGTAAGAATATGCATTCTAGTGGTCAAGCTGGATGAGACCTAGGACTCTTACTGAGACCTAGTATGCTTTCTTAAGATTAAAGACAACTCTATAATTTTCACCTAGAAGAGATTTAGAGATGGCACTTCAGTCACAAGTGGATCCTAAGGAATTGGGTTGAAAGCTGCTTTTGCACAGCAATTTATACAAGATTGTGACAACATCTTTTGTCCGTATCAATGAATTGAGAAAAAGCGATAGATGTTTGGGGAGAAGTTAAAGGCCAAACCACTTCTGCTGCTGTTGCTGCTCTGGAAAGATAGTGCATTCTCTTATAATGGAAAGTGTTTAACTTCTTGGTACAATTATTGAAGAATTTTTGCTTAGAATAGATTCTATTCTTCTGTTTCCATGAATTGACTTTTTTTTAGAAAGCAACTTGATCTCTGTCGCTTTATGATATAAAATCTAGATGTAATTCTTAGATAATTCTGCTATTCTAAGGAGGAATAGAATGTGGCATTTCACTTTCTGGTAGTTGTAAATATACACAAAAAAAAAAAACCCAAAATGATAAGGTAGGTAAGGCAGGACATTTTGGTCCTATTTTATATGAGGAAAAATGGAAGACTGCTAAATAACTTTAATATTTAGCACAGGCAATACTTTTTAAAGGAGGAAGCAAAGTTTAGGTGGCCTAAAGTTTCATATTTAACATACTGGTAGACCCAATTAAGGTGTTGATTCCTTTTTCCATTTTTTTTCACCAGACAACTTTGATACCTATAAACAGGTAATTTTATAGATTTATAGGTAGAGTTCCAGAATTTTAACTACTTAAACAATGCCCAAAGTTCAAGGCAATTTCTATTTCTACTTTGTTTTTTATTGTACTGGTTTATTCATCAGGTTCATACATACACATAGACACACACATATACCCATAAACATCTCCACACACGTACACACTCACCCTCCCATATCAAAACTTTACAGTTACTGTAGGTTGGAAAAGAACTAAAGAATGACCAGCAAGACAGCAGGCAAGCTGACTTTTAGGTGAGGACACCAGGTTTGCTTCTTTTTTTTTAATTGAAGTTTATAGTTGACACAAAATGTCACATTAGTTTCAAGTGTAAAACATAGCAATTCAACAAGTTTATATATTATGACATGCTCACCACAAATGTAGCTACCATCTGTCACCATACAATGCTATTACAGTATCATTAACCATATTCCCTATGCTGTACATTTTATTCCTGGGAATTATTCTTTCTGTAAATGGAAGACAGCATCTACCTCTTCCTTTCACGCATTTTGCCCATCTCCCCACAACCCTCCCCTCTGGCGATCATCAGTTTGTTCTCTGTATTTATGGATCTGTTTCTGCCTTTTGTTTATTCATTTGTTTTGTTTTTTAGATTCCACATATAAGTGAAATCATATGGCATTTGTCTTTCTCTGTCTGACTTTTTCACTTAGCTTAATACCCTCTAAGCCCATCCATATTGTCACAAATGGCAAGATCTCATCCTTTTATGGCTGAATAATACTCCATTGCGTATATATATCGCTCCTTCTTTATTTATCTTCGGACAGTTGGGCTGCTTCCATAATTTGACTTTGGAAATAATGCTGCAATAAACAGAGGGGTGCATATACACTTTTGAATTAGTGTTCTCATGTTCTTTGGGCAAATACCCAGTAGTGAAATTACTGGATCATGTGGTAGATCTATTTCTATTTCTATTTTTTTAAAGATTTTATTTATTTATTCATGAGAGACACACACACAGAGAGAGAGAGAGAGAGAGGCTCAGAGATACAGGCAGAGAGAGAAGCAGAGAGAGAAGCAGGCTCCATGCAGGGAGCCTGAGGTGGGGCTCAATCCTGGGTCTCCAGGATCACGCCCTGGGCTAAAAGGCAGCACTAAACCGCTGAGCCATCTGGGCTGCCCATTTATTTCTATTTTTTTAAAGAACCTCCATACTATTTTTCAGAATGCCTGCACCAGATTGCGTGCCTGCCAACAGTGCACAAGAGTTCCTCTTTTCTCCTCATCTTTATCAATACTTGTTTCTTGTGTTTTTGATTTTAGCCATTCTGACAGGTGTGAAGTGATATTGCATTGTGGTTTTCATCTGCATTTCCTTGATGATGAGTGATGTTGAGCATCTTTTTATGTGTCTGTTGGCCATCTGGATGCCTTCTTTAGAGAAATGCCTGTTCGTGTCTTCTGTTCACTTTTTAATTGGGTTGTTTCCTTTTAGGGGTGTTGAGTTGTCTGCATTCTTTATATATTTCAGATACTCACCCTTTATTGGATATGTCATTTGCAAATATCTTTTCCCATTTAGTAGGTTGTCTTTTCATTTTGTTGATTGTTTCCTTTGCTGTGCAGAAAGTTTTTATTTTATGTAGTCCCAATAGTTTAGTTTTGCTTTTGTTTTCCTTGCCTCTGGAAACACATGTGGAAAAAGGTTGTTAGAGCCAATGTCAGAGAAATTACTACCTGTGCTCTCTACTATGATTTTTTATGGTTTCAGGTCTCATGTTTAGGTCTTTAATCCATTTTGAGTTTATTTTTGTGTATGCTGTAAGAAAGTGGTTCATCTTCATTCTTTTGCATGTAGCTGTCCAGGTTTCCCAATACCATTTGTTGGAAACTTTTTCCCCATTGTATATTCTTTCCTCCTTTGTCAAAGATTATTAGCCATATAATTGGGGGTTTATTTCTGTGTTTTCTATTCTGTTCTATTGATCTATGTGTCTATTTTTGTGCTAGTACCATACTGTTTTGATCACTACAGCTTTGTAGTATATCTTGAGCTCTGGAAATGCAATACCTCCAGTTTTGTTCTTTTTCAAGATTTTTTTTGTGTATTTGGGGTCTTTTGTGGTTCCATGCATGTTTTAGGATCATTTGTTCTAGTTCTGTGAAAAATGCTCTTGGTATTTTGATAGGGATTGCAATAAGTATATAGATATCTTCAGGTAGGATAGATGTTTTGAAAATATTTGTTCTTCCAATCTATGAGCATACAATATCTTTCCATCTGTTTGTGCTCTCTTCAATTTCTTTCATCAGCATTTTACAGTTTTCAGAGTACAGGTCTTTCATCTCCTTGGTTAGGTTTATCCCTAGATAACTTATTATTTTTGGTGCAATTGTAAATGGGATTGCATTCTTAATTTTTCCTTGTGCTATTTTATTATTAGTGTACAGAAATGCGACAGATTTCTGTATATGATTTTATATCCTGAGAACTTACTAAATTCATTTATCGGTTCTAGTAGCTTTTTGGTGGAGTCTTTAGGATTTTCTATATATAGTATCATGTCATCTGCAAATAAGGAAAGTTTTACTTCTTCCTTACCAATTTGGATGCCTTTTTTTCTTGTCTGATTGCTGTGAATAGGACTTTCAGTAATGTGTTGAAAGAAGTGATGAGAGTGGACCTTGTCTTATTCCTGACCCTAGGAGAAAAGCTCTCAGTTTCTCACCATTGAGAATTATGTGCGTGGTGGGTTTTTCATATATGGCTTTTATTATGTTGAAGTATGTTCCCTCTAAACCTACTTTGCTAAGTAAAACATCATGAATGAATGTTTTACTTTGTCACATGCTTTTTCTGCATCTATGGAAATGATCGCATGGCTCTTATCCTTTCTCTCATCAATGTGATGCATCATGTTGATTGGTTTGTGAAAATTGAAACATCCTTACAGCCCAGGAATAAACCCTCTTGATTTCGTGAATGATTTTTCTTAATGTATTGATAGATTTGGTTTGCTAATTTTTGTTGGGATTTTTGTGTCTATATCCATTAGAGATATTGGCCTATAGTTCTCTTTTTTTTTTTGTATTATCTTTACCTAGTTTTAGTATCAGGTTAATATTGGCTTCATAAGTTGAATTTGGAAGCTTTCCTTCCTCTTCTATTTTTTGGAATAGTTTGACAAGAATAAGTATTAACTCTTTAAATGTTTGATAGAATTCATCTGTGAAGCAATCTGGTCCTGTACTTTGTTTGTTGGGAGCTTTCTGATTACTGATTCCATTTCATTGCTGGTAATCAGTCTGCTCAAATTTTCTATTTCTTTTTGCTTCTTTCTGTTTTGGTAGGTTATGTGTTTCTAGGAATTTATCCATTTCTTCTAGGTTGGCAATTTGTTGGCATATATTTTTCATAATATTCTCTTGTAATTGTGTTTCTGTGGTATTGATTGTTATTTCTCTTCTGACACTTCTAATTGTGTTTGAGTCTTCTCTCTCTCTTTTGCTTCATATGTCTAGCTAAAGGTTTATCAATGTAATTGGTTTTTTCAAAGACTCAGCTCTTGGTTTCATTTATCTGTTCTATCATTTTTTAGTTTCTATTTCATTTATTTTTGCTCTAATGTTTATTATTTCCTTCCTTCTACTGGTTTTCAGTTTTGTTTATTCTCCTTTTTCTAGCTCTTTAGGTGTAAGGTTAGGTTGTTATTTGGCATAGTTCTCGCTTCTGGAGGTAGACCTGTATTGCTCTAAAGTTCCCCCTTAGAACAGCTTTTGCTGCATCCCCATGATTTTGGACCATTGTGTTTTCATTTTTACTTGTCCCCATGTATATTTTTATTTTCTCTGTGATTTCTTGGTTGATCCACTCATTGTTTAGTAGAATGCTATTTAACCTCCATTTGTTTGTGTATTTTCCATATTTTTTATGGTTGGTTTCTAGCGTCATAGCATTGTGGTCAGAAAAGATGCATGGTATGACTTCAATCTTTCTGAATTTGTTGACACTTGCTTTGTGGGCTAACATATAACTTATTCTGAAGAATGTTTCATGTGCAGTTGAAAAAATATATATTCTGCTATTTTAGGATGGAATATTCTAAATATATCCATTACATCTATCTGGTCCAATGTTTCATTGAAAGCCACAGTTTCCTTGTTGATTTTTCAAAAGATTTTATTTGTTTGTTTGTTTGTTTGCTTGCTTGCTTGTTTTTTTTTGGGGGGGGAGGGCAGAGGGAGAGAAATCAAGCAAGCTCCATGCTGAGTGTGGAGCCTGACATGGGACTCAATCTCACGACTCTGAGATCATGACCTGAGCCTAAATCAAAAGTCCAACACTGGGGGGAAGGAGCAAGATGGCGGAAGAGTAGGGTCCCCAAATCACCTGTCTCCACCAAATTACCTAGAAAACCTTCAAATTATCCTGAAAATCTATGAATTCGGCCTGAGATTTAAAGCGAGACCAGCTGGAATGCTACAGTGAGAAGAGTTCGCGCTTCTATCAAGGTAGGAAGACGGGGAAAAAGAAATAAAGGAACAAAGGCCTCCAAGGGGGAGGGGCCCGCGAGGAGCCGGGCTGAGGCCGGGGCGAGTGTCCCCAGGACAGGAGAGCCCCGTCCCGTCCCGGAGGAGCAGGAGCTGCACCGACCTTCCCGGGCGGAAAGGGGCTCGCGGGGAGTTGGAGCAGGACCCAGGAGGGCGGGGATGCCCTCGGGCTCCCGGGGACAGTAACAGCAACTGCGCGCTCAGGAGAGTGCGCCGAGCTCCCTAAGGGCTGCAGCGCGCACGGCGGGACCCGGCGGGACCCGGAGCAGCTGAAGGGGCTCGGGCGGCGGCTCCGCGGAGGGGGCTGCGCGGCCCCGGGAGCAGCTCGGAGGGGCTCGGGCAGAGGAAGAGGCTCCGTGCGGAGGGGGCTGCGCGGTTCCAGGAGCAGCTCGGAGGGGCTCGGGCGGCGGCTCCGCGGAGGGGGCTGCGCGGCCCGGGAGCGCGAATCCACCAGCGCAGGCTCCGGAGCACAGGGCGCCGGGACACAGCCCAGGATCCCGCCTCCCCCGGGACAGGCAGAGACCGGGAGGGCCCAGGACAGCAAGGACGCTCCTGCCCCAGCTGAGCACATCAGCGGCCCCGCCCCGGAGCCTCCAGGCCCTGCAGACGGAGTTCCTGCCGGAGCTGAATCCAGGTTTCCAGAGCTGCCCCGCCACTGGGGCTGTTCCTCCTGTGGCCTCACGGGGTGAACAACCCCCACTGAGCCCTGCACCAGGCAGGGGCACAGCAGCTCCCCAAGTGCTAACACCTGAAAATCAGCACAACAGGCCCTTCCCCCAGAACACCAGCTAGACTGACAACTTCCAGGAGAAGCCAAGGGACTTAAAGTACAGAGAATCAGAAGATACTCCCCGGTGGTTCTTTTTTTGTTTTGTTTTGTTTTGTTTTGTTTTGTTTTGTTTTGCTTTTTGATTTGTTTCCTTCCCCCACCCCGTTTTTTTCTCCTTTCTTTTTCTTTCTCTTTTTCTTCTTTTTTCTTCCTTTTTTTCTTCCCTTTTTTTTCTCTTTCTCTTTTCTTTCCTTCTTTCTCTCCTCTCTTTTTCTCTTTTTCCCAATACAACTTGCTTTTAGCCACTCTGCACTGAGCAAAATGACTAGAAGGAAAACCTCACCTCAAAAGAAAGAATCAGAAACAGTCCTCTCTCCCACAGAGTTACAAAATCTGGATTACAATTCAATGTCAGAAAGCCAATTCAGAAGCACTATCATACAGCTACTGGTGGCTCTAGAAAAAAGCATAAAGGACTCAAGAGACTTCATGACTGCGGAATTTAGAGCTAATCAGGCAGAAATTAAAAATCAATTGAATGAGATGCAATCCAAACTAGAAGTCCTAACGACGAGGGTTAACGAGGTGGAAGAACGAGTGAGTGACCTAGAAGACAGGTTGATAGCAAAGAGGGAAACTGAGGAAAAAAGAGACAAACAATTAAAAGACCATGAAGATAGATTAAGGGAAATAAACGACAGCCTGAGAAAGAAAAACCTACGTTTAATTGGGGTTCCCGAGGGCGCCGAAAGGGACAGAGGGCCAGAATATGTATTTGAACAAATTCTAGCTGAAAACTTTCCGAATCTGGGAAGGGAAACAGGCATTCAGATCCAGGAAATAGAGAGATCCCCCCCTAAAATCAATAAAAACCGTTCAACACCTCGACATTTAATAGTGAAGCTTGCAAATTCCAAAGATAAAGAGAAGATCCTTAAAGCAGCAAGAGACAAGAAATCCCTGACTTTTATGGGGAGGAGTATTAGGGTAACAGCAGACCTCTCCACAGAGACCTGGCAGGCCAGAAAGGGCTGGCAGGATATATTCAGGGTCCTAAAGGAGAAGAACATGCAACCAAGAATACTTTATCCGGCAAGGCTCTCATTCAACATGGAAGGAGAGATAAAGAGCTTCCAAGACAGGCAGCAACTAAAAGAATATGTGACCTCCAAACCAGCTCTGCAAGAAATTTTAAGGGGGACTCTTAAAATTCCCCTTTAAGAAGAAGTTCAGTGGAACAGTCCACAAAAACAAGGACTGAATAGATATCATGATGACACTAAACTCATATCTCTCAATAGTAACTCTGAATGTGAACGGGCTTAATGACCCCATCAAAAGGCGCAGGGTTTCAGACTGGATAAAAAAGCAGGACCCATCTATTTGCTGTCTACAAGAGACTCATTTTAGACAGAAGGACACCTACAGCCTGAAAATAAAAGGTTGGAGAACCATTTACCATTCAAGTGGTCCTCAAAAGAAAGCAGGGGTAACCATCCTTATATCAGATAAACTAAAATTTACCCCAAAGACTGTAGTGAGAGATGAAGAGGGACACTATATCATACTTAAAGGATCTATTCAACAAGAGGACTTAACAATCCTCAATATAGGGATCCCTGGGTGGCGCAGCGGTTTGGCGCCTGCCTTTGGCCCAGGGCGCGATCCTGGAGACCCGGGATCGAATCCCACGTCGGGCTCCCGGTGCATGGAGCCGGCTTCTCCCTCTGCCTGTGTCTCTGCCTCTCTCTCTCTCTCTCTCTCTCTCTCTCTGTGACTATCATAAATAAATAAAGAAAAAAAAATTTAAAAAAAAAAAAAACAATCCTCAATATATATGCCCCGAATGTGGGAGCTGCCAAATATATAAATCAATTATTAACCAAAGTGAAGAAATACTTAGATAATAATACACTTATACTTGGTGACTTCAATCTAGCTCTTTGTATACTCGATAGGTCTTCTAAGCACAACATCTCCAAAGAAACGAGAGCTTTAAATGATACACTGGACCAGATGGATTTCACAGATATCTACAGAACTTTACATCCAAACTCAACTGAATACACATTCTTCTCAAGCGCACATGGAACTTTCTCCAGAATAGACCACATATTGGGTCACAAATCGGGTCTGAACCGATACCAAAAGATTGGGATCGTCCCCTGCATATTCTCAGACCATAATGCCTTGAAATTAGAACTAAATCACAACAAGAAGTTTGGAAGGACCTCAAACACGTGGAGGTTAAGGACCATCCTGCTAAAAGATAAAAGGGTCAACCAGGAAATTAAGGAAGAATTAAAAAGATTCGTGGAAACTAATGAGAATGAAGATACAACCGTTCAAAATCTTTGGGATGCAGCAAAAGCAGTCCTAAGGGGGAAGTACATCGCATCCATTCAAAAACTGGAAAGAACTCAAATACAAAAGCTAACCTTACACAGAAAGGAGCTAGAGAAAAAACAGCAAATAGATCCTACACCCAAGAGAAGAAGGGAGTTAATAAAGATTCGAGCAGAACTCAACGAAATCGAGACCAGAAGAACTGTGGAACAGATCAACAGAACCAGGAGTTGGTTCTTTGAAAGAATTAATAAGATAGATAAACCATTAGCCAGCCTTATTAAAAAGAAGAGAGAGAAGACTCAAATTAATAAAATCATGAATGAGAAAGGAGAGATCACTACCAACACCAAGGAAATACAAACGATTTTAAAAACATATTATGAACAGCTATACGCCAATAAATTAGGCAATCTAGAAGAAATGGACGCATTCCTGGAAAGCCACAAACTACCAAAACTGGAACAGGAAGAAATAGAAAACCTGAACAGGCCAATAACCAGGGAGGAAATTGAAGCAGTCATCAAAAACCTCCCAAGACACAAGAGTCCAAGGCCAGATGGCTTCCCAGGGGAATTTTATCAAACGTTTAAAGAAGAAATCATACCTATTCTCCTAAAGCTGTTTGGAAAGATAGAAAGAGATGGAGTACTTCCAAATTCGTTCTATGAGGCCAGCATCACCTTAATTCCAAAACCAGACAAAGACCCCACCAAAAAGGAGAATTACAGACCAATATCCCTGATGAACATGGATGCAAAAATTCTCAACAAAATACTGGCCAATAGGATCCAACAGTACATTAAAAAAATTATTCACCATGACCAAGTAGGATTTATCCCTGGGACACAAGGCTGGTTCAACACCCGTAAAACAATCAATGTGATTCATCATATCAGCAAGAGAAAAACCAAGAACCATATGATCCTCTCATTGGATGCAGAGAAAGCATTTGACAAAATACAGCATCCATTCCTGATCAAAACTCTTCAGAGTGTAGGGATAAAGGGAACATTCCTCGACATCTTAAAAGCCATCTATGAAAAGCCCACAGCAAATATCATTCTCAATGGGGAAGCACTGGGAGCCTTTCCCCTAAGATCAGGAACAAGACAGGGATGTCCACTCTCACCACTGCTGTTCAACATAGTACTGGAAGTCCTAGCCTCAGCAATCAGACAACAAAAAGACATTAAAGGCATTCAAATTGGCAAAGAAGAAGTCAAACTCTCCCTCTTCGCCGATGACATGATACTCTACATAGAAAACCCAAAAGTCTCCACCCCAAAATTGCTAGAACTGATACAGCAATTCGGTAGCGTGGCAGGATACAAAATCAATGCCCAGAAGTCAGTGGCATTTCTATACACTAACAATGAGACTGAAGAAAGAGAAATTAAGGAGTCAATCCCATTTACAATTGCACCCAAAAGCATAAGATACCTAGGAATAAACCTAACCAAAGATGTAAAGGATCTATACCCTCAAAACTATAGAACACTTCTGAAAGAAATTGAGGAAGACACAAAGAGATGGAAAAATATTCCATGCTCATGGATTGGCAGAATTAATATTGTGAAAATGTCAATGTTACCCAGGGCAATATACACGTTTAATGCAATCCCTATCAAAATACCATGGACTTTCTTCAGAGAGTTAGAACAAATTATTTTAAGATTTGTGTGGAATCAGAAAAGACCCTGAATAGCCAGGGGAATTTTAAAAAAGAAACCATATCTGGGGGCATCACAATGCCAGATTTCAGGTTGTACTACAAAGCTGTGGTCATCAAGACAGTGTGGTACTGGCACAAAAAAAGACACATAGATCAGTGGAACAGAATAGAGAATCCAGAAGTGGACCCTGAACTTTATGGGCAACTAATATTCGATAAAGGAGGAAAGACTATCCATTGGAAGAAAGACAGTCTCTTCAATAAATGGTGCTGGGAAAATTGGACATCCACATGCAGAAGAATGAAACTAGACCACTCTCTTGCACCATACACAAAGATAAACTCAAAATGGATGAAAGATCTCAATGTGAGACAAGATTCCATCAAAATCCTAGAGAAGAACACAGGCAACACCCTTTTTGAACTCGGCCATAGTAACTTCTTGCAAGATACATCCACGAAGGCAAAAGAAACAAAAGCAAAAATGAACTATTGGGACTTCATCAAGATAAGAAGCTTCTGCACAGCAAAGGATACAGTCAACAAAACTCAAAGACAACCTACAGAATGGGAGAAGATATTTGCAAATGACATATCAGATAAAGGGCTAGTTTCCAAGATCTATAAAGAACTTATTAAACTCAACACCAAAAAAACAAACAATCCAATCATAAAATGAGCAAAAGACATGAACAGAAATCTCACAGAGGAAGACCTAGACATGGCCAACACGCACATGAGAAAATGCTCTGCATCACTTGCCATCAGGGAAATACAAATCAAAACCACAATGAGATACCACCTCACACCGGTGAGAATGGGGAAAATTAACAAGGCAGGAAACAACAAATGTTGGAGAGGATGTGGAGAAAAGGGAACCCTCATACACTGTTGGTGGGAATGTGAACTGGTGCAGCCACTCTGGAAAACTGTGTGGAGGTTCCTCAAAGAGTTAAAAATATACCTGCCCTATGACCCAGCAATTGCACTGTTGGGGATTTACCCCAAAGATACAAATGCAATGAAACGCCGGGACACCTGCACCCCGATGTTTATAGCAGCAATGGCTACGATAGCCAAACTGTGGAAGGAGCCTCGGTGTCCAACGAAAGATGAATGGCTAAAGAAGATGTGGTTTATGTATACAATGGAATATTACTCAGCTATTAGAAATGACAAATACCCACCATTGGCTTCAACGTGGATGGAACTGGAGGGTATTATGCTGAGTGAAGTAAGCCAGTCGGAGAAGGACAAACATTATATGTTCTCATTCATTTGGGGAATATAAATAATAGTGAAAGGGAATATAAGGGAATGGAGAAGAAATATGTGGGAAATATCAGAAAGGGGGACAGAACGTAAAGACTGCTAACTCTGGGAAGCGAACTAGGGGTGGTAGAAGGGGAGGAGGGCGGGGGGTGGGAGTGAATGGGTGACGGGCACTGGGGGTTATTCTGTATGTTAGTAAATTGAACACCAATAAAAAATAAATTAAAAATAAATACAAATAAATACAAATAAATAAAAAAACAAAACAAAAGTCCAACACTTAACGGAATGAACAATCCAGGCATCCCTCCTGGTTGATTTTCTATTTGGATGATGTATTCATTGATGTAAATGAGTATTAAGGTACCCTAATATTATTCCATTACTACTTATTACTTCCTTTATGTTTGTTATTAGCTGCTTTATGTATTTGGGTGCTCCTGTGATGGGCGCACAAATATTTACAATTGTTATATGTTCTTGTTGTATATTCCCTTTATGATTATATAATGTCCTTCTTTGCCTCTTCTTAGTCTTTGTTTTAAAGTTTATTTTGTTCTATGTGAGTATTGATACCCTGGTTTTCTTTTTACTTCTATTTGCGTAAATGCTTTTCCCTCCTTTCACTTTCAATCTGCAGGTGTCTTTAGGTCTGAAATGAGTCTCTTACAGGCAGCATATAGATGGACCTTGCTTATTTATTTCTTCTGTCACCTTATATTTTTTTGTTGGAGTGTTTAGTCCATTTATATTCGAAGTAATTATTGATAGGTTTGTACTTCTTGCCATTTTGTTCCTTGTTTTATGGTTGTTTTTGTAGTTCTTCTCCATTCCTTTTTTCTCTTTCTCTGTTTCATGATTTGCTAGCTTTCTTTAATGGTATAAACTTCCTCATAATCTTTTGCCTATCTATTACTGGTTTTTAATTTGTGTTTACCATTAGGTTTATATATAACATCTTATGCTTATAGCAGTCTATATTAAGTTCATGGTCACTTAAGTTTTAACCCATCTTAAAGCATGTTTTATTCATATCAACCACCTACCATGTTTTACATATATGGTGTCATACTTTACACCCTTCTATTTTGTGAATTCATTGCCTGATTTGTATAGATATACTTAATTTTACTCCTTTTATGCTTTCTACTTTTCTGACTCCTGCTTATGGTCTTTCCTTTCCACTGGCAGAGTCCCCTTTAACATTTCTTACAAGGTAGGTTAGTGGTGATGAATTCCTTTACTTTTGTTTGTCTGGGAAACTCTTTGTCTCTCCTATTTTGAATGATAACCTTCCTAGATAGGGTATTCTTGGTTGCAGAGGTTTTTTTTTTCTTTCAGCACTTTGACTATATCATGTCACTCCCTTCTGGCCTATGAAGTCTCTGTTAAAAAAAATCAGCTGATAGCCTTACAGGGTTTCCCTTGTATGTCACTGTTTTCTTTTCTCTTTTTGCTTTTAAATTTCTCTCTTTATCAGTACCTTTTGCCATTTTAATTACTTTGTGACTTGGTATGGATCTCCTTGGGTTGATTTTGTTGGAGACTCTCTGTGCTTCCTGAATCTAAATTTCTGCTTCCTGTTCCAGATTTGGAAAGTTTTCAGCTATTATTTTTTCAAATAAATTTTCTGCCCCCCTTTCTCTCTTCTCCTTCTAGGATCTCTATAATGCAAATGTTATTATGCTTGATGGCGTCATTGAGCTCCCTAAGTTTATTTTCATATTTTATTTTTTTTCTGTTCAACTTGATTGTTTTCCATTACTCAGTCCTCCAGATCACTGATCCATTCTTCTGCTTCCTCTAGTATACATTTTATTCCCTCTAGTGTATTTTTCATATCAGTCATTGAGTTCTTCATCTCTGATTGGTTTCTTATGTTTTCTGTATCTTTGTTGATGGTCTCATTGAGATCCTCCCTTCTTCTCAAGTCCAGAGAAGACTTACGATCATTACTTAAAATTCTTTATTAGGCATATTACTTATCTCCATTTTATTTAGATCTCTTGCTGTGATTTTGTCCTGTTCTTTCATTTGGGACGTATTCCTGTCTCCTCATATTGTCTAAATCATCTCTGTGTCTGTTTCTATATGTTAGTAACATCAGTTATGTAGCCTGCTCTTGAAATAGTGGCTTTAAGAAGAGGTCCTGTAGTGCTCTGCAGTGCAGTGTTCTTGCTCACTGGAACCTGACACTTTAGCGGTGTCTCCTAAGCATGTTGCATGTTCCCTCCTATTGTGGCTGAGCCATATTTGCCTTCAGTCCAATATTCTTCAGTGGCTCTCTTTGCCTGTTTGTGGGCATAGTTTGGGCCCGGTGTTGTTAGTGGGCCTGTCTGCAATCACCTAAGGCTTGAACTAAGTCAGACCAGGCTTTTGCCAGAGTTGCAGTCACATCAAACTGCAGGGTGCTCTCCTTGTGCTGCCCCTTGAGAAACCTTCATTAGTGGGTGGGGCCTTCAGTCAGACTGGTGTGTGTGGTTGTCCTGTCTCCTTCCCAGGGCAAGAGTCACTTTGGAGTGCTGCTGACCCCTGTCGGGACTCCTTACACACTACTAGGTTTGTGCACCACTTTAGGTGGGCTCCAGTCAAGGGCATATTGAAGGGGGCAGGTCCACACGAGAGCCCGGTGCCAGCAGGTTCTATGCTGGACCACTGCAGAAAGGGAGCTGCAACCACCCAGGAAATCTGCCGAGCCTGGCCAGGCTGGATGGAGCAGATCCACAGAAGCATGCAGGCAGTGTGCACCATTAGCAAGGTAAGTGAGGTGTTTGGTCCTGCACTGATTCTTGCAGGTATCTCTGCATCTAGGATGGGGGACAAGGGAGGCAAATGGCACCCACTAGTTCTTTTGTTCCTGAAGAAGTCTCCCAAAGTTCCCTGACCCTCCAGCACATATTCTGATATTACTAAATAACTATCCTTCCTGTTTCCCTCAAGAATTTTTCAAACTATTACTTCTAAGCTGTATCTTAGTGGAACTGTTTGTTGTGCTGTCCCATTAAGGGCAGAGACTCCATTTCTTTTCACCCTTCTGGCCCTCTCAGAGCCAAGCCCATTGGTTTTTAAAGTTCCAGGTGTTAAGTCCAACTGATTGTCAAAAATTCACAAAACCAGTCCCTTCAGGCCTTCAAAGCCAAATCTTATAAGGATTCATCTTCCCATTGCCTCCTGTGCCTAAAATGCCTGGTGCAGGTTCTCTCCTCTCTTCTCTCCGTAGCTGTGTCTCTCCCTCCTGTAGACTCTCCCATGGGTCGGTTTAGCTTCCAACCATGTCTCTGCCCTTTCTACCCTCTACATTTAGCTGTGGAGAGCCTGTTCCACTAGTCTTCAGGTCATTTTCTGGGTTATTTACACTGATGTGTGTGTTATCTAGGTCTATCAGTGGGATGAGGTGAGCCCAGAATCCTCTTACTCTGTCATCTTCCCCAGAAGTCCCAGATGCACTTCTTAAAGAAGTGTGGAGATTGGGGTTCAGATTCCACCCTATCAGAGAAGGCAATCAACTATACAGATTGTGCCATCTCTGCCAATTCCCACAAGTCAAATATATAGACTATAAAATACCACAAGAATGTTAAAAATTGTTATTGAAAAAAAATGTCGAAAACATATAAAAGTAGGGAGAAGAATATAATTAAAACCAAATACTCATCATCCAGTTTCAACTATTACTAATTGTCAGCCAATTTTGTTTTATCTCCTATATTAGTTTTCTATTGCTGCATAGCAAATTATCAACATTTTTAGAGGCTTAAAGCAACATTCATTTATTATATCACAGAAAGTCAAAAGTCTAGAAATAGTGTAACTGGTTTCTCTGCTCATGGTCTCACCAAGCTGCAAAGTATTGCCTGGAGTTACAATCTCATGTGGGGTCTGGGACCCTCTGCCAAGCTTATGTGATTGCTGGCACATTTCAATTCCTTGTGGTTATAGGACTGAAGTCCCTGTTTTCTTGGTGGCTATCAGCCAAGGAGCTTCTCTCATCTCCTAGAGAGCATTCTCTAATCTCTGGCACGTGGCCCTCTGCATAGGCAGTTACAACATTGTTGTTCACTTCTTCAAGGACAGCAGGAAATCATCTGCTGTTACTCTTCATCTCTTTTCATGGCTATCCTCATTAGGTCAGACCCAAGTAGGAAAATCTTCTATTTTATTAATTCACAGTCAGCCTATTGTATCTTTTTTTAAATAATAAATTTATTTTTTATTGGTGTTCAATTTGCCAACATACAGAATAACACCCAGTGCTCATCCCATCAAGTGCCCCACTCAGTGCCTGTCACCCATTCACCCCCACCCCCCACCCTCCTCCCCTTCCACCACCCCTAGTTCGTTTCCCAGAGTTAGGAGTCTTCATGTTCTGTCTCCCTTTCTGATATTTCCTACCCATTTCTTCTCCCTTCCCTTCTATTCCCTTTCACTATTATTGCATCTTAATTAAATGTGGAAAAGGTCTTATACCATATAACATAACATAATCATGAGAGCAGTATCTTATCATATTCACAATTTCACTCAAGGGGAAGAGTTTATAGTGCATGTCTTCAGGGGTGGCATTCATGGGGCCATCTGAGAATTATGACCACCCTAATCACCCAAATTATTTTGAAGCAAACATCTGAAAGAGTATCAATTAATATTTGTGTGTATCTCTAAAATGTAAACACTGATTTTTAAACAACCACTATGCCATTATCAAACTTAAAATAATCCATTAATATCACCTGATATACAATAAATGTTCAAATTTTTCCTATTTTTATTATTTTTAAAGTTTGATCACATCAGGATCTTAATGAGATTCAAGTATTGAAGTTGGGAGCTATGTCTCTTAAATTTCTTTAAATATATATAATCTCTTCCTCCATCCTTTTTTTCCCTTTGTAATGTACTTCTTGAAGAAACAGGGCCATTTTTCATATAAATTTCTTAGAATGGATTTTTGTTTTTACTATTAAACTTTTTATTTTAAGATAATTGTAGATTCACATGAAATTGTAAGAAATAATGCAGAGAGATCACATTTACATTTACCTAGTTTCTCCAACTATATCAACTTGAAAAACTTTATCATAATGTATAGTGAAAATACATAATATTCCCATCATCACAAGAATTCTTCATGTGCCTTTCAAAAGCCACAATAGCCAAACTGTAGGAGCCATGATGTCCTTTGACAGATGAATGGATAAAGTGGGAATGCAAACTGGTGCAGCCACTCTGGAAAACAGTGTGGAGGTTCCTCAAGAAGTTAAAAATAAAGCTACCCTATGACCCAGCAATTGCACTACTGGGTATTTACCCCAAAGATACAGATGTAGTGAAACCAAGAGGGCACCTGCACCTTGATGTTTATAGCAGCAATGTCCACAAAAGCCAAACTGTGGAAGGAGCTGAGATGTTCTTCGGCAGATGAATGGATAAAGAAGATGTGGTACATATATAAAATGGAATATTACTCAGCCATCAGAAAGGATGAATACCTACCATTTACATCGACCTGGATGGAACTTCAGGGTATTATGCTGAGTTAAATAAGTCAATCAGAGAAAGACAATTATCATACGGTTTCACTTATACGTGAAAAGTGAGTAATAGTGAAAGGGACCATACGGGAGGGGGGGAAACTGAGTGAGGAAAAATTAGAAAGGAGAACAAGCCATGAAGACCCTGGACTCTGGGAAACAAAGAAAGGGTTTCAGAAGGGGAGGTGGGTGGGAAGGGATAGGGTAACTGGGTGATGGGCATTAAGGAGGGCACATGATGAGATGAGCACTGGATGTTATACTATATGTCGACAAATTTAATTTAAATAAATAAATAAGCTATATCTACTTCCCACCTATCCCAACCCTCCTTAATCTCTATTAACCAATAATCTGATCTCCATTTTTATACATTTGCCATTTTAAGAATGATATATACATGGAATCATACAGTATGTAACATTTGAAATTGGCTGTTTCAGCAAAATTCTCTGTTTATCAATAGTTCATTCTTTTTTATTGTTTAGTATTGCTTCATGGTATGTATATACCACAGTTTGCTTAATCAATCTAGGATATCTATATTGTTTCCTGTTTAGGGATTTTATCAATAAAGCTACTAAAACTTGCATGTACAGTTTTCCATGACTATCAGTTTTTATTTCTCTGAGATAAATGCACAAAAGCACAATTTCTAGGTCATGTGGCAAGTGAATGTTTGGATTTTTTTAATTGAAGAAGCTGTTGACTGTTTACTAGACTAGCTGACTAGTTATACCATTTTACATTCCCATAAACAATTCATACATAACTGATAAGTATGCAATGATGTCTTAGTATGGCTTTAAATTGTATTTCTCTAGTAGCTAGCACATCTTTTCAGGTACTTTTTGGCCATCTGTGTATACATGGTAAAATGTTTTTCATGTTGTTTACCCACTTTCTAATTGGATGTTTGTTTTTTGCTGTTAAATTTTGAATTGTTTATTTATTTTAGGTGAGTTCCTTATCAGATGTGTGGTTTGCAAATATTTTCTCCCAGTATAAAGTTTGTCTTTTCATCTTCTTAACAAGGCCATTCACAGAGCAAAAGTCTTAATTTTCATGAGATCCAATTTATGAATTCCTTTTATGCATCATTCTTCTGGTGTCAAGGCTAGAACTCTTTGCCAAGTCCTAGAGCCCAAAAGTCTTCTATTTCTTTTCTAATACTTTTATAGTTTTTCATCTTACATTTATGTTCATGATCTGTTTTGAGTTGATTTTTGTATAAGTTGTGATGTTTAAGTTAAGATTCCCTTTTTTGCCCATGGACTTCAGTACTATTTGTTGAAAAGGCTCTTGATCCTCTATTAAATTGCTTTTGCACCATTGTCAAAAATCACCTTGGCATTCCTATGTGGGTCTATTTTTGAGTAGTATACTCTATTCCATTGATCTATGTGTCTATCCCTCCAACAATATTATGCAATGTTTATTACTGTAGCTATAAAATAATTCCTGAAAATGAGGTTGACTGATTCCTACCAATTTATTTTTTCCAAAATTGCTAAAGTTATTCTACTTCCTTTGCCCTTCCATATACATTTTATAATAATCTTGTCTATCTATAAAAAAATCTTGCTGAGACTTTTATCATAATTATATTAAACATGCATATCAATCTGGGGGACGATTGGCATCTTGGCTATGTTGAGTCTTTTGATCAATAAATATGGCATGTTATGTAGATCTTTGAGATTAACTCAGCTTTTTGAATCTGTAGGACTATGTCTTTTACCAAATTTGGAAAGTTTTTAGTCATTACTTCTTAGAGTATTTTTCTTCAGCCCCTTCTTTCTCCTCTTATTCTGACACTCCAGTGACATGGATTTAGATCCTTTGTTATACTTCCACAAGTCACTTAGTCTTTATTTTTTTCAGTCTATTTTTCCTTTGCTGTTCAGATAGGCTTCTATTCATATCCAAAGGTTGAAGGTTACCTCAGATCCTCTCCACTAGGTGGGGTAAAATTCCAGGCCCTCAAGAGGTCTCCACAATCACTGCTGATGCCAAGTGGTGATGACAGTCCTCTGCCTCCATTTGGTCTTCTCTGGCAAGGGAGTTGGAGTGCCTCATTACAGCCCCGTGAAGGTGGAAATCTGTTTCCTCTCAGCCTTGACTGATGTGTGCGGGGATGGAGTTGCAATTATTTCTGTGATACTGGGCTGGAGTACAGCAGTTATTGTCTAAAAGGTTTTTGTCTTGCTGGGCTGTCCCTTTCCTGGTCCTTTGGCTAGAAGGAGAAGGCTTTTGCTGGAACTTTTTTTGTCTGCATCCATTGGCATTTCCTGATTGCTGGCTTCTTCAGCTTCAAGTTTGGAATATATGATGCAAGACAAAAAGAAACTCAGGGAATGCACCACTTTGCCATTCCTCAGATCCCTAGGACCCTAGCCAGTCTGGCTTCTTCTTTCCAACTTTCAGTGTATTTTTATATTTGCTTTAAATATAAGACCTAGGATTTTTAGTTGCTCGTAGCAGGAGTACTAGGTAAAATACTTTTACTCCATCTTCTCAAAAACAAAAGTCTCCAGACTGGATTTTGATGATTATATCTACAAGTTCAGTCTATTTTCACTCTGCTTTGCAGATCAGTAAATTCTACTGATCTCTTCAAGTTCACTGATTCGATCCTGTCATCTCCTCTCTACTACTGAGCCCATCCAGCAAGATTTTTATATCAGCTATTATATTTTCAGTTCTGTTTTTCCTATCTGCTTCTTTTTTTCATAACTTCTATTTCTTCCCTGAAATCTTCTATTTCTATTTTGTTTACAGGGAATTTGTAGTTGCCTGTTGAACCAGTTTTATGAAGGCTTCTTTAAAATCCTTGTCATATTCCAGCATTTTTTTCACCTTAGTGTTGGCATCTCCCATTTTTTTTCTCACTCAAATTGTGATTTTCTTGGCCCTTGGTATGAAAGGCTCTTTCAATTGTATCCTATACATTGTGGACCTTATATTATGAACTCCAGATCCTATTACTTTTTCTTTTTAGAAAGCAATTCCTCTGTTGAGATGTACAGCAAGGGACTGTGGGTGTCCATGTTCAGCTTCCCTCTAGTCCCTATCAATATCTTCCCAGCAAAAGTAGGATGCTCACCACACAGCCTTATTCCAGACAGTAGAAGTTCAGTTCCTTCTCACTGAACCTGACACCTTCCTGGATAATGTGAAAAAGTAACTAACACCTCACACTGGTGTTAGCTTATTTTTTTTCCAAAATTGTTTTAGTTATTCTATTTCCTGTTTTGTTGCTGTAGGATAAGTAGGTTCTCAGCTCACCACTGGCCCCAATGATACAAGGAAAGTGGAAGGGAGAAGACAAGTAGAGTGCCAAATAGCCCTGGTTCTGACTGCCTAGTTCAACATCATGCAGGAGAGAAGAGATTCAGTAGTGCCTGTATCCTGTTCATGTTACCTTTGAAGGGGAATCCGAGCACCTCCTATTCTGGGTGGGAGGCGGAAGATGAAAGGTGAGAGATGCCAGGTGGGAGATGGAAGATCAGCTCTCTATCTGTTCCTTGTAGGAGAATTGGAATAATGCCTGCTTTTGGCAGGCAGGCAATGTGAAAGCTAACTCCCTGCCAATCCCTGCCAACACTATCCTGACAGGGGAGTCATAGCACTACCATTTTCAATCTGGCTGGAAATGGAAGATCAGTTCCCAGCTCCAGAGATTGTCTTCATGACCCAAAATTAGGCAAAGAAGTCTTAAACATGACACCAAAAGCGTGACATAAAAGAAAAAAATGCTAAATTGGCATCTCAAAATTAAAACTTTTACTCTGAGGAACTCTCTTGTTAGGACAATAAAAATCAAGCTATTGCCTAGAAAAAATATTTTCAAATTAATATCTAATAAAGGACATATCAAGAATATATGGACGCTTCAAAACTCAGAAATTAGAAAACAACCCAATATTAAAAATGGGCAAAAATCATCAATTGACATTTCATTAAATTGGACATATGGATGGCAAATGAATAAATGAAAAATTGTTAAACATCATTAGCCACTAGAGAAATGCAAATTAAAACCATAATTTTATACCATGATACACATTTGAAGATAACTAAAATTTTTAAATATATATATATATATATGTACATTACTGAGTGCCATAGTACTATCAGGTCTGAAGAATAACAAACTCTCATACATTACTGGTAGAAATGTAGAATGGTACAGCCATTGTGGAAAATGATTTGGTAATTTCTTATAAACTCACATTTACCATATGATTCAGAAATCCCATTCTTGGGAGAAATAAAAACTTATGGTCAAACAAAACCTGTAAACAAATGTTTATAACAGCTCTATTCATGTTTTCCAAAGCCTGAAAACAACCCAAATATATCCTTCTACAGGTGAATGGATAAACAAACTATGGTGCATCCACTTAAGGGAATACTATTCAGCAATAAAGAGTGAACCACTGATACACAAAACCAATTGAATGCTTCTCAAAAACATTTTGCTGAGTGAGAAAAGCCAGCCTCAACAAATTACATACTTTATTATTCCACTGTTTTTAGAAAATATGAATCCATATTTTTAAAAAGGAAATATAAAAATATTAGAAGTTTATTCCAGTGAAAAAAAATAGTAATGTGCATATATTTTACAACTGAGTATCTATAGAAACACCTTTAAACCAAAATCATTTGGTAGAACTCAGGGATTGATGAGCTTCAGAAAGAGGGCCATGGGCCAAAATATAAAAAAGAAAAATGCTCACAGGAGCAAAGAGAATATGTGGTTCTTCTAAAATAGAAAAGAAAAGAATAAAGAACAAATAATACAGTGGTGAGAACATTTCTGAGGCACACAAATAATATATCAATGTGAAAGAAAACATTAGTAATTTTATTAGGACAATGTGTAAATGAAATTTTTAAAATGGAAGAATGGTAAATGCAAAAAATAAGTATATGAGATATAACTAACAACCAAGCAAATAACCTCTACAATAGAGAAATATTAACAAAACCATGAATCATAGTTCTTTTTACACTGAATTTACTTTGTGAAAGCTAGTCATGTGTTAGCTTAAGTAACTGTGTTGAATAATAGTCTGAATGAAAATGGTGATTATTCTTATGTAAATCTTATGAAAATCAAGTGATATTTCAATAAAAATACATTTTCAGGCATGACTTGGACTTAATGGTAGTTATGACTGAAGAATATATTTTCAAATAACATTATTATAATCATTGACAAGGTACATATAAACAACATTCATAATAATTAATATGATTATTGCAATTCCTACATTCCTACTTGCAGTCCTTCATATCAATATTGAACCCAATCATGTCATGGAGAATATGGCTTATTATATATAAATATAATTTTCCTTTTTAAAATATAAGTTAATACTTTTCCTGGAGAGAAGGCCTAAAAAAAACAAGACAGATTATTACCTGTGTATTGTTATACTTGAAAGTGTGGGGGAAATTGGATGACTCACATTGTGTACCCACTGGACATCAGAGTTTTTTTCTTTCTAGTTATGCAAGTGGTAAGTATACCAGAGACAGAATAGAATCCAGCATGAGTATGGTCAATATTGCAAACAAAAAACAAAAACAAAAACAAATATGTACAGAATATGTGTTTATTTCTAGTAGTCTATATCACATCTTTAAAGATTTATATTTTATAATTATGAATGTTATTTATATTTTATAATTTTACATGTTCAGAAGTGTTGGAAAATATTGAAGCCATCAATAAGAAAATAAATATATTACTTATAATTTCAATAGCAAGAGGAAAACATTGTTGCTGGTTGCTTTGTGTTCTCCCCATTGTAAGTATGTCTATATGAATAGTCCTTCAATCTTGGCTTTAATTTAAGTAAGTTTGAATTATTAGGCTATTCATCATGCCAGATTTTTTAGGTTTTAAGTTAGTATTATAAGACTTCTCTTTCTGCCTAAGATTGAATAACAGAGACCAAATTGATATTATCTGAAATAGCTAAAAAAATGACAACACAGATGAAACAATGATTTTCAATTTATTGGATATTGGGCAACAAAGGAGCATGATCTCAGAGATGAAAATAAATGAAGTGAGGCTGACAATTGCTGCAGCTTACTGTCTGGAGAGAGACTGCAGGACACAGTACAAAGAGGGGGAGGCTGGCAGTCACCTTGAGTTGATGAGATGGAGCTGAGAGTCCAAGGAGCCCAGAGAGTCCAGAATTTGAAGGACAGGATACCAGAGAAGAGAGAGCTGCACAGAGAGAAAACTCCAGAGCTCACACAGGGCTAGGAATTGTTCTTGTTCCCACCAGAATGGTAAAATGAATAATTCATGGAGCATTGATCAGAATATTTAAAGGGTTTTGCCTTAGAAATGAGACAATATTGGCAATAGTAGCTATAGGGTAAACACTATTCTGATCTTTCCTAGCTAAGTTTAAAAACTAGACCTGTGTTGGGGGTTGAATTGTGTCCCTTAAAAGGAGTTATCTGTGACTGTGACCTTATTGGAAATAAAGTCTTCACAGGTGTAATTAATTGAGTCAAAATCAGGTCATATGGAAGTGAGGTGGACACTAGTCCCATATGACTGGTGTCCTTCCAAAAGGAGAAGACAGAGACACAAAGGGAGAATACCATGTGAAGACGGAAGCAGGAACTGGAGTGATGCATTCACAAGCCAAGGAACAATAGACAAATTGTTCCAAGGATTGCTGGCTGTCACCAGGAAATAGGAGAGAGACTCAGAACAGATTCACTCTCAGAACCCTTAGAAGGAACCCAACCTACTGGCACCTTAATTTCAGACTTCTAGCCTCCAGAACTTTAGGACAATAAATTCCTGTTGTTTTAAGCCACCTAGTCTGTGGTACTTTGTTGTGGCAACCCTTAGGAAACAAATACAACCCAAAGGATCATGCTATTTCCAAGTAATTTGTGTTTCAGAACAAATCTCAAGGATAATTATTTATAGAAATACGAAAATACCCAGCACACATGTAAGGTAAGATTCACGTGGTGTAGCATCCAATCAAAATTAGCAGGCATGCAAAGAAACTGGAAAGTAGGATTCGTAGTGATGAGAAAATTCAATGAATTTAAACTGACCTAGAAATTACACAAATTGATAGAGTTAGTAGATAAGGGCATCAAAACAGTTGTTACAGCTGTATTCCATATTTTCCAGAAACAAGAGGAGAGTTTAAACATGTTAAATATAGACACAGAAGACATAAAAAGACCTCAAATGCACGTTTGAGAGACAAAAATGAAAATGTCAGAGTTGAAAAGATACACTGGTTTGGATTAAAGACAGAAAAAATGATTAGTGAACTTGAATATACAGCAAAATAAATTTTTGGTAATGAATCAAAAAGAAAAAAAAATGAAACTAATGAATAGAGCACTAGTAAGCACTGAAATCACTTCCAGTGAACTAATATACATACATTTGGAGATCCCAAAAGCAAAAAAGGCATGCAGATAGAAAAAAAAATACTTGAGGATATAAATGAAAAATTATCAAATTTTATGAAAATTGTAATCACACAGACAGACCCAAGAAGCTAAAAGAATCCCCCAAACAAGAAAAGTATGAGGAGAACCCTTTTATAATGTGTACAGATGTCAAATCATCATGATGTGCACATTAAATATGTTACAATTTTGTCAATTTTACTTCAATAAAGCTGAAAAAAATAGAAAAAAGAAAAAAAAGCTATGCCAAGTCACATAATAAACAAATTGCTTAAAACTAGTGCTAAAAAAGAAAAGCCGGGATCCCTGGGTGGCGCAGCGGTTTAGCTCCTGCCTTTGGCCCAGGGCACGATCCTGGAGACCCGGGATCGAATCCCACGTCAGGCTCCCGGTGCATGGAGCCTGCTTCTCCCTCTGCCTGTGTCTCTGCCTCTCTCTCTGTGTGTGTGTGTGACTATCATAAATAAATAAAAATTTAAAAAAATAAAAAAGAAAAGCCTTTAGGGAGCAGTGCAGGAGGGTCCCACTTTACCTACAAAGGAACAAAGATAAAGATGACAGTCGTTTTTTATGACACAAAAGATCAGATATTGTACGATTCTATTTATATGAGATATCCAGGATAAAAAAACCCATTAGGACAGACAACAGATTACTGGTTGCCAGGCACTGGGGAAAGGAAGAAATTAGAAGCAATTGCTTCATGAGGATGGGGATTCTGTGTGAGGTCATGGAGAAGTTCTAAAAATAGTAGTGATGATTGCACTTTGAGTGCCACTGACTTGTTCACCTTAAAACCACTAAAATGGTTAGTTTTATCATGTGAATTTTACTACACAAGAAAAGAAAGCCAGAGAAAGTAGAACAAAATCTTTAAAGTACTAAAAGGGGAAAAAAAAAACTCTACCTAGATTTCTATACCCAGTTAAAATATATTTCAAAAACAGAAGTGAAATAAATTTTTTTTCAGAACTACAAAACCTGAAACCATGTATTACCAACAGATGTGCACTATGAGAAATGTTGAGAGAAGTCCTCCAAGCAGACAGAAAATGTAGATCCATCTGGATCTACAAAGGAATGAGAGGCAACTGCATGGAAATTGCCACCACATGATATAGCATAACAGTAATTACCTGAGTAAATATGAGCTATTTTCCATATCGTGTAAATGTCTTTAATAAGACATAATTGATAGTTTAAAGTAAAAAGAAAAACAGTACATGGAGTGGTTTATAACATACGTAAAAGAAAAATGTATGACAATGGCAGACAAAAGGTCGAGAAGAAAGAAGTTTATGTATACTGTTGGTTTTTGTATGTCTGACTATTCTGAGATACAATTGATAAGAGTGGCTGTTCTTTTCTTTGTACATAAAGGCCCTGGCACAGCGACTGGGTGGGCCCACACATAACAAGCATTTCAAAGACATTCATCATTTAAAGTATGAACATAATGCGACTAGAGGCAATACTGTAAACTCCAGAAAAATTCTTTTTCTCAGTTCCTTGAATAAAGAACTCAAGGAATCACTTCACCTTGTGTTCTCAAAGGGCATCAAACTACACATTTTTTATTGATTTGGTTGCCATCAGGCAACCTGAGCATCAGTCAAGTGGACCATGTAGCAGGGGGCGGGGGGGCAGAGGTGACAGATGAACGGAAAATGAGCAATATTCCCAGCTCTTGTTGAGGAGGCTGGAACATGAACTGAGAATACTTTCAAAAGAAGGAAACGTGGGTGCAAAGTCAGGGAAGGCCCTCCATGTTATTTGGTGCTGAGGAGCTACCACAGAAAGGCACTAGCTGGGACCTCTTTGCACAAGAGAGTTTGAAGTAAAGCTAGAAAGGAAGAGACAAGGATTGGGATCAGCAGGAAGAGCCTGTGAAAATTCCTAACAGAACCCTAAGGGGAACAGTGGGTCACAGGGAAGGCAGCCGGTCCCATGCTGAAAATCGAGACTGGATGAGTGAGTAGGACAGCATGTGCCAGTGTGTCTAGGTCAGGGGTGGGACAGTGAGGAGTTGGGAATGAGAAATGGGGTGGTAAGGTATGCTAGAGATGCAGAGATTGGGGCTCACAAGTTGTTGACGATGCTGGAGAGCCAGGCAGCAAAACTAGGATTCAGTACATTGGGTGGAATGGGGTCCACACAGATACATGCCTGCAAGGGGTGTGACAGTCCACGGCCCAGGAAGGGGCTTCTAGCACCGGGCTTTCCCCGGAGTGCTCAGAGGGAAACTAGAGTTCTGTGGTTGGGTGACAGGGCCACTGTCCCATAGGAAGAGGGAAGGGTAGTGAGTGGGCAGGACTCCAGGATTATAGTCCTCATTTCAGTCAGACTGGTCTGCCTTCCTCATTGTAGGGTCAAGACCTAAAATTAAGGCTCAATATTATGTGCTGCCTTGACTTCTGGGAAATTGGGAGTGCCTTGAATAATCTAACTCTCAGTTCCCCACTCCACTCTGCTCTTGCCGATAAGGGTCCCCTGGCAAACAATCCTCCTTACAAAGAGAACCGGGTACAGTTCTTATCCTTGAGGAGGTTTCAGTTCCTGCCAGCCTGCAAAACTATTCAGGCCAGTCACATCCTGCTGTGGGAACCAGGGGTCATCCCATTGTCTTGATTCTTCAAAGGCCATCACCTTCCACAGTCTGGGTTGTTCCATGTTCCCAAGTGCAACCCCTGTGTGGCCCTGCATGGCATGCTGTGTCCTCCTCCTCTGAGCTGTAAGTACATGTGATTAATAAACCACCAATCTCGTCACACCGTCAGATGTCATATGCTCAAGCATCATGTCAGATGTCACATGCTAACCATAGACCTAAGGCAGGAGTCCCTCACTCACCAACAGGAAGAATAGGAGATGGTCAAAACACTTGTATTTGCGGCTTGGACTTCTATAGAAGGCTTCAGTTGAAATGAGAATTCTCAGGTCTAAAATTTTGACGACCACTGTCCACCAGTTAGATATAGAATGGATCATGGAGAGATGGCCTCCGGGTACCCTGACCTAAGATCAACTTCCAGTCCCTTGCTCTGTTTGCCATGAAAAGCTTTAGTCACTGCAGACCTACCAGCTTCCTGAAACAGACACACTGGATTAGAGGAGTGTCTGGGTATTGGTGTGTGTAAACTTGGACTTGCTCATTGGTGTGTGTAAACTTGGACTTGCTCAAGAGCAGACCTTTAAAAGTGGCCTGACTCCCTGCATGGAGCCTGCTTCTCCCTCTGCCTGTGTCTCTGCCTGTCTCGAATAAATAAATAAAATCTAAAATAAATAAATAAATAAATAAATAAATAAATAAATAAATAAATAAAAATAAAAGTGGCCTGAAATTGCAGACATGTGACTCCAAACTCATATCACCGCATATATATTAGCCACAAATCCACAAGCATATATCTGCATGCATATGTGTGTGTATTATATGTGTGTATGTCATATACGAAAGTATATATAAGTATATATAGTTATACATAAAAATATATTCAAGTATATACATAAATATATATAGTTATACATATTTTGAAAAGTACTCACCCAGGAATCCACCAGAAAATGTTTTCTGGTTTCCTTAAACTGGGTGAGCACATTTTCCCTTTCAAGTCTTCCCTGGATTTTTAAAACTTTGATTTTGGCTGCTAACTATATGATCCTATTGACGTGACCTAATCTAGTCTCCAGCCCGAGTCCCTCTCCTGCTAGTCTACACCATGCTTCCTCCCGCCCACTGGACAGCTTCACGTGCACAGCCCTCTCAGCCTCACCAGCAACACGGCCCCCACTTGCTCATCCGCTGCATCCTTCCTCATTTCTACCCCTAATTCCAATCACCACAAACTTCCCTCCTCTATCTTCGATCTCAGGGAGGAGGAAGAGCTTCTCTCTAGTCAACAACCTTCAGAACTCAGAATCACTATACACTCCTCACCACCCTTTCATTAGGCTTTCCCCAAAATCTATCTCTAAACCTTCTCCCACCCATGGCCTGAATTGACTGCCTTGTCATTTTCGTTTGCTTCATTTGCTTGGTGTTTTTAACTCACTATGTTTTCAGTAAATATTTATCTAATCAATACATGAAGTAATGAATCAATCAATCAAACTACAAGAGGGTCACATTCAATGATTCAGAATATGGAGCCTGTCCGCTGCCTGGGCCTCTGACTGCATGGAAGAAACTCGAAGTGCTACAGCTGCTCACATAACTTTAGAATTCCCATGAGAAACTCACTGACAGTGTCACTTGGGACATCTTCCTACATACAAACATCATCTCAGAGGTGGAGATGCTCTCAGCAGGTAGTACGCGATGCTTCCTGCACTGGACCTCGCAAACCCCCTCATCCCCAGGCAGCTCAACAAGGAAGAGGGCCATCTCCGTGGCTTTCCATCCCCCCTGCAGATGTCTGCACCTTGGGCCAATCCTCTATCTGGTGGCAACATAGACCAGCAGTCATAGCCATAGGACATCTGCCCTCTAGGGTGCCAACAGCTCACGATCTGTGGGGGGCAGCCTGAGCCAGGGACGACACCTGGACCTATTTCCAGGCATTCCCACACCCAGCCCTTTACACTGCAGAGTTTCTGAGGTGCCTAGTCCCAGGGCACTACCCCTCCAACCCCATCCCTCCTTGCAGCTGCACACTCCCTTCCCCTGCTCTCTAGTGTTTCTGGTCTGTCTCAACCCAGACGTCCGTCACCACCTCCACTCACTCACATAGCCCCGCCTCTACAGAGGGGCCCACTGTGCACAGGGAGGCACATCCCAGCCTCCAGCAGGCACCAAGGCAGCTCTCAGCCCCGGGACCCTGGCAAGGGTGCACCGGACCCTCGTACTCAGGAGGACTCAAGACTGTTGCTCAGCCAAATGATGCAGGGAGCAGCTGTGCTCTTCCTGACAGAACTCAGGTGACCCTAAGGTAGGGGCTGGTGTCTGGCTTGCGGCAGGGCCACTCCTCCAGTTGACCCGTTTGCTCAGACCTCTCTGAGACTTCCAGCCCGTAATGATGATTCTGAGATCTCCCAAACCTATTCATGTAACTTGTCCAATACCACCTACTCAGACTTCCCACCATCTCCCCTTCTAGACTCTTCTCCCTACACTGAACTCTGCACTCAAAGCCCTGACTGCCAGCCTTCCAGGGGCTCTCTGGACTTGATCTTGCATGTGGTCTTTCTTGTGGACTCTGGCAATTGCTCTCCCCAGGATGGTCTCAATGCCCCTCACTGACTAATGGTGTCCTGTCTGGTCCCCTTCCCTGACTCCTGGTCATTCTGGCCAAATCCTTGCTTCTCAAATAAAGGAAAAATGTCGTGCTGACATTTCAAGGTTCTAATCATGCCCAGAGGAATCCCTTTACTCAGGACATCACTACATAAATCCAGCTTTATAAGGGTGAGAGATTAAGTTAATTTCCTGCTTAACCTAATGAAAAAATGGGAGACACAAATTAAAATCACATTGACACAATATTTTTTGCTCATAATTTTGACCAAAATTTACAAGATTGGTAAAATATTTGTGAGAGCATAGGATATACAAGACGGTATGAACCTTTGTAAGTAAAATATTTTTAAAAGCCTAAAACCAGAAATAGGAGGTGTCTGTTAATCAGTTAAAATAACGGCTAGCTGATACAATAGACAAAGCCTGTAATATGCATGACTTAACATGACAAAATTTTTGTTGTCATTCACACAGATTCTGTTGTGGGTTGGCAGGGACTTTCTGTTCTCAAGCAACTCAGAAATCCAGGCTGCTTCCATCTTGTAGCTCTACATCCCAACACAGGGTCCCTAGGTTTGCTGCTGATGAGCAAAAGAAGCATGGAAATGGCACACTGGCTACTACCTAAAAGTGGGCCACCCAGGAGGGGAGAGAGACACACACAAGATGTGGATGAGCACTTACAATCTCTCCCAGAAGCTGTCACCCACTAAGTACTTAAGAAAAAGGAATTATAATTCGTGATGACAGCAACCCTCTTCGTTCTTGGAGGAGTCTCTGAGAAAACCACATTTGCATTGAAGATCACCTACTTTTTCAAGAGCCTACTATGCGACAGGTGCTCTCAAATACAGGATCACACCCAATTTTCTTTTTTTTTAAGATTTTATTTATTTATTCATGAGAGACACAGAGAGAGAGGCAGAGACACAGGCAGAGGGAGAAGCAGGCTCCATGCAGGGAGCCCAACGTGGGACTCGATCCCGGGACTCCGGGATCACGCCCTGAGCCAAAGGCAGATGATCAACCACTGAGCCACCCGGGCATCCCAACACATCTAGTTTTCAAGGGATGCTCTGAATCTTAGCCGGGGGAACTCACCCTCCTGCGTTCAATAGCACTTTTCTTCACTGCCTTTTGCAATAACCTCTGTAATCTCAGCAGACTGAGAATTTTCTCCTTCCTTGTGATGCATGGTCAAAATCTTAATTTATGGGCCTCTGCTACCTTCCGCATGACTGTACATTTCTGAACACCTTTTGGCACCCTGCAAATCAGGATTTTCTTGTGGGGCAGATACACAGACAAGGGGCAGTGGAAGGATGGCTTAGTTGGCTTGGGCTGCTATAGTAAGATTCCATAGACAGGATGGTTTGAACAACAGAAATTTCTCACTGTTGTAAGGTCTGTGAAGTCTAAGATCAGGGTGCTGGCAGATTCGGTGTCTGGAAAGGACCTTCCTGGTTTGCAGCCAGCCACCCATTTTCTTCTTTTGTCACCACATGGCCAACAGGTCTCAAGTCTCTCTTCTTATAAGCATACTAATCTCATCATGGAGGCTCCACTCTCATGATTTCATTGAACCTTAATTACCTCCCTAAGGCATCCTAATAATACCCCCTTTGGGGGTTATGGTTTCAGTAAAAGAACTTGGAAATAACAAAAAAACCTATAGTCTATAATGATGATTGTTTTTTCGAGTTTTTTTTTTTTTTTTTTAAATCAGAGCTGGCATGTCTGCTAAGGAACCATGCTTCACCTCCAAGGAGGACTCCAAAGATTTTAAGAATTCAGCCACTGTAGATGTTTGCTTACAGAGATGTTTCTATGGCCTTTCTTTATCTACCATTTATGGAGGAGGCTTTGGAGTTTGTTAGTTTTTGTTTGTTTTGTTCATTTTATTTAAATTCAAGTTGTTTAATATATACTGTATTATTAGGTTCAGGGGTAGAATTTAGTGATTCATCAGTTGCATATAACACTCAGTACTCATTACATCAAGTGCTCTCCTTAATGCCCATCACCCAATCCCATCAGCCCACCCACCTCCCCTCCAGCCACCCTCAATTTGTTCCTTACAGTTAAGAGTCTTTTTCATGGCTTGCCTCCCTCTCTATTCTCATCTTATTTTATTTTTCCTTTTTAATTTTAACAATTTGAGGCTTTAATGTCCTTTGGATAAATACCCAGTAGTGCAACTGCTGGGTAATAGGGTAGTTCTAATGTTAACTTTCTAAGGAACTGCCATACTGTTTTCCAGAGTTCCTGCATCAGTTTGAGTTTCTGTCAACGAAGTAAGAAGGTTTCCCTTTCTCTGCATCGTGGCCAACATCTATTGTCTCCTGAGTTGTTAATTTTAGCCATTCTTACTGGTATGAGGGGGTATCTCATTGTGGTTTTGGTTTGTACATCCCTGATGATGAGTGATGTTGAACATTTTTTTCATGTGTCTGTTAGCCTTCTTTGTCTTCTTTGGAGAAATGTCTGTTCATGTCTTCTGCCCATTTGTTGACTGGACTTTTTCTTGATGGGGGGCAGTTTGAGTTTGATAAGTTCTTTATGGATTTTGGATACTAGCACTTTATCTGATATGTCATTTGCAAATATCTTCTCCCATTCTATAGGTTGCCTTTTAGTTTTTTGACTGCTTCCTCAGCTGTGCAAAAGCTTTTATCCTGTTGAAGTCCCAATATTCATTTTTGCTTTTGTTTCACTTGCCCCTGGAGCTGTGTCTAGCAAGAAGTTGCTGTGGCCAAGGTCTGTGCTGTCCTCCAGGATTTTTTTTTAAGGTTTTATTTATTTATTTATTTATTTATTTATTTATTTATTTATCTATCTATCTATCTATTTATTTATTTATTTATGAGAGACACAGAGAGAGAGAGAGGCAGAGACACAGGCAGAGGCAGAAGCAGGCTTTATTCAGGGAGCCCGATGCAGGACTCGATACCGGGTCTCCAGGATCACGCCCTGGGTGGAAGGCGGTGCTAAACCACTGAGCCACCAGGGCTGCCCTGTCCTCCAGGATTTTGATGAATTCCTGTCTCACATTTAGGTCTTTCATCCATTTTGAATTTATTTTTGTGTATGGTGTGAGGAAATGGTCCAGTTTCACTCTTCTGCATGTGGCTGTCCAATTTTCCCAACACCACTTATTGAAGAGACTGTTTTTTTTCCATTGGATATTCTTTCCAGCTTTGTCAAAGATGAGTTGACCATAGAGTTGAGGGTCCATTTCTGAGTTCCCTATTCTGTGCCATTAATATATGCATCTGTTTTGGTGTCAGTGCCATACTGTCTTGATGATCACAGCTTTGTAGTACAGCTTGAAGTCTGGAATTGAGATGTCTCCAGCTTTGGTTTTCTTTTTCGACATTCCTCTGGCTATTTGGTTTTTTTTCTGGTTCCATACAAATTTTAAAATTGTTTGTTCTACCTCTGTGAAATAAGCTAATGGTATTTTGATAGGGATTGCACTGAATGTGTAGACTGCTTTGGGTAGTATAGACATTTTAACAATATTTGTTCTTCCAATCCATGAGCATGGAATGTTTTTACATTTCTTTGTGCCTTCCTCAATTTCTTTCATAACTAATCTATAGTTTTCAGAGTACAGATCTTTTACCTCTTTGGTTAGGCTTATTCATAAGTATCTTAGGAATTTTGGTGCAATTGTAAATAGGATCAATTCCTTTATTTCTCTTTCTGCTGCCTCATTGCTGGTGTACAGAAATACAACAGACTTCAGTGCATTGATTTATATCCTGTGACTTTGCTGAACTCGTGTATCAGTTCTAGCAATTCTGGGGTGGAGTCCTTTGGGTTTTCTACATATTCTATCATGTAATCTGTGAAGAGAGGAAGTTTGACTTCTTCTTTGCCCATTTGGATGCCTTTTATTTCTTTTTGTTGTCTGCTGAGGTTGGGACTTCCAGTACTATGTTGAAGAACAGTGGGGAGAGTGCACATCCCTGTTGTGTTCCTGATCTTAGGGGAAAGGCTCTCAGTTTTTCCCCATTGAGAATGATATTAGCTGTGGGTCTTCTGTATATGGCTTTTATGATGTTGAGGTATGTTCCATGTACCCCTACTTTGTTGAGGGTTTTTCAAGAAAGGATGCTGTATCTTGTCAAATGCTCTTTCTGCATCTTTTGAAAGGATTATATGGCTCTTATCCTTTCTTCTATCAATGTGGTATATCATGTTGATTGATTTGCAGATGTTGAACCACTCCTGCAGCCACTCCACCATCCCACTTGGTGGTGGTGAACTTTTAATGTACTGTTGGATCCCATTAGCTAGTATCTTGGTGAGAACTTTTACATCAATGTTCATCAGGTATATTGGTTTGTAATTCTCCTTTTTAGTGGGGCCTTTGTCTGGTTTGGGGATCAAGGTAAGATGCTGGCTTCATAGAATGAGTTTGGAAGTTTTCCTTCCATTTCTACTTTTTGGAATACTTAGAGAAGAATAGATTTTTTTTTTACTTTTTTTTTAATTTTTATTTATTTATGATAGTCACAGAGAGAGAGAGAGAGAGGCAGAGACACAGGCAGAGGGAGAAGCAGGCTCCATGCACCGGGAGCCCGATGTGGGATTCGATCCGGGGTCTCCAGGATCGCGCCCTGGGCCAAAGGCAGGCGCCAAACCGCTGCGCCACCCAGGGATCCCAGAAGAATAGATATTAATTCTTCTTTAAATGTTTGCTAAAATTCCCCTGGGAGACCATACAGCCTTGGACTCTTGTTTGTTGGGAGATTTTTGATTCCTGATTTAATTTCCTTACTGGTTATGGGAATGTTCAGGTTTCCTCTTTCTTCCTGTTTCAGTTTTGGTAGTTTATACGTGTCCAGGAATGCATCCATTTCTTCCAGAAGGCCTAATCTGTTGGCATATAGTTGCTCATAATGTGTTCTTTTTTAAAAAGATTTTATTTATTTATTCATGAGAAACAGCAAGAGAAGGAGGCAGAGACACAGGCAGAGGGAGAATTAGGAAGCCTGATGTGAGACTTGATCCCAGACCCCAGGATCACACCCTGAGTCAAAAGGCAGACACTCAACCACTGAGCCACCCAGGAATCCCAAGTTGCTTATAATATGTTCTTATAATTGTAGTTCTTAGGTGTTAGTTGTGATCTCTTCTCTTTCATTCATAATTTTATTTATTTGAGTCCTTTCTCTTTTCTTTTTGATAAGTATGGCCAGGGGTTTGTCAATTTTATTCTTTCATAGAACCAGCTTTTAGTTTAATTTGTCTGTTCTACTGTGGTTTTTGTTTGTTTGTTTGTTTGTTTGTTTCTATTTCATTGATTATATTATTTCTCTTCTCCTGCTGGGTTTAGGCTCATTTGCTGTTCTTTCTCCAGCTCCTTTAGGTGTAAGTTTAGGTTGTATATTTGAGACCTTTCCTGTTTTGGGAGAAATGCTTATATTCTATATACTTCCCTCTTAGGACCACCTTTGCTGTATCACAAATGTTTTGAATAATTGTGCTTTCATTTTCATTTGTTTCCATGAATTTTTAAAAATTCTTCTTTAATTTCCTGGTTGACCCATTCATTCTTTAGTAGGATGCTCTTTAGGCTCCATATATTTGTGGTCCTTCCAAATTTTTTTCTTGGTTGACTTCAAGTTTCATAGCATTGTGGTCTGAAAATATGCTTGGTATGATCTCAATCTTTTTGTCCTGGTTGAGTCCTGATTTGTGACTCAGTATGTGTTATGTTCTGGAGAATGTTCCATGTGCACTTGAAAAAAAAAAGTATATTCTGCTGCTTTAGGATGAAATGCTCTGAATTTATCTGTGAAATCCATCTGGTCCAGTCTGTCATTCAAAGCCCTTGTTTCTAGTCAGTCTTCTGCTTAGATCATCTATCCATTGCTGTGAGTAGGTTGTTAAAGTCCCCTACTATCATTGTATTATT